>NC_138913.1:7251099-8538136 GCF_965231255.1 Vanellus vanellus
TCCAGTGAGCAATGCTGTGTGATTGCACCCTGGGGTTGGTCAGGCTGGCAGGAGCGTCAGCTGAGGAAGGAAAGTTTGCGGTGATGCTGGAAACAAAGTTGGCTCTTCCATTGCATTGTAATGAATGACATAATTTTGCTTGGCACATGATCCATCCAGTTGCTCATGATCTTGGCCCAAATCTCAACTCCCCTCTCCGTATCCTGTGACTTTGGCTCTCCTTTATAATTTCTCATAGGCAAAGGATGGTTTTCTTTCCTGGTAATTTAATGCTAGATACTGAAAGGTGTTCAGGGACCTAATTTTGGAGAGAGAGATTACATATGTTTAAAATTCTGGCACTTCAGGCTATTTTAAATTAGGAAAATTCCTTACTTTTGGTAAAATTTGTTATGTCTGCCTTTCAGGAGGAGACACCTGCTCTGATTTTTATTGTTAGTTGAGGTAATTTAATCCACATTAAAGTACATGTGCATTTACTTAATTTGTATCCTGTGAACTGCCCCAGGGTTTCAGAACAAATCTTTAGCTGATAGACATCTGGCAAATCTTCTGTATATTTTGAAGAACCCATGTCAATTTATATTAGCAGAAGATTTGATCTTTAATTTTTTTTCATAATGGAATATCTGATCTGAATCCGAAGGTCTATAAATGACCCCTGCAGGTTGGGGGCAGGACATCCAAAGACATTTGGATCATCCTTTCCTGTCTATATCTTTTTATGCAGAAGTATTTCGCCAAACATTTCTCTAAATGTGCATGGAAAAATTGAGCAGCACATAGAATCTATAGTGGAAAGACAGTGGTGTATTTTCATGCAGAATTGATGACTAGTTATGGGAGGCAGAATTACCAACTCTAGAGAACACAGATGTTAACTGGCATAATGCCCTCTTGATGCAAATAAATACATTAGACGCTATAAAAGATTTTAAAACAGGAGAGCTCATCTTGGCAGGAGATATATTTGCTGGATTTGTGCTATTCATTTTGTTTTATAGAATTGCTGTGGAATTGGAATAGACTATTTGAGGAGCTTCTAAATGTACCAGTGGAATGAGACTTTAAATTCATTTTATTTCTGATGTTTTTAAGGGGGGGGAGGAATAAGCTTAATTTGTGCATAGACCCTTCACCTCCCTTAGTACCCAAAGGGTCTGAGCTACATGCCTGGTCAACTAAGCAATGCCACTATCAGCAAGTGATGAAAGGCTGGACAACTGTTCAAACCCACGGGGTTGTTACTGCCTCTGGAGCACTACAGAGGGGAACTTTCTCCTTCCGTTCAGAAGCTGCGATATTTGCATTCTTCCCCCATCATTAATATTCTTTATGATCCAGCTCTCACAGTTATCCCCACCAAGTTTTCACCCCCTGCCACTCTCCTCGGCGCTTCCTTTTATACCCGCATGGCTGTTTGAATTTCTTCCAAGCAAAACCTGACAGAATATAATGTGACCTGTCTCCTCCCTTTCTCTTCCTACAGCTCTGTTCTGGCTGCCTGTCACAAAAATATGCGAGGTTTTTGCAAGTCCATCTTTACCTCCTTTTATAACCAGAGGGCCATAGGCATCTATTTAGCGCAGCGGATTTTAAGGTCTAAAACCTGTTGGCGTACCCTGGGAAGTCTTGCCAGGGTAGTTGAAGGCAATGCGATCCGCTGCTGTTTGCAATGAATTTTTGTTATACAACGCTTTTATTAAGGCAGTGGAAAGGACCCACACCTCAACTGCTCACTTCAGTACCAGGATATTAGTACAAGCCCAAATAGAGAGGCCTCGAAGAGTTGTGAAGGAGGTGGACACTGGGCTGATTTATTACAGCGTTTCCTATCATTGAGTCTCGCAACTACTTTGATGTTCATTAGTGAGACAGTAGAGTGAAGGGCAGGAGGGAAACGTCAAACGTGAGCCTTAGGTTTTTCCCTCTCTCCTAGGTGGCTGTCACATTCCACAGCAGCCGCTTTTATATCTTGCAATCTTTTTTTTTTTTTTTCCCCCCAAGATGTGTCCCTTTTAACTTCCTGATCTCATTTTTCAAGCATTTTGAAGCATTTTGCCACCTCCCTTTGTCCCTCCTGCTTTCCCTGATGTCAAGATAGCTTTTTTTGTTGCATGCTGTTGTTTTATAAAGCCTTTGTCTCCTTATACTCTCTCTCCTCTACATGCTACCGTGAGCTCCCTTTACTAGTGTCTGCATTTCTGCGTCGCATCAATCTCGCAATATGTCAGATGCAGCCTCTAAAATAACCTGTGCATGATGCGTACAACCTGAAAACAAACATTTATTTCGGCGTTAGGTGCGTCATACCTGCAAATAACCTCATTTATCCAGACACGTTTATTTTAATGCTTATTGTATAAATACCAGTATCTCGGCATACTCTACAATACCATCTGCCACTTGCTCTTGTATTATGCATAATTTAATATAGCCCTATGTTGCTCCAATTTTTTATGTTGCCAAGTTCATACGTAGCTTCATACTTTGACAAGGATACAAGTGTGTTATAAAGATTACAGAAAATATTACACTGAGGTTTAAAGTGGTGCTTTTGGGCTAGAGAATCTTAATTCAGACAAGGTATCTGACACTAGCTGTTCCACAATGTGGATTGGTGTGGTATTTTTTTCCATGCTTGTCTTGAATCTTCTCAATAACTTAAATAACCCAGGGTAAAATGGCAGAAATGTACGCTAAGAAATAAAAGTATATCCCACCAGCTCACTGATTTGAATTTTCAGTTCTCCCCAGGCTAGAGAAAACTCAATTCATGTGTTCAAGTGAATTAACCTATAACTTACCGGATTGCTGGGGTGTTTCTGTGGACCGTGATCCTTGACAGGACACTGAAATGGCTATATTTGATCAGAGCCTTACTGTCTTGGTTCTTGAAGAACCCAAATCATACACAGTAAGGAGATGCAATAACCAGCATTAGTTTCTCTTGCTTCCATGGCTTAGTTTAACTTTTCGAGCCTGAGATTACTTTTACCTTTGTTTCACGTTCCAGGACATGCTTGGGTATGACCATTAATTTCAGGTTGTTTATAACATAATTATTCTATATTAACATTGGGGGGGGATCAAAATTTGCAACTGCTAAAACTTGGTGCCTGTTCTTAAAAAAGCATTCAGTATCACAAGTCTAGCCTGTAATCGTGAGTTGTTTCGATCGCTGTGTGCCCTTCCTTTGGGATATCACCTCTCTTCGCAAAGTTCCCACAGACAACCGTTAGAGGCTGGGAACGTGGTCTCACGTTGGCCCTGAGGTTTAAAAATGAGATCAAGTCAGCAGGAACTGATTTTAGCTTAACACCTCTGACTTCTTAAATACCCTTTTCCCTCTCTGTGGGTTCTGGCCTCGGGGTCCAAAGCCGCAGCTAAAATCCAGCGGGGCCTCCCCGATGCCAGGGCGGCTGTAAGCCTCAGCAGAGCACTGAGCCCTCCCGAGAAACGCCACCCCCCGAGCTCACCAGCTGGCTCTTTGTAACACGGGTGATTGGGCTTTTCAGCAATACTTATGCAAAGCCACCCTCCATCAATTCTGAAACAATTTGTGCTTGATCGCTGGTACTTTTTCATATTTAGGATAAAACAGTTCTCATTACCCCCATTTTGCAATCACAAATCCATTTTTGGTCAAAGTGATTTTAGAGGAATTTGAGAGCATTAGTTCTAATAATAATGAAGAAAAGCACAAATTTGATTGTTAAAGCAGTGGCCGAGAGCTACTCCTGTTGTTGATGAAGAAAGGACTGATTGGATGCAAACCCCCACCTATATTCTGCGGAACTGGGGAATAAGACTTCAATATTTCTACCCTCATTGGCCTCAGTGAGGCTTTGCACTTTTCAAGACTCTTTTAGTAAGTATGAGTCTAAAAAATGCTTTAGCAAATGCAGTGCCAGCTAAGCAGTAGGTAAGTTTCGGCTCGTTTCAGAGCCTTGATCTTATTAAAGAGAAGCTGTATACATTGAGCAGATTTTTCAGGCCAGAGCGTGAAAACTCTGGATATTAAGGCGCTCGATTGCGAATCACAGTGGGCTCTGCTGGTGCTGTCCTAAATGTCTTTTCCTTTATTGTGGCCCAGAGCCCTCTGTTGCTGTTCACATTCCACCTCAGATCTATGGTGGTTTTTATGTATCACTTAAGAGTCTCCAGAAAGTAAAAGGTACTATCAATATATGAAATCGAATTAGGTGCATCTAAGGTGACTGGGATGCAGTGTTTTAGGACAGCTCTTTAACAGGGATATTTCTCGAGGAACCTGATTTACCCTTAAGATATGGAACAGTAATAACTATAGCTTAACTGGAACAATATTGGTGTAAATGCATACAGAACAGAATAACTTAATGGTGGTTATCATAGATGCTGAACTTGTCTGTCCCCTTCCACATTTAAGTGTGATTTTTTTTTTTTTTTTTTTTTTTGGGCATGATGTGTAGTTTCTCAAGCGAAGAAATAAAACACCCTGCACTTTTAAACTTAGCTACAAGTTAGCATCTCTTAACACTAAATTATTCTATGCACTGTTAATGAAAGCTGTTTAAGTAAAACTGTATCTATAAGAAAGTGTCAGAAATTATACATAAAAGTAAAAAGAACTGCAGAGTAATATTCCTTATTGTTTTATCCCCTCCGTTTTCTTTCCGAATTTTACACTTGAAATTAAATTGAGTCGACTCCCAAAAGGCAAAATACAAAGATCATATGCACAAGGATCATTAATGGACTGTGCTGGAGTGTCCTTTTGTGGGTCTGTATTTTACATGTGTGTTACACTAATTATTGAGTTCTTATATCACCTATTCATGATCATTGTACTTCTCAAAGTATAGAAAAAAAGAAAACTAAAGCATGATTTCCAGCTTATTTGCGTTATTTGATGATGTGCCCTGATATGCCCTCTCTCATTTTCAAGGCACTGTCATTTAAGTAGAAGGCACTTGAACTTACATTCTATTTTTGTGTTAAATAACTAAGGCACAGGAGCTGGGCTAAGGCATTTAGCACCACATTCCTCCTGGTCCTTCAGGTGACAGAGAAGGGTGTGATTTGTACACGTTGCAGCGGTCATACCAACAAGTTTTGCAGAATCGAAGGCAGGCTGTCTCTGATCTCTTCCAATAATGATGAGAATTTACAAATCTCAAAAATTGGGATTTAGTCTGATTTTGATCATGGGCTTAATTGGAGGTTGCAACCTGCCTTCTACAGGGGAATGAATACCATTTTTCTTAAAATAGAAAGAAAATTGTTTTTGATAGGGTGCTTGACTACTCTATAACCCTCGTGGGAGAATATTTTGCTTAAGTTCTATTTTTATCTCCTGTTTGTTTATTTTTAATTACTACTTCAGTACCTTGGGATTTACCATCGATCTTCATCTGCCTACACAATCATCCTTAGCTTGCTGAAGGGTTTGTTTATTTTCTATGTGCTCTTTTAACACTCTTTTTGTGTGTGTCTAACTCCTCGTAACCTGAGGATTCTGCTTTACTTAGGGGAAAGGTGGATTAATATTCCTGGTGCTACAAGGGTGTAGCACAAAAGGAAGATGTTGTTCTAACACTGTTGCTGTCTTGGGGTGATCGTCTTTGTAACAGCATCTCTGGGGAATGTGCACCATGGAATGAGGTGTTTCTGCCCCAAGGTTACCTAGGGAACACTGTAACATCAAATGTGGGAGGTTAATGTCTTTAAGAGTGTTTTAAATGCACTGAAGTTCTTTGCAAAGCACCTCCCACTAGCTTGAGAAATATCTCTTAAATTTATGAAAAAATTAATCTGCAACTTCACTGGAGGAGACAGTTTCTACTTCTCTCAGTTCTGGAGGGGCTTGCTCTCTGTGTAGGTTTTGCAGTATAATTAAAAAAATGAATTCTGCCATTTTAAGTTAATAAAGTCTTATCTTCGATGAGTAGATCGGTGTAATTCAACTGATATAACCTAAGGTTCTGTCCTAAAATGTGTTTTTCTCCATCTCAGAAGAAATTGCTTTTCCTGTGTAAGCAAATGGGGAAAACACTTTCTGTCCCAGGTCAAATAATATTGACAGCAAAACTGTAACCTTTTCTTCAGCTCTGAATGTGTTTGGATATCTGCTAAAGATTTCGGATATGTTTCTTCCAAGCATATTGTGCAAATTTGGCTGGTGTTGAAAAGGGATGACATGTAGATCATGCTATTTGGGCTGCACGAGGAGACTCCTGCACCCAGGTGGATCTCCCTGATGGCCAGTGCCATTCTCCTAGAGTTTGTTTGCCCATGTATTTACAGGAAGGAACTTTTGGCTGTGAATGTCAGCTTTTGGACTTTATTTTGTAATAAATAGTAACTTTTGGTTTGTGATTAGTCTGAAAGCCGCTCTGAATGTCTCACATTTATTTGCTTTCTGAAATTACGGGCTGAACAATTTCTAAGAAAAAGTCTGAAGAAGGTGGTTGATCATTGGATCATCCTGTAAAATTCGAGAGACTATAATTATAAGCAGTGGAGGAAACCTAAAGAAAGGTAATAATTTCCCATTAAATTCAATGGGGCAGTTGTCAGCTTATATAAATAGGTGAATTTATTGACTTCAGTGGAGTCTGCTTACACAGTAGAGGATTCAGCCCTACGAGTTCTTGAAGCGAGTTCTGTAGAACCCATTTTATGTCAATTGCTTTCTCTTTTATTCAGTTCAATACGACTAATTATTACTGTTCCTTCTGTGAGAATGGACCAAACGGCTCTTGTCAGAGCCTTCTGCTGAAATGACTCACCCAAGAGAATGATGAGTAGTGACAGATCTTGCAACTTAGCAGTGAGGACCAAGGGAATTGGTTGTCACGAGTGGTACCCGCACGTGCCGGAAAGCTCAAGTCACTGTTAGGCTAAGCCTGAACTCGGTTCTCCTGCCTCACTGTATTATGGGTTGCCACAGAACTACAGTCTCACTGCAGGCTGTAAAAGGTCAGCATGCTGTGCAATTAATCTAAATTACATGCACATTTCAGAATGTGCCACGTTGCATTATTTTAACCATCATACCAACAATTACTGTAGTTCAGGTAGAGTTCACTTTGAAAGTTTCCATTGGCCTTAAGTAAAGAACCTTTAGTTTTGTAAGGGAAACAGTGGCATAACCCCCTTTATTTTCTCTAGTGTATGAAGTGAAACAATTACAGCTTACCCATTTTCCCTCATTCTCTGCAATTCTTGGATTTACTTATGTTCCCCTGACTCAGGGAAAATATTCATTAGGACAAGCACGTACGGTTCCCCTAACTATAGCAAGTTTGAATTGCTGAAGCTGGTGGCTGGTGTAGCACTTCCACAGCATTTGCAGAGGAATTTTTAAAGGAAAAACCAGCAGCTGACCATGCGACTTGTCCAGATTGTCATGCTAAACTGGGGGGAGGGGGAAGGTGATGGTTTAACTGTCTCCCTTTATTGCCTTCTCCAATACATTATGTGGGGTAAGATGCTTTCTGCCCCACGCATGCACGACTTCAGACTGTGCTGAAGGGGTCCACGGCACTTTGAAAGCCGTTTCCTCTGCCAGGGTGTGAACCGCTATACCTGAAGGAGCGTTTGTAGGTTTGCCTCTTGGAGCAGCGGTACTGGGAGGGATGGCTGTGGGAGATGGGGTGAGGGGGGTTTGCTCGGGCTGGTCCTTTAACAGCACCGGTGGCTGAAGAACAGCTTCAGACTGAGGCTGTTGTAATCGCCACTGAACAATGCAGCAGTGGGCTTCAATACCACACCAGCATTTCTGAATGAGATTTGCTTGAATTTTTGATGTTTTTTGTCTCCCTTTCTGGCCCCGACTTAAAAATATATATGTTCCCTTCAATTAAAAGGGAATTGAACTTCTCTTTCAATTAGACCTATTTCACAGGTGGAAAAACTGGAGAACCCAGTGCCACAAGGTAACTGCTACAGTCATGTTATAGCTGACTTTGCATTTGCAGAGACGCTGTAAAGCAGATTTCACGCTGCTGCCACCTCAGTGAATGGCCCGTGATAGATAACACCTCGCATACGGGGCACTTGGGCTGAGAAACGGGATGAATGGCACCGGGCATGCGCCACAGATGCTGAAACGTGTGACCGCGGCAGCCTGTGGTAACTGGGTTGTTGGGGTCCCATTTGTTGCAAGACATGCAGAGGACAGGGTCTGAATTGTTCTTTTCAGGCTCCGTGCTGTGTTAATGGTGGTGAACAGCTGAACTCATGTGTTGCTGTTGCAATTCCTCTTTCAGCAGCGTTTCCCCAGTCCTTTACCACTATATTCTCTCTATATTACCGTTTTATAGATGTCATTCCTTCTGTCAAATATCATACTTAAGAATGAGAAACTGAGATGAACAGCATAGGTTTGTTTTCCCCTCTGTGGGAGGCAGAGCGCCCTCCCCTTTCCCCCAAAACACAAATCCTCAAACTCCAGCAGTTCAGCTGCAAACCAGAGCACTAACATTTGGATTTGGAAGCATTTCGCATGCACAGATGGGGCTCCACAAGGTGCAAAGCAGTGAAGAATGTTGTAAATTGTCGAGTCAGGTTAAATTTGAAAAGTTAAAAGGGGAAGAAAAAGAACCAAAACCAAGGGAAGTGAAGGAAGAGGCTCCAGATGTGGGTCGGTTGGGATCTGGCTGTGTTCTAAGGTTTCTTCAGGGAAAGTTGGGGAAAAGCCAAGTCTTCAGGGAACGTTTTTTGGAGAGCACTGGAGGTGATGAGTTGGGCACAGGGTGTTTTGGAGGCACGTTCCACCCGTGAGAACTGGCTGCTGGGGGGAGCTGGAGGCCCATCCCACCGAGTCTCCTTCACGCCTGCACGCTACTGATGCGACAGCAGGATGCTGGCTTGTCTCTCAGACTCCGGAACGGGAAAGCAGGAAGGTACAGGGGGAAGAGAGGGATGCTGCCAGGGCCTGTAGCCCACGCTGGGCTTTGTGGTGCCATGGCTGGCAGGACAGGAGTGACTCCCTTTCGCTCCCCATCGATGGGGTGTGGGCCAGCACCCTTGGCATGGGGTCGCTACGTGGAGATGGAGCAGGTTCCAGGCTGCCCCTGAAATAGAGGGAGCCGAGAGTTTCCTGAGTCACCACTTGCTTTTTCCAGAGGGTCCCAAATGAACGTATAAAGTAATTGGCAGTCTGTCTCTCGCATCTCATTTTAATACTGCAGTAATTCCATTTTAGACAAGCTGTGTACTTTTATCTTCCTAAGGGATCTCAAACAAGCTTTTAATTTTCAGCAAAACCTTTGCAGATCACCTCTAAGATCAGGGTCAGAGCTAATTTTTGTGGAGTGCCTGAGGCCGGGCTCAGGGAGAAGGATGGGGAAGGGGTTTGGAACAGTCTCAGAGGCTTCAGGGGGACCTCCTCACGTCCTGGTGCTCAAGCACAGTGCCCAGCACAGACCACAGTGGAAAGTGCAGCTCTATTCAAACAGCGAGTTCAGAAACTATTAAAACACAGTTGTAATGAAACAATATTGTCTAAAAAAAAACCCCAAACAAAAAAACAACCCCAAGGAACAATGGGCTGTGCCAAGGACCTAGTTTTCCTCTCAAGCTTGGGAAACTCGCTGGACTTGTCTAGTTTCATGCTTGCACTTATGAACACCTTTATTTCTCCTCTCCTTTCCTTCTTCTGGTGTTGCACTTGTATCTCGCCTATTGGCACACTGTGCAAGCATTGGAGTTTGCCTCAGGTCTGGGCTTCGTGTAGGTATCTGTCAGTGGATACTGCAGTCCTGCAGGGGGATTATGGCTTCTGGAGGGAGCCTGTCCCCAGCATCCTCCTGCAGAGTCAGTTTGTCCCGTGATCTGGGGGAGTCTGAGGAGATAAGAAATGTGAATAGGAAATGAATCACGAAGCTACCAGGGAGATGTCATCTGATCCCAACATCACAAAACCACTACCGCCCCCAATGCCCCCCTCCCCCTACCAAAAAAAACCAAACCCCAAACAAAAAAAAACTGGAAGAAAACTCCAAAAACATTTTTTTTTTTTTTGTGATGTACTGGGGGAGGAGGCGGCATTATAAACTTTACTATGATTCAGGCAACAGAAGAGGCAAGAATTATGTAGAGCAGAAGAGAATTTTAGTCGGAAAAATGCAATTGAGTTAAGAGGAAGAAAAATTTAGGCTGCATCTCATGAGAAAATAGACTAATTGTGAAATCCTCTACTACACTTAGATCTCCCCCCCCCGGGGAAATAACGGAAAAGACTGCTTCTCGGCATGTAGAAGCCCCTAGACAAAACACTAGTACTTTAGGAATAGGTTAGGCTTAACTGCAATATAGTTCATCATCAGCAACCCCATTCCTGCACTGACAGGAAAGAACTAGCTAATTTATCAGTAATAAGGTTTTGTGTATCTCTATTTCCATATGCCGAGGATACTGAGATTGCTGATGAAGGTTTTTGGTTACACAGGTGATTTTACAAAGTGAGAATTTATCTAATAGGAACAGGTCTAAAACTAATGGTTCATTTTGCATGGGCTACCCAGCAGCCAGCAGATAGTAATAGCTATTTGCCTCTACTCTCAGCTTCGGCTAGATTTGAACTACTAAATTAAAGGCAAAATAAAATTTAAGGTATTTCTTTAAACTATTTGGTCCCCCTGGGAAGGATTTGCAAATGCACTTGTATTCATCACTTAGAAGCTTTCCTGTTGCTTACAAATATCTATTTTCTTGAGACACCTTATCGAAAAAGTGGCTTAGTGTTTTTCATCATCCACTGTAGCCTGTTTTCAAAGCAAAAGATGGTATGCATTTTGAAAATATTTGTTGTCGTGGTTTAACCCCAGCCAGCAGCTAGGACAACATAGTCACTTGTGCCATTCTCCTCCTTTTTCCCCCAGAAGGGCAGGGAGAAAAGGGGAGGAAAGGGAAAATAACTTGTGGGCTGAGATAAAGGCAGTTGAACAGAACAATAACAGAAAAAGGAAAATAACAACAATAATAATAATGGTAAAAGAATATACAAGATAAAGTGGTACAACACAAGTCACTCTCACCACCTGGTGAATTGGTTGCCCAGCCTGTCCTGAGCAGTGATTGCAGATTCCCGCCCCACCCCGGCAACCCCCATTTATATTATATACTGAGCATAATGTTTATGGTACAGAATATTCCATTGGCCATTCCATTGTTCTGTATATGCTCCTTCTCAGCTTCTATGGGAAGCTGAAAAAAGTCCTCGACTAGTATAGACATCCCCTAGTGACAACTGAAACAATATGCATTATTGACATTCCTTTCATAGCAAATCTGGAAACACAGCAACCATTAGAAAGAAAATTAACTCTGTCTCAGCTGAAACCAGGACATTTGCTCCCAGGACTGTTTGGCAAACTTCAAAAATAATCCAAGTTTTAAAATAAAAAGAAGCTACTCGTGAACATGATGTGCAATTGGACACAATTTCACAATTGAAAATGGTGTTTCAAACTGTCTTGCCTACCCTAAATATGTCACTTGTCTGCAGCTACTGCTGTTTCTATATCCATTTATTTACAGTAAAGGACACAGCTCAGATCTTTGCTCTGTGGCTGCCTATATCTTTCACTGTAGGTAAATATGGTTGGCTTTACCCCCAGTGTTAGCTGAAGCACTTTATGCCCTCAAAAGATGCAGGGAAGGACTATTTCTCCAAGCTCGCGGTGTTTGACATTGGCTTTTAGTCTGGTTTGAGCTGGAACTTTTCTTAATGCTCTTTATCTCGGTTTTCCATCAGTGACATTTCAAAGTTGTTGCATGAGCTCAAGCCGATCTTACTGCAGCTAAAGGGAATATTCCATTTTCTCCTCCATCTTCATTCCTCCACCCTTGCTCTCTGGGCTTATCTGCACAGCTGGTGTCAGCTGTAGCTTTTATCTCTACCTATCCTTGACTCGGTTTAACTTACTAGGGGGGAAAAAAAAAAAAAAAAAAAACGAACTTGCAAAAAAGATGGATAGTTTTCTGCTGGGTTTGTGAGTGGAATCAAGAAGACCGAATGATGGCAGAGCCAATGCTGGGCAAGGTCTGGGCTGAGCAGGGTGAGCCTGGAGGGAAGATGGGGACCAAGACCTTCCCTGTTGAGAAGCAGGGAGCCATTACCTTGGCTCGGCCACTCTGGCTCACCCTGCTGAGATGAACAGGTTTTTTTTTACCTGACAGGGCTGCTGTGAAGATAAATTGATACACGTTCAGGATGTGTTCAGCCAATGACTACGGTGACACTATTGCCTAAACCAAAGATCTGCTTTCTTTGGTTTTAATTTCCAAACACACCTTCTATCAGATTAAGGGTTTTAATGCTATTTTTATGCCCTTGTATGAATTCGCCAGTTGCAGTGTTGAAAATGGAGGTGCATACCTGAAGTAAATGGCTAAATGAGCAAGGTGAACTTCTGATCTTTAATTTTTTTATCAAGGCACGTTTTATTCAGAAATAGAGAAGTATTACAGTAAGTGCATAAAAACTCACCATAGAAAACTTATCACTGAATTAATATGCAAATATACATATTATATTCACAAAATATATGAATGAAATCATAATATTTAGTTTTAAGGAGCTTTTCTGTAGAATTCTTGCCCAGAGTACAGACAGGACAGGATATTTGCATTTTCAGCAGCCAAATGGAAGGCAAGTACCCACTGTTTTTTATTCTGTACTGTATTTTAGTGCGTTGCCTACTACGTATTGTCTAATTTATGTCCATTTCAAATCAGTTATGCCTGTAGTATAATAAAAATGAAATGTAGATTTCCCAGTACTTCATATTAAATATATTTTCATTCATTTAAAAAACGACAAAATAAAGTTATAACAAGATGTAAGGTATGAAAAGAAATGTTAAAAGTTTGTCTTTTCTGGCTAGGATTTATTACTTGTTTATTTTCTGTAGGGAAATAGCGGGAAGAATAGGAAAAGGAGGCTGAGAAATAGCATGCCGCCCCTTCTTATACCTTTAAAATTATTCATCAGTTTGAAGAAGTTGAGCTGGCAAAGTTGAGTGAAACATTCTTTTGTGCATATTTAGCTCAAGTTATATGCGACACAAATGTGTTGAATTTTCGAATGTGCACTCGGACAGTTAGTCCACATCTATTTTGACCAAACAATGTAATTTTTTGATCATGGAATAACACTGTCACGGCAATTTAAATAACGCCGTAGGTCATATCTACATTCCCAGAGTTTGCTCAATGGAGGAAGGCTAGCATGATCAACTTTAATTAGAAAGGCAAAGTAAAATTGCGGTGTGCTTTGTCCAAAGCCTATTGAAGCTTATAGGAATCTTTCAGCTAGTTTCTTTACTTCTGGACATTATCTGTTATTAGGACTGACTCAAACTTGGCTTCTTCAAGCTTAGCAAATTTGGGGTTTTGATAGCATTAGCAAAATAAGAACCATGCTGGTGAGACAGTATGGGTTTTCCTCTTGAAAAACTGTGGGGTTTTTCCCCATTTTTGTCATAGCGAGGCTTCAGTTCAGTACCCTAACTTTGTGTTTTTGTGCCTTACTGGTTGTGGCCTGAGGAGTACCTTCGTTGAAGCCCTTGGTGTTGCAGAGGCAAAAGGAAAAGCGTAAAATTTCTAAACTGCATAATGATGTGCAAACTGGGCAAACTAGAGCTCGTTTGCAGGGCTGTCGCTGAGGAGAGCCGTGCTGTGGATGTGACACATGCACTACGCGCCTGACATCGCCGCTGTATAAAGCAGCAATAAACACAGCTTCCAACTTCGGCATTTCTACAGTCCTTTTTCAGAGGAGACTCCTATTTCAAAACACTTTAGGTTTAAATTTTTGTGCAGTATCAGTAAAACTTACTGTGGAAGTGCTGAACTTGGCTTCTAATCGCATTGCGCTCAGTGCTGTCTGCAGACAGTAAATGAGCCCTTAGAAGACTTCTCATTTACTTCTCAAGCAACGAGGGTTTTTCATGTAAAGATAAACTGAGACTAATCTTTATGGCGTATTCCAAACATGGCGATGAAACTAGGTAAGACAGTTCTCATAAACTAGTGGTCCTCTGTGGTAGATGCGGTGTGTGTTTTGGTTTTGGTTTGTTTTTTTTTTTTTTTGAAAGAACTGCTTGTTTTTAATAGAGAATTTGAAAGACTAGGTAATACGTGGGAACAACAATGAAAAAAAAATACTGGGACCACATTCTACATAAAGCATCCGGCTAAAGGGGAGAGTAAATTTAATTCACAACAATTGTGGTTTGTTGACAAATTATTTCGGGTACATCTTGATCTGTTTTTAAATGTTATGCATTTTAACATGCAAGAACTGTTCCAATTTTTATAAGCAGTGGCAAGCAATACTTATAGGTTGCTTTCGTTATTGTTTTAAAGGTATATGTGACCACAGGACAGCTGCAGATATAGACAATTATTTCATGCTAGAAACATCTGGATAATCTTTTATGAAGTAACTCTTGAAAGTGAACTGTAATAATGCAAATTATGTAAAACCAGTTTTCAATCAAGTGATTTTTTTCATCATGGTTCATTCTAATAATATTTTTCAAGCATTTAGAGAGTCGATTTATCTTAATTTTAGATTGTTATTAAATTAAGTGATGATGGCTGTGGGTAGGCTGGCTTTTACTGTCTAGAGTGTCAGAGTAGAGTGTAATAGTGCTAGATTTGAAATGTTTTCATGCTATTAAATGGTTGTTAAAGTATCATGGAAAATGAACAACTAATTTATTTTAAGCTTTCATATTCTTCTACAGCTGTTTTTCTTCTGAAGTGTTAAGTGACAAATGAGAACCAAAATCTGCTGTTGATGTTTACTTTGCAGTTAGATAGAGAACTCTTATCTATAGTTGACAAAACCCAACTTTCCTTTTCCATGGCAGAGTTGGACTTCTTTATCTCAGAAAGACAACCTAATCTGTACAGTGTAGTTCTGTATTTGTTCTTGTAAATCTCCGAATATAAGCCTTTCTGTAGCTGGTGCTTTACACGTGTCTGTCAAATACAATTGGTGTTCTGCTCACATATAGGTCTCGATTTAAGTGCCATTTATTCGTCGTGTGCCTCCTTCTGGCTGTGCAGCCTGTGTATAAATTACTAACAATTATTGACTATTTGATACTTTTGGTCATATTAGTGTTGTTTGTAGGCTGAACTATCTTGGCCTGGAATTAGAGCCTCTAAATGTTGCGATTAGCTTACAGTGGCAGGAAATACCCGTGTAATTTTTCCTTGCTGCCTTGTGTTCCTCTTTAGATCTGTCATGTTTAACTAATTTTTGCTGTGCAGTACACACAACTGTGCGAAACTGCAACCGAGAAGATTCCCCTCCCCGCGTTCCCGTGTGGTATGGGGCAAAACGCAGGTACATCATCTGCAGCACACTTCAATCAAATCAACAGCGTGTGCTGCATCTTCATTTTAGGAGCACCGCAACCAGAGTCTCCTTTCATACTGAAAGAAAATCAATCCTCCGTACATGAAAACAGTTAGTAATGGTCTTACTTGAGCTTAGCCTACGCTGAATTATTCATGGTTGAGTTATCCAGAGAGAATATTACCTTTGTAGTAGACTGCTTGAATTACCTCTCTTGTTTATTTTCACTGGGGCAATTTACTTGAATAAGGACTGCAAGACCAGGTCCTATGTTTGCTAGACGTGAGAACGTTGCGTGCTGCCTAATCCACCATGTTGTGGCATTCTTCTTTCTTTTTTTTTTTTTTTTTTTAATTTCCCCCCTCTGTTGTTTGTTGTGGGTTGTTTTTTTTTTTTTGTTTAGGGTCCCAGCATGGGGTCCCAGAGTGAACGCTAGTGCATTTGAATCTAGATGGCTCCCTGTTGACATGCCATCTGCAGATGCTCATATGGAGTATGTTTTAAGCAGCAAACACCTGGGGTGCTATATTAAAAAATGCTCAGCATTTCAAAATCCCAGTGATGGAGTGTAATATGCTCTTGATGTGCCACTTGCTGTTAGAACTATAAGCTGGATCCTGCTAAGTCCTAATGCCTCCTGTTGAAGTGAATGATAGCGGAGAATACTTGGGACGCGAGAGATGCGTGACTTACAGGTGTATTAAAAGGAGTTTTACTCTGCCAAAACTCCTCTTTCACTTAAACATAGCCATTCCAGCCTTATCTCCTTTGCTGTCTCCATAAGAGACTACGGTGCAATACCCCTAGAGCAAGGGGATGAGCAAGAGTTGCTACCAGGCCTTTAGACTTATGTGATGTTCCTTATTTTAGCAATATGAGCTTGCAGACGTTCGAGTTGTGTCATTTCATGGTGCCGAGAAGTTTCAGCAAAACTGAACAATTTTTGATGGATATATCCAGTGGTAAAAGGTGAGGAAAACCTCCAAAAAGCTGTAAGAGTGCAGTGTGTGTATTATAGCAGCAAGAAATACAATTACTAACTTGATTTTTTTTTTATAATGTCCCATTTAATGGCCAAAACTGATAAAAATGAAGTCAGTGAATATTGAAGTAGTTTTCAGATTAATTCGGAGAGAAGTAAATACAATTTGGGTCATGTTGCTTTTGATGACCCCAAGACCCCGTTTAAATAAGCACTATGGATTTTAAAGATCTGCCACGTCTTGCTTGATGTGTTATTGATCATGGTTAGTCAGCAGTTCAGAGCTTGTTGCTCCAGACTGGTTAAGGCAGTAAGATCACTTGTTGTTAGCAGATTATATTGTATTCGGGTACTTTCACTGCCATTTTTTAAAAGGTATTTTTACTGATTGCATGTGTGTGAGAGAGGGAGGAACTCCGAATTAGTTAACGTGGCAGGTTCCAAGTAATAGACTGGGATGCTGTTATCCTGTTCTGGAGGACAATATGATACAGTCTTCATAAAATGTTTAAACAGTGGCGTAACAGTCTCTAACAGTGTGCGTCCTTATATATTTGGCTTACATGACTGTTAGATTAGCAAGCAAAATTCTTCTTTCTGGCATCTGTAGCATGGGCTATCTAAACTCGGGGCTTGGTTGTACTTTTTTCCTTCCCAAAGAAAGTAGGTGTAGTGCTGCTCGGGATCGCTGCCCGTGTAGGACTCGCTGCAGAGTCACTGGCAGACTGCAGAGCAAGGAGGAACCATTACCTGGAGCTATTTCTGGAGTTTTGGAATTGAGAGAGAAACCAATATTGGGCTGGTCACTTAATTAAAAAAAGAATAATAAAAAAAAAATTAAGATAGCATCTAGATACTCTTCAGCCTGCTTCTGGTAATATGAGTAAGTCACTTTCACGGGGTAAATAATTTATATATCTGATATTACAGAACTCAAGGCATTAATTATTTGGTGTTAATGATCTGTACTCATGAGTGAAGAGTGTGTCTGAAGTTCAGAAATGCTGTAATATTAGCCTTGAGATAGAAGCAGTCCCAAGATACTCAGGAAAATTATTGTTTCCAGAGTTATTCCATTTTATTCCACCTTTTGCTACACCTAGGTATAGCATCTTTCTCCTAAAAATTATGAATTGCCTTTCTGCTTATTTTCGCTCAATGGTTGTGTGCCAATATATTACTAATATTTTTGAGGAAAAGTGTCCTTGAAGAAATGGGATGAAGAAATCTAACATTCATCATGTGTAGAGGTTAAATTTCACCTGCTTTACTATTCAGTTGGGAGGAAACATAGTGGACACAGGTTTATGTGCTAAATACGGGAAACTTCCCCTCGAGCTTGCCAAGGCGTTGTGACTGCATCTTCCGAGACTGATGCAGAATGGATGATGTATTTGATGGTTTTAAAGGAGTGTTCCAGATGTGGTCCAGGTGCAGATTTAAAAAGAAAAAAAGAAAAAGTGTGTGTGTGAAGCTTTGTGGTGGTTTCTTTTGGGCTTTTTGTTGTTTGGTTGGTTTTCTTTAAGTTTCTCATTTTGGTATATTGGATGACACTTCGCTTCTTATCTTTGCTGTTGTTGGCTTGTGGAGCTTTTTCTTGGTCAAAGTATTTTCCTTTAATGAGGCTGGGTGGTCTCTATTCTATTGTTGTAGTACTAATTAACTTTCCAAGCGATTCGAGCTTTTGGCAGGGATGTCATTTGTGCGTTTTCCATCTAAAAAACATTATTTGAATAAGAAAAGCTGCATGCACTGAAGTTACTCAACCCTTCTGCAGCATTAAATTGAGAGGTGGTGGTGGTTTGAGTTATGAGCACATGTGCTCAAGGGGTAAATCCAGCCGCTGAAATGTTGGCAGCCTCCCGTACCCGATTGTGCTGGAACACTGCTGTAAACAATAGGTGCAAGCAGCAAAGGAGTGGGTAGACAATCCAAGATAATAAATGCAGAATTCTTCCTTTTCTTTTATAAATCACAATATAAGCGCGTGGATAACATGGTATCTCAGCAACAACTTGACAAGAGACGTATAATACTCCCTCAGAGAATAGAAAAAACATCATTTGTCTCCAATAAAGGTGTTTAGCATGCTGAACCTCTCTTAACATAAATTAATTTGCAGTTATACTAGCACTGTTTTTACATATGTATTTTGCATTTGCATCAAAGTACTTCCCAGTCTTCAGCAGCACTTGCTGCTTTTCTGAGTGTTAACCGTTCAGAATACGAGTGCAGGTTAATGTGCTGTATGCCTTAGGATCAGCTCTGGCTTCTCTCTTACATAGTGTATTTAGTCTTCAGGGGATTAAACATGTTCTTCATGAACCAGATGAAAGTGAATATTTATTAAATATTGTGTCGGGTTATACTTATTCATGCAGAAAATGCAGTATCTTATTTGAACAGTGCATGGGGATCTGAAGCGAACTCGGGGATGCCTTTCATCCCACTAGAAAGTTTATTTGTGTGTGTATATATAGTTACTTATTGTTTTAAGACTGGGATGTGCACTTTGAAAACAGGTGCAACAGAATAAACAATAGTAAGAGAAACAGATTTCTAAATAGTCATCTTTCTCAATAGATGACAGATTTATAAGCCAAAAGTTGCACATTTGGTCCCCAAATGTATCTCGGCCGTGTGGCAGAAAAAGATACAGTACCAGGCAATTATTACAGCCTGCTAGACGATCGCAACATTACAGAGAACAACTTTTTAGGAACAACATGAAAGCAAAGGAAAAGCTATGTGCTATTTTTAGTATTCATGGGTTGTACAATAATGATCATTACTGAGTATTGTTTCCAAAGCTTTGTGAAGATGAAAAATGCTAGGTCTGGTGGTTTGATAAAAAAATATGTAAACATTTACAACAATAAAATGCTATTGTTTTCTCACATCTGTAGCAGTATTTATAACACTGCATTGTTTTTTAGAAGGAAAAAAGGAGAAAAAGGGGAAAAAAAATTAGTTCAAAGCTCAGACCTTTCTTTGCCGATTTTCTACATATGTTTTTGACACTTAAACAGAGCATGGGAATAAGGGACACATTTCAAGACAAGCACAGAGACTCACTCTCCATTAAAGCTATACCTGCTGTTAACCTCAACGGTACTTCAGATGGTATATTTTTAGTTTGATTCTATAGCCAATTTACTTCTATAATTTTCAAGCCGTGTAGCCAATATTTCAATAGATCATAATGAATTGACATCTTCCTTTTTAATTATAACCTCCTTTACGTTTCAAAGTGTTTACACTGATTGCGTAGCCTTGTGAAATAAGCAGCAACGCTAGCGCGCATCTCGGAGGGTAATGAACAGGAGGCTATAATAAACACACTTGTCAAGCATATGCAGACAGAAATGGAAACCTGCTGGTGGGGAATATACGACCTGCTGTAACTCTTTGTTTGAGCGTGACGTGTGCTTCTCAAGGTACGGAATGAAATGATTTTGCGCCTAGAATCCAGCAAGTAAAGATGAAGGGGGGGTGGGAAAACTCTTCATCTTTTGAGGGTGTTGCTCTCCTGCCACGCGGCTGAGCCGTGCGCCTCTCCCAGCGGTGAGGAGGTGCAGCAGAAGTGGGCAGGTGCGGTCAGTCCAATCCCTGAGGCTTCTCCAGCTGATGCTTTGGGAACTGTAAGAGATAATCCTGGCTGAGGGACGTTGCTTGCCTCTTCCGAGCATGGCTTGTGCTAACGAGACATAAACTTACCGTAGGCTAGGGCTTCACCTGTCGTAGTTCAACGTAGCCAACGCTGTTGCCACAGTCACTAAGTCAGTAGAAAGTTTAAATCTAGGATTGGCAAGGGAAACGGGGTAGTCGCAGTAAAATCATCCCAGCTCAGGTACAATGCACACTTGCCTTCTTTCTCCCACGTCTCTCTTGACTATGAAGGGAAGAGGGCTGCAGGGGGTCTTCCTTTAGAGCACCGCCTTTGCTGGCTGTCCCTGCGGGGGCGGGTCAGGAAGGTCGTAAAACCAATGGATGAAGTTAATGAAACTTGTAAAAGCATTAGTAGCAGATGGATGGGACTGTGGAACTCACAAGGGGTGTGCGGGAGTCCTACTGGTCCCGTGTGGTGTGGCACACTGGGCAATACTACACAGAGATCTCATCCTCCCTCCGAAGTCTCCTGCACAGAGTTTCAAATGAAATATCAAGAATAAAAAAGTGAAGCTATCATTCAAGTATTACGCAACTAAATGATTGAGTGCATCATGACAGAATTGTATCATATTTGAACTGCGTGTATTGTATTTGGATTATGTGACTCAATAGAAAAGAGACAATCCTTCCCCGAGCCTTAGTGGAGAGCTTGGATCTGATTCATCCCAGCTCCTTTAGGTCCCTCACTGATTCAGCTTACCTAGGATTTGAGCAAACGTTTAGGGTTGGCTCCTCCTTCCTCTTTGAGTAGAGAGGGGTCCGAGGTGAGTAGGCTCTAAATTTAGGACTCTTGCTTGGTGGCTAAAGCTAGCCAGGATCAGAGCTGAGCAAGCTAAGAATAAACAGCAAAAGACTACTCCAGAGCTTGGCTTGGGCCAACTGCTGGAGCATCAGCCACACTTGGAAACGGCACCAACAGATTGAAGGGGTTTGGCCTTCAAAACTGCAACAGATTGAAGGAGTTTGGCTTGGGAAAGCTGTAGGAACAGGAGCAGCAGTTTGTGAGACAGCCTGGCTTATGCAAATGTAGAAATGGCAGCAGCAGGCTCTGATGGGATGTGTTGCTGGTGTATCTCCAAAAATTTTTAAACTGGCTGCTCATGTAATACCAGGGCCCTATCACCTATATGCTCAATTTATCACTGTGTCTTGGAACTTCTCCATCAGAGTAGTAGAAAACAAATGTTATCCTGCTATATAAGAAAAAGAGAAAGCAAGCCCACTCAGCTTATTATTTACAGACCTATCTTGCTGCTTCCAACTCTATCCGTAATAGATAATGAATAAATTGGTTCACAAGCAACTGTTTAAGTACTTGGAGTTAAACAACATACTGAATGATGCTCAGTCTGGATTTCATTCTCATTATTTCACTGTCATTGCACTAAGAAATTGCTGGAGACATTTTCTCTGCTCATGGATCAAAGTCTATTTATAGGTGCGGTATTTATTACCCTGTCAAAGTCCCTTTTGACATGACTGGCCGTTCTCGCATACAATAATTCATTTGAAATCAGTTCAAATAAAAGTAGTACGCAATTGTTTTCAGTCCCATTTGCCTTCCAGAAACCAGATGGGTTGCATTAGCAATGAACTGTCACGTATGCAATATAATACTAAGAAGGCTTGTGACTGGGCACCATATTGGCCGTTATATGTTCATTAAAACCTGTTGTGCATGTTGATGGGAAGATACAGTTCTTCACGGTTAAAACACACATAGTGGGGCCAAATCTCTATTAAAATTGAAAGCAAGCCTGAAATCGGAGCCTTATCTCTTACAAACATCTTTCCCCCCGTATGCCTCTAGAGATATACACACACGGACACACAGATATCCAGGAACAACATCAGAGGAATTATGCTATAGAAAGCAAAAAAGCTAGGAGGAAGGAGAGTTTTGACCTTAAAATTTTCTCTCACCGGTATATTAAACCGCCGAATGTCCCAAACAGTTTTGTCACAAGCAAAATGAATAAAATTGTCTTTATTTGATCAAGAGTGTGTAACTCGCAGAGCAAAAGACAATATTGTTTTATCCTGAGGCTCGACTGTGCTACAGCGGGAACATTCAGGCCCACTACCATTTCCTGAACATCCAGTAGCGTCCTTTTTGTAGAGAATCCCTACTGTAGCAGGACTCTTCACAAGAAGAAAACGTCCGTGCGAATGTCATGTGGACAAGTATTTAAAATCTTTAATTCCGAAGTAATAGAAGAAGCTAGCCACCATGATGTAAGTTTTGTTTTGGTTTAGTGGTGATACTGATCCAATGAAGTTTTCTTTGGATCTATAATGGCCAGTTGGGAACCATAAAGTCATTCGAATGGAGGAGCAGACTGGTTGTGGAATGCCTGGCGTCACTTGCGTCCATCTCAATGCCATCACTTTGACGAATTCCCTAAATCCTGTAGTGGAGAGCAGCAGTGGTGCTATGGTGAGAAAATGGTGAGGAGGAGCGGTATTACAGTGTGCATATGCAGACATATCCACAGTAAGATCCATCAGAGTGACTGCTGAGCAGCTCGGGCTCTCCTGGTGTCCTTCTAGCTGTAACAGCGTAGAAGTTATCACCAGGCAAGGACTGGAAACAAAGATCTGGCAAGTCCGTTCCCCTCAGGTCGACTGTTTGTTTGAGCTAGTGAGGGGGAAAAGCCCCTCACGGGGTTAGGGAAGGATGGGCTGTGGTGTGATGTGATGTTGCCTGATGGGTGGTAGCAGCATAGGCTGTTGCTGTGCCAACAGAGGAGCTTTGGGGAAGACTATTTTTAGCCTAATTGTTTTCTGAGCCATTAACCAGAAACATTTTTGGGTTGAATCATATTCAGTAAGACTTCAGCATAGCAGTTTAGGTGTAGTCTTAGTCTGAAGAAATTCTGGGTTTGGTATGACTCACATGGGCTATGAAGTGAAACTGAAATACAGATCAGAAATATAAACCGGAGGGCGGGACATTCAGGTGATATTCCCGATTTCACCAGAAACTTGATAAGCTTTTTTCCTATCTCTTTCTTCTTTTTCTTTTCTTTTCTTTTCTTTTTTTTTTAAGGATTACAGGTTTATGAAAGTCTAATTCCATTTTCATCCATTAGACTAATATATCCCACACTCTGGCTGTGTGCTGTTGTGGGAACCCAGTGAACGGGAGAGAGCGAGGCTAGAGACAGCTGGAATTGAGGCTACGTGCCTTTGTCCATGACTTCTGAGACAAAGAATAGACACCTCTAAGTCATGACTCTCACTTGTTATTAATATATATAGGATTAATTTTAAGCATTAGGAGTTTTGCTTGAAAGTCTGAAGACCCTGATTCTTAAAGTACACATTGCACATCTCCCCTCCCTCTCCCCCCCATCTTCAAAATGGAGTGGTGATAACAGTGCACCCTGCAAACGGACTAGTATTTCATTTCTACCTTTATTTTCTCATTCTTTCAGGCCTTGATTGCCATTCAGACCACTCGCAGATGAAAGGAAATGCCCTTGCATGTTCCTCTAACCTTCTGTTTGCGCTCCCTTTGAGTTCCTTAGGTCTGGATGCAAAGTAAGAAAGCCAGATAAGCTGGTGGCTACGCTCTCATTAAAGGGCATGGGAGGACTCTTCCCTCCATCTCTCCACTCCTTTTGGACAGAATAACTGATTCTGTGCCAAGAAGGAAATTAATTCTTCTAATACAAGGCAACAACAAATTACTGTTCCCAACCGCAGAAGGCAGAAGTGAAGTGAAAAGTGTGTCTCTGAAGAACAATGTTTCTTGGGATTGTGATTGTACTGAGTTTCTTGGGACAGTTCCTGCTGGTGAAATAGGCAGTCCTCCCTGTTCAGGGCTGGTGTAGAGAGTTGGAACTGAGCCATAAGGAGATCAGGCTGCTGCAGCCCAGCCATTCACACGCCTGCAGAAGAGCCACATGTCACACTGGAATCAGCAGAAGCTTTGCCTGAACAAAGCATCCAGGACTGGGTCTCTGCGCTTAAATAATCGGGACTGTTTTTTTCGTTGTTTTTTTTTTTTTCCTACCAAAGAATAGAGAGACACAAGTGGTTCCTCCTTTGAATTTATCTGTGACTTGAGTTTGGACAGAAAGGATTCATATGAGTAGTTGCCTGATGAAGGAAAGGAAGTCTGAATTGACCAGTAAGGGCACAGGGCTTAAATTCATATCCTTAATTTGCTGATTTCCATCAGCAATCAATAGTACCAGATATGTTAGAGTCTAGAATAAAAATGGAGACATCTGTTGATCTGTTTGTTGTCCCTTATGGACTGTGGTGATACTGAGGGGACAAAACTAGAGGTGTTATTTTGTTTTCTTACTTCACTTTTTCCCTTTGAATTCTCAGACTAATTCAATAATACCTGACATGATTTGTAGGTTTGTGCTTTTCTCCGTTCTTTTTTTGTGTCTGTCACTGAAATATATATGCAACTGTAATGGATTTCTATATAGAATATGTATCTGGTGTCTTGCTTTTTATTTTTATTCAACTGCCTGTCTGTTTTAGGCCTCTACTAGAAAAGGCTCCTTCTTTCAGACATCTATATCTGTTTGTTCTCTGAGATTCCATAATGAATCTGGTTTTGTACTATCTAGAATTAATATGAATTATAGACACGCTTTGTCAGTTCCTCCTATTTACTTTTCCTGCAGTTGTGATAATTTGCCTTTGATGTCATAAATGTCATAAGCTTAAACACCTTAAAAATTCATTCTAGGGAGTTTATCAGCTAAACACTAATATCCCCTGTATTTTTACCTGAGTTACCAAGTCAGCTGTGTGATTTATCTTTATGGCATGTTCTGTACTTGTATTGTCTCTCCAGTGTGCGGAAAGGACAGTATTTATATCTCAGTAATTAATTAATGGTACAGTGTGTTTAATTTCTTATTGAAGTGTTGGGTTTGTAATTGATGTGGAGTGTTTTGGTCATGGATGCAGGTGAGATCAAGCACAGGAAAGAGTCTAAACGCTTATTCAAAATCTCTTCTGAAAATAGATTCCATTATTCTGAGGAATCCCCATGCAAAGCTCCCCAGACGGTGAAAAATCTCATGTGAGCTTTGGCATGGAGGCATCCGCTCTTGCTATGAACGGGCCAGCAGGAATGACAGAACCAAAGAGTTGACCAGAAATCATGCAGAAAAGAAGTAGCGAGCATGCTGTATCTCAGAAAAATTTGCTGAGCCACAGATTCCCTTTCAGGTAAGGGAGACTATTTTGACTGTTTAGGTAGGTGCCCCATGTAATAGAGATCACAAATTTCATGCAGTAGTTTTTCAGTAGAAGGAATGATTCTTCTCTGTTAGCTGAAGAAGGGTTCGGTGTATCTTTTTACTTTCTGCAGCTTCCCATGCTTTAAGCAGTACTTATCTACCATCTTCGTGTTAAAAAGCCTGGCCAATAAGGAACATGTCTTCTCCAAGCAGACCCTGAAAATATGACAGCAGCGCTTTGCTGGCAACAAAAAGGAGGAAAAAAATGTCAGAAATAAGAGTTGGTTATGAAACAATCCTTTGATATTGGTGAAGTGGAAGGGCTCTTCCATCAGGAGCAAAAGATGGACAAGGAGTATATATTTTTGTGTCTAATAGAATGTTTCACAGTTTCTCATGGAATGGCCTTCTCAAGGATAGTGCAATCCCACTGCACACTGCAGTGGCTATATAGACTGTATTTCTGCTTCAGTACTTACTATTTTCCTCATTGTCCATGCTTTTGAGAGAAGCTCACAGTGCTCCTTTTCATATATTGAACTTTTTGCATACAGAAATTTTGAAACCAGAACAGAGGGTCAGATAAGTTCAGTGGGACTTTCTAGTTTGTATGCCTATAAGAAAACTAGTGCTTGGAGAGATACCTAGAATTTTCATATAAAGCCACTGAAATACAGTTTATGACTTCAGGAAAACCATCCAGACCCTATCTTCCTTCTTTCGGGACTAGCAATTCCTTTGTATACAAATAAACTTAATCTTTCTCAACTTGTGAAAGATCCTGGGTTTAAGGGATTTGTAGAATGGACTCTGGGAATGATTTCTTCACAGAACAAGTCAATGCATGGAGATTTCAAATTTCTGTACAAACTCCTGTCCCCTACAAATCAGGCAAAAATACACAAGGGATCAAACTTTAGAGAAGGGGAAAATCCTGTTCTGCTTTTAGGTTAACATTTGAACTATAGTATTAAATATGCATGAACTCCCTGAATGTAAATCATCTGCTGAAGGAAGGATGGCGAGTCAAAGTTCTGACTCTCATCTTCCAGGATTTCTTTCCAGGCAAGGTTTGTAGGGAGAAGTAAAAACTTTTATCAGCCTAAATGAAATAATTGAACGCAGCAGGAGAGATTTTTGGCATATGAGACCTCTTGCACAGCTATAAACTGTATATGCTGCAGAGAAATGTACATGGGACCTGGAAATTTGTAACTTTTACCTCCAATTACAGATCCCTAAAAGGCAGGCAAACTGGTGAAACAGAAACAAAGACGAGGCTCGATCAATGCAGAGGTAATTGCGTGTGCTCCTCTCGTATCCCCCAAAAGCAGTTAGCTTCTGCTGGCCAGAAAAACACGTTGCTCAAGTGTTAGGCTTAGTGCATCCTTCCTAACATGGTTCCGTCTTCCTCCTTTGGTTTGAAACACATAACAATTGCTGTATGCTCAGATTAGGGGACACAATATACATAACGCAGTTACTGATTAGTAGTTAGTAACATGTGCTTCCCCTCTGGAAGAAAAGAACTTGGAAGGAGTGTATTAGTAGAGGTTGTTTCTGGTGCCGTTTTTAAGGTGAGATTATTTCACATGCAGAATGAAGACTGAACCATAGAAATTCAGCAATTGAAAATGGTTGGATAATGTTTAGTATTTTATATTATTTTATCATAAATAATAAAATGGTTAGAGTTAGAAGGGACTTTAAAGATCATCTCGTTCCACCCCTGTGCCCTGGGCAGGGACACCTCCCCCCAGCCCAGGTTGCTCCAAGCCCCATCCAACCTGGCCTTGAACACCTCCAGGGATGGGGCAGCCACAGCTTCTCGGGGCAACCTGCGCCAGGGGCTCACCACCCTCAGAGGGAAAAAATTCTTCCTGATATCTAATCTAAATCAAGCCTTTTCCATTTTGAAGCCATTTACCCTTGTCCTATCACTCGTAAAAATCCCTCACCGGCTTTCTTGTAGGCTCTCTTGAGGTATGGAAATGCCACAATAAGGTCTCCCCGGAGCCTTCTCTTCTCCCGGCTGAACACCCCCAACTCTCTCAGCCTGTCCTCATAGCAGAGGTGTTCCAGCCCTCTGATCGTTTTTGTGGCCCTCCTCTGGACCTGCTCGAACAGGTCCATGTCCTTGTGCAGAGGACTCCAAAGCTGGATACAGTACTCCAGGTGGTGTTCCACCAGAGTGGGGCAGAGAGGGAGAATCGCCTCCCTCGACCTGCTGGCCACGCTCCTTTTGATGCAGCCCCGGATATGGTTGGCCTTCTTGGCTGCGAGCGTGCATTGGCAGCTCACGTTGAGCTTTTCAACGTTGGAAAAAAGGTGGTTTTTTTCCTGTTTATTTCATCTCTGAGAGACTGTATAGAAACAATAACAGCTTTTTTTAGTTTTGCCATTGACTTCAGTGGAAGGAACATTGGGTCTTTTGACAGAGAATAGACTTTAAATCTTGCAAGCGACCATATCAACAATTACCTTTCCAAATGGAAAAATACAGCTTTTCTAATGTAACAGAAACAACCATGGGTTGTAGGCTATGTTTTATTTCTTTGATTCCAGATATCAAACAAATTGAAGCTGACTTTAAGGACTCCATCCCCCTCGCTTGTACTTCAATTATAAAGGAGACGCTCTCCTCTGTTAAGCTCCTGTCAAATACTGTTTCTTTTTAAAAACAAAAAATTCAGGAAAAACAGTTGATAGCCTACAAATACATGGTCATCAAATTGATGAGATGACTAATGCCAAAAGTATGTAAATATGTTCATCCGCTTTTTGATGTGGCTATAGATTGAAGAATAATTTTTGTTGACCCGCTTTTCCCAGTGCCTCGTATTTATAAAGATTATAAATAAATTGTGGCTGAGCATAGAATTAAATTAATTGTTTGGATATAGTGACTTCAAAATGTATTTATGGAATTAGCTTCCTCTTCGATATATGTGTGTTGGTGTATTATGAACTGGTAGGCAGTTCACCTCCCTATACATTTGTCAGGTGATGACCTCCGATCTTGAAAGCTTATTTTCTTCACAAAATCTTCCTTCCTTATGGCTGCTATGAGGCCATCCATATAAAGTCTTAAAAAGTTGCATCGAGATTTCCCATTCTGTAAGGCCAGAGAAAAAAGCATAGATTTTTTTTTTGTACTTTCTGGTAAGCTGGAGAGTCATTTTTTGGTGAAGCTAATGCTGGTTCTTGTTGTGTTGGCTTTTGTGAAGGGGGATGCTTTTCCCTCATAAACCAGCTTGTGACAGTAATATATTCAGCATAAACTCCCTTGATCTTTCTGGATTTTGCAGCAAAACCAGAACATGTACGTGGTAGTAGATAGTTACGTGACTTTACATGCCGTAGTATTTTGGAATACAGGTTACACAGGGGACAAAGGTAATGAACATGTCCCTGCATAGATTCACGAGCACTTCCCTCCAAACAGGGGGCTGCCACTTGGAAAAAAGGAGGAAAAGACAGGGTGACTTCCTCCGCCGTGGCTGCCGCAGCCTTCTGCTCTCACAACTCGCTAGATTTGATGTCCCAGCCACTCTGTCTGAACCTGGGAACATGATCATTTAGACTTTTAAAGAGAGATAATAGCAATGTAAATAAATTTTACAGTAACCTGTAATGCTTTTAATAGCATGAACGTTGATAGTGTTTTTCTACAAAGTGCAGAGGCGCTTTACAGCTACGCTATTAAAACAGGAAAAGTTGTAAAATATAGAAGCTGTGGAGGTAAAAAGGACTCTAATCCTGTGTGAATCTGTGAAGTGTAGGTCAGAGCCTTATTCATTATTGGCTTCTGGCTAAGTTTATAAACATATGTGTATGCATAAAAGAGTTATCACTGCTTTTGTGGATGTGGGCTAGAATTTTAAAGCAAATTTATTAATCATTAGCGATCTCTCTCTACTTGGAACGATTAAACAGACGGTGATTCATCATAAATGATTTTGTAAATCTCTACTGCAGAGTTTGAAAGAGGGCAACGGCCAGAAAGTTGAAGCAAAAGCAGAAGCTTGAATAACTCTTTGCGTTGACGTAACAGTGACAGAGCGTCTGCTAAGGCTCCAGTTCTGCCGTGCCCGGTTGTATATGGAACTTCATACAGCTTTTCCTCTTGGCTCCAGCTACAGATGTATTTCGATGCTGGCACATGGCCACAGGGCCCTGCTCGCCTTTCTGGGTGTACCGGACAACAAACACTGCCCGTGCATAGATTCGGTGACAATCTTTCTCTGAGCAATGCTGTGAAACACGGCTTGTGTCATTCCGATGTTCTACACGTACGAGACGTTCATTTCCTCTTCACAGTCCTTAGTAAGAACCCCACAATTTCCAAACCTTTTCCTCTCAGCTTCTCCCTTTCCAATCCACACCTGATCTAGCAAGTCCTGTGTTAGGGCCTGAATATCCGAGTTAGCTGCCTGCACAAGATCTATCCGCAGGATTTTTAATACGTACCAAGATTTTGACTTGCTGTAGCAGAGCCTTGATGGGATACGCTGAGATATTGATAGGAAAGGGATAAATCTTGTCCAGGAAGGTCAGGCAAAAAAGAAGTGTTACTTTGTGAACTCCATCTTTAGGCAGCTGCAATCTTTGGAAAAGGAAGGAGGGAGACAGGCAAAAAGAATTTAATAGATTCAAGAGATTAGAACCTTTCAGATCAGCTGGGGCTGCTGAACTTCAATCAAGGACATCAAACAAATGGTCTGCAGAGATGTTTGAGCCGTTAGTCATCAGGTTTAACAAACTAGCAGAAGGTGGATTACATACCAGAAAACAGACAAAAAAACAAATGCAGTGTCTGTCTTCAGAAATGGTGCGGCTCAGCCTCAACTCTATCTCAAAAAAAAAAAAGGAACTAAGTAATTAAAAAAATTAAAATGCTCATAAGCAACTCTAACATAGCAAGGAAATACATAACTTCTAGCATGGATTTACTGAGAACACATCCCATTGAATGAGTGTAATTTCTTTTTACAGTAGAGCAGCGTGTTTTGTGGACAGGCAAGGTGCTGTAGGTGTTCGATGCTGTTGGAGCTCTGCCGAGGCCAGCCTGTTTTCATGGCGCTCTCAGGAGCCAGGTAGGGAAACGCTGGAGCTGTGGTTGCTGGAGTGCAAGACAAGCTAAATTAATGCATTCCGAGTTGTTATCAATTGTTCCCTTCGATAAGGGGGACAACTTGTCTTCAAAGGCAGAGGTAGGAGTTGTATTGGGTCACAAGCCAAACAGTGAGTGACCGACATCCCACCGTTGCAGAAAAGAAGCAGAGAAGTCAAGGCTTTGATGCGCACAGCTTACAGGTATCTCTTACAAGTACAAGTAACTCTTGTGCAGCTGAATACATAATGTTCCGTTTGGGGCACTGCACTTAAAGCAAGATACAGACCAGCAGCAGGAATGATCAGGGCCTTGTGAACAAGACAAAGACTGACTGAACGACGCAAACTAAAAGTATTTTAGAGGATGGAGGAAGGGAAAGCTGATGGGCGACACCCAGCTTCCAAAAACTTTAAGGATCTTGTAGGAAAAGAGAGTCTAAGCTGCCTTAGGTATTCCAGGTGGTAGGACAAATTGTAACAAGTATAAACTGCAGGAAAAAAGATTCAGACTAGACATTATAAAAAACCACAAAGCCGACTACCAGTGAGAACTTTCTAATGATGCAGTTAAAACACCATTGGAATAGATTTTTCTGAGGTGGCTGTAAAATGTCATTAGAGATCTTTAAGGATTGAATTAGACAAACTTTTGTCAGATGCAACGTAAGTGTATTTGAGCCTCCCTTAAGGCAAGGAGATGCACACGATGACCTTTCTGGGTCCATTCTTTCCCTATTTTCCCGTGATTCTATTAATTACATTAGGAGATGATAATGTACTTACGTCATTTTGCTCACATTTCGCTGGTAACAAATCTTCCAATTCATTGTACTACCCTGCGAGCTTCCATTGATATCCCTGTGCTAAAACATTTACAAAATGCAAAATGAATAAATAGTCTTTTAATGAAATGTATCCATGAAATGTAGGCCATTTCCTCTCAGAATTGAATTAAGCATTACAAGTGATCGATAACTAGATTTCTGCATCTACTGAAAAGCACTGCTGCAGAGTTATATAAATAGTCCAGAGTAAGAGAATCTGGCTGATGTTCTATCACTGTGATGCTCTGAAAACATCCGAAACCAACTGGCTGTCTTAAGAGTTGTGACTAGATAGATTGATCCTCTTTTAACTGTACGTTACTCGGTCAAATTTAGCTTAACCCCCGAGTTATGAATAATGCCTACTACCACATGCTATCAGAGACCTCTGCAAAAACCAATCAATCCCGTTCGGATTTCTGTGAATCGGGCGAGTATTTATTATCATCCCTTTTAGAGGGTAACAAAAGCACTGAGCAACTGCAAGAATTTAGGCACCTAATTCAGTATTTCAGCACACAAACTGCTTGACTTTAGATACCGTGAGCATTCTCCACTTTGACTTTTTTTAATAGGCTTCCCCCCAATGGGATTAAAACGTATAGTTTCAGGTATGCATTAAGTGACTGTGCTGCTCCTTGTGCTTTATACCCTTTATATACATAAAAATCCTTTCGGTCCGTAATTGCAGGGCACCGTTCACAAGTGTCAGTGCAATATCTGAATGCAAACGTGCCTAAACAGGGAGTGGAAGCGCATGATTTTCTTTGCCTTGTCAACACTGGGCTAAGTCTGTCAGTCGGCACCGCTGTGGCATGAGAGTCAGCTTTCCGCTACACAAACGTGTCTGTACTAATTGACGTTTGAGTGGCCTGGTACACGTGCCTAGTGTTAGTACTCTATGCAGGAATGCATTGGTATTTGTCATAAATGATACGTCAAATAAATTGAATTTGACACTTCTGCAATAAAAAAAAAAACCTTTTAATAAAGATCAAGCCACCTCTTCTAGTCTGGGGTAGGCATTGTGTATCATAAATGGAAATATTTTCTTTAAGCTCCATTTAATCAGATGGAGCTTAAAAAAGTTACTCATTTGTTAAGTTAGCTGTGAGTCAGAAATCTGTCTGCTATGAATGTGATGCTGGATGTTAGAATCCCAATGTGACCAGGAGAGATAGACTTTCCTCCTTCTTTTTTTTTTTAGGTTCTGTATGCTTCTAGATTTTCAAACACCTTTATTGCAGTATTGTCCAGATTTTAACATTTATGGAAAACTCACCGGCCTCTTTTTCAACCTTTAATTTTAGCGAGCTGTATGCGCCGCTGTGTAAACTGGGTCTATGTCATCTACTGTCATCTCTGTGTTGGTTTTCATATTCCATTTCTTGCTGTCAAGATAGTTGCTTTTTGTGCTAAGGGGACCCTGTTTCAGTTCTTCCACCACCTCCATAATCCTTAGCCTTGTGCTCACAGCGCTCATACTTTTTTCCATGAAGTGGGGCGGGTGAGGTCGGAGTTGCTTGGGGAGGACTGATGAACGAAGGGTGTTGGGCACAGGTATCTGTGTCCGCTTCAGCTTTGTATAGCCCTTGTATGTAGTGACAGTGAACAGTTTAAAAACTCCGGATGTGATTGCATTCTTCCTTTAAAATAGCTTCAGATAACTTCATCCCCTGACTCCTCCTCTCGCTTGCCAGTGAACAGGGTAAGAGCTCTCCGAATCCTTTCCCGTCCTGTTGAGAGAGCTCCAGACCACTAAGTTTCCCAGACTTCTGTTCGTTGTTTCCATCTGACCCACACAGTTGTCCTTTCAACTGTTTAATGGTGTATACTGATGTGTTTCGAGCTACTCGACTATTAAGGACTGTCTATATTTTGCTACAGTGCTCCTCATTTTCATTTCTGTTTTGTCGCTGTTATAACTGGAAGCCTTAATTAACCACGTACTTCACATGTGTTACCTGTTACCAAGGCAATATTGTCTTTAAATCTGAGGAGGTGGATTTGCTTTCCTTTTATCCCAAGTGCTCTATTCTGATTTCAGATCTGCACCTGCTTAGCAACAAAAAGACCCGTGTTCAAGGGGCTAGCTGTAACCTCGGCTTAAGTGCGGCTGAGTCCAAATATGATTGTCCTTAAAAAAAAAAAAAAAAACCAAACCACCCTCAACCTTTAAGCATTTAGCAGTAGCCCTATATGTTATAATGACATTAGACTCCAGTGGGGTCTATTTCTTTCTTTAAGAAACCTTTACTTTGAATACAAAGCAGTAGGGTAGGCCTTCGCAGGGAGTAATCAAATCAAATTGTTATGATTGGTGATTAATGGGGTGATATACGGGTATGTACTGCAATACGTACTGTGCTAGAAATACCCACATTCCTGCTATGCTTTTAGTGGCTGAAACCTGCAACTTACTTGGCTTGGTGGAGTGTAAAGGAAAGACAAACAAGCCTCTCCCCTCACCACCCCATATTTCTGTATTTTTTCTTTTTTTTTTTTTTTTTTTTTTAATGCAGGAAGATTCTCTCTTCTCAGTTGCGTTGTGTCCATCTGCTCTTTGATGCCACCAGCTGCCAGGCATCCTAGCACAGGCACAGTTATACCAAATAAGTTGCCCTCCACCTTACCTTATGCTGAAGAACTATTCTGGCTTCTCCAGTTTTCCACCTTGAGGTCTTTAACAACTCTCCTGTGCCGGAGAGAAATTCTGCACAGATGAAAAGCAGACTGTAGAAGGACATAATAATTATACTAGCAGAAAAATGTCAGCAGACTAATGTAGGTCCCCTATAGGGGTTTGAATCATCTTATGAAAAGTGAAGCCATTAAATAAAACAAAATGTTAGAGATTTTGTTGGGAGTGACAGAAGCAGCCAAATGTTCTTCCTGCTGTATCTCTGACATTCTGTAATTTTTGGCTGAGTAAGAACAGCAGGCTATCTTTCTCAGTTATCAGAGCTCAGATGTATATAAAGGTTTCTTAAGATTGTGAGATGGGGAGAAAAATGTGAACCTTGCCCTGGAAAAAGTACTCATCGTTTTTTTTTTATTGTAAATTGTTTAAAAATAAAATTAAAAAAAAAAAAACACACACACACAAAAAAAAACCCAAACAACAACGAACAAAACCTGCAGGCCAGTCCTGGGAACAAATGAGTTCAGAGGCACTGCAGAAGCCTGTCAGGATCATCTGGTCTTTTGCCTTTGAATGCAGGCTCAATTACAAACCCAGAATTACAAGGCCAACCTATGTGGTTTTGTTAATGGGGAAAAAAAAAACATAAAATCAAGTGCTAAAAACAATACCTAGTGAGGTGTGACCCCGCATAATTCTTACAGAATTAATATTCAGGATTTGCATAAGTTTATTTAAACTTAGTGTTTATAACTACTTATTAATGAGTCTTTTGAAACACTCTAGGCATTACCCTTATTCCACTGATGGGGAAATGGAGGCTCTGCTCACAGAATTTCTGTGAATAGGCTCTCATTATTCTAAGAGGAAAAGATATATTCTTTGACAAGTGTGCAAAGGGGAAAAAAAAATATCTGCCTGTGAGTGGGAGTCCAGTTTTCTACCCTGTATCTCACTAAAAGACTATAAGAAAGGATTCTTGCATTACATCAACCACAAATGACATGAGAATTTTCTTTAAGTTACTTCTGAAGCCGGCACCCAGGAGACTTGTTCATGTAGAAGGTATTTTTAAATTTTCAAAGAAAAGTCAGAGTGTAACTTTTGTTTCATTCTCACAGTTCCTTTTTAATCTGTCCCGTCTCTACTGGGTCCAACGTTCTTATAGGTGAGTGTTTTCTGTCTAATTTGTTTTTCTTCCAAATGTAGTGTTAATTCACTGATGATCAAATTACACTCTGATGCAGAGGTCTATATAGGGCAGCTGCTCCTTCACCCTGTGCCAGGTAGCACCAGCTCTCAAAGGGCTTTTTCCGGAGAACAGCAAAATACCTGAAGCACCACAGTAGCTTGAGGAGAAACTTCTGGTTGACATCCTTAAATGATGTTCAATATGGGCTTTTAAATCAAAGCTATTAATGGCGAAGGTGTAAACCCCCCCAAGCACTAACAGTGTCAGGATATCTTGCAATACCCTCCACTCAACGCAGTAATAAGGAATTGTTTGTTAAGAGGGTCGGCTACTATAGGGCAAAGTGTTGTTACAGCTGTAAACAGACTGTGACTGTAAGAGTGCAGTTACAAAGAAGATGACAGGAGGTCATCGATATGAAGGATCGACATAAGGTGGGGGCAGTGCTGTCCCCACATGGTGAAGGAAAGGCTTTCTTCTTAGTCTATAAGCTTATGCATCCCAGAATAAGAGGAACCAGTGACAAAGTCTATGGAAAATATGGCCTCCTTTTGTCCTGGGGACTTTCTCTGGACATTCTGTTGGCTTTGGCGATTGCTTCGTTTTTGTGTGCTTTATATCCTACTGGTAGAACCAGTAAGACTTGGGCAAAGAAAACCGAGCTGCGTTCTGGTTGAGTTAACAGTACTTTGCAGTCTACAAGTCTCGTGTTTTCTCGTCTCTCATCTGCAGCATAAGGTTGTTTCTGCATTCTGAACTAATAGAGTTTAGAGCTGCAACATCTTTATTGGCAGTGACTAATGCCTGAGCCAGAAAGAGCACCATTTGGTTTGCAGATCCCGTAATCAGCCACAGTCTAATCTCAGCCATGCTTGTGTCATCTAGTATAATTCCACGCGAGCAAATGGCTTTACTCTGGGTATTGCACCATGTAATCCAAATCAGGATCTGTCTCAAAGGGTACAGTTCTGACATTAGAAAAAACCACACACACATTTTTAACCTAAGCAAACACTTTTAACCTAAGCATAAGATGTAACATGGGTAACAGCTACAATGTACACTGAGCCCATCGTGACAGAGTATGACATTTTCAAGCAAAACCTTGAAGCGTTGTGACAGACCTGAAACCGCAGCTCTTGCAATGAGACACAACTTGAAAACCAACAGCTCGGAATGACCTTCCTTTCTTTTTGGAAGAAGTTTTAAATGACATAAAGACCTTGTGGTTTTGGTTGTCTGCTCAGAGACAGGACAGCCCCAAGTATCTTCCAGTTCCCACAGAAATAAATGACAATAATATGCATGGTGATGCGCAGTATAAAATGCACGGCCTTAGCTGGACCCGCTGCACGAGCAGCTCAGCGACACAGAAGTAGACCGAAACAGATTTTCTTATGCGTGGACTGAAAGGTGTTCCAATTACAAACTACATTTAGCAGCTAAATAAGAAGTGCCTACGTCATATACTGCAGCTAGATATATTCCTGAAGCACTTTAAACTAAAAAGCCTTTACGATTCTAAACAACCCATATGTCTGTCAAAGCTGTCATTGTGCTGCAGCGAGTAAAGGAAACAAAACTTAATTTGTAATGAAGCTTCCCCTGGCTGAAAGCACAAGTCTTCCCCGTTCTCATTTAAGCCTCTGTTCGCAATTGCAGCTCTCTCTCCCAGTCTCCTTATAAAATGCTTTGCGTTTTCCTTTTGAATCCCGTCAAGTTAATTTTATGGCAAACAATCTCTGTTTTCCGAAACACACAAAAGAAATATAATTATTGCTGGGTGAAGGGGAGTTGGAAGAAAACTGAACACGATGCTGCTAATTGTTTTGAGGCACTGGTGCTGGGAAGATTCTAGCCACCTAAGCAAAAAATATCTTTAAAATGTCACTAATTATAAATATAAACCTTTGTAGTATAATTGCAAGATCAGAAGAAGAAAGCAACGCCCTAATACCAAAAATGAAAAAATAAACAAAGAAATTACTCAGCAGATGACCTTTTTGGTAAATAAGCCACTCTTTGGTTTGCTGGTCGCCCCTCTACTCTGCTCTGGTGAGGCCCCACCTGGAAAACTGCATCCAGCTCTGGGACCCTGAGCACAGGAAGGACATGGACACGTTGGAGCGTGTCCAGAGGAGAGCCATGAAGATGCTCAGAGGGCTGGAGCGCCTCTGCTGTGAGGACAGGCTGAGAGAGTTGGGGGTGTTCAGCCTGGAGAAGAGAAGGCTCTGGGGAGACCTTATAGCCCCTTCTAGTACATACAGGGAGCTTATAAGAAACATGAGGAGGGACTTTTTCAGGGAGTGTAGTGATAGGATGAGGGGTAATGGTTTTAAACTGAAAGAGGGTAAATTTAGATTAGATATCAGGAAGGAATTCTTGACTGTGAGGGTGGTGAGCCCCTGGCGCAGGTTGCCCCGAGAAGCTGTGGCTGCCCCATCCCTGGAGGTGTTCAAGGCCAGGTTGGACGGGGCTTGGAGCAACCTGGGCTGGTGGGAGGTGTCCCTGCCCAGGGCAGGGGGGTGGAATGAGATGATCTTTAAGGTCGCTTCCAACTCTAACCATTCAATGATTCAATGGTACATAACTGAAGAAATGTTCCCTTACTTTTACTTTCAAATTTGTTGAAGTGACAAGGTGAGATTTTAGGATGTTTAGCTTTGACCTCATTCTGCTCCTACTGCGGTCAGTGGGAGTTTTGTCATAGGAACAATCTGTTGTAGCCAAAACAACACGTTGGCAATCCTTGCCCAAAGGTGTGGTCCTCACGTCAGTGTGCCATGCTGCTTCCTGTAAGTCATTCTGTTCCCAAAAGCTCAATTATACTTATCTGTACAGAGACAACGTGTGTCTCAGAATTGACTGAAATATCTATGGTGCTTCCTTTTCTCGTGTAGACTAAGTGTTTTCGAACTTGTTTGTTTTGGAGCTTTTAAAGTACAATTGTTTTCAATTACTTTTGATATAAGTGGCACTACAGGCAAGCGAGGCTGGCAAGATCTGGTCCTCATTGCAAACATTTCACAGTTGTAATCATCTAAATTGCCTTGTGAAATTGTTCATTAGATAAAAATTAATAAATCCTATAAATGAAATCCAACGCACCGTTAGGCTGTTGACATTAAATCTGGCATAAAAACATAGTTGTAAATGAAGTCATTTATATACACATTGATGTGGCGCCAAATTTTGAGGTCCTTGAACAATTTTTAAACCAGTGTTTATGCTGGCAAGTCTACTGAATGGGAGTGAAAACAGTGGCCAAAGTTAGAGCTCTGCGAGCTATTTGGGAACATTTAATAATTTTACGCCAATCTCCCACCTGCTGCCTGAAGCATGTGGGGAGGGAGTTCAGGGTCTCGAGGACGAAAGACTTCTCCGTTTCCCTGTTTCTGACCACACAAAGAAATTAATGTGTAAAATAGTACCATTACAGTGATTTCTGTACAGAGCCGTGTGTCTGGGGCCTTGGAGTCTTGGTAGATGGGAGGGTGTTCTTCCCGTTGAATATTGCCAGTTTTTAATGTAAATATACTTACTAATGTTGTAAAAGACCCTAGAGTTGCCTCTAGCTGTAGTCTGGTGAAAAAGATAGTGAACTGAACTGAAGGCATATATTAAACTGGAATAGTAATGAGAAGAAAATTCTTTTCTCACTCATTACAGGATGAAACCAAAATAACACTTTTCAAATCAAGGGAGTTACTTCGCAATTGTATCAACGTCTCTGAAAACTGAGCTGAGCCTCAGGTTTTGGGGTTTTGTTGTCTCTTCAGGAAAAAAAAAATGGTTATGAGTTGTCTCGGATGAATTAAAAAAAGGTTAGAAAATGAGTGATTCTGTAAACACAATTTTAGTCTATCGACAGATGGGAGAAATGGAGAACAGGTTGTAAAAGTATAAGCTAAAGCATTATTAATATTGTACTGTTACTGAGCCAACTTGTAGAGGAACTGAAAAAACATCCTATTGGTTAAGTAATCACTACACATATGCTTTTGGAGATTAATACTTTGAATTTTCAAAGCTTTTATACGTGTCAGTTCTGCTAAAAGGATGAAACTGCAAAAATGCACTGGTAGCAAGTTTAAAGCATTAATAGCAATGTCAGATACACTTTAAGGATAATCACAACTCCTTTACATCCAGTAGACCCAGTAGTCTCAGATATGGAAATAAGACTTTTGACAACTAAAAATGTTTGAGAAAGGGGGAAAAGGCCAAAGAATGCTGTATAATATTTCAAACCTGGGTAGCTATTTCATGCCTTGGTTTTGAGTCCCAGTTTCTGTGCTATATGTACGCCATCCTGGTGGTCTTTAAAAGTGATTGCATCACCACTGTGGCTTCCTCCCTTTCTTATGATGGTAACTGAATTTTTAGAGGCTTTCTTTTTTAAAGTAATAGCGCTGCTTTATTCCAGGAGAGTATTAAGACATTTCAAGCATTGGGAATAGGTGTAACTTAGATTCCCCAAATGTACCCACCTGGAAGTCATGTCGAACTCATATTGAGGGTACTAGCGTTGAATGAGACTTACTTACATCTGCAGGGTTTAAATATGTATTTAATGCTAGGTGGAGTTTGGCTGTGTGACAAGAAATGCAAACAGGAGACGAGGTCTTCTATCCATGAGCTCTTGTATAGTGTTGGAACATCTTTGTTCCATATGATATTCACCAACGAGCAGCTCAACTTGTTAGTCATTAGTGAAGAAAGGGAAAAAATTTAGCCTAGTGGCTTGTTTCAGTTTTAAGGTTTGTAATTTAAAACTGGGATGCAAAGGAAGATTTATTTTGAGTGAGATCAAATTTGGCCTTGATTTGAGTTTTAAGTTTGTTTATTAGCTGAGTCCTTTGTGAAAACCAGATAGGTAAATCACCAACACCTCACAGGATCATGCCCCATACTTGAACACTCGTGGTGTGAAGCTGTGCTTGTGGAGACGTGTGAAATGAGAATATATTTGACTATCACTAAATCTAAACATGCGTAAATATATCACTAAAAATCTAGGGTCTTATTCTGATGTCGTGATCAATGATGAGTGCTGACTGGCACTACTCATAAAGCTGTGTCTGGTATAAGAGATGGTGCCTGTGGTCCCAATGGAAACTGGGTCAAAAGTAGGAGCTTTTCAAAAATCCCACGAAATGTCTATTTGCCTTGCTGGCAAAATCCTCATCTTTGAGGTCTGTTTCTGGATACTGGGTTTCAACGCCTGAAACCTGCAATGGGTGACTTCAGGTTTCTGATTACACAGGAGACAAATCAGGTCCCCAAGAAGTCTTTTCCTTTTTATTTTTTTTTCCCTAAACTTTAGCTACTATTTTATAAGGAAATTTAACTTTGTGACACAGCTGACCTACGGACAACATCGTTGTTTAATATTATGGGTTGCATAAGCCTAAAGAGGAGACACATATATCATGTGTGAATGTGTCATCTTTGAATCCTAATACTAACATGGGAAATAAAAGCAGTTGCTAGATCACTGAAGTAAGGTGAAAAAGACAAATCACCTCAGGGTGCCCCAGGATCCCAGCACTAGAATATTTGTGTTTTCTTTATTTTAATGTTTTCATTTATTCTTTTCCTGGTAGTCAGTAAGGGCCCCTTCACACCTGAAGAAGGAAGAAAATATCCTCACACTGTTAGAACAGCATTAAATGGGGGAATGTCTTCTCACAGTACGTCCCATGAATTCCATTATATTTGTAGAGCATCTTTATAACAATGTTTCAATGACTATTTGAGGTTCCCTGTAAGCTTGCTTAAGATGTTAATTTAACTCTTTAACATCTGCTTTGATTGTTAAAAGTAATCTCAGAATGCATTAAAATATCTCAAATAAGCTTTTAAATTTTCCTCACTAGTAGTATATAATTTTCCGTGAAATTTTAACACCTTAATATTTCAACCATGCTGTTACTCCAGACCGATTTTTGATTCTGTTCAAGGAAAAAACAGAGTATGTCTTTGGAACGACACCTGCTTCTACCAGAGTCATTACCAGAGTTCTCCTAGGCATTAGTGTAGGCTGTTCAAGAAGGTGAAATAAATGTTTATAGTGGAAAGAAAGAAAGGGAAAATGGAAACTGAAGTTGAAGTGTAAGCACTTCAAGAAGTTGTTGGGCTTTGGTTTTGAGATAAAGATGTCCCTCACTTTTTCATGATGTCAGGAAGTCTCCAGCTGCCCAGCACCTTTGAAAATCAAGTCACTTATATAAAGTTCGAGGTCTAAAGTTGACTCCCTTTTATATATTTGCCAATAACTTATTACTGATACTTCATAAGCATAATTATATTTATCCTATTAACGTAACTCCTCCAGCTATGAAACTTTAAGCTATGATCACAGAGCGAATAAGTGACTAAGCCAGAAACAAAGCATAAAGGTCTTATCTGCCTCAAAACTCCTGGGCATCCGTGTTTCGCTTTTTGTCTAAAGACTGTGCATGAGGGGGTGAATTTGGGAGCTACGCAAGCTGACAATTTCTCTTCAAAGTCATCCATGCTGCAATTAATTTTCAGCCTTTTCAGTCTCCTTTGGACAGTTACGAAAGACAGCTTTGTTATGCAGCTCTCTTTCCCTTATTTTTGTACATATCACTTTCTGTTTGTCATGTTTAGGGCACCTTCATTTCCTCTGTCTCACAGAAGCAGGGATGATTACGTTAAGTGTGGTAGGCTCCCCTCTTTACTTTTGGACAGTAAAACATGGAGTTATTTTTCCATTATTCTTCATAAATTTTAGTGGGTTTTTTCTCTGGATGAGTGTTAATGTGGCGAGACCCCCATAGTAACACAGAGCTACAATTACAAGCTGGGGAAGGCTAAACTTGTGTTAATAAAATGACTTTAAATTGTCCTTGTGAGATGTATTAGCTACTAGCTGCATTACAGCGTCTTCCCTTCTATATAAATCCCCCGGAAAAGATGTAGGAGCTGGAAGGGACTGGAAGATATCTTCAATCCTGTTTAATCACCACAAGTAAAGGGAAGGTATTAGAAATACCCCTGAGGCTAATCCTGACAAATCACCCTCATTCTGAAAGGTAGAACTGATATGTGCAACCGTGTTACATTCGAGCTTCCACCCATAGGAAAACCTGAGCGAGGCTGAAGGCGTCAGCCTTACGCCTCGACTTTGTGAACTTGGTCGTCTGGATGCCCAGTTTAAAGCTCTTAAGGTATTCAGATATTGCAGTGGTGAGGATTATGTAGATAACTTCCTGGCTAGAAGGTTAAATCTGCTTCTCGGGATGGGAATACCAAATTAATGATCACTTCAAAAATGTAGATGACTTACCTTCCAGACGTGCAGAGCTCTCCCCTACATCTGTCTTCCTATTCCCAACATGTCTGCTCCGGCGCAGAGCCTCTCTTGCTGCCAGGAGCGCTTTCTCCAGCGGGTCTGAAGGCGAAGGGCTGATCTCCTATTTTCTGAAGCTGAAACAACCGTGCAGATTTCCAGCTGAAAATCGCATACTGCAGAAGGCACCATGCTGTATAGAGCAGCTGCTCCCCAGCTCTGTCCTTCCTCTCCATAGGTCCTCTTTCCTCAAAACAGCCACCGCTTGAACCAGCGGTGTACGAGTATGCGTTGCCCATATGTTGGTTTGGTACAGCAGTATGTGAGGTGCACATGTGGGGAAGGTGCTGCCTTTCCCAGGGACCCTCGTAGGTGTAGCAGAGATGCCGCACCTGCCAATCCGTGTTTGGGGCACTGGCTTGTTCCGCTCCACCCAGTGCCACATAGCAGATGGGAGCATCTGCCCTTGCTTCTGTAGCCATTGCAACAGCGGTTAAAGATGCGATTGCATATTCCAAAGTCACGTACGTTGCTCCAGAGGATAAATCAAGGTTTTGTTTGATTTGAAAACTGAAACAAACCCAATAGCTTCATGCACTGAACTTCTCAGTTTTGGGAGAAGCATTCTGGGTTGGAACCCTGTTGGTCCCACTGACTTGAGGACTTTAAAAAGGCATCCCATTTCGCACACAGGTGCTGTCTTTGGAATCTATACAGGATTTCCAGATTGCTCTGCATCCAACGCTGTCATTAAGGAATAAAACTGTTCTTCCACTTGTACCAATTTCTCGGGAGTGGTGTTTTGCTTTTACTGTAAACATGTCTGTCTGATAGAAGAATTGTGAAGAATCTGTCCTGGGCTCAGCCTTACGCTAATCCCCCATTTATATTTTTCTTCTTTTGTCTGAGAAAAAGGCGTTGAAAGAGTTTAACGCCCTTCACCTTCAGTCCTACAATACCAGCCAAAATTTAAGCAGAAGACACCCAGTTGCTGGGATGTGGTTTTGATTTCCTCACTGGAAAATAGTCTGTGAAACAGCCCTTCACAAAGGACATATTTTCCAGTTGAGGAAGCCCTAAAGCGTTTATTCCCAGCCTCTCTCTTACCTTCCCACCCTTCCACTTTGCCTAGGAAGACCTCACTGCGCCCTTTGCCTTCTCATCTTCTTGTCTCTGCCTTCTCTGTACCCATGCTTAAGACCTGCTTTGTATTTCGTACTTCCCTTTGAAGTCCTTCCACATCCATCTGCTTGCACATCCCTGCTCGCCTCTTCTAAGCACCGTACGAGGGATAAAACAAGTCATAAGTCCCATTACCGGCACAGGGACATGTATGATGACCCAAGTGTGAGCCAGGAGCTCTGTTTTCCTTGGTCTTTTTCTGCCAAAGATGGATGGACCCATGTTTTGTCTTTTCTACTCAAGTGCTATTTCCTATTTCCCAATTTGTCAAAGGAGAGCAACTACCAAACAAACCTGCCTTTCATTTGTTTAAATATGTAAATGATGGGACTATAAAACACTAGTTGTTAAGAGAGTTGCGGACTCATTATTACGTTTTCCCTCACTAGCCGGACTGTAAGATGGTAAGGACTCACAGGAGAGGCTTGTTATGGTGGTGTAAATGGGGGCTTGCTCTGGTAACCTGGTGATCTACTGACGCAAGTTGTTCCCATGGAATATTTTATTTAAAAAAAAAAAAAAAAAAGTCATAGAATCACTTCCCTAGAAAAGGTCTGGAAAACATGACTGAACAATTCTGTTTTAGCTTTTGTTATGGCTTCCGTGTAATTTGCTACCTCTCGAGCCCTTGGTGCCTCTGTTTACATCTGTGTACCATATATTGATGTTTGCCTAATGAAATGCTGCTCTGGAAGATTTATGGGTGTACATTAATGGAATAATTAAAGGTCTTTGAAAGTCTCAGATGAAACGTGTACCAGGTCAGGGCAAAAGAGGGGGGAAAGTGAAAGAGGGGAGGTGATGTGTCTGCACCTACGGCCTCTTGAGCTGACCTGACCCGCTGCGGGGTGAGGTGCGCGTGGGTGTGGGAAACGCTGGGAAGAGGTGCCTGGGGAGTGGTTTTGTACCCCTGGACTTTCTCTGGGCTCTCCCCCACCGAGGGAGCAGCCGCTCTCCCTGTCCTCACCCAACCTTCTTGCAACTGGGCTGTCCTGGCAAACTGGGGGGGGATGCTCGGGCAGATTGAGAGGCGGAGGAGCCCACCCGCGGCGTGGGGAATAGCCCGCACCCACAGCCCGCTCTGTGCGTGGCGGGGGGGGACGGGACGGGGAGAGGAGGAACCCCCCCTCCCTCCCTTCCTCCCTCCCTCCCTCCCTCCCTCCCTCCCTCCCCTCCTCCCTCCCTCCCCCAACCCTGAAAGCCCCCGGAGGGCGGGTGGAGGAAGGGGGGGGGGGACCGGGGCAAACTTTCGGCGGCAGCGGGTTGGGGCTGCGGCGGCTCCAGCATCCCCGGCTGGGCTGAGCGTCACCTCTGACGTACGCGCCCGGGCTCCGTGGGGGGGTGGGCGCGGGTTGGGGGGGGGGGTGGGTGTGCGTGCGTGCGCGCGCGGGGCCCTGCCGGCGGCTCTCCGCCCGCGGGTGCGCTGCCAGCGCGGCTCCCCCGCAGCGGCGGGGCGGGAGGCGGCCGCGGGCTGCGCCGGCGGATGGATGGCTGGCTGGGAACGATCCCGCCATCCCGTTTGTGCTCCCTTCAGGCGTCTTTCCTCTCTGCTTTGCTTTGCTTTTTTTTTTTTTTTTTTTTTCTCTTCCTTCAAAATCTCCCTGGGAATTTTGTATTTTACAGCTTTTTTTTTTTTTTGTTCTCCTCCTTCTCTCTCTCCTCTCCTTCCTGCTGAGGATACGTTTTGCTTGCCAAGTTTGTAGTGACACCTCTCAGATTCCCCCACTCCCTGTTTTTTGGATCTATTACAGTGCCCGTTTGTATATAGACATACAGTATTTTTTTTTTTGCCTCTCTTTTTTTTTTTTTTCGAGAAAATTGGAATTCTTTGGGAAGCTAATGGATACTGAGGAGGACGATCCTAAAAATCTCCTTTTGAATCTGTAAAAGAGGCGTACGAAGAAATTCTTAAATTCAGCCATCAATTTAGCTTCATATTAAGCACCTCGAAGTATTTATGATTGCAGAGCAGGTGCAAGCGAGGATTAGTAATAAGGTAAGGGAGCTGTTTCCATCTTTGAGGCAGCAGCATTCGCTCAGGGTTATCAGCAGCTTCTCTTTTTTCATAGAATCTGGGTTGATTTATTTGCATTTTCGGTGCTCTTCTCCCGTCCTTCCGAGTCTTTTCTAATACGCCTGCTTGCTTTCCAGCACTTAAAATATACATTCCTTCTCCCTGCCTGCTCTGTATTTGGGAGTTTCTTTGCCGTGCACATGTTTTGGCTCTGATTTGGTAACTGTTTAAAACCACCAATCCTCTGTTTAAAAATGATTTCTTATCTCGCACTTTCTCCACCCAGCAGGATTCCTGAAAAGCCCCATAGAAAACTGCAACACAAAAGCTTTTTTTTTTTTTTTTTTTATTTGCATTTAAAAAGGAGAGCGGAGTAGTTTTCCCCTGGGGGGAATTTTAACTGGGCAGAGGGGGGGTGGGTGTAGCAATCAGGTTCTCCCTCTAAAAGCAAATTAATTCCCCTCCCTCCCTCCCTCCCCCCCACCCCGCCAGCGGTTCTCCGCGGCTGAGGCTGATTTCTGGGCCGTAGCGGGGGGACGGAGGGGGGATCCCCTCCTTCCCTCCCTCCCTCCCAAAGTTTCTCTCTGTACGTGTGTACCCCCCCCATCCCCCGGGACCCTTTGGCGGGGGGGGAAGGTGAGCCGAGCTCCGGCCGCCCCCGCCGGGGGGGTTGGGGGAGAACCTGCACTGAATTTTAAACGCTTCTGGGGGCTGTGGCATGGAGGGGGGGACGGGGGGGACGACAGTAATTCCTGCTGGGTGGCTGGAGGGAAGGGAAGGAGGGAAAGGGATAGCCCTTGCTTCCTTCTGGGATGGTGCAGGCTCTTGCTCTCCCATCAGCACGCTTTACTAATTTTTGTTTTATCAGCTCCATTTAGGCATATAAATGGCAGGAGCAAGGTTATCAATTACCAGCTAACTGCGGCGAGAGTCCGTGCTTTATGGGATTTAATGATTTCTCTTGTTTTGAAAAAGCTCTTGTGACGCTCACAATAAAGAACTCCATAAATCATCTGAATGAATTGTGTTCCAGTAAAGGCAATTTTTAGTCTTTTGCTGCGTATCTCCTCGTCCCGATAATTAATTGCACTAACAGTTGTGAACATGTTTGTGGTAATAGAGGTGCCATTACTAAAAAGTGGCTTTCTTGATACGGGTCCCATGTTTAGGGAACTCCTACAGTGTACCTTGGCTGTAGACGACTGCGGTCCTCTTGAAATATAGGGAGCAATCAGATCACGGTGAGGCCAGCCTCGAGCGTGAACCTATACCTGTTTGGTGAAGTGACACACTCCCCGGCACCGAAAGGCATGAAAGCCCATTTAACGGGCTGCTTCCCTGACTTAGGTTGAACGCAGGAGGTAATCATCACTTAGGCCTTCTGATTACATATTTTGATTAAAAGACGAACCTAACGGGGTTGTTTTCTTTCTTTTTCTTTTTTTTTTTTTTGTTGTTATGTTGATGATTCCATCATTAGCTTTTTAAATCCTTTTAAAAATAAGCAGGAGCTGTGGAGTTCAGTCCTTCAGCAGAATATAGCAGTGTTCCTGCAGTGCTGTGAGGAAAGCTCCTCTTTCATGTTATCCTTTTCTGTTGCTTTATTTCCACCTTCTTCTGTATTCATGACTGTATTTTTTGATCCATTATTTACAGTCAGTATGTACTGAAAAGGCTGGAATAAAATAATGCTGTTCTTATGGAGGGAAGCATGCTATGAGGAAAGGAGTCAAGTTTGACTGTTTTAAGAGAATTGTTAAGCCACAGGTCTTACATTCACTCGAGTTTTCTTTCCACTGCGTTTGACAATCTTTAATGTGATCTGCAACTGGTGATGCACCGTACGTCTATATGTATATATATCATCTGCGTAGCTCACTATATGCTCAGTTGAAGCTCCATTTAATGCTGCCAATAAATAATTCACTGTGCAAAAACATTAATCAGCAATTGAACAGGTGCAGGTTCAGTTCACCGTATGATTAATTTGGCCAATAGTTGCGGAACATAGTACAATTACATAGGTATGCTGAATCCCTCAAAAATTGTTACTACTTTTTTTTTTTAAATACTCACGTACAAAATCTGATAAGATTGAACTCCTTGTGGCTGCTGAGTAGGCATTTGAGTAAGGTAATGGAACCCAAATCTAAGAAATTATTTGCTGAAATGTATGTAGGTTTTAGTGCTTTCTCTGAGGCCCTCCAAATAGAGTGTTTTATTAGCATGAAATATCTCAGAGATGCTGAGTTCAATGCTCCTATTCTTATTCAAGCAAAAATTTCCATAGACTTCATGAATCTATATATGATGATGTTTTCAGTGAGAATTTCTGACTGTGCAGTCAGAAAATCTAGACGGTAACTTTGATGCCAATATTATTTATTTAAAGTTAATTTGTCAGTATTAGGAAGTTTACTGTTTATCTCCATAAACTGGAAAGGGTCAAGGAGTGTTTCCGGTTGTGTCTTTCCCGCTTTGCCACTGCCATTCCCGCTTTGCCAAAGAACAGTTACTCAATGAGTACAGACTTGGATTTGAGCTTTTAAAACGTCTTTCCTCTGAACGTCAAGAACATTTAGAAAACGGAATTGGTGACTAACTGGAAGGGTTGGCTATGTCCCTTTTTACTACTCATTATCTTTTATATCGTGTATGCGTTTGAGCATAATCTAGTTCTCGAATTGACAGGTCATTGCTTGAATTTTTTTTTTGTTTATTTATTTGTTTATTTTCCTATTTGAACATGGTTGTCCCCACACGCTATAATAATGATAATTCCTTAAGCAACAGTGAGTGGCAAGCAAATGCTCGAGTTCGTAAGTCAACATAGTGATTCATGACTAGATAGAGAATGTTGCTGATTGAGGTGTATGGAAAAATCAAATCTCCAACCATGATTTCTGGTAGAGGTATGATACATTTCCTATTTAGTTCTTGTTAAATTAGCTTTGGGAGTTTTGAGGGTTTTGGTTTTTTTTTTTTTTTTTTCAAATGGTAAACAGTACTACAGGACTCTAGTATTTTAATCCACAGGTCTATAATTTTGCAATGGAAAACCAGAGATACAGTCTTCCAGACACCAAAGAAATTAATTTATTGTTCCCAAGTCCATACAGTTACCAATACTACTGTTTGATCCCATTTCAACTTTTACTTAAAAATCTCATAGTGCTTTTCAGTAGTGAGCAGCTATTGATATCCTAATTTTTACTGATGGGAAAAGTACCTGAAGCAGGTGACTAATCTGAGATCGTGCGGCGATTTGGTAGCAAGTGTAGATAGCAGACCCGTGGCTTTTGCTGCTCAGTTCCAGGTTGTAGCCGCTAGATGGGTATGAAACTTCTGCAAGAGTTGCAAATGTTTCCGAGGAAGAAAGTAAGTCAATACTTAAATTAAAGAAACAAAATGTTTGATACCTGGCAGAAATAAATTTAATTGAAAGAAATAGAGGTGTGAATAACTACCTACTTTTGATAGCGGCTTCTTACAAGTTCTTTAAATGGTATAGGATGTCAAATGCACTACTCATTTATTGCCTGGGAAGATGCTGGGGCCATCAGCCTGGTCTTAGCAAGAGATCTCCAGGTGATAAAGCCTCCACTGTACGGAGCAGCAGGACCTGCCCACTGTCAGACCCCTCAAGCCAGGTGTCCTGCTGTCTCCGAGAGCCACGCTGTGATGTGCACCTCCATCTCCCCCCAGGATGCAAGAGCAGGAGGTTCAGAGCACCCAAGTGCAACAAGGGGCCAAGTTCTGTTATTTTTACACTCATCACATATTTTTACAATCTCATCACACTCAGCAGGATGAGGTCAATAAAGTACGCTGAAGTTGTCACCATTAAAAAAGTTATTCATATTTGTTTAGAAATGCCAGAACTAATGAAATCTTCTTTCCGAAGGATTTCTGTCTTACAGAGGGAAACTCTTCCTCAGTTGAAACGCTGGTGAGACCTCTTTCTCTCACTCATGTTTCTTGTGCCTGGTAATGTATTGCAGCTTTTCTTTTTGTTTTCTGTTGAGGTTGAGATAAGTTTTCAGAGTATTTCAGTTTCGCATGTCTATTTTCTCACTTATTTTCAACGAATTTGCCTGTTCGAAGATAGGTTGGGCTGGAACCGCCAACCGATTAACAAATTGGTGTAAGTGCACACAAAGTACCAGACTAAAAGTGCAGCCTTGTACAGGTCATGTATTTCCTCATGTAGCAACCTGGTAAACCAGATGTCTCACTCATTTCATAGCTTTGCGGTGCACAGGGTAAGAGCTTACCGTTGCTGACAACTAGTGAGATTTCTACTTGGCTCCATGCAGTGGTGGTCCAAGCTTCAAGGCTGAACATCTGTCTGTGGAGGTCCACAGGGCAGAGAGGAGTAACTGTCAGAAATCTGCTGCGTGTCCAGATGGTTAAGACTATGGTTTTGTCGTAAATAGGATTAAGATTTCACAAGGGATGAGTTTTTAGTTATGGAAACGACCATATTGTTGTGATACAAGATGTTAGGTTGATTTCTGCAACTTTCTAGGAAATGGGAATATCTGTGCATGAGTCTTGTGTGCTGGAGAACTTTTTGCAAAGCCAGAAAAAAATGAATGATTTGAAGCCTTTTTTGTTTTTAATTATATATCTACCTCAAGGTATATTTCTAAAATGAAAGTTTGGCGTAGTTTTATCAACGTGAAGGCTTTGGAATGAATCCTTGACCCATGCCCTTTTCTCCCCAGCAGAGAAAAAAGCACTGTGCTTCAGGCGAGGGACTGTGTTTTGGGGGAAGTTTTCAGATCCCTTTTCTCTGTGGAGGAAGAGGCTGGACAAGGCACTTGCACAGTAGGAAAAGGAGCATGGGAAAGATGAGGGGACTGAAAGTAGGAAGAAAGGAGCTAGAAAGAAGACATGTATCAGAAAAGATGACATATTGAATTTAGTGATGATAAATTGCTGCTAATTGAGCATAATAAATGCCAAGCTGCATTGCAAACAGAAGTAACCATGTTCAATCCTGAAATGCCTCTGTGAAAAATGCAGTCCGAAGTCCACCTGAGTTTGTCCATTTCAGTGGAGTTGCACCAGTTCAAAACAGGGCTAAAGCAGTGGAGAACTGGGATTCTGCCTTCTGGTTGTCTTCATTATTGTTGATGAGCTGAGAACACGGGACTTCATAATGAGAGTTTATATTATGCAAGGAGAAAGTAGAAGGGATTGATCAGCTGTACTGTTGATAAGCTTACTACTTTCATATACAAAGAGAGGACTAACTTCATATACTACAAAGAGGGGGGAAACACTGGGAAATAAAGCATTTCTATTTGTGCATTTCAGTAAAATAATACAAAGCCAACTATAAGATGTTCTCCAGAGCCTTGGTAACAGAACTGCAATTAGCATAAAATTTCCAAGGACTGGGATAAGTAAATACCAGATGTGCTTATTTATTTATTTAGGATTTGATCTGTTTCCCATTGAGGGGAACTTTATTATTCAGAGGAAGGAAAAGGGGGAGGGTGCGTTGTTCCTCTGAAGTGGATGGGAGACTTTCCATCCCAGTTGTCAGAAAACAGGTCAGAGGTTCTGAATTTTGAAATAGAAATTTGAAGTAGAAATTTTAATGTTCATATACTTATTTGCCCACTCTCAATATGGTGAAAGTTCATTTTAAGAAAGCAGAAATATACTCACAGGTATTTCTTTTTCACTCCTGCCTTTTATTTTGTTCAACAGTTATTCAGAATTGGTTTATCTATTATTTTCAATAAAGCATCACCTCCAGCTGAGATATATCTGACTTTATTAAAAAAAACCAAACTCTAGAACTGAGAAAAATTGGGACTGGCTGCAATTAAGCATGTCTGTGGGACAATTAAAATTAAAAGCAGATGAAGTTTTACTGAAAGACATAGCCAGGTAGTGATTTATATTGCAGTAAAATGAAAATTAGATGTTACAAAGTTATAGATGGGCTGAGTGCTGAGGTTTTATTAATTGTTCGTTTTCCTTGGGCAACCTTTGGCATTCCAGCCAAAATCATCACCTGCTCGACAAGGTGCTGTACAAATAAATAATAAATACATTTTGTGTCCCAAGGAATTTAGGCTTCACTCTACTTTGAGTTCTTATCGCATGATTTACCTCAGATGCACTGTGTTCATGTGGCCACAACATGTGGAAGTACCATAAATTGTGGAAGAACCAAAATACAATGTGAAAGTGGAGTGGTCAGAAAAATAAATTAATTGTGCTCAGTGAAATAGACATTTGGAGGTACTTTTTAAAAGAAAATCATCAATCCATTTGAGAACTTCTCCCCTCTCTGGTAAACTCAGTCAAAAAATATGCACGCATCTATAGATATATACACATGCACTACGCTGTAGGATAGTGCAAATACACAAAATATATTATGTGTGGTCTGATTCAGACCTCAGTGTAAATACGCAGAGATTGCAGCAATGTTATTGGAGCTAATATGCGCAACAAATGCATATGCAGCTAGTATACATGAGGAAATAGCGTTTCTTTTAATCAGACAATGGCTTAGTCAACTTTCGTGCATTTAATAAGTTAATGAAAGATGCATTCTTAACACTACTTTTCCCCTGCTATTTCATTTGCTTGGTTTGTTTTTTTTTTTTGTTTTTTTTTTGTTTTTTTTTAAAAAAAAATCCCAATATGTAGATTGATTTTTATCCTATATTTGGCAAGTTTTATCCTATGTAGAGACATGTACCATTTGGCAAGTGAAGGTCTAAGTAAAGGTTGAACAAAATTGAACTGTAAACATTACTTTAAAGTGGCCATTAAAGAAAAAGAGATTTTCTGTTCTTTTGGAACAGTCGCTGCAACTAACGCTAAGAACAGAGCAATTTTTAGAAAACGCAAAACCAGATGATTTCTTCAGTCTTCATTCACATCTACTATTTTGTACTCCTGCAACTCTGATGGTTTTCCAGATTGTTACCGAGATCAAAGTTGACTCTCAACTTTTGCCTTTTAGTAAGTTTGCTGGAGTAAGATCACTACCTAAACATAAACCTTTTGGAATCTTAACGATGGAGAAGTCCTTAAAAGGGTGCCACAGCTTTCCTTTTTTACCGTCTAGCAACATTTTGCATTGCCTTGGTTCTTGTCCCCTTTGTCATAAGAGAGAGAGACTACCTTCAGCCCCCGCAACCTTACCAAGTTCACAAGAAGTGTGTGGTGGCTCACTGCCATTCGCTGGGGTGCAAAGAGAGAGGAGAACCAATGTGATAGTTTGGTCTTTGCTTTTCCCCTACTCGCCCTTCACTCAGTTGCTGGGGCTGCGATGCGGCGATTGCGTTGTGCCGGATTTTTCCAGCATACCCATGTCTAAGGACTTAGCTGCCGCATGTCCGTAAGAAAGAAACTCTGGGGGCACTTTAAATCTCGTGCCTTTGCTTGGCACTTACATTAAAATATATTCCAGTACTCAATCTAGTTTGTTTTCCCATCCATAAATTGAACTACTACCCTGAGATGCTGTGAGGATTAATGAATGCTTGGAAAGCTCACTGCAGATGGAAAAAATACAGTGCCGCCTCTTCAGATCATTATGTATAACACTGCATAGTTCAAAAGTTATGAGAATTGTATAAAGGCTCTGGCAGATGAAGCAAGAAAATATTAAACCTCCTAATAATGGGGGAGCCATAGGTCTTTCTTCATCTGCCATCCATTCTTGGTTCGGAGACGGGCAGTGCAATGAAGGATGCCGTTCTTGTGAGTCTCCTCTTTGTAATGGCCTTTGAAAATGAGGAGGGTTTCACATGGGAAAGTCTTGTTGGACCCCTGATGGACACTGTTCAGCTTTTGTAAAATGTCAGTATTTAATAGTTTTCAAGCATGTTTCTTCCAAAATAATGAAGCATCTCTATGTATGTGGGCCTGGCCATTCATAAAATGATGGAATCTTTCTTTAAAAAAAAACCAAACAAGTAAAATGCTTAATATAAACTCAGATTGTATTTGTGAAATAAACCGGCATTTGTGATGAAAAGTTAGAGTCCAGTTACATTTCTAATACATTATAACAAAGTATTTAAAATTTCATTTTCTCCTTAGATATAAACATATTTCCCTGAGAATTATAACTTCCTAAGTGGAAATTTATATGCAACGTTTTTGCACATTTTAAAAAGAGTTTTGAATAACGAGGAAAGTGTAATGAAAATTGTTACAGACCTTTAACTAGCATAGAACTGTGATGAAAACATCTGTGATGCCAACTACTGCGCCTTTTCTCCTCTAATGCTTTATATGGGGTTAGGTAACCCGTCAGAAATTCAGAGAAGCAGTAACTATGGTAGTACGGTGGCTTAGTTTCAGAAAACAGAATGAAACTTCTCATAGAACTAAAAAAATCCATCAACACCTAGAGTAGGTAATCTTAACCAAAAAGTCACGCCTGGTGTCAGTGAAGCAAGCTGCTTGAGGTTCAGCTGATAATATTTTGCATTCATACGTTAATTCAGAAAATATTTGGTATTTCAAAAATGCAAGCTGATCCTTACTCAGAGCAGCGGGAAACGCGTAAATGCTAGCATCAAGTCCTATCTTATCTTTGGTTATCTAATCAGATGCCGTGTGATGACACCGTATTGAGTAGTGAGGTGCTTTCAGAGCTCCCTCTCTTAAGACAATTTCACTGCTTGACTAAAACGTAGGTATGAAAAGTAATTATTTTTTTCCAGACTAACAAACCCAGTCCTGCGTAATGCTGAGTTTCTATAATCGGTGGGTTCTCAACAGAAATAGAGAGAGCAAGATCTGTGAAACCTGGAGAGCGGTGTTGGTGTCAGCACCAGAGGGAGCCGCTTGCCCAGCTCTTGGCCACATAACGGCTCGAGGGCTGGAAAGAACCAACAAAAGGGGAAAAAATGGCAGGGAAAAAAAATGGTAACCAGTCGAACGCTGTCTACACGTGAAAAATAATATTTTAAAGTTGAAGCATGTTTGGTGTGTTGATCTGTTGGCCAAATCTGATATTTTTCTTCTATTGACAACTCTTAGATAATTACATTTAAATTCTAATGTAGCTGTTTTTTTTCTAGATTGTTGTCATAAAAATATTTTGCAGCTTACCAAGAAGGTATTATAAAAATAAATTATGATCCTCAATTACAACTGTAACTTTGGATCCTCTATTTGCTATAATAGTGTAAATACATTTTATATTTACATATTGGACCCTTACATTTGTATTCTTAGTTGGTACAGTGTGATACCTGGTAGGAATACAGATAAAGCTAATTATTATTTTCCTCAACTACCACCCCTCTTTTTTTTTTTTAACTAGTTGTCCCCTATTTTATATGGCATTAATGTATATTCTCTTAGATTACTGAGAACTGGAATGTGTGCGATACAGTAATTGTGGAGTTCATCTGTAAAGTGTAATTATTTAAGTATTTGCGTGCCAGTGAAGTTCATGGGTTGCAAAGTGAAACCAGGGCTGAGTTGTGCAGGATGCTGTAGTTACCCACAGGAAAAAAAAAAAACCAACCCAAAGAATAACACCCCTGCCAAACCACCTCCCAGGCACTGGTGTAGAGCATTTGTAATCTATGTGCTGGGACAGTCAAAAGAGGAGAGAAAGGAAATATTGCCCTTCGAACAAAAGATGACTTAAGCATTTGCTTAACTGCTTCTGCCAGTTTTCCAGGGTCACAGAAGTAGCCTCTGGCAGAGTGAGGAATTGAACCTGAGCCTCTGAAGTCCTAGTCCAGCACCTTCTTCATAAGATATTCCTTCTTCTCGTAACCTTACCGCCATAAAAAGTGATCTCTGTACACTGAAGATAATACTTTTAAAACTAGATTTGTGTGTTCTACTACCGCGGTAGTAAAATTCACTTATTTACAGGCGTGCGCACGCACACACACACACACACACAAATCCTTTCCTTAGACAGGGGCTTTGCTGATAAGGCAATATAATAGTACTAAAATCAATTCATGTGTAGCTTCAAAGTTATTAAGCTGTAGCAATTTAAGTGTATTCAGTCTGTCTGCTTAAGAGATTTCCAAGGCAGGTACGTACCCACAGAGGTGTACGTAGAGCGTATGTGTACGTATGCGCATGCATACACGCAGTTCTGGAGTGTGTATATACACATATATATGTGCAATTAGCTATTTCAAAGTCAAAATTAGAAATTAGTTTAGCTAAGACTTTGTTGGAAGTGGAGCAGATGAGCAATTTCAGAACTCGTAGAGCGGTCTGTCTTTCTTTTACTTGATAAGAGACGTCAGAAAAGCCCAATTTCTTTGCTCCTAGGGCCTGAGTGAATGGACATGCTTCCCAATTTCACATTTGGACTAAATCTACTAATAAAATTCTTCTACGGTTCAATATTTTACAAGGTATACTGCCAGATTTAAGTGGCAAACTTAAGTTTTCAAGTTCCTTCTTTGAGAAGAAACAGAACAAAAGTTTGTTTCGACAATGCGTTTTCCCTATATTACGTGATGGAATTTCTCCCTCATTAAGCGATTTGCAAATATATACATAACTAATAATTCAATTAGTTTGACTTACAGGGCGGTATAATGGTCTTAGCCTGAAATGCTGCAGCTCAGTCCTAGATACCTCTCCATGCTTCCGGGCTGGAACAGCTGCGTAGAGGGTCAGGGATGCAGGTGAAAAGATGTATTTGGATCTCAGTGATATCTAAATTTTGAACTCGGGTAATGAAGTTCTTCAGTGAACTCACATAGAAACACTTGGCCAGAGCACCCAACTGACCTTGGGCACCAGTTAAATCGCCCAACTGGTTTGCTCTCTTTCAGAGGTCTCCTATAAAGTTGTTTGTGTGTCAGGACAACTTTCCTTGCTCCTCAGTAAGGTGACAGCCTTAAGACCAGTGATGGAGGAACTGCAGATTTTGTTACCTTTTCAGTCTTTTATCAGATTTCAAGAACTGAAGTTTTCCCACTTTGAAACAAAAGAAATACATAGTCTTTGACAGTCTGTAAAAAAAAAAAAAAAAAAAAAAAAGAAAAAAGTGAATAAAAAAGTGAATAACAACCTGAAAGCTTCAATTTTTTCCCTTAGGTCTTTCAGACGTATTCTTTCACTCTGCAAGTTCAGATCCTAAAAGGTTGTCAGACGTGGACCAAACAACCTGAAACAGTTGAGAGACACTCAACACTATGTGTTTTTAATGTGATTGGTTTCATGTCTCTGTATTGTGATTCATTTTTTACGTTCTTTTTGTTTCGAAGACCAAACACAACCAAACAATTCATTATGATTTAGCTGGTCACCTGAAGGACACCTGGATTGGAAGTTCCTGTAAAAAGTCTTCAGTTTTGTGCCAGGTCAAGTACAGCGTTCTTAAAGCATCATTTGAAACTGTCATATACATTGTGCTTTCTCAAAGGCTTTTGTAAATATGTTTTCTAAGTGAGGCTATTTATTCAAGAACCTTCTCTCAGCCAAGCATTCAGAAAACAGTAGCTTGAAGGAAATTATTTATTACTAAGACAAAATGAGTCTGCACTAACTCACTTCTCTGGGCAGTGTGATGTATTAAAACCTGGAGGACTGTGAAAAAATCAAGGTGGAATAACTGGGCAGCAGAATGGTACTTGAAATCCAATCTATATAATTGTAAATTGGTGCACATTGGTGAAAATTCTCTATACTGTGACAAAATCTGGTTTGTGGGTCATCTGGGGGAAAATCTCTAAAGATGGTATGATCTGTTCCTTAGAGGCTCACCCTAATTTAAACCGGACTGGGAAACAGCCTTTAGAGCTACAACCAAAACTAGGCAGTGTGATCTAGCTCAACTGGGGCTTAGCCCAAAGCCCATTGAAATCCATGGAAAATTTCCCATTGATGGCAGTGGTCTTTGGATCACTTTTTGGTAGCTCTGGCAATGTTACATTCTCCATTAAATAATGACCTACTGATGAAAAACTCTACATCCCTGTCTGTAGTGTTTCTGTAAAGAAACATTTTTCATTGCTTCTCTTTCAAAGGATCTCAAGGAAAATTATACGCTCGGTTATTCATCTAGATCTCTACTGAACCTTCTTACCAATAATGCAATCATGAAGCTCAAACACACCGTTGCCAAAGGGCAATATATACGAGATGGTTACGCTTTGTAATCATGTCCTGCGATATGAATGAATACAGGTGACCACGCGATAGCTGAAGCATTCAGGTTAAACAAAAGAAACATTCTGGAATTTGCTACATAGAGGGGTCATCAAATCAAACTTTTTGGTTAGATTTTTTTTTTTTTTTTTTAAAGGCTGGATGATTTTTATGGCCGTTAATAATATTTGTAGCTCCAGTATGCAAACCAAGATAAGAATAATCAAATCTCATGCTTCAGGGCATAAGCTAATCACCTGCTGGGTTTGGCATAATTGGTTTACTGCATGATACTAGGAAAGGAGGTTCCCTTGCTCTGAAACTCTTGAGTCTTAGCCACCCTCAGTGAAAGCATTTAAAAGGCCAGAGTTTCCTGATCCCCTTTGACAGCTCTTTTGTCCGTACAATGATGTGTAACTAGGGCCAGTGGACATTAATGTTCGAACCTTATTTTTTGGATTTCCTGATTTAAAACTGTGTTAGCATGAGTTAATGCATTTTATGTGGTGGAGACAACGCATGTGTATTTTAGGGTTCCGTGCTTTTTTCCCATTTTTTCAAAAGTGGAAAAGATGCCAAATGACCTAAGAAGCAGAATTCGTGATAAATTGCTGAATAGTGTGCACAGACACAGACAGACACATTAGTTCGCGTGTTAAATTACGAAATAATCAATTTATCTATTTGTCCTGGTATCTGGACATAGATAATTGATGTGCTACTTATATAAATAACTCAGAAATGTTTACAATGCTTTGCAGGCCCCAAATTAGACAAGTAATAAGTTATAATAGCTTTTTGATTAACTTCTTGGCAGTAGAAGTTGGATTTACCTGATACGGAGCTCTTTTCTGGCAGTGGGTTCACCAGAAACCACCTGCTCAAAAGGATTAATTCTGTAATTGAATCTCTGCTCATTTTAGTGAATGTGTTTTGTTTTCTTAGGCCCGGTTTGTGGTGGATTCTGGCATGTGGGTACGGAGCCGGGAAGCATAAACATTTTTCCCTTCCAGTGCCCTCGATGGAAGCTGACCATGTCAGCAGCCTGTGCACTCTGGTGGACAAAGAGCACTTCGAGTAGTGTCTTGTAAAAGGAAAAAATAGGGAGAGACCCATATCCCTTAGCAAAATCAAATATGAAGTGTCAGGCAATGAGATATCCTAACCAGAGTTCTGTAGGATGCTCAAAACCCCCTAAACTGATAAGATTCAATTCCATTGTTTTTCGAGTAATTTCCGTTGAACTGTATTTGTTTTTCACTATGAAATGAGATTTTGGTTTTCCCAGACCATTCAGTACGTTCTTTGAAGGCAGTTTGTCCTGCAGCTCCACCGGTACATTAGATGACAAAGTTGTATTGGGTTGCTTTATGCTTCAACAGTTGGGTAGGTGGCAGGCGTAGTTGCCACCTGTACTTCACTTTAGCTGGACTTTCTTGTCTGGGAATTTGTTATGAGCACCATCTGTGGTTTTGCCAATACAAACGAGGTTCGACCGAAAAAAGCGGGGGTAGCTTTCTCTTGGGTTTCAGGATTAAGGGTAAGCGACTAGAATTTAATGGATTCGCATTATGTACCCTAGAGATCAGGAGAGAGGCTACGAGTGATAGAGGAGCTATTTGCCTTCGGAAAGCCTGAAGCGAGGCATCTTCCTCGAAAGCCTCAGCGTTGGTGCAGGCAGCCCCGTGTCATAACAGGTCACTCAACATGTCGGTGCTGACCTTAGCAGCGTGAGTTTATGGGGTTGGATTTTTTTTTTTTTTTTTTTTTTTTTTTTTTTACATATATGTGCATTTACAGAAGATTTTTGAGGCTGGGGAACAGAAAAGTACAGTATTGGGATTTTCCGCTGTTATTGCAGGGGAGGAGGGGTTGGGGCTAACGGAAGATCTGGAACCTCCTTAGTGCCTCGGCTCGGCTCAACCTGCAGTAAATCTATACCTCTCCCTGGCTGGAGCTTTGAGCTCAAGCAAGCACAGGAGTATTGTTAAATCTTCTGTTGCGTTTTTTTTTTTTTTTTTTTTCTTTTGCGTACAAGTCAAAATGTTGGCTCACACAGGAATGAGAAAGGAAATATTCTTCTCTTAAGAAAAGAACAACAAAAACCCAAGCAAGTTCATTATGCATGTGAAGTCTTCAAATGCGGGCCTGCAAGGAAACCTGTAACGCTGCTGAAATATATGCGGCAGGGTTTTTTTTTTTTTTTTCCAGATGAATACTTTTAATAAAACATTTTCATAATTTCCACACAGCGGTAATCATTTTATAGCTTTTCTTTATCTATACCTATTACTGTTCATAGAGTAGCTGCTCAGTTCTGATAACCTAGTGGAAATGCATGCCAAGTGTAACTCAAGATTTGCAGAATTTCATAAAATTCTCTGAATTTCCACTTCAAAGTACACTGGCACGGTTTACTGTGGCTGCTAATAAGACATTTTTAGGTTTAGTATTTTGATCTGGAAACAGTTATTTCACTTCCCAGTGATTTATATGTTTCTCTTTTTAAGGAATTTAGGGTTTTCAAAGTTATCAGTCCATAATTAAGATTTTACAACTAGCTGGCCCATCACCATAGTAGCAAAGTATTGGTCTATGGGATTACAGAGAACAGCACTGAATAAAAAAATCAGCCTTGCAGAGCCAGACCCAACTGCACAGCCAAGATTTTGCTCAGTGTTTGAGGGAAAAAAAAAAAAAAAGAGAAGTTGTTAACAGATCACATATAAATAACTCTTGAAAAGGAAACCAATCCAGCCCAGGAATGTGCTTATTTGTAGGCGTGCTCGTGCTGGTTCTTATCCAAACTTCGTCTTTGTTCAATCAACTGGTCCTTTAAACAGGGTCTTTAGTTTCAAAACTGAGGCTTGATTTTTACTCTCTTGAGGTGAAGCAGTGACAAAAGAAATTTGAAATGTGTGGAAGTGATAAACACTTGAGATTCCCAGTGGTCACCACTGATACATTCAGTTGTGCCCAGGACCCTGTCTTGTGTTGAAATGAGTTCATTGTGTACATCTTCAGAAGTCAAATACTTTAAAAGTAGAGTCTAAATTATAAAAATGGGCTTCTACTTGAGTCTACTGCAGGCTGTTAATGATTGTAATGGTAGAGTTTCTTTCCAATAAACCTCAGAATAAAGTGTTTTCTTGAGCTGGCTGTTCTCAGAATATCTTTTTGAAAGCCTTTTGGTCTCTGCTCAGGAGCTCTCTGTTGCCTTAGAGATACTCTTGTATATTGTTTACATGAAATAAACCCAACAGAACTGCCTAGGGATTCTGCCACAGTCAGTAAAATAACGCTTAGGTCCCACCACAAATGGTTCCAGCTCCTGATGGTTTGCCGGGCTGGTTTTGACAGGCTACATTGTTGATAGAGGCATTTATTGTATACTTTGGAGAAATTCAAGAATTACGTATTTATTGTGGTCCAAAGGTGAATAGATGGAGATTGCTGGTCTAGAGATTATATTTTTTTTCCGACATTGCATTTGCTTTGATTGGGTGGTAAAAGTTATTTTGTTCTTGCCTATATATTTTGGCATCTTGGATATAAATTTTTCATAGTTCATGCAGCCATAGAAATCCCTAAAGAATAAAGAGATAAATGTATATATGTTACTGCCATGATGAAGGAAATAATTTGTCATTTTTCTTAATTTTGTTTGTTTCTACTAGAACTGCTTTTAAGGAAAAAAAACCCCACCCTTGTAATTTGTGAATCAAAGACCTACTATATTCTCTATCTGTGCAGCTTCGCTGACTAATGGCACTGCACGAATACAAGTAAAAGCAACGCTCAGCTGCCATACTTCTTTTAGCAGTACTCTGGTGGTTTTCAGACTATCAGACATGATTGTGTATCTTTATTCTTACGATTTGAGGATTGAAGCTTACATTAATATCTGCCTTTTACCCTTAAAATCTGAAAGTGCTCTTCAGCGGAGCACAGAGATTCTTACATTCACTTTTTTTAAGTGTTGAAAACCAAGTTGCAGAGAGCAAGAGCAACCACTGGAAGTCCCAGAGAGGATAATATCCAGTGTCCCAAAGAAAATATCTACCTACAGGGATGCATTAAATATGGCATTAACTCCTCAACCCACATTCAGTTCAGTGCAAGTCAGGTTCAGTCCAAAATTAGCCTTTTCGATAAATTAAAAGCGAAATTGGGAAAAATATGCATTTAAGGGTTTGACTTTTGCAGGAAAGTCGTGCATTCACACAGAGTTCCTCCAGATAAAGTACGAGAGGCTGAAATTTGCTGAAAAGAGGAATACAAATATTCTCTCCTTCTGGAATTTTTGTCTTTAGGGTGCTCCCAAAGAGATAATGATATGTGTAACATTTCTATGACCGTATTACCAATAATTTTAGTCTCTGAAACATTTGTTAAAAATCTTCTGTTGATCAAATATGGAATAAAGTGGGTTTTTTTTTTCAGTTATGAAACAGGTGGTAAGTCTTCAAATGAAATTGCAATAGGGCATAATTCTACAAGGTGTCAAGTATTCTCAGTCCTTGCGTTTTCAGTATATATAAAGATTTTTACTATCTTATGGAAGACTCCATTTAGTTTTGCAAGAGACTATTTCTTGTGTCTATAGGATTCATTACTTATAAATATTTAAGGACTGCTTCAGCGTAGGCACGTGATTCAATAGAAGCACAAAGCTTTCAATGCCTAATTAGTCAAGTTGTAGCCCAGGTTAGGTCTGTGGTACATAAGGGTCTAAATATTGAACAGCTAAACCCAATCTGATTCTAACCTAAGTACCTGCTTTAGTTCTTCCAAGAGGAATCTGTTCTTTGTTCCTCTGAGGTCTCGCGCGTTTTTCTGGCTCTTTTATTTTTTCAGTAAACACTGTGTATGAGAATCTGATTCTCTGAGTGCACGTGTATAATTTAATTTTTACAAGAAATCTCGCTCCTTCTGGTTCAAAGTGAAATGTACGCCTGTATGCAGAATCAAAGCTTAGATCACAACTGGAAAGTTTAAGTAGTCGGTGGGCTCTGCAATGAGTTTTAATACACCATTTTTAATTGACCTCACATTTATTTTAATGCACTGAAGTATTTTACGGTTTAACCAGGCTTGCACTGGAAATATCCAACCGCTGCCTTATTTCTGACTGACTGTATTGCAGGAACTGCAGAGAATCTGGTTAGGCACCTATGTGTTGTAACAATATTTAAAAAACCAACTAGAAATTGGAATAAAAATGGTGATATATAAATATACAAGCTTAGCATCCCACATACATACACACACTACCTAAACTCTGTTGATTTCTGAAGGGAATTAGGTCTCTAGCTCTTTTCACAGTCCTGTATGGAACAAACACGTAAGAGGTTTATTCAGTGTACCATGCTTCCCAAAACAGTCCATTAATTTGAACACATGTTGCATTGGATTTTTTAATCCTTGAATAAGTGGTAATATTACCGATGTTGGGCCCACAAAACAGTCTTCCAATGAGCAAAATACACAAATCTACCTATCCCATCTTGTGAAGCTCACCCTCTTGGAGTAATTCTACAAGCCAACTCAACCGACCCGTTAACTATTCCTCTGCTTCAAAGTGACTTTTCTGGACTGATACATTTGTGCTGGTAACCCGTACAGATGTGGAATTTGTCCCTACAGAGATGCGATTTTAATCTATCATCAAGAAGATACTTGTAGCCAGCTTTTGTGCAGTAGATTATTGATAGTGCCTCTTCCTTTATGCTCAGGATGCCAAGTAAGTGAGGCAAGCTCTGAAGAATTTCAATGAACTGGCTCAGACCTCCCTGAAATGGCAAATAACTGCACAGTGGTTTGTATTCTCATATATTTTGCAAATGCTACAGAGGGAAATGAATCACCACGGATACTGAGACGTGTATAAGTTTCAGTCTGAAACGTGGACACACAAACTGCAATGAAGAGCTGTCCCGTGCGTTAGAAGATGTCGAGCTGCTGGAATCTAGTGTCAGCTGAGGTTGTCTGACACCAGTTTCACTGTGGCTACTTCCAGACTTCTTATATTTGGATAGCATGATTGAAGCCTTAGCGCAGCGTACTCGGTACAAATGACAGTACCTTTGGCAGAACATGACAGATTTCAGCAAACAGATTAAAGGAAAGTTGAAGTGACTTTCTGCTCTTTTTGATTATTTTTGTGCATGTGTACTGTTGCAACGTGTATGGAAATGTGTTGGTGCATCAGAACCTATGGGATAGAAATCAAAAGGAAGGAAGTGAGTGTAGAGGGTTCTTTTCCTAACATGGAAATTGCTGAAAGACCTGCTCTTGGTGATGCTCTAATCACTTTGTACTCTGCCTTATCAGTAGTGTTGAACAGGGATGTAAATTGTAGTTCAGTTTAAACAGCATTAGTTTTACAAGCTGAATGAAAATAAACATCCTGTGTGCTTGGTTCAGTAAACTGAACTTCCCAATGAACGCCCTGGTTATTGTGCTTGTGCTTCTTAGCTTGCATGTAGAGTGACAGAAATCCATTTAAGTAGAAGAAACACGGAGTTACGGAGTATATACCTCTAAGTCTGGGTGGTAGATGTGTTTAAAATTTCAGGAGGGACTCGATGGAAAGCTTGCGACCAGGGCTGGCTGTATAGATGCCAGGTGTATCTTCTGGCACTGCAGTATTTCTCTTTCTTACCCACCCAATAAAAAGAGCCATGTAGTGCTGTAGAGTCTGTTGGAGACCTACTGCACGGGTCTACAACAAGAGGAAAAATCAAGATTAATGTATGTATGATATTCTCTCACTGGAAGGTTTTGTTCTATAGGAGCATTCTGATTATAATATTTTTGGCATCCAGGAACTGAAAACCCACAAGAAACCTAATTTCTTTAGTCATTGAGTCATTAGAGGGTTGCAGAAAAACAAAGGCAAGAGTAGAAACAGCAAAGCAAACAATGAGGAGGTGATCCAGGTGCCCACACAGTGAGTGATGTCCGGGATCGCTTGAGGTGTCCCGGAATGTCCCCAAGACGTTCTCATAGTGCTGGTTGCTGTGATAAAGAGCCTATGGAGAGCCACACACCTCTGGAGCGGGAGCTGAAGGCTGGCTGGGCTGGGCTGGCCCACAGCAGCCAACATGGCGCTACGCACTTCTGTCCGGGCAACCCAGTCCTCTCCTGTTCACTTCTCCTCTCGCCGGGGAAGATACGTTAACTGTGGTGTACTGTCCAAGTGTGGTAATTATTTCCTTAAGGATGCATCTGCTTTAGGATATATGGAAAGCATTTGTCTGGCAGTCTAGATTACAAGTCATTACAGCCAGCCGTAACCCCAAATAGATGTGAAATAATTTTGTAATTTAAATTTTTAATTTTTTAAAATTATTTTTTATTTTACAAAACGGTTTTGTAAAAATTGTTTGTGCTATTGATAGAAGGCACTGCGAGAATTGCGTTTTGGGTGTAGAGGTAACACAAATTTCATCCCGTTGCTGTTTATAATCAAGAGAGAGAGGGTGGAATGCAGTATCAGTTCTCCAACAAACAATTACTTCTCTACAAACTCCACAGTGCAGACAGAGCAGCCATCCACCTACAAATTGTGGTTGAAACACGGATATCGCTAAAGTGGAAAATGGTCAGACATAAGCAAGTGCATTTCCCCATATCCCTGAGCAGTTATTAATGGTAACACTATCATTCATTATTTACCTTTTCTGTATTTAATCTGTGACCTAGAGGTAAAGCGCTTTATAATCAGGAAGCAGTTTTTTGACCAATGTGATCCCAGCTGGTATTTCTGAATCTATTCACACTCAATTTAAAATATTTATTTAATATTTTTTACTAATTGACAGCACAGTTCTAAGGCTGTGTTATCGTTGTTAATGGCCAATTAAAGCAGATTAGTATTTTTCAAACAGACAAATACTAAAATCATTTCTTAGTGTAAAGACTAGATAAACTTTCTCTTTTCAGTTGACAATTCACCTCACTGATGATATTCATTTTAAGAATTTCCATTGCTCTCAAAAAAGAAAAAGGGAAACTTCAGCAGGTGCAATAGCCCTCCAAATTAATAGGGGATCGCAGACATTTCTATCAAAGTGGCATATGCTTTTGATAGCTCTGTTTTAGCAATTTTCCTGAACTGGAACACATTGTTTTTTCTACTCCTGTGCAAAAGTTTGCAGTATGATGGATAACGCATCATGAATAATTAGACAATGCGAGGCTGTAAATCCCACCAGAAACAATGCATCTCTCAGATTAGTTGTTTCTTCTGCAAAGGGCAGTGTACAATGATGGAGCAGAGCCATTCATTTTAGATACATTCCGTTTGCAAGTAATCTTTCATGTGAAAGAAAAGCAAGATGTATGATAGCTTACATGTCAATTAAAGCACGTTAGGAATGAAAGAGCATTTTCAGAAGCCTGAAAACAAAGTATTTCAGCTGAAGAATTAGCTCTTGGCTAGAGACTAATACCTGTACAAAAATCAACAGTGACCTCATTGTGAACCTACCTTCCTTGGATTCTCGCAATTAACAATGAAAGTGAATGGGAAGGACTTGTCTTGTAATTAGTGCAGGTTGGGACATCTGAACTGTCCCAGCAAGAGCATCTGAACTTTCCCAGTGCAGTGAAAGAAAACTTCAAAGAAGTCATTATTCTTGCAGTTCAGTTGGCTGATTGGCTGACGGGGCCGGGGCTTTTTCAAGGATTAGCTCCCTGCTGCGGCAAATAAGTATTGAAACGCTGGAAACGCTGATTTTCAGAAAGACTGTTCAGAATGAAAGCTGCTCTTTCTTTCTATTAATCTTATTCCCATGTGTCACTAGAATGTAGAAGGTGGGGAATTCGGGGAGGAATCTGCATTATGATTGGAGTGCGCTTTGACCTTCTTGTGATACCGTCTCTCCTTTGTTGGCTTGTGCAGTTTTCAATGCTAGAATGCCAATCACTTGTCTTGAATTCAGGAGCCTTTAAAATAATTGGAGTGGATGAGAACGCACCGATTAGAATGATATTATGGAACGGGAGGATATGTTCACAAGTAGAGAGTTCTGCGCTGTTAGCTGTCGTTTCGGGTCTCTTTAAAGCCACTATTTCCCGCTTCCTATCCAAAGAAATAATTTTCTATAAGCTTCTCCAGGTTTTTGCCTTTAGCCACAAGGGCATGCACGCTGCATTTTCCAATGCTGGTACCATGCCAATAAACTAATAACATAGTGTTCTTCTTAATGAGGTGGCAGTTTTCCTACCTCAGAAAATTAAGAATGTCAGTCTGCGGCAATTTGGCACGAGGTAGCTCTGCCCATATCACTCTCTTCCAGTAGCAGTGAGAACAAAGTGCTGTTATTATCCATAAGCCCAGATCGAACTTGAAGTTCTACGTGTAATATATCTCTGGCTCATCCCCTAATCAGCAGTCTTCCTATAGAAGTCAGAAAGGCCTTCTCAGAAGTATTTCTGCCCAATATCATGCTTCTTGCAGACAGGAAAGGGAAGGAGTAGACAAGAAATGAAAGGTTAATCACTCCCCCTCCGCAGCTTGCGGATATTTAAATAATATGCACATCATAGTGTAAGCAAAATGGAAGAGATCAACTTACGAATGTGAAAAATGAAATCAGCCTTTTCTTAGAAGAATTCCTTGCGCTTCTAGACTAACAAGCCTCAGAAAAAGCAGGATGCTGCAAAATGCAGTGTCACCGTGCCAATAATTTTCCATAGAGCTCAAGTGCTTTCTCTGGCAAAACACCCCTTGAGTAAGGACGGCAAATGCTGTGGCAAGTGAAAAAATATTTGTTATTTTAAAAAATGTATGTGGTCAGAAAAGCGACTGCAAGAAATGACAGTCGATCTATGTCCTGTGTATTTTCAGCCTTTCTGCTGACTCCTGCAGAAAAATAAGTATGTGCTATTCTTTACACCAGTTAGCACTGCAGAGCCAACACATCTCTGGGAAGGAATGAGCTGAATTCTGACCTGGCTGTGTTAATTAAGTCCCAAATGGAGACTCTTTATTATAGATGATGACGCATGGACCATAAACAGCCCAACTTGATGTTCAGATCTCAGGCAGAATTTTAGTAGTGGAAACGAGAAAACCTTGTAAGTCAAGTAAATCTCATCAGGAGTCACTCACAACAATGAACATTGAACTCGCTGACACCACTTATAGACTCATTTTTCAGCATATAATTGCATTTTAACACAAATTTCTTTTGGTCCTTGTCCTCGAAGTCCTCTTTGTTCATCTATAAAACAGATGCTCTTTGGGCCACGGGTAGACCAGCTCAGCACAATAAAGACATTAATGCCTCTGTAACCAGTTCCTTTCCAGCCTACTCTTACCTACAGACGGTACTTAGGTACTAACAGAAACGAGAGAAATTTCCCTTTGTATAACTACGCGTATCTTTTTCATTGCACATTTTTCTTTTCTTTCCTCCTCCCATGCTTACACCTCTTTTTTCCTGGCTGTTCAAAGCACTCAAAATTGAGAACATGTTTTAAGGTTGTGGGACTATTTCTGAGGACACTAGGAAATTACTGTGTGATTAAAAATGTGCATTTACAGTTTTCTCCACTGATAATGTTTAACTTTAAGGCAATTTCCTGTCCTGTTAAGGGCTGCTTTAATTTTAACAGATGGCACCATTTTTCCTCATCAAAATTGTAAACCTTTATGTAATTTACTTACGTGTAACTTGTATTTATTTTCTTGCAGGTTCTTAATTTTTTTAATGTAATAACTCTCAGTGGATTCTGCCATGTACCGCTGCACTGTGCCAAATATTCAGCGTTGATTTTCATATTGACTTATACCAATTGTGCCATTAGTGTAAAATGGATGGGAAACACATCAAATGTAATATTCTGAATGTTTTCATTCTTCAATCCCATATTAATAATTCAGAATGTATTTAACAGGGAATATGCATTTAAATCTCTGCCAGGATTTGAAAATAAATTTACCACAAGCCCTTGTGACTATGTTGGTTATGTGTTGGCTTATTCACAGTAGTTTTTCCTCTCTGTCCCTCTGCCACGTGTATTCCCTCCTTCTAGCCTGTCCAAAGCACTGCTACAAAAGTCTGTCCTACTCAACCCCTGTGATTCATCGAACAAAATCAAAATCACTCGAGGTCCCAGCTGATGTACTTGTATAATCTCAAATGATTCCTACTCTCTCTTGTTCTACCAGTTACCTTCTGCTCTGGAAAAAAAAGCCATGCTTTTCACAGCAAACTTATTCTACATGATGTGGCAAGTCTCCTAGAGTCTACAGCCCTCCTGTGAGGCAGATGGGAAATTCTGTGACAGCTTCAGTTAAATTTAAAATGTGAGCTGCTGATGAATTCAATGTGAAGATGAAATTCTGCCTGGAATAGTAGCTCCTCTGTTTTTATTTTCACCTTAACTTGGATTGGGTTTACACTACCCTCATATTTACAGTTCAGCTGTGTCAGTTGTACTCAGTTAGTGGTTTGCTACTGCCCTACCCTACTCCTGGCTGATAAGAAGCCCTTTTCAAATGTATATGTTATTGCTCAAATGCAAACTGAAGCTAACCCTAAACTCCGTCCCTATGGAACAGACCTTTCCAGGTATCTCACCTAACTCTTATTTTCTCTGCTTCAAGTATGTATGGCTTTTGTCATTACTGTGCTCTGCTTGTTATATATAGTTCTGTGTTCATCTCTCTCCTACCGTTTCCATGTTGTTGTTTTTTTTTTTTTTTCTCAAAATGTAGTTATGCCAGAAATCTTTCCTCCTTAGAACGTGCCAGTAATCACTCCTCATTCAACATGTTCTGACTGTCATTCTGTGTTTTCTCTCATGTTTCCTTTTGCATTCAGGCTCTTCATGACAGCAGGTTATATTATTCCATATTGGTAAAACACCATGTGAACATATAAACTTATATGCATGATTTTTAAGAATCGTGTAGATCTGAATAAGTGATATTTTTAAATTCTTTGGGATTGATTTCAGTTCGGCATGTGTTGACTTGTGCTGAAATTGCAAATGTGTTTTTTAAGTTGGTCGATACTTGAGTCATTCAGATGGTGTATATCCGACAAAGAACAGTACGAGGCAAGGCGGAGCTGATGAGTGTTCGGGACAGAGAAGGGTGAAAATAATCAGCTCTATAGGTAGTACAGGCAAATGGTATTACACCAGTTGGGTTTGGTTTACATGTTAGGTTACGGCTCTACGTGACCCAGCTTCTTCAGAGCATCTGTGTACTTTTGCGGTTAAGCATATCTTTGATTACTGGTCTCAGATATGTTTTGTCTGCATCTATTTTAGAAGCCCACAATCTCCTATTTTACCGTATTAATATTATGATACTTTTCTTCTCGTGTTGGATAACGGTTCAACTAGTAAGTGTGTTGGAGTTAAATGGGCGTTGTCATATTTCTGTACAGTTTCTTTGTATTTTTTTCCTCGTGGAAGATGGAAAGCAAAGCTTTCAAGCCTTTTTTTAATGACTTATCCTTTGCCTATTTTTTGTGCTTTTTCCCACCTGCTTTTTCGCTGAGATTTCATATTAATTTCATATGAACTTCTATGCTTGTGCTCCAATGTCAGAGATAGTAAAGGTGCTGCTCTGGGAACTGGGCATGACAGTTTGGTGCAAATACTATTGCTACAGAACAAGTGTGTTGGCAAAGAACAGTTTTTCTTCTGTTCTCTGCTCTGAGGGATATCCATGAGTACTGCCATGCATATAAAGGGAATTTTTACCCTAGCAATGTCTTTAGAAAATCAACATGCCCATACGTGGTTAAGTCCATGGGTTTTCCTGTCTGATAATCGCTCAGCACCTCGGTGCATCAGAGTAAGGTACATCGCACCTGCGACCGCAGCAGGTGAAAACAGGTGCTGGTTTGCATGATAGTGATATTTCCTTTCCTAAAGTAACATGATTTAATCTAGAGATCCCTGAAACTGGGTTTTGGTGGTTTTGTTTTGTTGTGGGTGTTTTGTTTTGGTTTTTCTGTTGTTGTTGTTTTTAAGAGCTAGCTACGATACCAGAAACAGGCTAGATTTGCCAGGGTGGACCTTTACAAAAGTTAAATTATCATGGTAAGGTGTGAGAAGGGCAGACCTACAAAAAGCTTTATCTACAAAATACTTATGTATAGTCTTGAATTCTACAGAAGCTGGAGGGAAGGGATGCCACCCAGAGGCACCTTGACAGGCTTGAGAGGTGAGCCCGTGCAAATCTCATGAAGTTCAACAAGGCCAAGTGCAAGGTCCTGCACCTGGGTTGGGGCGACCCCAAGCAAAAACATAGGCTGGGCGGAGAATGGATTGACAGCAGCCCCAAGGAGAAGGACTTGGGGGTGTTGGTGGATGAGAAGTACAATATGAACCGGCAATGTGTGCTTGCAGCCCAGAAAGCCAACTGCATACTGGATTACTTCAAAAGAAGCATGGCCAGTAGGTGGAGGGAGGTGATTCTGGCCCTCTACTCTGCTCTGGTGAGACCCTACCTGGAGTACTGTGTCCATCTCTGGGGTCCCCATATAAGAAGGACATGGACCTGTTGAAGCAGGTCCAGAGGAGGGAGACAAAGATGATCAGAGGGCTGGAGCACCTCTGCTACGAAGACAGGCTGAGAGAGTTGGGGTTGTTCAGCCTGGAGAAGAGAAGGCTCCGGGGAGACCTTATAGCCCCTTCCAGTACCTAAAGGGGGCCTACAGGAGAGCTGGGGAGGGACTCTTATCAGGGATTGTAGTGATAAGATGAGAGGTAATGGTTTTAAACTGAAGGAAGGTAGATTTAGATTAGATATCAGGAAGAAAATCTTTACTCTGAGGGTGGTGAGCCCCTGGCCCGGGTTGCGCAGAGAAGCTGTGGCTGCCCCATCCCTGGAGGTGTTCAAGGCCAGGTTGGACGGGGCTTGGAGCAACCTGTGCTGGGGGGAGGTATCCCTGCCCAGGGCAGGGGGTTGGAATGAGATAATCTTCAAGGTCCCTTCCAACTCTAACCATTCTATGATTCTATCATATCAGCTTTTTATGAGGTGCTTAGCCTTTCTCAAGATCAAAACTTTGTAACAGCTTTGACCAGATAGATTTGGCCAACTGTTTTTTACAATCTCGGCTTTTCATCAGGTTACCTTGAATTGGTTGAAACACAGATCAAGTTACTTCTCATCATAGTCTCCTGAGAATAAAATCAAGTAGAAATCTGCTGCTTATTAGCCACGGTAAAATAGTTTGAGTCTCAGCTGAATGTTTTTCATTTTGTTCCAAATTTTTCCTGATAGTAGATTATTTAAGTGTTAATCCAATCTTCAGAAATAAGGAGGCTGGTAATCAAATTATATTTTGTATCTGTAAATTGTAGCATCATATTAATGTGTTGGGGTTTTGTCTGATTTATGATTAAAAGTACTTTTTATCGTGCGTGCATTTCCTGACTGGTTTTGTTTTCAGATGTGCAGTGTCACGTAGCACAGTGTACAGCCAGAGTATTTACTTTTTTGACAGGGTAATACGGAACATTTTCTAACTTATCTCCAGAAAATCTCAAAGAGATCTGACAAGATAATAGCTTTTGCCTGTATCTTGTGCCTTTTCCTGTTTAGTTATTCAGTCTCTTATCTGGTGCTGTGAGCTCCTTAGATAAGTGTTACTTGATTGTTTAATAACTAAGGTGCTTTTCATAATGCCTATCATGCTGCCAGAAACCATGCTGTTTATTTCATTCATGTTCTGATCAATTGGGTATTAAGTAATTACTATTTTGGGCTATCTCCAAAGGCTTTTTGCCTCTGCAGTGCCCTCCATTACAAAGATGCTGTATTCTGGCACTCGGTTGCGTTGAGGTGTGTTGTAACTAATTACTGGAGAGCAGTAACAAATAAATTTCGTGGTCCGTAGGACCCAAGTTGTGTGGATTGCCAGCAGCGCTGAACCATGCGTATGAAAGCGCTCTGTAGATCTTGGGAATGATTTTGCTTTTTCTTAGGCTGAATGTGGTATAATTCCGTTTAAAATATTTAGCTTGGTGCTCTAGGCCAAACATCTTCACCAGGCGTGTCGTCAGAGGCCATCTAACTGGCCGAGCGCTCATTAGGGCTGGAGAGCACTTACTCTGCACCTGCAGAAGAGCAAACGGTTTCGTTTCCGCTGCGCAGAGCCGAATTCACTCTCACCAAATCAAGCTCCGTGAACCACACCAGCCGGCAGTAAGTGGGGAAGATAGAGGATTTGCTTCAAAATTGCTCTGCTGCTCTGAGCCAAAATGTGAATATAAAAACAGCCTTTGTGTCTATATCTCCACTTCTTTTTCCTCCCCCTCTCTTTGTGTTCCCTATAGGAAAGACAGACCTTACAGAGAGGGTGGCTTTGTGATCAGAAGCGTGTTAACTGTGGTTTGGTTGTTGGTTGGTTACGAGGAGCTCCCATGATAGAAGCGGCTCTGAGGAAGTCTTATATCTTTGTCTCCCAAAGCCCGTACTGTTCTTCTGCTCATCGGGAAAGAGCTGGAAAACAAAAAAGCCCGTGCAATCGCACCAAGTCCTCAGCCATGATACATAACTGCAGGAGGCAACTGTAACCACCAACTTTTTTATAAATATTTGTCCTGCAAAGAAGGAGCAGTAATAAAAGCAAGTCGCCAGTGGAGACCGCTGGAAAGGTGACCAGGGCATGCCTTTATTGACAACGAATGTGCCTGCAGCTACCGTGGAGGTAGATTTATATTAACAACCGAGATTATAAAAGGGATGATGAAAACCCAGCCCCAAACCCTGCGCCTCATTGATGGAGTCACAAGACAGGAATCTTAATGGAAGTGGGAAATACTTTGACTTGACTTCATTTTCTTTACAGAGGAATCTAGTGATCCTCTTTCAGGCAGTTCATAAGACAGGCTGCTAAGAAAAGAATAACAGGGAGTGATTTACATTATCACCAAATTCAATCTTGAAGCCAGTAATTTTGGTGTCAACCTACAATTACAGGCAATCACTTCCACTCCTCGGGTTGTTCTAGTCTGTAACTGTTTACAACGTGTACTTACCTAATGCACAGTATTGTCTCGAGTAGATTGTACTTTTGTTGTAATTAGTCATCTATGTTATGTTTTCTTTAGGATGTAGTGTTGCTTCTGTGGAAAGCTATAGGCAGATGAAAGTGTTCCTAGTTAAAAGAGGGATTTTTTTGGTTCTTTTCCCGCCCCACTTGCTCAGTAGCCTCACGGAGATTCTGTGTATTAGCTTGGGACCTGAGGAGGTTAAAAGGGTTTCTTGCTAATATAGGCACGATAGCCACCAAAACCCCCATCCCTGAGAGGAGAGGGGATGGCAGTGGTGCTTCCATCTCCATGGAGGAGAGGCAAAGGACCAGGCACACGCCAGATTTCAGGTTGGAGAGAGCACACTATGGCATCAATCCTTCTGTGTCTGTGCCCAAGCACCAGATTTTTTTTCAGGGAGTCTTTTAAAATGTTTTTTACCAAAAGCAATTCGTTAAGTTTGAGTGTTACCAAGCTGTATGATTAAGTTTCTTTCATTCTCAGCAAAAGCCTGAATCAGTTAAAACTGGTTCCCAGTTAGAGTTAGAATAAGGAGACATTACTGTATCCTCTCGGCTTAAAGAAAGGGGTTTCTCCCTTCCTCCTTCCCGGTCCTCAGAAAACCCAACAACAAAACTTACTGAATTGCTGATGGTCCTGATCGCTCATAGATTTGTTTGTTTGCTTTGCTAGGAACGTAGCAGGCTTTAGTTCAACAGCAACGGTTTTCTCTTGCACCCTGCAAAGGTCCTGGCTAGACACGGGAGCCTGGGGCTCCCCGTGGCCAGAGCCCGTGGGGAAGCGCTCGCGGTCCCACCGCCCTCACGGAGCACACAGAGCCATAACACTGACCTTTATGTAATACGGGTAATGTCATTAAGGCGACTACATTGACGATCACGCTGAGGCTGAAATGAGACCAAGAAAATCTTAAACACCCCATATTGGCACGTTGGAAAAGCTCAGCCGCTTTCGTGTGAATCATTTCAGTGTGTCGTTTTAAAAAATCCTGGCAGCATTTTCAGCCTTCCTTTAGTTGTACGTGTTTGGAGAAGTGAGAAAATAAAAAGATGCAGGTTTTAGGCTTTTCAGTGTAACAGCTTACAGACAATATTGAAGTTTTTGATAATTACTGAGAGTTCTTCTGTGTGACGCTTTTGATCATTATATTTTCATAAGGATTTCTGACTTTGAGGAACACAGACCTTTGTGAATTCTTGCTGTTACAGCTCTGTGTTTTAAAAAAAAAATCTAACCTTTTACATAAGTTTTCTGTAAATTCTTCTCATTAGGCAAAATGTTGTGTTTGATTCATTTAACCCATCTACTTGTGTGATATGGCAGTCACTTCATTAAACATCTAGATGAGAATAAACAGAAAGCAAGCTGTCTTGCAAAAACAAGATCTCGTGTAATGTGTTAAACTGTATTAATCATCCCAGTTTTCCACATTAGAAGATAATTAGTGCTCATAGCATAAAAATTATGGTATAAAAAAATGGATTTTTTTTATGGCAGGCACGCACACAGCTATGCACACTTAATCCTCGTACAATGACTAAAACCCAGTTATAGATCAGCTGATATTCTCATATAGTTTCCATCCTCTTAAATAAATTCTCATCTTTCTTACCCAAATCTGCGACTCATAAGTTATGCAGTGTAGCACTATGAAAGTAAGACCATACAACATAAATTTAGGCTGAAGAAATATAATCTTGCAGTCAAAGAACAGCACTCTTTAGGGAGTGCTGCCTACCTAGAAATCTGGGGAAGGAGAGCGTGCGGCCGCTCTGCGGGGAGTTTTGCATCATGTCGCTGTTGGGAATGATGAGGTCAACACCCTCTAGGTAATAGATCCTCAGGAAAGGGTTTGTGGTCTCTCGTTGTCAGAAATGGATGTCCGTAGAATTTTGGTTTTCACCGATCACATTACCTCCTTGGTTCACAATTCCTTGCAGAGAGGTGTGGCACTGTCACTAGGAATATATTACTACTCACGACCTTGGTGTCCCTTGTTTTAGCCCTCAACTCTTGTGAGGCTTTCGCTGCCTCATGAGGAAGGAGTGGGGATGATGGTAGGTCAGGGGAATTCAATCTTTGAAGCAGAAAATAATCTGCAAAACAGGTGAAATTAAGGTACCGCCACTAATCCATCCTGAAACATCTAAGATGACAGTATTTTGTAATTCGTGTGTCATACCTTGCCACCCACGTAGCCATCTCTGAACTCCTTCACGGTGTGATGCCCACCACATTGATGACCCTTAATACCTTTCCTAGTGTTCCAAAGCTGAAAAGACATTCCAGCTCACTCTTTGATCATATACATAAGGGTCTTCCTTACTTTGCATTTAAGGCTGTTGTCTATCTGTGTATGTATATGCAAATGAAGCTATAAGGGTGATCACGATGGTGTCGCGCTTGGCCCAGATGGATTCTGCAGTGGCTGTCGTGCAGGTATATATTCTCAGGTATTGATGAGTTATTATTTACTAGAAGTGCTTGCTGGTTTAGTGAGCATTTTTACTTTGATCTTGATCCTGTCACCGTTGAAAGGGTTGCTCCCATGTTGATGAATAATGCTCTATAAGTATCTGTGGTTTGATGTAGAGCAGGTACTACACGGTGAAGGGTGAGAGAATCCAGTCCTCTGGGACTCAGGAGTTACTGGGGAGATGTGAAGCAGTGAAGATAAAAGGAGCTTAATGTATTATAACATTTTAAAAAAGGTTATCCTTGCTCTTCACCTACGCAGACCCCATCCAGGCTGTTGTCTTTCTGCTGCTTATTTCTAGGAAAAAATTCTTCACTCTTGTATTTCTGCTGCTTTGGGTTTTTGTTTGTTTGTTTTGTTGTTGTTTTTTTCTTTTTGGAGTGGGGGAGAAATAAAGAAAGCCTGTTAGGTATGTAGTTATATTATTAAAATAGAAAACTCCACAAAGAGAACATTGCCTTCCTTCCCTGGAAGATGCTTTTTTTCTGTCCTCACCATTGAAAAAGCAAACAGCAACTCTTCCTAAACACGGGCCTGACTTGTACTGGATGCTGCATTTCAGGACTTGATCTAATCAGGGCATGGAATAACAGGAAGCCTGAAAAATCATCTCCCAAAACGGAATCAAATTATCATTCTTTTTATCTCTTCAATCCCATTCAACTTTTCTGTGCAGTTCCAGTGGATAGACCTTTTTTGGCTGTAAATGAAAACAGCTGTTGGCTTACGATACCAGATTCTGGCCAAAATTGCCAGTTTGGTGGTTTAATGAACATTGATATTCAGCCTAAACTTTTAAAAAGGCGTAAAAATGTATACTGACTGTAAGGGAAAAAAGAAAGATATATTCCCTAGTTAATGGGAATTGCACTAAAAATCATAAACCTTAACAAGTTTGGGTGAGTTTCTGTATCCAGGGTTTTGAACGTGTGCTTTTCCCACAAAATCAGCAGAAATACCAGGGTCCGGCAAGCAGTGTGTCTTGTCATCTGTGGATTTAAAAGCAAAAGGAGCGCATGTTGACACAGTAAATGTGGGAAATACCGTGTCACTGCATATAATATACCAAATGTTTGGTTATTTTGTTATTAGTGTCTTTACTTTTTTGGTAAGAAGGTGTGCCAGGAGCATGGGTGAGTTCAGCTGAATGAAATTTGCTTTTTAGTAATACGCTTTATTTTGCCGTTTGACACTAGATGCATCCACACTTTAAGTGGAAACTTCCCTTCTTACTCGGCTTACCTGCCCGCCAGTTTAAAAAGTGAGTTAGTTATTGCCATGCAAAGCAAAAAGCCTTTTGAGTATTGTCCAACTGGAGCTCGTAGACCCTTTGGGTGGGGCCTGAACTTTTTGTGTGTGCATAGTTGTAAATGGTGCACAACACACTAATGAAGAGGACCCAGGTAGCTTGAGTGACACAGCCGTGCCAGACGGAGCTATATATCTCGTTGGTCAATGGAGCAGAATTTCCGTAAGACGAATGGGGCTAATAAAGCATAAAGCACTTGTAGCTTTACAGTGATTTGTTGCGTGTGCTTGCGGCATCGCTCTGAATTTTAAAGTATTAAAGATTACCTAAATGTGATCAAACTCAAAATTATAGATAGATGTAAGCATGACACTAGATTAACTGATTAAAACAGCCTTTGAAAAAGTGAACATAAACAATCTGTAGATCTATGCTGTCTTGAACTTGACGAATACAGGAAGATTAGAGTTTATGAAAATAGTCATTCTGTGATTTACATTTAACTCACTTTGAAGACTATAAAACTGAAGAATTTTACATGACTGAGTATTTAAAAGAAAGATTAGAGAGACATGCATGGGAGTGCAGGCACATGACCATACACTTCTCAAACGCGTTTCAGCTGGGATATTTCCCATTCCAGTAAACTGAAGTATGCAACTAATTTTTTTTTAATTTTTTTTTCCCCCATTCCTTGCCAGTTCTCCTCAATCTGTCTCTTTTGTCTGTCATTGAAAAGAGAACATATGTTCTCTGGTAGGTTCTTTGTCACTTACCTAGTGTGATATAAGGAAAAAAATCATAAAGCCCTGCCCAGCAAATTACCAGTACTTGTTCCTGCAAATCTGGTTTGTCAGCCCCAAATGGCTGCTCCCTCAGCTCATGTGATATATCCCCCATCTGCAGAAGTCCAATGTGGTGGGGCTAAGAGCCTTGATTAGGATTCCAGCATGCTGCTGAAACGTGAATCATTGGTAAGAATCGTGTGTGTTTCTGGCAGGAGGCGAGGAGAAATTTCAAGCCCTGTAAGCTGTTTAAGAGAAAGAAGAGAGTAACCTCCATCGCTGGGTTAGCCAAAGTTCATCGGGTTGATAAGGAAGATTTTTTTTTCCCCCTTTATTCCAAGACAATATGTGAAATATTACTGAAGGTATAATGACAGCAATTTAATTATACAGTCTTTTTATTACCAGATCGTGAGATAATTTGCACAGCTTTCTAAGATATTTTGCATATGCAAAAAATTCTATGAATTACAATAGCTATTTATTTAGGTCCTTTGGTGGAATGCTTTCCATCGATATCAATTAATTTCTTTATGTTCCTGTGGCTAGAAATGTTACTAAAGAAGTGTAAAGTTTTATTATTATTCTACAAGTAAAGAACGGTCTTCTAGATGTCACATTATAAAAGAAGCTATTTCTTGCCTAAAGGACTTAATCAGAAAGATCTGCCAGTGAAGAACTCTCTTCAGATCAAAATCCACAGCTCGCTTCCACTTATCTCTGAGGGTCAGTTAAAAACGTTTCTAATGTTTTGACATATTTTTGTCTTTGTTCTTCATTGCAGTAGGACTGGAAGTGACCAGACAATTAGGTGAATACTTAAGGACTTAAGCATAATTATGTGCTAGTTCTCAGTCGTAGTAACTCGCAACCTTACATTCTGTAGATGACAAACATTTGTCCATTTTCATGTGCCAAGTTTAACAAGACAGCTCGAGACTATTGTTCACTGTTATTTTTCCTCTCATTCATATAAAAACTGCTAATAAATTAAAAAAATTCATCACTCGGTTTGCCAATGTAGAAAATTGTGTAATCTGGCTTTGTTGTCGTGTAGCCATGATTACCATTCATTATTTATATGTAGGATGAAATAGCTGAGCTTACATTAAGATGACTGGCAACAGAAGCTACACTTCTAGAGACAAACAGAGAGGGTAGTAACAGATATGAGTAAATAATGAATTTCCTTTTCATTCTTCAGTTTATATTTTATTACAGAATCTATTTTTTCTGCATTTTATTAAACAGCTGTTATAAATTACTCTAAGAACAGGCTTATATTATTATTTAATTTAAAAAAAAAAGAAATAAGTTTCCTGGGTTACTCTTGAATTATTACATTTTAGCAACTCAGCAACTTCTTGATCTCCTACAAGTTAAGCTCATTCATTGTTTTTCATCTACCTTACAAACAGAATGAGATCAATAAATACTTATATGAAATAAGCCAGAGAAATGGATATATACTGCTTAATAGTGTTACCTGGCAATTTTTTCTTTTGGGTCCCTTCCAAACACATGGCCATGCTATTTGGGAATGCTCTACCAACATACAGTAGTGTCCTTGTTCAAATTTGTTGTGAAGTTGTTTGACTTGGGCTGTAGTAATGCAGAAATCGAGTTTAGTTCTATGTTTGTTCTCATTGTTCCTGACTCTTCCGTGGCTACGTATCCATGGTCTCATCTGTCGTCCTTCGGTAGCAAAAGGCAGTTGATTTTTCTTTGTTTTAAAGTGCATTCTCATCCATCTAATACTTGTCGTTGAGCCTCAATTAAGGATTTTAAAGTGCTTTGAAGCCATAAGAAATAGTCTCTTCTCTACTGCAAAATATTGTATATGTTATGATAACAGGATTTTTCCATCTTCTCTGAAGTGGCTATAGTGAGGTCATGGGATGCTTATTTTGATTTTTGGTCATGGTCATGACTAGCTGAAATCCAAGCTTTCGTCTTCTACTACTCTGAGTTGGCTTTCTAACTTGCCAGCATCATAGACACTCAGCGTTACTAAATCCCTTCAGGGCTTGAGAACATCTCTTGCCAATCACAAGGACTACCTTTGTCCTCGAGTTTGGAACTATAGCATTCAGGATCATCAGATAAGCTGTTATTTTGATGTGGTTTTTTTTTTTTTTTTTGCATAATTTTAATGATTAAATGTTAATAGGTCAGAGTTTAATTCTTTCCATCATGACAAATGATTGCCTCCAGCAGAGCTCCTCTTATGAATATAGAAAGCAGAGGGTCTTCTCTGGTATTATTTGGACAAGTTACTTGACCTGTCAGTCTTGTTTAATTATTACAGCTGCCATTAAGAAGCAAATGTTAAATGTCAGAAGATAATAGCCCCCTAAAATGCCATGTGAAACAAGTGCTTTTTACATGCAAAACCTTTCCTCTGTCTGAAAGCAGTATTGATATGTACTATTTGAAAATTCATCTTGCAGATTACATCAGACAATTAAAAGGATTTGAACCCTTCCCGTCCCCTCTAACTTTTTCAGAATCAAATCTAAGCCCAGTGTCCCAGTCTGATGGGTGTCAATGGCAATAGGATGACTTGTATGTACAGCTGATTACTTTTGAGAGTATGTGCTTAATATAATGAGCGTGCTTCATGGTTTAATTAAAGGGAATGGATAAGGGAGTACAGCCTCCTTTCCTTCGCTAAAGTAGGGAGAGATCTTCCCTCCTTTGTTCTGAATCTGTGCAAGCTTTGCTTCTGGTCCTTTTTTCCCCTCCTCTCTCTGGTAGTGCAGTTTACCTCCTCCGATACAGTCTGTCCACTGGCAGGACTGGGTTTCCCGGATCTGAACGGTTTCTGTTGCGGTGTCTCATTAACTAACCAACACTGATGTGGTGAAAGCGGTGTGGATGATGTGAGAAGAACTGTAAGTTTGCAGTCTTAAGACATTTGGGAGCCGTCACTGGCTTTGTGCCGGGACCCTGAGCGGATGCACACACAGGGGCACACAGCCGAATCCCAGGTAGCTCAAGGGCAGATGGAAGAAAATCAGGTCAGTGGACTGTAGCAACGCATGACTGTGAAATAAAAGTCTCGGGAAGGCTGACCTTGTATCTGTGTCTAGCAGCATGGCACTAGCATGCACTTTAGTTAATTGCTTTTAGAGCATTTTATTGTGCTGCTTACCAACATAATGCCATTACTGTGGCAGTGAAACGTCAACACAAGCGGGACTTAAGGTTACATACCTGCTCACAAAGCCCCACCAAATTAAAAAACTATCAGTAATCAGTTTATTGTCTAGGAGATTTCCTTGAGGAAGGGTAGGCTGCTGCTGCTTCTGCGCTGTTGCTCTTCTCTACCACCATAAACAGATTATGAGTGAATGCACCTTATACTTATTCGTAATAGATTTATGTCAACACAGATAATACATGTATATATCTCCTTTCATTTACAAGCGCTCAGTAGAGCATGGATCTCATTTGGGAAAGCGTAATACCCTTGAATTGGGGAAAAAAAAGCTGTATGCGCTAGGGTGGCTGTCCTAATTATGGTGTATGGAGCAGCCCTTTGCTTTGTGAACCCCGTGTGTGTCTCTATCTTACCCTAATGTCCTGAAGCTCTGAGGTTCTGGCCAAGCCGTGTCAGCAGATGTTTCCATCAAGTGGCATTAGTGGCCCAATGGCCTTGAAAGCTGCAGGAAGAGTGATGCAGTTTTCTGGCAGTGGGAGGTCATTTCTCTGTGCTTTACAGCTCTTTACAATCCACGGGCAACAGAGCAAAGGCAATGGCCACGCTCCCTGTGGAGTGGGATTCTTTTGGCCTATTCTTTTGATGGTAGAGTGGAATATATGAAGTTTTAACAATTTGTAATACTGCTTTATCAACAGGAGTATACTATGTTGTGCATACGCTGTATTTGAATATTTTTAATATCTGCTAAATACGGTGTTCCCATGTATAATATCCATAAACATACTATGGAGAGTTTTAAAACGTTTTAAAAAACAGGAGCACCTGGGAACAACTGCCAACACTTCTGCATCTCTAACTCTCTCTCATACACTCATTCAAAACTATTCGTTAGCATCTTTTTTCATCCAAACAAATATATCTGACTTATTCATACACAGCCATGACATAAATTTGGTGTGTTTTTCCTCTAAGAACCGAGGCAGTGTTTTAATTGTAGCCAGATCACCTCCTATGAATTGTGATAATACCGTTGCCTTTGATAGCTCTGTGCTATTCGCTGTAGATGAGGACTTAATCCTTGGAATCTTCCATCAGTACGTTCAAGTGATTTTGTTGTTGTTGTTAAGGAGAAGCCATACGTAGTTGCTTGCTGTACAATAAGTATTTCAGTATCCCCAGGCAGTTTTATTATCCCACTGTGTTTTCAGTACAGAGCCATGACCCTGTACTGGGATAGAAGCCAAAGGATGAGCAGCATGAGATATTATAATTTGGTTTTATTCGAGACCTTTTTAACAATGTAATAATTTATGATAGTCAAGCTTTCCTTTGGGAAAATGTATAGGAAAACAAAATTTTATCTTAAACTTACTTACAAAAATACAGGTTTGGACTAAATAATATTTTTCTTAAGTGATATGTTTGTAGGCAGCATAGCTAATTAATCCAAATGTCCTTGGGTTTGTGGCATTTAGGTATAAACGAAGTTATATATCTCATAGTGGGGATGCTGTGTGTTGAGGGCTTTGTTTAGAAAAATATTTGAGTCAGCACTGTCCTCTGACACGTCGTCTCAGTGTATCCGCAGTATTGAGATACTGAGAACCTATTTTGCTGAATCTAATTGATTCACACATTCCCCTCTGAAATTGTTTAATATCTCATGTTCACAAAGATAGCAACTTTTACACATCATTTCATTTAAAATGTAGGATTCTGATTTATACTTGATAAGCCACAATGCTGGGAAGCAGTGCATTTTCATGAATAATGGCTAGAATACCTGAAACACTTTTTTAAACAGCTTTTTTTTTTTCTCCCCCCCGAGTTTAATTGGAGCAATCTAACGCTTGCGCATACCATCAAACTTCTGTTTTGTGGCATTCAGCTTTCAAGAGGCAGCTCTTAATGCGTTTTAAAACAGGACTCCATCCTGCTGATGGGTTCCAAACAATTGTCTGCTATACCTGCAGATTATTGCAGGTTTTCTGTGCTATAAATAGAAACTAAAGTGAAGCTTGAAACTAGTCATCTAACTACAGCATGCACTAATTTCTCGGTGCTGTACTGTTTCTGAATAGACATAGGCATTCCAGGTTTGTTCTTAAGTGAGATTCAAATTGAATTCCAAATTGTTGCTCTCTTCCAGAAGGGAGCATCAACAGGTCTTGGTTTCTGTCTTTAAACAGAAGTTTGAGGCAATTTTTAAGAAATAGCATTAGGCGTACATGTCTTACTTGAATAGCCAGCTCTATTAGCTTGTGATTCCTGAATTTGTGAATTTGACATATTTTAGCTGATTTAACGTGATTTTTGTAATGCTGTTGGTCCTTCAGAGAGCTATTTCTATAATATTTAAGGTGAATAAACAGCCTGCAAAAGTCCGACAGATAATTTTGTTGCCTGTTGCAATCTTCTGGAAATGCAGTGCATGTTTGAATGGCTCTGCTATGAGATTTCTGTCAAACTCTGTTTCCTGGCTGAAATAACCAGCTGGGTTAAGGTTTTGGCCACTGACCTTTTTATGGAAGTGTTCAGATGGGCGTCTGATTCCAGTTCCACTGTTGTCTTCTGTTATCATCTGAAGTAAAGGGGACGGTATTTTCTTTACTTAAAGAAAGGTATCCCATAGCACCGCTTCTACAATACCTTTTTCAGAGTGAGCATTTATTAGGCTGTTCTTATACCAAAATATTCTTATGAAATGTTAACTAAAGTTATTTTTAAACTTCTGGGACTTGCGTTGCTTGTTCCATGGTATAAAACGGTTATCTGTTTGTAGGAAGGTAATGAGAAAGATTTGGTAAAAGTCAGATTTGCTATTCATATAATTTTATCATTACATTGTGAGCATTTATATCCCTAGAGTTTGATGTACCGCTGAGAAAATTTCTCATTTACAGTAGATGGAGAGACGGTGGGTGTGGAAAAGTAAAGAAAACCATTTAAAAATTGACACAGCTTGCCAAAAAGGTAGATGGATTAGTCTCAGAAGAGCGCAAGTAATAGCAAAATTGAAAGAGGCCACTGAACAGAAAGTTGATATGCAACCTATCTCTTATTTATCCCTGTAAGGCCAGATATGCTCTGTACGGTGCCTTCGCATTCCTTACGTCAGCGAACCGTACCTGTCACAAAAATCTTAATGGAAAACTTGTGCTGCCTTACAGCACTTGAGAACTGTCTTCCTTACGTCCTCCTGTCTTTCTGGGGTGCCCAAATAAGGAAAGATTTCATATGGAAATATTTTCAATTTCCGAACTATGGATACTTAAAAAACACTGCCGAGGCTGCGAGAGGTGTGTAGATATCTATGAGTGGGTACCCAATCTTATGCCGATGCTGTGTAGCATCCTGCTACCTTGCCTCCACAAAAGCAAAATCACAATCACAAGCATTAAAAAGCGAAATCGGCCGGTTTTATTGTAAATCTCCCTTATTGCAGTAGTGTTTACAAATCAGCCGAGATCCATCCTTCATACTAGAAAGGTTGCAAGCTCCAAGTAGCAGGCAGTTCCTGAGCTGAAGTTTACCACTAAAGTAGATAAGGCGTCCAAATGTGGTGACTATTCCTCTTCCGTCTGCTGGGTTTTACACGAGTTTATGGGGCTCATCCTCAGCTGCTGTATCCTGTTATTACTGCAATGGTGTTAATGGAACAACGGCAATTTTTATCGGTGACAATATGCCCCCATACGTACGGGAACTTTCTTTTCTTTAGTAAAAGCACAGCTGAAAGAAAATTTCAGCTACTGTAGAACAACATATCCGCGTATTGGAAATGGAGCATATTAATTGGATATGTATGAAATGAAAATTGCCTTACAGAGAAACAGAAATCAAACCTACTATTTCCAAAGTATTAATTTCTTTTTTTTTTTTTTTTTTTATTTTATTTCATCTGTGGTGATAACCAGGGACATCTTTTTTGCATTTAAAAAGCTGGAATCTGTCTTTGGAGTTTCCAAGTGAAAACATGCCTATCTTTTAATGTGGGTTGTTAAACTGAGACCTGAATGGCCTATTTATTTGCTGCTTTGTTTGAGTGGAGACTGGATCTAATCTGTATGTACACTGAGGGCTCTCCCTCCCTCAATTTCTCTGAAAAACTGCAATTAAATTTTAGGCATAATAGGATTAAAGCATTATATTGCATATGACATGACAGTTGTGTGCAGAATTATTGAATTTTATATTCTCACTGATATTTTACTTGAATGTAGAGATAGAAAAGATGACCTAATTCATCTTGTATCTCTCTTTCAGGACCATCCTTCTGGTTTAGGCTACTTATGCTTTTTCCAGTTTCATTTTAAGTCTGCCATTTCCTTGGGAGATTATTTCACAGCCTATTAGACCTCACTGTTCGGTGGATTTTTTTTTTTTTTTAATATTTTTGATATATAGTTTTCTTATATCTTTAAAATACTGAAAGCAGAAATTTTTATGTCTATTTTGACCACATGAAGCACAGTAAAAGTTGTAGTGAGGCACGAAATTCCACCAACAGAATTAAACATAACTGGAAAATGAATATATTTATTTCATCTGGAAAATTTAGAGAGACTGTATTAGCTAGCTTTGATTTTAGGGTAAATGAGTGCTAAGTACTTGGGGAAATAGTTGCATTCTAGAACCATTATTTTTTCTGTAGCTTCTACCCGTTTCTCTCACCAGTTTGTCTCCCATACTGCATTAGAGAAACTACGGGCCACCTTCATTTTGGAAGTGTACAAACTTCTGTACAAACTTCCCCTACTGGTGTAGGGGAGAACTTTGTAGAGTAGGGTAGATGGTTGGACTCGATGATCCCAAGGGACTCTTCCAACCTAGACAATTCTATGATTCTATGAAACTTACTAATTTATTTCTTTTTTTTTAGCCTTATAACTATGAGTACAGAACACCACTAGTGTAGTAAAAATGCCGTGGGTTCCGGGCTGGCATGCCAGAACCGCTTTTCTTGAACCAGCCAGGATGTATATATGCTAAGCTAACATGCCAATACTTCATTCTCCTCTGATGAATGAAGAGGACAGTATAAAAATCTGTTGATTAAACGTACTGGCCACGAGATGAGATTGCAGATGCACAGATAAAATGATTTGATGTGGCTTGGTGTTCCCGATGGTTTTTTTTCCCCCTTCCGAGTATAAGTGTGCGGCTGACGCTTGGCTGTTCCAGGCCTGGGCGATCGTTCCCCTGAACACAGACGAATTGGGAACTGCTTTATGACGGAGGGGGGCTTCACACCCAGCCTTCGCCAGGGCTCCGAGCAGACAATGGCTTGGCACCACCTTCCGCAACAGATTTGTTTTGCTGTTTCCATTTTGGAAGAGAGCGATGTCAAAGGAGCCCGTTTGGCCGATGGCGCAGGCAGAAGGGAAGTCCAAAAGACATGATTATTTCGGAGCAGCAAAATGAAATCCCACGCCACACCTACCCCATGAATTCCGTAATGAACTGGCAGACCTCACGGTCTTTTTGACACAGGTCACGCAACTCAGAAAATGCCAGGAACACCTCTTTTGGGAACGACAAGTACATCTCGTGGAAACAGCAGGATTACTCAGTATTTTATATACTTTAATCATGTTCCAAATACTCATTTTCAAAAAGGCGCTATTCAAAGCTTTCAGATTTACCTGCCTGACAGAAAATTATGGCCCGTGCAATATCTGAATGATGAAACTATAGGTAGATTTTCCACCGGTTGACAAATCGAAAAAACCTATTTAAATCAAAGTGATATGAAACTCTGGGTTTAAGTTGAAAATCATATGCAAAAAAAAAAAAAATAATCAGTTGTAGTATTCAGTTCTTTTCATAAAGAAAGACTTGCCATTAATTAGAAAAACAATAAAATATGATTTTCAAACCCCATATCTTTTATTAAATACGGAATTTTGTTTTGCTTAAGCAGGACTACATACTGCGTATTCATACTTATCCACTTATATGTAACAACATACAACTACTCAGAATATTAATTTTTACAGTCTTAACACCATTTATATTATTTTATGGTGTTAAAATTAGTGAGTAACACATCTTAATCCAGTAGATTAATTTCTTTCTTTAGTTCTGTCATGTGTGAATAGAAATTTAGTTTTGATGATAACACACGAAATATAATTTTAATTAGTTGCATAAACCTATCCTAAGAGTGCTGAGATGTATTAAGAATAGAAAAAAATAAGATTTTTCAAAATTTATTTTGGATGACAAACCAATTACTAAAAAAAGGCATTTTTAATTAATTTTGATTTTAATTGTTTTTTTTTTTTATCATCATTTGACAGACTTTCCAAGATATTTTGTTATTTAAAAATGGACCTGCATGCGTAGCGCAGTTGTCAGAAGAGCCAAATTGGACTAAATCGCTAGGAATTGAATTCCGCAGAGGCTGAACACCTACCGAGTACAGCAGGAACTCTACCTAACTACTTGATATTCTGGATCCACTTCTTCCAAATTTTTGAATTAATAGATCACATATTTTTCCTACCAGTTTCTTGTCGTAGACCGAAAGAGAAAGCCTGCTGGCTTTTCAGCTCATAGCCATTTTTCCAACATTCAAGGTATTAATCCAAATGAGAGGATATTCTTCAGCTCATTAAGATTTGTGAGGCACTACTGGCTCAGTATATTTTTAAATGACCATTTAAAGGATTTTAATAGAATACCAGACATTTATATTTTAACATTGTATTTCGACATTGCTAATCACAGCATCACATAGAAATTTAAATATGATAATTTTAAAACCAGAAACTCTTGTAGTCTAAATTAAGTAGCCGTGATTCAAAATTGATTTCAACTTCTGCTTAAGGTATAAATGCTGTTAAAAGTGAATAAGGAGAGAAAATAAACACCTAAAGTCTGCATGCATCCAGTCTGATCCTCCAATGCACATACAGTAGCACTAAAACCACATCTACACGCTGCATATATAATTCTGTATAATGCAAGTTCAGTACTATAACTGCCTTCTCATTATAGCGATATACATGGTAATGAAGCATTGCCTGTTGTAATCTTCTCTCCGGGGACTTGCGGCTCATTTTGAAGTCTCATATCACAACACCTCTCCTGGCCGAAAGTTCTGCGGAGATGAGACGGCTGTGCTTTTCCCTGGCCTCCCTCTAAACTATCCCAAGAGATCAACTGGCTTTGATGTTGCAGAATTTAGTGGAGAGGCAAGGAGGTGATATTTATACCAATGTTATACATGATACCATGTCTGCATTTTATATTTGGGTCACTGATTATCTTAAGTGGATTTGTACGTTGGCTTACAAAGGTGTTTTCGTATGGCCACAGAGTCTAGGTGGGTGGTGGTAGAACGTGCGAGTTAATCTCCTAGAAGTGCAGGTAAGCAGTCTCGTAATTTGTGTACTTTCGGTGATCCAGCTGAGAAACTCATCCAGGAGCATAAAAGAACCCTGATGAGAAAAAGATAAGCAACATATGTAAGTCCAATCTCAGAACAGAGCCTTTAGTGTTAATAGGATATTTTGTAGGAATCTCATCAGACTGTAACTAGAATTTACATACTGAACAATACCGAGCTAAATCTTTCCTTAAGGGGCAAAAATGAAATGTAAACCTGGCTTCTTCTAGGCTTAAGATATTAACTGAAAATAATTTCCTTTTTCATCTTAGACAGCAGCCACAGCCTTTCCTTCCTTCCCTCTACTGCCTCGGCTCACTGTTTCTGATGCATTGAACCCATAATCCTTTGACCACATTCAGACTAGTCCTCCGTGGTGCAATGTATAAAATTCTGGCTAGTCTTGGATTTCAGTCATCCAGAAGATACTAATCTCCCTTTCTGTGGGATTTTTTTTTTTTTTGCCAGCCATTCAATCCTCATTATTTTTCTGTCACTGGAAACCACTAGATGCTATTAAGTCCCGGAGAATGAAGAGTTGTGTCACACGAGGGGAGAAAAAAGATTTTAAATAATAATTATGAAAAGAGTTTGAGTATTTAAGGAACACAAGTGAAACTGCAGAACGCACGTATACTGCGTATGAGTTTCAGTGAACAGGAAATCAATTTCATAGTTACATATCCAAGGTTTGCAGTCGTCTCGTGTATTACACCCACTGAATGCTCCATTTCTTTCAACTATCAAGGTTACTGAACTTCAGATACACTTCTCCTACTGCGTTTACAAATCAATTAAGTCAAAAGAACAAAGCTTTTTTACGTGCTAGAGAAGTAATGCTCATTAAATTTTGGATAAGGTGCAAAGACAATTACTTCTAAAAATGGATGAAATTAATTGCACTCTTGGTTTCTTTTGATCTTCTGCAGCTTACATTATGCTTGTTGGTTTTCTTCCCCCTCTCTTGAATGTATCGGAATTCCAGAGGCTGTCATAGGCTGGTGATTAAAACAATATTTTTTATGAATAAATTTCAGCGTGCTCTGTCTGCTCTAAACATAAAAAGGTTTCATAAAAGAAAGCGATCAGAGATTTGGTCAATCCTTGCCTGTTAACCGTCATTGCTGTTGCATTAAGCACAATATTGTGCAGTGGGGTCACTCTGGGTCCGAAGGGCGCAGTTTCTAACTGCGATGGTGTTTTTCTTAACCTGTGATTTTGGGGTACCTGGTAATTTATCCCTGACTGTGACTGCACTCAACCCAAATTTGCCTTTTGTTCAGATTGTTTGGACACGAGCACAGGCTGAGGGTTGGTTTCTGGGCAACCCCTTTGGCTTGGCAGATAGGAAGGATGGAGATCTTGGTAATATTCCTGCAAACTGGGGGCGGGCAGCAAAGACCGCGTGAACCGTGTTGATCTCTCGTCTTGTTGTGCAGGACAATGTGAGACCTGGAGACAGCCGATCCATGGTCATCCTTTTGCTAGCAGGTTGGGTGTTAGAAGAGACGGTCTGAGAATGCAGCGTGATTTGACACCCTCTTAGACCCGTTTGCCATAAGGCAGTCCCAGTATAGCGTCTAAATCTTAATTTCTTTTACTGTAAAGGAACTAATATCTCTTATTTTCCAGGAAAAATTGTGAGGATTAATTAAGGTTTTTGCATTCATGGTATTCATGTTAGGTACTAATTAGTGTTGTAGATACAACACAGTCGCCTTGGTATGAAGTTTTATGGAAGTGCCATCCAGAAGTGCTGCTTGTTTAAACTTTTTTAGCTCCCAGTTGATGAGTGTTTCTTCTGAAATGCATAATGATCTAGCAATGAAAGAGCACGTTGTTGTTGTTGTTGTTATATTCTGGTTTAATACAAATATCTTTTGAAAGCAAAACCACTCTTCTCACTAATTTTTTCCCCACAGTTTAAGTGTGGGGAAGTGGACACTTCTTAGTTTAGCTTGTAATTATGAAAAATCAAGATAATATGCTTATAATTATACACAAGAAGTGGAGTAATATCAGAAGACCTACTGCTTAGAAGAGAAATATTTTACTGAAAGTGGCTGCATGTTGGAGTATTCCTGCAGTGAATGCCATACTTGCTTGAGCCAAGTACCTGCCTATGGTCAGCAGAAAAGTTGGCTGAGTAGTTAACAGGATTCTGCTCTTGGTTTACGCACACGTAGTCAACACATAGATTTCTGTGGATACATATATATTTATTGAAGAAAGCTTGCATATTGTCTCCTCTGTACCCAGCTGATGATAGAAACAGGAACCTCAGCGTGTGTTAAACGGGGAGGAGGGAGACACAGGGTTGCACCAAGAGCTTTTTCCATCTTGAGTATTTGCCTGCTCAGAGAGGTCTGAGGGCCACTGCTGAAACAGAGAGGAGTTTTCCAGGAAAGAGGGTATACCTTAATTCCTCCGTCTTTGTCTAAGGATAACCTGTCCTCCCCATGATATGGTATCATATCAGACTCGATAAACTGCTGAGAGTTATTTTGTGTATTTAGATTATAACATGCAGCTATTATTAAACTTTTAAAAAAAAATCTATTTCCTTTCCTGTCACTCAGGGTACATAAAGGGGGGTGGGAGGGAGAAACTCAGTTTTGCTCCCAGTGAATTTTACATCGAAATAAGAATGTTTCACAACTAGGAGTTTTTCTTTATGAAGTGCTAATCCAGACTTCTGTTGGGAATGGAACTTGTTCCATTCATCTCAGGAGCCCTTAATCTGCCAAATGTGTTATAGTGGTTAGTTGTTGCAATCCCATGAAAGATACAGAACCATACCAGTCGCTTTTTCTGTGGATAGAGACGCATATGCAAAAGTGACTGTCCCAAGGAGACGTGGTGTAGCAGCAACAGAATAAGGCGATTGTAAAATCAGAGAACTCCTGGGGCTGAGCCTAAACATTGTGGTTTAGATCTGTATTTGTGGTGAGGAGCTATCTATAGGGCAAGAATTGAATTCTTCTAATGCAGCTATTAATCATAAAGCTTCAAGGACCACAGTTCTCTTTTCTCTACCAAATGGTTTCAAGTGTATTAGATGAGTGTGAGGCAAACGCCTGTTGATTAAGGGGTGAGCTTGGAGTTCGAGTCTTCATCACCATGTTCTTTTGCTGTAAGATTGATGAAGCTCTACTATAATTAAATTTAAAGCCATAGATTTGGCCAAGAACAGTATCCATTAACTGGACTGATGTCATTTTATCCCATGTGATTCATTAACAAGTAGCAGTATATGTTTCCTACAGTTTACCTGATGTCCTAGGACATTAAAGGTAATGGTAAAGACCTTGGGACATGAGGTTTGTTTATTTTCGTAATCACAGAGAAGCTGTCGGCCTAGGTTTGCCTATTTTTTGGGTGTTCACAGAAGGGGAGTAATGTTCTTAGAAGGTTTAGTATTCTGTTTATGATTGTTTAACATTCAGCATCAATGATTTTATTGCACAGACGTTGGCATTTTACTCATTATCACTCTGGTTTCCATGCCAGGTTCTTGCAAGAAGTGTATTTTATGCCAGGTGCCAAATAACCTTTTGTCATCTTGCTGCATGAGGCACTGCTTTTGTTCTTCAGTCAAAAATTACATCCAGATCTTACGAACATTCAAAAATATCCATCTTCTCTTCTGCCTTCCCCTCTGACATGCGCACCGTTTGGCAAGGACTAACAGTACTTCAGAATCCATACGTTCTGCTCCAAGTGAGAAGAGACATGCCCCTTGTTACTTAAGATCATCTCAGGCCATTAAAGACCTGTGCAAATGAATAGAGTTTTCTCATAGGTCCAACACTTGGCTATAAGGATGGTCGCCAGACTCTAGAGCCGTGAGGGCTACATGAGTCAAAACGTGTCAGATCCCGGGACTTGAGAAGGTCCAAAACGTTTGAAATTTTGCCTATAAATAGCTGTGTGCACTAAAACACCCATATGGCAACATGTGCCAGATATACGTAGGATGAGCATTCTGAGTCACGCTTTCGAAAAGAAAAGCCAGCAGAAAGAACATAACACAAACCTGTAAATCCTTTAATTAATTCAAGAATTATTTATGTTAAATTATCATACATTTGCAGGATTACACATCTGCCTCTTTCTTAACACACTCAACTATTTTGAACCTAGCAGCTAATTCCTAATTTGCTTTCATATATTCTTTGAAAAGGCAAAGAAAAGCTTAAGAATTCTTATGTAAACCAGATCATTCCAGTGAAATAATTTTATTACTGCAATCCGTTACACAGCACTTTGATGATAAAAGAATATATCTTGGAAAAGCAAATCTTGGAATTTTTAGAGTGTTGTGGGAGGGGGTTGTTTTGTTTTAACGCTGTTTTATTAATTCCTCTTTTCCCTTGGTTTTATTCTAAATAAAATGAAGTGGAAAAAATCTGCCCATGTATAAATCAACATACTCTTTCTTTCTATTTAATTCAGCCAGAGAAATTACTTAAATACTTTTCCATAGTACTTTACCAGATTCCAAGGGAAAAAAAAAAAAAGTTTATGATGCAAATACTACCATTTCTTTCTGCGATAAACCTGTCATGGGATTTGAGGTATTCGCTTGCCCTTTTAGGAAAAAATAAAATAATAATAGTAAAAAATAATCAGAAGACCTTAACACAGAAGGCAGGCCTGATTCATTAAAAGTTACACGTCACTGTTTCTTAGCAGTTGGACTGAGTTTAGGAAAATCTCTCATCAAATCAGGCTGCATCTTAAGGTTATGAAGCAAGGGGTTTGGCTTCTGTAAACTGTTTTACTTAGTGGAAATCAAAGGCATTACATAAACTGACCCTGGCAGAAGATTTGGCCATCTTAGTTTCATTAAACACTGTTGTCTCTTACTTTCATCTCCCAACTTTGTCAACAGGGAATTATTTGAAACTTCCTTCAGATTTAACTTCTTGTTCTGCAATTCTTTGGTATATATTTTGCAGTTCTTTCCACAAGGACAGTTTCTCAATAATAATAATGCAACAATCCTAGAGACTGTTTCGGTGACAGCTCTCCATTTTCTTCAATTCTGTCTTTCCAAACAGAGTAGTTTTTCCATCATTCCAGTGTTGCTGGTGGTCACATGTTGTCATTATCCATAAGAAGGATCAGTACAAGGCACAGTAACCTCTATATAGAAATATTAACTCCTTGATACCAGTTATAATCTATACATATGGAAGTCCTGTGCTGTTTTACACAGCAGTAGAGTTCGGTTCTTGCTCAAGATGAGCATCAGGAATTCCTGAGTGGAGGAGACCAAAGACTGAATCACAGAATGGTCAGGGTTGGAAGGGATGTCTGGAGATCACCTAGTCCAACCCCCCCTGCCAGAGCAGGGGCACCTCCAGCGGTGGCACAGGACGGCGTCCAGGCGGGTTTGGAATGGCTCCAGAGTGGGAGACTCCCCCCCCCCCCCCCCCCCCCCCGGGCAGCCTCTGCCAGTGCTCTGCCACCCGCACAGCAAAGAAGTTCCTCCTCATGTTGAGGTGGAACTTCCTATGTTCAAGTTTGTATGATTACCTGCAATAATCTCTCACCTTCCTGCGTGATGTGGAAGGAATCCTGCAATTCCTCTACCGTGAATTAAGGATCCTACACGTTTTAAGCATAAGCAGATGCATAGTCCTGCTGAAGCCAAGTCTCTTTTTTTGCCCACTCTCTGTTAATCTTTTCTGGAGGGAGTTCTCTTTGCCAGTTCCCGTGGTTAACCCCCATCGTCTTGGGTTCCCATCCCCTGAAGGCATGGGCTCTCCCAGCTGTCTCCAACACAGCGGGTCTCCCTCCTTCTCCTCTTGCTCTTCCCACCGGCTGGCTCGAACACAGCGCGTCTCCCTCCCTCTCCTCCCATAGCCCCACACCGGCTCCCTGTACCGCATCTGGCAGCTGTGCTGGGGAGAATCGCCTTGTGCAGCAGTTGAGCAAAGGTTGAGGAGGGCAGGGAGGACGAGAGAGTGCCGAAAGGCCTGTCAAACCCCAGCCTGCCGCTCGCTGCGCGGAGGTGGTGGAGGGCACAGGGAGGCAGTACGTGACTTTTTTCTTTCACTCTTTTTTTTTTTTTTTTTTTTTTTTGCTGTTCTGTTGACATCCCTTTCTGCATAGCAGCATGACTCACGCGTGGTCCCTCACCCCACAACTTCACAATTGCAGCCACAGAGACTGTGTGTGGGAATAAGGAATATAACGTGCTGCCTTCTAAGCTGCCTCTGATGAGACAAGCGAGGGCACAGCTAAAAGGCCACCGCGGCGTGCTTTTCCCCGCACGCAGCCCCAGGAGCAGCTTCTGCACAAGGCGGGAGGTGCCTTGGAGTCCTCCTGCATTATTTGCCTTCCTGGGGCTTTGATAAACTCAAGAAAAGGATTTAAATATACTTAATCATTGTGATCATGCAGATAGTCATGCATAAAAGCCTTTTGTGAAGAGGAAAATAGGTTTTCTGCTTGGTAACTGGATGAAGTCCTTTTCTTGGATGACTGCAACAATAGAGCATAAAGGGATAGGGAGCCAACGGGTGTTGGCAGCACACAAAGGTGCAAGCAGTCCTCGTTTAGTACAGTTTAAAATAATTAGTCCCGCAGAACAGGCAAAACTGTTATCCCATCGTCAAGAAGGGCACCTGTCCACACCTCGCTGTGAGGTGGGAGCGTGTGGGCCTGTGGTCGGTGTTGGGAAGATGTCAGGATGTGCCTCCATCCAGGTAGAAAGAGCAGATGTGGGTTACCGCTGGTAATGCAGGAACAGTGGAAAACTCAATCTGAAGTCCTTCCCTTCCCTTTCCTTCCAGGACCACTGTAATCCCCGGTGTCCTCTTCTCACCTCTGCACCCTGGTTGTAACAAATTGGATCCGCTCGCCAAGAGGATGCAGCTCTAATTAACCTGTATTTAAATTGCCCTGGAGGGTGACTTGGCGGAAGAGCTCTTCACCCCCGTGAAGCATATCTGATCTGTAGCCTTTTAGTCACTCCTGGTCTTTTGTTGATTTTCCGTTCTTCACCTGCTCTTGTGTTGGTACCTAACACCTTGAACTCTGCAGTGCCACTGCGTGTTTAATAACCAAATTTTAGAACTGGCTGACACATTAGAGCTTATTGTCTGTTAGTTTATAACACTGAGAGGTTCCTCCTAGATGCGGAGCTTTGTCAAATGTTTTCTGACAATCTAAATAACAAACATTTTTGACGTTTACTGCACCCCTGTGCCAGGCTAGGCAGTAATAGGCTCAATGAAATCTGAGCTACTGAGGCATGACCTGAAACAATATTAGCTGTCCTTGATTATGCTCTGAATTTTCATGTTCCCCTCCTCCCCAGCCCCAGTGTGATCCTTTTAATGGTTGTCTAAGACTTGCTCGACAACTAATGGGAAATGAACTGACTGGTAATTTCTTGCTGTGTGTCTGCTTGGCCCCATGCCAGTCTCTTGAAATGATGGTACTAAATATAAATTTTCATTACACCTTCTCCAATTTCTATGCTTACTTCATATGTAGTACTTTTAGATGAGCATTGTTCAGCTCTAGTCTCTTATCGGTTTTCAGAACAACAATCCGGTTAATTGACAGTTTGGGTATTATCACCTTTTCTTTTAATTCCTCATCGTCATTTCTGTGTGTTGAGTCTTAGGCAAATGTCTGCCCTCTTCAGTTTTAAAGATAGGTACAGGAATAATTGCTGTATAGCCTTCCTGTTCCTTTACACTCCATCACCTTTTTCTCCTGTCAGTTGCTTGGTGTATAATTATGCTGAAAATATCTTTCGGTATTAGTTGAGATGCTTTGCACTATTTGATGCTCATTTTTCAATTTGGCTTTCTCAAGTATTTTTGATTGCCTCGGGCTCTTGTTATAATTTACATAATCCTCCTGTATTCTAGATTCTTGCTACCTTTTAACGCTGTCATTTTATCCTTGGTACTGTTTTCCTCATCCTTTGCTTCTGCACACCAGCTCCTGTTCTCATTTGTGACACATCCTGTAGATGTTTTATTGGAACAAGCATAGCTAGTAATATCCTTCCTTTACTACACTTGATTTTGAGGACTCTCTTTAATTCACGTCAATTTCCTTAAACTCACTTCTCCAAATTCTACCTTTTGTCAAGTCCATTATTTATTTTTGGACTTTTTTTCTTAACGCAATCTAATGAATATTTTGGGTATGCATACACGTCTCGCTTTCTAAATACACAAAAGCCTTTAAGGAAATGCTATCTCTCCTGAACAGTTCATTTTTATTCAAGAAAACAAAGTAAAGTGGGTTGCGCATTAGGCTCTCCTGCTGTCTTAAATCATGAAATAATATTTGCTGCGTGTGAATTACAGCTGAAATTGCGATAGTCACCTAAGGCAATAGTGGATGGTTTTAAAGCCTGGTAACTATAAATAAAAAGCATGGTATAACAGTAAATAGATTTACTCGGTATTGAAATCGGAGTTCACTCATAGTAGGAAAATTTTCGTACAGCTGTCGGGATCAGAATAGTCGCTGTCTTTATCTAATGTGGAATTTTTTTGTTAGTGCAAAGCGAGTGTGGAAATTTCCCAATCGGATGTGAAGAGCAGCCTACACTCACTTAGCAATACTTTGCCACAGATGTTGGCTGCGCAAGGTACCGAACAACAGTGAATCTGTTCCTAACTCTCAGAATCTAAACCAGGTTTAGTTGTAAAGTAGATAATTTAAAATAATTTCTGGCAAGCAAAAAGCACAGCTCGTGACAACACTGGCATTTCTTTCACACATTTCAAATCTCCTTTTTGCTGTTGAGGTTCTGGAGGATCTTGATGAAATTTTTACAGCCAGTGTTATGTCTTTCAGCAGAGAGATATAAAATTTACACTGATGTCACCAATGATCTGGGCTTTTCTGTAATCTGCTGCACTTTCACGACATGTCACCGAAGGTGTTCAGAAGAGAATTGTACCTGAAACCTCTTAAGAGATTATCTTCATTTTATTGTTTACTCTTGTAAAATATCATGTGCAGAATCCAAGGAAGACTAATTTTAACCAACTTTGTGAAATATAGTAAACGTTTGAAAATGAGATCTCTTAGAATTTGAAGTTATCGTTAAATTAACAGCTTTGATGTCTTTGCAGAGGAACATTAACAGCTCTAACGCTTGAGACAGACCTACTGTTTTGCTCAGTGAAAGTTTGCATGACTGCAGTCTGATGGTTGCTAGTGCTATAGCTTTCTTCAGATATGCTATTTTGAGGTGAGGTTTTTTTCCATGAGAATGAATATTTTGGTGTAAGACAAAACAACAGAAAAGCTCTAAAGAGAATATACTAAGCTTGATGGGTTTTTTTGCAGAGACAAAGGCAAAAGGAGAAGCAGGTACTTCAGTCGCTCATTGTTTGGTAGAGCTGTTTGTAGTAGCAACTTCCAAAATAATGAGGTGTCACTATGCTACTGTTGGTATGAGAGAAGGGCAAGCTTTGTGTTCTGTCTGTAAAGAGAAATCACACTTTCCCTGCCTTCCTATACTTTGCAATTTTTTTTTTTCTGCTCTCTTCAAAAAATCCTGTGCTGCCAAATAATTGTTGTAAGTTATTGCCCCAGGGATTTTTTTGTTATTTCTATCCCACTCACCTATTTCTGTGGATTAGAAAGCATATTCAGTACTCATCACCTGTCTACCTGCTCCTTCCTGTAATGGCATCTCAGCTTTAAACTGTCTACAAGTTGTATGGTTTTACTCATTAATGGCTTAGGTAGCCAATGATTTAATCACTTTACTCTCCGTAGATCAAAGAGTCCATCAATGACCTGTGAATTAACTCACTATGTGCTTTACTTAATTTCTTTTTCTTTCTTTGCAAAACACATCTTTTTAATGGGAACGTAAGGCTCAGCTTTACATATCAAGATCAGTGTTATACCATTCCCCGAAGCGTTAAAAAATGGGCTCTCTTTCATAAGTTCCTTTTTGCTTTGGGAAAGTTTTGGACACGTACTTCTAGGGAGCAGTTTTAATATGTACACCAGTGGTTGATAAGACCTTATCTTGAACAGTAAGATGTATTTTTCTGTGCTACCAACATGGACTAATACACTATTTTAGAGTAATTGGGTATGATACATTGCATGTGTCGTTATGTCTACAATATCTAGGTATTTTTTACATCCTCCTAAGCTATTAGACTCAGTATTTTACAATGAAAGAGTGCTCCACCATTTAATTACACGTTTTGTACAAAATATTTCCATTTAACAGTTCCAAACTGTCTCTTCCCTTTGAGTATAACCATTTTGGCTCAGCTCCCATCCCTAACAATGGAAGTGTCACGTATAGTCCCTAAGTGTTTGAGAATGCTTTTCTTTAGTCTCCATTTATAAAATGTGTCTTCCACCCTTTATTATGCGCTCACTAGTATAATTTCTGGAATGCCCCCTACTATTGTTTTCACAGCAAGAACAACGTAACCGACAGTGGCTGTGCTTTACTAAGGAGTGTCCTTACATTCCCGGTGTGCCTTACAAATCCCAGCGCCCTTGCTCAAAGCCTAGTTCTATTTTTGCCTATTCTAGATTAGTTCATGAACCATTTATAAGCAGGTATCTCTTTGCAGAAGACTGACTTGAAAGTAATTCCTCGTACTGGGGAGGGGTAAATTGTGTAGCTGACAGTAAAGGTGTCGCTAAATATGAAGGCGCAACTGACTTTGGAGCTGGTAGGAACTGGGAAGGGTCAGCCTTTTATTAGCCCGCTCCAGTACCTCCATCAGGAGAGTTCTGGATATAAAATGGAAAAAAAAAGGGTCTTCTTCCTGTGCAGACAGGAAAGGAAAATATCCGAGAGAATTCGTATTATTTATCCTCATGTATTCCATCCTGAGTTCAGCAAGAATTCAGTCCAGACAGACAGATAGAGAAAACCTTCAGGATTTCTGTTAAACACGGTCAACCTGTTCTGACTGTAGGGCGTAGAGCCGGGAGGATGTCCTTCTGCGTCCAGACTATACTGCATTTCCTTCATCTTCTTGGCTTGCTGCTCTGAAAGAGAACGGCCTTGGCAAATCAGAATACTAAGGCAGTACTATGCTGTTGCTAGGCAATAACTAGACAGTTTTTGTGCAATTTTCTACCTTCTGATGGGTGATGTAACTGGTCTAGATTTGTTATCTCACTGAAGTCCTTATCTGGACAATATGTGGCAAGAGACAAGGCTGGTGAGATAACAGGAGTGGTACAATTAGTATTAATTAACCTAATACATCAAGAATACGTGCCTGACGTTGTTTGTTTGACAAATCCTAGCTGCTTGCTCCAGAATTAAAATGTAAACAACTTAAAGTATCACACTGCTTCAGAGGTGGAGCAATCGCTCAATTTCAGGTGCTAAAAAAGAAAATAATAAGAACGGAGGAAGGAAAATAATAAAGCGGAGCGAGATAAAGATGTGAAAGCATTTAAAGAATCACAAGTTTTTTCAGTATAAGTAGCTGTTTTCCAGTATTAGGGATGTAACATCCCCTATAATTTAGTAATGTCACCTGTTGGGCTATGTCACTCTGACCTCATCCTTAGCATATATTCAGCCCAGAATGTGCTATTTACCTTCCGCAAGGTAGTATTATTCTGGTTATTACTTTTGCCGGTGCAGTACTACAAAGTCTAAAGTACAACTTAACTTAGCAAATATTGAGTAAAATTGAAGTGATTCCAAAGATTACAGACTTCCTGTAGCCAGCAGCAGGTGTAACGCGAACGCAGCTTGGCTTAAATATTTATTTGTTGGCATTATTTGATCCGAAGGACTAATTTCAACTTTGACATCCGATAACCAGAGGAGTTTTCTTCCGGCACACTAACATCAGAAGGGCTTCATAAATTATGTCCGGCGTGCAATTAAGCCGTTTGGGGATACTCGGTAAACTTTCCGCTCTGATGCCGAGTCCCCTCTTTCTGACATCCGAGTGTCCCTTTTGTGAGTCTCATTTTTTTTTTTAGTAGGTCAAGAGATCTAAGCCTTAAATGAAGCAGGCTGTACCAGACACGGGTTTTCATCACCGGTGGGATCACGACCTTGCAGTGTATATTGAGTTTAAGTTTAATACTGTAATGGATGGGACTTGTAATAAAAATTGCTAGGTGTTTTGGGGATGAGTAATAAAGAGTAGATCAGAGTACACGACTTCAAGAATCCGCCGTGCCAAAGAATTTCAAACAACACTGAATTCATACTATCTTTTGGCATTTTTTTTTTTTTTCTGTGGTTTGGAAAGCTTATAATAAAATTGAGGCCTTGTCCATTATTTAATTACTTTGCTACATTTTTTGGCACTTTCTTAGTAGCTTAATAGGTAGTTTGCATAAAATGCTACCGCTGTTAAATGTCTGTTTGTGCAGCTAGGAACACCGTGGTGTTCCCTCTGTCCTAATGTATCACTTAAATGGAGATAAAATAGTGATTACACTTACTCTTTAGGACCATAGTCTTGGATTTACTTTCAGCTCCTGCTACATACGTAACCATTTTGGCAGACTCATTTAAGTTTTCGGAAGATACCGGTACTTGCTGCTAGGGTTACTCCGGCTTTAAGTAGAGTTTTATTTTACAGTCTTGTCATTAACCTGCTCATCTTTCACAGGCAGTAAGTACAAGCAATCATGTTATCCTAGCAGGAAAAAAAATAAAATGAAATAAAAAAGGAAAATGTCTGAAGCCTAGAAAAGTGCATTAACTGCTGTATGGCATTTTTTCTGTGGTTGTGATTACTGATGTAGAGGTTCGCTATCTTTTAAAAGCACGAAGGTCAAGCAGCTGGACTCGTATGTGAGGATTTCTGGAGATGCATCTGCTGCTTTCACCTTTCTCAGAGAAGCGAGAAACTGCCTGAGACTGCCAGGGGTGGCTTAAGAGCAGGGTCAGCGTGCCAGCTGCTAAATTTCCTTCCGAAAGAGAGATGGCGTGGCGCGGCTTTGGAGAAGCACGCCATGCATCGCAAGGGCTCAGCGACACCGTTCCTCTTCTGGGAAGCACGGTGTATTTATTTTCTTACGTTATTTAATGCTCGCACCCCAGTTGTCGGTGGCTAAGGCTGCCTTCCAGGGGACTCCCAGGAAAGGCATGGCGAGATTGGTGATTTAAATAGCCTTTCAGGGGTTGCTAAAATTAAGGATCTCAGTTATTGAATTTGATCTGGAGTCCTAGTGACAACGAGGCCTTCAAAATGAGACAGGAGAAACCAAATAAAACAATTGCATGGAAATAAAGGTTCCGCAGACGTCAAAGTTCACGTGCTCATAGGAGGTTTCCTATCACGCTGATTAAATCCTGCTAAAAAGCAGCAAGTTCTCCAAAACCAGGTGCAGCTTCCTTGTACTGTATGGACATTTACATCTCTTGTTGTTATTTCTGTATTAGTATTATTATTTTGCTGTGCTCTGCACCATATTTCATGTCAGCAGTCACACAAGTTGAAAACCTGAAGTAAATTAATAATAATTATTACAGTAATATATTGTGTCATAAGTATACATAATTATTGAAAAGTAACAACAAACCTAAGAAAGTTACTAACTAGCTTAGACGTGGCATGATATCACAAAGGAGAAGGACACGTTAAGATCAGCAAAGAAGAGGGGAAAAACCCTGAACTTTTCAGTGGAAACTTGAGTAACCGTGACCTTTAAAAAGTTTTCAGAAATTTGTCTGCACTCAGAAAAGCCATCCTGTGAGTATATCATACAGTTCTTTATTTCACATCTCCCTTCTCACCCTCTGTCCATATACCTTTTCAGCTGTTGAAAAATGCCAATATAAATGTGCTGTGAATTATGTGTGCCACATAAATGTTCCTTTTCTTTTTACCCTTCATTAGGACATTGTGATTTATAATGACCAGCTATTCCGTATTATGTCAATTATACCAGAATGGTGGCATTACTCTTTGGACTCTTTGCACAGGACAGACACTGGCAGTGCAAAGTACATTTTGCTTGGCAAATAGTGCTGAAGAATAGCTATGTCCTCCTTTGGGAAGCATCAGCAGGACTGAATTGAGAACTTAGGAAGCTCTCCTTCCAGTTTTATACTGCTCCGGTCAAAACAGGCTGTAGGCTTTTTGTGATAAATCTGTAGCCTATGCTAGGGCAAGGTTTGGAAGAGGCAGAAGAGAATTTATTTTGGCAACTTTTAGGGAGACGTCCTGTGGAAGATGCAGAAGCACCCCTGGAAAGGCATACTCTGCTGGTCTTCGTGCTCTAGGAGGAAGAAGCAGAGACCTACCCAAGCCCCTCTCTTCCTCTCCTGAGAAGACCGGTGTTACTAGCAGTGCAAGCCACTCATAACTTCTCCAGAGCGAAGCAAGGATGGCTTTGCACAGGGAGCACATTAAAAAGAAGTTTTCTTGCGTTTTGGATCGAAAGGGAAAGGTTGCTGCAAGCCAGCTGTGCTGATGGAGTATCAGAGCAGCTGCTTGCTACACCAGAGAGAGTCTGAGAGGTGAGGACCTCTGCAATCTGGAAGCAGCACTGCACAGCTCCCCACTGGAACCAAAGACGGGGAACAGAATTGGGCTTTTAGGAACCTAACCTTGCTTTTCAACAACTGGCTCTGTAGCCGTCGTGTTTTGATGATAATGAATTTAGATGGCAATCGGTACCTTGGTCAAAAAGGGACAAAAATGTTGAGAGGAGCCAGTTGTGATGAATGCCGTGTGAAAGATGGGAAAGGTCTTAGGCCATTAGTGATGACTGATGCTGTAGGAGAAGCATATAAATGATGTACTGAAGTAATACATTAGAGCACAATATGAAGCCCCTCTAGACCTGAGAAATATATCACCAATCAAATTTCTTTTGAAGGTCTTCTCTTTACCTAGCAAGGAGGACTTGATGGGAATCCCTGTCAAGTCTCCGCTTGATATACAGTGCTTAAACGTTGCTGGATGTTTTAATTTGCAGATATTATCAGAGTGGGAGTGGTAATGTTTTGGCTGCTAGTGGAAAGGAAAGCCTGTTATTGATATTTGGCTCTTTTTACTTGGGAGCATAGGTTGTTTTGATTTGGTTTACTTTAGAAAAACAGTTCTGAGATATTTCGAGAAGCACAACAGAAGGTCGTGATCAATTTCAACACAATTATTTCATGATTTAAGACAGCAGGAGAGCCTAATGTGCAACCCATTTTACTTTGTTTTCTTGAATAAAAATGAACTGTTGAGAAGCACAGGCTGAAGGCTCTGATGGCTCCTGTAAATCATCTCAGCTGTCAATGGCACACGGCAGCTTTCAAAGGAGAATATCATTCGGTTTTTGCACTTGTTTAACTATTAAAATAAAGTCCTGTGGGTGCTGAGTGGAACTTGTCCTGAAGCATTTATGTGCTCTTTCTTATCATCAGCCATGCTGCCGCCTTAGGTGGATTTAAAACTAGGAGAAAGGGAATGTTTATTCTAGCTTGATTTGACTGCCTGGTTTGTCAGCGCCAGGCGGGTGGACTTTGCCCAACCGCCGCAGCTGGTGCAGCGAATGGGGCATCTCCACTTGCCAAAGGCACGTGACCTCAGCGCCGGGGGAACGTGGCAGAGGGTAACTGTGCCCGACGTGTGAAGTTGGTGTGGAATTCTGGTACTGCGCAGTGTTTCAGATTCCTCTCATGAGGTTATAACAGCCATTTTGTGTCTGTCAGAAGTTCTCCCCTTCTTGATCCATCCTGTGTTTTTAGCACTTAGTTCAATCCTAACATCGCGCTGCCAGGAACAGGCGGTCATCGCCCTTCCTCACACACTTGGATTTACCCGTTTTCTTGTGGGCTAGCGTGTTCCGTTCGATATTTTGGCTATCCCAGCTACCTATGTATTAACATGTAGTGTCCAAACACTGTAAAGGCTTTGCTGCTCCTGGCGTGTTTGAACTAAATTTATTATTTAGCTGATAAGTTTTGCTTTATCCGCCTGTTTCAATCTGCGTTAGATTTTACTGCATTAAGACCACTGGCTTTCATGAAATCAGATGAGGCTGGTGTCTTATTTTTGGTGCGTTGCATAGTCTGAGTCTATTAGTCTATTTTATTAGTCTATTTAAGAAATTGATACAGCGTATCAAACTGTACCTTGTGCACATAATAACATACAATAGAAAATGAGGTGCAATTTGGGACACAAGTTCTTTACGTTTTCCCTAAGGAAGGAGTATAGAAAAATCCTGCTTTTAACTTCTTCCTTTGAGTTTACCATCCTTCTGGCTTCATCCCATTTTACGTGCCTTACACAATGACTTCATTGGAACAATCAAATATTAAATCTGAAGGAGGGTAAGGATTTATATCTTCCATTATGGCTCCCGTAATATTTTCATTTTCTGTCCTTTCTAACCACGTATTACCTTTAAAGAGCTATGTTGTAGATGGGTTAAGGAATCAGTAAAGACATTGGGGCGTAATCTGAGCAAAAGTATATTTTCTGTCTGGCCATTCCATCACTACAGAGCCGAAAGAGAGAGGTTTGGGCTATGAATCAATGGAAATATGATCTGGATGTTTAACAGGAAAAAAAAAAAGTACAAAAGATGATCTTGTCTCGGTAGACTTGTTTCTTTCAGTAGGAGCCATAAGCCTCCAGCTGTCCTCCGGCCTCAATTTTATTTAAGTCAAAAAACAGTTTGAGAAACATACGTTGATTGCAGTAATGACTGGTCGGGATGCCTTTAACCTGATTCTGTGTGGGGTTTTATGCCCTCAGAAATTGCATTACGAATATAGCAACATCTGTGTGTACCAACTCATAGTATAGGAGTGCGTTGCTGCCTTTTTTTTTGCAGCTGGTAGAGCCTGGATAGCTTCAGATGCTTCCAGTGGAGGCTAAGATGAGTTTGAATCCTCCTTGAGTAACCGTGAAATTCATGCGTTTCTTGAACCTACCGTTCGCTGCTAAGGGCCCACAGTTTCCTAAAGAGCTGATCATGAGCTGACGGGTTTTGTGGAAAAGATGTTGTATTTAGAAGGCTTTCCTTAGAGAAATTCGGTTTTCTGGCCAAGCCAAATCAAACTTGCTGTGAGTAGCAAGAAGTTTGATCTACGAGCTGGTTTGCTCTTTTATTTATACAGTGCTTGCTTCGGGTGTGTTTCAGACCGCAGATGTGAGACTGGGAATAATGTATGCGTGTTGCTTAACGCTAGTTTAATTTTTTTTCTTGATTGCATAAGTTCTATGAGTAGTTTTTCCTTCTATTAACAGATGTCATTTTTTTTCTTTCACATATAGTCTAGGTAACATCACATCAGTATAAATCAATATAATAACGATATTATGTATGTGTATTATTATTTAACCATTGCTCTCTAGGGCATAGTTATGTCAGTCATATTTTATAGAGACTTTCTGTAGACTGTTATAGTCATTACAATCTGCTCTGTGGAAAAACCCTGCAAATCAGCATTTTCTTGGTATTTCAAGTAGTAACGGTGTTGTATGGGTAAATAGTAACAGAATCTCTGAATAACGTGATCCTATAAGCATTGCAGGAAATAACGCATGAAGAATATGCAGCTAAAATACTGACTAAATGAATAATCTTTATAGAAGATATTATTGCAAAGACTTTTTCAAGTCATCTAGCGTGAGAGCCACCCGTGAATTTATGCCTGTAAATGCAAAGATATTAATATGCACGGGTGTCTTTTGGAAACCTGTCAAATGCGCATTTTGTGCTGTCTTGAATTATTTTGTATGTTTATTAAGTAGGCATCAAATTGTGCTTAAATCAAGGATAAATGATTGCTGGTTTGGATGCCTTTTTCTGAGAACTGCCTAAAAAGGAGGATGAATTTGGAAGTTGTATGCAATCATGTTTCACCAATGTACAATGATCTAAACCTTAAAATATATAAATCTTTTTTTTGGGATGATATCTAGTCAGAATGAACTCTTTAAATATTCCTTCTAGCAAAATTCTTTTGTAAATCAGATACAATTTATGCTAACATTGATGTGATGAACAACATTTTGTGGATCTCTTCTCAAATAATTTTCACCCACAGTTTTTTCAGAGGCCCCAAATACAAAGAGGGACATGAGACAAATAATCTTAGCGTTGTTTGCCCCATTTCACACCATTATCTTAATCTGTCGAGGCATTGTATGCTGAACACTGTGTCCAAGTCTGTTTAATTGCAGCAATAACTTGTACTGACCTGTACCAGATACAATCCTTTCCAGGGCATGATGTCATCTGTTAAGGCAGGCAACATAACCTAGAATATGTGCGTAAGAGTTCTTTTTCTTTCTCTGTCCAGTGTCCTACTGAATAATTTTGTTCCTTTAACGCATTAAAAACTTAGAAAACTTAGAGATTTTTTTTTTTGTTTCAAAAATGTATTGATCCTATCCAAACAAATGTGAGAACTTTTAGCCACAATTGCGTTTAATCACTGAGTATCACAAGCTGTCTCATTTTCCAGCTTGTGGAAGCACGGCCAGACCACAACTAAGAGGTAACCACCACCACTTTTTGCTTTTGCAGGAGAGTTGCAGCTTTAGAGTAAACCGTGAGGAAAAAGTGAGCGTAAAATCTCCATCAGGGAGTCAACTGGCAGAGCAGTTGAAGGATTTCTGAGCATCAGATTTTCTTCTTGCATTGACAGTATTTATTTAATCAGTTGACCACTACATATCAAATGAATGTTTTGTTTTCAGAAAGTTCAGACAGCACAGCTAAGAATCTGTCCCTCCCAAATGCTTAGAATTAAGTATTTTATTCCCTGAGGTGCTCTAACAGTAGTTGCAGAAGGAGCATTGCTAATGAGCAAATCCATATTTATGTGCGTTTGAGTTACACAGTGTTTTTTAAAATAAATGCATGAAGTACCAGGCGCAGTAGTAGTAATATGGGCTTTAAATTGTGAGTCATAACTGTAGAACACGGGGGTCTGAGAAGATTCCAGGAAGATGTTCACGTCAGATTTTAACCACAGTTATAAAAAAGTGAGAAGAGCGATTGATAAAGTGTCAGGGATAGAGCTGCCCAATATGAAACACTTTGGATGTTTCTTTTACAAGATCCAGAAAGTGTAAAATACAAACTACAGAATAGGTCCTGCCCACAACTTCTGGCAGCCTAACCAGTACGGATATAAGTGGAGAGGACGTGTTGGGACATCAACCGGAGAAAAAGAAAGGAAGACTGTGTGGATGGAATGGAGAGGAATTGAGCAGGTGGAATTTAATACATTTCTCTGGGAAATGCTGATTATCAGATCATATTAAGGAATTGCCTCTTTTGCTTGGAAGCCGATTTGTCTTGACAAGCCCTTTTAGAGAGAGCATGTTAAAAGCACGAAGGAACTGAACCATTAAGAAAGGATACTGTATGCGAGTGAATGTACGTATTGCTTAATATGGCACCAGTGTGTTCAGTCTCTATTACGATCTCAAAACCTTTTTTTTCCTCTTTCCGTTGGCCATAAGGAACATCCTCAGAATGCTAAGAAAATGGGACTCTGACTGTGGATATTCAGCAATGAGAACAAGAAGTGATTTAGCTTTGCATCCACAGACGCTAAGTTTTCTTCAACAGTACTTTCTTAAGGCTCCTTCCAAATATTCAGGGTGTTTCTGAGCTGTTCATGTAAGGCCCTAAGAGGAATCACAAAAACATAATCAGGATGCTTCCAGGGTGCTGGGATTTTAATAATATTCAAAGTGAGTCCTGCTCACTTATTCCATCCAGATCGAGCGTTCCATTTCAGCTTCTCACAACACACAGCTATTTCGTATAGGTATATCGCTGCTATTGATTATATACTTTTTTTTTTTTTTCTTGTGTTTATTATAAAATGAAAGGGCTGATGAGAAGGTTTGGTACGGATACGGAGCTGCCAACTTGAAATGTTGAAAAAGCGATGGTTGTCAGCCACGAGCTTCAGTTACTTCCCTTAGGATAATTCCACACATCACACTGACAGGACGTTTCTGCTGATGCTCAGCCTAAATATTAATGTGCTGCTGCCCTTACGTCTTGCCGTACCTCCCTCTGATACTCTACATTACTCCTGGGTGTCTATACCTTTGGAATACACGCACTGCCGCTGTTTTCCAGTCTCATGACTTTATTCCTTTGTTGATCAAAATACTTGCCCTTCTGTTTTGGGCAGAATGTCCGAAAGATTCAATATTTGCCAAACCGCGTGTTTTCAAAGCTGGTTCTAGAACATTTGTTGTCTGACAGCCAGCAAATCTCCGCACCCAAAACTCCTGCGCCTCCTGTTCTCCAAAGACTGAATGGAACGTAACATAGCAAGGAAATTGGTTAAAGGCTATAAAAATAGGTAGAAAGTAACCTCATCTTTTTATCTTAATTTTTGAATAAAATACAGTCCTAGACACCTCTTTGGTGTATCTTAATTAGTTTTCCCAATTCAAAGATAAAAATTGGAATAATGATAAGCATGGATCTTTGAATATATACTATTTTTTTCATTTTCAAACATTGCCTCTGCATGCTGTGGTATGTTCCATATTTGCAAAAACTCATGTCATAAAGATGACTATCTTTGGATGTGTGTAGTTGCGTGAGTCAGTAAATTGTTTATTTTCTCAGTGGAAGTTCACTCAGGACATTGAGGAGCTATTTCCTCCTAATTAGTTCCCCAGATTCCTCTTATAAAAAAACAACCTTAGGCTTCAAGGAGTCTGTTTGGGGTCATTATTTTCTTGATAAATGTACTCACCACCACTCCAGATTTCCCAGAAGGGAGACTGCAGGGTAGAAGAATGTTGTGTTGCACGTTATATTCCATGATTGGTTCGAATTACTCAATTTACCCTGTATTTTCAAAAAACAATCTTAAATCATCAGTCAGCCACATCCTACTTCCAGTGCTGATACCAGACAGTCATTTTCCCTCAGAGCATCATTGAACATGAGCTCTCCTCAGCTTGTTTCATACTTTGATGAACCAGATGGCTGCAGGGACTGTACTGAGATTCGAGACATTTCGTGTGAGATGTTGCTAGTTGCTTCCATCCCGGGTAGCTCTGTGGGAGTGGAGTGGACAACACTGATTTTACTCCTATGAGGCAGAGATTATCGACCTGTAAAATTTACCGTCATATTTTACCAAACCACTCTGAGATGTCATCTTGTCAGATAGGTATGCTAACGCAAGGTGCTTTATCTTGTCTAGTCTTTGGAAGAGAACCTACAACCAAACCTAAGATAATGCTGAAAGAGGTTGTCATTTATTTATCATGTGCTAATGAGACAAGCACTATTATTGTGGGCTTTAGATCAACAAATACGTCCTAAAAAATAAAAGTATATCCTTCAGTTTAGACTCAAAGTTTAGCTCCATCTTGTGTAAATGTGTTCATTTTCACCTGTCACAAAACCTTTCACGCCGCGTAGCTTGCGATCGTTACATTGTGCTCATTCTTTGATAATTGCTCGCCTCTATGATTCAGCAGTGTCAAGCACAACTTTGTGTTTTCATTTATGCCGTAGGCGCTGAAATCAATCTAACGGAGTTGTAGGCTGATTGAAACACTGCGCTTAGGTTCCCGCAGCCTAAATCCCACCTAAACCCCAGGGTTTCCTTTTGGCCTACGGAGGCAGCGGGGCAGGGCGGGCACTGCAAGGGGAATTGCGGCTGTGAAACGCTGGACTGTAGCAGGTGTACTCGGACGCTTCTGCAGATACAGTCTTACTCGCGTCTGTGCCAGCCTTACTGCAAAACACCTACAAAACAAAGGGCCGTTAGGGGCTCAGCAGCAGCGCCCATCACACGGTCCCATCGCCCAGGGCTCATTAACCCACAGGGGGCTGTGGAAGGAGGCAAATACCGCCTCCAGATGACTCCCCCTGGAGCAAGGGCCGCTGCAACATCCCCTTTGCAAACAAACGCCTCTTAGCCCCTCTCTAACTTACATCATCTCGAAAAGCTAATATTCCCAGTGTCAGGGAAGCGGTTTTGGTTTGTTTCAGTGGAAGTTTGTTTGACTGAAGCCTGAATAAAGGCCTGAAGATATAATGGAAATAAACTGTTCTATTGATAGGAAGTGCACCTTTTTGAGTCCTGTGATTATGAAAATGTCTTGCAGACATGTCTCTTACATTTGCAATCTTAAGACACGTGAGCTTCCTAGCCTTTCTTGCAGGCTCTGAATTACGTATATGCAACACCAGCCCTGCATCGTTATAGACACTGAGAACAGTTGCGAGTAAAGACAACGAGAAGCTGAGAAAAACAGGTGCCGTGCAGTTTGTAGGTATTATTTAGTATTGAACTGCACCCATAATGTAACATTAGATGCCTTATTATATTTGCCCACCTCTAGAAACAAGCTGAAACAGCAGCAGTGGCCGGCTCAGGCGTGTAGGAAATGCAGCCACGCTGCCTGCACCCTCTACTGGCTGACGAACAGACCGCAGATGGGTTCGACTGTTTTGTTTTTTTTTTTTTTTTTCTCAGCTATAGGAATAATTTTCTCAGCCTGGAATACTAATACTCGCCAGCAAAAATTTTATAGCATCATTGCTAAGAGTAAGAGGAAATTTGGGTGTCCTGTTCGTCTGGAACAGGAAAGAAAGTGAAAGGTCTGAGAAACAGAAAACTAATGAATTCTTTCGTCTCGCTGGAGAAGCTATTTGTTTGAGAAGCGCTGTGCTCACTTTCTTACTGCGAGGGAATGCCAAAGTTTGCCACACAGAAAGAGATTAAGCTGTATTGTGCTTATTCTGAATGCTAGAGACGTTGTTCATTAAGTTCTGCAAATGCCAGATGTGGAAAAAAAAATAGTATTCTGCGACGAAGACCTTCTAGAAATTTGAAAATTTAAATTCAAAGTCATGTCTTTATGGGTGTGGGATTCAGTTTAGCCACAGATAGGTATTACAAGTATTTGTATAGGTTTAACTTTCAGATGGTTCTAGCAGATCTTGGATAAAGAACAACGGGGGTTTCAAAGTCCATGTAGAGTGCCTACGGTAACATGACCATAGTACATAGAGGATAATATATTCTCCTGGGTTATGACATCAATTAAATAATAGGCTTCTAGGATCCTGCGGTTTCTCTATTGCCGTTTCTTTCCCTTTTCTTTTTTCCTTTTTCTCCCTTGTCTGCCTACAGGATGCCAGCTAAGACTTCCTGAGGTTGTGTTTTTCCTGTCGTAGCAGACAGAGGTGTCTGCAGATATTTGCATAGAACAGAGGTGCTGTTTGTGTCTCCAGTTTTCCAGTGGGACCCGACAGCCAGCGACTGCTGATCTGGTACTATCACGTGTCTATGTGCAGCCAGAGACACGTAATCTAACATGCACCCATTAAACAGCTAGGACGAAAAATGATGTTGTTGCTACTCTGCTATTCAATCACTAGAATAACTAGATTTTACAGGAATAACATTAATGAGCTATAAATAATGCCTTGGTTATACTACAGTGAGATCTTCAAAAATCGCAAGTGATTTGATCTGCCTTCAGTCCACTTTCCTAAAAGTTTCTGTATTTTCAAAAGGATTCCTGCCCCCTCACCGTCACCTGCTAAAGGTGACATTTCTTCAGGTCTCTCAGTTTAGGACCTCCTTAGGTGTCTCTGCTTTGGAAATTCTCAGCAATTTCTCTACTCTCTGCTGTGCCTGTATGTTCTTGCCTGTACATGTCAGTTTTGTGCCGTTTGTTATTGCGCAGTGCATCAGATTTCCGGACATCTCAAACCTTAAAACTTATGAAGATAAGCAGGTGAATGTATTACTGTGCGTACAATGGTATTTTTATATTGATACTATCTCTTGGATTTGCCATCAGTATTGAGGCCGATTAATGCCTGCAGAATGCAGGAATGTTTCTTTTAGAAAATATTTTTCTCTCGGTTCATTTTTGCCTTTTCCCCCCCTAACGCTTATTATAGCGGAATTTCATAAACACGTTATAGCGACTCCTCCACAAAAACCAGTTTGTCCCACACGACTCTCTCCTCCCTTTCAGAGGTCTATCAATGCCCCGTAGCAACACGGACCCGCCGCTGCACCTGCGAACGACTGCGCCTGTCGGTGCCAAACAGCTGGGGCTGGCAGAGGCGGCAGCGCCGGGGCAGTGCCAGAGCCGGGCTGCTCCCGACGCCCCGCTCCGCCGGCGCCTCCGGCACCGCCTCTTGACCTCCCTCTCCTCCCCTGCTTGGCAACCCCTCGCCTCCTCCAAAATCGATGAGATGGGGTTTAAAATGGGAAAGATAAAACCGTTTGCTCAAGGGCTCCAGCCCGTGGCTGGTAAAGGCGGGCGAGGGCTGTGCCCCGCGCTCCCAGCCCGGCTCCCGAACCCGAGACCGCTCCAGCCTCTTCCAAATGCAGCTCACAGAAACCAGGTTGGAAGTGGTTTGCTGCCTTTTGAAGAGCGTTTCCAAATTGCGTCTTTTTCAGTTGTCAGGAATTGACAGGGACCGCATGAGTCTTAATTAGTGGATCCGTGTTATTTGGCGCATCTGGAAAGAAATTCTAAGAAACATCTTTGGCTCCTTTGGCCAGTAGCCATAATGACGGCCAGGCTAATTATATCGGTCACCAAGTTATCAGTGCGATCGTAACTGGAGGCAAACAGACGCCGAGAGAAGCCGGTGGTAAAATCATGATGTATTTCAAAATCGTCTTATTACTGGCTGATTTAAATAAGGGCCTAAATTGCTTTATCAGTACTGAGCGAGTGTCGAGGTTTCAGCAAGTCTTAATTCGCAGAAGCTGAAGCTTTCCTTGCTTATGGAAACTGCCTGGTGAAAAAGTAAAAGGTATTCCTCGGTAAACGCGTGGGAAAAACAATTTGCTGTTTTTACTTACAAATGCTAACAGTCCGGCCTACATGTCCATTTTCCTGCTGAGGTTAGGTATTAGGAAACAAAATTCTCTGATGAGGTTCCTCTAACTTCCGTTTCATTCCGTCGACGATGCAGTTGGCCCATAGTTCTCTGTCATTTGCTTACTGGGTCTGAAATAACATAAACTGCATGTAACACTGACTTGGAGCACCAGCTCCCGCAGGGAGCTTTAGAACTCAGTATGTCAGTAGTAGTATACAGTATGCACTCTTTTCAACTATAGGTTTCAACTAATTCAATTTAAAAAACTAGATCTAGAATGGCTTTCACATAGTGTAAACAGAAAACTTGTCGTGTAAATGCTTTTTGTAATTAAAAAAAAAAAAAAAAAGTCTAGCCCCATGCTTTCCCGTATTTGATCACTGCAAACCAAGGTATTGGTAGATTCTGACTCCAAAGAATAACTGAAATTTTGGGAACGAATGAAGTCATAAAACTCTTCTGGACTAAAAGTATTCACAGCCACATAAACAAGGAAATGGATTTTATAATTAATTCAGAGTTCCCTGGCAAGCGCAGTGTTGTAATGTGTTGTAATCTACTGATTAAGTTCCAGTAAGAACACTGGCAATGGCTTTCTTTATCAATATCAGCCCTTTAACAGCACCCGAAAGAACCTGGAATTCCGAATCTCATAATAAGCACGGGTGGCCCATGCTCATCTGAGCATCCCGTCAACACGGGGCAACCATTAGAGAGGGGTGAGTCTGTAGGAACAGGTTTTGTGTCATCCTTGAGTCCTGTTTGCTTCCTCTTCCCGTGTCCCCGAGCTTCGTGTTTCGGAAACACAGTACTTGAAAGAAAATGGCCTTTGAGAAGTTCAGGCTGAATGGACGTTTGAAACCTTTCAGCAAAGCTTTTAATCCAGTAGGATTCTACTTCACAGAATGCTTTGGCATCTATCAGACCATTGGTCGTGGCTCTTAATTAAATGAAAATGCAAAATAAATCTACAGCGCAGAGATACAACATAGCCAATTAAATATTCCGGTACAAGGTGCTAATGATAAAAAGCGAATGTCACCGAGGACAACCTGTATGATGTCAGAATACAAATCCTCCCAGCTGACAAAATGTACGATTCCCATCACGGGCCGGGAGGAAGAGAACAGCTGACCCTGACCACTGAAGTCAGGCGTTGCAGAGGAGGCAGCAGGAAGGACGTAGGAGGTGCGCGGACAGCCTTGGGGACTTTTGTCGGAGGAGAGTGGAGGCAGTTAAAGTTGAAACCCTTAGATTGGGCGCATCTTGTTTTCTTGAGTCCTGATGTATGAAAGTCTGGCCATTTCGGAGCGGTAGAGTTATTACCATACATGCAAAGCATCTTTTTTTTATTTTTTAATGTGTTTTTTTTTTCTGGTATAAAACAACATTAAAGAAAGCAAATGATGATGAGTGTTTGAAGTGACTAAGGGACCGTCAGTCCCCTGTATCTTCATGAAGAGCTTTAATGGCTACTCTGTGAAGAGGGACTGCCTCTTTAAGTGGCTCTCTTCTTGGCAAGGTTAAACCAAATGAATGGCAATAACAAAGCAGTTACAGCTAACTAAAGCAGCTTAGAGACAGGCATTATAATTTCATTAAAGATTTGGCAATCTAGAGAATATAAATGGACAGAGGTGAGTAATCTTAAATAAGTTCCATGAAATCAGAGAAAATATTTAATGAAGCTACAAGCAAGAAACAACTTAATGAGCTATCCTGAGACAAGCAAATTAATGAATATTTAGAAACTTATGTATGTAAACAATGCCACCTTTTCTACCTATTAGAAAGGGTAACCTTTTTTTCTTGAGAAATGTCGTCTGATACTATCTATACTTGAAAGAAAAACGTATCACTATCTGAAGTTATATCTTTCAACAGCTCGTGAAACTTGTGTCACATAAAAATTTTCTTACCGTTGATGCTTCAGGTGCATGCTTTATATACCTCAGCTATGTATTTTAGCTTGGATTGCAGGTTGGTAGCTTCTTTCTTCTTTTTAGCTTTTGATTGTATGTTTTGCTCTCTTTAGAAGTTAGGTGCTTAGGTGAGAGCTGTAGGAAGGGCTTCGTGTTCTTAAAAGGGAGAAAATGGGTCAGAGTTAAATTTTAGACCATTGCAGGATGCTGGACTTGGACATTTCCATGGATTTTCAGTCCGTGGAGATTTATCCCTCTTTCTTTCCATCAATGCGGATAACACCTCCCTGTCAAGACTCAGCTGAACGAAGTATTAACTAATGCCATCCTTTAAACCAGTTTTGTGTTCCTTAGGTTTTAATGAAAGTGTAGTTCCTTGGCAGGCAGCATATTAAAACATATTTAGCAAAGTTCTGATTGCCTACAAGCTTCTCTCCCCCTTCTTTCGAATGAGTCCAAACACTCTCTATACACTTGTATGTATACATATGTGTGTATATATGTGTATGTATGTATAAATAAATGTGTGTATAGGCCACTTAGGTTTTTAAAGCAAGGACATACTGGATGTAGACTGAATCAGCATCAGAAACTATACTAGTAATACAGTAGTATCAGTCCTTAGGCAGTGTTATTACCGCATTTATGTTCAGGCACAGCTATTCCTATCGCATCTGAGTATGGAGACATTAGTCTTGCACTTCGTTCTCCCAATCCCATATCCCTTCCTAGACCCGCACAACGTTCTGGACCTGAAGATGAATCTTGTTGGCCCCCATGAGCCAGTACACCTCTGTCCCCAGCAATATTCTGGATGGGAGGAGAGCTGTTGTGCTACCAAGGTCCCTGGAGGGAAGAAATAAGGAGAGATGTTGAAGCACGGAGGAGAGGAGTAGAGTGAAAAACGGGGAAAATTCAGGAAGGGGACCCCGACCTTGGGGACAGGGCAGAGCAAAAGTAAGGCTGTGTATGAACTGATGCTACGTATCAGTGCTGAGGGAGGGAGTTAAAATCTTAATGTGCTCAAACAATGACTTTGTGTCATTTCTGCATGCACAGGTTAAGATGTGTTAGGATCAGGTGGAGGCTTGATTGTAGTAAATTGGATGGAAATTATCAGCTCCCCACCCCCCCCAAAAAAAACCCAACACCCCAACTGTAGCAGAGGGATGAATGGGTAGATTTTTTTCATGCAGATAGCAGGGCACAATACACTTAGATGATTCTTGGAGCACTCCAATGTGGAGATATGTATATCCTCCTTGAAGTGGCGAGAAGAAAATTTTACGCACCTGGATTCCAATAGCTCATCAAGTGACAATAAGGGTGTAGTTATTTTATAACACCATTATGTCTTACTTTTCAGTGCAAAAAACAGCCCAAAGATAAAACTACTGTAGGGTTTTATGTGGATGAGGAATGGCAGAATAGCTCACCTGGTGTTGTCCTCTTTGGTGATGGTTTTTAGGCTGTTGGTTGATCTGTGGCTGGTAGCAAGTGATTGATAGTCATATGCACATTTTGTTTCTAGTTTTGAAACCATTTTTTCCCCTTAGCGTTCCCTTGGGAATAACATAACAAGACGCATAGGATTGCCCTGTCAGCAAAGACTATGTTCTGCCTTTTTCTCTCATATTTGAGAGCCATATGCTTTCAGTGTCACTGCAAGAGTTAAATTTCAGAGTACTGAAGGATGCTGGTCTTTGAAAATTAATCATGGGCTATAGTAATTATTGATACTTACCAGGTGAAAAACGCGCCCAGGACGCAATTATTCCAGTACACAGAAATGTCACAGGATAAACTGCTACTGTGTCCTGTCATTCCTGCCATGGGCATTTAGATATAGATCCTCAGTGGGACTCAGAGGCATAAATAGCCTGGCGTGGCTGGGACTGGCCTTCGCTCCGCTGGGATGTGCTCTCAGGTGCGGGGTGTAGAAGCTTATCAGATTATCGGGCACCTTCAGACCTTGCCTGGGGCTGCACGCTTGGAACCATAAGTGGGCGTGCTGTGCTTGATTAGTGTCAATATTTTAAAATGAGGTGGATGTTAACGCAACAAAATACAGATTTTTTAACGCAATGTGAAGGGAAGTCTCTCCTAAAATAACTGGAGATGTTAATGAGCTCTCTGCAAGAGGCTTAACTCGGGATGCTTATATTCTTTTAGTGTGTGATTGTGGCTGTTCTTCAAAAAGTGAATAGACCTTTCAGAATTCAAAGGACTATTTTCCTTTCCCTTCTGATCTGGCCTTCCTTTCTCCCCACGTACCCCGAGTTGTCAACTTTCATTCCCTACCGTGAGGCTAGCAAACAAGCCGGCATCAGAGAATACTTTTTTCCTCAATTAAAAATAGAAAGCGGGCAATGAAAAATAATTAGAAGACTTTAAGAAACAGCCCGGGGAGGGGGGGAAGCCACGTATATCTTGTGTACAGACAGTGACAGTCTAAGTAAGACCATGGTCTCTTATTAAATCAGACCCGTGTGAAATATTTGAGTATTGCACGCAGGTATAACTCAGCGAGCGGCGGCAGCCTGCGCGCAGGCAGGTGCGTACAGCCTTTTTTATCCCATTCTGGCACCACTTTAATACCCCCATACCTACGCAAGGCTGCGCGCGCTTCATGCGGCTGCCTGTCGCCAGCGGAGGGGCCACCCCCAAACCCGCTTTTCTGCCGTGTCGCCTCCCTGTATGGCTCCGGGAGGGTCCCCCGGAGGTAGGGTCCGACCGGGGCGGGTGCGGTGCGGGGAGCGGTGCGGGAGCGGGGCGGGTGCGGAGCAGGAGCGGAGCGGAGCGGGGGCCGGGGCTGCCCGCGCTATTCTCCGCGCCGCCGCTGGGGGTATCTTTGTACCATTTTTCATCCGGCAGCAATTTGGAGTGGAAACGTGTAATAAGGGAAAAAGCAGGGTTCTCGGCGGTTTTAGCGAGCCGTGCATCCAGGAGCCAAAAAAGATTAACACTCATCCTCCCCCCTCCCTCCATCCTCATACCCCCTCCCCCCCCCCCCCCCCCGCCCCGCAACATACACACACACGCACCCCTCGGGGCACCGTCGCGGCTCCGGGATCACCCGCCGGACATCAAGCGAAAGGGATTCGTCTGGAGGGCAATTTCGGATCGGGGGAGATCTATTGGATTAGTGGGATTATCTGCTCGCAGACGGAGAGAGAAGTAGCGTTTGATCATTTCTATTGCTTGCCTGATGGTGGGATTTAAATGGAGGTGGCTCGGCACGGATGAGGCTGAATTCCGGATGGGGATTTCCAGCCCCCCCTCCCCTCGCCCCGATCCGAGGAAAGGGGAGAAAAATATCTAAAACCCGGTATAATTCGGAAGCGTCCGGGGCACCATTGAGAAACCTCCAGTTCCCAGCGGCTGGGAGAGAGCCGGAGCAGCCGAATCCGACGAATTACAGTTTCAGCTGCGATTGCAGAAAAGCGGCCGTGAACTGGTAAATACTTTGATGCTCTCGGGCGTGCGGGGCGAGCCCGAGCCCGAGCCCGGCCGGCGGGGGCGGGGGGGGGGCGGGATGGGGGTTTGAGGACCCCCGGTCCCGGCCCCGGGCAGGGCAGGGCGGCTGCGGGGCCGGGGCTGAGCCCGGGGGCGCTTTGCCGTGTGTGTGTGGTGTGTGTATCCGCGGGCAGGGAGATGGCATGTCAGCTGCTGCAACCGGCCCGGGGTGCGGGGTTGGGGTGCGGGGGCTGCGGCGAGCCGGAGCGGTGCCTGCGGGGCAGGAGCCGCTGGGGGGAGGGGGGGGGGGGGATTTTCAGGGAGATTTACACACACGCACGTACAGGGAGACACACACACATAGAGACACACACGAACCTCCCTCCCCCCCCCCCCCGCATCTACCCCAAGCGCTGTCCGCCCGCCGGCTCCTGCCCCCGCCGCCGCCCCGGCCAACTTTCCCCCCCGCCCCCGGCTCGCCCCGGGCTCAGCTCGCCTTTGGCCCTGGGAAAGGAGCCGCCGTGCTCGCCCCGTGGCTCCCAGCTGCACGGCCGTACAGTGCCGTGTCTCTTCCAGGCTGCCATGCCTGATGGAGGGATTTTTTTTTTTTCTCTTTTTTTTTTTTTTTTTTTCCTTCCCCTTCTTCAGACATCTTCTCGCTTGGGTGTTAAGTACTGGTTTTTCTCTTCCCTACTCATTCCTCCCCCCCCCGCTCCTCTTTTCCTGACGATCGCACTAGAGCCTCGTCTTTACTTGCTGAAGGAAAATCAATTTTCAGCAGGTTTAATTAAAATTAATCAGTCAAATTACTTAATATTAATTGACTTATAATTAAAGCCAGAAAGTTACCTTGGAATCAGGAGAAAGGATATTATCTCGAATCGTTTTAAGGATGCGTATGGTTCCAGAGCAATTACGTTAAAATAATTGTTTCAATAAAACAAAACAGAGCTTGATTAAAGTGTATATAGCGTTCTTGGTGCTGCAGGTGACACAATCCAGACAAGCTGTTTTCTTCTGTAAATTTGCTGACCTTTTTGAGGAATATCATTTTAGTTTGACACTGGGTTTGCTTTCCGGAAGGCCGGTTTGTTTCAGCTCTAACAACTATGGCATTAAAAATCCCTTAGTATAAAATGGAAATATATCTTATAGAAGCTATAAATATCAAAGTGAATGTTTTTAGCACGTTTAGATGTTCTGTGAATTTGAAATGAAGCAGATTTTTTTTTTTTCCCCAGCATAAGTGTAAGAAATTGTTTTAGGAAATATTTTTTCCAGCACTGCCTTCCACTGTGGTAATATTTGCATTTATCCAGAGCCTTAGTGGGACCAGGCTCTACTGGTAAATTCACAGAGATAATTCATATCTGAAACCATGGATTTGTGACAGTGCTCAAAATAACTTTTTTCGTGCTCTCTTAAGACCTAGGCTGGTTTTTGCTTTGATTTTTACAGTAACAGCTTTTTTGATGCATCTACAGGCTATTGTTATTGATGAAAGAGCAACACTGAGTTTCGGGACCTTTTCTCCTACTTTTTTATTTTGGACTGACTTAATTGAAGCACAGGATACTTATGAAATTGCATGTACTTTATTACAGGCACCTGACAAATGCAAGACCCGTGTCTGATATAGATGAACATTTAAAAAGAGAGGCTCTTATTCAGGGCCCTGATTTTCAAAGATACTGATTCCCATTGACTGCACTGAGACTTGTGTGGGCTCAACAGCTGTAACACGCAGCCCACTTTTGCATCTTTGAAATTAGATTTGCAGATTGGGAGCCAAAAGCTAAGTAGCCATGTTTGGAAATACTGGTTGGCTGGGCTTTCTTCTTTTTTCTTTTTCTTTTTTTCCCCTCTTTTTGTTGTTTTTTTTTTTTTTTTCTTTCTTTCTTCCTGGTGCACAATGCAGGGTTAAAGACGACTACTTCTTAGTTACTTTTGATAAACGACACCAGTTTTCTTCGACTACAGCTACAGACTGCAGCGACGTTGCAAAAGCAGTTTTGCAGTAAATGATTAGGGGGTCCTTAGGCACCTATGAAGAGATCCCATTTGTTCTGTATATTTCATGTGAATCACATGCAGACTGTGGGAAGAAAAATGAGGCTGAGGATAATCATACTAAGTGTGCTGGGAAGCAGGATTTGGCTGAACACCTCTGTTTTGTGATTAACTGAAGTAGCAACGGAAGCCACCCGAGAGTGTTCAGGCTGTTTAAGGCACTAAGTTGTGTAGAAGCGAGGAGAAGAGCTGTCGTCCTGATCCTGCTTTGATTATCTTACCCCTTTTTCTACGGTAGGGTAAGGAGATAATATCCTAGCTGTTGATATATCCTTGACAAAGTGGGTTTGCTCTGGATTATTTGGCTGGAGGTGGAGCAGTCTGCTGAGGAGGGTTATTTAAAGACTGGGACAGAGCTGTAGGCAGATAAATTGATTTGCAAATGAATGGAGGATTTGAACATGGTAATGGTGGTAGTTTTATTTTTTATCAGTTTGCATATTTAATATCTACTGGCATACACACAAGCATAAACCACTCTAATTGTTCAAATGGAGTCTGGGGAAAAGAGAAGACAGCAGAGGCTTAGATATGTTCTCAGTTCATAATGGATTGGCTTGCCGCTCTTTATTAAAAGCAAATATACATTCCTTTCTAATAGAGACGTGGAGCTGCATTACAGATCCTTGGCTAGCTCTGAATTATTTGTTTGATGTCATATTTATTATGTTTTTTTAATCACATGAAAAAGAAACTAGTTAAAAATTAAATAGTGAAAAAGAAGGGCAAAAAGAGACAGACGTTCTTTGAAAGCCAATAATGAAAAGACAACATTTTGCCAGAGATTCAGTAGAAACCTTTGTGGCTTTCTTTTAATAAAGGATGGGCAGTAATCAATCTGATCCAGTAAACAGTCTAATTTCCGATTAGTCCCATATATCCATCCATGGTAAGTATAACAGTTGATGATAAAAAAATAGATCCTGACTGATGAATAAAGGCTGTTATAAAAGCATATTTCCATTAGCGTAGCCCCGTTTCTGAGCTCTGCATTACGAAGGAATGTATGCATCCAGAGGGGGATGCCTGCCCTGCTTCCCAGTCCCTGCAGAAGAGTTTGTCGGGGAGGGAGGGAGTTAGGGGATGCAAAAAAAAAAAAAAGAGGCTGATGGCGAAACTTCATCACGTATTGCAGACTGAAAGCACATCCTGTAGTTCTAATGACAAATGACGACATTTCGTTCCCCAGAATGACTATGGAATTATCACAATTACAGGGGGAAATCGTGTTGACTTCTCGGTGACTCAGCTCCACGTTTCCACCTGCTCTGAAGACCCCACATGTTTTCCAACAGACTTTGTTTTCATAATTTTTAATTGCTAGTTAATGATGTGCTGTGTATTATCTAGGGATAAAAAGTGACTGGTTGGCTACTCAGTACCATGTTCAGGTTTTTCTGTGCACCCACTCTACTGTGCCACTTCTCACTAAACAGCAAGAGGTGGTGTAAAGGGACACCATCTGCGTGAAGCCATGGGGCACAGTGTCTACCGAAAATATCCTCGTGGTAATCAAGCCATGTAAAGGTCTGGGCTGCATGCATCAGTGTAAAATGTTCTTTCCACCCCTGTGGGCAAATAAAAGATGAGGCCATTAAAAGAAAAGCAATTGGAGTTCCCTTTCCCCCATTTGTTGAATTCTTCTGTTTTGTCCTCGTAATACTTTCTGCATAATCAGTTTTAGTGCTGCCTTTGGGTAGTCTGTTACTTTCCATTGATGCTTGGTTAGGTCTTTTGCGCCATATTAAGGGAGAATGTAATGCTTGGAAATTAGCAACACGTGACGGTAAAATCATAAAAATGATCAAGGACACTTTACAAATATTATATTTCAAGTGACTCATATTCCTTTAACCAAGCAGAGAACTTAAATGGCAATTTAAAAATATATTTTCTAAATCTCCTCAATCACATCCTGCCTAGAGATGCCATTAGCCCACTTGTTGAACTGGTTCTGGGAATTTAATGAGGGGAATAGGTTTATGTTGTATTTTATACTTTTATTTAATTCCATCTTGTCTGAAGCTTTTAACTTCAATATCTGAACTTAAAATCATTCTTTAACTTCTGCTTTCCCAACCCTGACCCCCAGTTTCCAAAAAAAAAAATACTTGAAAGCAATAAAGTGTTACATGGGCACATAGCGTTAGAAACATTCATGAGGAGAAAACACCAACTTATTTAGGAGGAGCCTTACTACGCAGATACACCGAATGTTTTGACATCCTTAAACCTGTGTAAAATAGGCACTGTGGGTTGGAGCTTTTGTTTCTTCAGCTGGTTTCACAAAGATGGGTTATTTCTGCAGAGACGTGGGCCCTGAAATAGTTGCCAAGAGACCCCGCTGCTGGATTAGGAAATGCTTCTGTCTCTGGAGTTGTGGTCAGCATGACCAGGACATGACCACAGGGAGACCCAAGACTAGCTGCTGTAACTTGAATAAGTATCTTTCTCACAGATAGTGGTAGAAAATGAAAAGAGGACAAGGAGCTGAATAATAGGAGCTACACGTGAAGTCAGATGGAAAGAGTAAATCTTTGTAGACATTTAATGGTGTTATATTCTAAGCTTTTGGGAAATTTTATTTGAAATTTTTTTACAACAGTAAATATAGTCTGTGCTATGTCCTATTTCTATTTCATGTGAGAGAAAAATTCCCCGTCTATGGCACAACACTTTACTGCTACCATTACTGCAGACTTTATAGATCAGAGATGTGTCAGCATGTTAGCTTTAGCTGTAATGCTTTTTTTGTGTGAAACCTTATGGGCCTTGCAGCCACTTTCTCATACTGACACTCATAAAACGTTCAAGTTCTCATATTTATTATTTAATTTGCTTCCTATATAAAGCATCAGAGCTCTTCGATACATGGACGTGAAGCCAAAAATGACAGGCAGGCATGAATGGGACTAATGAGTTTTAATAATGCACATATTAGAAACTGCTAAAGGAAGTTTAATTAAGAAAAACAAGTTAGGCATGAAATTCATTTTGGAACAAATGCAAGTAAAGTCACAGATGTACAGAATGCTACATCACAGGAAACGGACTCTCCAGTTGATAGATCCCCGTAATGCCAATATTGCACTCGACATGTAGTGTGCACTCTACAGTTCTGGAAAGCATGGTAACACCAGTCAAGAGCGCTTTCAAAGTTGAGGTAGAGATGTTGGGTTTGTGATTAACAAATTATATTTATACCCCTGTGGCTTTTATGATGAGTTGGAATTTGATCTCAATTACCCTGATGGAATAGAGACCGGAATCTGATCAAGTAAGAAAAGCATTTACTCTTTTTTTGTCTCACAATGAAGTCCGTTGTTGGGTTTTGTTTTGGTTTGGTTTTTAATTAAAAAAAATTCATCGTACTGAAGAGCTAGTTATTGATCTAACTCTACAATAAGGGTTTTGTGTGCTTTGGTACTGTTATTGTGTGGTAACCAGATAGATAAACAATTCATAGACAAATCTGAGTTCATTCAAGCATCTTTGTTTCCAGAGTTCTCTCTCAAGAAATGGTAATAACTGCATTTTTGCTCTTTTTGTCGTGAATTCCTAATGCCCCCAAAATAGTAAAATAAAAAAGTGGCATCTTTCTTATGAATCTGATATGAGAGCTTGCCTTCAGTGATGAACTAGCATTAAAGATAGTATTCTTGTGGATATTATAATTGTATTAAAGATAGCGAACAAAATCCAATTTACTTTTCCCTTATGATTAGCCCCAGTGAAGCGAGGGTTGGCCACAAGTATATATCAGGTGACGAACTTTGTTACTAATTCCATAGCTTAATTTTTCACCTGCAAGAGACAATAGAAGAACACAGCTTCAGGGGCCTGTGGGTGGGTTCTCATGTGCTCTGTGAGAACGATCAGATGGGAAGCATGTGAATGTTTTATAAAGTGTTAATCACAGCAAGTTAAATCCACTTGACTTTGTGATATACAATATGCAGATTTCAATACTGAAGATCTGAAACGAGAAACATCCGGGATATTCTTTTTTTCTCCGGTATGACCTCTGATTAACACGAGTTCAGTTGAATTTCTACAGTAGGTCAAAACATCTTCGTGTCCTGAAGCGCACTACTGCCATCAACAGAATGGCCATTTGATCATTTAGCTGAATAGTTACAGTACTCAAAAGTGAGTATAATGTGTGGTCCATTTAAGAGTTAACCGTAAGCCGCTAAAAGGAATAAAGGTTCACTTCAGTGCCCATTATATTCCAAGCCAGTGCATCTGTCATTTTTAATTTAAATCTGTATTACTTAGCTGTCTAAAACTTTACACATAAGTGACAGAGTTACCCATTCTTTCTGTTATGGGTAAAATCACCATTTCGTTACCTACTTACTGTGCAAAATGTCAGACAGCAATAGCCCGCATTAAAAAATTGTAGCCAACTTCTAGTAATATAAACAATTACTTCAGCTAAGAAGTCGAACTATTTTAAGAAAATGATTTATTGATATAAGTAAATGGAAGATAATAAAACTTAAGTGACCCTCTTCTTCTCATAGGTTTAATTTGTCTGATTCAAAACCAGCTTAATAGAAAATTATGATCAGAAGTCTTCCTATTTTGGCAAACTAAGTTGCAGAAATTATTTAAAGCAATCTTTTGATCCTGAAAATACTAATTAATAATGAGTTAGCATTAGTGAATATTCCCACTAATAAGGAAGAACAAAAACATAGTGAAGCTGAAAAATGCATGACAGATCAAATGAGTCTTAAACCATCCAACTCAGTTTAATTCAACTTTTCACTAATTTGCGCCACGCTGCATTTGAATACTGTATTTAAATTTTGTAATTTTTACTAATTTGATTGTAAGGTTTTGGGTACGAAACATAATATCAAATAGAGGTAAACGTGAGAATGGCACTGAGGAATCAGTCTCTGTGGTCTGGGAGTGATCTATTTACACAGCTTGGAGCATCTGCAAATCCGTACCCGGGGCTGCTGGCGGACCCACGTAGCGTAACACTTGTCATCTCACGCTCATGTGGGGGCGGGACGGTGACCCCATCAGGGTAATGTCTTGTTCATACCTTTGTTGGCGATCGCGGCAAAAGGTTGTGCATCTCAGTAGGGTTGGACTTGCAGCTGCTTTCTGAAGCCTCCAGACCTGTAGCTGCTCTCAGGTGGAGGGGTGCTGGCAGGTGGGACCTAACCGAACCCCACCACCGCTGTACCTTTCAGAGGTGTACATGGTCAGGACTGCAGTCTCCTCTATTATCATTCTGTACGTCTGGGTTTTTTTTTTTAAATGCACATAGTTCATTTCTTGAACTAAATGCATGTAAATCCCTTCCCTTCACTAAATATTTATGGAAATACCTATGAGCGGGGTCCATTTCAAAATCTTTATGACTACATAGAGAGAAAATATGCCATATTTGACACAACGCTTCCCTTTGCTAACTTGAAACGTGAAAGAAGAGACGGGAAATTCTGTGCTGCATCTCTTGAGGATTTGTCTGATCATGTTTACATTTGGTGGGTCACACCGACCCGGTGTTCACCCTGGGTCAGACTCTTTCCTTTAATGGCTTCTGTTCCGCTGGCCATGTTCCTGTTTGGCATCGCAGCGTGTTTTAGAACACGGATTTCTTTTTAGAGACATGAAACATCTTTGGGATCTTAGTTCTAAGTAGAGACTGTTGTAAGTAAAAATGGATGCAAATGTAGTTGGTTCTGCAAAATAGCGTTTGTGTTTTGAAATGAAGCAGCATTGTGTGCTGTTCAAAACTCCTACAATCACTTGCTATGAATATTTGTGCAATTGGGATTTCCTAGCAAAATTGAGGTAGAAAGGAATTTTTAAGCATGAATATCAAATCACAGAGTACATCTTCAGCTAAAACGAAAACAGCCGGTGGTGTAAAGATATCACAGCAACGCCTTTACGTGTGCTGAAATTGGCATATGGCCAGAAGCCTTGGGTGCCACCAAAGGTTTTATTAATCCATTGGAGCTATTGACAGGTGGTGCAGTTCAAGACATCCCTTAAGATCTGAAGCTCTATGAGCGAGTAACAAAGAGGAGTTTAGCTGCTGCAGTTTGCAGCAGACGTGACCTGTTGTGGGATGCCCTATGTCATTGGAAATGCAAAGATGCACTGAAGTTATCTTGGACCGTTCGCTCCTCGGCATACTAAATGCCTCTCTAACGTATTTCAGAATCTGAGCTATAAAGTAATTTAAATTCAGAAAGGAAGATAATAAAATAATGGATGATAGGAAAAACCTCTATATAGCATAGACAGTTACAAAGACCGTGAAAGACTTTATCAAATACCTTTTACAGTGGAATTTATTTGCATTACCACAGGGAACAATTGTGATCCTCACATCTAGACAATAATAAAATCTGAAAATGCTTTTTCTCCTCCTCCGATCCACAATATTCTGAGCTTTATACCTTGCCCCAAATCATTACTCTACTTTTTTCTCCTGCCCATCTCCCTGATCATCCCCGCTCCTGTTTATCGCTTCTCTCTCTTTCCACTGATTCCTGTTCAGTCAAGCCCAGATACCAAGGGAACGTCCTATGGAGATCACTTGCTGGAGGACTAAGGAAAATTTTGTCCAGCATTGACTGTAAAGAAGTAAGACATGCTCCAGGCCGGCTTCCCTGCTTGCCTTTCCACCTAGTGCTGGAAATAAAATGTTGGCATAAAAATCTCAAAAAATTTGAGTAATCTCAGTCTCTTTATTTGCATGAGTTTGTGCTTTTAATGTTATAGCTTCAGGGCAGCCAGTGGACAGGCTTGAATGTTTGACCTCTCTGAGTCTCAAAAATAACGTGTTACTTAGCTATTTAAAAGCTATTTTAAAAGAAAGGCTTGTGGGGAAAAAAAAAAAAGCAACTCCACAATTCAAGTTATAAACACAATGAAAGTCTGTTGATTCCAGTTCTGCAACTACTTTACAGTTTACTGCCCTGTATGGCCTATAGAGCTATTCATGGAAGCTAGCTACTATCCAATAGTTAATTAACTAAGAATAGCCAAAACCAGCATTGAGTTATATTCTTACCATTTTAGTCTCCTGTCTCTGCCTTACAATAAAAAATTGTCCATGAGGGGGAAAACAGAACTTTCGATCACAGCAGAGCTGTTCAGCTGCAGTGACAAAACAGCTGATGGACAAGCTTAAAACTGTAGCCCAGCTCCAGGATTTGCTTCGAATTTACACACGTAATAAATTTAGTTCAGAACGAGTTAAAGAAAAAAAGTGAAGCCCCAGTCTTGCAATCTGAAATGTATCTTTGTTCTCATTAACTCGAGTGATTTCTAACGTTGTTAGAACTTCCCATTTTAGGTATCAAAAGTGTATTAAAAAGTTGTCTTAGATCTGAAAACAGGTCTAAGACTTTTAGAGTGAAAGTCTTAAATGAGTTGTTAGAAGTGTCTTGGTTACTTTCCACATTGAACCAACTCAGCAGCTTGAAATGAGGAAGGATGCTATTGTTTGGCGCAGCTATACTGAATATGTTTTGTCCTCAGACCTTCCCCAGGCCATCTAAAGTAGCAGGCGGGCTACTGAGATTAAGTTCCTGGGATTTGCAAGTTTGAGAAGGAACAGAGAGTACATTTTTTCCACTCCTGACAGAAATAAAAAAAAACATGGATTTTAATACCCAGTGGAAAAGGTTTAAATTTGTGGGGCGTTTGGAGTACCACTAAGGAATAAACTTCCATCTTCCCATGACCTACAGTACATGGACTCGGAAGAGCAAAGTTACACTAGGTGCCTTCTGCTCTGGCTCCTGTCTACGTACTCTGTCTTTCCTATTTATCAAGTAATATCCTACTACCTTCAAAATTTGAAATGCAACAAAGCAACAGTCTTCCAAGAGGCAATTGCATTCACGCCAGTCTGTGTAAGTTTATTAAACTAAATGCAAACACGTACATGGAGTTTGGGGAATTATTTTCTGCAGCTAAATTGGTGTGTTTCCAGCAAATGCTGCGAATTTGAAGCTGGAGAATGAAGGATATAAGCCTGTTTGTTAATGCAGTTTCGCAGTGAAGGTGTTAGAATTAGCAGAGAAAGAAAGGGAGAGAGAAAATTGTGGAAAAGCTTCATCTATCTCCTTATTGCCTCCTGAGATAGATTGTTCAGAGCTAAAGGAAGACCAGACATGAACCAAATCTCCTGCTGTCCTATATAGCTTTTACAATCTCCTTTTTAATAACCCAAACTGCAGGGTAGTCTGACTATTAGACAAGCCGTTCTTTTGAATTCTCTCTACAATGTGTATAGACATGATAAAAAAACAATTCTCATTAAAGCCGCCAATGCTGTTTCAAAAGCAGGTGGTTTGAAATGTTTCCTATACAAAGCAAAACACATTTCCCGTGCATTACACGCTGCTTAATAGGGAGTGTAAGATTACGCTGCTATGTTGTGTATAACACTGCATCTTAAATAATAGGATATTGTAAGTCGTGTTGGAAATATGTTTAACGTGAATATGGAAGATATAATGATATGCACTGAGCAATTTTCAGAAGTGCTGGAACACAGCCTTGTGTGACAACCTCTGAGCTAAAGGAGTTGAAAATAGAATCTGGAATTTGAGATTATACAGTCTCTGATCCTAACTGATTATTTTTCTAGGATATTGTTCAGTCGGCACGTGGCTATATGAAAGATAAGAATTCTACTGTCCTGTGGGAACATTTATTGTTTATGTTATAAAGTGAGGGTGGTAGGGATTGAGTGCATTCATCAAGCATTTTCATTTTGCACTAAAGTAAGTAGTTCATAAGGAATGCTGGATTGGTCTGAAGTAAAAATTGTGATATACAGCTCCATGGCTAAACTGTCTGTTCATGTCGTTTTCCAAATCAGTTTTGAAAAAAACCAACACTGAGGTCCAGTTATACTTCTGTGCAAATTCAGAGTTTGCCATCCACTTCAGCGGGAGCAGATTTGGGTCCTTCACTGATGTAAACATTTCACTCTGTAGGTGTTTTTCAGCAGCTATCAGAAACTTGTGGAATAAGAAAACCATATACAGGATGGTAATTCAGGTTATCACGAATAAGCACAGTAATTCATGTTATTCGTACAAATGTGTTCCAGTTGCCTCAATGTTTTAACCAGAAGTCGTATTTTGAAATGATCCAAAAAATGCTTGTATGTGTTATAATCTGCTTTTAATGAAATAAAGTGCATTTGAGTCTTTAGCATGCCTGTCTATCTTAATTTCACTATCTTCTGCTTTGAGGAATAATTACTTTCGTTTTGATAAATCAACTTGTGCAAACGAGGTGAAAATTGATTATGAGCTGATTAAGTTAAAGAAAATATTAACATAAACACGTGTAACGTAGCCTGGCAGCAAATTGCTTATTCTTAAAAAGGTGAATTTTAAAAATGTGTTTTCTGCGAGTCCTATTTCTTCGCAAAAATATCTGTAAATTCAACAGGTGACATTATAGGTAATCCAGTAGTCAGTGTTTCACCCGCCATTTCATGGACCCATAAACTACTGCGATTTTACTTACATGACTCTAGCAACTATTAATGTATGTAAATAACTTGTGAAACATCTAGTTGTCACTCTGCTCATATTAGCTCTTTCATACTAATGATTTATTTTCATTTTCTCCAGGATATAGACCTGCGGCTAACTGGATTTGATTTATAAGAGGGGATTCTGCAGTAAATGGCTGCTCTCTTCATATTGCTGCTATGGAAAACAGAATTGTCAATAGGATGTAGTCTGATAAATAGTGCTGAGTGAAGATGCAGCTTCAATAAGTGTGAAATCAATGGAAGATACTTACCGCATGAAAAGCCTTTTGAGATTTTTCTGACAGGCACCTATTTAGGAAACTTGATCTGTTTCCTTCGGTTGCCCTGTTTTTACACCAGTGGATACAAATCAGATTGCTCCATTGTAGTTACACAACTAATGTGGGACCATGGCCTTTCCAAGATCCATGTGGCTGAACTGTGTATGGAGAGCGATGATAGTCCGCCTGTTACACATGGGATTGAATGCCACTTTTGCTTTTTGTATACTTGGATTTTTGCTTCACGCTGCAGCTGTGTCTTCCCAAAAATTGGATGATACCAACCCAGTGGTGACCACCAACTTTGGCAAGATAAGAGGGATTAAGAAGGAACTTAATAATGAAATTCTGGGGCCCGTTATTCAGTTTCTTGGGGTTCCGTATGCTGCCCCTCCGACAGGGGAGCGCCGCTTTCAACCTCCTGAGCCTCCGTCTCCCTGGGCAGATATCAAAAATACCACTCAGTTTGCTCCAGTGTGCCCCCAGAACATTATAGAAGGCAGGTTGCCTGAAGTCATGCTTCCCGTGTGGTTTACTAATAACTTGGATGTAGTTTCCACCTATGTACAAGATCAGAATGAAGACTGCCTCTATTTAAATATCTATGTCCCAACCGAGGATGGTGAGTTAATAGCAGGCGAAACAGGGAGATCTTTTTATTTTCCTGTTCTACGTTCTAACAATATTAATTCCTGTGTACTGGTAGCGTGCATGGCTTTCTTTGTTTGCATGCCGGCGTATTACATGTATGCATGCTGCTGTTCCCTGTATGCATCTGTCCTTGGGTTTTTTGTTTGGTTTTGGTTTGGTTTTTTTTTTTTTTTTGGTTTTGTTTATTTTCTCCTTTCTGTCTACACTCGTTTTCTTTCTCCCACAGCACGTGTATTTTTAGGTCACAGTTGGTACCTAATTCTCATTGCCACCCACTGACTTCTGGGAAGGCGCATCAACATCTTATCCATTGCATGTGCAGGCACAACAAGTTGAGAATCTTCCGCACCTAATAAAGCAGGTCGTACTTAAGTTAGATAGCGGTGTTGCATGCTCCTACTGTCTGTGATGGAGCTCCATGTTATTTTCTAGTCTTCTATTCATTTTTCAGTCAAAAGAATATCCAAGGAATGTGCCAGAAAACCCGGCAAGAAAATTTGTAGAAAAGGAGGTATGTATAAAGTGGACAAAAAAAAAAAATATGGGGGAAAGATCGAAACCTTGCGAAGGAAGAACGAGTAATACAGCTGGAAAAGGCTGGTTTGCTGATGCTGTGAAGTGACGTGTTAGGGACTAGCTTGTCCTAACAAAGCCAGAAAGGTATTTAAAGAGAGGACCGCGTAAAGCAGATAACATTCGTAAAGCCTGAACTCAGTTGCACCTGACCGCCTCTCTCGCAGTATCTCATGCTGACCTTATTGGCAGCTTCTCCGTCTTGGCCTGGTGGTTTCGAGGAGTGTCTGTCACTCGTACGTAGACCCAGTGTGTTGTCTGTGCCTGCACAGGAGGCGGCTCGTGTGCCTGGGGCTTGGTACCCTTGCCATCGCAGTTGCTGGCACGGCTCCGCAGCTCTGTATGCCAGTGGCACGGCGTAACGGCTACGATGTACAGCGCAAAGCAGCGCTGAAAATCTGCCTTGACTTCCTACGAGGTACACCCTGTTTTCTTGGAGCGGTGTTAACTTTCCTGGAATGTAGCTATGGAACACTTCTTTTCGTTTACCCGCTTCTGAAAGCGAACGGTGATTTCCTCTATTATGCGATTACGCCTCTCTTTGTAACACCGAAAATCTCTTAATCAAGGTGTAGGGAAATGTTAAAATATTGTGACAGGGTACTTCGGAAAGTAGGCTGCTTTTGGAAGCTTTGGAAACTTGGCTTCTACCCTTTTCGTGTTAGATAGTATGGGAGAATTTGCAGATTTCTTTGTGGACATTTGCAAATTCCTGAAGCAATTGATACGCAATATAGAAGGTATATTTTTGGTACTGATTTAAATTAGGTATTTGGTACTAGTTTAAAGTACTAATTTTGTACTACTTTACACATTTGTTTTACATCAACTTACTTTATCGTTTTCTTTAAAATAATGTGTTATTTGATAGCTGAACTACACTTGAATCTAGAGTACTTTTTGGGTAAACAAAGAGTAGTGTGGACATACACGGTTGCCTATTAGCTGTAATCCATATTTTTTATATCAGTTGCTGTATGTCCCTCTTATTCCAGAACAAATACATTTTAGGGAGGTGTCATAGCAGGAAATTGTTTAGACTTGGGCAAAGCTCAACTCTGTAAACTCTGTATTACATTTTTAAGGCGATACCTATGCATCTAAATGAAGGTGGCCTTATTTTCCAAAGTATTTCCTCTTCCAGCTCCTACTGACTGTTAGTTGTAGCTAGTTGTTAATTATTAATTGTTAATTGTAGTTGCTCAACGTATGCTTCTTCAGATGTCTAAATCCACTTTCAGTGACTTGAGGCAATTTGGTTTTAAAGTGTCGGGCTTTGAGGCAACTTCTAATGTTTGCTATTAGGGAATTTTCGCTCAGTGCTGTAAAAAGACGATTGTTTAAGCTGGATTCCCAAAGTTGGAGACAAAGATAATCAGGGTACTGCGAGCAACGTCATTACTTCACACATCATTCAAGTTAGAATAACTGCTGTCATTTATATGCATTCAATTAATGTGCAGTGCTGCAGCAGTTATTACGCAGTTCATCAAGCGTGTGTAATTAGCTGAGCAACTTTCACTTCCTATCACCCAGACGCTGATTCACAAAGTCATAAATAAAGATGCAGATCTCCACCATTGTTCTCAGAAAGCATCTTTTCCTATGAGAGAATATTAAAAAAAAAAAATAATCAGAAAAATAGCAAAAATAAAGGGAGGGAGAGCCCAGCGGATGAGAAATTCATGTTTATTGTCCTGTGAGCCTGAAGGAGAATAAAGAGAGAGTTATTTGAAATGCCGTACGTACCTTTCCAGTTAAATTTGTCACACGCACAGCGCAATAAAAAGCCGCAGAAGCCTACCTTTTCCCCTTGACAAGTGCAGAGGACTCCTGAATACCTTCAGCCTGGGCAGCTGGCGTGGGTGTAGTAATCTCTGCTCTCCAAGTAACCCACGCTCTACTCACCTGTATATAACCTAAGATTATCCTTGGCTTGGATTGCCCCCATACCTAGTAGTAAAAGGAATCATGTAGTAGAACAAAGTTGCAACAGAGCCGCAGCATCTTAGCAACAGAAATAGCATTGGTCTTGTATGAGAGAGAAGAAAGCCCCACTGTGCTCTCTTTTGCTGGATTTTTAGGTTGCAGTCATTTCATTACATTTAGTGGTGAAAATTACTGAAAAGAGAAAATGCAGATGTAAGAGGCAGACTTCTCACCATCTTTTTAATTAATAAAGGTTATATAAATTCAAAGTGTCAGCACCAGCAACCGTATGCTATCATATATATTGTTTGATTCTCTTATTACATGAAATAGATTGATAGGACGAGGGGGAACGGCTTCAAACTGGAAGGGGGGAGATTTAGATGAGATATTATGAAAAAAATTCTCGCTCTGAGGGTGGTGAGCCCCAGGCCCAGGTTGCCCCGAGAAGCTGCGGCTGCCCCATCCCTGGAGGTGTTCAAGGCCGGGTTGGACGGGGCTTGGAGCAACCTGGGCTGGGGGGAGGTGGCCCTGCCCGGGGCAGGGGGGCTGGAACGAGATGAGCTTTAAGGTCCCTTCCAACCTAAACCATTCTGTGATTCTGTGGTTCCATGAATTAGGTAAATAAATTAGTATCTATACTTAATTGTCAGCTGAGGAAAATGAGAAAATTCCTGATGAAGATAGATGCGGATATGAAAGGGATTCTATCCATGAGTCATGCTAGAGATTGTAATGGGCATTATAACCATTACCACCGGTGGGTGGGATGTACACACTGCAGAGACTACAAAATGACAGGCTGGAGCTGGGTGAAAAGGAGTGAGGCAATGTAGCATGTTTTTTGCTAAATACGGATGCTTATATTCCAGTATACTACATCTTCAATTTACTGATTCAACCTGGTTTTGTCTCTTTTGCTTCAGTTATGTGAAGGTCAGAGGTTGCTAATTCAGTTATGGGTATGCATACGAGCAGAAACCTCTCTATTAGCTAGGGCTGGGTTTAGAAAATCTGGGCAAAGGCATCTAATTAATTTTGTGTTGTTTTCTTAGAGGCTAGACTCCATAATTCTAAATTTTAATAGAACCTAGGTTATATTGCAGGTAACCCCATTTTACTGACCGATGGTAATTATATTGTTGATTATGTGGTATTTCCTGGATTTCCTGACAAACTTTTGCATCATGTCTAGGGAATACCTGAATAGTTGTGCGCTCTGTTTGGTATTTCATCTCTCTATTTTAGTTTATAGTCAAAGCACAAATATTTCACTTGCAATCGAGGGTGACAGGGTAACTTATTATCTCTTAGGAGAACTGTACATCCTGCTTTAGCTGCATGCCTGTGGTTTTTTGATACTCTATATTAATTTCTTTGCATTGCTGCAGTTTGCACCATGATTTTTCTACTTTAATGACAACTACATAAAGAAAATTTGAAAATTATCACTAATATGACCACTAAAAGAAACCCCGGGTGTTGTGGGATCTGCACTTGGGATGACAGTATGCTCACTCCTACGAACCTGTACGAAAGTCTTCATATTGCCTGGAGATACCGGAATGTGAAAATGTGGAGGTGTCATTTTTGTGGAGAGTATGATATAGACTCAACGTCATGGAACTAGGTATATGCAGTTTTGGATCCATTAGTACTTGTAGGAGAATTGGGAGTAGAATAAAGAAGGAAATAACTTGATCCTCACTTTCATTTTTAGGAATAATCAGTGGCTCAGAGACCGCCCAAGATCAGCGATTTCTTCACATGCGGATTCTGTTTCTTATTCTAGTCGGTGCAGTGAATAAATTTTAAATGCAAAGAATCATGATCTGAACTACCTCATTTGAGAGTGTAGGATTAGACAGCTCTATTAATATTTATGCCTCCTAATGGGCTACTTGATTTTCAGAGCAAAGCTCCCAACACCATACTTTCTGGGCTATGGCTGTGGTTACTATGGATGCATAGGAACGTATATCCATACATACAGATACAGTCTTGGAAATGAAACACAGTGCTATAATCTCATCCTGCTGTGATCATTCATTGTTTTCAATAGAGAATATGTTACATCGGTTGTGATTCGTAAACGGCACGGATAACTTCAAGGCTTTTAAGCTTAGCAGTATGCAATATTTTTTACAAATCTAAGCAGAAATGGAAAAAGCCCAATTTAGCCTATTACCCTGTGTTTCTGTTGGGTGTTTGTTCCAATACTCCATTTAATTATCCTAGAACTGTTCACCTACCATCAAATTTTGGAAGAGAGGAATTAATGCAACCTGTGCAGTTCCTATGGACTTCATTTAATGAACTTCTTTCTGTATACCTGTTTCAGCTCTGAAATCAATCGGAAAAGGGCAAGCTGAGACCTGTTAAAATGTGCATTTCCACAACCGAATATCAGATTCTTTTTTACTAAATACGTAACGTAGGAAATAATACCAAAGCAATGGGCTTGTAGATAGTATATTGTCAAAAAAGGTCGCAATATTCTTTCTCTGAGTCTATATAAATGAAAAATATGAAATCTAAGGTGTGAGCCTCCAGCACTGCAGACTGAGCTATGTCAAAATACGTTGCGCTGCCGGTAGGCTAAACCCACGCATTTCCAGACCATTACCAGGGCTCACGGTGACTCAAGAGTGAGCGTCAAAGCCCACAGAGCTACCTTAGTGCATATTTTGGTGTATATCAACAGTTACAAAGGGTGTATATCTTCAGTAGGCCTTTGAAAATTCGTAATGAATTATTTGCCTGTAGTATATTTGTGTCAGTAGTGTCCTGCATAGGTTTGAACTTTTGCCCCCATTCACCCTTTCTGGCTTCTGGCTGAAGAGCCCTCATCTTCATTCTGGCCTCGCGAGGCCAAAATTCCGCCCTGCGGTATCAGCGGGCACAAACGTAGTCCTTAATCCTGAACTCCAGTGCTGTCCACTAAGACACCGAGATTGTCTTATTTTTCTATTTCTTTTTTAAGCACTGCATTCCCGTTTGTCATTCCTCAGATACCACTGCAGCATTTCCTATTATGCTGGTAATACACGGAAGAAGATAATGAAGCAAACATTGTCTTGTACAGACCTTTTCATCCTTTCACAATCTAAAGCTGTGAGTGTCAGTTAGCAGCATTTTTCAAAGATGTGCAGTAGGTTTATGTCATATTTGAAATAAAATACAGTGCTTAAACTCTGATGTACTTTCTACAGCCCTCTTTCTGGGCGAGCCAATGCTTGACAACGGAAGACTTTGCAGACTGCATTTTAAGACTCGAGTCATCTTAAGTGCCGTCGACGCTGGTCAAAGTCCTCTGTAAATGCCTGGTTGTTCAGGCTCTGAGCTCTTGCTGACCACACCGCCGTCGTGCTGTCACTGCCTTGTTCATATACCTTGGCAGTGCTTATAGCTCTAGCAGGTCTTAAATTCTGATCCAATTCCATTCCTTGTCCATTATTTTACTGCTTGCTTTTCGTTTTCTACGTCCTCCCACACACAGGCTTTAAAATAGTACTGTTACCCTGATCATACTAAGTCGGATAAAACTGGTTTGTGCTCCTTCCCCCGGCCTTTCCCGGGTTGGACCAGTTGTACTCAGTGAACAACTGTGAGATGGTTTTCCTTCCAATCTGCTAGTTTATAATTTATCATTTAAAGCACGAATGGACAAACATTATAAAAAATAGCTACATAAGTATATTTGTGCATTTTCAGGAGGAACATTTGAGTAACTAGTATGACTTTTGGATAACTGTAATTTTCTGCTTGCCTTTTTTTGTCATTTTCCCCCTCTGTATTGTATTATTATTCCTTTGCTCTTCTCTGTGTTCATGCTCTTCATTTCTTTGTTTCCTTATAATACACACGGAGACAAATATTTTTAGTATTCTTTGCATATTTTTTGAAGCTTGAAACACGATGCTTACATGTGTCAAACCGTTCTTAAGGATCATCTCAATTATAATGTTAATAATCTGCTTATAACTTGAATATTGCTCCAGTATAAACTCAATTTTTTTTCAAATTCTTTTCACTTATAATTCTTTAGCCCTCTTCATTTTTACTTTATGACTTTATGTCGTCAAATTTACATTTCTTCTCTACTTTGATATGTATAGTATTATTAATTATACTCTGCATTCAGAACCCAGCTGCTTTAATGAGCTTAACATAAATAAGATTTGTTTCTGGGATATCAAACCATTTCCTTCTGTTTTAATGTTAATATATCTTATTTTACTTGCTCACGCTTGCAATAATGAAGATTTATCCTAAAAAAGAAGCAGCACTGAACAATAGGAGGCTAAGCCACGTTTGCACCTATATTCCAAGACATTGCTGGGACCAGAGCGGTCTCTGGCCGGAATCAGAGCTGCTCAGGGCTGCTCCGAGTGAACGCAGAAATTGCAAGACACGTGGAAATGGCGTAGTGCAGGTGCTGCAACGGATTTTACCTTCCAGACTTTGGCCGAAGCGTTTTGAAACATTTCAGCAGCACCGGTAAATCATGTTGCTCAATTCCTCTGCTGTGGGAATTCTTTTAATGTCCCTTTATGTTAGCCGAGCAGGAAGCAGAATCTGCCCTGCTAGAGTTTTCTACACGCTTTTCATTGGGGTGGCTCTTGCCTTTCCTATTCATACTAACAGTACAGTAAATGCATAGGAAGTTTAGTCTTAGGAATGTGTTTGAAGAGAAGGAAGATGACTTGGCTGAAGAACTTCTGGTTCTTCAGCTGATAAAGCTCGCTGATAAAGCTCTGGAAGAAGTTGCTTTATTGAAACACCATTGCCGTGCAAAGGTCTGTCCACCAAGGGGGATGGAGAGAGGATAAATCTTCTGCAGGCTTTCTGTGTTAGCAGGGCTCTAGCCAGCCGATTGGACCAAAAAGACGCATTTTGGGAGAAGATCGTAGCCAGTATGACTGGTAAGCTTTAGGGGCAGCCGTGCTGGAGCGCAGTGCCCTGAAGGAAGGCTCGCGGTCCCGCGGCAGCTCTCAGGGACACCTCCACACGTGGGCCTTTTCTCAACTATTTTACGGTGGTCCAGGATCTGACCCTTTATGTGGCAGAAGAATCAGAATACAGTTCGTTTGCTGTTGTGGGCGCTATTCACATCTTCTTTCTTTCGCTGGTCATTGACAGCTCAATGTCTTGTGAGATGCCGACTTATCATGCAGGATTATTAGGTTTGAGCTATATTAATGCCAGTGGTTTTGGATCAGGCTCTGCAGGGGCGAAGTATTGAGGTGTCTCAGTGTGATTTAATAGTTGTTTAAATAATTTTAGTCTTTATGTTATATTATAATGTGTGGGAAATCATATATATAGCATATAGAGAGATAATTTAGTAACACCAAATCTCTAGGAGAGAGAGAGTCACTTATTTGTATTTGTTTTCTGGAAAGCTTCCATTTGTTAAATTTCACCCTTTTTGTAAAGGCCTTCTTTAATTATTAGCTGAAAATCAGGTATTTATGTAATTACCATAATTATATCTACACATCTAGTGTACTTGCAATTATTTCATTAAAAATTGTAATTATTATACAATTATAGGGGATAATGACGTCCTTGTAACATGTTGCAGAAGCCCTAATTAAATGGTGGCATAAATGAATTGGAAGTGATTTTGAAGTTTTGAATATTGTTTTATCAGAAATATCAGAAGTGATTCATCCACATTATGAACTGGCAGTGAAACCCCTCCAAAGTTATTTTGAGAAAAGATTTCATAGAGCTCATGGAAAAGGATTTGTCTCTATTGCCTTTCTTTCTTCACTTTCTGTTCTCTATAATCTTACACCTAAAAACTGTCTGCAGATCTTTAATGAAAACGCGCATTGTGTAAGGAGAAGATTGCTCAGCTCGCTGAATCTTTCTAGAAGGCTCAGCCCAGAGCAAGCAGGATCTACACGTAAGCGTAGTCTGTACTTAGGCATCCTTCTTCTATGCAGAGGGAAAAACCTATCCAACAGTTGGTTCAAGATGATGAAAAAGCTCCACTAAATACAAGGAGGTTTTCATTACGTGCAGAGTTTGGTTCTCAGTGTGCGCTGAGTTTCGATGATCTGCTTATACATTAGAATGCCCAAATAATGCAGCTCCGGGTGTTGGGGACAGAGAGAGAAAGTTCCTCTTCTAGCACCAGTCCATGTGATGCTCCAAGCACAGGAGGTGGACAAAGCCGCGTGGATACAGAGGAACCCTATGGAGCGTCTCACTTTCTCTCCTCCAGAGTGGGTGAGGAATGACAGGCCACGATAACCTATGCCAGAATCTACCAAAACCTCAGGATCACAGATTTCTCGTCCTCTTTCATGTCAACTTTCTGTAGCGTACAGATGATCTCTCTTCTCTCCCCTCAGTTAATTTTAAAAGTCATTGAGAATGGCAGTGAGGCATATATAATTTTTAGACTTATTTTATCATTCCGTTTTTTTTTTTTTTTTTAAATCTAATACAGTGTGTTCTTAAGCGATGGGTGTGTAATGGTGTACCTATGACATGACTGGCAGCCATGCAGCCGCCCCTTACCATGACATCCGCCTCGCTTTTGCTTCTAAAGACAGCACCCCGCTGTCGGGCTGAGGCTCTGGGCAGGCTGGAGCGAGGTACAAACCAGCTGGAGGGGCCTCCCATCTCTCTTGCACCCGGCTGCTACCTCCCACCTACCAGCTGGGGCTCCTCCTCCAGTCTTTGCTCCCAGTTTTGTTAGGGGAATGACTCATGCACATTCTTCTCAGACACTTCAGACGCATTCGGGCAGGTTAGGCAAACCTTCTGTTTAATTCACTTATTTCGCATCAGCTCATTTTTGCTCGAGCCTGATTAAGGAGGGTTTGCAGGATCTACTCTAATGCAGAATTTTAATGTCCCACTGAAGCATGAGAACAAAGCTCCAAGAGCCGGAGGGCCTGGAGGTAGCAATAATGTCTTACTGTGCCCCAAGCTGAAGAAAGGCCATCCATCCGTGGCCTGGAGAAGGGTTCCCCAGTTCTACCATCTTGCGTTAAGGTTCCTTGCTGAGGCAGCCAACACAAGAACTGATTTGCTCATATGGTGGTGGTGGTTTTCTAAGGACTTGCTGCCTTTTAACCAGAAGCTGAGCACCACCGTTGTTGTCAACCTCCCTTGCAGTGCCCTGGCAGGGATTGTTTTAGTTTCTGCCAACACCACTCTTCGCGTTTCAGTCTTTAATATGTAAGTATTAATGTACCGAACAGGCAAACAGAACATACCATTCACCAGCTGGATCGAGCTGAACCAATGAGAATTTAGTCTCTGAGAATCCTCATCCCCAAAGCAATAGTTTTAACGAGATGGACCCAGCGGTAAGGGAATATGAAGCAAGCATTTATCTATGCATATGTGCATACATATACAGTCACAAACAGATTTGAAAGCTCAAAGGAAAGCTAGTACAATTTGTCTTACTTGATTGCAAAATTGATACTGATTCATATGTTTTCATATTTATTTTAAAGTGCCAAAAAGGATTTGGAATTGTTTCTTTTTTTAAATCTGAACTTAGTTGCCGAAAGCAAGATCTAAGACACTTAGTGGAGCCAAACGGAATATTTTGCACATTTACCTACTCCAAGACTGCTTTCGTTAATGATAGCGCCTCATGATCTATATAGCACTTTGGATCCATGAAATATTGCCGTATATGGCTGTTGTAGAGACAGTTTACTTCGGGAAATTTCACAAGAAATCATCAGGCTCTAATCCTAGATTTTAAAATCTTAGTCCTTTCCCTGTTTCGCTCTGGTGCTAAACTCTGAAGAAGTGCCCCCTCCGTTTGAATCAATTAACTGCTGCGCTGTGTGGAACAGGAAAGAGAAATAAGTTTGTTTTCTACACTTTTCAGTCATTAACTGAGCCGTTCGTTAATGACAAACGGCTTACTTTTGCTGGAAACAATAACTTTTGAAACAAAAAATAATTGCTATACTTAAGTGCCGGAGCACCTGCAGTCTCTTTTATATGAAGTCTCACATGAAGGAAGAAACAAAAGCTGCATCGATTGTCTTTTCCTTAAAGTGCCGTGAAACCCTTGATTAACCGGCTCTTCTTGCCGTGCTGCAGTTGCAATTCCTTAAGTGCTGAAGGTATTACCTGCCCAAAAGCACATGATGATGCCAGGTCATGGGAAACGGGTGCTTGGGTTTTATAGAGACACGGATGATTGCCGAAGAGGTCACAGTAAAGGTGCCCGGCCCCGAGTCCGGGCCTGGCAGCAGAAATCCCTCGCGTCCCCTTCTGCGGGCATTACATTCCGTGTCGTGCACACGCGTGAAAGAGAACATCATTGCCCCTTGAACTGTGAAACAGTCATGTGTTTTCGACAGCCTGATTTCGTTTCTGTTCCTGACGCCTTTGAAGGGCGGCTGCCGGAACGTGGCTGGGCAGGAGAGGGCCCATGGCTGGCGGAGGTGAGGCGGGAGACGGCGGATGAGCTGAAGGCGGCAGGAAGGGGATGTGACAGCAGAGGCGGCTCCCCACAGGCCGGTGGAAGCAGGCGTACGCTGCCAGGCACTGGGCAGACCAAGCGCAGAAAGAGGATTAAAAGGCTCTTTCCCTTTAGGCAAAGTAAGACCGAGAAGGCGGCAGCGCACAATTCCGCCCTGCCGTTTCAAGTGGCAGGAACTATTTTTCTCTCCGGAGCTTGCTAACATATATTAGTTGCTGTTTTTCTGCCCAGAGCTTTGACGTACTCAACTACAAGCGGGTTTGGCGGAGGATCAGCACAACAAGCGAGCAGCGGTCAAACGGGAGAGGAAGAAACAAAAGGTTTACCGGCAGTGCTCCACATCCCCTTCCACGCTTGAGGTTCGCACTGGTTGAGCGGTCTGGCCGTCACCCCTCGGCCCGTACTCGGGCATCTGTTAGAGGATGTGTCGCGAAATAGGTTTGACCTCAAGGCAGAGCAAAAGCCAGGCCTTTAATATTGCTTGATTAAAAATAGATAAACTCAGCAGTAAGTGGGAGTTTGGCCCGTTGTTTGCGTTACGGATGTTCTTCTAAATGCTGTCACTTCCTTAAAGAAATAGCGTGGTTCCTTTTGAATTTTAAGTGACTTTGGATTGAAATTCTGCGTGCGTGATTATCTGGCTTAGTGAAGGCTGTTGTTGTTATTATTAGCAGTTTGGGGCGTTAACCTCTTCACTGCTGAAATCTCAAAGTGCAACCTGCCATTGTAGGGGCACTCAGGAGCTGGAAAGGTTAAGAAGCCATTGAAACACATTCAGGAAATGTCATAATTTTCAGGCTGATGAAGTGCTAGCCTGGAAAAGAACAAAAAAGCCCCATGATAATAATAATTACGTTTACTTTATGCTTGCGAAGAAGACAGTGTGAAGGAGAGCGGGCCATAGACAGTAGCTCATTTTTGGTTCTGCCCCCATCAGTTATGTCACCTTCCCGCTTTACTTCCGTAACCCCAGAAACGTGCTGTGCAAAGGGAGCCGGGATGCAGAGGGATGATCTGACACAAAGCCACACGTCCCTTTCCAGTCATTCTGGACCTCGCTAGCCTTTTCCCTTCCCCTCCCTCCTCCCCTGGCTAAGGAGCATCTGGCCCTCTCCCTCTGGTGAACTTGTGTGACTCTATTGCAAGTATAGATTTAGTTATTAAATCTGGAGATAAAGTATGGATCTGTTCCACTAATCAGATACCACGGTGATTAGAGCCATAGAAGTACTTGGAGAGATCAATTAGATTAGATTATCAAATCATTATAAGCAAACTCTTAAAGACAAAGCAATAGCAAGTAATCTTGTGTCACTGCATTTCTTTAGAGAATATTTGCACTCTCTTATTGTTTGTTTGCCTCTGTTTTATTTACACGTGTTAAGACCACAGTGGCACTGAGCTTTCACGCTCAGAACTGGGCTGGAGGACGGAATGAACCAGTTTCTATCGTAAAACTCTCTCTGTGGTGCTGGTCGTAGGCTAAAACACATTATTGCTTGTACTCCAGGTGAAAAAACACACGCACGTGGAAATCTGACTTTATAAAGCAGTTAGGCAGTTTCTTGGGGGAGCCCATTTCAGATCTCTGGGGTTAGGCAGGAAACCTTCTCTTCTCTCGCCAGCCTTTTATTAGCTCTCTTATCTCATTCTGTATTTATTATTTTGGCTGTGTAATCTTATTTTGGCGACTTTTATTGCATAAAGCCGGTGTTATGAACCACTGCTAGCTAATTCAGATAAAGGTTTGTGATTCATTCTTTAGCTGGTTGTTTTCAGGGTTCCTGTGAAAACGGTTTTCCTTGCTACAGCCTGCAGTGTCGTTTCCTTAACGTGTGTATATATGAGCTTTTCTTTATTAATATCTATTTTATAAATACTCCAGCTAATGCTAATATAGTGTTTTCATGAGAGAATTGGCAGAATAGTATACATCAAAGGCAACAATTAGCGTATTTTCATTTGACTTGTTCAGCCTATTAGGTTGTTAAATTTTGCATAGAAAATCATTAGCATGTTTAATTTGGGAAGGAAGCTCTTGGAAGAGGAGTTGTGGACGTAAATCAATCAGCGAGGAGGCTCTCATACCGTATTACAAGAGCAGATAGAGCTCTCAAATATTTTCCCATATGGTTAACCGTAAACGCAAAGAGGCGAAAAAACTGCAGATTATCACTGATTTAGGAGTTAACAAAAAATCTTCTGATGGCTTTGTCTGATATTAAAATCTAGAGCAAGACTGTATCGTTTTCTTTTCTTACGGAATACTGGCATAGAAGTACAGGTTTGCAGTTGCGGTATCCCTGCTCTTTTTTAAATGAAGGTGAAGGACATCCAAATCAGGCCTGGCATAACATAGTTCATGCTTTGCTTTCTTTTCTTTCCTCAAAACTAATTCAAGGACCGTTGCATCGCAGGTGATGTTGCAACTGTTCTGCCCGGTGCTCGCTACTTCAGAATTAGCTGAAATTGAAGAAGTGACAGATAAAACTGCGAAGTGCCTTTTCCCCCCCCATCTTTATTGGGAGCATGCGACCCGACATTCTGGCGATTTAGAAAGAGTTATCTGGTATTAAGTAAATTCAAAAAGGTTTGGATTTTGACCAATTAAAGTCAAAGAGGAAAGGTCAGAAATCAACACCAAAATAGAACAAATATTAACTAAAGATTCCATCATACAGCAGCTAATCAGGGCTTTTGTGTGCCCTGCTGTGCCAATATCTATTCAGAAGCTAGTCATTATGTCTCCGTTTTAAAAAAGAACTAATTTTGAAGACTTCGCTGCACTAAAATCAAGTAATTTACTGCCTTTTTTTGCTGTGTTTTTATGATGTTTTGCCTGATTAAACATTCAGCGCTAGACACAGTGGCTTCTGGTTTTGTCCCTGCGCTTTTCAGGTTCAAATTTCTTTGAGTGCAGTTAATATTCTTTGGTGCCAAAGTACTTGATTGCCTTCATAAACTAGGATATTTAGTGGCAAAACTGACATAAGCGTCAGGATTACATTATTGATTATTTTGAAGGCACAAAAATCCATAAAGTCCTTTCCTTTGTGCTCCAGTGGAATGCACCTGTGCCCATTTGCACTCAGTGGGTAAATTCGTGGCCACATAAAAGTCAATCGTGAAATTCAAGTCACGTGTTACAAGACCTGGCCCAAATTTCCATCTCTAAAAGATGAACAAACACAGACTTAAAAACAGATACCGGGTATTTGAATGTTTTGTAGTTTTTGAAAATTGTGCCTGAGACATATAAATATCTTCTCCCTTTCTCTGTCCTTTTTTCTCTATTCTTATTTCCTCAAAATAATTTTGCACCTTTCTTGTTTTACAGCCTTTCCTATAATAACAAATCTCTCTACCTTATTCTGCATTTTTCTGTGTTTCCTGAATTCATAGTCATTATTCTGTCTGATTCGTCTTTATTTCTTGTTTCCACCTCCATGTTTTTCATTTTAGAAACATTTACTGCCTCTTTAGGGCTACAAAATCACGAGCTATTCATTCGCCACTCTATCCTTTTTCCTTTATACTGAAGATGGAGGAACTAGGATAACAGAGTGGACTTTTGCAAAGTCACATACAGAGAGGGAAAAGAGACCACATGGCATTGTGGAGCTGAAATTAAAACATCCCATTCTTTTTTTATCGCATGTTTATTTTTGGGGGGGCCAGGCTGTTTATGATGCTTCTGGGCTGCTTTTATGGTTCGTGTAGCTGAAGCGATGCTTCTTGTCTTTAATTCCCGCACAGCTTAATCCTGATGTTTCCTAAGTGCAAGTATTTGTCAGCCAGTTACCCCCCATAGGGGTGAGAATCACGTCTTATCTTAGCCCGGGAAATATTTTCTGCCTCCCACTTGTCTTGCCGCCTTACAGCCTCCAAATAGGGAAAAAGAAAGGGTTGCTGCAGCTTTTATTAATTATTTACGTGCTGTTATCAAACATTCCTAGAGTGCCGTAAATTTACAGGCTTTAGTACAAACTTGGAGAAAACAAGTTCCCCGCTCTAGAGAATTTACAGTGAAGAAAAGACAACGGAGGTGAAGATATAAAGCCAGGGGATGTAGTAAAGCAGAGCAGAATACAGGAGTTTTGATAAGAAGGGATTGCCATAATACATGGTGTGAAGGAGAAGGAGAGCCGGAGTGCTTGGATGCGTGCACAGGGTGCCCGAAGAGGAGAAAGAGGCAGCAGTAAAAGCCGGTAACAAATAACGTACAGGGATTACAAGGAAAGCAAAAGGATTGACCTGATTTGTGTGTTTACCACTCGGCGTCTTAGCGGTGCTCTTTCAGCTCCTGAATATAATCATTTAACTCAATGGGTGGCAGAGGCAAGTGCGTGTTTCAAATGGAGACCGGCACGATCGAACGGGCCTCTCTCTCTCTCCACCATGGCTGGTTCATGCCTGCCCGTCGGTTAGCCACTGTTGCCAAAAGTCATACGCAACAATGGGAAGTGGCCCCTTCGGAGGAATTAATGACCCGTTCAGCCCCCAGCAGAGGGCTTTCTTTGGGCCAGGGAGGAGTAGCCGCTGTATTTCCGTCCTTCCCAGAGGCGGCAGCGTGATGGCACAGCGCTGCCTCAGATGCGCGCCGAAGCTGCTTTTTTAACTCAGTCCCTAACCTCATGCAGAACCATTATATTTTTGTCTTTTTTTTTTTTTTTTCTGATACGATTTTATTTTTAGATGCGTGAAAGCATGAGCACAAAGAGAAAAAGTGTACCTAAACAACAAAGAGTAACTGGAGGTGAATAGGCTAGGCTTAGCTTACAGAAATCCACAGACGCTGACATTATTTCCCAGTGACTTTATTACGGTATTATGCACTGTCTGGTAGTGTACGTTGTGTGTTAGTGTGCGATTGTGGTGCTGTTGCTGCCGTGGAGATCACTTGAAACAACAGTCTATTAAATGGCATAATATATGATAATCAGCCACAGCATAAAAACATGTGTGTTGTAATAATGCAAATTGTTGCAAAAAAAAACCAACAAGGTGTCTGGGAGCGATGTGGGCTCACCTGGTTCTCCTCAGCGCAAAGGGCTGCTCTAAATCTGACCATGCATTCGGGCATCGCGTCTCCCCTGATCAAACGCCGGTCCTTGTGCTGCAGAGCTGCAGAGTACGTTCAGAGACTCCGTCCGCGTGTATTTAAGACCCCCAGATAAGCACGCTCCTAAAGGAGAGCAGCCGTGGAACGCGGGGCTTGTCCAGGGGTAGGTCAGGGTAGGTATTCATTTAAAGATTTGCCCGGTGGCAATATCGCCATTTGCTGTTATAGGAGCGGGATTTGTCCCATAGTCTGCTGACCCTGGAAGGGTGGCTCCCCTGGATGTTGCTTCAGCAGTTTAAAGTGGTCGTAAAATGTCTGTGAGCCTAGTTATAATGTTATTATGAAAGAGGCATAATTGTAGTCACTGTCTGAGTTCTGAGCAAGACAAATATTTTTATGATCGTGTGATTTCACTCTGAGCTAAAAAGAGGTATCCGTTGGCCTTCTCTACTTGCAGTTGCATTTATTTGCTTGTTTAATGTAACTTCCCTTTCACTAACTTTAAGAGGGAATACTTTAGGATAATACAGGCGTGGAGTGTACGTGTCTGAGTCTGTGGACAAAACGATCAGCCAAAAGCTATACATGGGAATGAATACATAATCAGCAACCTCGGACTTGCCTGTTATAAGAAAATAGCATTAAAGAACAGAACATTGGACTGCAATGTAAGTTGCAGCTACTTCCCTGCCAGGGCAGCGCAATCCTCTTGGGGCTGTCATCCCTTGCAACTTGAGCGATTGCTAATTGCTTTTATGAAAGCGCCAACTTCAATTACATTTTTTGTGTGTCACCTGTACAGCTTTATATTTGCATGTGTTTAGAAAGGCCTTCATGCAACGCTGAAAAAATTGGGAACTACAAAAATTCGCTTCGCATTTGAACCGTAGCTTTAAACACACCGCAGCCAAGGGAGAAACGGTATTGTACCTATCGCGCTTTCAGTTTGGAAAGGTGGGAAAAATGCAGTGCTTTGCTAACTGTGAACACTGCCCACACCTCCTTTTGATCTTCTGGGTTTGCGGCTGGCACCGATGGAAAGCTGCTCCGCAGAGCAAATGCTCGTTATTTGGTAGCTGCATTTGGTGCGAGACTTCACAGATGCAGCAGCAGGCCCGACATGCCGACTCGTCGAGCAGGTGACAGGGAGAGCTGATGTCCCCAATCACCGACTTGACTGAAAGTAGAGAAACCCTCAACACCACGCCTGGGGTTCACCTTCAGCTTTGACAAAATTCAGATTTGGACCCGACCTGCCTGGCTCGAGCCAATGCCCCCTTCAAGGAAAAGCTAATTAAAATGACTTTTATGTCTTTCTTGGAGTCAGCGTGTCATTTGTTCTGGCAGCAGATGCGACGAAATTATTGTACTTATTTTGAGTTTTCTATGTTATCTTAATGACCCGGAAATTTTTTCAAGGAGGTTCAGATTGCGTGGAATACAGTGACAACTGCATTATTGCCAGTGTTTCTTTTCAATATCCATACTCATTTTATGGTCTGTGGTAGGTAGGGAGGAACTGCTTTATGGTTGAGCTCTCTTTTAGTGAATCAGAGTAATTTCTCACAGTAATAAACCAGAGACCTGAATTAGCAAAAATCTGATCCCTAATTGACCTTATCTTGCTGCCAGTCTGATGTAATCCAGATTCTGACGTGGTCTTGCCCTCCTTTCTTGTGAATAGTGAAAGAACACTCATTCTCATTGATTAAAAAACTTAGTTTTCTTAAAAAAAAAAAAAAAGAAAAAAGGGTAAAAAAAAATTCATACCTTTCAGGCATTTTCCCCTTTAGGAATATGTTTTATTGGTTTCCACAATTAAAAGTGCTTGCAATTTTTAAAATTATTATGTTGCTGATACGACTCTGAATTCGCAGATACATCTGTGTCTTTGTGCATGTGGCAGTGCCTGCAGTGGTAAAATTCTTCTCAAGTGCAGTAAAAGCAGCTCAAAACCTCTTGTACCTAACAGTTTTGGGAGGCAGATGTAGCTTTTCTTCCCTCGCCCCCCCCGGCCTTTTTTTGTTTTTTTTTTAAGCAGGAAGAAACAGACTGTGTTATATATTTTTAACGAAATGGTATTCAGATTAAATAATTATAAGACAGACTTGTAGTAACCTACTGATTACTTTCTGCTTGGGAGTTACCCTTGTAGTAGCTGAAATCGTTGGTAAAATGGTGATACAGAAAACACATGTTGTGTTTTAAAGAACCACTTCTTGATGAAATTACGATGAATTTTTAGGTTTTGTAAATCAAAGCACTATAAAAATAAAAGCTAAGAGTACCTTTTATGGATTTTCAATCCGATTAATATTTATTAAACTACAATTCTTTAGATTTCTGTATCTCAGATACTCTGTCATGCAGTAACACAGGATTGTCTGAGACTAAAATTAACTTGGACCCACCTGAAATCAAAGGGAACTGATTTCTTCAGTTTCATTCCTCAGACTGCCAGAAATGCATAAAGTAGAAAAGTCAGAGAAACCTCATAATTAGATTGGAAAAGTTCTTGCTACTTTATACATCATGGATAGTTTTAGGAATAAAGATGTGCAAAGTTCTTAAAAAAAAAAAAAAAGAAAAAGAAAGAACCCCCCTATTTAATCCTGTATTACTGTAAAATATGACTAGCAATCCAACATTGAGCATTACCACCCAGCCTTCAGAAGTGCTTCTGCCACGTTGTAACAGTCTTTCCGGCCACATCCTCTGTACTGCTCTGGACCAGAGTTTATGGTACTCTATAGATTTTTCAGAGAAAGCAAAAATTGCTCGCCTCTGCTTAGCAATTGCAAGGAAGGGGAAGGCAGAATTTCCCCACCAGCTGTAGCGGTGTTTCACCTCCGGTGAGGCAAGCAGGTGTTTTGTATCAACACAAATGCATTTCTTAATTTATTCCAATTTATGTATTAGTATACATTTATCTTCTAGTGGTTTTATTATGGTAATTTGAGGTATGTTGGCTGAAGTGCCTAATATCAATATTAAAAAGCGATTATACATATGATTTGGAAAAAAAACAGTGAAAAATGGACAACGATTTTCTTCATGCGTGTAAAAATGATTGAAAGGTTTGGAAATTTAATCTTCTTAAGTTTATTTTTGCTTATCTTGGGCAGAGGGGTATATTTGATTTAGCTAATCCCAGAGCTTTTAGGGGGGTCTTTTTAGGGGCCAGGAAAAAACACCTCAGTTATCTACTGTGGGATTGTAGCTTTAAGTAAGAGAATAGGACTTCAGGTGTCTAAAATAATTTTTGTTCCTCATACTCTCCCTTTCAGAAGTTAAAATCGACTCTCTGACTGCCTTTGAGTTGATAAAATTTCTCGTTTTCCCGCCTGCTGTCAGCTTTTCCCGGCCCACATTTCTAATGTGAAAAAGAACAAGAGCAGGTGGTGTATTCTGAAACTGTTTTGAAAACCAAAGCAAACTTTTTTTCCTATATAACAGAGGGGAAAAAAGGACGCGCCCTATTTGTTTCTTTTCTCCCTCTCTCTAGGTCATCTTTAAACTGACTCTGCCTCTTCATATTTCTTTTTAGAACGAGAATTTCAGTCCCAAATTGCAGTGAATGTTATGGCAGAAACCCTGCAAAAAAAAAAAAAAAAAAAAAAAAAAAGTTGTCATTTACAGTGGAAAATCTGACAGAAGCTGAAGTAGAGACAGCAGTAAACTGTAATGCAAAGTTAAAGACCGGAGCGGAACGCAGCCTCCTTCTTTGAACTATAACCATATTTACACTCCCCAAACAATTAATAATTCATGATATACAACGGTCATGGAACGTACTGTGGCGATGACGTACGGCTGTGTTATTTTTTTTCTTTATTATTTTTTTCCCGAAAGCAACGCCTTTCATCCCAGGGTGCTTTGAGAAGTAGTTTTCACTCGTGACAGATTCGCCAACGCCCCGTCCCGGCGTGGCGGGGCCGCGGGTGCCGGCTGGTGCCGCGGCGGGGCCGGGGCTCCTGTTTGCCTTCCTGTCACGGCACACGGCTTCTGCCCAGATTTATTGCGGGTACTGACGGCCGGTATTGCTGCAGATAGAATTGCTATACCCATTTGCTTGTTTTTCTTCGTTTCTCTTAATTTCAATTCGAGCAATTGACATAATCTGTGCTGGTCTCAGCTTCGGGCTGAATTTTGTGGCAAAAGCTCAGTGAAGACCTCGTAGCTGTCGGCCGAGAGAAGGTTTAAGAGAATCGCGCTGTTTCCTCTTGCAAAGAAAGTTGCTGCAGCCGCTTGATGGAGGACCTGTGTTCCCCCTTGCTCCAAAGCGGGCATGGGGTAGATGTGAGCAAGTAATTATGAGACCGTAGACTGTTTCAGAAGGCATTTGCATAAGAAGGCAAATTAGATTAGTTTAACTTAATTCTGGTGTTTCCTAACCTCCCAGTCTTTGACTCAGCAACCTTAATGTTATTTTAATATCGTTTCTTGAGATTAACACAGACAAAGAGTCCCCATAGGTCCTATAAATTTGATAATCACATGGAAAATCTAACAGGAGACGTTTCTGAGAAAGAACAGGAAAAGGCATGGGCGTATGGGAAGGAGGAAACATTTCTTTATGGTGGCTTTCAGAAAAACTCCTGTAAACTACCACGAAAAGAGGGCGAAATCTTCATCCGTTTGAAATCAAAGGGATTTATTTGACAGTTTATGTGATTAGCACAGAAAAGATATCTGCTGCAGTAGAGGCAGAAGGAATTTTTTAAGAAGCCTTTAAAGTGGCATAGCGAACTATTCAATTCCGTAGATTTCTATAGTAATATTCTGTAGGATCCCGTCATGTTTCTCACAGCAGAAAATTCACTTTTTAGGTATGCTTATTTGCATTATTTGTAACTCAAAGGTAAAATTCGGACTCTTTCTTTCCAAATGTTTTTATCGTTTTCCTATGTTAGTCATTGCCTGAATGGTACTGTGTGTTAACTTAAATTCTGGGGTGGCGTACTGGAGGAGAGGTCGTTACATTTCCTTACAGATTATATTAACATTGGATTAAGAAAGCCACAATAAGAATTATCTACTTGATCTTCCACAAGTAAGCATTAGTCTGGTTTAAGTCTTTAAAGTGTCAGACAATGCAGCAGTGCAAGTTCTAATTAGCATGTAGCTAATGCATATATTGATGTTCATGTGAAATAAAGGCGCCAGAGAGCATAATACATGTATTATTTCAATGCTTGTGGGGGTTTATTGTGATATTAATTATAAATCAGAATGACTAAAGAGTTATGTAGATGTTCTTTGTATTAATTAAAGCCAAATAAGCTGATAAATTGGTTTTTTCCACCCTTATAAGAATAGAAAGTTGGAAACGTCTTGCTGCCCTCACCTTGCCCCCTGTTTGAGTTTACAGAAAAAAATACCTTGAGCTACTTCGGTTTGCCTCCTTTTTCCCAAATTTTTGCCCTCACTTTTTCAAGGTGTTTTCAGCAATTGCAAAGCTCAGAAATATATTAGCTGAAATTTTCATGTAGCCTTTGGCTTCGGAAGGCTTAAGGAATGACGTGAAATATGGTGAGATTTGTGATGTACAAAGAAAGACGTGGGAGCATTAGTGTGACAGCGGTAATCTGTCACTGCGCGGGTACGGCTTTTCCTAGACCCGTGACGGCCCCCGGCTTTCACCCAGCTTTTGGGGATGACACAGAAGGAAAGGTGCGTCCGCTCTTCCCCCAGGGGATTTTTAAAGGGATTGTTGCATTTTCATGAGCCCCTGGCCCTGAGTGGAGAACCCCCCAGTGATGGGGGGGCAGCGGCTATCTCCTCGGCGTGACTGCCCGAGTCCCCGCCTGCGCAGGCTTATTGCAGCGACTGCTTCTCTCTCACCGTAGCCAGAGAACTAGTTGCTCATATCGCAGGTCACATTAGACAAGCGTCCCCCTTTGGCTGTACTACCTCTGTCCTTTCCGCCTCTCGCTCCCTCTCTTCCCTTCCCCCAGCGAAAGGCACAGCAGAACCAGCAGCGCGATTTCAAGTGCAGAACTGAACAAGGAAGAAAGGAGGTTAAAAGCCCTTAAAACATATGGCGTGCTTTGGCTTAATAGGAAGTAGGTGGCAATCTCCACAGGGATGCAGCATGTTTTTATGAAGTGTTTCTTTCCCAAATACCTTTTTATGATTTTTCCAGCATAGACGTGCAGTAAGTGAATGTAACTAGAGTATATGCCGCGGTGTAATGTGCGCCTTCTGTAAATGTGACAGTGATGAGTTTGACGGAAGAGGAGGTGGCAACCAAAACAAAGACAAAAAGTGCTGTAAGGACTATGTGGAAATTAAATGCAGGTGCCATTTAGGGTATTGCTGTAGAGCCTGCTGACAGTGTTTACTTCCCTGCTGAGGTAGAAATCTTTCTCCGCTAAAAGCCTTCACAAGAGCGCTGAGGATATCCCTGTGCAGCAGTGTATTACAGGACACGCATTTGAGAGGAAAACTGTTAAAGCCACCTCTTAGTTTTATTGAATTATTACTGCTCGGAGAAAAAAAAAATATACTTTAGGCAAAACCCAGCTGTTAAACGTAGCGCTTTTGGAGCGAGCGTGTTTACTTCAGCGTGGCATTTAAAACGTATTTATCCCCAAATCAAACAGCAAAAACTACAGCACTGGATGCAAGAAGCAGATTTACGGATCTGGGTTACTTCTCCTGCAGGAGCTGGCTCCGAGGGCACTTCTCCTCAGCGCGGAGAGAGCGGCTGCGGCCGACCCCGTGAGCGGTTAGACCGAGGGGGAAGGCGGGGGGGTCTCTGCCCCCCCCCCCCCCCCCCCCCCCCGTGCAGCCACAGCCAGTGTCCGAGCTCGCCGGGGCTGGGGGAGCACCGCAGGGGCACCGGGCACGGGCTAAATGACAGGTTAGAGATGGCCGAGTGGCTGATTTCCATCTCTCCTCTCTTTCTCCTTCGCTCCCTCCCCATTCTCTCTCTCCCCCTCTGAAGTATACATTGCTGAGGCTGATGTGGGGTCACAGAGCCTTGAGCATCCCGTGGCAGTTCGTGGAGCACTATGGCAATTTATTTGTCTTTTATTACAGAAAAAAAAAAGAGGACTCTCATTTCCCTACATTCAGTCTGTCTGTACACAGCTTCTCTTCCTCGGGATACGAAGGTAGGCGGTGGAAGTGTGTTCCTATAAAAACTAGGTAGAAATTTTACCCATTGTCTAGAAGCCCTCACAATATTGTGACTGCTGTGGCAGGTGAATAATGAGCCACTATGCCTGGCTTCCAGCTAAAAGGGGCTTTGTCCTGGCTACGCGGCAAAGGCATCCAGAAGAATGCAGAGCGGTTTTCCAGTATACAATGAATCACTCAGTGAGGCCGAATGACACTCTCGGAACACTCGTCCCAGATATTACAGCTGTTGAAGGAAGCTGCTTATGAAACAAGGCTAGGCTCAGTCGCTCCGTGACCTTACAGTTCCTGCGCTGTAGGAAATAGTTGGGGTAACTCTCTGCAGGAATAGCGTTGCTTTGAAACCCATAAAGCTCGGCGAATGGATTTACCGGAGCGCTAGAAAGATATTACTTTGGGACCTACCCTGGTAGGACGGATGCTGAAAGCAGTGTGGTACCCATTTGGGTAGATCGCACACACTTCATGAGAGCGAGGGGCATTTACTTCAGAACCTTGGCAAAACAATGGAAAGTAATACCAGGAAACGGGAGATTTGTCTCTTCCCAGCCGGGAAATCTATCGCAGCTGTAACGGACTTGGTGAAATGGACTTTTCCTCGCACGCTCAGCTTCTGCCACAGAGGGAGCTGTGTCAGTATTTAGGTATATAAGTGGGAATTCAGGATGTTTTGCAAAGCAAAACAGATAGATTCATTGGTGTGCACCTAAAAATAATCTCCTCACTGGCTTTACTATGCGGAAGAGTTCTAGGTGGTGTTGCTGTGACTGCTGTAGCGTGGTGAAATACTGTAACCTAGCTGTTAAACCCGCTTTCTCTATTTTCATCATCAGTAACGTAAGCTATATTTTATATCGCCCCGTATAAGCTCTCGGAATAGTCTGTGAGCAAAAATGGCACTCCTATGCATTAGCGTAATGGGAATATATTATTTACAGGTTATACTTGCCTTCAATTTCCATCTCTTTTTTTCCTTGAAAATTTCATGCGTTTCAAAAGTAGCTGCAGTCATAGGTAAGACCATATTCCAGCTAGATTTGGAAAAAAGGTTGAATTTGTACACCTATCCACTGCTGCATCACTTTCTTTACTTCACGGATAATCAGTTTCTTAGTGTTGCTCATATACATTATTAAAGTTCACTTTCATTTTAATGAATTTCTGCTAAGAGAGATCACGTCCCAGTGATTCACAGTATTTATATACCTGTGTAAGTCAGAAAGCAGGAGGCTGTGCCACCGAGGGAATTATGCTTGTCCACAGCCTTTTTAGTGAAGAACTGTTTACCTGTAAAGCAATGTGAATATATAATTCCTATGCAGACACTTTGGGAGAAAACCCAAAATTAATGGTATAAGCATACGATCATCTGTTAGGTCTGTGCTAATCACATATGAGCAGTTTCTGATAATTAGAGATTATTGTGTGTGTCAGTAGCCGAGCGAGGTCTTGCACTTTCTTTCTGCCCTCGGGATTTCAGCATAGTGTACCCTGCAATCATTTCCCTCGTCCATGCTTTGGTTTTCATCTATCACAGAACAGTTTAGTTTTTTTTTTTTTTTTCTTTTTACTTAAGATACAAATTTCCTGCGATCCTGAGGCCAGATTGTGATAAAATCACATCTGCATTCACAAACAAAACGAAGATCAGGATGGCATTAGCTGGGAAAAATGTGCACGCATATACAAACTGTTGCATGTCACTTCCTCCGGTGTGGAAATGTGTGCCAATTTAATGGCCTGTTGCCGTGGGTGTGCTATACAATATGAAAACTGCGCATGAGTGTTCATTAGGGAAGCAGATCTGGGGGGTTACCTACTGTCACCCCCTGGAGATTTGGGCTGTTCTGCCTACCCCCGGCTGCTCTCCAGAGGAGATCCCTGAGGTCCTGTGTCCTCTGCCAGTCCCCACAAGTGTCCTGGTTGCCCTGTGGTCTCTAACGAGGTGCAAGGTGTTCCTATTTCGGCAGCTGATCCATCGCAGGATCCCCGTGTTTCTTGAGCTGTGGGACCCAGCACCGAACCTTTCATTCCTTCTGCTCTCAAAGCAGTGACGTCGAGACGGTATCGCGTGTGAAACTGGGAGAATTTTCTTCTCCCGTTCCTCGGTCCCCTCCTGTGCGGCAATCAGGGTTCTTTGGAGACATTGCAGGTTGACTCGGTTGCTCTTTCAGCGCTGTGTTGGAATAGCTTCATTACAGTCAATGGAACTATTCCATTGAGTAACTTATTCAGCAGGGTGAGAAAGAAGCTCACAATATGGCCATAATAATAGGCCCGATTTTGTCTTCTTTAAATGCACAAAATTCCCCATTGACTTTAGTGTAAAAAGAAACGGGGATATCAGGCCTCATGCTCTCTGTCTAAATATAATTCTACCTTACATATTTGACCTCTATTTTTGGAAAAAATCACTTTTAAAGGAAAGTCCAGAGATACGGGAGCATTTATACATTTATATAGGGGGAAAAATGAAATCACTTCTGTTCTTCTGTCTGGCTGCTGGAGCACAACAATGTGCCTGCCAAACCCGATGTGTAGCTTGGCCTTCAAGCTAGACAGCAAAGCCGTCAATGAACAAAAGACGCAACAAAAGCCTTGTTTGAAGTACAGCAGGAGAACGTCGGGGCCTGAAATTACGTTGAAGGACATCGGACTCTTTATTTGTCTTTTAAGTTATATTTAAAAAAGATTCGGATGGGACCGAGTTAAATCTTGGCCCCATATGAACAAGGTCATCTGTAGTTTTTTATATTACAGAAGGTAGGGCATGTTCTGTTACATGTATCTGCAATGTCCAAGAATCGGTACTGGAAAGACTCCAAGTTTCATTTTGCCTAGACTAAAGCAACAGTTTACTACTGTTGTTCTGTGATTTCCCCCCCGCCCCCCCCCGCATTTAGCTGAATACAGCGATAAAATCTATCTGCAGAGAATATTCCCCTGACAAGAATTGCAGTGTAAAAATAAAACAGCAGATGGCACCCGGGAGCATTACTGAGAGGGATACAATCTGAGCCTGGCGTGAAAATGGTGCTGGAATTGGTTTAAAACAAATAAAGCAACAATCTCCTCTTCTTGCTAACGCTGAGCGTGTTTAGACCCAAGATATCACTTCTTTACTTGTCTCTTGCGATCCTTGGAGCCTTCTGGAAGAGTCTTGGATACTTTTCAAAATAATTGTACTCAGTATTATATGTCTGATCTCCTAACTATACAAAAATCAATACACTTTTATTAAAAATGCCAAGATACAAAGTGAAAGAGTGTGGGCACAGACCCAGTAACTTCCTTGGCACTAGAGGGATTATTTCTTTCGCAAACAACTTGCGTCAGGATTGGGATGGCACACTTCCATTCAATGACATTTGGATCATCTCTGTCTACTACAAATATCATGTCCAGCTGCAGGGACGTGATTAATAGATCAGTCATGTCATAAAGATAACTCTATAGTGATATCTTTGTATTTTCAAAATCTAATACCTTTCCCTCTTGATTGTGTAGCTGCTGCTTGGATACTGTATGGGCGAAGCCTGCCATCCCTCTGCTGTCCATTGAGACAAATTAAACCCTATAAAGAAAAAATGCAGTTTAAAAATGTGATGTATTGTTTTAAAAAATTGATTTTTAATTAAAATTTCTTGTAAAAAGTAAACTATAAACCAGAATTATTACTGCATAATTTATAAATGAATTATTTCCACAATCATAACGCAATTTTTATTTCCCTTGCACTTTATAACCTGATTATCACAATTATCTCATTTAACGTATTGGTATATTTTACTGGAAGAACGAAACTTGTTACTTTTTTGTTTGACATGGAGGAAGAGAGAGGAGGGAACCTTTTAAATTCATTTAGGGTCCGGGTTCTGTTTTTGAATTCTGTTCTGTTCTTGAATTGCAGATATGGGGACAGACTATTTAACAGGGCCCATTGTGATAGGGCAAGGAGTAATGGTTTTAAACTAAAAGAAGGTGGATTTAGATTAGGAAGAAATTTTTTTACTCTGAGGGTGGTGAGACACTGGCCCAGGTTGCCCAGAGAGGTGGTCGATGCCCCATCCCTGGAAGCATTCCAGGTCAGGTTGGACGGGGCTCTGAGCGACCTGATCTAGTTGAAGATGTCCCTGCTCATTGCAGGGGGGTTGGACTAGATGACCTTTAAAGGTCCCTTCCAACCCAAACTATTCTATGATATAAACTGTAATAGCTGCATGTGTTTTGGTACATATTTGAGACAAAATCATACCCACAATAACACACCCGATGCCAGTTCAGATCCTGCTCTTTCACCGATTCTGAGTGTTGACAGAAAATGGGACCTGGCTCCAAACTCCTACCCCTACACCTTAGCTTGATCCATTTCTAGAACTAAAAATATCTATAATTCAAGACATCAGTGAGAACAGATTCTGGTATGTATGAATGAACATCTTGTCATAAAGGTCAAAACAGTAGGCCGTATATCAGCTAAAAATGTCCACTGTGATCAGCATCTTTTCATTACAAACAGTTTTCCAAGACCTACGTGCTATAACTTCCATCATATGAGGACTGATTTTCTTTTTCCAGGGAAGAAAGCTTGTAACACGTGTCGTCTTTGATTTCTGGCAGTTCATGATGAGCATTACTGTATTCCAAAAAAGCATAACCTATGACTCCTAGGTGAAGGGGAGAGCCATGTGGAGCTGGACTGGAATGATGCTCCCTTCCTAAAAATGTAAGGGCTGAATTCTTCTGGGATCACTTTGGAGTGATTTAAGATGCATTTGAACGCATCTGAGACAACATTTTGCCTGTGGAGCACTGTGTTGTTGCCAGGTGAACAGTAACACACGCGGACCAGACCTGTAGTTCAAACAAGGCCGCGCAGTCAGTAAGCGGGCCTCGGAGTTAAGCTTAAATCTCAGTACCTTTCCCGTTTCCCAGTGCTTTTGATCCACTTCATGACTTTTGGAAGGTCATTTTTAATCTTCCTTCCTCCTACCTCTTAGCAAGTTCAAATACTTTGTAAAATCTGCTGGGGAAATGCGATGTTTGTGCATTGTTGAGTCTATCTTAGCGTGGCATAATAATTATACTGCCAACATTTTAGCTAACAATACGTGCTGAATGCTACCCCACTGTGAGTGATTCTAGTTTTCATTGTTGTCTTATTAAATCAGCCTGTAGTTTCTACTGGAGCTAACACATGACCCAGTTTACCTTCAATATAAGAAAAAGCTTCTTAGATTCTTCAGAGGAACGTACATTGAATAACCTATCGTTATTCTGATAATGGGAAAACAATCACTTGACCTAGGAGAAGAGAAAGAGTAATATAGGCACTATATAGGAGCTCTGAGTTAATCAGATTAGAATCTGTTTTCTATAACTAATTTAGTAGCTGCCAATAGTATTGGACCGAGCTTCTCGCTTTCCCTGTGAACCTGCATACATAAAAGCGGTGACGGCTTTCTCACACAGCCTTCACTCTATCCCCGACTACATTCACCTCCAAGGATTTCTCCCCTTATGGTGTCTTTCCCTTTTTATTAAAACACTCCCAGCATTGCTTTTTTTATGGTGGCGGTTGTGACGGAGACATCTATCAAATCCAAAGCAGCTTCAGGCCATAGTCCCGTGTTGCACAAAGCATCAGATAGCTCCAGTGGTATCCACCTTAAATCACAGCAAATGCCATTGCAAGTTCTTGATCTGCCCATTCACCTAACGACTGTATTGCTTAAAAGAACTTGGATGGAAAATAGTTTACTTTTACTTAAAATAATGCTGAAGTAATGGGATGTTCTAAGTTGCCCGAATGCCGCAAGTACCATTAGGCTCTTTTGGCACATGAAAGCAGAGCAATGGGAAAGCTACTTTAGAAAATCACATATAAAATGTATTCAGAAGTTGTTTTTTGAAAGGTATTGCAAAAAAGCATACCTTTTATACATTGAAGTAATAAGTGGTTCGGCAAATCCTTTGCAAACTTGTCAAAATGTCATATCCAGGTACTGGATTGGAAAATTAGTAACTGCTGAAGTGTGTGAGTGTTTAAAGGTGTCACTGTGTGTGGCAGACTGGCGGATTTTAGCTTCTGGCTTTAAGGAGAGATGTTAATCATTAGTGCTGATATTTAAAATGTCAGAAGACCTTAGCATGAAGAGAAAGGATTTAATATGAGACTCTGCTGTGTCATGTTTCCTCACAGAAAAGAAGGAAGATTGGCACCTGTTCTTTTCTCTTTTTCTTTTTCAATTCAGTGCCACTGTAATAGCTGAAGCGGCATCCCAAAACCACACGAACTAGCAGAGCGTGGAGCTGTGAGGTGGAGAAATGGATTGCTTACCTGTCCCTTGCTCTTTGGTACGGTTCCCTTTTCTTATATTCCTGTTGTAGCTCCCAGACTCTGTCGTTGCAGTATCTGGGACCGTTGCGCCCACCGGCATTGGCAGGGAAGCACAGCTGGAATAAGGGAACCTTAATTTATCTCTTCCATCCTCACCTGCTACGTGTCTCCTTTTCTTTGGCTTTGGATGAGGCTCTGAAAAAATAAGGGAAATTTTCTTTCACAGCAAGTTTCTTGGCGAGGATTTCGACGACCTCTGCTTAATGCTTTCTGAGACAATACTAGGTAAGCAAAGCTGCAGAATTATTTTACTTCCACAACCGGTGCTTTTAAACTACTTGGTGAGAGTGGTCTTAGTGGCTAGAAGAGTCTAAAGAGGGGTAAAGAAGAAAACTCATCTATAATTTTTTTCGATTGGATTGTCTTATTTCCTTTTTGTAAAAGGCTGCAAAATGTACTCAGGTAGCTGAAGCCTTAAATTATTTGAGCTTAAGCATATAGTTTCCACTCTGTCAGGTTAATTCTGCTCATCTTGGTGAACTTAAGCAAGTCATATGTGAATTTCTCTGCTTTGGTGTTCACTTGGGCAACCTGCTGCACTGGGACACCTGAAGGGCGGTATTTATTAAACACATCACAGATATAAAAATGATCTGTAACTATTGAATAACACGATTGTAATAACCTGTTCAGAAAGCATTTAGGCATTTTGTCGAAACGTAATTGTTACGTTGGTTTATCTATTTTAGTTAGGGCTTTGGTTTTTTCCTACCAAAGTTGATTAATGGTATGAACCTGGCTATCACCAGATAAAGTTATACAAAGTCATATGAATTTTTCATTTTTAAAGATGACAGAGTTCAGAGAAAGTGTTTTGTATACCGAATAGCATTTTATATGCTAGGAAATAGACAAAAGGACAAGATTTTTTGCTTATGGCAAGGTAACATAGAGACTTTGTGGTTGGTGTTCTAGCTTTAAAAAGAGAATGGAGAAAGATTGCTGTCTTGATGAATATTAATTAACACTTGCCTTTCCACAATTTTTCTACGAAACAAGTTGTTTCCTAAAACCAGTAATGAATTTCCGGGCTGTTATGTTGGTACCATTGTAAAGAACACTTGAGTCTCAATCTTTTAGCGATGCTTCTAGCAGGCTGGATGGTTTCGTAAACAGAAAAACTACTCTTGGGAGAGGGAGCAAGCTACAGATCTGTCATTGGAGTTCACGAGTTAAGTTCACGCTGATTCCTAACCTAGGAATTTCTGTTGGCCTGTGAAATAAGTGGAAGGTCATCTTTGTCCTGTTTTCATTGGTTTATGCTCCACACTTACGTACATCTGCAGCTGAAATTGTTGTTAGTTAATGACTTTATTGGCAGCTGCAGTGAAGAGAAAATGAACAATCCCGGGATGCGGTCCCTGAATGTCAGTGTTAAGTTGGGACACACCAAGGTAGCAGTATTTCTGAACTTATTATTGAATAAGCCCAAAGCTCTGGTAACCCCAAGCAGTAACCTGATATTTTTATCAGGCAATGCACTTATGTTTACTTTACCCAGAAGAAGCAGGTGCATTTCTGCAAGGGGATTTGCAGGTACCTTTTACGCTTATTCCATTTGACCCTGAAAAGGGAGGTACTTACGGTGACTCCAAGTCAGAGATGCTTCCAGTTAGCTTTCCCCATTCCTTTCAGAAGTCAGATCCTTCTACTTCTCTTCTTGTTGTAAGTGGCTGTTTTTTTCTCTCTCGAGTCTCACCTCCATCACCTCCCGTAAGCTGTCACTGCACCGCAGAGAGGCAGAGCCGAGGCACCAAGGTCTCGGTGCTCATTCCCGAAGGGCTGCGTGTAAGCGATGCGCCGCGCAGCATCTGCCATCACCCACCAGCTGAGGCATCACCACTGTGATCCTCCTGGTTGTGACAGGCAGGGTGAGTCTGAAACCTGGGGTTACTTTCAAGCCCAGGTTTCTCAGACAGATTACAGCTACCGTCTCCGTAAGGCATTTCATAGTATTCCGACTGCTGTAGATGGGGGGTTGGTTGGTTTGTTTGTCGCTTTTTCACAACATGATGCAAAGGAGATAAAGGCATGCATTTCATTACAAAATACTTCACTTTCTACAGTGGTTTAGTGCTCAACATTATAATATTCCATTTAAACATGTTTAGCTTTTCTCCTGCATGCACGTGTGTTGCTTCCCATTGCTTGCTCATAATAAAAGAAACCTGACATTATTCTTTCTCTCCTGACAATGCACTACCTGTTTCCTTTCTCTCACTTTTTTTCACTCCTCACAGCCTGCTCTTATTTTGTTCTCCCAGTCACGCGTTGCCATTTGCTTTCCCACTAGCTGAGAAGTGGATGGTTCAGAAGCAGAAGATACAATACGTATACTATAAAATTATTTTTACCAGAAAATTTAATGGAAAATCTCAGTAATATTTCACAAGCTACCACACACTGGAAAGTAGAGCACAGTCCATAAAAAGGAATAAACATGTGATAAAGTACTTGGCGTGTGGTAGTCAATACACTGATAGCAAACAGTTTTTATCCCTATGTGGAAAAAAATAATTAGTGACACATAAAAGACAAAAGTTACTTTTCCTTCTCTCAGTGATGACAGTGGGTGCTCTTGCTATGAGTTGTATTTCTCAAAGACAAGAAGATTAAGTAAAGGCAATTTCTGCATGAGCATCATCGGGATCAAAACATTCTCTATAATTTCTTGGTGTGTAAGGCAGTTTTGACAAGTATAAACCTGACAGTCAACGGTCAGAACACATTTAATACATCTTTCATGTGCTGAAGTTAGTGGGTCTAAGGTCTCCCTGGAGTAATATGATGTAAAAGATGTTCATGGCACTAATTTACTCACAGACCATTAGCTTTCTGCAGATGCCAGACTTTAAAGACCTGTGTGCAAGGAACGTACTCTTCAGACACCCATATTATACTGCAATCCTTCATTTTCTTAATGCAATTTCCTGCAGCTGTCCTGTTGGTCATACGACGTGCAATGAAGAGTAGACCTCGGAAAGTCGTAACTCTGAATAATAGGTCCTCTTATTTTGCACTAAATATTTTGAGTGTTTCATTCCTTAAGCAAAGAGGGGAGATGAAATTTTCAATATAAAAATGATTTGTTGTAGTCAGTTTTGACAAACAGTATTCTCTCGTGTCTCGGCGTTTTAAAGAAATTGGCAGAGAAAAATGAAATGCTAACTATCCTTATGAAGCCTTTTTATAGTCTTTCTGTCTCCGTTTCCCGATTTTAATAAGGTACCTATAAAAAAATGAATAATGAAGCAATATATAAACAATGTTACGAAGACAGCCTATTCTCATTAGGTCGAACACCCGTCTATTTTATAGATAGATTTTTTTTTTTTTTTTTAATGTGCTGAAGGTAAGTTTTGGAGGAAACGCCAAGAATCTATAGAATAATACATAATGATGAAGAATTAACGTCACATACCAAATTGTGTTGCCATTTGAATAGTATATCATGCAGTTCAGTGCCAGCAGATTTAACAGTCGCGTCAGCCATCATTATTAGAGCATCCAAAGGGTCATCTTTCTATCCAGGCAGGGTGGTCCAATAGCTTACACTGTGCACATGATAGAAGATAATGTGTGGGATCTCTGGTGATCTTTTTGATCAAGAATCAATTAAAATACGTTGCTGTTACTGTGACTGTTACTGTGACACTGGATATAGAGAAAGTGAGACACACTTGACAGTTACTAATTACAGCAGGCAGCGAAAAGAGCTCTGTGGAGATACGAGGACAGAAATGGCTAAATTAGTAAACCGTGTTGACACACTCGCTCAGTATTTTTCTATATGCAAGCGTAGCACATTCCCAGGTCTAGTGAACCTGACAGGCGTGAGTTACTGATGCTTTATGAAAATTAAGCAGAGAATATGATTTTTTTTATTTTTTTTTTTTTACAATTAGAGTAGCTCAAAACTAATTATCCTAGCAAAATGGAATGAGCAGGCTGTCCCAGCAGGGGAAACTCGCACTTGTCTGTGTTGCTGCTGGAGTTCAAAAGCAACCTCTAACTAGATGCTTTTTAACCTGGGGATGCCACCAAGAAAATGCTCCTGTTCTTTAAAGCAAATGGATGCTGACTTCTGTCCCACTCCCTCACTCCTTGTGGCGCCCAGTGGGACTTCGACATCACCTTGCTTTAGAGCAGGGATTAAAGAAATGTAAATCTGGGATAATTCTGCCCTGCTGTTTCTCACTCGCAGAGCTCTGAGCTCCCTCGGCATATGCCTTTCTTTGGGACAGTGTCCAAGAACAGCAGTGTTCAGATGCCTGGGGTGGAGGCAGGGAGCTTTATTTTGTTGGTTTGGGGTTGTTTTGGTTTTTTTTCCTCCTCTTTTGATCTCTTATGGAAAGTGCCAAATGGTCTTGTCATGTTCTGGGTGATTCGGTGTACGTTTCATTCGGAAACGTGTATGCCCACAGGAGGTAAACTGGTGCCTTGTAAGATGGATCCTGATAAAAACCTAACGCAGCTGCATGACGGTTTTGAACCTGAATTCTGTGTGAGGATCCCAGGGTGTCGTATCCTCTGGTTTGCCAGAACATTTGTGCATATTATTTTTTTTAAATAACTCTAAGATTTTATGAATCTGAACTTGTTATGCTTTACCACATCACGAAATTCCCCTGCATTTTCTTAGCAAGCATTTTTTTACAGCCTTGGACTTCTAATTGGGAAAATTGGGACTTCTTTAATGCCGGGGCTGTATTTCAGCTAATGGAAGAATCTGACACAGCACTGAGGTCAGCACTTTCTAGCATGTTTATCACACTGTTTTCAACCTCGGGTTGTGCTCAAATCTTTCTCTTCTTTCCTGTGGTCAAGACTTGCCAAATCACATCTCATCTTCCTTTACGGTCTCTCTGGAATTGGACCGTGCCTCACTTTCCTCTTCTGAGCACTTAATTTCACAGTGACATAACCCCCCTCTTTATTAATTTTCTTGATCTTAGCCTCACCTTGTCCGCTGTAAGCTTATTGCTGGTGTCTTTGCGTAGCGTCATAGCCAGGTGTCCCCAGAATGGAGGGGGACCCCACAGCGCGCACGTGCAGACCGTGCACATCCCTCCCCTGTCGGAAAGTTTGATTTCTCTTTCTCTGCTGGGTGAACTCCCAAGCTTGTCATTTTTTTTTTTTTTTCTGGTCTTGTATCTTGTTCCACCATGCTGTGTGAATGCAGAGTATCATGGCGCTAACGCCTTTTTCTGTCCCTTAAATAAGAGTTAAAGCTTATCGCAAGGTTTATAACAAACTGGCTGCCTGTGTTGGAAGTTGTACATTTCATCAGATTTTTTTTTTTTTACCACTAAATTATTGACGGAATGCTCTCTTATCTCACTGAGCATGAATTAGCAGCACAGGTGTATTTACCTCAGCATTGCATAGGCTCTTCAAAAATACGTCTTCAATACTAAGGTAACTTCTGAAAAACTCTGTATCATGTTTCCTCGGTGAAATTCGAGTGTTGCTAAAGGAGCTTTACCAACAAGAAGGGAACACGTACACCAGTAGCGTTAATAAAAATATAAACGGTTTTCAGCCAAACGTCGTGTGCGAACTAAAGCTGAGGGTTGAATCACAAATTCATACTGTAAAAGATCAGAAGGGAACATCATAATCCAATTTGATTTTCTGTCCACAGACCTTCACCCAATCAATTCTGTGGTATAAAGCTGCTGTTTCTAACCTAGATAAACTCAAGTTATTAGGCTGTGCTGCTGTTGCCGACGGAAGACTGATTTTTTTTCTGTTCTAGGAAATGATTCTGTAATTTCTGAGGAAATAGAAAATATTTCACTAGTTGATTGTGAGATTGTTCAACAAATTGAACATGCTCTGAGCTTGAAATGTGAGATACCCCAGAAGAAACGGGTTGAGGTGGAATACGGATGACATTAGTACAGCTTGACAAGGAATTTACCTTTTTTGCTTACTCTGAGCCAAAAGCAAGCTAAAACCTCAGCGTGCGCTATGATTTCTGCATTAAATATGAGTCTGAGTTTCACCCAAATGGGATATAAATAAAAGGCCTTTTGTTCTCTATTTTGATGTAAAGATCTCTCGTTCTATACATTTCCTTTGTCACTGCAACACAGAATAATCTCGCCATCTCTTGAAGTTTGCATCGTTGTGGAGTTCAGAAATAGTTTTTCCGTATGAATGTTTCCCTTTGCATTGAGTGAGCCATGACTGTGGTGTTCTCTGACATTTTCCCCTTACTGTAGAGCGTTCTGTATCTCTTCAAGGCAGTGAGCCATTCTGGGAATGATGTGACAAGACATGACAGTAAATTCCACTGAATAAAACAAATTATACACTAGAGATGTGCTGAACTGACTGAAAACAATTTGGACACCGGGGGCTATGAAAGGTGCTGAGAAGGTTGAGAGCAGTGACATTTTCTTTTGGATTTTATTCAAAGTGTTTTGATGCACGACTTGGTGTAAACGAGTGATGCTGAGTTCTTCTTTGGGTTGCCCCCCTTCAGATTCCTTGCTCTAAAGGGTGTGCACACATGGATGTGAGTCAGCTGAGCCAGTGAGTTTCTTGGAGTTGCTAATGACTCATTACGATTTTGACTCATATTGGAAAATTTATGTATTCATATTTTCAATTTTGTGTTTCACTGAGTAATATTTACGCAGAATAGAAATGGGTGATGTATGCGCCCAGGTTTTAATTCACAGTTGCAATCGAGCAATCACATGCTTGGGTTGCAAAACAAATTCTCAGTCAAATGCACGCTAGATGATCAATGGAGAGATTTTGTTAAAGCTAATTTTACCTTATACAGTGATAAAGAATTTCCTGTATATTAAGCGAAACAATGAAAGACACAGTTGATGTGGAAAAGTATTTAAATACACCCAGAGGAAATCTAGTAAATGAATTGAGGGTTATTCATGTCCTCCGACTTTGACAACAAAGAAATTTGGCTTAATTCTTCTTTTACTTCTACCAGTTTCAAGTCATTGTACGTCGGCTTCTTTTGTGAGGTACTTCTGATTTGCAAGTGAGACGAAGGTAGTGAATTATTGCCAATAAACTAGGATCACCACAGTAACAAAACATAAATTTTGTTTAATGTGCCTTTAAGAATGTGAGCTGAGTGTGTCTGCTGCTGGCAATGAATAATGATTGGTATCGTCAGGACGAGAACCCGTTTGTCTGTCTCATCTTGTCATGTAAATGTTTGAAAAAACATAGAGCAGATAATACGACAGTCTGGCAGCAGTCTACACGAAGGCCTGAGAGTCGAAGGGTTCTGCATCAGAGGAGGGCATTTGCGTGCAGAGTGTGCTTTCCCTGGTACCATTCGGATGACAGACGTGGAAGCATCGCAGCCTTTGTGGAGCCAGGCAATCTTACACCCACTGGCAATCAGTCGATACTATTGGGAAAGGCAGTGGAAAGCAGGGGACGAAGGTGTTCTACGCTTTATTTGATGCATTTTCCAATAGTATGCTGAAATTAATCCCTAGCATAATACACATTTTTTCAAGTCACACCCAAAAAATGTCATTTGAGCTTGAGGCTGACACCTGTTCAGAAGAAAATGTCAGTAAAGCATTTAGGCAACAGCAGATCTAGCTTTGCGAATTAGAAGAACTAAAGCTGAGTTTAATTAATATACCTGAGATTTCTGCCTTGCATTGGTAGGAATCGGCGGTGACCATTAGCAAACCCGTAGAATTCCTCCCTTGAAAATCAGATTGGAATACTGTAATTGTTCTTGCCTTCGTTTGCCTCTGCATATTGGCAGGAAACTGTCCCAGGTAATGGCGGGTTTACACCAGGATTCGACCTGCCAGTCTTACTGGGACTGTTGAGTTTGATGTCAGGAATCCTATCTTGGAGGATCAATCCAGGCGACCTGCTATTGCCTATTAACTCGGAGCTTTGACATAGATTACAATACTTCTTACAGTTACTTTCTGTCATGTGAAATTCGTAAAACCTACAGATTGAAATACACTCTTGGCTGCATATGCTGCAGTAATATATGGGTTTTAATTGCATTTCTGAGAAAAAGTACAAACTTAAATACTTGTCTCAATGGAAATATAAAGTAGATTGCAACCTTGAATGAACTCCAAAGCCGCTGAATAGAAGATGTTCTTGGAAAATACAGAGAGACTATTGTTTATGCATATTGGGCATATCGGCATATGCTCATTATGTTGGTAGTACCTAGTAGCTCCAATTATCGTATTTATAGACAGATTTTCAAAGATTCATCCATGGTGCTTAAGGAGCTGCCCCAAAAGACTCATACAAGAGAACAACGCACAGTCTCTTGCTGTGGTCAGTACCAGATGCTTCATGGCATAGCACAGCTTTTTATAGTTGGATTGTACTATCACTGATGGGTCAATCAAATTCATCGTTCACACATAAGTAACTTTACACCTTAATTTGGGATAACAAGAAGCTGCCGTAATTCATCTAGCCATTGAAATTAGTTTTTTTTCTAGTCGGAATTATCAAAATCTGTTTATTTGTCTCGGCAACAATTTTGTATGGGGTGTACTGAGACACATATAGTCCCAAAACACAGCGATTCATTTTGATTAAAATGTTCATGTTTCTGGTTTTACTTGCACTTGGAGAGCATCAAATTTTGTGAAGTTGGTAAAAATAATTCTGCCCCTGTATGTGCCATTTTAACAGTGCTGTGCATGTTTCCTCTCCCACGCAGCATTCTGTGAAACGATCTGTTAGTTGTGAGCAAAATTATGGGCTTTTGCAAATTAGAAACCAGATCCAGCCATCCACAAGCGACAGAGAGATTTCTGAACATCTTTAACAGAGAAGACACAAAGAGAGAGTTTGTTGGGCTGTATATGTATATGTATACATGGGTGTATATGTGTGTAGTATATGCATCCACCAAGCTAAGAACATTGTTCTAAGTAGGTGTTTGCATACTTCTCAGGAGACTTGAAATACCAGACACAGCACTGCATGGGGATATACGTTTTATGCCAGCCAACAAATCTATATTAGCAACTGCATAATAATCCGTAGAATATATATGACTGATTTTATTGAAAAGACTTAAGTCACAGTGCATGTGAGAAGCATTTTCATTATTGTAAATTAGTTATTAAAAATATTTTTTTCACAGACTAAACTTTTTCTCTCCTATAGTTCTCGTTATCTTAGTAATTCAGTTATGGAGGTTTTTTTGTTTTGTTTTACAAGAAAGTACTTGTTTTGCATTTTTTCCAGGACTAAAAGGAAGAAATATATATTGCAAACCCTAATGACAGAACAGAAGATACATAGCCGCTCTTGTGTGGCTAATTCCAAGTGCCCTGTCTAAAGGCAATACTTAACATTTTTGTTGCCATTAGAATGTTATTTACTTAAAGACTGAATGATTTTTTCTGTTTTCTGATCATCTTGTATATCAAGTATAATCCCACTTGTTCCTGGTTCTGCTAAGAGCTGGCCCATGACACGTACTCAATTCATCCTCCTGAAGCACTTGATTCTCTTGCCCCAAGTTTGTTTGGTAACATGTTCTGCTGAATTTTAGTTTAGGGTAGCATATGCATACAGCTCATTTAAGGGTTTCTCAATAGCAAACAGCTCATAGAACACTGTCCTCAAGCTCTTCAGAATTACTTTTTTTAAAAATTAAGCAAAAGAAAGAACCCTAAATGCCGATATTAATTCACAGCGTAGTTTAGCGCCCGATATTAAATGTTAAGTGCTAATAGTGAATCTATGGAGACAGTGTCATATTTTGTAGTCTAAGTACTTTTAAGTAGCACAAGGTCTTTCAACATAATTAGTAGAGAATATTGAGCCCAGTCAGAAATATGGGATTCATCATTAAATTCAGAGGCTTCTTTATCTCTGAGAGTCTAATCATGTGTGCAGAAGACTAATTGTTAATGGCATAGGCTTTATTGCTCTTAGCTTTCCTCTATTTTAAGTGGAGTGGTCTGCTTTGTGAGAAATAATTAGGTTTCATTGTTCTACTTGTATCAAGTCTTGTTGATAATCTTATGGTTCTACCAATTCAGATTCAGAGAGCAATTAGTGGTAGTGATGATGTTTCATTTTAAATCACAAAGTATTGTTATTTTTCCTCCTTTTTCCTTTTCTTGTGACAATAACGCATGTAATATCTCTAACTTTTAATGGGAAAATATCGATAATTAACATATGAAAACCATTGGGGTTTGCGATATGTAGATTTAAGAACATAGCTTCTTCTGTTGGCACATGATTTAATGATTTGTAGGACACCTCACCTGTGCCTTTGCAATCAGGAAACGTAAAGCCTCAAGGCAATGGCAGTGTGTTACATAATCATATACAATTTTCCGTGATTCACAAACTCATTGTTTGACCTTGCTTTTTTGGTTGGGTGAGTTGTGATTATGCTTAAGGATTAATTATCCTTCTGGTACTCGCTCACTCCGTCCTGAAGTCTCTGGAGCAACCCCTCTCATGTTTTTCAGTTTTAGCAAATCTCAGAATTAATATAAGCTGAGGTTTCATATGAATCCAGGGGACCGTGTGTCACAGACATTTAACAGATTTGTTGCTTGTAGCTCCAGAGGCGAGAGCTTGGCACTTTTGGCATAAGTACCAAGTCTCTTGTTGACTAATACATTTCAGAATGATTTTAGAATGAGATTCTTGTCCTGAATACTCAGTAGGGGAGAATAACAATATGACTGAGAAGTTGCTATGAGATGCATTTCTCTGCGTACAGGATGGAAGATTATATATCTTTTGTTCAGGTCTGCATTTCACATTTCCAAACGCGTCCCCCATGGATTGCCAGTGGTCTGTCGGCGCTGCGCTGCACGCACCCTCCACAGTGTCCTCTTGCTAGGACAGTTTTTAAAAAACACAGGAAAATACTTAATATTTATTTCTTTCTTGTACCAAGGCAAATTCTTCAAGAATGTTTAATTGTTCACCCTGTATTAATAGGTCCTGACATTGATCTAACAATACCCAAAGTCTGTTTACCGATTCCTGGGTAAATTTTAATTTAGATGTATTTTCATCCTAAAGACAGAACAGTACAAATACTTGTGGGAGTTATTTGTGAAACAACTCCAAAGGGGGTTGTTTGGTCGCTAGACTTGGGGGAAGATTTTCCCTATTTTGATGACTGTACTGTAACTCAGACATTGACACCTATTTACAAATGCTTTCATTGAGTTACAACTTTCCTGGGAAGATGAGGAACATTAAAACATCACAAGCAGAGATGTTTGTTAAAAAATAGTGGGTTAAATCATTTGAAGTGGCAACTCTATGAAATGTAGGACTCTAAGTGCATAGCAGTGGACTTTAAAGTCCCTTGCCCAGCATGAATGGACTCATATTTATTTTTCCAGTGAAGTCCCTGTGTTCCCAAAGTGCTGCTTTCTCCATGCCACAGATTCATCTCAAACCCAAGGCTCTTTGGGATCCTCAAGAAAAGTGATGTTTTGTCTACATCTCCTTAGCAGTCCTATTCAGCTAAAGCGTGGTTGATCTGGTGGCTGCACCAAATATAATGGCCAAATCGGGACTTCTGAAATTTATACAATATTTTGGTAGATAGAGCACTCATCCAGGCTTGCAAGACTGAAACACTGGGCTCTTTGTGGCCTGAGGGAGATTAGATTCATACCTTTCATTTCCCATTGAAGTGCCCTAGGTATTCAGGACGGAGGGCATTGTCCATTCCAGTTACATCTCTGTCATTCTGCAAAAAACTCCCTCCAGGTTCGTGGACTGAAGAGACACAGTACGTCTGCAGTTCAGTCACTAAGGAAGTTGCCTGGGTCAGCAGAGATCTCAGTCCAGTTCTTAATCTGAGTGTGGCTTAAACAGCCATTGGGTAAAATCCTCCGTGTAAAATTTATGAGCAGTCCCCAGAAGAGAGATCAGCACCCAACCCCCTCGTTCTTGCTTGTTGTAAAGAGATGTTCTAACCCCCAGATCACAGATTATTCTGCCCCTCTTTCGTTCCGGCTCATTTTAACATTGAGATGTTTTCCACACAGTCGTGGAGCGGAGAGAGTATCTCTGGTGGAGAGCAGGTGGCTGGAGCACTACACAAATGGGCAAAAGACGCGAGTTCGAACCCTTTCATGCTGAGAAGGATGTGGAACATTTACCTCTTTTTCTCAATAGTGTATAAAAGAAAAGTGACTCGTATTGCTTCCTTCCATTATGCCTTTTTTTTTTTTTTAATAGGAATGACCCTCGCTCACTTTTTTGAAAAGAATGATTTAGGTGCATAAATGTAGTAGTAGAGGATTATTTTGGGACTGGCTGTAGCAATTTAAGAAGTAACCACTACGCTGCCTTTTTGTGTTGCTGCCTTTTCCCTGCGAGTGATTACCGCCTCCAAAGCAGACATTCTTACTCCCTGTCGATCCCCAGTCAGCCAGGTTAGCCTGAACCAGCATTAAAGGTGATTTAAACTAATCTGTTTGACTTGTTATTGAACTGGGCTTGAAACATTCACCCAGCCTGACAATGGGGCTCTGCTTTGTGAACGGCAGCATCTAACAGAGGAGGACAGGCAGTGCGGAGCGTTAACTTCTTGCAGTGCTTCAGCTAGGTGCCCGGAGCCCGTCTGCCGTCTCCCGAAATCCCAGAGGATGGGGGTACTCAGAATTCCTGTCTGATGCCGGCAGCCCGGAGCGAGGCACCTGAGCCTTACAGGGAGATGGGATTTATGGCACTCATCTCTTCGGCATTCCCCGTTGGCTATTCGAGTGTGTTGGCCATTGTGAATCCCTCCCAGAATGCCCGATGTCCCCACATGTGCTACCAGAAAGATACCTCTTGAAACGCCACGGGTTGCAGTTTGGAAGTCAGGTGTTTAAAAGTTAGGTAGTTACCTGAGCGGCGTGGAAGCGCCGAGGTCTTTTTTTATTATTCAAGTCCTTTCTCTCATTTACTGCATTTATCATACACTAGTAAAAACAAAGAGGCGAAAAAAAAGGACCAAACAAATAGGGTTGTTCTATCCCACCAGTATGATAGAACAGTTAAATTAATGGCTAAATCTAATTAGGAAATGAAAAATTACAGCTTGCCTGCTGCCAATACTAAAGCCAATGGACTGTGAGATAGAGCTATGGTTACACTACAAAATTATCTCACCATTGTTGAATCTTAAGGTGGCTTTGCTGCCTGCACTTGGAAATAAAATAATCCTAGCAATTATGGTTTGTAATTTGTGAGTGGTTTGAAATGTAGTGGCTTTTACTATAATAAATGGATTATTGTATGTTGACAAAGTACAGGTTTAATTAACAGTGACAGATAAAGCTCTTGCATTTAGAAGCTGTTTATATTAAAAATTGCCTGATAAAAAGGGTTTTTTTTAAGCATTCTAAGTACTCAGTTATGCGTTACCATCTTGATCTGCTACCATATGTATTCATCGTTGCATGGATGTTGCTTGGAATCACAGCAAGTTTTTTCTGAGACATTAGACTGTCATAATAACTGATAGATCAATGCCTTGATTTACATATTTATTATGGAGAAACTGCTTGTTTTCATCAACATAACTTATATTTTATGCATCCTTTGTCTAAAGTTAATTTGAAAATATTAATTTTCCAGTGACAGCTCAGTCGTCTTCCTGTTTAATCACTTAATTTCCCCTCTACCTAAGAATGACATTCAGTGAAATGAATGAGAAATGATAACTTCAGGATGTCATTGTCCTTACTAAGAGCAAACAGACAGCCCAAGAGAGGTCTGGGTAGCTGTACAAAAGGTATCAATCACAAAAATAAAAATTAATTACTTCACTTTTTTTCTGTACATAAAACCATAACTTTAAAAATACATTCTTCTTTGATTTATTAATGGTCTGAAGTCTAAAAATGTATATTTTTTAGAAAAAAAAATGCTAAAAAGGAAAATAATGTGCCATCTGTCAGAACTAGAAATTTCGGTTTACTTTGCCCATTTTGTTTTCAGCGTTATATTCGGCATCATCTGGATCACAGTGCCTTAATCCTTCAATGACAGGAATTTGCAAAGAGGCACTCTTGATGGATCCCGGGGAAAATAGTCACTGAAGTATTTTTATGAATAAAAAAGTGTTGGCATTTCTCTTTTTTGTTAATTCCCTACTTTTCATTAATTTTATCCATTTCTACAATTCAAGGTAGTAAAAACGTCCAAAGGAATACGAATAGGTCTAGAGGAAGGAAAGAGAGTGCCTTATAGCTTTGGTGAAAGAGAGTGGCTTATAGCTTTCCATATTGTTGAGCTTTTTATGATAGAGCACAATGGACAAGGTGGGAGAAAAAAAAACCAGGAATTAAAATGAGGAGACTAAGAAATTGAAGAGTGTAATAGGTAAGAGAGAGGAATGGACAAGAACAGAAGCAGGTCGCATGCAAAAAGGACAGTAGTCCTGATGGTGTTGGTAGTTTAGCCATATCAGAAGAGTTAGCAGGTACTTAACCTCTTGCTGACATACTCAGACCTTTTAGAAATTAGAAAAGATTTATGAAGTCATCTTGAATTTCCATCGCTGTGTCTTTACAGATTCCTTCCATCAAGGCTATTTCTTATTGTATTTTCTGGTGGTATGCATCAGGTCTTTCTTTAAAGTAGCACTTATCTGCCCCTTTCATCCTGTATCAGCACTGGAAGTTCAGCCTAAGGGTATCTCCATCAAGACCTCCTATCTTCTTCCGGGTGAACTCCATGTAGTCTTCCTGCTGGTAGTGAGGATTTTACTGATGTGAATTGAATACCTAGTTCGTTTGGTAAATGGATTTTAAGAATGAAAATTAGACTTTTTTGTTTTCATATGCCATCAGTTTAGCACATACATCAGATGTGTGCTGATAAGGACAGTGGACATGATTTTCGCCTCCAGCCTGTTACTAACTTTAGATTGGTAAAGGTTCAACCTAGTTCACTTATTTGGCTCGCCTCTGTTGCATGACTAAAGATCTAAGGGAAAAATGCTTAGAGTCCCAGCATCTGTTAATTTAAGCTATTTAAAGTACAAATGAATCAGAGGAAAGATTTTTAAACCATTTTCTTAGAGTATTTCCTCCACTCGCTGCTTGTATCTATATTGAAAATGACTGAAATGATTTTAAAATTCCAAGTTACAAAGCAGCTATTAGAAAATGATTTTGAGTCAACAATTATCATAACTCCTATAATACAGTAATGTGCTCCACTGGTGGGAAGGTTCAGTGGTGAGCTTGGAAATGCCTATAAGGTATCATTCTTCCAGTTAGACAAAACCCCGACGGCTACTTAAAATCGATGTGCATGTCATGGGTGCTACACAGGCAGCAAAAGTCTCCATGAAAGTGCACTACCTCTGTAGTCTGTAGGCACTACATGAAATGTAATTGAAGCAGTTTGGGTGGTGTTATAAGACATAAAATCAGAGATGTTTCTTACACTTATTGCATACTTAAAAATATTATCTTAAAGTGCTCCCTAATAGTTCCCTGTAATTTTGCCTTGTTTTTAAAAAACGATGTCTTTGAGTACAAATAGATGAAAAATCCCTTGGTAACTAGGGTAATTACAGAGATTTTCAATTACCAATCTACACATTCACTGACTTTTCATTTATAGCTTTCTTTTAAAATGAACTTGTATTACAAGATGAAGTAGATGCATCTTCTGTTTTGGCTTCTCTTCATGTTCTCAAGAATTTGTTGTTCCTTTGGGTGCTTTTGCTGTTGGCTCTCTGCTATGTTTTTTTAAATTGTTCCAAACTGTGAGAACAATAATACGTGCCGTAATTGCATTCCCCTTATCCCAAGTCTTTCACCAAGTATGTACACGATATGACTGGTCCTTTTTATTTTGGATATGAATATGTATTTTAATTTGTGTGTGTTTTGATAAACACATACTCACAAATACACATATATATTATGGTTTCATGTCTACACAAAACCATATAACCGTGCACATTATACAGAAGTAGAAACACATGGCAACACCCTCCACAGTGCCTTAATGTCAGCTGAAGAAGCTGAAGAAATTGCAACAGATACAGTTTCAAAATTAATGTTATTGAACTGCATATATTTGGTGAATATTTTAAGCCAAATGAACTAATCATGAAAACTGGAGGATTAAATAAATGTTAAATTTGTGATGTTGCCAATCAAAACCTGAAAATGTTGGGGGCTCAATTCAGGGATCATGTGATTAACACCTTGTTATCGCCCAATCTTTTCAAAATTTACTAATGCACTTTCAAGCATGTTTTTCAATTAGCTAAATATCACAGCTGCATCTTACACATCAGGAATTCAGTGTTAGCTCGACTTCCATACCAAGAGGCCAGAGGGCTTTTCTGTAGAAGGGAAAGGAAACCAAAATGGAGCTTTAAGGTGAGACAGTTGATTGCGTTTTTTGTTTGCTACCATTCTTCCTTCTTTCTGGACAGGGAAATAACACCAATTTACATTAAAAATGTATGCAGATAATTTTGACTTCTGTTTATGTCACCATTAAATGTGACCCTTTGTGATTTATAGTTGCAGTTTTAATCTTGAATTAACATGGCTGATCGCAATTATTTGTCTTTTTAATTGAAATAAAGTAGGAAAGAGAGGTTTCCTGAATTTGTTACTTGCTGTACAAATGTTTCTCCGTTGGTTTTGAACTAAACATCTCACTATGGTGAGTGGGATTGGAGGACAGAACAGTGCATGTAATTGCACTATTTGTTATGCAGTTGGAAGACTAGGAGAGGGCATGGCCCTGGAAAAAAAATTCTGGCTTTCTACCTGTGTTGCAGAAGAATAAATTTGTAGAATTACCAAAATACAGGATATAGCCTTTTTTTGTGTAGCAGAATTATTAAGTCAGCCTTGCTTTACTTCTTTTGTAGAGGTACACAGTAACGATTTTTATTTTACTGTATTTACAGTGTTCACTTATGACTGTCTTTAAAAAGCTGTGGGGTGTGAAATAGGAATATATATATTTTTTACATTAAAGGGTTCAGAATTGCTTTTCCTGAGGAAACTGTCAGTGATGCCAGAGAATATCAAAGTCAGTGTGAAACTGTTATGCTAAAAACTTACTTTTCATTCATTTTCTCTGCCTCTATTTCAAATTGTGATAAAGGTTGAAAGTTTAGAGGTGACTGATACAATTATGAATGCAATGACTGTTTAGTTAATTGGCAGCACTTTGAATAAAGGTACCATTTATAAATTATTCATTGATACATATTTCATGATTAATAGGTGGAGCTCGGTTCTTCAGCTCATTGAAAAGCATATTCAGATTGCTTTAGTAAATTCGTAACAGATGCTGCTCTAACAAATTGTTATAAAACACATTATAATGTGTAGATATAACTGAAGCAATATATATCATTTCACTGTTATTCACTGTTACTGTTTTCTTATATCATTTCTCACATCAGTGTAACACTGAATAAAATAAGGCTTTTTTCTAATGAATAGTATGGGGAATAAAACCATATTCTATTCGTGAAATACTAGCTCCCTTAAAATCAGTCGTGAAGTTTCCACTGTCATCACTTCGAAAGTAAGATTCAAATTTCAGTGTTGTAAATTGGTATGGGTGCCTTGATTTCACTCTAAAAAAAAGGTTTATAGATTGAACAATAACATTGTAGTTAATGTATATTAAAATTGCTCTTCTTCATTGCTACTTCCAAGCTACTCTCATGAAGGAAGAACTTACTTAAGTTTTCAGTGGAAGTTCAAGTCTTGGTTGTGTTCGTTCAAGACCTCTTCCCGCCTATGAAATAATTTCCTATGAAAAAGTATCATTTATGAGTCCCTGAAGTGCCTACAGGTCTTTGAACCTCCTTTCTTATTGCTCCTCCATCAGCGGGGGGTGATGGTGGGCAATACTTTCTACTACTGTCTGTCTCCATCCTCTGTTTTACAGTCACTCAAGGTCATTGTTGTCACCTCTTAAGGGGGTATAATCCTGCAGATATGTGCACCATACTCTCTTTTGCAGTCTCCTGCTGAGTTGTTCAGTGAGTAGATATTTGCATTCGTACGACCCATGGATGACAGCAGGACTGAGGTCTTGGTTTGGAAAGTATATGCAGTGAATACCTGTCTGAACGCACTGAGAATCCAGCAGTCAGAGTGTGCTATTTTGGATTATTTTCACATGAATCTTCAGTTATCAAGGATACTGAATTAACCTCCCACGACTCTGCAAACATGAAAATGCTGCAGTTCAAATAGGTATGCAAAGTCCATTGATTAATATATATGATTTTCTCAAGGGTCCCACAGGTTACTGAGCCACGCATTTAGAGAATTCAGGAAAACGGATGGTCAATATTCACAGGAGGGACTAAAAACAAGGTGATCAGGACATCAAAAAAATCTGATACAAAATTCAAGTTGCCTGTCAAAAAATTAATATGGAGCCGGTGGGGAGAAAATTACTATGTGCCATCAAACAAAAAGCATACCCTCTTGCTGTGGTTTGAGAGTGGTTGCTGTTTTGACACCGCTACGTTTACTGTGAGGAAATTCGTGTTATCAGCTTCACAACAAAAAAGGACATTTACCCAAGAAAACTCTTCCAGAACAGCCTATGCAAGAAGCACCATACCTTGAACAGTATTTTCCCAGAATTTCTCTTTCTAGCTTTGAAATGCATTATAGGCTTGCTGAACTCATCATTAGAAGCAAACTTGCTGAGGACCACCACGTACCAAAAGAAGCCAGCTCACGCAGAGCAACTAGAGTAAAATTTGCAAATGTGCTTCTACCACCACTGGAAAAAACAGTTCTCACAACACAACTATCAAAATTCATGGATTCTCTCTCGCTCTCTCTGTCTATCTCAGACTGCAACATATTTCATCCAGTGCAACAAATGTCCTCAGGGAAACTGTGGGTGAAAAGAATCCCTGCGCATTAACATGAATTCACGCAGACAATTGGTGAAAAAATATGAAAATCATATTTTTTCCCAAGACGACTACTCCATTTCCAGCCTCTCTTACAAATCCTTAGGGAAAATACCTTCAAGAGGCTATGTTAGGAGAATAAATCACATCCATTGGGCACTAAAACCAGGGACTCAACAGAAGTTTTATTGCACATTGTAATTTTGATTTCCATTAATTTCTTATATTCCAGAGGCAACAATTTCCTGTCTCTTTCCACTGTCCTGTTGGACTAAATTCCTGATCATCTTATTTTAGTCCCTTCTGTGAATACCAAACATATCTTTTGCCGAGTTCTTTAAATGACTTAGTTGAACGCGAACAATTTGTCTTAACCATGTTTCGCTTGAAGGTTACTGCTCCTATACCAAAACTCAAGACAAGCTTTTATATGAGTCTCATTTTTTTCTCACAACCACATTACCTGTTCTAATAGAATCTTCCTTGCAGACCTTACTTCACTTCTATCCTCAACTAAAGCACCAGTAATATTACAGCCTGGGGAAGAGAACAGTGAGCCGTTTTCACTTTTTATGGCACCGAGCTGTGCAAACACATCCACACGCATGCATGTACGCATGCATGTACACACGTACAAACATGCATTCGTACACCTATATTCAGTGGCCAAGTGGAAATGCAGACCCTTCTGTAAGTCTAGATCTCATGTCTGAAAAGTACTAGTTTTGCTTTCATGAGTGCATTGGTGTGGCGTGGGGTCACATGCAAGTCTTTTTCAACTTTTTTGTTCAGATACGGGAAAAGAGTGCCCAGCAAATGGCTGATGCTGTGTGGTTTGGGGTATTGAAGGCATGCTCTTCTCCAAATGCTACAGCTGCTACCTGAAAACCTCGGGGCATTCATGCTGTGACTCAGCATCTATATTTTAGAGTTTTTAATTTCTAAAATGGTGTTGACAACTTTTTCCAATAAGAGTTGGTTCCACAGCAATTGGTGACTTTTCCAGCACAACAGCTAAATGCAAACTCGTGAAATGTAAGAGAAATATAGTTCAATAAATTAATGGTGTTAAACAATGAACTTTCATAGGAAATTTTTCCTATAAAATTGGCAGTGGGGATGGCACTGAATGGAGAGCAGGAGAAGGGGAAATTTATGCCCATATTCATAAATTTGTAGGGATGCCTGTGCTCTAGTATTCTAACAGCCCTGAGCTTTTCATCGCTTCTGAGCCCATCTGTGCAAAATGTGACTCCACCTCTGCTTTATTTAATACTTCTTTGGCACTGTATTTGCTGAAAATATTCAGCCCTGTCTCTAATCAGGGGACAGGGAAATTGTTATGTTAATGGGGCAGAATAAGAATTTTACTGTCAATGGGTGCAAAGGCTTACTGAGAGCTTTTCAGTAAAGGCACAAGAATAATTTGATTTGGGTTATTTGTTAATCATCCTTTTTAATTTGGATTTTTAGCTTGTTCTGTCCTTTGCCTGCCTGCAACTCTCAGATGAGTAATTGCCACATATCTTTAGAAGGATATCATAGCAACCAAAACATGGGGAAGACAATAAATGAGAAAGTCTACAGTCCAGCACTTTATTTTAGCAGACGCTAATCAATGGAACTGCAGCTTCGATCGCAGAGCCTGAATTCATTTCTTGTATTTGATTTTCCCTCCAGCTACCATTACAATTTACTTTTTATTAAATGACTTCTGATGACCAGATGACTTTGAAGTCTTAGTCTCAGCCCTTCACTGCATTGTTGTGGACTGTAGATTTAAAAAAACCTACCCTGACAGAAGTAAATTTAAGCAATCTAGTTTTATTTTGTGATGCCAGAGTAACTCTTAGTTACCAAGTACCTTCATTCATTAGCTGAACTTGATGTAATCTACTCTGAAGTGTTAACTTTGTCCTTGTATGGACCTATAAAAGGTTTCTAGAAAAGTGAAAAATATCACTAGCAAGAAAAAAAAGTAACGAAAGTCTTTTTCCAGGTCTGAGGGACACAATTTCATAATCTCCAATATTCTCTTACCTGCCTTCCTTCTCAAAGGAATTGTATCTTTTGCGTCATATGTTTCATGGAGCCACAAGCTTGCAGAAATAGTCAGCTGGGTCTCTATTATTTGTGTTAGCTGATCAAACTTCAGAGTAACCTGCCACTTTGAGGTGGTTCTTCCAGTTCTTTCACTAGATCAACTGCCAAAAAGGTATTTTTTATCCCATTGCAAGGTGGCTGATAAAAGTGCTCTCTACTCAGAGCTGATAAGAAATGAATAATCTCACAGACAAAATATACGGTCTTCGCAAGAGACAGGATTATCACTTGTATGAAGTAGTAATGCTGGGGAACGCAATCAATTGAGAAGAACAAATTTGTGAGCCAGCAGCAGGTAGTATACAGGGTTCTTCTACACTGAACCTACAGGAAGCTGTTAGTAGGTGAAGAACAGCAGCATTAGAAAAATGTAGGTGTTGGCTATCTTGTTAGGAGTGTTTCTCAGAAATGTACTTTGCATGCTGCTTTTGAGAATTAAATTATGCTTGGAAAAGTGAGGAAGAGGACTAGTTGCCAAAGGGTGTCAAGCATGTTCACTCAAATTCTTTGAGTCATGTTCCAAATAACATAAAGAATCTCCTGTGTGTATTTATAAGGAAGCTTTCAAAGCTGGACATGTGAGCCCAGGTGGGTATAAATCCAGCATCACGCCTGGGCACTGTGATAATAGGTGTAGAAGATTTGTCACCCCTATGAGAAGTTACAAAAGCAAGTAATAGCAAGTTTGTTGGAGCCACCAGTTAGAGCTCTGCTGCGGCTGGTTGTCCTCTATAAATGCTGTGTTGCTCCACCAGTGGAAGGCCAGTTGTGGTTCCCTGAGATACTAAGCTTTCCACCACCAGGAAAGCTGTCTGTCTTTTCCAGTGGTCTATACAAAGGAAAGCAGCACTGGGCTAGAGAAATGTAGAGGTTTCTGCTGTGGTTGGTGTGAGAAGTGTTTTGTTTCATTGTTTCCTGCTTTGCATGGTCATGAACCAATGTTAAAGGAATGTTGCGGAATCCTCCCATGCTGCATTTGTTGTTCCTCCTACCCATTCCTACATGGTCTTTTATTCCTACAGCTGCGTTCTGTCGTCTTCCAACTTTTGCCGCTCCCATTGCAAACTCTTCCGTTTCTTGCACAGATCAACAGAGATGCATTTATTCTCTCCATTTCCTCTTTGCATTTAGTTCATATCCTGCTCTTATTCTCCATGTTTCTTCTTTACCTGTGAATTTGCCTGCCTCAGATTTTTATATCATTTTCTTTTCTTGTCCTAAGTTGGCACAGCTGCCACCTGACATTTTTGTGTGATGTATTCCTCCATTCTTATGTTCTGCAGTGTGTGAAACTCACTGAACTGTGGAGTTGCCAAGAAGCATCGTACAGTGAGGAAGAGATAAAAGTATTGAACTATGAGAGTGTACTTTAAGCTCTGTGTGCTGCCACAGACAGGACAGGCTCTGTTGTACAGCTCTATTTATGTATAAATTTTAAGACTAGTAATGATATATGTTGCTTGTTCATTTTTGCTTTCTTGGGCATACAACCTAATTCCACTTGGGAGAAATGCCTTTTCTCTGAATAACTTTGTGCTATAGGTGGTGTGTTTTTTTTTTTTTTTTCCTTTCTGAACACCTTTTTCACCTGTAGGACAGCCCCAGAAAAGAAAAGCAGTGAACTTTAACAATTTAACATACTACCTTTGCAAGCACATCCAAAACCATAGCTTCTAATAGTTTATGTAGTTTAAAACTTGGCTTTAGTCAAATGCACATATTAGCAATAATATGTTGGTAGGTATTTATCTTCATCAAGGGGACGCTTTTTATTTGAATGCCATTTATATAAATATTTCTAAAGCATGATTTTAGAGTTTGCACAGGCTTTTGTCCATCCCTATTACACTTTACTCCTTGCTTTCTAACCAATTTAGAAAAAGAAACCTACTACAGTCAAAGCACCATCATCATTCTAAAAATGTATGTAACTTGTATTTACTGAAAAATTGAGAGTGAGCTTTCAGTAAGAATACTTTTTATTGATTAGGAGAAGAAGAATATTAGAACTACACATGCTGCATAAAAGCTGTTTTTATTGGCCTTGTATTGCCTACAAGATGGAAGGAAAGTTTAAAGGAATAGCATCTAATGTACAATAGCAGAAGACAGGAAATAAGATAATAAGATTTATTGCATAGATCAGACTTTCTCTGCTTTGCTTCTTTCCAGAAGAAAACAGAAATTTTCTAAATGTGCAAGTGAAACTTGTAAGGTTTATTCAAATTTAAAAAACCAAAGCACATATTTTTTTTCCCCGAATATTTTTTTTAATATAGATAAGGATATAGGTACTGCTGTAGTCCATATGAAACCATATAGGCACTTTTAAAATAGATATTTTCTACATAATTATTGGGAATATATGCTTACACAGAACAATTGTGCAATGTTAGCAGGCATAATGTGAGTTAGCAGAGAAAACTAGTGGGTTTCAAGATTATCTGACCCAATTCCGTTCTCTTCAGTTTGGGCATTTTTATACTGTCTTCATCACTGCAGACTTTCAATGCTTTCCTGAAAAGCAGTAAGCAGTGTGACCAACCTGTGTGAGGCATGATTCTCTTTGTGGAGATTTTAAAGTATTAAGATAATTTTGTTGTTTTAGTTTGATTTTTTTTTTTTGCCAAGGTTTGTGTGTGTTTTTCAATGTACGTTCAAATGAATGTCGTCAGAAATCCAGAAGTGAGATCTGAAATATTGCTTAGGTACTGTGAATGTTCATGCCAGCCTTGAGGAATAGTCTGCCCCTGTACAGGTGTATTCTGGAATGGACTTCTCGGTCTCAGACTTCCCAGTGATTATTTAGACACTCTGGGCTATTAAACAAATGGGACGTGAGAAGAGCATGGGCAGGTTATTGCCCTTCAGAATGAGAAGGACTGTCCTCAACTGGAGATGGTAGAAAATGTTCCTGTAACTGAGAAACTATGCCAAACTGAGCATCAGGGAGGAATCCTGGAGTATTGGAAAGTGCAGAATAAATTGACTGTCTTTCAGGTCCGCACTTAAACAAGTAATGATGACTGTAGGCTAGTGTTTCACTAGTCAGGATGGTGTCTGACCCCCTTGGGTTCGGTTTTAGTCAGTTGCTGTTGCTGTACAAACTCATCCCTACCAGCCTGGTCCCAGAAGACCCCTATAATTCTTTTTCTGGCTGTGCTATTATCTCCCTGTGTGACTTGTCTGTATAAGCCACCTCTAATAAGTCACTTCATTTAAAAATCACTTTTCCCAGTTGGGGAAAGACTGGTGCTTGACTGGCGCTTAATTCATAAGCTCACTGCTCAAAGTTGTTGCAAAACAAAGTTAAATGAAGAGGACCATAAGTACTCACTATGCTCCGTTTACTTGGGAGAAAGGCATCTCCCTTAAGAGAACCCATAGTTGCAGGAGTTGAATTTGGGCAACTCAGCCTTCCGGTTCTCTCAGAATAGCACAGCAGACAACACTCTTCTGCATTTAGCCACAGTGAATACTTGACTGAAGTTGACCACCTGCCATTTCTTCCTTCTTTCTTTTCTTCCATGAAATTTTGTCCTCTCTTTCCACTCTCAGCCCAGCCCACCCCTGACATGTGGCCCCCCAAGGGTAAGTTCTGTGCAACAGCATTCAAGGTATGGCTTAACATTTTTTGTGGCTGATACTATAGCAATGCATTAGTCATACTGCCCATGCTCATCTATGTTGTGCCATTTGCGAATGTGAGATCACGGGTGTGGTTTTGTTTCTTTGCTGACCATGGTCTCCCTTTGCATCTCAGAAATGTTTTGTGATTATGTGCAGTTTTAAGAGAGTGAACTCAAGAATGGTGTAAAAACCTCACTGTTCTTTCCAAGTTAAGCAATTTCCTGGAAAAGGTTCATCAGCTTGCATGCCACCAGTCTGTCTGGTTCTTCTTGGTATGCATATTTCTAGGTTCATCATGGATATAGCCAGTGCAACAGGCACTTTCATTTCCAGAAGAAAATGTTGTCTTTTATTCTATAGTGGTTTAATAGCTCCGGACTCCTTTATGAAAGTCTGCAGGGAAAGAATTTATGTTAACAGATACAGTAGCTGTATCGGACCTTTAGGTATGAACTCCAGAAACAGCAAGAAAAATCCTTTCAGCTGCTTTAAGTGTCTCAAGAAGCAAAAACTTGAACTTGACTATCATGTTCTGAAATAACAAAATGCAAATCTGCAAACAGCTTCTTACAAGTTTTTCTTTGGAAGCTGATACCCTGGGTTCATATTTATTCTTTAAACTGTACTAGCTAGGAACATAAGCTGTGTAGGTGTTAAGGAAAAGAAAAACAGATTACAATACAAAGCAAGATGCACACTGTTTGAATGCATCAATAATTCCCTTTTTCTTCCCTTTTTACAGCAGTCCTGAAAAAGATGCAAATATGTTCAACAATTTAGACTTGTACTGGCTATGACAGATGTACATTAATATAAAACCCTTTTCTTAATGCACACATGGATGAGCCAGATTTTGTACAGAAATAATTGGGCTAATTAAAATTGAGCGAATGTTTTAATTTCTTTTAAATACAACAACATATTTTTTACCTGTGTCAGCTGTATGCCTTATTCATTTTGAGATATTGGAAAGAAAGTAAAAGGGCTGACTGCGTTACATGAAAGGAAGTAAAATTTTTCCAGCCCTTCAATACTTTTAATGTTAAAATGTCCTGCTCAATAGTCTTGTCCTATTCCTTTCCTCATGTCTCTTTCTACATACAACTCTAGTATTTAATACACACATGCATGAGGATAATCTCAGGATAATGACAGCCTTGGCATACACAGTGATTTAATTTTTAGTGTTTAGTAATGAATAATTTAGTTTTAATAATGAACAATTACTTGTCAATTAACTTCAGATTTTTATGCAGATTGTAGATATTTAGCTTGCCTTGTGTTCTTCCTTGGGATCAAGTGAATTAGGCGTTGTCTTGTAAAATGCAAACTTCACATTCTCCAGTCGCATTATAAATGAAAACAGACTTTTCCCTTATTAGCAGATTTTTCTTTTTTTTTTTTTTTTTTTTTTTTTGTCTTGCTGCTGTTAGTATCTAGTACTGGATTCATAGCATGCTCAAAACATCTATTGATTTCAAGGAATACTGTATCACACACTCATTTATGTGTGCTAGCATCTTTTTTTCTTACAAACTGACTCTCCTTGCCCATCTTTTCAATTTGTACAGTGTCTTTACTTGCATCAATATTACCCAACTAACACTTCACAGCTTCCCATATTTTCTGTTTGCATCAGTCCTATTCTACTAATAGCATTATACTTCATATTTTTCTCAATATTTACTGCTAATAATGATTACCTGAGTCCTGCTCTGTGTGGGAGTTTTCCGGCTCTTATTAGTGACTTTTCAACTGTGTCGTGAATCATGTTGTTAGTGTTTAATAAATATGAGCAAAATGGAATTATATTTAACTTGAGTTTCCTTCTCATGAAAAACAAGATCTTTTTTTTTGAGTAACTGCTGCAGCAGGGATGTAAATTCAGTTTAAAGGGTTTGTTCAGCTTGCTTGGGTTGAATGCTCGCCTGTTAAAATCAATGGAAGTTTGCCATTTTCTTCCACAGAGCTGTGATTTCCTTTGCTGTTCCCCTTCCCGCCCCCTTTCTTTTCAAATAAATTATCAGTGTGATTCAACCCCAGCATGGTCCCTGGAAACCCTCGCTTCCTCCTTCTTCTCCTTCCTTATACTTTGCTGTTTTCTTCTTCTCCAAAAGCTGTTGTAAGCTCTTCTGCTCTGTGTTGCTGTTCCTATCAGAATACCCATGGCTTGTTTCTATCTTGCCATTTTATTTTGCAAGACCAGAGTTTTCATTGATCAGTACACTGCTTTATGTGATATGCCTCTGGGAAAGGGTAGGGTATTTAAGAAATGCTTCTCTTAAAGATAGTATCCGTAACTCTGTATATTTAAAAGTCACTTGGATCACTGAGAAATACTGCTAAAGTTTGTGTGGGGTCCTTTGAAGAGACAACAAGGCATCAGCTCACATACAAAGAAAAGATACTTGCCGGGACCTTCAGTAAAGTTTCATAGTCTTTTAGTTCAGATTTACACAGCTTTCTTGTTTAGATTCCCATCTACATCACTGTGCAGTGAAAATTCTTCTATTAAGATCTAAGATGTGTGTGTTGCACATCTTGAGGAGATGGAAGAAGACATGCCAAAACAAAATATATTCTGTCAGTGAGGAAAAATAAACAACTAAATAGAAATTCTGCTTCAAGCTGCCATCATAGCTCAGCATTTCTGTTTGGATGAGAGGGAGTTTTGTATACTGAACATCTATATGAAATGCTTCAGCAAAAATGCTTCACATTGTGGTAGAAGAGCCATGGATGAAGAAGCAAAAAATTGCGTTGGTGCAGCATGAAGACATTTAGCACCTTGTCTGAAAAGTACTGCAGAAACAAGGACTGTTCCTCTTGGGGATGGGAGCTGGGGCTTTGGAAGGAACTGTACATTCCAAATCATTGGGGTTTTTTTTGGTTTGTTTTTTGTTTTTTTTTTTTTTTTTAAACTTATATGAATTTAATTTCCATTTTAATACTGATGCTATATATATGAAAAATTATCTGCCAGTAAATTCTTCTCTATGGAACTGTTACTATCTCCAGGAGCATTTTTACAAAGAAATCTTATAAAAAAATCTTCACATTTTCCATTCGACTATGTAATACACCAAATCTCAGGAGATATTAAATGTGTGTCTGTGGGAGAATGCAGTGTTCCTTGCATAATTTAACCAGCATTATTACTTGGCAGCCTTCTTAAAGGAATAACAATTTCAAAGCTCTTTTTCTTGTTCTACATTCTGTGATGCGGTGCTTTTCTACATCCCTTGCTAGTTAAATAAAAAAAAAAACCTTAAGAGTCTTGAAACAGCACTACTGTTGAAGCACAAACTAGACAAGGAGAGATGAAAGCAGAGATTATATCTGGGCCTGCAATTCAAGAAGTTACTGCAAAGAAAAATGCATAGTGATGGCAGACATTTTTTTTTTTCTGATGATGTACTTTTATTATTTGTAGAAATGTATTTATAGAAATGAAAGATAGTCGGTAAGACTTTAACTAGGGAAGTTTTCTATTAATCATTCCTACTTTAGAGTTGATCCTTACTAAATTAACCTTATGGCAGCACTCAAGGCAGTAGAAATTCTTCCTGAGAATCTGAAAAGCTATAACCAGCTACCTGACAATCTTGTTCCTCTACCGTGTACAAGAAAAAATACTGGACTTTTTCTCCTTTACTGTCATTTTTGATCCACTTCTAGTGGACATGGCAGAAGTGTATAGAGTCCTGCGTGCTAGAGCTTATGTGCTCGGTTCTTTGCATGGATTTTGTGCATTTATCTGTATTTGAGAGACAGAGACTAGGAGGTATTATGCTGTGAGATGAATAATCTGCTTAAATAGCAAAGCACCGGTAAGCAGTATTGAAAGCAATGAATGTATTCCTTTGGCCGTTTCCTATGTGGCTTGAATAATATTGCTAAGGACTGGCAGTCTGGCATGTTAGGCTCAGAGGAAATTTCTTGTGGTTTTGTAGGGCAAGTTTGTCAGGTATGATGTGGCAACACTTTTGTATGCAATTGAAATATTACTTCATGCTGACAACTTGGATAACTGTGAAATAAGAGAGTATTGACTGTAGTTTAGGTCAGTATTTTAGGGTTCTGTGGGATTTGCTGCCTGAGGTTTAGTTTTAATTTTTAAGTTTAATTTTACAGCAAAGACGCGTTCATTCTAAGATAGCTTTTACACGAAGGCTTACAAAGGGATAAGTAAAAAATGTAAGGTAGGGTTGACATGATGGAGAAGTTTCCATACCAACAAAACATTCCATTTGTAGAAACTTTGGGGAAAAACATAGAGATGGATTGGAAGAAAAAGATTAAACTTGGCTTTGTTGCTGAGTGAAGGAGATGGGTCAAGATTTCTCTGCTGAGAAATCAGTATAGCTCCATGCAGAATATTGAGCATTGTTGAGATCAGCTGAAAATCAGACCATAAGGCTTGTTCTCCTCATCTGTGTTGTAAACTAGGCAGAAATCCACTCAGGTCATTGGTGTTATACCTGCACAAGTGATAACTGAACCATGGTCTACAGTAGATATGTAAGTAGCAGTGAGGCTACAGGTGGCCCAGAGCATAGAAACTCGTGCTTTATTCCTTAAAGAATTGGGTGCATTAAATGTATTAATAAAACATGAACTAACTAGGAGTCTTTCCAGTCTGTTGGATAAATATGTACAACTTGAAAACTTCCCCATATTTGGTATGGTAGATTTTTGTATGGTTTCTAGGTCTTGGTAAAAGTGATAAGTACTAAATAGTAGCGCTGCTACTAGGGATGTTAACAAGCACAGGAGGTTTATGCAGCTGAATGGCACTCTTTGTTCCTCATTACTCCACTTTGCTACTCTTTTGCATGACTAAGTTTGCAATTGTGTGCCTTCGAGCGAGCCTTGATGATTTGAACTGTGATGAAGGTGCTATTGTGAGGAATATGTGGGAGTATTCATCCACAGGAACATTTAAAAATATATATACACACACCATCTGGTGCAATGAGGTGTATTTCAAAGGCAAAATATTTGCTTTTTAGAAGTGTCTCAGTGTTAAGAATAATTTTTTTTTTTTTTTCCTTTGGAAATAAGGTTTGGCAGTTTCTAGAAAGAAATTCTTCATTTGGAGAAGGGGAAGGAACCTAACAGAGATATGGGTATTTTATAGTTCATTTTTGGAATCCTCTCCATATTTTAAAACAAACTCTTTTAAAGTACCTATTCAAGAACCAGAGAGTACTTGAAAAATAGCATCATTAAAATTTCATAAAAACATAATACCATTTAGCTCTGCCTTGATATTTGTTTATACAACCAGGATCTATGTTAGCTCTCATAGAAAAGTTGAGTTTATTATCCCTTTATATGGCCTTTTCAGAGCTTTCCAGCATAGAAGACTCCAATTAGGATTCCCCTATGTAAAAGCTTTTTGTATTCACAACTCTGCAAAAAATTATATATTAAGCTATATGACCGTATGTTTCCCCTAAATTACTGGTAAAAGTACTACGAAATTGTATAGGGCCAAGAACAGATGTTCAAAGACCCCTAGCAGCAGAACCTCTAGTGAGCAATGAATATCGAACAATAACTTTTAGAGTTGTCAGCCTAGCATAGCAATGTGCACATTTAGCACATTTAAATGTGCCACTTTAATTCTGTGTAGTGCTATTTTTTTATTAGGACATGGTGTGCTTCAACATTAAATGTCTTGCAGAGATTTTTTTTTTTTTTTTTGTCAACTAAAGCTGATAGCAATTTTTTTTTGGAGAAGACTTAAAAACATGTTTATAAAATCAAGGTGAATGACATGATTTTTTTTTCTTCCAATTCCTTACATCTTTGCTCCCTTGGCAGCTGCTTGCTGTTTTGCTCAGGATCAAAATCAACCTAATGAGTTGCAGGTATGGAATTCATTTGGTTTGCACTTCACAATTTTTGCCCAAAAAGTGTCCTTTATTAGTCTTCTAGAATTTCTGCAGTGTACCAAGATGTATTAGAAATCAGCTAATTCTTGTAGAAGAACTGGATGAAAGGTTTTGCTTATTTTTAAAATGTGCCATTAGTAGATGACTGGTTTTCTTTAATTACTGTAGGGCTAAAACCCCTGCTAAATTAACTGTGTAGCATATCTACATATCTTCTGTTTTTTTCAAGATATAAACAGGAATACCTACTGAATCATCATTTTAATGCATCTTTATTGATATTTAAAAAATCCTAATATAGTAATGGATGTATGCTTGACTGATAGATTGGATTTCCTTATTATTGTGCCTATTTGCCACAGTTCTTTTTATTAGTGCTTTTCAGCTATCTTTTAAATTTAAGTTTTTATGCGATGCAATCAGGATTTTTTTCTTACACGTTTAGAGACAGACTTTTTGTAGTGCAGCTTTCACTTTTCATTTTATTCAGGATGACTTTTTAAGTAAAACAATCTTCTCTTGTAATAATGGAATTTTAGTTTGTTGTTTTTTTTCCCCCTCGAACAATACAAAAGTCCAGTTATTTACATTTATGGATATGTCTTGTTGGGATTAAGCTGTGTACACAGCAAATGTAAGCAGGCTGTGATCACTTACACCTTCTGTAGAGTCATTTTAGTAATGGCAGCATAAGATAACTAGCGTATGTCCTCCAGACTGATGTCACCTTGGATAACGCGTTTTTCTTCTCTTTATCATACATGTTAAATCCTGCTCTTTGATCTAATGTGGTACTCTGTAACAAACGTTAACGTTTGCTGCTGTCAGATAGGACTTTAATCCATTCCAGGGCTTGGACGTCTGATGTGTGAATAATTTGAAGCAATAACGCTTTCTCTCCCCAGCCTTTGCTAGGCATGCTGTTCTTCCTGACTGGATGTATTTAGAGACTTTAAACACTCCAGTCATGAATCCTCCTACCAGATTTTGATAATTCTGATTTTTGTCTAATTTCTCCTCAACTGGAAGCTTTTATATATTCCTGTTATTTTTGTTGGGACTTCTGGCATTAGCCTAAAGACAACTGATCGCTTTGTTTTTCATATCCCTTGATAATTTGATTCATTGTGCAGTGACGCCCACAGTATGAGTTCTGCGTTGATTACCAGTACCTCATTTAACCTCTCAACGTCCTTGCATTTTATGGAAAGGCTAGTACTCTCCCAATTCGTACCACGAGTCACCCATCCGGGGGATTATATATCCTCCTGCTGGGAGGTGGATTATCTGCAGATAAAGCATTTCCAGTTACTCCAAGGTGATGTAAAATTTCCCCAAACCCGAACCGGCTCCTCGCAGGTGCTCCCGGCGCTGCGCTGGCACCCGGGGAGGTGGGAGCCCTTCTCCCTCACCCGGCCCCAAAATGGCGGTTGCGGCCTTGCCTGTGGGGTGCCTGGGCTGCCATCAGCCCCTCTCCTCGTCGCAGCGCTCCCGCCTCTCTTTACCACAGCAATTCTTGATTGCCTTATGGATGACCACGTTTAAGTGATACAAATACCCATCCCGATTTTTTCCTCCTTAAATTTATGTTCCTGATGAGAGTTTATTTCACTGAAGTGTTTTAGTAACCATGTAGCTTTGCATATCTCCTCACCAGGCCCAGGAATACTAATGAATACATAAAAACTATGTACAACTTCCACTCTGTATCTAGAACAAAATTGTGTTTAGTACAAACTGGGAGCAGGATTTGGCCCGTACTCCATTATCCATTAAACTGTGATAGCTCCTCTACTCTACGTCATAAATCTGTTGATTGTATTTCTTTGAAAAGGAATTACTGCTTCAGTCAGACATTAATCTCTCATCAGATTTTATTATCTTTCTTATTTACACTGCTACTTGGATTATAAAAAGCAGTTAAATAGTGTGAATTAGCAGTCTGTTAAATTTAAGTTTTCACGGCCTAATAATTTTCAGGGTGAGCGGACTTCTGCCCAGTTTTTCACATTCCTTGGCAATAAGTTTTATTTTAATTATGGCTTGTGAGCAACAGCGGGGGGGGGGAGTGCGGCATGGTGGTGGCAGTGTGGGGTGGGGGGTGTGTGGAGAATCAACAGAGCCCGACCCTTCTGTGCCGCGCTTTTGTCAGGCACAAAATTTTTCCAGCCAAGTTACAAACCTCTGGAACCAGAAGCGGGTGCCGGAGGGGGCCGCGGTGGGGCCGCTGCCGCCTGCTCGGGGCGCCCCTCATCGCCGCCCACCTCACGTCCGCGGCCCCGCGGTGCTGCCGGGCCCGCGCGGTTGCCGGGGCGACGCCGGCCCTGTCAGCCGCAGTCGGGGCCGGCCCTTGGGCCGAAGTGCGGCGGAGAGGTGTTTAATACGGATTTATAGGTGGAAATGTGTAACGGAATAGTGAGAGTAGTAAAATGAAGCACCTGTGAAAACAAAACAAAACAAACCCAAAATGTCCGTGCTGCTTTAACTCCCTGCTGTGAGTGCTACCCCAGGTGTGTCAGCCATCGTTTTGCTGGCAGAGTCTGAGCTGAGGGGCAAAAGAAAGCCTGTCTGATTTTTATGCCTTTCTACATATATTTTTTTCCTTTTGCAAAATGGAAACGGGAAGTAAGGCATTGCTTCAAGTTCGGTGGATCCCGCCGGTGCATTGGTCTGTGTTTCATTCGGCAAATCCCTGCATTCTGGGATAACATCTGAGAATTTATTTCTGCAGATTATGAAGAACAGAGAAATGTGTTGGCATTGTTTTACTGAAGTGTTAGCATGTACTGGCAAAGTACTCGGGTTAATGCCGTTCCAGGCTCAGGAGATCCCGTGGGTACTGTCCCCCCCTACACTGTTGGTGGTAGTTTTGTTTCCAAAACAAAGAGCTACTTCTGAGATGGCTTTCAGCCCCCAGGAGAACAAATTAACTGTTCGAACAAATGCGTTTTCCCTTCAGTTGCTAAATTGCAACCTATCTGGTGACAGGAAAGAACCTTTTCACCGCTGGCAGTGGTAAAGCTTTTTAAATGCTGGATGTTAAAATCTTATTACTTTTATCTAAACTGAAGCTACCTGTACGCCTGGGACCCCTTGGAGGAAATGGTCTACCTGAGCATTATGGCTACAGAGACGTGCTGAGCTCCCAACAGGCCCTTGGCTGTGTTTGACCCTCCCTTCGCCTCACCTCACACTTTGGCTGTGAAGTAGTTCCCTGCTTTATCAGAGACGATTTCTGTTTCTGCCCTGGCAGCACCCCATGGTGGGAGTTCAGCGTCTTCTCCATGCCTGGTGTCAGCCAGGATAATGCATGGTGCCTGCAGTCCCGTTTCACAGTCATGTAAAATGCTGTTGGGTCAAAATCTGTTGTTGCACTTGGTGCTAGCCTTTGTCGTCTTGTCTTTGAAGTGCCACAAGTCTTGGATTCAGCTATGCAATAAAGACATGGAATTGATGATTATTTTCCATAAAAAAGGGGATGTTGTAACTTATTTCTGTGAATGAGAGAAAAGGGAGCTCCCCTTTCTGACAGTAATATTCTCAGTGAGCGCTGAAGCAGATTTTCAGTGCAGTAAGTTGAAAAACTGGCTTCAGAGAATATTGTACTTACCTGCTTGTGTAAAAGTGGGTCCTATCTCCTTCAACCTACGCAGACTATGAAAGTTTGATTATGAAGTTTTGGTGCAGGCCAGTTCTGGAGGCAGAACTGAGCTGGCACGTGAGGCTTTGGAGCAGATCTCTCTTGGAAAATGATCCAGGACCTTTTTCAATCATAGGCTGTGTTGGTGATTTCCAGCCATCAGAAGCTGGTATCGCACAATTGCATTTATGTTCAGGTTTCTCTGTTCCTGCTTCAGTGTTGGCTGTCAAAAAGCCCCGCTCCCATGCTGGGAAAATGACTGGATGGATTTGTCCTAAAGCAGGCACCAAAGCTTTTGTTCATGGGCTGGCTGTCAACAAAATGCTGAGGTCAGCTGGTTGACACTAGAGTTTCTGTCCTGGAGATCAATTGCATTACGGACATGGTGGCAGAATGAGAGCTCTGCACTCTCATCTGCCTCATAAATTGCTATCTTTACATTTCCTGGCTGTCTCTTTTACCGTCTTGTAAAATTTGCTGCAATCGCCGTCAGTTGTTCTTCTTGCTTTTGGAATGGGCTATATAGCATGAAGTGTATTAAGAACTTTTTAACACTGGGCGTTTCTGAGGTGAGTTTGTAATGTGTTGAAGGGTCTGCCTTTCTGAATCCAGTCACAGAAATGTGATGCAACAAACTGTCTTAACAAGGATAAGGTGCACTAATTTAAGATGAGGGTTGTATATAGGAATGTGTATAACATACTACTGTTGTCCTCTGTGGTGTTGCTCAGATACAAGTGTGCTATTTTCAATAGCTGGAGGGTTTAGTATAGATGAGGCACAAATGGAAGTAAATAGATATGCGTTTAATTTTTGTAGATATTAACTTCGTGTCATCTGTCTTTTATATGATGGGGATCTCACCAGGTGTTAATCTCAATCTCATTGCTTTCACTTACACATCTCAGGCTCTGTAGTTTTTGCTACTGATTATAAGTGTGCTCATATTACAGGAGCATAACCCAGGGGTCAGGGCAACCCCAGGTATCAATACAGGCTGGGAGATGAAGGGATGGAGAGCAGCCCTGCCAAGAAGGACTTGGGGGTACTGGTGAATGAAAAGCTGGACCTGAGCTGCACTCAGAGCCCAGAAAGCCAACCCTATCCTGGCCGCATCAAAAGAAGCAGTGTGGCCAGCAGGTTGAGGGAGGTGATTCTGCCCCTCTACTCCACTCTGGTGAGACCCCACCTGGAGTACTGCGTCCAGGTTTGGAGCCCTGAGTACAGGAAAGACGTGGACCTGTTGGACTGAGTCCAGAGGAGGGCCACAAAGACAATCAGAGGGTTGGAGCACCTCTGCTATGAAGACAGGCTGAGAGAGTTGGTGATGTTCAGCCAGGAGAAGAGAAAGCTCCGGGGAGACCTTATAGCGGCTGTCCAGTATCTGATGGGGGCCTACAGGAAAGATGGGGACAAACTTTTTAGCAGGGACTGTTGTGATAGGACAAGAGGTCCTAAACTAAAAAAGAGTAGATTTAGACTAGATATAAGGACGAAATTTTTTACTCTGAGGGTAGTGAAACATTGGCACAGGCTGCCCAGAGAGGTGTTAGATGTCCCATCCCTGGAAACATTCAAGGTCAGGTTGGATGAGGCTCTGAGCAACCTGATCTAGTTGAAGATGTCTCTGCTCATTGCAGGGGAGGTTGCACTAGATGACCTTTATAGGTTTCTTCCAACCTAAACTATTATATGATTTTATGATTATTATTTCCTTGTATCTTTAATTCTCTGAGTAAAACAGAACAAGAAAGTTTAGGGAAGAAAGAACATTTAGTGCCTATCAGTGGTATGGAAGAGGTGTACGTACATTTCCCCAGCTGGATGATGTTATCTCAGCAGCAAAAGAGAACAACTGCCAGCTACAAGTGAAGAGGCAGAAATTAGAGCAACTGCTGAAAAATCACTGAAATTAAGGACCTGCTCGTTTAGTGTGATTGGAGCATGTAAATATTAACTCTAATGATGACAACACATAAATTGGAGTGCTCAATAAAATTTGAGCACATGAAACTGAAGTGCCACAACCTGCTTTATTGATCATTTTTAAAGTCATCTGCATTTAATTTGCCACAGTATTTACATATGCTTTCTGTAGTTTGCTTATAGCAGAATTTCCACAAGGAACCCACCAGTCTTCCAAAATTCACACGTACAGGTACATATAAAGAAAACAATTCTATGTGCAAGTTGGGAGCTAATCAGGATTATGAATTTTTTTCATTTAACTTGTTCTACAACAGTCTCTGGCCTTGCAGAGAAGATGGAATGTCCAAGAAAAGGAGATAATTACAAGGTAACAGTAAAGATTTCTGACATAGTCAACTTTCTTTTACTACTCAATTAGGAGAGTAAACAGACAAATACTGACACATGGAAACAGATTAGCTTTATAGTAAACTTCTAAAGTAGATGAAATGTTCATATATATAGCTCCACAAACCCTATAGGGTTTAAGTTGCAGCAAACTTATGAATGTAAATGAAAACTGGTTTAGGTGCAAGTATCTGTTTTGTTTACATCACCAAATATGACTTTGGAGTCTTTCCATGGGCCTTGAATTTTCCAAAAGTGAGCTTTACACATGCAATATTATGATCCTACCTCTTGGTTCCTAAAATCTCCCAAGTGCAAAGACAATAATTTAGGTGACATCTTCACTGTAAGGATTCAGTAAACAAAAAGCAAAAATATCTCAAAAGTGAATCAACAATGAGAACACTTCTTAGATCATTCAAAGAGCAGCATCTTTTCAGTAATTGGGCACTTTTTTTTCGCAGAAGTCTGTTTTTATAAGGCTTCTAGATTGCAAATATTGGTATTGATGAAAATTTTGAATCTTAAAATTGCAAGAGCTAATTTTTCAACAGTTATTTCCCTCATTAACATGCCATTACTTTTATAAATGGTGAGCAGATATATGTATGAGATTGGCATGATAAGACTCTCAGTAGTCTTTGTAATATAAAATCTTTTATCTCATTTTTAAGATTTAAAAATCTCTACAAACAGGAATATCAGTAACAAAATTACTTTTTAGGTTTCCAAAAGGAATTGAAAGTTGTCTGTCCAGGTCAACTTGATGACCATATACTGTCAGGAGACTTGAAAGGCCTGTGTGCTGCCTGGGTAGCGGGGTGGCGGTGTAATAGAGCAGTTTATCCCGACAGGTGACGAGATTTGCTTACATTAGCTCATGATTTAATAGAAGACAGGCAAAATCATGGGGACCTTCTGTCAAAGCCCTTGTAGAAAAGGAACTTTTTACATGGAAGGAAGGGTTTCTTGAGAATTCATAATTAAATGTCAGGCTGTGGAGTGGGCAGAGCTATACAAAATATAAATGAAAACTCTTTGCACAAAAAGAACTAAGACAGGATTTTTATAGATTGCTGAAGTAACTGCTTACTGTTGACAAATATGTGCACAACCCTATTGTTTTTCAAATACTTAATTCACTGTCACACTATTAAATGACATTGTAGTACTTTGTATCCAACAATTTCAACAAGGATTGCTTTTTTAATTAATCCAGATTTTCTCCTCAGACCTAAGGTGTTAAAAGTGTTTCAACACCATGGCAAGCAATGAGAATTACTTGGCTTCTCCCACTCTGATATTGCAGACTTTCAAAACTGATCAGAAGTTTGTCATGAGGAGGAGGTGTTCTGTTCTGCAGTACAGAATCACTTTGTTATTGCAAAATACAGCAGTTGTCTCTTAAATACTAATGGAAGTGTGGGACAAAACAAGGCAAATCACAGACCTGCTTGATCTTTAAGGGGTTGGGAAGAGCTTTGTGCAATTCAGAATGAGATTGATTAGATTTTAGGCTCACAGGTACTGGGTAATGTATGTGGAAAATAATGTGATATAGGAGATTTTGGGGGTTACCAATGTGTCTTTTTTCAGGCTGTGATTGAAAAAAAGCAATGGTTGCTAAACCACGTGTCTGTACTGTTGGAAAAAAAAAAGCCCTAAAAAACTAAAAAAACTAAAACCAAAAGCAAAGCACATGTCAAAACCTTCACATAGTGCAAACAAGTCATGTGCAGTCAGAATAGCAATACCGATCCATGTCGCTGACCGCAGGTGTTGAGAGAATCTGAAGTTTATTTTTTATCTTAACAGTATAGCACTGTGTCACTAGTGAGCACACTGCTGCATACCTTAAAACTGGTCAAATAAATTGATTGGAGGGGAAGTGTGGACGAAATTAATTATTCTGGAAAATGAGAAGACTGAGGGAGAAAAAAAAGGAGCTAAAGGAGGAGGCAAATGGGAAGGTCCACAGGAAAGGTGAGAACTGCAAGAAATGCAAGGGTAAAGCAGTAAAACAGGATGGGAAAAGAATAATAGAGTGGGACTAGAAAATATGAGAGGATGCAGAAAGCTACTGAGGAAACAGTGAAGGTAAGGGCAATAGAAAAGGAACTCTGTAACACATAAAAAGGGGAATTTAATTAAAAAAATAAAGTTGAAAATAGAAAAGTTAGAGTTAGGAAGTGCTCTGTATTGAATCCCTTAATAGCCACAATAGGTTGTATTGCTAGAGTACCTGTGCGACTTGTGACTGTCTTAATGGCAGTCATTGTATGGCCCTATGTCTTAGTCCCTGCAGATGTCAATAGTCCCCATTTGCATCTGTAACTAATGGCTGGAGGGTCTAAGAAGACAGACATTGAAAAAGTCTATAAAATTACAGGATCATCCATTTCAGTGCTTGTACAGGCTAGCTTCCTGCAATAAAACTTGTTAGAAAATAACATGAAATATTAATTTAGCAATATATCTTCCAGTAATTTTAAAACTAAAACTACTTCAGTGGGCTCTGAATATCTTCCTATTCAGAGGAAGGTAAATAGCTGCTTTTCTTGTGTAGCTCGGGCATTTCAGCCTCTGCTGCTGAGACCAGCTGAATGGCCTGAGACTGGCAGTTTACTTTAAAATGAGTAATAAAACCTGGGTAGGACAAATGCTCTTTGATACAGAATATTTATCTTGTAAAGCTTGCCTGGTTATGATGGGGTTAAGGACTGTAAATAATCCTTTTCTTAAAATGCAAGAAATGTATTCAGGATGAGAGACCTATTAAAATACTTAGGCAGAATTAGAGAAGTCCTTACCAGCTGTTACCAAAACTGTACACTTCTTCTTGTCATGAAGCTGTGCACAAGCACAGTGCAGAACTGTGAACCTAGATTGTATCGTTTGGGACAGCAGATGACCCATGTTAATTGACAAGGCTGGATTTAATTATTCTGTTCTTGGTGCATTTTGTGAGTGCTTATGTTATGCGTGGCTTTGGAAAGTGACATTTTTAGCAAGTAATAAGCTCAACTTTAGTACTAGAATGTTGACAATTGCTTTTGGGGGACTAAAAATTTTGTCATTTATGTTTTATGTTGATATTAATATTTAAACCATATCAGCTAACAAGAATAGGTTGAATGAACAGAATATAAAATGTATCCAATGTAACCATTGAAGACAAATGCTTTAATTTTTCTCATTTTAAGCCTTTTCTGTTAAACCACATTATTTTGTCATGCTGTCATACTTGAATTAGTTATTTTAATGTTAAATTTGGTATAGTTTTTTGTATGTGGACTTTGTTTAAAATTAAGCGTATCTAGCATTTCACTGGATTCTTTCACTTTCTTCAATAGCTAATCCAATGTATGTTCAACAATAGGAAGAAATGTATTGTATGTGGGGTCATGTTTTCCTTCTTCCATGATCTAAGATTAATGTATTTTATTTCATCAGATAACTATCCAGTGCTCATAACGTCTACCACAGTAAAAGAAGTCAGTCAAATTTTTTTTCACCTATGGTTGAACAAAAAGTCCGTGTTACAGTTCCTTTCATAAGTAAAAATGCAATGGCCATAGCCTGCACCAAATTGGGAAGTTTTATCAGATCTGCCTTCCATCTCTGTGCTGTCAGTCCCTCTAAAAAACTGATCTAAAGGTCACTGAAGTCAATGAAAAGTCTCCTATTGACTTCAGTGGGTTTGGTTCACTCCCTAAATGGCAGTGAATAAACGTGGTCTTTGCAAGATGCCTAGAGAATTTTAAAAAATCCTGGGAAAGATGAAAATACGTTGCAAAATCTTTCTCAGCAGCACAGTCCCGTGAGTTCAATTCCCATTTATATCAAAGGAGCTCCAACTCTGCTTCCTCAGTTAACCCTGTGTAGTTTTTCTCATTTCAGCTGGAAAAATGATTGACAGAAACAATCAAGAAGTGTTCGTTACCTACCTTCATTTTGGTTTAGCTGTGAACTAAAAGCAACAGGGGATTTACACTCATGACCTTCTATTATTGCATACTGTAATGTAAAAACCCCGCTAACAGCCATGAGCCAGAGTTCCAATGGAAGGAAACAGTTGTGGAGTTTTCCCTTACTCTTGTTCACGTTACTTGTTCATCTCTTTTTTTTACACCATAAACTGTATTTGCTGGTACTGACTTTTATGTCTGGCTCTTTTTTTTTTTTTTTTTTTTTTTTTGAGAGAGAGAACTAGACTTTGCATTTGCAAGATTCTAGATTGCATATAGTTTCAAAAAGTAGAGGTTACCAGCAGATCTCCAAGTTCCTCTCCCTTTTTAAGAGTCTTTACTATCTCCTTTCTACCTTCTTGCATACTTCAGTTGTTTTTCTGTTCAAGTGTAGATTCACATGCACTTCCTGTGAGCACTGAACTTTGGGAAAAATTGCCTCCACTACTACTTTCTCACAGAATAAACATTCACCCCAACAGTTTGACTCACTAATGCATGTTGAAACCAACATCACTGCTACCTGGAAAGTCTGTAATCAACTGCAGAATACCATACTTGCTCAAGAACTTGTTGCAAAATGACAGTGAAGGTGGGTGATGCCATCCCTTTGTAAGTGACTAAATGCTATTCTAGTTTCTGGTGGTCATCTCTTGGGACATGCAAAGAGGTTACTTTGGATCTCATGTCCTCTGAAAAAACATGCAGTCTCTCTAGATCATCAGTTCCAACTCAAAGGCTCTGTAAACCTCTGCATGGTGCTTGCCTCCGCCTTGGCTGTGGCTAGAGCTGCCTTTCCCACAGTGCCCTACTGATACAAGATGAGTTACTGGTGGGACTGGCACTGGGATAAGGGAAGTTTCCTGCCATGCCGTGTGTTTGAAGTTGTTGGGGGGTGGGGGTGTTCAGCCCATAGGGACAGGTCATTGTACACTCAGCAAAATGGTGGTATTGGCATGTTCTCCTGTCCTGTGTTTTATGCACTCCTGGTAAGATTAGATATACGTGGATATGAAGTGTTCACTACTGTGAAGTTAACTTCCAATGGAAATGGACGTTTACACCCAATGTAAATGTTACATTCTCTCAGAAACCTCCCCAACCCATTTTGCTTGATTTAGAGACTCATGTTAGTAACAGCAACCTCTTCTGATTTTTGGAAAACTTTCTTCCCCTTGCACTAGTTTCGGATAGTTTATCAGGATACAAGTAATTATTATTGGTAGAACAAATATTATTAGAGGCCTTTAAATGATATTTTTGCAAAAGAATAAGGGTGAATTTTGTGTTCAGTTTTTTAGAGGAAAATAGAACAATCGTGGGTATGACAATCATAGAATCATCTAGGTTGGAAGGGACCTTTAAGATCATCGAGTCCAACCATTAACCTAACACTGCCAAAGCCACCACTAAACCATGTCCTTCAGCACCACATCTACACATCTTTTAAATACAAGGACAAGAGGTAACGAGCACAAACTTGAATATAGGAAGTTCCATCTTAACATGAGGAGGAACTTCTTTCCTTTCAGGGTGGCAGAGCACTGGCACAGGCTGCCCAGAGAGGTGGGGGAGTCTCCCACTCTGGAGACATTAAAAACCAGCCTGGATGCCATCCTGTGCAACTGCTGTAGGTGAACCTGCTCTGGCAGGGGGGTTGGACTAGATGATCTCCAGAGGTCCTTTCCAACCCTGAGCATTCTGTGATTCTGTGATACCTCCAGGGATGGTGACTCAACCACTTCCCTGGGCAGCCTGTTCCAATGCTCAAAAACCTTTCGGTGAAGAATTTTTTCCAATGCTATGCTTTTCAGAACTGTGAGGGTTAATTAGACTATAATTCCTCTAAAGCAAATTAAGCATGCATAAATATTTACCAGATATTTCAGAGACTTTACTGATTCCTTTTTACATCTAGTTGCTTGATGGGCTGAGAGTGTTGTTAAAATAAGCCTGCAACAAGATGATTGCAGGCTGTTAGGTCGCTGTTGCAGCTCTTGTGGTACCCAAGAAAACTTACTGCTCAGAAATACGCTGTTTGTTAATTGAGGTTGGACATGCTGGAATGCTTAGGTAATTCAGTGAGCTAACACTGGAGAGAGAAAGCTCAATTTTGAATCTTGCTTTTCTTGTCTGGTTGTGAAATCACTGACAGGTCAGAATTCATGGGAGGGTTGGGAGGACATCACAGCTTTATTCGGCAGTTTAATGAACTCCCCAAACGTTAGCTCCTCAACACTGTGTAATGGATGATTTTGTTCCTCTTGCTGTTTGCCGTTATCTTGAGGACTCATCAACCTTAACTGAGTTGTCTCTATTCAAGAATACCCAACCATGTGTTTAGAAATTCCCTTTGCCTCTGTGGTGATTCAGGCTGTTCAGGAGACTTTGTGTAATACAGCTGTGTGATTCAGATGCTCCCTGAGGTTGCTGGGCTTGGCTGATTCAAAGTGGTGAGCTTTGCTATAGTCTCAGTAATAGTAGTGGTTAAAAACAATATAGTTTTTGGATCGCTTCTCACTTGCATCCACTAAACACTTACTGAAAGTCCCTGTCTTAAATGTTCCATGCTACACTATTATATAGGAATTCCTCTACTGTCCTTTTTCTAAAACTCTTTCCTTCTAAACGAGCATTTAGCAACAGGAATAATGTCTGTCACACCTGGCTAGTATTTGCCCATTTCTTTTCTGACAAAGCAGAATTTGTTTATGCAGTATGTGCTTTGTTTTAGAGGGGCTGTTTAGTTTGGTTTTAATACATACTTTTGATCTCTCATATGTCTACAAAGAGGCCTAATGGTTTAGGGCTATTTTGCTCTTTGAGTAGAAGTTTGTGAGTCATATGATAGTCACTAGGTCATTTGCAGGTTCCTCAGTCTCAGACAGCTTTCACTGCTTTCACTAATGAAGTGTAGTACGAGTAATATACTCCATCAGATACTTTATTTTTGGTTTGTAGCCTATACAGGGTGCAGGTACCCTAAGTAACACGGGGACTTTTCATAGAGGACATCTTTTAAATTTAGCATTTGTAAATGACTCAGAAAATTAGAAATACACAATTGCCATTTAATTTTCTACCTTAGTAGTAAAATCTAGTAGTGGACTCCAGCTGCTGTGCAGTGCATGATTGCTGTATATACATAGTCTAAAGCCATTTAAAAATAATCAGTATGTGAACTGATGCTCCCAGTATCTTCCATATAAATCTAACCCAGATGGCAAATGAACTGCATGTCAAGCAATCCAGTGCAATTTTGGTTGGAGTTCAGGGAGCTAGATCAGCATTATTGAGGTATAGTGAAAATAACCAGAATTTGGTATTTTTTTTCCCTAAATAAAGGGAAACATTTTAGACTGATCTGTTGGACTGACATGTATGGAAGCACAGGTAACAGCAGAGTACCACATTTCTATATATTTTGTAATTGTCATGTATTGTGTTTTTATGAGGGTTAAAGGGTTGGAATTACAGTCACCACCACAACCAGAGATGGGTATGCAGCAGTGGAAAAAGCTTTTCAAATAATGGTTTAAAAAAACATACTAGTTAACCAAACTAGTTAACTACTGAAAATTTGACTTTTTGAAGAAAAAAAAGGCATTTATAGTGTCTGTAGAGGGGAAAGAAACAATTAAGTCACTGCATTTTATGCCAGGTTTTCAAACAATCTTTCGTATCGGATAAATATAAGTATAGGTAAATCCAATGTGTTTTCATGCTGCTTTGGTTTTTAAAGTGAGTCTAGGATGTTTTTAGGGCAATCGATAAGTAATGTGGATAAACTTCTCATTGACAGTGCAAAAGCCATAATAATCATTGTTAACTAGTATGTGTTAGGTCCTACTCAGAATTTAGCTGGAGAATATTGGATTATTTCCTACCAGATTAACTGCTATTCATAATGTGCTGCCTATGAAACAAAATTGTATATATGTTTATGGAAAATCAAAGCAATCCAGAGTTAAAAAGGAAAACACCTAAAGCATTAAAAACAGGGAGAGACTGTATGGCTTTGTTATGGCATGAGATATTTATGAAAAAAGTTATATCATATGCATGTTTTGTTGTCATATTAATTCAAATGGTGAGGAGTACACTTTGCCTTAGATTCAGATACAACTTGACACGCAGTTCATTTGCCATCTGGGTAAGATTTATATGGAAGATACTGGGAGCATCAGTTCACTTACTGATTATTTTTAAATGGCTTTAGACTATGTATATACAGCACTTTAGTTCATTGAACTCTTGTCAGCACAAACATAATATATAAGACAATTGCTTCACTAGCATTCAATTATTACAATTATAACCTTATTATGTTGAATCAGCTTTTTGCTCCTTGAAGTTAATAAATAGCATTCAAGGTTTGTTTATTTTTTTTTCCTATGGCACTGAAAGCTTTGCCTTATTTAAGAAAAAGAAAAGCAAGAAGCAGAGAGCATATAAAATATGCAGAGAGAAGGCCATTGAGAAATTTTAGTGATGTGGTAAAATGAAATGAGGGCTCATTTACTTCTGCATAGCTTTTCAAAGCTTGACTCTATTTAGGATTTGTGACTGCTATCAATTTACCGTAACTTCTCCTGCTGTAGTCTTAAGGAGAAAAGAAAAAGACTGGTAGAATATTTTAGGAAATGAAAGCTTCTAGTTTTAGTTCATTGCTTTATTTCTTTACTCCTTCCTTCTTTTCCTTGTAAGTTTATGAAGTGATATATAGTTACTGAAATACCAGGATACTTTGGCAATGCAAGCCCGTGATTTCTTCTTTCTGCTGACGTAGTAGGGAAAAGAAGATACAATTTTACACAAATGTCCTTTCGTCAGGTCGAAGTAACAGCTAACTGCTAAGGTGAAGCTGGAAAGAACTTCTTTTGGTTTAATTCAGTGATATTAATCAGTTCTACCAAATTACAGGGGTTTTTATATTTAGCACCTATGTTCTTTTGCCAGGTAGACTGCCAGGCCTATTAAAAGATACTTCCTCTCTTTATAAGCCTTGCTTTTCTAATATCTGATCATTACAGTGATAACACTGTTTGTTTTAGGTGAGCATCTAAAAGTGTAGATAGTCATCTGAAATATTGCTGTAATTCCAAATTTATTCTCCCATATGTAGACATCATCTAAGGTTTCAGGACTCAAACAACTCACATCGACCTTGGTAATGGTGACTTACAGTACTCCCAACAGCTTCTGGATCCTGTGTCACCTCTGCTTTGGTTCTAATGCTGCATTGCTCAGTTCGGGGCACAAAAGCTCCAAAGTGCAGCCAAATATAATGTGGAATTAATGTTCCTGCACCTGGAGGGAAAATCTGAAGAGTCATGATATTTTAATATAAAATAGTAGTAAGTTAGCACAAAATTTTTTACCAGTATACACCAAACCAAATAAATCCATGTCAGGTATTTCACATCAAAAAGCACAGAAACATGAATGAGACAGATTAGTACCATTTCTTTCCTTCGCTGATTTTTTTCAGGTCTCGAGTCTGCTGAGCTTCCTGAGCTAAAGTTTTATCTTTTTATCACAAATACCCCAACAAGTTTACATCACGGGTGGTTCAAATCTGACGTTTCAGAAGGGGAATGAATACCTCTTAAGAAAGACAAAATAGCCTGGTAAATCCAGATGGTATGTCATGATCATATTACCTGATCGTTTTAGAGGAAGAGATGAATTTCTGGCAGGAACACATCACACATGTCGCTCTGCAAACTTTGATTGAGGCAGAGCCTGGGGTTAGTTGTTCTGTCACGTGGTAAAGGTAAAACAAATAGCTGGCACACAGATGCACAGACATCATGAAGAAGTATCTTGTCCATATATGTATGACATATACAGACTCACATGTAGTGTTATATTTTAACAAGTTTGGCTCATTTCTCCTACAATTAAGGCAGCTGAAAATAATCTGAGTATGTTCATGACATTAAACATTTCCACATGGGTTTATAGAAATAGGATAGAATAGTAAGCAAGAGCAGTAATGAGCTTATCTATTTATCCTATACAAATAAAAGGATGAGTGTCACAATTGATTTGTCATTTTGCCTGTTTTGAATAAAGGAGCTTGTACCATCAGGTACCTTTATTTTGGATGTATTATGGTCCAGGATGTAAAGTATCCTGGTGGGTGGTTTGCCAGGAGGGGTACTACACAGTTTCAGTCATGTCACATAATATAGCAGATCGCGTTGAACAAGGCTGATGGGGAGGCTCTAAACCTTTTGGTTACTCTGGTGAATCTGTCTGACTTGCAGCACCGTAGTGTTGCTGTAGGGAGGAAGTGGAAGAAGGTAAATAGCTATAACTTCACCTTTGTGAAGTTTTCACCTGCTTTTGGGATAGCAGTGTTCCCGATATGATATAACCTTTGAATAATGCGTCACAGTTCTAGCGTATGGAATGCTTGACTTTGCAGGTTTGCCTGGAGCACGCTTTTGCCTGGTTTTGCAAACACTCTGAGACAAAATAGACAACTAATTTTAGGCAAAAGCCTCACTGTGTCTTAATTTGAAATGGGAAACGAGGTTTTGAAAAACATTTATCATAAATCAGATCAGTATCTTTTTGTGTTCTAAATGTAAAAGAGCGAAGATGATTTTTCAATTCCTGTAAATGAACGTGATTAAAATCCGGTATCCTGTTAACAGCTCAGTCTTGTATCTGCTCCTTTTGTAGGTTTTAGTAGTGCTATTCATATGAATATAAGGCCCCCAAGAGAAGTCTTTGGCACTTTATATGAAGAAAATTCTCATGTTGACTACTGCTTCAGCAAGGAGGGAAATATTTGTCCCTCTTTGCTGTAACATCAATTGTAATAGTCTTAGTGCACATTATCATTGTAACAAGCAACAAGAATCAATGCTACTGATTAATGTAATATTGCATGTTAATGAGTCATGTTCCTGTATCATGTAGAAGGCTATATCCTTGAGACATATTTAAATAAATAACATTAAGAAGAAAGAAACCTTCAAATAACTAAATGGTTTTAACTTAAGTCCATAAAATCAATGAAAATGGAAGCTAAAGCTCTTGCTTATCTATTAATTCAGCACTATGCCGTCTCCAGGTCAGTGTTACAGCACACATGGGACAAAATATCCTTGAATGATTTTGTACAAGATTACTGCAATAGCCAGGCACAGGGAGATAAGGTAAAGATAGACTGATAGGCTTAACTCCGAAATGGCCTGGTTTCCTGGGTTTATTTCAAACCCCTCACATTGTGCAGTTCTTGTCTGTGTTATATGGCTGCTATATAAACCTTTGCTTATGCAGCCATCTAATTTGTAAAGAAGGCAACCTTTAAGCTGACAAGCAGCTTTAGATCCTTTTTAGTCCCAGTACCAAAGGGAAAAATATGGGCCAAACTGTGACCCATACTGTGTAAATGGAATGTGCCTCTCAGATGATTGTGTTAGGAAAACACTTGCTGATTTTTATTATCAGGTCTAAAAATTTCTGTTTAACAGAGGCATAAATTTCACTTATAAAAACATTTGTGTGTTTTAGTCGCATCCTATCTGTGTGGGCTTTTCATGTATCTTTACTGCAGAAACTGTGTGTTTTCCAAGCAATAACAACATAAAATACAATACTGATTTATGTTACATCCCATGTAATATTTGGGATTATATAGCTTTTTAATTTCATTTCTCTGTGCTGTCTTTCTTCTAATAATGTTCCTCCTTTATCTTTCATTCTTTTCTTCCACCTTTAAGATACTAAGCTACAGAAGGGAATTTTACTTTACTGTTTTATTTATGGTCACTGCAAACTCCTCTGGTGTGAACCCAAGCTGAAGTCCTCTGTGGAAATAGCCCCATCTCCTGTAATGATAAGTGTCATCTTTGAGGATGACAGCTTCAAAGTTTCTGGGGAATGTTGTTCTCATGGGATGTTAGTGTTGTGAAGAGGGGCACTCCCACCGGTATTTTGAATCAATTCCTTAGAGGGTTTTGAAGTGTAACAGCAAGACCTTGAATTTGACCAAATATTCTGTAGGGAATCAGTGTAGAGAAAGAAAGAGGGATGACACATGGTTAGTTGTTGAAATGACTGAGGAATTAAATGGCTGCATTTTGAATTAATTGAAACTTTTCATTCACAAGCAGAAAGGCATGGCTTAGCCAAGGGATCACAGGCATTGAAGTACCACTGATTTTTCAGTAGAGAACCATGCCTACCTCTTGTAAATTTACTTTCACTGCAAAGGTAATAATTTTGGAAGGAAACTTACCTTGACTGGGTGCACGCTGCCTGAAGGAGCCCTATGGTGTGGGAGCCTTTTGATATGTAAGATGTTAGGCTTTTGCTTCTTGTCATCTCGACAGTTTTATAGATTTTTTTTTTTTTTTGGTGCTATTACAGCTTCTTGTTAAATATTGTTTTAGATTACTTGTTTCTTTTCTTTTTTTTTTTTTTTTCCCCAGTTAATTGTAGTTTCTATTTAATTTATTGTGGGGTTCATACTCAATGGTTCTGGTCTTTATGTGAAAAGTATGCTAGAGGGAAATATGTCTTCATAGATAAGGTTATATATTCTTAAATATTTTATAAACAACACACGATAAGGAATTCATGGTAAGGTTCTGGGAAAAAGGAATCAATTGAATAAAAAATGAGAGTGACTGGTATTTTAATACTAGCAGGAAAGACAAAAGATTTCTCTAGTAAAACTTGTGTCACGAACCTGAATCTCTAGCCACAATAATTACACAAATATTTCTGTTCTGGACAGCCGACTTATTCATGGGATAGGTACTTTTTTACTGTACAAAAGTTGCATTGTTTCTCTTACACTCTCAGGTAACATCTCTGTCCAGTTGCAAAGTGTTGTGTGCATTAAATTGCTAATAGTAAGGATTTTAGCGATTCAAAAGGTGGTCTATGGAATCGCTAATCTAGCAAGCCAGCTGGGTATTTAGAGACTCTTTGTTTCAGCGAGGAAGCGGCATGCATTTTTTTCCCCTGGAAGTCTGGTCTACCTTGGAAGAAGAGTCTTCTGAACAGGAGATCTTTGGCAGCTGCATTGAAAAGCCACCCCACCCCCCCCCACCCCCCCACCCCCCCCCCCCCGAAACGTGCTCTGCTTTTCTGTCTGGTGCTGGTGGTGTCAGCACTTGTTTGCGTCCACAGGACGTCAGATGTCACCTTCACGGTTTATAGTGACCCATTAAGCTGAGATGGTCTACTCTTCTTTATCAGAGAAGCACAGTAGAATTTGTCTTTTGGGGACCATGGAGAAATGTTGAATAGCTGTGAGAGGATTATTTTTACCTGAGAGGTTTTAGCATGTTTCAGTGCAAAACATGTGAATTACTATTTTACAGTAAGCAGCACAGTAGTGTTAGACTGTACCTAAAAGGATCAACAGGAATGCTGTAGGTATCCCACACCTGAATTAAGAGTTTTGCTGTGTGGATGGGAAGTTGGCTACAGAGAACATCCGGGCAAGATCTCCCTTTAATGCAGCAGTGAAGAAAAATCCCATAATCATGATGGACTGGATAAATGAGAATTGACTAAATATAGAGCCAGGTTTGGTTTTTAGTGGTTTAGGAATAGCTTCATTGGAATTGACTTTTATAAACTCAATAGAGTGAAAGCAGAACAAATGAGAGGAGTAGGAACTTACAGTTAGAACATTTTGGTTTTTTTAGGTGACTGGTATTAGTGACCCATTAACGTTTTGGACTCTACGAAAGCTTCAGCACTCCCTTTCTGACAAAGATATAAAAATCCATTCTAAACATGCTATGAAATCACCAGGAGTTATAGGAAAAACAGAAGCAAATTTGATGGAGTTAAAAAAATAAATGCTTATTTCTTCCTCAAAATATATATACATCCCAATGATATATAAAATCACTCAAAAGATGCAAAACGTAGACTTAACTTTCCAAAAACCTTGGAAAGGACTTTCAAAATCAGCTTAAAGGATAATATTTGAAAAGAATAGAAAAGAAAAGAAAAGAAAAGGCAAATGACCATACAACATTGGGGTCCCCACAGGGATTTTTTGTCTGAAGATGATTTACCAACTGTACTGATGAATTGCAAGTTAATCATCAATTGCCAGGATAAAGTGTTCTGAACTGCAATGATAAAGACCTGGATTTAATTCCCAATATCTTGATTCCTTTTCTCATCCATCTGTACTTACCCTTTCAGGGAACATTGCAAACAATTCTCACACGTACTCTTCAATAGTAGCGTAACGCTGCTTAGGGCTGGGGCTTCAAAAAGAGAGAGTAGCAGACAAAGATTAGTCACAGAGATTTCCCAAAGGTGACAGGAAAACACAAAATACAGAACCAAAATCATAAGTTTGGTGAGATTTGGATTTGATGAGGTACCAAGACCTGAAAATAAAAATAAAAGAACACTCCATTGACATAGTAGTAAAATGTAATTGACCACAAATGGAAGAGCATTCCCTCTGCTGCAGCCAGAACAATATTCAGATTAAAAACAAACAAGGAGAACCACAGTTGGAAGGATGGGTACGCAGCTGCAGGAAATCCCATTTTTAATAAAATTTTCTATGAAATAGAGAAGATTTTTGTTTACTTGAAGCATTAAAAAAAAAAGAAATTGTAAAATGGTTTTAAGGACACCAACAGAAACTTGGAAAGGTTAAAGTTGAAATAAGTGTAAGAGAGGGGAGTAGGAAGAATGCAAGGTGATCTGCATGACAGGATCTTGAAGACATTTTTGCACATTTCAGATGGGTTTTACCCTTTGCAGGCGTAAATGTTGGTAGCAGTATTTGAAACAAGTATCTGAACTCATGATTAGACCCTGTAGCGGGGGCTTGCCTTGACAAGATATGGCAAATAAAGGGGGTATGTTCATTACTTCTGGATGCATCCCTTTTTCCACGTAGTTTCCAGTAAACCTCAAGGGTTTCTTTTGGGTTTTTTTTCCACTTTTGTGGCAAGTAGTGACACAAAACCAGTACAATAGCATTTTCTCAGCAAGTCTTGTAAAATCTTCAGCCAGTTAGCAAGAGAAGAAGAAAAGCTCTGTTATTTTAGACCGAAAGAATGCAAGTACTAACGCAGGGAGCCTACCGGGACCAAACTGTGGGAAACTGAGGGCAAGCCTGAATGAGACTGCACATGTTCCCTGTGCAGTATGGGGACGTACACATTGCAATACAGGTGCGGGCCTATCTTTGCTTAGCTAGTTGTTCTTCCTACAGAGAGACCTTTTTGTCAGTATAGCTGATATATTAAGCTTAAGTTATGGGTTTTTTAGCAGAACAGTTCCTCCATAGGCTCCTCAAAAAGATAGAAATGACCCGTGAGACCAAATGTACAAGACCAACACACGTGCATGATATTGTCCCCAGTGGAAGGCACATCAGATGACAAAGACATGCTTTGTTTTAGCCAGAGTCCACAGTTCTGAGTAGGATATTGCTGTACTATGTCATGCTTAAATGTATCTTACAAGGGACAAAAGTGAAAAAGCATAAAAAACACAATTAATCTATCCTTGTATGTAAGTCAGCATTGGTTGTACGCTTGTTACACCTGCCTTAAGCCTACAGAACAGGGCTTAACAGGGATGTTAAGGGGGCAGTCTTTCATGCTTGCCCCTTGCACAGCAGCAGGTGTTATCTGTGGCATATTTTGCAATAACTGGTTTTATTCATACAGAGCGAGATTACTCTGTGCTGAGTAGTTGTGACTAAAACCAAGAGGGAAAGCATTATGAACTCTGAAGGGAGATGAAGCAGCATAAGTAGCATTTGGATGTTTACCTTTCCGATGTTTTAACAATTTCCCATTTGGGGAGTTGAAAAAGAAACTTAGTCTTTTAAATATTTCCATTATTGTAAAAAGAATTGTAGAGTTGAAGCCACACAGATGAAGAAAGCAATTAACAGCAGAAAAGAAATAAAGGGCATCCACCTCCAGTGGATGTAAAAAAAACCCTGGTTTTGCTTTGAGAAATTTTATAATAGAGAGGTTAAATTATAAGGCTTCATAAAAACTCATTTAGACTATAATTTCTTACTGAGGTCTGTCTTGTATTTCTGTGATAATCATGAAGTTACTTTTCCGAAGGTCACAAAAATGCAGAAGATGTCACAGCTCGGTGTAAATGACTGGAAAAAAAAATTCTGTTCATCGTGTTTCTTGGAAGAAAGGGCTTAGCAGAAACAGGAATAAGAAAAAATATACTGTGTAATAGCAGTTGCTATAAGATGCTGATACAGTAAGGTAGAGAAAAGGATGTTGAACTCTTTTCCCAGAAACCAAAACATTAAAAACTGATCAGTAAAGACTAGAGTATCCCCACTTCTTTGCGAAATTGTGTAGAAATAAACAGAATACTATTAATCTTCTTAAATGTTTGGGGGTTTTTTTGGCAAATCACGTAGACGGTGGATAAAATCCATCTCACTTTTCAGTGCTTAAAGTGTCTACAGGCTTAGTCAAGAGAAATGCGCAATGAGATGAGAAATTTTTATACCACTTCCGCCACACTTTGTATGTGACCTCAAGCAAACCGTTTCACCACTCACTTGTTTACCATTCTCCCAAATGGAAATGCAAAAACATTTGTACTTCACAGGCGAGTTGTGATTGTAAATTCATTCATTTATAAGAAATACTCAGATACACGCGAGTGCTGTAAGAACCGTAATAAACAAGAAATGTTGAAGGCAGAAAGAAGTGAGGGTCAAAAGGCAGTGGAAACGTAGTGCTTAACTCCCTTCTGTGCCTTTGAAAATTTCTCCAATTGGTTCTAGTTCAGATCTCGGAAGACCCTGAGTCTATATAACCCTATAAATTGCAATTAATGTTAAATTTGGATGGTAGTTGAGCCTTTGACTTTCTTTTCCCTCTGCTCAGCCGTTAAAAGCTGCACAAAGCTTCTGTTTCTGACCATGCTGCGGGAGAATTATGCTTAAGTGACCTGATGTTAAGCCTAGGTTCAGTCTGGAGATATATTGCTTCTGCAGTAGGTCCTCCTGCTTTTCCACTCCTGTCATACGATGCCTGTACGTTAGGTTTAATCTCAAGCTGTTCACTGGCATATCTGTTTATTTGCTCTTCTCTGTTACATATCTGTTCAGTTTCCTGTTTCCTGAAGTCTAGAACTTAATTTTAGCCTGGTTGTATCGTGTCTTGCATTCGCAGAACCTGACTCATTTCAGTTGCCATCTGTTGTATATTTTGAATCTTTGCATTGTGCTTCTTATAATCTGATTGTCAGAAATGTATACATTACTCCCAGTACTATTTCCTTAGATGCTTAGCAGGCCCAGAGGCCTGCCAGGTAACGTTACATTTCCTACCCTCTTAGAAAATCTGTGATACTATACTGGTTTTTCAAATCTCTATGGAGTTGTTTTTTCTCCACCTTTGACGTTATGCGTAGACTTAATACCAAGACATTAATTACGGCATTGTTTTCAATGTATTTATATTTCAAAATTTAGAGTGATGACTCATAAAGTGCATATCTTAGTATTTTTAAGAAAAGGCTTTCTATTATAAATGAAATTAAATGCAGGCTTTTAAAAAACCTTGTTTGTTGCAATACTGTGTGCGCTGTGTTTACAGTCTATCAAATATTCAGAGTAATGGATTATACTCTTGAAAAAGTGGATTTTTTCTTTTGCCTGTGCAGCAGAAGAGCAGCGTAACTCCCATCACCCACTGCCCATATTTGTACAAAGATCTGTATTAGCAGTGGGAGGTTTTCCAGCCCAATAGGACTTTTTATATGGGTCGCATCCCTAGGAACACGATTCATTCTTATTTTTAAATAATAGGAAGGATTCCAAACTCAGTCCTATATTTATGACTATGTTGTTCATCCTAATGGCATTTTAAAAAATTATAATACAGTAACATGTACTTGATGAAGAATCATTTTGCTATACTAAATACCTGATAGGCAGTTGCCATAGCTTTGTCTATAATAATTTGAATGCTTGTAAATCCAGTTCAGTGTTTCAGTGCACAGATCTCAAGGAGTACTGGCAATCAGTGCACAAATCTCAAGGAGTCCTGGCAATCTTCCTTTTAATATATATTCTTTAAAAAAAAGCAGCACACATACTGTGTGGTATACGTTTCTCAGCGTTATTCCGAGTCCTGTAATAAAACAAGGAGCATGTAGAGTCCTAGCCAACAACTCTGGTAACTCTTAGCCTGAAGGAGCTAAGAGTTTTACACTAAATCGAATTCTGTATAAAGGGCATCACAGCCTTAGTCTTACTCTTAACAAAGAGAATAGGAAAATCCCATTTTGACCATACTCGTCCTTCTGTTGGAATAACTGTTGGAAACATGCAGCAAGAAGTAGTCAATCCTTTTTCCTCTCGTAGATACCTCTAACCACTGCCTTGGGAAAGGATAAGCTGCATCCTACAGCACTCTTTTTTCCATTTCTTGCATCCTCCTCTTGTGACCCTCCATTAATCCCTTTCATCCTCTAAAGCCCAAGGAAACCTACATCTAAAGTTACTCTTATTATTTAACTCTTCCAAAAATAAAATGCTGCAACTGCTTCTGAAAAAATGCTTTTTATATAAGTGCAAGTACCTTCAATATTTCTAGAAAGATCTCAGACATCTAAATGCTGTGTGAACTTCTAATAGCAAAACATTGACCTAGGATGGGGGTGTGTTTCAGAAAACACAGCAAAAAAGAAATTCATGCTTTTACAAAAGGCTGTGAAAGGCTTATGAACCACGTGAATTCCACTTAGCCTTGTAAAGTAGGGGATAACTGTGACTTGCTTCTGTAATATGGGCCTTGTCCCGGCTTTCTGCTTTTTCATTTTTAGAAAAGATTGTCTTTATATTCATTTGGGGGCACTTCACGTAATCAAGGAGTCATGGTTTATGAAAATGGATCCAGAATTGTAAAGACACTTCCCCCCCGCCATAATCTAGCTACTGTGTTATAATGTAGGGGGCTCAATCCAACAGCTAGCTGCCTCACTTATTTTCAGGTTTTAACGCTGGACAAAAAAGAAATCTGCAATTCTTGATTACATCAGTTATAACTATATCAGTCACATATCAGTCGTTACTATTAACAGGTAAGGAATCAATCTGTAGCACACTTCTAATAGTCATCTTAATGAGCTTTTTAATGCCTTTTTTTAAAAAAAGAACACATTACAAATGTTGCTGGAGTAACTTCACTTTCCCTTTCACAGATGCTAATTAACCTTTGACTAACTTAACTATTAGTAGATGTAGGAATTTTCAATGTGTTAAATGTGATGGTGATTTTATTCCCTTGGGTTTACATACTGGAAGAGCTTACTATACTGTCCTGCTTTGAGGTAAAACAGGACCTAAACCAAGACATATACTATCATACCACTGAAAGAAGGAAGGAGAAATGATTTTATAAAATTTAAACTATTAATTTACATTTGTTAGTAAGTCCTAAAGTTAGATTAGTTGTTTTGGATTTTTTTTCTTTGTTGCCTAGCATTCTGCTGCTATCCACTTGCTTAATCGCTGGTTATGCAAAATATTTAAGCAAAAAAAGGCATGCTTAAGGTATAATATTACAACTTTACCTTTATTTTTTTAGAAAGTTCTACACAGAGCTTTAGGCACCGTAAAGGATAATTATTAACCTAACTGAAAAGCACCAGTATTGTTAAAATAATTAAAAGCAATCAGCTGGCAACTATCTACGGAAAATCTCCTTTCCCTCCTATCCTCTTTCTTTTGAGACTTCTCTCCTATCCTCTTACATTTTGAGACTTCTCTGAAATGTGTTCTGAAGATCCTCTTCATGTAAGCAGGATGAATCCAATGACACTCACAGGAGTTACTCGTCTATTTAAAGTTGCTTGAATGCTTACATCTTCAGTGTTTTGCCACACTATTGCCATAGCCTTGATTTTCAGTCCATACGTGTGCCATCCTTAGGTATTTGAGGTGATTTTCATTTCATTATTTTGCTTTCTATGAGAAACTGCTCAAAGAAATGGCTTCTGTGAGCCTGAGTTGTCCTGTTTTGAAAAGTCTGTTTTTATAAATTTAAGAAAAAAATCGCCAGGACAGATTTAAAACAGCTTGGTGGCTTATGATGGTAATAAACATACTTTCTCTTAATTTTCAACACTTCAGCACTTTATATTAGCAAATAAGAAGCAACTATGTGATCATTATGGCTTAGTATTCAGTGTTCTGCCCAGTACATTTCTAAGAGCTGAGATTTGCCTCTGATTACAATCTCAATTTCTTTTTCTATTCACTAATACTATTAGTCACCCAATTAGTCACCTGATTATCTTAAATTAATGCTATCAATAGATATGTTTTCAGTTCTGAGTTTGAGATATCATTTTTCTCGCAATGCACTGCACTAATTATTCAAATATTTTTGTTAGATGGAGGATGACTTGATGCAAAATGCCCTCCTTTTCTTTCTTCACATTGAAATCTAGGAAATCCAAAGGTTCTTGATGCCGCCAGAATTGTTCTATACTGTTTTCTTCAAAATAAAGTTGAGAAGGAAATGTGATAAGCAGGATTGTCCTACCGAGTACTGATTTGTTGAGTAGTCTGTGTCGTTCACTAAGGCACATATGCAGCTGTGTCCGTACGCTTTCCTCCTGCTTACTCTGCCCACCTTGCTCCCTCCCCAAGGCTCAATATCCATGGTTTCTCCTGACACATAACCACGCAAACACACATTTACAGGGCCTGAAGGAGAGAGAGAGCAGCCAGGAGTGTGCCGCAGGATGCCAGGACCGTTCCCATTGTTCACAGCCAGCCCAGTGCCTGAGGTGCCTGGCTTTAATGGAACTGCTATTTCATCTACAGCAGGGACTGGCCATCGCCGTGCCATGGCATTTCTATTCGACAAAATAGGTTAAGCTGGGAAAAATCTGTTACATTCAATACTTGCTGTCTTTGTCAGTATCTTATTTCTGGACTTCATCAACCAAAAGCATGAACGCAGTAATGAAGATAGGAGCTGTTAGCTTCGGCCCCTGTTCTTCTTCAGGGGAGATATTCATGTGTTTAAGTATGATTTCTATTTAAAACAGCTTGCAAGACTAGTCTCCAGTAAAGAACTTGGATATGTATTTACAGACATTCATCGTGACTCATCAAGTAAATCATAATCATTTTCCAAATTAGTACTGTATGCCTATCAAATATGTACTTTCCAGACAGCTGTGGTCCATTAAATATATCATTTTCTTTTTAAGAAAATTAAAATTCAAAGTTAAAATGAAAATTTGTGGCAAATTTTTAGCAAAAGGAGTTTGGAAAATTTTTCAAGTGAGAAATTTGAGTAGGTGGGTATAAAATTACAGGTTGTTTTGCCCCGAGCAAGTGGTTGTAACAAGACAGACGTGAATGGAACCTCTTGCTACCAAAATGGTACAGGTTTCTAGATACTTTGTTCTCCCTTCATAGTTGCCAGTAATGTAATTTTTGCTCTCAAGGATGATGGGAGGGGAGGATTTTAGGGACCTTTGATTCAAGCTTGAAATCCAAAATAGGATCTGCAGTTTATTATTTGCCATAATAGATATGACAGATGCAACTAGTTGGAAGACTTTAAAGGTTCAGTGAATTTTGCATATGACACATACTTATTTGAGTCACCCATCTGTGCTTTCAGTGAGGTGCACTAATGTTCAAGACAGTAGAGTATCAGACTATTATATAGGTGTAATGCTACACAGTATGTTCACTTTAATGAGAGTTTATAAATCCAGTTCTTCCCGTCTGCATGAAAGGAACTCCACACAAAAATTAACAATGAACTGACAAGTTTTGTAAAACTATAACATTGATTGTGTCAAAAAATGAAATAAAATCTTACTCTGTTTCATGTGAGGGCTGTTGTCATGGTTTAACCCCAGCTGGCAACTAGGACCACGCAGTTGATGACTCACGTCCTGCATCCTCCCAGAAGGGTAGGGAGATGAGGGAGAAAAAAGGAGGAAAAAAACCCAAATCCATCAACCCTCATGGGCTGAGATAAAGACAGTTTAATAACACAGTAACAGAAGAGGAAATAGTAGTAATAATAATACAAAATAAAGTGTAATTGCTCTCACCACCTGATCATTGATTGGGCAGCCTGTCCCGAGTAGTGGTCGTGGATTTCTGCCCTCCGGACAACCCCCATTTATATATACAGAGCATGATGTCTGTGGTATGGAATATTCCTTTGGTCAGCTTGTCCTGCCTATGCTCCCTCTCAGTTCCTACGGGAAGCTGAAAAAATCCTTGACTTGATACAAACACTACTTAGCAACAGCTGAAACAATATGTGTTATCAACATTATTCTCATACTAAATCCAAAACACAGCAGCTTCTAAGAACAAAATTAACTCTATCCCAGCTGAAACCAGGACAGATGTGTACTTCTCCTGACCACCCACGTCTGTCTAATTCTCATTTCTGGTTATTGGGGAGTGGGATTCAGCTCCAGGTTAAGACACCATCATGCAGGAGTCCCCCTGTAGCTGTCTGTGAGCCAGCTATCTAATCACCCATGGAAGTCTGAGGAGATGGCGTAGGGGTGCACTAACGTTCATGGTGCTTACAGGTGTAGGGACCTACATTAGGGTGTGTTACTGTTCTCTTGGCTACATGGTACTTGTTTGTTGAAAAGTCCACTATCAACAGGGTCCTTGCTTATTTAGACACCTAGCTCACGTGTGGGAAGCTACATTTAGCCTTTATAGTTTAAAGCTTATAACTGAAATTACAGCTCTTTCCATTGAATTTGGATATCGAACTTAAATCACTAATGAGACACCAGGGCATTGTGACTTGCTTGCGTTATGGCATAAAGCACTTTGTTCATCAGTGATACCAGTCAAAGACACTCGCCCAGAGAACAACACTTTAAAAGACAGAGGATATACTGACACCGCAAAGGATGGTGTGTCTGATTGTAACGTATGTTAGGCTTTTTGAGCGGTCGTAAGGTAGTTATTGCAGTGTTAGTCCCAGCTCTTCAGCAGAATTGCAACCGTCGCTGAAGTTTAAGCTTCTGTGTATGTGATTCAGACTGCGGGAAGGCCGGCTCAGCTGTGATTTGCGCTGATGCCAATCATATAGCTGTTCTTGGGAAGGAGCCTGTTGCAACGAATGGCTGCAGTCTACTAAAATTCACAGCCTGTTGGAAATCTTGCAAAACTCAGAAGTTACTCTTAAGCCACGGGCATGTAATGTCTTGGGATGAACTCAGAGGTTAAGCGGAAAGGCTTGCAGGGCAGGAGAATGGCCAAGGAAGTCCCGTAACTTCTATGAAAGCAGTTCCAAACTGACGACACGACGTAGCTCAGCATGCGAACATTTGGAAACTTGTCCAAAACCACGGTGAATAATAACCTTATATATAAATAGTTTTAACTTACAAATAATACTAATTGCAAAGTTGTTTCTCCTGCTTTATATTGAAACATAAATCAACTCTGCTTTTTAACAGTTTCTCACAATATAAATCTTAAATTTCTTCTGTTAAATCAAGCAGTTCATTCGTGTTTTGTCTATATAGAAGTCTGATTATGTCTGTAATTATTACTTTAAAAAAGTATAACATTGCATAACACTGATAAAAGAATAGAACTATTCTGTCAAAAATTTTTTAACATAAAAGACTTACTGAATATCATTGATCTGTGATCCTGACCAGTATGGTTTCCTGGAAACCAGATTTCACCAATAAAAGAAAAGTAAACACAGTTTATTATTTATTTTTGGAGAGTTGCTCTCAGTAATAGGTTCCTTTTCTTTTGCTTTCAAACTATTATGTCTGCATTTAGTCTTTTTCCATCAGATATACCCAAATTGTACACAGAAAATCCCAAGAGAAAGAGAATTATTTTTAACTCTCACATTAGCAAAGAATGTAGAAGTCATCTGTGCCCACATACATTTCTAAAACTTTCTCCTACATCTAAATCACAAAGTTAATATACACTGAGCACACCTATATATCTGAAGGCATGAGTTAAAAGCTCTCAGAATCTATTGAAGTTAATTGTATTGTTCCCATTTATCTACGTTAAGTACCCTGCATTTACAGTTTAGTTAATAATCCCGTAGCTGAAGAGCTGGAATGAATCTGTCTGGCATTACCAAAACTTTATTGAATCTGAAATGCTAACAAACTAAAACCTTAAAGAAAGCTCACAAATTTAAAATTTTGCTTCCTTCTATGGAAACTACTCATTACTGATGCTGAAACGAAAACAAGGACGGAGATTATCTGTACTGTTGGGTCCGTAAGCAAAAGCAATCTTTGCTGCCCCATAGGAACAGGCTATTAGCTGTCTGTTACAGGAATAACTTTCACTTTCCCCATTTTTTTTGTAACTTGATAGTCTAAAGTATTGTTCTGGTGCCAGTAGTTGCTGTAGGCATTCATTCTGCTCAGCAGGATGGAGCTTGGATTACTGCGGTATTTTTTCACTAACTTCGGTTGACTTGGGAAAGGGTCGTAAGGACTGTTTCCTCCAATATGCTCAGAAATACTCCTTGCAGATTTGCGTACTTTCTAAACAGAAGATATTATAGTCGTATCAAGGACTACTCTTAAACAAACAAACCTTAATAATTACCACTAAAGCGTTAAAGTAGTTATAAAGTAACTAAATGTTATGTGTGTGGTTGTTACAAAATGCCGTATTTAATTCAGCTACTGATTTTGTTATCAAAAGGACACGTGCATGAAATCTTGGACCAGCATTATAATTTAGAAATTCATACTATTTAGTAAATTCTCTATATTTGTTTGGGAAAAGAAAGTAACTTTTAACCCCACTAGAATCAGCTTTAAATAAGAGAAAAAGTATAAACCCCCAGGTTACTGTGCCCATACTTTGGTTCTACGCAAGTAGACTTATAAGAAGGAAAATAAATAAAAACAGAAATGAGAGTACCTTTTGTCCAATGCTAAGAAATGCTATGCTTTTATCTGCTGTTTATTTTGTTGCTTTCCTCCAGAGAGCAAGGTTATTGTCAGCAGATAAAGAATTAGAAATGTCATATTGTCCCAAACCCGTCAACTCTCACCTAAACGGCTGTCGTGAAAATGGAAGCAAGGGCTACTCTGACATTTTGCTCTTAAATTTGCTATGCTTTTTGTAAATAATATATTGTAGTCCCAGACTTGACATTTTGTAAATCTATTTTATTTTTATGATCATTTCCTGTTCACCAGCTTCTGTGTTAAGGTATTCAGCTATTAAATAGTAAGCAGGAAGACAAAGTTTCTACTAGAAGGGGTTTGAGCCTTCTGTCCTTATACAGGAGTCAACAGTAGCTGTGTAAATATGTGGTCCCAAGTATCGCTGCCTGTCTGTAAGTTCTGCTAGATTAGAAGTGATGTGCTGATTTCCTTTCACGCTCCGTTCAGTATAGGGATCTTATCTATACATTTGGGAATCCTTAATATAACATGCAGAGCAAGTCAACTGTAGTTTCAAAACAAGTACCACGCTAATATTGAAAACATGTCAAAATGAAAATGATTTTTCTTATGACAAGTATTTGATCCTACTAATCTTCAAGTGCTGGCTGTGCTGTTCTTGTTTTGTGATTGCTCCATTGCTGAGATGTTTTGAGTTTTCCTGCCTCAAATTATGCTCTTCTAAAAATACAGTATGTAAATATGAGAAAGTAAGTGAGGCAAGGCACTTTGCTTCTGACAGCCTTTTACATAAATGCTGCCCCCTCAGTTCTCCCATCACTGTTTCTCAGAGCGATGCACTTTGATTCTGTCAAAAGGTGTGGTAATGAGAGCAGGGATATTATGTTTCTAAAAGCTGGTGACCACAGTCCCAATTAAATGGTCTTTAAAGGATGCTTTGAAAGCTTTGAATAGCGGAGAAGCATTTGACTTGAAGTACCTTTATTCGTTTTAAGATTCAAGTTAACGGAAAGACTGTAGTTCTAAACACCAGGGTATTAGTATCAGTATTTATTAAATTTTTTTATGTATTTCTATTTATATTTCCGTAACGGTGAAAGCTTCAAATCTGTAGGTAGAGTCTGTGAGTTGAAAAGGCATACAGGAGAACCTGCCTGTATGTGTGCGGGTGTACACATATATCTATATAGCCATATATAACTAAAAGAAAATCATCCACCTTTACCTTCCAGGAAAAAAACTTTGTTGTGTGAATGTTTTAAAGCCTTTAAATATGACCATACACGCAGATAGGTGTGAAGTATCAGAAGTATTACCCCTGCCCTCGAGATCACGCAAGACGAACCTGGGCATGATAGTAAGAACAAGGAAACTCTGTGACTTAGGTACCAGCATCAGCATTGGATGGTTGGGAAGTTCTGGCCAAGGCTGAAGACAAGCCTTTACCATTAATGAAGGAGGGTGCAGTTCTGTCTAATTTAGCCTACTGTGAATGACTCAGCATACATGACATCTACCTTGGTTGCTCACTATAGAATCAGATTTTCTTTGCGCTTCTCAAAACACAGCAAGAAATTCAGTGATTTGGAGTTAAAATGAGGGAATTGGAAGATTGATCAACAAGGGGCTTTGACTGTAAACTCCCTGGTCCTCTGTCTGCCGAGTGTTTGCCAGGAGAGGGTTGGATGGCAGTCAGCCATACAACGCGAAACATTCTCCTTCCTTTTAGCACTTTTCTGAAGAAATTCAGCTCTGTGAGGTAGCTGGAGAATTAAGTTTGACTTGACAGTGGCTCATTCAGAAAATTGAGAAAATAAGACTTGCACGTTCTGATCTCTATGGTATGCAAGAGTATGGATTTCTAGATGGTAAAATACTACCACTACAGGTTGTAGTGGTACGGTGAACTATATAGAGCTCAAAGCATGTGGCTTAAAACCAGATGACATGAACTACATTGGGGAGAGGGGTGGGAGAACTTATTTAATTCCAAACTCTATATGAAAATATTATGCCCAATTAACTTGATTTTCTCTGCAATGTTCAATTACATGGTTACATGAAGACCATTTTGCTCTGCTATTTAGGCTATGAAACTGGGTCTCAAGGGAGCTGGACTGTATGCTCAGCTGTGCCATAAACAAAACTGTATAGCTGCTGTAACACCAGCCCCTGCAGTTAAGAGAATTAGTTGGGGAGAAGGCTTTTCCAGCAGAAGGCACACTGACAGTGTTTGTCCCTTGCAAAGGTAATTACCTGTGCAAGAATCCCAAAGCTATCTCACCTGCTGAGACTGCTGCTCTGGTCTAGTTTTTTTTTTTTCCAGAGGGAGATATTTGGGGGGCAAAATACAAAGGTTATTTATTTGTCCAGTTGTTTTGGGCAGAAACTTTTCCATTCCAAGTCTGAGAACAGAAGGGGACAGTGAAATAAAAAGTAAAATAAGACGAATTTTTTAAGCGTGGTTTTAGCGATATTTAAGTCAAGAGGTAGCAGAGAATGCTTTCTGATAACATAACTTATTGTTGTAGATGACCCACCCTATCTGTCTGAAACAAAACGACATAGAAAAAGCACAAAGGCAGCAAAAAAGAGAATAAACCTTACCAGTTTTACCTAAATTGATGATGCTTTTGTCAGCTGTGTCTCTTTGTATATCCTTATACGAAGGGCGTGCTTATGGCATCCTGACTTTCACTGTTGTTACAGCAACACCATAGAGATCTTTGAAAGTGAAGATTAATGTTGATCTATTGATGGCAATTGTAAATCTTCCTTTTGGAACTGAAAATTTGTATCTTAAAATTACGAATCTGCAGTTCTATTGCGTGAGCTAAATACGATCACTTTTAAGCTAGTAGTCTAAAGCGAGTTCATACCTTCCTTAAAATGAGGAAGCAATTTGATTGAGAGCGTTAGAAAATGACGGTAGCGTTTTATTTGTATGTACGCAGACTAAAAAGCAATGCATTTATAAAAAAGAAACTTTAATTTCATCACAGAGCTCTGGTAGCATGTTCAAGACATTGAAATTCTATTTGCTGATTAGAGTTATCCACGGAATAACTGAGGGAAGTTAGAAATTTGGGATGTTCATTCCTGCGTAACTTTTACTCCTGAGTTAACCTCCTGGCCCCAGTGCAAATAGGAGCAGTTCTGTTAATGGTAGTGGATCTATCTTTATATTACTGGGAGATTTAGCCTGTTGACTTCAGAGAACTTACTCGGAGGCTTAAAGTTAAGCGTGTGCATACGTCTTTATTAAGATCTGGATTGTAGTCATTACCTGTAGAGAGAGAGAATTGATTCATGATCTGAAAGCTCAGGTGGTGGCACAGCTGTGTAGTGTTGCATTCAATTCATTATAGCAGTGTGTTACCCTGGAATATGAGTATCTGTAAAACAATATGAATTATTAATGCAAGTAAAATGTTAAAAGCTGCGTAGGCTTGTGATATAGGCAAGTGAGGTGGCACTGGAGTGGTAAATGCTGAGGATAACAGCCGTATAGCAGCTTACAAATGTAATTTTTCATGTCTGTTACCTGCCTGTCCCTCACCTCTGGAGCTTTGTGCTCCAACTGCAGTGTTCCTGGTTAAATACATGGGCTTTGTTTTTCTGTGTCAACATGGGCCAGAGGAGCCCTGGTCCATTTGAAGCACCCTTTTCCTCACATACAATTCTGGTGGGTGGGACAGCCATTGCTTTACTATAAGCATCTGTTTCTTTCCTTACTTCCATTGGCAGGAAAATAAATGAATGTCTTTCTCTCATCTCTCCCTTCTCCGATGTATTTTTTTTTCCTCCATTGGCTAGAACAGAAGTCAGAGTTGTTCAGAAGCTACGACGCGTATCAGGCTGTTGTCTCTTCCGTTGAATTGCTTCCTCCTTGTACTAAGCATACTCCATGCATGAGCTATGTTTTCATGCAACCCTATAGGGATTAGCAGACAGCTCACCCGGAATACTAGCTTTGTGTTTTATGAAAAGTTAGGAAAAAAAGTCTGTGCTGTCTTTGAACCTGTTCTGGCAAATCTTGTTTAGCTGAGTGGTACCACTGTGTCTGCACTGTTGTGCAGGGGCAAAGTGGAGCAGAGATTTACCCATCCAACTTTCATCATTGGGTGGTGAGACACTGGCCCAGGTTGCCCAGAGAGGTGGTTGATGCCCCATCCCTGGAAACATTCCAGGTCAGGTTGGACGGGGCTCTGAGCGACCTGATCTAGTTGAAGGTGTCCCTGCTCATTGCAGGGGGGTTGGACTAGATGGCCTTTAAAGGTCCCTTCCAACCTAAACCATTCTATGACTCTGTCTGGCAGGGCGGCGTAAGGTTCCCCAACGCAGGCAGACATCCAGAGGGATAAGGCGTGCATGCCACGTGGCATCTTCAGGGCTGAACTTGTCAGCTGTGTGGATGGGCCGCAGAACACTGTGGCTCACCCAGAGATCTGTACTTATCCTGCCTACCTTTCTCGCAATGCTGCATGACTCCATGTAAGAGGTGTCATGTAATCATAGGCCTTCTAGAAAGGGAATTGGATGTATAGAGTGGCCTGTTGCAAAGGGAACGGGATTGAAGGAGAGCCTGAAATGAAGCTTCGTTTGGGCAGCTCTCCACAGGACACGTGAATTTAAAGTGCCTTCGCCTCTGAGAATACACTGAATTTCAGGCTGCACCTAAAACGGGAAGCAGAGGAGTGAAGCTCTATCTACATTCCCAGATTCTGATCTCATTTAAATTCACACAAATCTAGTGTTCAGTAATGAAGTTCCTTCAGATTTAAGGGAGATCAAGATCCAGCCAGTGTGATTAATCTTGTGAATAAAAAGGTTCGGATTAGACATTCTTTCTGTGTGACACTTCAGCAATATGCTGTTATAAAAGACACAGCAGGAGTTAGTCTTGAAGTGTCAGAATAGCTTCTTTAGTGACAAAGCATTTATACATGTAAATTTTCAAAGAAAGTTGGCAACCCTTTTGTGGGTTCAATTTGCACCTGTCATTCACTTGCAGATGCAAATTTGAGTTACTTGCAGCTCTAATTACTGTACTTGATTGTCATCGCAAATCAGGTAGTAAGACGTGAAACGACCCAGGTCTGTGCCATCATTTGTTGTTAAAACACGAGTGCAAATGTTACCATCAAAAAGCAGAGCCGACCAGGGCTTTGCCCTGCTGATAAGGACAAATACTACAAATACGTACGATATGGAAATAAAAGGAATTTAAGGCGGAAAAATAACAAGGAAAGGAGTGTGTGAGCATGTGGTAAAAGCAAGACAGTAATAAGGGAAAATATAAAGTAGATTGTTTTTTCTATTGCAACAAAGTATAATAATAGCTATTTTTTCAGTTAAGTGTTCCTTAAGACCCAGCTGCCATTTGTACCTTCCAAATCTCTTTTCCATAAGGAATTCCACTTATTTGCTGACAGCTTTCTAATTTTCAAATGAAAGAAAATGATTTTATAAAATTATTCATTAGATGACTATTATGCCGTATCTTTCCAATTTGTCATTGCATTTATAAGAAAAATTGTTATACAGTTATGTTTTAATTTCAACATATAAGAATTTGATTTTTGAATTTTCTTCACTGAAAATGTTGAGCTCTGAAGGTTATTAATTATAACTAATCATTAGCAGCTTCTAAATTAAAAACAGGAGAAAGGTGCAACATGTTATTGTGCTTCAGCTAACATCTGCTAGACTGTGATAATTCAGCACAGATTATTTTTTTTTAGTTGGAGACTCTTGCATAAAAATGATAGTTGACGTAATAAAGGATTGATTATTTTATATTATTTTATATTTGGATCTGAGGGTAGGGCCTAAAAAGGTGAGGTAATTTCATTTCACAGATCTTCATTGCTCAATTAAAAAATAGGTTAATGAAGAAGAAATAGCAATGGATGGATGGAGGCACTTATCTAAGTTTAAAGATAAGTATATAATTGTATTTAACGTGCACTACCAGGTTGCATGGTGTTGCAACCCACTTAGTGAATTTTTCTAATACCTATATTATTTCAGCAGTTGGTTTCATCTCGCCTCTTTCCCTTTTTGTTGAACAGACACCTTAACTCAAAGAATGATTATTACTATGGTGATTTCTAAATTGCTAGATCCATGGAGTCTGCTTAACCTAATGCAAAAGGTCCTTTTTCTTTCCTCCTTTTCTCATTACTGAAGGAGAACATTTTGGCTCAAACAATAGCTGTATACGTAAATACAGATTTATTAAGTTTAGAGGATTTGTACTGTTGTTTTACAAAATGGTGTCAACTTGCAGTATGACTTTTTTATGATGAATGCCTTTCCCGGGCCTAAAAGCTAATGACACCCACAGCTTCCATGCCTCCCACACACATGCAGTCCAAAAGGCCGCAGATAATTTCTGCCGAATCAAGACCGTAAAGAGAGAATTTATAATCAGCTTTAATGTATTTAGGAGCTAAAGTACCTTAGTCCTTCATCAAAGGGAATAATAAAAACCAGAATTAATATGGCTGGACTTCAATTATTTCTGAGCGCATAATTACTCTTTAGCTAACTGGACAGGAAGTACACTATTTCTCTTATTTTGAGCAACGGAAAGCCGTCTGCAAACATACAGTAGTCAACTATCGAGATTTTAAAAGGCACCACTTAATTCCTTAGCATTGATTGCAATACAAATAGAATAAATATTTGAATAATATTTTAAATAACGTAAGAACTATTTTTAAACTGAATGAGTAGAGAGTTCATTAGGAGTTCCTCCTGCACATAGCATTCCTTCAGCTTTTGTAGCAAGACTATTCATTGCCTTTAGGAGACATAAAATGCAGTAATCGCTTCTTCCCTTTTTTAAACTGACTTAGGGGTCTACTTTCCCATTACCATTAATGAGAGTTATAGATATGCGGCAACATGAGACTGAATGAGACTAAACCTTAGAGAGCCTCATGATAAGTAAATCTTCTTTGCATCAGCATTTTAGAGGCTTTAGTATCCTTTTCCCCACCCTATTATTTATGGTACCTGATTACTTTGTTGATATTTAACATTTACCACATAAATTTTAGCTAAAATTTAGGCCAGTGCAATAAGGCAGCGTATCTATTTGAAGGCTTACGTCTGACGTGGAGTAAAATGGTCTTTTTGTAACGGATGCCCATTTTTGTAAATGAAAGAGGAGGAATAAGTGGGCCTTCATGAAAGGTGAAGAGAAGCTACAGTGGAACAACAGTGGAAAGCATTTGTGGACAAAAGACTTCTGGCGATCATAATTCTGTAAAATGTATACGTTTTTTTGTTTCATTGGATCCTAGTCCATCATGTCGTAGTATCAGTATTTTAAAAATTGGTTTCTGTGACCTGAAAAGAATATTAAAATGATGGAGGAACCTTAAAGAATCATATTGAATAAACAGTCAGGGCTAAAGAAATAAATCTAGTTGAGGGATACAGTTAATTTACAAAATCATAAGCTTTCTGTACAATATTAATTCAAACCTGCAGAAAATAACTGAAAAATTATACACCTACTGAGCAATTTCAGTCCTGATTTATTTTTACTTAAAAAGGCTACTGCCGTTACATTTTGTAGGATCTTTCCATAAGATTTTATTTTATTTATCTGATAGTGATTTCAGCATGTTTTCCTGTGTAAGGACTCAAGACATCAATATTTCTTTATGATTATACACACAGAGCGATGCTGTAAGTCCGTGTAGTCTGTTATCTGGAGAATCAGAAGCTGAGCCCATTTCTTACTGATTTTAGAATGAGAATTACTGCTGAAACAGGTGGAAGTCTAATCCAGAAGTTCTCCTAATACTACTTTCATGATTTCAGAAAATTTCTTCAGCAGCCATATATCGAACAGGCAGCAGAGAACATAAACGGTCAAGCTCAGAGCTCTGCTTCCTCTTTGAGGATTCAGGATTGAACTGCTTGTTGTTGCTGTATGCCATTTTACACCTCCGTGTGCACACTGGGTCTTGAGCTGATGTTTCTTTTGGGGATTGCAGAGCAATTTACAAACCTGAATTAAGTTTCACAGCATCCCTGTGTGTATAGGTAAAGTACAGGTAATAGGTAAGTAGTTTCACGCCTGGTGCGTAAGGACCAAACTCTGCTTCGGATGGCATTGTAACTGCAGGAAGCAGAAAATCTGAAGCATTTTGGTCTGTGTTTCTCTAAGCTAGCTGGTGCTGAGATGTAATGGATGTGGTCCATCATATTTGCAGACCGGAGCAAACTTGTGGCAGGAATCACGTCTCATCTCTTAGCAGAATACTGTTAGTGGTACCCGGTGGGTCGGTCGCATGTCTCCAGCTGGGACGGGTCCTCCTGCTTAGGGGATGCGGCAAGCACAGCCCCTGCGTTGGGAAGCAGATACACAGCTGTATTAGAAAGCACGATTAATCTGTGACAGCTTAAAAATAGGTCAGCCCCTTTGCAAAAGGAATTGTGTACCATGTGTATTGGAACATGATTATAAAGGAAGATGATCCAACTTTTTATGATTTTCGGAGAAACTCATAACTGTATAAATACCATAGTTACCCAGGTTATTTTTAGTAGCGAGCCTCAATTATGCTTCACCGTATTGTAAAATCAGAGATGGTATGAGGTCAGTCATTTATGTTGGGATGTTTGATGCACTGTGTTGCTGCAGTTGAGATCTGGAACTGTGATCTATACAAAACACTGCACAAAGGCCAGCTGTTAAAAAATGTAACATTTATTGTCTTGGTTTCATCCAGAAAAGAAATTACCCCTCTCTGTGCAAGTCATTTGGAGAAACGTGTGCTGTTTGCCTTTCCAGATGCTACTTTGTTCCTTTCTGGTGACTTTTAAAAATTCAAAAGATAACAAGGAGCCATTAAAAATACGTACGTGGATATATCTTTGGCTGTGTATGGCTCTCCATTATTAAGTGCATAGTTCTTGGAATTTGTGCTGAAAACCCACCATGATATTATTGTTATTCTTTGCGTACATCTTTTACGTTTCTAGTTTTATTCTTTCAGAAGTAAAGTTGCTATGGTATGAGAATGATGGGCAGCAAGACATTTGAATGTGTGTGTTTGCATAGGGCCACATTATCTAGAAACCACATATTGTAAAGATTGCGTTCAGGGTTTGTATTAGGAAAAGCTATTACATTCACCAAGGCTCTGTACTAAGCACAATGATAGTTGCAGATGTGACTATAAGAATGTTTGTGTTTAATTTATGATGTATAATTCTAGTGTTCTGTATTCAGAATGAGTGTAAAACTATACTCCTGACTGACATAGTAATTAAGGTATTCGGATTTGGTTTTCAATAATATGGTCCAGTTCCTACATTCACAGTTAAGATCTCGTAGTACTTCATGGGTTGTTTCTGTTTCTCAAATCCATGCACCTGGTGTAAACATTTTATGAATTTTTTTTAAATGCATCACTCAGATACATGGTATTTTGCCTATAAGCGACAGGTTTAATGCTGAATGACTAATATCCTGTAAAATAACAGCGCTAGAGAGAGCTTCTTAAATACAAATGTTTTAATACTCCATAGTGCTTAGAGTTAATGCATGTCTCTTGCCTACATCTACTGCAAATATCAACACATACTGTTCATCTCTTTTTTGTTGTTGTTTTTGTCTATTGCTATTTTATGCATGAGAAAGTTCTTGTTTTCTCCTCTGTGCTTGGCTGGCTTTTTTTTTTTGTTACTTAGTCCTGTGTTTGTACTGATTGCTTTTTTGCATGCAAATTACAGAATGTCATGGAAATGAGAGAGCTCTGAAAAAAAAGGAAAGATAATGCTGAGTTCCAACTGTCTTTTGTTTGTGCGTAAGTGTGTAAAATATATGACATGGAAATATTTTCAGAATAGCCTTTGACTTTCCTTCTGGTGTATATTTTTATTACTCAGTAAAGGAGTGGGCATTTTTCCCATTGGAAAATATGATGAATTTATGAATAACTTGTTACTGATACAGGTGGTGGGCATGAGAGAATTTTCTCTTGCCATCCCTTTATAGAAATAAGGAATATGAAACTGTGTGTCTTGCCCAAGCTAAAACTTTAATTCCATATTCAATGCAACTTTTGTATACTGTGCGCGAAACCCTGGCCCCATTGAAATCAATGCCAAAAATCATTGTCTTCAGTTGGTCTGGGATTTCACTCTTGTTTCTAGTTTACATATGGATTTTCATGTTTCTTGACAAATATCTCAGCAGGTAGTCAAAGGTTTCAAGGGAATCTACAATTCTATTTCAAAGAGAATGTAATGAGTGTGTCAAAGAACAAAAAAGCCAAACCCATGCTTATCTTTGTAAAGCATGAGCTTAAATGGTTGAACTTAGAAATGCGAATTAGCATTTCACAGAAAATATTGTTTTAACCGACTGTCAAGACATTTATTAGCCACCTTATTGCATCAAATGCAAGAGGTAATTTGGCAGTTCTTGTCTCCACTGTTCCTAATAACAACAAAAAACAATTAAATTAAGTGGATAAATATAGTTTATGGTGGGTATGCTTTTAGTAAACAAGCTTTGATTCTTCATTTAAAAACAATAAAGCACTGGGCACTCTTTGGTTCTCGTGCTAGATGTTTCTAATAGCCATACCCCCTAGGGAAGGTTTTGCTGTAATGTTTGAAAAACGTAATGAAAAATTGGTTGTTATAAACTAAGATTTCCCTCCCTGCAAATGTTTTTCTTGAAACATCCATGGGAATTTAATATTCACTGTTTTTTTTTCCTCAGTCTTGTATATTCTTGAATTGTCTTTTTTCCTCCATTTTCTCCGTTCTCAATCCTAGGTCCCCTTACAAAGAAACAGACAGATGATTTAGGTGATAATGACGGTGCTGAAGATGAAGGTATTTTTTTTGCCGCCAAACTGATTTGCATGACAAGGATCCCTGAAAATCTTTTTTCTCCCCTCTTTTTTTGACTTCTTGTCTTCTTTTGAAGAGTTTTTTTTTTTTTAATTCCCATTTTTGATGTGTTTTGTCTTCTTGCTTGTTGTTATACATATATATATTTTTAATTTTTTAAAAGAAAGAATGTCGTTAAGTTCTACGTTTTGATACAAAACAGTAACAATATTTAAAGAGGAGGGTTTTTTGTTTTCTTGAAATGGACTTTTGATATGTTGCATCCCACCTTTTGACTGAATTTTGTCCATACTATTTAAACTAACACTCTTTTAAAGTTTCTCTGTACACCTTTTTGCATGTTTTCTAACCCTATGTATTTCACCAAGTACAAAGATGTTTCTTTTTTCACTGACTGATCTCAGTTTGATAAACGTGTAAAATGTTGTGTTTACGAAAGCAAAAATACAGAAAATTCTTAGAAAGTGTCTCTTAAGCAACTGAATTCCCCCAAATACAAAACCTTCTGCGTTTACGTCACCACGAACAAAGACAAGTAAACACAAGACTACCCCACCTCCCCGCAGAAGGGAGGTAGCCCTGGAACGGTGGGCGGTATTTGCAGTTGGTGAGGCCCCGCACAGCACCAGTGCATTCAGCGGAGCTCAACTGATGTCATCTAAAGGAATCGTATCCCGTCTGTTTTCTCCAAGCATAGAAAGATGCCTATCTGCTTGTGGTGACCCTTAGAAGACCATATTACCAAGTAAAATTGAAAATTTGAAATGTCAAGCATATTATCCTGTTTATGAGTTGTGTCTGTTAATCATATAAGCTATGCAGATTTGATATTTTTCCAAGGCTATGAAAATGGTAACAAGGGGCTCTTTCCTCAGCAGTCTCATCCCTTCAAGATGTGCTTCAAAATTCTGAATCTTAAACACATACTTTGTATATTTTATGGCCAATGAGTAAAACAAATTACCGTATAAGACTGGTAGAGTTGCTGCTTGCTTCTCTAGTAATATCTGGTTTGTTTGGTTTTTTTTTTGCCAGATACTAAGATGAAGCTTAACTTGTAAACTACAAGGCTCTTGATTAAGAAATTTTTCATCCCATGGAACATTAACTGTTTTACTCAAACAGAAAGGTGCAGTCCTATCATAAAAGATGAAGGAAGGCAAATACGAGCATTTAACTTCTTACGCAGTAACTGAACAGAGATTTTACAAATAAACCCACAAATTTATACATGTTTGATTTATGATCCTCTACTGAATGTGTATGTTAAGCATATGAATGAAAGCCCACCAGTTGGCCCAAGATTTGAAAGAAGAACCTAATTGAAAATATCCTTTGAAAGCTCTCGTATTATTCAGAGCTGAGTATGGTAATTCAGATCCACTTTAGCTCTACGAGGCCAAGTCACTTTTACATTAGTTCATGACAACATCTTGCAAGTGACATTCTTGCGTATTCTGCAAGACCTGTGATATTGAATTAGCCATTGTAAAAGTTACTCTGTCTTGTTTTAATAATACGTTTTAAGAAACCGTTTGAAACCTGGGTTATTCATCCAGTGGACCTTAATGGCTCTCCTAAATTGCTGTATAATTGCCAAGACAGATGCTAATGGCTTAACATTTGTTGAGTCCTCTACTTAGACACACCTAAAAGAGACTACTCAGTTTGCTAAAATTCAGCAGAGTGGTTGCTATCAGAAAGAGGTTTAGTACGTAGAGTCAGATGCGAGTAGGGATGTCAGTCTTTGGAGACCAAGCGTCCTTGTCAGAGAAAACCCCTCTCCCACATTGACAACTGCAGGAGAGAGGAAGGAGTGTAAGAACACAGCAGTCAAACTAAGGGGGAAGAAACACATTTACAACATTGATAAATCTCTGTAATTTATAGGACTGGGATTAATTTTCTCTGGCATACAAGTGACAGTTTTGTTCTCCTTTCTGTGCCAATAGAAGAATGCAGGCAGTAATTAGACTTTCACTGCTTCTGAGAGTCAGAGAGACAGGGCAAATTTAAATTTTTATGATCAGTAGACACTGAAGGCTGCAGGGATGTCTGCTGGGTTGGTAAAAACCCCATCCGCTGAGGCCCTGCATTTCACTGTTCTTCAGTGGAGGAACCTCAGATGACTGGAGACATGGTCAGATGACTGGACCTGCATTTTGTGAACCTTTTCTTCTGCATTGGAACTCTGGCACTTGTTGCATATGCAGAGCTGAAGACTTCACAAACTTTGTCCTATGTGTTTGGGTATGAGTAGCAGGAAAGTGAGAAGCAAAGCAAAAAGCCACCTTGGCTGTCTAGATTTCTGCTAACCTGTCCATCAGAGCCTTTTTGCAATATGGTAGTTTTTACTCAATATAAAAATCTATAAATGAATAACCGCAGACAAAATAGAACAAAGACCAAACTGGATGAATGATGAAGTTGGAATATTAGGGAAATTGAGCTATACATGGTGAAAAATAACTGTGTCATACAACTGTAGAATCCGTGCTACATAAACTATAGAATCCATGCTACATAACAAAGTCCAGTGATTTCTAAAATGCCCAAGATGCTCAGTATTCGGGGATTCAGAGCTCCCACTTCCATTTCTTGTATTGTGCCTTTCCCGAAGAAAGATCTTTCATAGCAGCTCCTTGGATCAAATGCCTGGAAAGTATTCCATATTGTGTCACTCAAACATCAGAGTTTGATTAGAAGATTTCATTCTAAAACAGTGTTCAATAATCCTACTCCCATCTGCTGCTACAAGTCACTACCAGAGTATTGTGGTCCAAACCTTGCCGGCACAAGCACTGGAATCAGTAATCAAACTTGGATCTCTGGTATGTGCTGCAACCAGTAGACCAGGCTTAATTAGATCATTTTTCATTTTTGTTTTCAAAAGACCCAAAGGCAGTAGTGCACATTACCAGCTAATGATCTGCAAATTTGCTGTTTAAAAAATGAAGGTGCTTTCAAATTCTATGAGTGTGAAATGTGTGAAAAGTCAGAAATTATATAAATGTCTTTTTTCGCCCCAGTCTGAATGCATTCTTGTTTCTGTTTAACCCTTTCATGTCTACACTTGAATTGCTTACCCGTTTTTCAATAAGTATTGAATTACTTGAGCAGGCACCAAAAACAAGAGTGGCAAAAGCACCTGCAACCAGCGAGAATCGGGGCTTTCCCTTTTTATACCAGTGGTGGATTTTGCTGACCTGCAGGTAACCAATATCTAGTGTAGGTAACCAATACCTAGTGTAGATTCAAGATTCAACTTTAAGTTCCCCAGCAGCTGAATAAACCGTACCTTTCCCCGTCTAGAAACAAGACTTGGTTTAAAAAAGTAAAATCTTTTAATCTCAATACCTTATCTAAGTCTTAATTTTGGTAAGGTAATAATTGAACTTGATTTAATTTGGCTATAGCAAAAACCAGTGACGCCTTATGCACCCTTATTTCCTATATGCTGAAATCCTTAGCATGACTTAAAATACAGCAACACAAATCATTAATCAGCCTGTAGCACTCAGGGATCAGAACTGGACTTCTGGGTAGTTAGTGCTGTATGCAATATCTATGAAGCATTGCTCACAAATGAATTCTTATCATCCACCATTCTGTCATACACACCTTACCTAGCGCATCAATCTGTCAATCTTAGATGCTTATTTAGTCCCAAATGCTATTTGAGCATCTCTCAGTTTTTAATGTATTCAGTCTCACAGCATCCCTCTGCGATAGAGGAATGCTGTTATTCCATTTTTAGAAATGAGGAATACAGACGCGAAGTTTGAGGAATGCAGACACCGTGTCCATAGTAAAGCAGGGAACTGTGAGAGTACCTGCCTCAGAAGCGGGGTCTGCACTCTGATTGCTAGATGTTTCTACTCTTCCCTTCTCCATTCCAATCTCTCCTGAGAAAAAGGAGACAGATTAGGAACAGATGTTGCTGTTTGTTCACAGGCTGTGAGTGTGATGATTCTGATCATTTAGTCTGATGCTCTGTCTGATACGGGCTATTGGACTTCATTGACCGAAGGAAGTTCTTGGTCCAGAGCATGTTTTAAATCAAAACAAACAAAAATCCACTCAAATTTAAAATTGCTAATGAAGCAGAATGCATCTGCACATCCCTTCTTATGCTTAACAGACTGTAGCGTCATTGGCGCAAAAGAGTGCATTTCAGAATTGAGGATCTTCTCCAAAAGCCCCTATCACTCCATTAGTGTTAAAATAGACTGGGTTGCTAAGTTTAGCATTTCATCTGCTTTCAACTGTGATGGTAAGAAATAGGGAAAGAAACAATCTTTCTGTCTGGCACTCGTTGTACATTTTCGGACTTCAGAGATCAGTAAACAGCGGAACGCATTTATCTCTCTTGCACAGCAACCACATGCTCCAGCCTTAATTAGAGCCGTTAATGAGTTCCAGCCAGGCTGGAGTAGCACAGATCTTACCACTTTGGGTGAACTCGGTGACTGATACACACAGACATATTCATGATTCCTGTTCATCCTGTCACCCATGTCAGTTCTGTGATTCCAACACTCAATTACAGATTCCAGTGTCACTTGCGTATTAAATTTTGCTGATTATATTTTCCCTTTACACTGAGGACCTCCGTTCACATTATCCTGAATTTTTGCGGTGATGTTATTAATACTTGAAAACACGAATAGGAAAAATTCTGACAGACCTTTGATTTAAGTACCTCTTTGGGGCTCCATTATACTTTTAGCACTGCCAAGCTTTGCTTGTACAGTGAAGAGTCTGCCAGCTTTTGCATTTCTAACCATGATCTTTTAATAATTTAAAATTACTCCCTACCTGGCTATTGAGGGCCTACTCTAATGAGAATCTGCTCCAGCCGCTTACCTGTAAACGCATAGGCCTTTTTTAATGTTAGAATATACATTCGTATAGTCCTCCATCGGGATCTCAAATGACTTTCAGGGAAAGGTAGTTGCGTGTTTGAGAGTGCACAAAAAGATCCGTTGGTTTGACAGATACAAAAACAAACAGAAAGAGGAGAATTCTATTTGTCTGAAACTTGATGGGTGCAGGCTGTAGTTTAAAATATGAAACACATCTAAAACCTTGCTGCCACTCCTAACAGAAGTTCAATAGGTACTGTAATAGCCTCAGGACATCTACTTTTGTATCACGTTAAAAACATGGCATTAATGGATGTTTACATATTAGCACCGATAAGTGCACTAGCTTATTAAGATAGCAGTGCATCTATGAGGCATCTCATAGATTTGAACTGAAAGCTCAAATCCTGTCAAAAGGCTTTTACATGATTAAACGTTGCACTGATTGGTACCGTGCTCTACTTAATATTTTAGGATAAAAGCTTATGGAAGAGCTACACATATATCCATATAGTATTCTATGTAAGAAACACATCTAAAAATCTTAACATTTTCCACTGTTCTTGTGCTGTTTCGTGTTCAAATAACAAGATTTGCTTAATACTCTACATCAAAATGTCACTATTTTTTATAGCATTTAGAAAAACACCGCTTGTGACATCTGTGCTAAACTAATTATATTTTTGTGCTAAGTTGTCTCCAGGTAGGCTTTCTTCCTTTCCTATTTCGGTTGTTCCCTGCAAATTATACTTGTTAGGTTACGTGGCCAATTCACATCAGCTTCAAATGACTAAATGACCGAAGCTATAATTATGTTTTGCTATATATGACAATTGTGACTGGTATTCACAGTCAGACCTGGTTCCTTGTTGTGTGACGTAACAAACATAGAATAAAAGACGGCCCTATTCTGAAATTGCCTGTAATGTAATTAAGACCAGACATAAAAACTGGATGCAACAAACTTTAGAAAGGTACAGAGGAGATGGTGGAATAATGGATCATAATAAGAAATTTTATGTATATGTCATATAAATACCATCATTCTCTGGTGTACAGGAAGACCTACTTAGATGTTTTATGAACTAGCAATTTAAAGTTAAACAAATCACAGCATTCAAAACTTCTCTTCGGTGTGAATAAAAACAGAACAGAGCTGAATTTGAGAAGGATTTTGGGCAGCACTGTCCCTGCGTATGTCTTTGAAAACATTCATGTCTGCTTTTTAATTAAAGCAACACAAATGCAACAAAAAGTACAGTACGCAACTAAGTTAAATCAGTACGTAAATCTACAATTCTTTGCAGACATGTCATATTTGTACCCCTGTTCTTTTAGGCCTGTTCAGACTGATCTACTTCCATGAATAACTGTTAATCTGCATCCATTAATAACTATTAATCTCTGTGAGACAGTGTAGCTACAGTTTACTGAGACCACTCCAGCACATGCGCAGAAAAGACAGGTAGCAGTTTATAGGGAAAAAGGAAAGATGTATCAAATCATTTGGGGTCAGGTTTTGAAAAGAATCTGAGTGCCAAAATCTCAATTATTTTCTCTGTGGATTTGGACACTTAATTCCAATAAGCACTTTTAAAAGTGCATCATTCTGCCGCTTTTGTAACAATACAGAGTTTCTCCTGGCGGAGAATTGTCTTAATACTTCCTCCATTTTAATTTTAAAGGATGATAGTTTTCATGGGGGAACATTTACTCTCAGGTAGGAATCGATTCCTGATTATGGTCTGATTTTTTTTGCTCTCTTCTTTTGATCTTATTATTTAATAACATCCCCTAGTTAATAATGTCTGTACTTAAACAGTACTCTCCCAGCTCAATATTTGCAGCTTTCAAGCATTAATAGCCATCAACCGCAATTGATATGAACCCACTGACTGTGAGCCCAAAATGCAGTGATCTCTCTTCTTCACATGAAGAGCTCCGTAGCTTCTATATAACCCATAGCCCAAAGTCCCACGAGCCTCAGCGTGTCCCCACAGATGTCTCCAGTACTCGATTACTGCCTGAAAGCCACGCAGAAGCCCAGTTTTTCGTTTGTAGAAGGGATTTCTCTTAAGACTGATGTCTTTGGCAAAGCAGCACGAGGAAAGTTCATGCTGCATGTCATCTGCTGTGACATGGCACATAGGCAGAGCTGAAAATTAGTCTTTCCTTATCTCTCTGTAATCTTTACAAGAATATTAGTAGTAGAAAATAACAGAAGTATGGTATAGACAGAATTTACTCAGAGAATAACTTCTTTATTTGTCAGATTTTACTCATGAATGTGTGCTTCCTTTCTCAGATAAAGGACACCTATTCTTTTCTAAATATGCCAACTTTATTTTCCAGATAAACAGGCCAGTACTACCAACATTTCATTACTGTTCACAGTTGGTGCTCTGTAATTCTATGTAATTTTAATTAAAGAAGAATTCTGAGACAGTCTCCCCCTGTGCTACCACCAAGCATACAATTAACTGTGTACAATTTCTGCTGGGAACAGTCACACAGTGATTTCAGATTAATAATTTATTATTGCTTCCATATTTGTATCAAAAAAAAAAAAAAAGCGTGCACAAATGATCTACTGGAAAGAGTATATGAATTTGAAAAGACTTTTTCCTCGGTGTAGATTTTAAACCTCAGGAGCTCATAATTCTCTCCTATCGACAATGAAGATAAATAATCTCCTTAGCTTTACACACTGAAAATTGCATGTTGGAAAGCCCTTACTATATGCTCGAGTGAGGAAAGCAATACAGGCAATTTCATGCACGACCTTTCATCATCCTTTTGGTCTTGAATAAATGATTGTTCTAGTACTTCCAATATTGAAGATCCAATTTCTGATCTCGACTCTTCTGGCATTTTCTTCAAATTAGAATCAATATCAAAATAATAATAGCAACTGGCTTTCTATAAACAGACACGTGTGGCGATCTTTTTCAGCAAATTCAAAAAGCAGGACTTTTCATGTAACTGCCCTCACCTAGTTGTCTTTGCAGTGCTTCAGAAATGATTCAAACAAATCTACAGAGAGCTTACTTGAAAGCTTCTTCACTAAGATTCCTCCAAATCAAAGGAGTAAACAGTACATCTGAGGTTTCTTCAAACGCTGAAGTGAGTAATCAGAGAAGTCACTCGAATGGTGTCTTAATGACAAAAAATATCTTCAAATCAGGATATGCAGTACAGTTCCTCATTGGGAAGCTTCCATATGCTCTCTTGCTATTGGCTTTCTTGATTTTCAGGGACTATTACGATGGAATATTAGGACTTGGGCAGTGGAAATGACTCAGGCACCTAGTAAATGAGATCAAAATACAACTTAATCTAGATGCAAAAGTTTAAATATACACCTTAGCTGATTTCTTTCCAGTCCAACAGAAAAAAATCTTTTTTAAAAACATATTATCCCATCTCTAACTGTTCCTTTGAATTGCTATTTAAGAAGAACTTTCCTCACAAGGAGCAGTGGTGTTCAGATATTCAAAATTTTATTCTGAGTAGATGCATCAATTTGTAAATAGGACTATTTGGGGGAGAGGAAGGAATAACCAAATCAATGTCTTCATTAAAAAGAAACTCAAGACAACATGCCAATGTCTATTTCTGTTGTCTGGGAGAATGGCAGAGCTTCTAAGATTTAAAATTATCTGCATTCAGTGTTACTTTTGAGAACCTTGCAATTTGTTTGAATCAGGGTGGGGAACAATAAACATTGTTCTGGGCGGCTGTTTTTTCAAATATAACACACAGTCCTTTTCACAATTCAGAAAAATAAAAAGTACCCATGCTCCTTAAATTTCAAGCTACCCATTTGCGATCTAAGTGTTAATCAGCTTCCAAATACTTTTTGAAAACTTGGACTTCAGACTTATCAAAAGACAGCTGTTTATACACCCTTTTTATAAATTATTGATCTTACCGTACTGGAAGCAATCAACGATTTATGTATGAGCAGAAATCTTGTTTATATTAATATGGTGAATTGCCTTTAGCTAAGTGAAGAGAAAGATGGGCTGAGCTTTCAGAAGTGTTTAGACTTTGCCTAAACGAGCTCACACTGATGGTAGTAGACATTTTATGTCAGATTCAGCAGAAGCATAATGAGACCACTGTCCCCTTTCATTTGAGCAAACATGTTACCATTTTCGATTCCTTTCTACTTTTCTGAGGCCAACAAGTGTTTCAAAAATATGAACTAGTTACAAGCAAGCCACAGAGAAACACTTATGCCCACCTGCCCTTTTCCGTTTGTAAAAGATGTTGCTTGAGAAACACTTCAAGAAAAATAACCTCACTAAAAAAAAATTTAAATATTGCATGTATCTTTTTTTCGCTACTTTCTTGAGATAAAATGTGTCTTAATATTTTTTCCAGACATTCGGGACAGTGGGGGACCTAAGCCTGTGATGGTGTATATTCACGGAGGGTCCTACATGGAAGGCACTGGAAATTTATATGATGGCAGTGTTCTAGCAAGTTATGGGAATGTGATAGTCATCACAGTCAACTATCGCCTTGGGGTACTTGGTAAGAAGCTTTCAGCTTTCCATTAATCCCTGCTATCTGCAATGCAATTCATGTTATATTTGAGAATGTATTTAAAAAAAAAAAAAACAAACAACAAAAAAACCCACAAAAAAACCCAACAAGTAAAAAGAACAGCAACAACTTTTTTTGTTTTCTTTGTCAAATAAAAGGGTTGTTTTCTGGGGATGAGATATTATGGCATCACGAGTATTACCTGGAAGAACCTACTGTCGTGCTTTTAGTGGTATGAAACGGGTGTTCCCATTGCTGAGCTGTTCAGACAGAAGAATTCTTTTTTTTTTTTCTGTGAATAAAGGTGATGCTTTGCTTCATAGACAGGTAAATTAGATTTCTTTAAAAAAATGTTGTCATAAACAATAGGGTTTTCTGTTGGAAGAAAGAGACTAAGTTTTGATTACCATGATTTTTTGATACTTTGAAAAAGCTAAGGAGGTTATGAAAACATTATTTAATATGAGCTGTACTACTCACCTCTTTGTTTTAGCTTCATTGTGGTTTTGAAAAGTGTTACAGGTATAGTTCACATATATCCAGTATTTCTTTTCTATGCCAAATTAGAGAGCGAAAAGAGTTACTTTTGACTGTTTTAAATACAGCGAATAGGATAGGCTGATGCTGTTGATGGGCTTGTGTGGTATTCCTCTGGTAAGTTGCATTTCTAAAAAATTAGACTTTGCTATTTGTTCAGCGTAGTCAATGATACAAGTTTGCCAGCTCTTGAGACAATATGATTGCTGTTTTTTTTTTTTTTTTTCTTCTGCGTATTCTAAGGAAATGTTGCATGCTAAGACTCCTAAAAGCAGGAGTTCGGTTCTGGGGTGTTATGGAGGTTAGTACGGTAATTTCAGAATATACGCAGGTATAAGTGTATTCTCTGTAACATCTGAGTGGCGTGATAAGCCAGGAGTCATTCACAGCAATGCGTTGGTTCTGAAGACCAGTCAGCTTTACTTTCAATTTCTGGGCGTTAGTGATGTCTGCTGCTCTGGTTTTCTTTTGTGTGGTCATTTTATTTCATCGTTGTTCTGTTTCTTTGTTCTTTGAATTTGGTCTGAACAATCCCCAAATTCATTAGTTCTGGTTTGCTCATCTGGGTAATTTTCTTCCGACAGCTTAATTTTTGTTAAAAATTTGCCACCTGAATACACTTTCATTTTGGGGGGAGGGAATGGATTTTGACTTTAGGTTTTGAAACGTCTACTACAGTTGTGTTTTACAAGGGACTGAATAATTTCCAGAAAGATCATAAATATTTTTTGCTGGTTTTATCTCCTTAGTATCCAGTTGGAAGTTTCATTTGTGACGTACTTCTTTAAGCAATGAAATTCTGATATTTTGTATGTTTTCCTCCCTCCTCCTGTCTTCCAATTTATATAGTGACTTCAAGTCCTTGGGCATATATTAGTGCAGCAGTTAATAATCTGTAATCTGTGCCTCTAATCAACATTTTATTTTTACACCAGTGCTCTCGTCTTTGATGTTTCAAACAACATTTATCTATATTATATGCCAGTAGGGTATTCTGTCCAGTAATACAGTATCTGTTATCTGAAGGCACTGTTTGTTTTTGTAAATTATTTAGTCTAATTGCTAAATCACTTGTAGTCGCAGAGTTTGAAAGTGCTAGTTGCTTGAAAGATGAAAATTAATTCACCTTCATTGATGGTAATGGCTTTTCCACTTGTAATTTAACACTGATCCCTGAGATAACCCACTGCTAACATCTTACTGAGCTTCGGAGGATTTCATTTGTGTTCATGATTTTGTGGTTCTTTGGACTTTGTAGTCTTTACAGATCCTCAAGAGGCAGGGAGCTAATTTTCTTTTAAGTGGGACCTATTACAGTAACATCTCTAAAACTCACAGTAGAATCCAGTGATTGGTATGAATACTTGGAATTACCTTCAAACTAACTAAAAATAACCCTGTATTGGGCTTGCAGGGTTTTCTTAGTAGAGTAAATGCACCTGTTAACTATATGTAGCAGTCGTTCATATATTTTGTGTCCGGTACAATGCCTATCTGTCACATATTAAATAACGATGACATATCACTAAATAGGTACTGTAGAAACACCCTAGTAATCAAAAAAGAAAATTTGCACAGTTTTCATTTTTTCTGCCTTTCTTGATATTTCCTGGTTTTGAGATAGCCTCAGAGTAGAACTTTTGCATAATCGTAGTAGATACCAACTTTTACTTTTGCTGTTTTGTTCATCTCTGTACAGCAGAATGTTACCCTTTGTAGTCACATTGAGTAAGATATGGTTTTACAAACACGTAGCTGTCGAATTCTCAGCTTCCCTTATCTGATCACATCCCGGAAGGTGAGAGGTTCAGCTTCACGGTCCATTGCCTGTGGGACCCCCAGATCTCACTTCACCACGATGTAAAATGCCTGGCTGTACAGGGAGAGGTAATATGGGATGTGGGTTTTTTTCCACATGAGAAGATGTAGGGACAAAATAATGTCTGTGTTCTCACTTTTGTATGACCTTCGTTGGTCTGGGTTTCTTGAATCAGTCTTCGTGGATATATATCTTAACACAGACAATCTGTGTGTGTCTTAGGTGTTCTGCTCTTGTTTCACCAAGATTCGCCCTGTGACATTTCTTAACAAGAAAGCTGGTTAAATGGATGTTTAGAGCTGCAAGAGCAACATTAGTGATGGGAAGGGAGGATATGCTGTGATATTAGATTCCTTACAGTACTATTAAGTCCAGATTAGAGCGCTTTTGGTGCAGTTCAGGTTATTTTTCTGTTTATTCTTAGTTGAGACAATCTTTGTCCTATAGACCAATCTGCTCGAGGACCTGCATTTTGTGAAGATGCAAAATTTGCTTCTAAATAAAATGTTAGAAAGCACTTGAAAATGGAATCCATTTGGTAAAGAGAAAACAACGATAAAAATTAAAGAAGTATGGAGCAAGTGCATTTGAAAACCAGACAAAAACCCAGTGAGTTCCCTGTCCCGATTTTGTCTTTGAAACGTCTGAGACTGAAAGCCTGTTTGAATCTTTCCCTAGATAAAGATAAGATGGAAGAGAGAACTGTTTGCCCTGGAAAATCAGGGACTACTGAATAAGAAGCCACTGGAAACAGACTATTTATATCTTCCTTAAGTTCTCTTCAAATGCAAGTCTTGTGCAAGCAATCGCGTCTAGTGAGGAATGCTGCACGAGTAGCCTAATGCCATTGAAGGACAGCATAGGAGTCAGTGCAGATATATGTTTATGGCTTGTTTGGAGGAAAGGACAGCTATGAAGACAAATTTCGGTTTTGAACTCAACTAATTTGAGACTTCAAATGTTTACTTAAAATATCTCCAACTAGTATAAAGGCAGGAGCTTTCTATTTAAATTTCGTAAAAGAAACGTAAAAGTATTATAAAAGGGGTCTAGTTAACATCCAGAAAAGATCACGACAGACAGATTTAATACCTCCAGTGCTGTTTTCCGTACTCTTTCTTATGAAAGATTTATTTAGAAAAGGAGAATGCTTTGGGTCAGCATTGGCTGCTACCCCTTTTGCTCTTAAGAGGGCAGAGAAAGGAGAGAGCTGGTTTATGCTTAATGCGTACTCATTTCTTCATTTTATTAATTTATACTTCTTGCTCTTGATTATCTTTTAACCACAGGACTTTAATAGAACTGAAAGAAACATTTTTAATGCAGCTCACAAACTGAAATGGGGGATGGCAGAATGATTCACAGGAATCTCTAGGTTAAGCACTGCTTTAAATTTCCCATTTTCTCCTCTTAAAGAGGCAGTGGTTTTCCCTACGGAAACAGTAAATTGTCATTCCAAAGGTCTGGGTTAAAAGGTGGTAATAAGTAAATAATAAGGAAAAATTATGTGTATTTTGTATTTTCTATTTCGCATCCTAAATGTCTGTATTGGGAAGGCAAACACTGTGTAACTGTAAGATCTTAATGTATGCCAAAATGGAAGGACACCCATAAGTGAGATTGTCTTGGTTACCCTTTCTTTAATTCTAAGCGATTTTCCCTTTTGAGGAATGGTACTGTTAATGCTGAAAGTAAAGTCACTGCAGCACACTGTTTGAAAGACACGGTATCCTTCTTCTTACTAGTACGTTGTTTCCCAAATAACTTTACTGAAATCAATGGGGCTCGTAAGTACAGTGCTTCCTCTTATGGCAGAGCCTCGTTGCCCATAGTTAAAAATGATACAATGAGGATAAAGGGCACTGGAAAATTGCTACTCGTGCACGGAGCTGCGTCTCAGAAAAGCTATTCTTAGGTCTGTTGTGTTTTCCAGCCCAAACCTCAATTTTTCAGTAGTGTGTTGTGTCAGCTGGCTATGTTGGGCTGCGGCATTCATGTAAAATAAAAGTCAGTACAGTGAAAGAAAACAGAACAAAACAAAAACACTGTCGCAAAAGCCCTTTCCTGCTTATGTTAGTGACTGTTAGAGCTTTATGGAGGATGTAGCGACAGAGGATGAGTCTTATTATGCCTTAACATGTTTTGTTGCTGTGTGTCTGAATGCTTTGGGAAAAGACATTAGGTTTGAAGGTACATATTGCTTCTATGCAGAATCATGCCAACCGACAATATCTTATTGGCTAAAGAGGTATGTGAAATATAAGGATACAGCCCCGCAGTAACCGTTGGGCAATCTGTGCCAAGCCCAGCATCTCTACCGTTACCCGTCTTTCTTTTCAGCGAGACATTGCACATTCCCAACAGGCAAAAAATAACGCACAACCTTTCCTTTCTGAGTAAGTTTATGCACATGAGTTTGTTCCTATTGCTATAGTAATTCCAGAATGTAGTTTAGTGAACCTTTTCATGGGATGAAGAATTATCTAGTTGACCATTTGCAGGATTGAACACAGAGATGAGAATATATTGCAATGAAATCTAATTCAGAACAACTTGGAAGTACCTGCCTATTTCGGGAGTCTAATTCCATTGTGATTGACTAGAAGGTACGGTCTTGTCTTGCTTTGATATTTTTCTCTTTCTAAATAGAATAACATACTGTATTTTTTTTTTCAGTGCTTTCAAATTAGATCTGGGCTTTTTTTCAGTCTTAATGTAATTTGTCAAACTGATAGATCCTTATTTTGGAGATTATTTACTTTGTATTATTCCCATCACATAGTTTGGGAGTTTTCTTGCTACCTTTCTCTTCTCTTTATTTTGAAATCATGGCAATAGTACTGAAAATATTAAACAGAGGATAACTTGCAAATATGCTTCAAAATCATATCTAAAATTTAGACATAACCTTTTCAAAAATTGCTTCATGTCAGATTAAAGAAAACTTTAGTCAACTTTCTGAAGATAATGTGATGAATTAGTGTCCTGTGTCACTTGAGCATTTTTGCATACCTTTGTCATTTTCCTATTGTGCAGGCTAGGGAGTTGTCTTTCCTCCTGAAAATAATCCTCTTCACTTTAGTAAAAGTAAGGATCACCCACTCATGGCACTGTGACTGTTCAGTGAAAGTAAGAGTGGAATAAGAAAGTTTATGTTAGTTAGATATCAGAGATAAAAAACGTAGCAAGATTCTTTTTCCTACATTGGTTGGACTGTGGGGTTTTCTTTTATAGTTCACAATTTAATATCCAGTAAAACTGGGAAAATGTTTGATCATTAGCGACAGTGACGAGCACATCCATTATCTTTTTATGAAACCTTAAAGGTACTGTCAGGAGATGGCATTTTATTCCAGCTTTGCTGTACCACCAAAGGGTCTCTGATGAGCCTTTTTTCTATTATCCATTTCCTATCACGTTTGAGTAAAAATGATAGATGAACAAAAGATTATATATTATTGCCTAATTAAAAGTACATTATATTGAAAGTAAAGATGGGAAATTAATAGCAAAACACATCAAAACGTGCAGTCAAAAATAATTCATTTAAGTTTTCTGAATTGGAAGAACATGCAGAGAATGTTAATTCATAAACACTTTTAGGGACCCTTGGCAGCTTCATAACAAGTCTCCTTTAGATATATGAATATTTGGTTGCTTATAAATGAAATGTTAACATTTTCGGGTTACGCAGTAGGGAAAGCATTCCCCTTATCTGATCCCGCCTCAGCCTTGGGCATCACTGTTTCTCGGTATGAAGCACTCCAAATGAATTTGATGCTAGATAAATAGAAGAGGTTAAGACAGAAAGTGTACTGCAGTTATCTGTTCCTTCTCATGGCATATTTCACAAGGTTTCATTTACACATACTTAGAATTCTAAAAATGTATTAGACAATTCTTATTTAATATAGTAGGTAACCTCAGGTCAGCCCCGTTTGCAGAAGGCCCAAGCACAGCTCATCTAGATTTACAGTGTCCTAATTTCGTAGGTCCATTAATAGAATTAGCATTCAGATCTCAAACCTGCTGTAATTAATGACATTTTTGTAGCTTTTTTTTGTGAGCTAGTACCAGCCAAAGGGAGTCATGTACGCAGTGAAGCAGAGAAAGGAAGATTGCCACACTTGAATCTGTACCATCAAAATGACAAAATGGACTTGCGGTAAACAATAGGTTATTGACTAGATATGTTTAAAGGGTCAACTGCAGTGCACAGCCGGCAAGATATTTATGAAATGGGAACCCTGAATATATAGTGCACTTTTAAAATGAACCGTTTCTTTTCTATTTGTGCTTTTTCTAGCACAGCAAATTGACGTTATCCATCTGCTTGGATAGACGGATACACACCCGCTTCTCTGTTTTTTAGGGCACAAAGACGTCATTTTGTTTGCCATTGAATAGGTTTCTGTCTTGGTACAGGTACATTTTAAATAACAGGTTTATTCTAACATTTGTCACAACACTTCTTTTTTGGTAAACAGAAAAATAACAAATAACAAACTTTAAAACTATTCATTTTGGCATAAGAGCAGTTTGTGTCATTTCTGTCAAGAGAAATTACTTTTTGGTAAGATTAATACCCTTGATCAATATTTAATCATATAATAAAAGTATTCCGGTTTTTCCAAATAGCAGATTTATCTTTGAGAGCATAATAAACTTCAACTTGATAATATTTGCAAAATAGGAAAGAAAAAGTGTTCACTGAAGACAAATTATGGACATCTTACTGCCTCAGAAAAAAGCATCAAAATCTTCGACCCTGTTCTCCTACAGGAAGTTATTTGTAATTTTTATGATCTAGCTGTGGGTAGCTACCTTCACTTTCCTCTAAGTAATGTCTGCCCGAATTACCCTTACACCATCACTGATCCCTGTTCAAAACCTCTTATCTGCAGTGTTACAAATGTTTCAGGTTTACAAAATAACTTCTATTATACACTGTACACTGTCCTAAGCCTTTGGCTGTCCTGTGCTGGGAAGCCTGTCAGGAAGCCAGATTTCACCTCATCCTTAGAAGCGAACAGAATTTAGGCTGCTCTGCGTTTCCCACAATGCCAAACTTCCCAGTAAAGGATCTGCCTTGACTGCAAACCAAGAGGTGGGCATAAATTAGGATTTTTGTGCAATCTGTATCTCGCTGCACGGCGTTCCGACACTGAAATAATCCTCCGAGTTTCCAACATTCCGTTTTTCAACTGAGACAGGGAGACATTAAGAAACACGCTGCAGCTCAGCATCTGGGTTAGATCTGTGCCCAGTCTTGGTGGGTCAGTCACTCTTCACTCCTGAGCTTCACAGTGCTATAATATATGCGCAGAAAAAAGGCAAATGAAGATTCTTTTGACACTTCTGATATAGAAGTAGCAGGACAAGTAGACAGCATACTTCTGAATTGCCGGTTCACTGCATTTAATTACATGTATTAAAATAGTCCCAAGTTTTCTGAAGCTTAAATGAAGCACTTCCGTATACTGTGGGATTTTGGAAGCAATAGATAACTTGACAGGGATTTCCATTGCAAATGTTGCTCTCATTTTTCACACATTTGAAATGCATAAAAATTGCTCAAGTTTTATGTTTTTTTCGTGTGCAAATTAGTTTACATATATAGGTACTAGCTCAAATACTGTTCTGATACTTCTTGGATGTAATACCTTGTGATACTTTTGAATCAATTGAACAAGGTTTGTATTTTAAGGTTGTAACAGCACTTTTTTAATGGTTCTAAAGAGTAATGTGAACGATAGATCGAGGACCAAAACTCTCTTGGCAGCAGTACTTGCAAGAAAGGGTCCTAAATTTTTTCTTCTCTTTAATGGGTAATCCATGTGTAAATGCCTGCCTTAGCCAACGTAGGAAATTCTACAGTAGAATGTAGCAATTTGCGTTACTTTCCAATGGAGAGTATATAGAAGACTGCATGGTTTGATATACTGATTTCTCACATCCCACGATGTACTGGCGAATAAATATTATTTTGGTGCAAACTGAACTGGAATACATTACTACATGAAAAACTGCTAGGTGAAGGCCCGTGAAAGGCCAGAGGAAATGATGGATATTGGTTAACATCCCTTATTAAGCAGAGTATGAAAATTGCCTTCCAACAAATATATATTATAGATACCAACGTAGTTGTAGAAGTGTTTTGAGTATCTCGTGTTGTATATATTGCAAGCTAAATATATTGTTGAAAAAAGAAAGATTACTTATATATCTTAGTTCAGTATTTGATATATCATCTCCCTGTTTCAGGGCATTTATTGTTGCTCAAAATAAGAAGAAAGACAGAGATAAAACTTACCGAGGCTTTTCATGGTTTGGCAGTAATTTTTCACTCTTTTTGTGTCACGTTTCTAATGAAATTGGCTCAAAAAAAGGTGACCAGACTTTCTCCAAGACACTCGCTACACATTCAGGAGCTCTACTGATTTTAAAAATTATTTTTGCTATATTTTTCTGTCAGCTCTTGAATGTTTGATTTTATGAAATCTCTGACATTCATTATAATTTGTTCATCTTCTCAACACTTTCCACCAGGATTGCAGTTGAAGGATCTTACTTTGCCATAGGTACGCTGAAAAAAATCTTTACTTTTTTATTTATTTTATTAACTGATAATGAAGTGTTCATTACAGAAGTACAAAATATAAAGAGAAAAGAGGCATAGTGCCATACAGCTCCAAATGATTTAAAAATGAAAAGGCAAATATTTCCCTAACCTGTTTTGCTTACTTAGGTTCTAATATCTCATCGGTTTGGTAAGCACTTTTTTGTATCATCTCACAGATTTCAACAGGAAACATGCGGGTGAATTAATTTCTTCTAAGAAAAGGTTTGTGTCCGTCTCTACTTGTGGGTGTAATTTATTGCACGCTACTTGATTTGCTTCTATGACTGAAATGGTCCTTGCAACTTTAGCAAAATACTCTAGCTCAACTGAAAATGATTTTGCAGTTCATCTGTAAGGCTTTATGAAAGCAGTGAGACACGGTAGGGTGTGCTTTACAGAGCCGTTAATGCATGCCCCGTGTGTGTTGTGAGGCATGAGGCCAAAGGCCATGTGCTTTCAGCTACCCATGAACCATATTAATGACCCTGTAAAATACACTCCTGAGCGTCCTAATGCTGTTATAATTACTCATTTCATTATTACATGCCTCTTGAAAAAAATTCTCTAAATGTTTTCCTTTCGTTTTTATATGGTCCTTAACTAGGAAGGCTAATTTATGGTAGACTGAAAGGGAAATGTTCACAATAGAAGGAGTATTAACTTTCTTTTCACCATTTCTTTCTGATAAGGTAAAATTTTCTCTTTTAACACTTTATGAGCTTGCACATCCTGCATGTTCAAAGCTTACAAAGCATTTCATTGTTATGTTTCTCCTGTCGTAATTAATAACTGTTTGGAGGCACATGGCTTAGATTTTGTTTCTCGTCAGGTTCTTGAATTTATATTTGAAAGATAACTTAAAATAGACATGTACTCATTATTTCATATACTTTCTTTCTAATAGAAAAGAATTCACTTGGCATCTACCTTGCTAATATAGATCTTTTCTAACGTGGGTTTCTGCCAGCTGAAGATGTGATTTAAAAATGTTACTGATAAATAACAAGATACTACCTGCATTTTCCAGCAACCACAACATTCAACATCTGCATAGTGCCCGAATTCCATCTTTGCGTTTTTCTCTAAGTTAAATGTTATGGAAGTGCTGATCACAATTTGAAATTCAAGGTTACATTCTTAAATAGCTTTAAAATGATGCATACATTTCCTTTCCTTTCCCCTCCATAAGCACACAATGTTGCTTTTTCATCCTTTGAAAGTTCTATATAGTTTTTGGCTGGTTTCTTTTTATAAATATTTCATAGGTAGCGTTTTGATCTCTGGTTCAAATGCAGTCACGGCAGCAGATGTTTTTGTTGATAAGTTTCTTTTGAAAGTACTGTGTGCAAACAAATTTACAAACAGGAGTATATCCAGTAGGTGTAGTGGAACAGATAATTTTGAAAAAGTGTTATCAAGAATAATGGTCAGGTTTAACCTTTTCTTTCTTCAGACATACAAAATATAAAAACACTTGGCTGTAGCATATCAAAGGTGCAGCTGAGGGTCAGAAAAAGTCTGGATAATGTTAAGGATGTGGATAAAAGTCCTCCTCTTGCAGACGATGTTGTCTTGTAACCACCTCCAGTTCCAGATTACTGTACAGCCCTGCTGCAAAACAGTTGCAAGCAGCTGACATCAGGAATAATCAGCTTTGCTAGAAACTTATCTGTTTTTACTTGTACCAACCACAAATAGGAAATATTATGTGTTTTGTGCTGAAGAATCAGTGATTACAACATGTTGCATCCGTAGGAGAAGCACTTTGTGCAGTGCCTCTGAAAGGAGATGGAGATTCTGTTTCTGCTACCTACAGCACCAAAGAAAACTGGGTCTATGTATTTGTTTTCCTCTGTTATTCCCGTTCTTGTAAGCGCCTTTGTGGCTCACCACTGTTGAAGTCTTCACAGTGTTCCAGAATGACTCTGGACAAATTTTCAGTACTGCACTAGTAGTATGTGGGTCTTTCTCTGGTCTTATATGATTCTCTTGCAACACTCCAACAGAATAATTTTGAAAAATGAGTGCAAGCAGGTGGGTTTCCCATTAAAGATTGAATGCTGGCATTTAGATGATGGAAATAGACAAACCAAGCTCCTTTGTCTGACGCTTCAGAGGAGAGCTTTTGTCATGAGACTGCACTTTTCATCTACAGAAGTGCTTAGTCAGTCTTTCGATGCTAAAACTTTTGAGTCCTTTAAAAGCTTTTTCCATCACATTCTCTGTGGTTCCTCAGTGTATCCTCCCTGGAGATCTGCACAAGTTAGGGAAAGATAATCAATCTCACTCTGAAAGAAACAGAATTACTTGTGACGATCAATGCGCGCTAATAGTTACTTGTTAAAGTCATCCTGCAAAGTTGCAGAACCCAGCAGAAACATATTCAGAGCGCGGTTCTTAACTTCTGCCTGCCAAGTAAGCAATATGCAAGAAGCCAAAAGAAATGAAAACAAGCATGTGAAGGAATTTGGTTTTCACTAGCTTCAGTTTAAGTTTGTATAGAATGAGGAAATTTTTTCCAAAAAATAGAGCCAGACTCTTCTTAGTGGTATCTAGCAAAAGGACAAGCAGCACCGGGCACCAAATATACAGGAAATTCCAGTACGAAAAAACCTTGTTTACTCTGAGGGTGGTGAAACGCTGGAACAGGTTGCCCAGAGAGGTTGTGGAGTCTCTACTGTGTGGAGATATTCAAACTCCACCTGGACGTGGTCCTGAGTAACTGGCTATAGTTGACCCTGATTTAAGCAGGGGAGGTGGTGGACCAGAGCTCCAGAGGTCCCTGCTACCTTGAGGCTGTGATTCTGTGATCTTGAGGCATAGCAGTGGGATGCCGAGTACTAAGAGGCGGCAAATTAATTGTTCTCTAGATGTCTACCTGATCTTTTTAGCTCCTGATTATCTTTGTAAACCTTGTCTCCGCATAGGCTGGACTCTCATGAAAATTAATTAGCCCATTATCGTTGTCTTAGGCAAAAAATATGCTTTTCTGTAAAGCAATAACCACAGTACTAGCTTTTTTTGACGTGAGTACATGTATCATCTGCTTTGACTTGCTATGGTTTCAGACTGTGGCTCACAGGCACAGAAAGGATTACTTGTTCTACCGTCCTAATGGAGTAAACCAGTGCTTGTTTTGACAATCTGGCAGTGAGAGATAATGATCTGTCTCCTGCAAACTTTACAGTGGCTTATGCCCAAAGCAGAGATGCCGAACCGTTTTCACGCTTAAGCTAAGCCTTTCAAGCTCTTCTGGTGAACCTTGGACTTACCCTAGTATTACCCAGAAATTAAGTATAGGGGAGGTGAAGAATCACGTGGTCGTAGGTTTAGATCAAGTGAAGACTTATGCTGTAGCTTTTTCAGTTGGAGTTCAAGTTTTCTGGAGAGGAGGTCCTGATTTTGAGGAGCCCTAAAGACTGCCTGCAAGTTCTAAGTGAGTGGAAGACTACTTTTTCCCTCCCTTCGTTGCCTGTTTTTTCTCTCAGAAAGGATCCAGTGTAAGCTGTACCTATACCCGTGAAATGTTGGCTTGTTCTAGTTTGATGCCAATTATTTAGGTTCAGCCTACCAACCACTGACCTATATGGCATCCTATTTTTTTTTCCTTTGTTTTCATCATGCCAGGCTGTTTCCTCTGCGCTGTCACTCATCTCCCTGTTCCTTTTCCACACAATTTGGCAATTCCTGAGCACGTATTTTTTCCACATCTCTTGACACATATTGAAAAATCGTATGTTGATGAAGACCAATTTCTTAACTAAAAGCTGCCTACGCCATGGGTGAATACATCGCTTAGGGTACATTAGTGAAATTCTAAAACCTTACTTTTTGGAAGCTGATCATACACTAAAAGCAGCAAAAGGAAAAAAAAAATTAAATTGCCAATTACAGCTAATAGCTTTCTGCAATTGACATGTATAAAGCAGATTGAAGGTACTTTTAATAGCAGCTTCTCGGTAAATGCAAGTAGTGAAATGCTTTGGAATGAAGCAGTTGCAAAAAGCAGGTTAAATGTCCCATGCTTAACAACTTGCAGTATCTAGAAGGCTGTTTCAAAGACATCTTTGGGGATTTCTCTGTAAGAATACAACTGATAAATGGTTTTGTTTTGTTTTCCCTTGAGACAGTTTACATGTATCTGATATTATATTCTGCATTTCCTAAAAAAAAAAATCCTGCTAAAATAATGTTAGTTTTACAAGAATATGAAAAGAATATGAAACCAATGCCTAGTGATAAACCTCATTATTTCATTAAATCTTTTCATCGATACCAGCTTTTTAATGTACATATTGCTAAGGTGAATCAAAAAAATTGAAGTACGTTTTTTCTGAAAGCAGAAAATGTATTTTGTATATTACGTCACTCATTTTCCAAAAGGAATATCGTAGTAGTTTTAAAGACAGAAGAATGTCAAGAAAAGCAAAGAACTAATAATATGTTAATACTATGATGAGTTAAGAAATAAAGGCCGCTCACCAAAACAGGGCTTTCTGAACCTTTTTTTTGTATTTGTATTTTTCGGTACTGTGTAAAGCACATTAAGTACAGATGAAAGGTTAAGAGTGTAACAAACAAAGACTGGAATGTGATTTTGATGGGTAAGCTGCACTTTGATCTTCAGACTATAAAACACTGCTACCTGGGTCAGCACTAAGACTTGACAGGACAAACAATCAGTTGTTTGCTGCAGTATAAAATTCAAAATTCCTTATTTTATGCCATGCTAGCAAACATTCTTGTGGCACATCAAAGGAAGGAAAGGGAGAACGTAGGTGTTTTAGCATTTTGTGTCGTTTAGAGCAACTTTAAACATATGTTTATTAAATATTTTCTTAAAAGTACTATGATCATTAACACATAGCGCTATAGAAATGGTTTATATCAAATACCGAACAGCACTGATGATCTTGAAAATACTAATAATATAGGTAATTACTTAAAACCAAGAATGAAATTGTAGGTTACGTGATAGTTTTAAAAAAAAAGTTCAATGCTTCTTTTAATTCAGTTAGACAAGATTACATTTCCTACTATACCCAACTGTTCTCCTATGTTACAATTTCCATTTCCTCCTACTTGTTCTTCCCTTTGGAAAGATGTCTACTTCTTTTTACGTTTCTTAGTCTCACTTCCACTTTCCAAACACAATCAACCGTGCTCCCAGATCTGAAGCTGTGCCGTTTGCGCATTGCTCCTTGCTGAGGGCAACGCTCATCCAGCGCTCTTCAACGTACAGCGCATTGTCACATTCTGGATGATGTGGGTAACCTCGACATCTAATAACACCTGAGTAAAAGCTTTCAATGATTTCTTATCGCTAATTTTTTCACTTGCTTACAACGGTACAACTCCAAAGAGGTGTCAGTGACAGTACCATAGTTTCACATCAGTCTGAAGCGAGAGGACGATTTGAGAGCAAAGGAAAACGATCTCAAGAGCATAATAAACAGAAAGAGTACAGTAGAAAATCTAGACCCTTTAAAAAAACATGTTTGATGTTTTCTTTCTTTCTTTACCCCTGGTCTTTGTTGCTAAAATAGTTTTTGTGATTTTATAACCACCCATTATTTCTGTTGTTCCTGATTAACTATAAATATGAGTAGTTCTACTGATTGCAGTTAGATTGCTTGCACGTATAAAATTAACATATAATACATGTTCATAGAATCTGAGTCTTGGAGAATACAATGAAGAAAATAGAGTTTGTTCTTAAGGGAATTGGAAAAATAAGTATTTTTTCCCCTTTGAATATCAGTGCAGAATAAGTGTGATTTCAACTTGACCACATTTCTTTTATGTATCAATTGTAAAATAAATATTCTGAAGATACTTATTGGAAAATTAATTTCCTGTTCTTGACTATCTTAATAAAGCCTTTGTAGTATATTGCTGGATCACAGTGGTGAAAATGGTCTATTTGTAAAGAAAAAGAATTTTTTTCAGTTAAAACTACACCCATACTGACTTTTTTTTATGTACAAGATAGTTGCAAGACTATCACGTACTATGAATAGATATATCACAAATGCATAGATTGCTTTTAAAAGTGTGATCGTATCTTTTAATCATGGCCTTGATTCTAGCAAATTTCAGGCAATAAAAAAACTCATTAATTTTAATTGTTTTGGATCAAGCCCTGTATTTATAATGTATTGTAACTGTGCACTGCATTCATGACATCTGGCAGTATAATTCTCGATCATAGGGAAAGCACTAGATTATATTTATTGGTGCAAAATTATCCATGAGACAATGCCCAGTCAAGAACAAAAAGCTATTCAGAGGATTCCTTCATCAACAATTAGAAAATTAAGTCAGAATGTGTATTTATTTATATTTATTTAAAAGTTTCATTGCTCCCGTCATGGTGATATCCACCTAAAGTTGATGCAAGCTGTTGTTACCGACGGAACAACTCCATCTCAATCTGTTAGAGGTTGAAGGATATGCATATTTATTCCGTAACTTTTTTTTTCTCCAGCGATTGCCACCACTGAAAATTTGGCTAGCAGGAAAGAACTGACGCACCATAAGTTGGAGCTGGCATGTTGTGTAACAACACTGTGATACGCCGTTTTGGGTTGTTTTATCTGAAAAAGAGATTTTTAGTGCCCTTTACAATTGTTTCTCAGCAGAAGAGACAATACTGGAAATACACAGATTGTTAAAACTACAGTAGATTACACAAATGCCACTGCATATTATTTATCTATTTGTTAATTATACCTGACCGATTCATTAATGACTTTCTCTTTGCTTCATTACAGAGAGAGAGAGAGAGAGAGATGGGGCTTATGACTCTGAGACTTCCAATACTCTAGCTGCGTCCAGTCCAAATATTTGGTTTCTGGGATGCAACAGGCAGATTAATCTAACGTATCTCATTCCACACTTTCACCTTGATCACATTTGTTTTGTTTCTCAGCCAGTGAACATGGGCCTCGCTGCCTGCCGGTACACAGCTGAGTGGAAACCATGAGGGGAAAGATTATTACTTGCTTCTTTCTTGTTCTACACCGAATAGCAGGTAGCAATGGCATTTCCTTTCCCTTGATCCTCCAGCTTATACTAGACACTTTACAGTCGTGAGTGCATAATACTTAAAGCTATTACAGTACAGCAAACCCTCGGAGACTCTGTTCCAGGGTTTCTTGTCAAGGAGCTCAAGTGCTGTGTTGAATTGTGTGACACGCAGGGAAGTTAATAAAGGACCTGCGTAGATCTGAAAGCCAGGGTATGCTGTATCCTTACATTTGGAGCAGTAATAGAAGAGAAACCAAAAATTTGGCATTATAATCCATTTATTTTCAGGAAGTTGTGTTTAATCTCTTGTCTTTTACATAAAGAAAGCTCAATTTCAAGTGAAATAAAGCTTAATTTCCAGTGTAACTAAATCAATTGTCATAGCTAGTCATGTATTTCCCCCCAGAATAATTCATCTAAGCCTTCAAAAAAAGAATCATGGTTTAAAAAAAGTTACTATGTTGATAACTGTTATTTAAGCAATTTAACCTGTTGGCCACTGTGGTGTAAATTCTTATGGGACAAGCATTGTTTGCTGTTACTTTCTGGTAAATATTTTCAGACTCCAAATTGGTATGTGATTGTCATTAATAGAGAATGGAAAAAGCAAACATGTAATTGAATAGTTTTTCCAGACAGTCCTGTTGCTGTATAGCTCTTGATTTTATACTCAGAAACTGCCTATGCCAATATTTCTATTTTTGTTTTAGAGAATAATTAAATTGTAATGCCTAAGGCTATCCGAAATTGTATCAGTAAAGTAAGTCGCCAAAGTGAAATGTGTCATCGCATGAGGGATGGCACAGAGAAAACCGAACAGTAATATCGTAATTATTCTTCTAATTAGCTTAGATTCATTGTTGTTTCTAGTAGTTGAGATATATGGCTTCTAGAGCTTAGCGGAGAGAAAAACAGGGAGGTGAATGTAACGGGGACAGGTACGCATAATGCCGAATGGCACACATGATTTGATACCACTGCTTTGAGTTTGAAAGTGTAGTGTTTCTTTCAATACCTCCTTTTCTTCCTCTCATCTCAAAGATTTTTTAGCTCTCCTTTCTGATCACTGGTGTATCTAAAAAGAAAGGTTCTTCCACCCCCATCGCTATTAGTTCGGTAAATCTAGGTGTCATCTGCCTAACAGCATAATGAGCAGTAATAGCTCATAATGACCATAATGAGCACTAACAGCTGAACATGTCAAATATACTGGAAAAAAGAATAGTTCCCTGTGGGACTCCAGCCTCCTCAAAGCGGAGTTACAAAGTGCTACTGTAGATAGCAGTGAACTACTGAACTGCAGTGCAACCAGAGCTTGTTCCAAAAAATCTTTTATAGAGGATGCCAACTTATAAGTGACATTTTTTTGACATTATGTTCATTATAAAGTGAGATCTCTCAGAGGATTTTGAAACAAAACAGGTATTTAAGTTTCCAGTCAAACCTGAAGGGCAAGTTCTTTTTATCAGGGCAAGACCACAATGCAAATCTCACCCTGGTCACAGGGCAGCACGCTGATTTAGCTTCTGATAAAGGTGAAGTGGAATTTGATGAGAACGTTTGGGGCCTTTAAGGTAGAATGTGACCTCGTACATTCCTGTGTCACCCTATGTCTACAGCACAAGCAGGTCTTGGGAGTAACTCAATCAGGTAGGCTGCATGCTGTTCCTACTACGGTGTTTGCAGCTACAGATGTCCCAAATTAATTTACCTGATTTATCTTACACAAAAGCTTGTTGATTTTGCAATTCTCATATTTCAAGCCTTTGGGAATATTCTGACATTTTGTAATGGCTTGATTGTACTGATGCATCACAGAAAAAGACCTTCTAGATTTACCTGGAAAATTAAACTGTTACAGATATCATCATGTTTCCCCTGATACCGGATGACGCTCCGCGCAAGAAATAGTAACAATAACACTATTTTCTTATAAAATGGTCTTTTATACCTCTGTAAAAATTCAGCGATATTTTGATGCATTCTATTCTAATCTTTCCTGTTGTTTTACTCCTTGCATTGCTCTCTAACTTACTCGTCATCAGCCGTCTTCCTCCCGAAATGTTTTAACTCCACCAGTCTTGCAGCATAGCTTGAACTGAATCCGTACCTGCCCTGTATGCCGCTGGCTAAGGCAATGTTTTGTAAAAATAAAGTCAGGCTTTTTGTTAGTATTTTCAGAGAAGCCATGCTTTCTGTCAGGTCCCGTGGGAGAATAATGGAAGCCATAGCTTCCAAAGAGAAAAACGTAATTGTTCATATCAATTGTACAAACTGATCAGCTATGTGATTTTCCTTTATGTACAAACTTTATGTGTGAGACTGTTTCAATCCTATGATAAACAGAGTCAGCAAAACTGTAGGAAAAAATGAGATGCGTTATCAAAATCAGCAGATTTTGGGCATGGAAGATGCTGCTGAAGTAATGCTCTTGACTAAAATTGATGCAATTTTCTTTAGCTCAAGCCAACAGCCGAAGTATTCATCAAGTTTTTAAGTACATGAATATTTTTCTCAGTAAGTGGTCCAGTTTGTTTCACCTCAATTAATTGCATTCGTGTGGATATGTTTGCCACATCAGGGCATGAGAGTTGAAGAGGATCAACATCCATCAAACAACAAGGAAATATAAGGGAGAATAAAATACGGTTGCTCTACTAATCAGTAAGAATAGTGAGCCCAAATGTCATAGTCTTCTAAAGAGCAATGTCACTGGGACCTGATGGTGACTACAGTCAAGCTTTTGGCTGCACCAGCTAAATACACACCATGCATAGCAGCAGACTGCACCGACTTTGGCAAACGTTCCCCATGAAACCTACGTAGGTGGAGACATTTTCAAGGAATTCCAGTTTGTATTGTTTCTGTAAGGGGAAAAGTTGTGGTTGATTTCATAACAAGTTTTTGGTTTAGATGGTATGTAAAAGAAGAAATCAGAATCTTCTCTAAATACTAAGAATTACTTTCTATAGAGTAATTGCTGTCTGTGCAATGTTTTTCTTACGCTTAATTGGATTAGTCACGGAAACAGTCTTGTAAGAAAGTCAGTGACTCCTCTGTGCTGACTGCAGATATATACTGTATACTTGCATAAATGTGCTTTTATATTATATGTGCATACATTAAGACACCCATATACGCTACCATTATTACGCAGCAACGCTTGGCATATACTGGAGGTATCACATCACTTTATGAAAGACATTTAATCTTCTCGGTTTCCTCATACAACATATACGATACTTCTATCCCAGGTGAGATAGAAGAAAAGAGACTTTCAGGTGTCCAGCCCTGGGTCCCTGAGAAGCAAAGGTGGCAATCCCACCTAATGATCTAACCGTCGGGAAACGTTGGCACAAAATAGCCATCTGACAGACTGATCAGCTTTCCACTGGTTCACACGTGCTGCTTCTGCAAATCCCTCAGCCTATGAGAAGTTAAAACATAGTTTTCAGGAAATGGGGAGTCTTTAAGAAAAATATTTTAAGTCTTTCAGACAGTCAGAGAGGGATGCCTTTCAGAATTGCATTTAATTTATAATTAAACTTACTATTTTTTAAAGAAATATAGATCTGTCCATAATAGAAATAAGGCACTTTAAGTTAAATAATCTATAATTAGAGAATCCAAATGTTTGGTATGACATTTATCTTTCTTCCTCCCCTTTTTTTTTTTTTCTTTTTTTTCACCACTTCACAGATAACCATCTGCTTTAGAGCAGTTTTTCACACACTCTTGATTCTGACCGGGAAAGGATTTCTTTTAATAGTGTCCTATTTCTGAAATGTACATGGACTAGAATACATAAAAGTGAAAAGGGTTTTAAGGGATTATTAAAAATGGATGAAGTGGATACCTACCTGAAATTAAGTTTTACTTTGTGCCTATAAATGATAACCTGAAATATATGGAAATTATACTCAAGGAAAAAAAATCTATCCCAGAGTAGATAGTGACCAAAGTCTGAAATATCCGTTATTTATGTGTCATTGGCAATGGACAAATATCGATAGAAAAAAAGCCCAGCAATCTGAATGGTTTGATTTTTGCCTAGAATTGGTAAGTTAGTAATATCCCGCTCAGACTTCACTTTATCTCTATGTTGTAATTAGAATATATCAATCTGAAGTGTGAAATACTATTTTTTCACTTTCTAACTGCTGTTGTTAAATCACATGTGAATCACATAAATGCGAATCATTAGTCTCTGCCGAGATCACCGTAGAGAGTATTCTTTGCCTTTCCTTGCTCAGAGGATGTCTATATGCTAGTAGTGGCTCCTTCTGTCTTTAAAATGTATTAACCTGGAAATTTGGATAAATCAAGGGCAACTGCAAATGAGAGCTATCAAAGTTACCAAAGGGACCAGTATAAAGGAAATGGAACACTGCAGATATAATATATTTGATGGGAAGGAGCACCAGAGTTAGTGAACTTGTGAGGTTGCAAGTTACAATTCAGAGACTTATTAACACCTTTCTCTCTTTCCAGCTTTTGTCTTCATCATATATTTTAATGGGTTAAACACTTATCCTGGGATTTTCGTTTAGACAGATAATTTTCTAGCACTTTCTCATTTTCCAACATCAGGTCCGGCTATTTCCCCTAGGAACTTAAGGGAGAAACCAGCCTTCCAACTACAATTAGATTGTCCTATACGAGTGCCCTAGTGACACTAGATCTGATGGCATCACTTGGCCTATGAACCACTGTGAAAGATTCTTGCTGTAACAATTATAAAATCCTTTCTACAGGTGTTGTTTGCTTGCCTGAATGGAAAACTCCCAATTCTGGGCAAGGTTTTTTTTTTAAAAAGAAAGGAAAATAAAAATATAAGATTAAATCCTGAATGCGGTCAGCTGCTCTGTGGTCCAGGGGATGCAGAAATCAAATGCAAACAAGGATGAGTGTTAGGCCTTAGCACTAGATGTGAGCAACTGCTTATTAGGAAAGCAAAGGTGGTACACAATTGGCCATTTCTATAATTATGATATAGATCATTTCACATCTTCTACTTATTTGTAACTTTCTACATGCCTGACTTGGTATTGGGTACATTGGGATTGTACACCAGCCAAAAAGGTCATATTCATGTATTGTCCTTCGTGTCCTAACAACTTTTGCAGATACTTTTTGACTTCCCATCCTAAACTGAACAGAAGCAGGCATCAGGGTGACATTCTTCTTCTATTATTATTATTATTATTATTATTATTATTAAACTTTTTGAGGCAAAAAAAAAGAATACTATTAAAGACAGATTTTACATGAACAATTTTGTGCTGACCCTGTTCATTGTGAGGCAAAAACCATAATTTGTGTTTGTAAGTTGTTTGTACAGGCTGGGAGGATTTTGGGGGAGGCAGTGTTGGTTTTGGGTTTTTGTTTGTTTTGTGTTGGGTTTGCCTCTGGCTTTTCTTGTGTCCCATGACAGTGCTCAGCTACTCAGGCAAAAGGGATAACTTTGCTCCCAACTCATAAAAATGCTTGAGAAAATTACTCTTTTTTGCTTTTACGGTGGCACAGAATATACTAAATGGCTATTTTTTCTTCCTTGGGCTTTGTTTTTGTTTTGTTTTGCTTTTGGTTTGGTTTGGTTTTGGATTTGTTTTGTTTTGTTGTGTTTGTTTTTTTTTCTTCAGGGTAAATTACTAATAGACTGTTTTTTTCACTTCCCTTCTTCATTTGTTCCTCTTTGATGTTAGTCTTTAGTAATTTGTTTAAGAACAACATACAAAGAATGGTGCAAAGAATTTTAATGCAGCTTCTTGGTTATAATTAGGAAAAAAGAGGGAATATATTTCCTCATCTATGTCATTTATAACAGTCTGGGCAATTTGCCGGTGTACTGCTAACTGATTGCCTTTGGGAATATGAACTCAGCTCATGCCCTAGTCAGACTCCAAACTTCTTTTTGAGTTTTTGACTCTGTCTTGCCACTTATCCTCTCTCTTGAACTATATTATTAAGGGGCTCCAGCAGCAAATCCTTGACTGAAGTGTTATTACCACTGAAATGTAATTGTGCATGACAGTAAGTTACCTCCTACTGATGTCTGAGCTGAGAAGAATAAAGTTTTCTGGCAACGGGCATCTGCCAATTTGTATGATGACATTGTGAGCACTGGTCACTGGAGTGACCTGAAAAAGTCTGGCAGCTTATACGAGGGCAGAACTCGGACTCCTTGGCATTATTGGGAGCTCAAAAAGAGGGGAATCTCCTTGAATCGTAAGCTTGATGAGATCAGGGTTCCTCTTTTCGTATAGTGGAGTCTTCAAGAAAAAGGCTGAGCTACAAAGACGACCATTGTGTTTGGGAAAGCTGTTGTATTCCAGTGGCCGTAGCGTACGTCTAAACCGTCGAGAAACGTGCCTCCTCTTTCATGCTGAGGTAGCCACATTATGCGCACATTAGTTTACTCCCAGCCTTGCTTTCTGAGTGAGGAAATTCGTTTTTCTGAGATGAAATTGAGGCGCAGTTGGCTAGAGAATTTATCTCAGAGGCTACTGCCCAGAGGCAGTGTGGCTGAGACCACGCCAGCCTGGCTCCTCTGTCCAGTGCCGTCCTGCAGCTGCTGGACTCCCCTGGCCGATTGCTCAGGAAACGTGGCGACCCTCTCATTACAACTCCATCGCAGCCTGCTCTTCGCAGGTTTGAATAGGGTAGGGATCTACCGAAGGCCTGAAAAACTCAGCTCAGTTCATAAGGTGCTCCAGCCAACTCCATGTACTGTAGCTTCCCAGCCCGGTTCTTTATGGTATTTCTCTGGCTTTTATGGAGACCAGCCAATCCTTGGATAGCTATTGAGTGAACGAATCGGGCTCCTACTTTCCATTGCAATTAAATGGAAATTAATTGCCTTACTCCGTTGTTCTTTCTTTGAAAAACACAGTTTTGCTGCCGTAATAAGGGTGTTCAATTCTCTGGTTTGCAATATTTCAAGAGAAAGATGAACTTATTTGAATGGTCCCTTCTGGCCTTGGGAAGATGAGTCTTTATTAGTATTTGCAGACCCTTAACTTGGAACTTTGCCCTACCAAAACTAAGCTGGCAAAAATCCTTCATACCCCAATTACTTATATGTTCTCTCCCCATCTCTTCTCCAAGAAATTCAAATCTTTCTCTCTCATGTACAGATCTGTCAAGTTTCATGAGCTGAGGATAAGCCTCACTTTCTTGACGTGCAAGACAATCTGATTGTACATTCATCCCCATCTCCTGGTCCGATACATACGCCCCCTCCCAATTTTCATTTTTTTTCAGAGATCTAGCTCCTTTTTACCTGAAGGAAGTAGAAAAATTTTCTCATTGCCGACTGGGCCCTTTCAGGACGTCGCAGAGCTCTTAATCATTTTTCTCATTGGAAAGTTTTACTGCATTTACTGTCTCAGATGCTGCTTGTGTTATGAAAGGTCTAAAGGAAACATGGACTTTAATACTTAGATATGTTTAGGTGGAAAAGATCACAGAAATTGTGCTAAAAATAAAAAAGGTATTATTCACTACCTTAAAGCATATTAAGGTCATGGATACCTGTTTTTTCCCCCTATAATTTCCTACTGCTCCCTCCTGAAAACCCAATCATGGTTTGTGAATAGCTCAATTTAAGCTGATTTTTTTTTTTGTCAAAAAATATACTGTCCCAAAATTGCATCAACTTTAGCATGGGAATTTTATTGTTATATTGCCGTTTGTATTTTTTAATGAGTTACCATTTCCCCAAGTATTATATAATAGCACCTATGCATACGTTTTATTAAAAATACCTGGTTGGCAATCTGAACGAAATGCAAGGCAAGTAGCATTTTAGAATGCAATAAAAATAAAATATAAGTTAGCATGAAGGTGACTTGTAAACCTGGGAATTTCATTGTTTTCTATGCATGTGCCTTTAATATAAAAATATGTATTACAGGAACATACTAAAGCTTGATGAGCCCTTTGGGTAGCCAAGGCCACCTTCCCTTTTTTCCATCTTCCCATGTTGAAGTAATGACCACCAAATGTAATACATCTCCAATGAAAAGAATCTCGAATACGATTTTGTTCTACACAAGACATAGTATTTCATGTTAAAAAAATACGGTATCCATCTGAAGTTCTTAACTTTCCTCCCTTCAGAATGATTTCTAAGAATGATTCGGGCACAAAATACTCAGTGTGGAGGTAGTACGCCGCTGAATGTCAAACATTCAGCGAAAGGAAGAACAATCTTTGTAATGCAGGAGAAGGGAATCGGAGTTGGTTTCTTTTTGTTTCCTATGCACTTCTTGTGTAAAAGAGATTGTGACATAGTTTCTTCTTCTGAAGAATAGAAAATTGCTACTCATTATATTTGTTATAAATTTGTCATCATTCATTAATATTTATAAAGTGTTTTGAGATCTTCAGAGGACTCTGTCCTGTAAGTGAATAATCATTCATTCAAAAAAACCAAAGGTATTGATAATTATTAATATAATTTTTAAATTTTCTTTGTTATCAGAATTGGAAAATTATATATTTTTTTTTGCTTCATGTAAACAAAACAAACAGTTTTTACCGTTGCATTTTAGAAGCTGCGTAAAGCAACACTGCTTGCAATTTCTCATTTCAGAACATATCCACAAATCCTAATAGTAAAAAAGTGGGGGGGGTTTTTTGGCATCTCTATTACACCAAATAACAATAGCTTTGGATTTAACTATTATAGTAGTTACAAAAACTGAGCCTCTGTCATACAGAGATTTCATCTGTTTTGTTCAAATACTGCCATTTAGACAGGTATTCAGTGTACTCCACTTCCCCTTTTCATTCTTGCTGTTTATTAAAATAGACCATGATTTTTATCACTGGTTATCCTACTGTAAATATGCAACTTTAATTTCCAAAGGCATCTTTCTTCCTGAGTCCTATGGTAATCCTCAACCCACACATTATTAGTTTTCATTTCCTTTTGAATGTCAATTTTAAACCTTTAAGTATTGAGCCCAAATTAATTTTTATATATGGGCTCTTCATTCATCATATGGAGTAAATCGTCTAGAATAGGTCATTTATGTAGTGCTGGACATTTTGCTAGAACGATATCTCTGAAAAAAAAAATAAATCTCCCCTCTTGTTTGATTCCTACTTTAATAGTATTTTAGAACCAGTTTAGGTAAGATTAAGAAAGGCCCTTTGACAAAACTGTGGCTAGTATTTTGGGAACAGATAAGCATGATCTGTAAGAGATATTAATTGTTAGAGATGATGTTAACTTCGTGCTTCCTATTTATGGATTTTAGTACACTGCTTATGAAAGGTCTTGACTTACTAACCCTGCAGAATGGCAATTTATTCTAAGACTGGTTCCTGATGAGGAAATCACAGTAAAAGCATCCATAAAGTGTTCTCTCACATGGAAGTAAACTGATTTTGAGAGATTGTGTTTAAAGGGAAAATGTAAGTTTGAAGCTAGTAAAATACAAATATTGTATGAATGTTTATTGGCTTTAAGGGTTGCTTTCTAGAGAAAGGAAAAGTTTCCTCAGTGTCCTGTAAGGATTTTTCTGTGTTTTCTACAAGCCAAAGTCTATTACAGATTTTATTTTTACCAAGTTATTCCTGTAAATTCCAATTGTTCTCTCCTCATTGGACACCTGTTGGTAATACAATGCCTTAAGAAGTGCATGATGGGGAAATAAATCCCCAGTTAGTTGCATTTAGAAGTAAGGTACTCTGAAGTGTGCATATCAGCCATTAGAAGATGCTATCACAGATGCAGTATCAAGCTGCGCAGTGGGTTTGAATTTGGAGATGAAAGGACCATTACTGTGGAGCCACTTGGCTGTTGTGTCTGGGTGAGAGAGAGTTTTAATTTATATTTTATTAATTTAATACACTAAAATGTCTACCCCAAAAATGTTTTGAATGCTTCCTAATTCTGTCCTGTGAGGCAGCACAGCTGGAGTTGAAAGGGGGCTACGGAAGACTTGCCCCAATCCCACTTTCATTTGTTGCTGTCGTCAGTTCTGGGTTTTTGTCTTCTGGAATTTTTATATTTGAAACAACATAACTGGGGCTGTTGTGGTGTTCTAAACCAATCACCTTACCTCTGCCATTGTCTGTGGACTCCAAATCTCTCAGCCTCAACAAAAGAGAAGCTCTGAAGGACAAGGGCCAAAAGGAAGAATAGAGGGAGAAAACAACAGAAGGTATCGTAATAACTAGTATCGTCTTTAACACACTGCAATTATACTAAATTACTGATATATATTATTTAAAACAACAGAAATGAGAAGGTATAGGTTATTCTGATATTCTCTATGAGAAAGATGATAAACCGCCAAATTTCATTTGTAAATAGACATAGAGCATTTGAGTATTGGTCAAGAATTCCAGTAAACCCCTGCTTTTAGTTGTGAATCTAGCTGTAAAAAACACCTTTGTCTCTCAGTTGTGGAAATGACACACAAGCATTGGTTAATAAATTTGTTGCAGTTCATCGCTGTGACAGCTAATAGATGTACATATTGGCAATTTGCTTAGTAGATTATCGTTTACTGACACTTTTTTAATTAGAATGTGATCTTCCATTGTCTTTAATCTATTTGCATCATGGATGACAAATTTCCTTCCTTAAGGGTAATCTTTATTGTCATAAAATAATTTTACCCAAACTGTTATGTGATGAAAACACCCAAAACTGTAAGCATTTAAAATCCCAGGATTTTGCTCTAAGAGCCACATCATAAGTGCTGATATATTGTAGTCTTTGGAGCAGTACTTTTTTGTCCGTAATCACATTTTACACCGATTACAAAATAGACTCTGCAACTGCTTTGACTCTCTAGATATCTGTTGTCGTGATAGATAGATATCTATCATAGGAACTATTTGTTTTACTAGTCAGAATAATATTGCTGGGAGATACAGCGTAGTTCATTTCTTCTAAGGTTCCAGAAATGATTCTGGCACTACAAAAGTTTGCACCATACATATCACACAAGAGGGTCCTCTGATTTTGGGTGGTCAGCTTGAAACAACCGAGGGGAGATTCCTGGAGATGTTGTCTTACCATAATTTCAACTGCAGTCAACACAAGTAGGAAATGCTCATTTATGCTAAAAGTCACTTTTGTTGCCTCAGTTAACTTTGTCCTGTCGTAGCAGGGAATCACGGAACTTGAATGTACGAGGTAGCCATACCCGGTAATGTTCAATGAATATCCGTTTAGTACAATCCAATGAATACTTCTTAATTTCTCTATTTTTGTTTTCTGTGCACACAACTGAACTCTGTTAAGGAAGCAGAAAGCCCAGTATAAAACCCAAACAAGAACTGAGTGAAGCATCCTCAAAAAGCCAGAAAAACTGGCATTAACAATAGGAGTAACACATGGATTCTTCAGGCGCGTAACTTTGCTGCTCTAAAAAGATAAGTTAAAAATTAAAATCCAGATTGTCCTAGCCACAACCTAAAAATCTAAGATACAGCTTCAAGCACTTAGAAATGCAGCAATAAGAGCGATAGGCAAGTGGTTTGCATGGAAAAACAGACAGCATCCTCTGCTTACACGCGTAGTGTGGTCCAGAGGCAAAACACCTTATCTGTACCTGCTGGAATAGCAGATGCCCACTGGGAAGTAAACAGAACTCATTTCATCACAGTGTTTTACCATAAACAACTCCCTCTCACAAGATGAACGGTCAGTTTTTCCTCACATTAGTGCACAGGTGACCATCACTAGCTTTGAAACGGTACGTGCCAGCGTGTGTCTTTCTTTCAACGGTTTAAAAGATGCTTTAAGTTACAGAAAGAAATATTGCATTTCTTCGCAAAGAGAGCATTTATAAAACAAATGGAAGAGAAGTAAGATTCTCACGTTATGTTTGACTTGGACTCTAGCTTATATCGGCTCCAAGGAGTGTGCTGTAGTGAAAACAGCAAATTAGAGGAGACAAAATCATGTGAAGAAATGTCATCTGATGCTTCAATGGAAAAAAGAAACAAACAGAGCCACAAATTCTCTGTTTCCTCCCTAAATACTTTTTTATGATGTGCAACTGGGAGCTGAGCTGTCCTCAAAGGTGATGGAAAGCAAAAGAAAATATTTCCCTATTGGAAAGGGCGGCCATTTTCTTAAATTCCTTTCACTGGCCTGATTTCTCCCTGCTTTTACTTGAACCCCCTTTGAGTACCTAGTAAAAGTAGCATTTCAAGGTTTTATTTGATATTAAATATTTGCTTCTCCTTTAACAACAAAGTTCTGCAAGTGGTTAATAGTTTGGCAAGATAATACCTAGTTCAACATTATACAGCTCAGAAAAATAATTCTAAAAGTGGAAAGTATGGAAATATAGTAGCTTCCCTTGGCAAAACCAAAAAGCAACCCCTCCTCCCCCAGACAGCTACATTTGCTGTCCCACAGAATTTGTCTGCAGTAATTATGGGCATATTGCAGAATCAGAGAATGTGAACAAAAGACAGGATTTGGTCTGTGCTCTGATCTCGTTTTTCACATTCTTTTATATATATATATATTTATAAACAACAGTCTTTTCAGCTTTTAATACACATAATGATGAATTTCAACTATATAACACTTAATGCAACACATTGATAAATCTGACGAAGAATACTGTAAAAGCTATTTTTTTAAATAGCAATATATTCACTTTGTCAAGTTCTATAGCAACTAGACTCATTAATAGCCAAGGGGAAACAATATGAAGAAGTGGATGTAAACTGATGTATTGGCCTCTTCTAAGAAAATGAGCCGAGCTTTGTCAGCATCTGTAAACAAACCAAAGCATTGTTTTGATAAATAATATTATACTTTCATAATTTTGTCCAATTTAATCCTGCTAGCGTTATGAAGGCATGTAACCATTGTAACTGAATGAGTGTCAGAAATCAGCTATTACTGCAGTTAGGACTTAAGACAGAAGAAAGTGAAAAATCCACAATAGGGAGAACAGCGTAAATTCTGAATTTTAGTCCACTGTGGTTGAGGTCTGCTTTTGCAAAGAAAAATTTCAGAATCAAACAACACTTTGGGTCTAAATATCTTTCCTTGGCCTTATTGCTGTCCCATTAACTGGTGTTACCATAACACTCAGAGGTGGGACAGTCTGCCGTGTCTGCAAAAAGTTTTAGGCAGCTTGTCCCCGATTACATAAAAATTTGGCAGAGGATGCAACCAAAGGTGCGCCTCCTGACCTCTGTGCCAGACCTGTTGTCCTTCAACAGACGTATCTTTCCACTGACACCCCCAGAAAGTCATCAGGTGACTTTGAGGTGCATTGTATTGAGACTGTTAAAGCTAGTTGCTTGTGAAGCTCGTTTGTCTAAATCAAGGGGTTATTTTAAACGTGACAAAGGGGTAGGAGGTATGGCTTGTAGTCCTTGCTTGTTTTATTTTATTCTCATCCCTGCTATTATCTTGTCTTGTAACCTTGGTTAAGTCCATTAACCTCTTTATGACTCTGTGTCACTTCCCATGTGTTGTCCTTTTAGATTTAGTCATTAAGAGCAGACGTGTATACACAGTACGTAGCACAACGGGGCCCTTAGCGTTACTGCAGCAGAAATTGCAAATAATTGAAGTAACCTATCAACAGTCAATAAGCCAACGCAGAGCTACCCAATGATCCATGCCATTTAATTTTCAAGCTAGTTAATGTTTTAATTATTTTACTCCCCCTTTTCTGCTTAGTGTTGTCACTGTGTACATGGGAATATTCAACTTTGTTTCTGCGTCAAGCGACTGACTGCTCTAGCACGGCTTGAACATAGGGCATAGGTGGGCTGGGGCTTGGTTTGAACAAGCTGCCGTTGTCAGGATAAAGAGCATTCCCTAGAGCAAGGCTTTACGTTTATGACAATTGAACTACAAGTCTTTATTCTTGTTGGGTATTTGGCACTGTACCTTTCAAAGAAGTTAAAAATCACCAGGGCTCTAATGGGTCCCCAAATGCAACTATGGATCATGTGGCCATTTGAAACAACGAACGAGATCTTTCTTGTTACAAAGGTCACTGCTCCATGCTGTCCTAAGTGGTTCTCTCCATCTCCTCTAACAATCCATCGGAACAAAAATTTATTGTACTTCACATTTTTTAATTGGATTTTTTGATGAAACAAAGGGTTTTTTCATACTTTTCTGAATTAATACATGCATTTTAATTAAATTGAGAATTTGCGCTTTCTTAGTCTTTTTGGTTTTAATTTTCTGGTTTTTAACTTTTTACGCTACTATTTCTTGATATTAATATTCGTAACAGAAAGTTCTATTTTAAATTCATTACTTCTTCCATTTGTTATTTCATCTCTGTGTGTATATCTTTAAAAGTATAAATAAAAATTCATGAAAGAAAAGCCAAAATGAATAAATTAATTGTCAGATTTGTTTTCCTTTCTGTATATCCTTTATTACGTGGTTTATTGTTCTAATATTTAATGATAGATTTGCTCTCCCTTTGCTTGGGTATGTCCTATTTCCTTTAAATAGTTCACCTTTTTATTAAACTAGCCAGGGAACTACCCGTATGTTACAGCACGGGGTACTGATAATGTCCACCTTGTTCCCCTTGTTCAAACCCAGAGATTTGTCTCACTTTGCCAGTATCCTAACATGAGCTTTCTGGTTTTATTAATGTGAATCCCAAATTTATTTGCAGAGAAAGACAGAGATATCTTATTGGGGTCACTTAATAGACAGAGGTCCAGAGTAAGCTTTTAAATGCAGTCTTATAATCTCTTTTATGGTGGTTTTTATTTCTACAAAACTTTGTAAATCACTGCTTGAAATTTCCAGTGTTTACATGCATATTTGCACCTTTCAGCCTAAATTAGTATCTCCCCAGTCAAAACAATCTCTTGCAATGATGGATTACAGGAACAATTTGAGAATATAGCCTCAAACGTTTTATATGCTTTTTCTGTTGAATAGCAACAAGTTCCCTCCTGAAGCTTCCCACCCAGAAACGCTTAGATAACTCGCAGTTAATGAATTTAATTTAGAATACTATCATATCCAGATTAATCGATTGGTTATGTTTGAAACTGATTATTTCTCTCAGTTTGTAGCCTGGAAGATTTGGCGGGAAACATCTAGGAACTTTTGAATGCTTGACGGTATTTCAGTTTTCAAATCCCCGGTTCTCATATCTGAGACATTCATGTTTTGAAGGGCAGGTTCACTTGTACAGTCTATAGACCCGCAGACAGTGTCTGAGGCCACAGACTAAGTATGGAAGGATGGAGCAATGTGGTCCAGTTCAGTCTTATTTAAATTGCGCTTGTCACAAAAATATTCTGCTATGACGGCCTTCCATCATAGGAGCAAGGGGGTTGAAACTTTTTTAGAAGTTCTGACGTCTATATTTTTCCTTAAGCTAGGTCTGGATGCCAGTGTAAAAAACTGAAGTCAATTGACAATACGGTTGAGTTGACAACACGATTGAGCCTTAAAAAAAAAAAAAGGCATCCTGTAGGTCTGAAAGAAAAAGCTGTGGACCGTTCCTAGGTCTGTGCCCGGTAAGTGGAGACCCACTCTTCCAAGAGGAAACACTACTATTAATCTTTGCATCACGTTACAAGTAAGTCGGGAATGTTGCTTTGATAGCATCCTTCTTTATTCCAGCTTAGTTTCATTCCTAAGGACAAAAAGAACATTACATCCTATTTTTGTCCTTCTCTAAAACGTATCTAAAGCCCTTACGTTTCCTGAGGCCCAGCGGCGATGACCCTCAGTGCGGTACTCCCAAACACTTGGGGTGAGCTGTTGTGGCTGCAGGGCATGTACCAGGAGAGCTCCTTGTCCTCCTGAAAGCCCTGCAGCGTGCTTCTAGGACTTTGGTCTTTTACTGCAGCATGTGTTAAACTTTAGCAAACAAATAGAAGATCTTCAAGCTGCTTACTGTTTTAATATTTCATCATTTTTTTCCCCTCATAAATATAGACATAGTTTGAGCCCAGAGAACATAGAAAAATCAGCAGGGATAATATTCTGCCTAAGTCAGTGGAACAGCTTTATGACACCTGGGCTTCCTTTGTAACCGCTATGACATTATGGTACTATCCAGCATACTGTTAAAGAAAATTCTGGTCTCTGGTTGCAGTTCAGCCAGCTTTTTCACCGAGATTTTTTGTATTTTCTCGATTAAACTGAAATATAACACAGAGCTTTTAGGAAACCGTTCTACTAATAAAGTACAGAGTAGTTTCATTAAAAATGATCTGCTCTCCTGTCAGCACGTTATAGTTTGTATGGAAACACAAAAGCAAACCCGAAGGGCGGACTGGGATTTTAAGACCTTCCACTTCATGACTAAGGACTATAGGCAAACGTCGCAATCTCGGTCGCACGAGGTGCACAGCCTGGCTATTGGCATGTCAGCGGTTTTATACCTGATGTCAATGGCTTTTCATAATGCAGTGCAACTGGAGTGTTAATGATGCTTGATGGTTCCCTTTTTAATTACAGTTTCAAGAAGGCAACCGGCTTGCAACTAATTTAATGTATTTCATGCTAAGTTTTGAATCATTCCACTTTATTAATAAAAATCTCATGTGATACCCTGTCTGTATAATATGTCAATCCTTTAGAAACCAAACTCAATTTGCCTAAAAGTTGTCAAGAGAAATTCAACACAAATGCTGTTCTGTATTCCTCTCTAAATTACCATTAGCACAATTTCAGCTTTTTACTAGTTGTCTTGAATTCCCTCAGTATCCAAAATGTATTTAATATATTTTGATAATATAACATATTTAACACTTATGGCCCAGTGAAGTTCTCGGGCAATGGGATTAGACCTCCTGTGTGAAAGCTGTTCCACTAACTTTTTGTTTGTTTATGCTGGAAAGGATTTTTTTCATCATACTTCGATATGGCAACGCTTAGTTGGTTCAAAATCCAGAAACAAAATACTTGCTGTGTTCCTCTGCATTTCATCATTATTATGGTAACTGTTCTAAATCTTTATATCAATTTTAGGATTCCCTTCATCCCTTACATACTTCAAAATTTTCTGCCATCCTAATCAAATGCCAGCCCTTGATTTTATATTCTTTGGTTTCTATTGCTAGTTTCCTTGAGACCCTACCTCTAGGTTTGCATTTATTACTGTTTATCCCTGTTTCCCCTCCATTCGCTGTAATAATATCTTTTTACATTGTCTAAATAGCTGCATTCAGTTTTGCTTTGAAATATGTTGTTTTGCTTTGCTGTCAGTTTTTAGAGAGTTGCGGTTTGTGATTATTGGTTTCTGGTTTTGAGCAGCTAGGAAAATGCTCTTAAGCAGTTCCCAATTATAATTCACGATTTTCCATTTAAATTGAGCATCTACTAAGCTATTCGCAATTATTTTTTTTTTTCCTGCTTAGCTCTTTCTCCCAAGTGATTTGGTTCATCATTATTTTCAGTTTTATGGAATTAGCCATTTTAAAGAAAAAGGAATACATAATAAACTCTGAATTTTGTTCTGTTTGCTATGTTATATTTGGTTATAGTCACCGGCAACACAGTTACCATGAATTCTTTTGCTCTCCTTTCCTTTTGAAGACCATGGTTATAGGCATCTGTGAAAATGTTTTGGCTTAAAATATTTCTTTTTCTCTGTTTTCAAGCTAGATTATTTCACATACCCAGGTCAGATATCTAAATCACAGGAAGAGAAGAATTGCCCTAACTCAGGAGCGGTAATCTTTGCCAACGAGTAACTCAGATTGAGAAAGGGAAAGCAAATGCAAGAAGGAGGTGGTGGCCTCGTAAACCAGATGTGCCTTCCTCAGAACAGTGACCTGCGACCACAGCCTAATCTAGAATCCCCTCACGTTAGATACATGTTTTTGAGGGAGGAGAACTTCTATAATTTCCAGAGTTCCATTTTATTTCCAACAACCGAGGATTTTCAGAATTGGACCTCTCCGGTTTAATTCTGCCATCATTTTATGATTGCTTCTGTACGTATCACAGTTAGGTGCTGACGTATCCCATCATCGTGTCCCCTGGTGTGTTTGATGCTGTGTAGCAGATGTCAGGAGGGTCCTCGGCTTCTCTTCAGCTATAGTATGTATCCATGAGCAGTCCAGATCCTTTGTTTCCATCATTTAGGGTCCATTAGTCTAATAGAACCTTTTTTTTTTTTTTTAAACCAGCTCTCCCACAGAAAAAGACAACATGATCACGCAGTGTTATGTGAGCTTCTGACTGCCTCCTTCCTCTCTGGACTCTTTCCAAATAGATTTGGCATATAAGTGGCAGTCTCAAAAACAATTGGTTCTCTACAATTTGGGCTCATATTAGCTAGGAAAACAGTTTCCCAGGCAGAAAAGAAGAGACTAGGAGTGCCTGCTCTATGGGAAAGGCTGATTAGATGACACAGAATCCTCATGGCAGAGCTTTTATAAATTGTGAGCTGTGAAAAAGTTTCAGCTATAGCTGATGTCATCTTAGGTGACATGGATCATTCACAAGAGGAAGATCACTGAGAGACCAGGCTTCGTTAGTTATTACACTCATAGAATTACTTATTGACATAGAATATTATTATTCCTCCCCATTGTCTCTCACTCCCCTCTGAAGAGTTGTTGTAACATTACTTTTTCAATGATCCTCTTCCCGCTAAGTTTCTGTGGTGTCACCCAGGTTATGTTTGTGCCCATAAAGAGGCAATTCCAATGGTGCTTCTCTATTTCTCAGGTATCTTGCAGAGATGCCTTCTTTCCACATTCTACAGAGTCCTGAATATAGTCTGTTCTCAAGATCTCACTTGGACCTAAATTAATCCCCCTTTTGCTCTTCCCCCCCCCCCCCCCCCCATTTGTTATTTTTTAGAGAAGTTTCTGGCTCCAGTGGGTCCACTAGCTTTCTACTGAGTACCTGTCCTTGCAGGTCCCACTAACTGCTTTGTCGCTGCTATAGGGGAGTCCAGATGTTTTTCGGATGTGCTGGTACTGTGCATGTGCTCTATACTCTTCCACCTCTTCCACAGTGAGGACATGAAAGGTTTGATTGACCCAACTCCTTCTCAGGACCCACCATAGTAATAAGTGAAATATTTTTACTTTGCTGGGTTTGGGGTTTTTTTTGGTTTTACTGGTAAGGGTCTTATTTAAGTTGAAATTATGAGATGTCGGGAGGTTTAGGGGTGCTTTTTGGAAAGCATCATGTAAATCCCTTTTGAGTGAAATTCGGTGAGGAGTCATGCTGGGCTAGCACAGAAACCAGGACGAGTATAACTGTGTTAGTACAGCTCTGTCTGGGTTAAGTAGCTTTACTGAACAGCAGGGCATAGGAGGCTGATCAGAGGACTGTGCTAATTCACTTAAATCCTTTTCCATTTTGGAAATGTCACATTTAGAGCTAGTATATTTCTGTGCAGTGCTGTATTGTGTCAGGCAAACATACCCCGATAAATCTTTCAATTCTAAGGTCAGTGACCCATCCACAGATGAAACCGCATTTTTTCCCAGCTAAAACATCCAGATAGCATTGTACAGAATAAAATACAACGCGATGAACCCAGACCCAATAGTTCTACTTTTAGCTGAACTAAATGTATGTATATGCGTGAAGGTAAGTATAAGGCAATGACGGGCTTTGAGAGACTTTTAATCTGCATTTTTCTTACCCCAGAAATATATGAACGGGAGCCTGACTTCATTGTCTGAACCCCAAAGCACATATCTTTATCTTTGTGCTTTTGAGGGTACATTCATTTTTGCTCATTTGCAGTTTGCTCAATTTTTTTGAGTTGTATGCGTACATCTCAGAGCAGAATGGTGGCTTTTGATTTTGCCTGGACTGTTTTCTCCTCCATATTCCAGAACAACTGCTCATGTAGCAGGAGGGCACGGATACCTGCATAGATCTAGATAATCTATGGTTATGAGAGCTGTTCAAAATGTTTCTCATTTTTTCCTTTTCCTATATTGCCTCCTGCACAATCCTTGTTTGTGTACTTGGGAAGGCGCTGAAGCCCTTGCGTTTCACCTTCAATACTAGAGATATTCCAATGACCAGAGATGGTTCTTACCACAGCTTCTGTTCAAATCCCAAGTTCAGGGGTATGATCGTGGCAAGGATTTGTGTTGGTTCTCTGCATGTGTGCGTTTAATGCTATAGCAGCTGGAAATCAGATGCTTTCAATTTTCATTTTCTGAAGCCCACATAAGCAAAGGGATTTATTTTTCTTGATTGCTTAATTAAGTAGGATGTTCACTATGGAAGGCTGAATATTCCAAATTCTTAATAGCTTAGCAAGTTTTTAGAAAACTTCTGATTTGATGTGAGTAGAGTCAAACAGAGGTAACTTACTTTCTTTAACAAAATTCAGTCAGGACAAGGGCCTTTAAGAACTAAATAACTAAATTAATTGATATTGGTTTCACTGGAGCAAATGACGGTAGCAGTTGTGTGTGTTGCGCTCCTGCCACTCTTATTCTTGCAATGCCAGACCTTGTAGGGTTTTTTTAATGCTAGAGACAATATAATGAAAACAAGTCTTCTAAACCCCCAAATAGTGTCCATTTACTTTACAGCGTGCCCCTACCAAGCTTGTGCGAACCGCAGAAAGCTTGTCTGCTTTTGTTTCTGTGAACTTAAGCAGCACAGATGTAACTTTGAAAATGATTCTGGGGGTGGTTTGGTAAGGGGATGGTAGTTATTACTCAGCGGTGTTTCCACAGAATTGATTCTTGAAGGTAGACTTGGAAGATTAAATTAAAAAAAAATTATACCGGAACAATTCTGCAGACACAGAGAGACAGATCTAATGATGAATGCACAAGATAATACTTTAAGAGTGTTAAAGAGAGAAAAGCGTCGAATGATTACTTTGTGAAGCAAAATCTCATCAATGCATTCCTTGGGGATTGTGCAGGTTTACTGGAGTGCAGGGATGCGCTTCCCTTAGGAAGATGCTAGAGTTTGAATTACAAATGACTGAAGCCACTATTCTTAAATGTATTTATACACACATGCATACATACATATAAATATATAAACCAGCCAACAATCTGTTACAGTCAGAGAAGTAAAGCGTCACACATTTCCTTTCAAATCTTTTTAACCTCCATTTTATCCATAAGCTTGTTTAAAGTCTCTTGTTTTCTCTTGTGGCATGTGTATCTCCTGCGTGTCTGGAACTGCTTTTGTTATTAACAGCCTAGATTCCCCTTTTTCTTTTCCTTTTCCTCTTACTTTTATTCTTTCATTCTTTCCTCCTACTATTTAATCAACTCTACTTTTTTTTTTTTCTCCATTGTCTCTCCCCTCATACTCTGCTTTTTGAGCTCTTGTCTACAAATACAAGATTCAAAGGGCAAATCTATTAAAAGAAATGGCACAGGCTTTATGGTTCTCCCAGGAAAGAAGAAAGAATTGTTTCCCCTCCTCCCACTCCAGTGATTTCATCTGGGAAGCTGACAGTTCATTTGCACAAATATATTTTCTACCTCCCCTCACCGAAGGAGCTAACGGTGGCAGGAAAATTCTAGGATGGACCTCACTCAACCTGAGAACTGCAGAAGCCCTTAATTCCTTTCGAAGATTATCCATTGAATAAACAAACAAACAAATTTCTTTGGTTAAGAAAACTGCCCTTTCTGCTTGCAGTTCCTGTATTTTGGCTGCACGTAGCGGACAGGAGCCTAGAGTAAATTTCCAGCAGAGGAAAGCCTTGTCTTTAGTGTTTCCAAGATGCCGCCAGCAAAGCTATTCCATGCAGGAAGGTACCTACCTTGCAGAAATAATTTTCTTTTGTTGTGTTTTCCCTGTATTTACTGGTGCTCAGGGCTAAAACCTTGGGCCATTCTTTATGTTTTGGGTTTTTTTTTAACTTTTTGAATGCCTCCCTCAATTTCAATTTCTTTTGTTGTTTCCTGTTGGGCCTCTCATGACTTGTGTGTTGAAATTGCATCTGAGAAGTTCCAGACTCTGAAGTGATGCCCACGTTTTCCTGTGGGGTAGTTTACAAAACTGCTAATTAGAAATAACCCCAATCAAAACTGTTTGATTTCAGAGTTCATTTTCAAAAAAATAGCATGATTATAAAGGTGGAGCAGAAAAAACCCCACCATTATAGGGGCTTTCTCCACTACTACCTATGACCTTGTAATACGTCACCCTAAACTGACCATGCTGTGAATTACTCATCTTATATTGTAAACACAATAATCTTACCAGCACTCAAGTGTTAGTCCCAACCTGGCTTTATCCTTTGCTGGGGTATCTAAAAAGCCTCACCATTGTCGTTCTTGCATACCTGTTCTGCAATACTTTATTATTGTGTGCCTACAAATCTATACAGTTGTGACACTGTGAATGTACTTTGAATTGCTTTTACCAGAGCTGAATCCCAAGAATTTTCCCTGAGCAGAGGCAATGTTTGCCCTAGGTGCTGTTTCTAGCCATTTTACAGAAATATGAATACACTGCAAAAATTGGAGCCGGTTTTAATTTTGAAAACAACTTGCTATATAGGTTCGATATAGTAGGGCACTTAAACGCAGCCCCAAACTGAATGTTTCATGAGCCCCTGGCCTCCTTACTGGTAATGAAAGTGCATTTTGCAATAAGGTTCTGCACCTCGTTACATGCCAGGTGTATCAAAAGCAGTCTTACTGCTTGCTATTTTATAGCAATCACTTTTTAAAATTGGTAAATCTTCATGCAGAAAGAGGAAAAAATAGTCAACATTCCAGTAATTGTTGTTTCTCACTGCAGAAGGGGATTTACAAACACGGCAACTATCTAGAAGGTAAAATTTTTACTAGATGCTCTGTTATGAGTTCTAGCAAGCACTTGCCTAAAATCTATCATCTAGGAGGTCACAATAATGCTTTATGAATGCAATGTAGCTTCAGTTGTAAAAATCTGTTGCCGGAATCAGAGACAGAGATGGAGGGATTCATCGGAGAGATGTACTAAAAATGCAATCCAGCCTATGATGTTATTCTTTCAGAGGCAGGCATAACCCAATAGTGATGTCCGGACTGTTACACGTAACAAAAGGAGTTTATTTTTGAAGCAGTTTATTAATTAAGTCAGAAATAACTCAGGGGGAAGAACTGAAGAAGCTTTCTACAGGAAATTAAAGTAACAACATAAACAAATTATGAATACTCTATTTATTTCCAATTAATGAAATTTAATTTGAAAGATAGAATGAGCTTCCAGTCCATCATCCTTATACCCTGGTATGTTTTCTGGAAACAGAATTCATTTTAATTAGTGGTAAAAAGTATTTAAAATTTTCCAGTGTCAAAACCCCCATAAATTAGGACCCTCTTCAGAAAACAACAAAGATTGCATTACTTGTTTTACAAGACTATAGTGAATATTTTTAGTGGCATTAATGATAAAAACAAACATAAATCATATATATCTAGCTTTTTAACATCATCCTAGTATCTATAGCAGTTGTAAAATTACCCCCATCATTGTTGCATCGTGCAATTAGAAAGTCTTTTATTTAAACCTTCCCTTCCACCAACTTTGGCAAGCCCATTCCAGTTTGCCTCACTTTCTGATAGAGGGAAGTTCCTGGGCCTAATACAGTAATCTAAACTGATCCTCTAGGGAAATGTGATATCAATTAAGTAGTTGCATCTCCCCATTATGCAATTAATTCTGACTAAAAGGAGACACTTGTTTTTTAAATCCCGTGCATATTGTCGGCCACTAGGGGACATCGAAGAGTAATTCAACCTGTGCTTTCAAGTCCCTGGAACTGGGTCTTACCTTCATTTCTATTTGAACCTTTTTAACCTTCATTTCTATTTTAACCTTTTAACCTTTTAACCATTTTCTATTTTAACCTATTTTAACCACAAAGATCAAACATCCCAAGCTTGAGCCTTCCATATGGCACAATATGGCATTACCAACCGCGCCAGCAGGAGAGCTCTAATGGGTCCTGATGCACAACATCCCAATTAAGTGTCTCAATGAAAGCAGCAATTTTAGCCTGTTTAATAACAGACCTCGTGGAAGCGAGTCTTTGCTTCAAAGGATCTTTTAATAAATGTGAAGTAAGGCATAAGAGAAGAAAAAGCTAAACAGAAATATAGTTACCCTTTTGCAGGTGGTTAAATTGAAGATTTGTTAGCTTAAAGATGAAAATTTAGTAATTGAAGAGGGTCTCACCAGAGAGACCCTATGGAGTTGCACACACAACATACACACGCATGCATGTACCGGCACTGTTCGTGTGCCCACTTTTCTAATATACATGCCTTATTTGTTTTTAAAAACCACACTTGAAATAAAAAAAATATATAACTTTTATTTATAGCTCATTGGTGAAATTCTGCCCTGGACTGCAGCACAGAACTCTTCAAATGAGGATGGGTTTTCTTACATGGCAGAGGCAGTGGTAAATAAGCTGTGAAAGTGAAAACTTCCTTTGAAAACTCAAGCACAGTTTTATTCTGAAATTAAAATTCTTGCTATCTTCTCACAACTAAGACCTACTTATTCTTCTATATAGGCAAGTCTACTGTGCACAGTAGTTCCCCTCTTACAATCTGCATTCGCAATTAACTGCAGAATTGACATAATTTGGTAGCAGGCGTAATTTTTTTTTATTAAAGTACTTTTTGGTAGTGATTTTTTGTATGCACAAACACGTTCCTAAGAGATAGCTCTGCTCTTCTTTCCACGAGAGCATTCCTTAATTACTTTACACAGCTGAATAACAGATGCATAGCAACAGTAGATCAAGAAAGAGCATTAAAGATCTTCTCTATAAAATAGTGACTTTCTAAAGGGTGGTACTGGAGAGATTAGACGACATGGCAGTAATAAGAGTAAACGATTTCCAGGCCAAGTAGGTCCGTGGCTGAGTGCAGTATAGCAAGATGTGTCGACCTGTCTTAGCAGCCATCTCTCCTTTCCCGCCTCACGCTGTGTATACATAATACCCGCAACAACACACATTTCTACTTCAATAGACAATCCGGGGGGAGATTTGTTTGCTTGCTCCTTCGTTAGAGAGAGCTGAGGAACTCCAGCACAAACCAGCAATGCAAATACGAAAGGCAAAGAAATTTGTAGCAACGGGATGGTGGTTACTGAAGTCATGTCTTAGTGTGGGAAAACATGTTTTTGTTTTCTCGGTATACCACTCATTTCGGTAGCTCAGCTGCTGCTGACATGATAAAATGGTACTTTTTTTTTCCCCCCACAGTTCATCTAAAGAGCCAAAGACATAACTGAATTCAATATTAATGAAGCTCCGTAACATCCCTGTGGAAGTTATTGATATAATGCTCATACGCTTACAGTGAAGCACCACGGGTCACAGCTAAATGTTTAAAAATACCTGTGTACAAACTATAGTTATGAGGACATCAGGAAGATTTAAATGAACTCTATATAGCTCTTCATCACAGAATCAAGTTGCAATGTTAGAGACCACAAAGCATCCTGGATCCTGGAAAAGGGGTGATTGGGCATGACAGCTGTAGCAGACTCATCGTTAGGAGGAAGACATAAAAGGGGAGGGCCAGGGTCAATTTAGTGGAGTAGTTGTAGCTCTGCCCTTAGAAGGGTCTTCCTGTGGTTAAAAAAAGATGCCTCAAAATTATCTGTTAGATGCGTCTCCCAGGAAAATATAAATCTGGTGTGGCGTGGGAAAAGGCTCCTCTGCTGTTTCTTTGTAAGTCTGGTTTAATTACATGGTTTTAAACAGATAACGGATTTTTTTTTTTTTTAATGAAGCTTAAGTTGGGACCTGTAATAATTTAGTCTTTTGCTGCAAGCTAGTAGTATTGTTTGTCCTTATGCTACAATATGGAACGGCACTTCCTTTCTGCTTGAGTGTTTTATAGTTTGGATTGTACTAGAATATCTTATAGGGAGTAAGTGGTGGGTAAATTTGGGAAGGTTGTATGATTTATAGGATGACTATAACTTCTGAAAAGGAGGGGGGTGGGAACCCACCAAACTGTATGCAGGTAACACAGTTTACCTATATGAAATGCTTAGGCTAAGTCAATTTACAGTCCCTAGCTGTTCTGAAGTGGCCTAAAGCAGCTGTGGTCAGCACAGGGGGAAATCCTAATCCTCACCGTTCCAGGTGAGTTAAATCACAGGCGCTCCCCTGCCAGGTTGTTGTCTGGGCAGGGTTACAGTGATTCATGGTTCTGCCCCTGCTGCTTATCTACTAATAGAAGGTTTTTTGTCTTGATTGGTAATAGACTTTAGAGCTAGTTTTCTCTTTTCTAAATTTCTGCTAAGACCATTATATTTGGATGTTTGCTCTTGTCCTGCCTGGTATAAAATGTAAGAAATTTTTATAATGTTATGACTTTATAATGTTTCATCTCTTCGTTTGGGTTCTTTGGGGCACAAGTTAATGTTTTTAACATCTGTATTTTAGCAGTGTTAAAAAAATCAGGCTGTTGTGGTACTTGAGAGAAACTGGTCAATTGTTTTGCCCTTTCCTATCCTGAAATTAGCAGCAGTGACTTGAAGAAACAGAGTGGTGCTTTTCAAAAAACTGTTCTTATTTTAAAGACATGTTCAAAGGTTGACCTCTCATGAATGTCTACACTTAAAATGAATTTTCAATTGTAAAGCATGTGTGTAATGGAGTTATAATAGAAATATTGATATAACAATGATAATAACAATCACATGAAAACACTAATAATGACAGACAGGCAGAAACCCTCTCCTGGTACCTCGCTGGTTAAAATTACTTCTTCAGCATACCAGGGTCCTGGCATAGAACTCTGCCTGACATGTGTTATGTTATGGTACCACTAGCCAAAGAATTTCCACTAAACATAATAAGCTATGGATGTGCCTTTTTCTTTTTTTTTTTTTGTTCCCCTCAATGGCGCTCCTCTAACTTGTAGTATTTGGAGAGGGAGATAAAATATCTCTCAACGTAGGATTTATCACTAGGAGTTTTTAATAGGAAAACCTGTAATTGAGGGGGAATTTAGGTGCATCTAATGTACAGGGCTACTGTAGGAACTTGCTACGTGGGTGTGCAATGGCAGCATGTAGATATGAAACGCTTCCACTGACTTTGGAGTAAGAAATACCAAAGGAAGAAAAATAACATAGACTTTTCCTGGGACAGTCATGCTAGCTGTCAATTGGATACGTTGTTTTTACAGTATGTTTTTACTGCATGTTTTTAACTTTAGCACCTGTTTTCCACTTGCATATCCTTGGGCTATCCAGAAATTTTCTGCCGTTGCCTTGAGGTTTTCACTCAATGTATCTCTCTTGCTCTCGCTGGTGTTCCCGTGATTTATGTTTCCTTTGCTTAGGAAAGGAATCAGACAACATTGCTTAATAGAGTAAATGTGTTATCACACTGTAATACACTAGTAAATGTAAAAGGTATATTTCTGGACTAGTATGGATGGAGAAGGCAGGTTATGCAATAAATATTTTACAGCAGGGAAGTTGTGTTTACTGACCTGTATAAGCTTCGGGGATTTCATTCTACAAGTGCGGTAATAGATTTGTTTTGTGGCGCACGCACGACTCGAACTTGTAATCAATATAAGCAGAGCGGTGTGGCACTCTTGCATGTATTGGATTGAGTCATTCCAGGCAATCGGATCTACATTCATAAAAGTTCTTGTTCTGTGGCATAATGTCTGAAGCTAATGTAAAATACAAAGGACTGCACAGTCCTCTGAAATTGAGTGATCCCTCACGTTTCAGCCAGCTACACGTGAGGTTTTCGGCGAGAGCTCTTATTCCGAGTATATGAATTGGAAGCTCGAGAGCCTCGAGGCGCTGAGCAGTGCAAGAGCCACTAGTGGATTTGCATATCCATCTCCATTACCGGGGTGCCGAGGGCTAGAATCTGGCACAGAGGGAGGTGTGGAGTCACATTCCCACTAAATCGGTTGTTCAAAGAGCGAGTAATCTTAGGGAACTGGTTGCATAATCTCAATTATGCCATTAAATGTCCACAGTAGTCCACAACTGTCATCTCACTCCTTGGAATATCCAGTTCCAAAGAGAAACGTGAGCTAAAGGGTTTACACACTTGCAGTAGAGCCGAGTAGGATTTGAGCTGTAATCTCTAGGTGAACAGACTCCCTGTTTCAGCAGAGCAGGTGGAGCTGGTTTTGCCTGTCTGAGGGTGAGAAGCCCCACATGATCATCATCTTCTCTCATGGGGAAGGCTGAGGACCAGAGCCCGCTGCTGCGGAGGGGCCAAGGGAAGCAGATTTTGCAAAGGGATTCCTGCAACCTCACAGAAATCTTTCCCCTCTTCGTCTCAGCCCTCACTCAGCACAAACAAAGCTGATTTTACAGGGCTGCACATTGCCTTGTTGCTCATTTTTTCATCTGTGCTGGGGAGCTACCAATTTGCCTGGAGATCATCATGATGTCTGGCAGAGGTGCTTCAAAAATGTCTGCAACCACACCAGTCTTGCCCACAAATTATACTACCGTGTCATACTGAGATCTGGGATTTTGTTCTCGGGCAACTAAATGCTGTAGTTACCAGCCCTGGCAAAGAGAAAATGACGCTGAATGGATGAGACTTGTCCTTTTTTCTTTTTTGTTTTCTTTTTTTTCTTTCCTCTTTTGTTGTGCTGTACTGGATTGCATTTGTGGAATAGGCACATCCGAGGAGGGTAAGATTGATGACTATAAAGCACTGAGATGTTGGCTAGAAGATTTATAGGACAGTTTGTCAATTATATGAAGCTAAACAACATAAGCCACTGAGTGGAGTTGAAAGTAACACAGTTCCTGGCACAAAAAGGAAATGGTGTGAAAAAAAAATCTTGCCTCTTGCTCTCCCAGGATTCAAAATGGTCTTTACATCTGTTGTCTGCTGAAGTTCTGTTTTGTGTTGCTGGCCTTTGCAGCCAAGAAGATGCTCTGCATCTGCTCCAAAAGGCTACATCCCTCCTGAAAACACTAACCCAGCTTTGACAGATGCAGCTCAGCCAGAAGAATACCCGCTTTTGGCTTCTGCGAAACTTGAAATAACATATAAATGTATGTGCCATAGATGTTCAATCTGTGGCTATCCATACAATAGCTTAGTAGGATGCACATCTCTTGACCCAACAGCGTACATGCTCAACAATGAACAGCAGTCTCCGGTGTGCTGAAGATTCCAGTAGTGGTTTTTAGTTTAAGCTTGTTTTTTTTTTTTTTTTTTTTTTCTTCCTCCTCTGACCAGCCTGCTTCACTCATGTTAGCTGAGGCGTATTTTGTGGTACCTGCTCTGAGACAAATGACTCTCATCCACTAGGCTTCATTTGAAATCTTCATTGGTGCTGTCTCTTCAATTACATACACAGCCGTGGATAATGTTTTGGTTTTGCTTCCCTGGAAGGTTATGTACTAGGCAGTCTGTTAAATGAAAGCAAAGTGGTATCATATATTATGCTGAAGTTCTGATTACTTCAAGTTATTACAGGACAGTGACATCACCTTAGGAAAAAACTTTATTGAAGACATTAATTGCTATAAAGATTTCTTATGCTTATGATCTTATGGGGCCTCTGTTGTATGGACACAGTACTAAACAGTTTCTTGTCAAAGAGGCTGTCTTTTTTCTTAAAAGACAAATGTGAAAGATGAAAAAGATTTAATATCACGTTTGTTCCAAAGTGATGTGTCTTGATAACTTCAAAAATTTTGCTACAAAGAGAGAATGTAAATGAGGAATGGTAAACAGGAGAATGAAGAATGGTCAGAGGGGAGACTTCAAGGAGAGATGATGTGGCTGGGATAGGAAGGAGAAAAAAATGGCATCCCCTTGGGGGGGAAGCTGAGATGAAAAGGTTATGAAAAGGGTGGCTTAGATCAGATGCAATCATGACCATATGCATTCCTAAATCTTAATCATAGAGCCAGGATCAAAACAACTTCTTCAACATCAAAGGAAGTTTTCTAAAGCATGTGAATACAATTGGTCTGGTAAATAATTTGAATTGTCTCAAAACAGTGTTGCAGCTGGTTTGTGTTAATGTGAACATGAATTTTATGTAAATGTAATTTTAAAGACAAAGGTTGAATAAAAGTAGAATTACTCCACAACAGCCAATGCGATGCAGATCTGAATATTTTGCAAAGTTTGGAAATTGGTTCTATAATAGAAACATGGGCTGACTACAGAAGTCATAGGATTCCATACAGATTCATGTAAACCAGCAATCTTTTCTTCCAGTTAACATGTACTATGTATTGAATGAAATGTGGCTTCACTTACTGAGTTTCAACTTTTTTTTTTTTTTTAAAAAAAAAATAACAACCACCTATACCTCTTCTATTGGTGATAGATGCAGTATGTATTTGGAACATGAGTCCAAAAAGCTGTGTAGATATTTAACAACAAACGCTTAGTATTTAATCTGTGGTATCTTATGGTGGGTACTAAGAAACTTAGTAGTGTACAGGTCACCTGGTAGGAAGTACACACTTTAGAGAAAAATTATCCTAAAAGGGGCTGAGAGTTGCATGAGAAAGTGCTGCAAGCCTTAGGATTCCCAAACAAATCTCATAAGAATTAATATATCTTTTTCAAATGGTCTGGTGTGAGGAGAGACTGCATCTACCCGTAGTTGCTGCTGGATACAACAGCAGTAGCGGCAAGTTTAACCCCACACGAGGGAGAAAACAATTCTTTTCACTGAAGGTAGAATTCTTTTGCTTTTACGGCTAATACTGCAATTGTGTGCCTTCAGCTCACCAATCCAAATGGTCGTGTACTTATTTATATACAAGGGGAAAAGCATGCATACAGAGAAGCTTCCCTATCTTTGCAAATTGCTCCCACCAGTATATACTGGATTTGGACTTAAAACCCGTTGAACCGTTGACTTTAGAGAAGATTAAACCACTGGGTTTGAAGAACCTCCTATCTTCCTCAGAGCTTGCATAACTTAGCTGATAAGGAGAACTTGGGTTTTATCACAGAATTGTGTGTCTGCAAGAGGATAGCCGGTCTGACAAATTTCACCACTGCCTCCGTGAAAGCCATAACAATTCCCAGGCTCTCTTCAGGTCTTGGAGGGAGACTGTACCAAATGCTCCAAAGGTCTAATGAGTCAGTGGGTGTATAAATTACTCGGTGCACTGCAGGATCAAAGGAAATAAGTATTAGTTAACATGCGAGTAAAAATATGAGTGGAATAATTAAATTAGCTTCTGTTATACTGGAAACAGTAGTCTTCTAGGAAGCTTGCAACTGCAATAGCAAGGTTATCTCATGCTATCTCTGGATTAATGTACAGTTGTTTGCCTAAAAAAAAGGCTTCAGATACAAAGAAAGATGAAAAAGGCTCCACTTATAAAAACAGAAGCCAAAAGTAAGGGCAAATTCTGTGACTCTTATGAAAGTTATCTTAAACGAGATGGTAGAAAGACATTAGTCTACAAGGAATAATTGTTTGGGCAGTTACAACCACCCATACTCTCTCCTACCCCCCTCACAGCTTAAATTCTAGCAGTTTATCTCAATTATCAGCCGCCACTGAAGTGACTAGACCCAAGACAAATCCCCACTAACCTCCGCTGTAACGTGTCCTCCAAGGAGGGCCCACACCTCCTCGGACCGCACAAAAACCTGTGCCCAGGGAGAGCAGCCCTCCCAAGGCTTTGGCAACCCCCAGTTCAGCAGCTGGAGGCATTTCCCTCCCGCCAGCGCTGGGGAAGGACGGGCTGGGGGAGGGGGCAGTGAATAGATGAGTACATGTATTGAAGAATGATGCCTGTGGAAAGCAGAGGGGTGACCCTGCAGCTGGGGGAGCCGTTCGGTGCCCAGCACTGGGGGGAGGTGGCTGGTGCGTTTATTCGTGCTGCTGTCCTGTGTTCCTTGGCTTGGAAACTCTGTCAGCTACACTGGTCAGAGCCCCTAAACTGTAAATATTTGGTACTTAAGCCACACCTTTCTTTTTTTTTTTTTTTTTTTTCAATTATTAGTCATCCAGGACTGAAGAACTCCAAAACACATGATGCTTTTTTCCTTTCGAAGACAGAAAGTGTAACAACAGTGTTAATCTTCTGGGGACTTTTTAAATTTAAACTGCCAAATATAAAAATTAATGAGACGTGAGGAGATGCAGGCTTTTGCATCTGTCTATCAGCAACTTAAATATGGGAAAAGAAAATAATCTACTTGAATAGCATCTGATTGTCTGCTTTCTTTTGATTCCTATCTTGGTTCTGAGAGGCACTTAGCGCGTAGAGAAAGAGGGCACTTCATGTCTGGCGAGACCAGCCCATGTGTGGCAGTCTCTCAAAAAGCATTAATTTTTCAAGGATGAAATCAACAAGAAATGTTGCCTCTAGTGTTTCTTTTTAAAGTTCCAGCAGAAGGCAGATGCGGTGGGGTCGGCAGGCGTCCACACGCAGGTTGGGTGGCCTGAGCTGGTGGCACGGGCGCTCCCTGACCACGGAGCTGTTTGATTGCTCCCGTTTGTGTATCTCGGTTGAATCTGGTTTGGTTTGCTGCTATCGACAGGCATCGAACTCGAATTGGCACACAGCTTTTCTTTTCTGTCTGAAATGTAAAAAGTCTTGGACTATTTCTCCTCTGTCTCGACCCACGAGGTGAAATCCTGTAGGCCGAAACTTTCTTTTCAGCAATGTTATTTTCTTTGGAATGCTTACAGTTAAGGCGCAGTCAAGAGCGTTCCAGCTCTGCATACTTTCCCCTCTGGAGTTCTGTAATACTCCTGAAAATGTTGGAGCTACTGTTTTGGGGTTTCTTTTTAATTCTGTGTTAATACATGAAGCACATCATTCATCTTTATATTGCACCAAACCCCTCAATGTTAATTAACTTCTTTAAGGGCTTCATTCAGTACCCATTGACATTAATTAAGTAAAGTTCCATTGGCTTTAGCTATCAGTCACTGCATTTGCTTGGGGCTACCTTCACCCAGGGGAGAGTTACAGAATTCACCACTGAAATATCTGAAGCCAAGAAGGTGAGTCCGAGCTTCCACCTGCCTCGGAAACACAGCTGCTTGATTTGGGGCTGCCAGGAGGACTCTACCTGAGCAGCATCTGAAGCCTGATCTGCTGAGAAGCATCTTTTAAAGGGCCTGTGGTGGTCGGAGAGGCTGCCTGGGAGATTCGGGACTGGTTTCTCAGCTGGCACAGTCTGAGGGCTTCGGTTTGAGGGCTGCACCATATATATTTGCTGAATGTACCCCAGCTTTTCCCTCTCTCTCAGTTGCCATCTGACACCGTAGTGGTCTGCATGGTTGGCTGAGTGCGAGAGACTCGGGGGCTGTGTACAGGTGGGAAACATCTTATGGGAGCCCAGCAGAAAGTAAAGAGGAGGAGCCTGGTTTAATTGTTATGGCCTTTACCTGGGAAAGACCAGACTGAGTTTCAGTCTGAGTTTGCTTTTGTTATTGTGGGTTAAAAAAAAACATCAGACAAAATTAAAAAAAAAAAAAAAGTAGTCCTGGTAACAAAGACCAGAGCTTGTGGCTTACTGGTTGAGGTGGGACAGTTTTGCACAGATGAACCAGAGTTACTGCCTCCGGAGTAAAGCAGCCAGTGGTTTTTCTTCATTTGGTTTTTGGTGTTGGGTGACAAGAGTTCAGATAAGTCTTTCTTGGATCTGACTCCAAATCAAAGTATGTTGCATCTTGGATGATGCGCCTTGCCTAAATATTTAGAGAGGTACAGCCTTCAAAGAGTAGTGGCATAGTTGTCATTGACATTGCTTGTCGTGGAAGTCTGTGGTTACTTTTTTGGTATCCCTTCCTTTAATGGTAGCAGATGGAATTTTTGCCTTGCCTTGCTAAGAAACTGAAAACCTCTTGTGTGCGTGTTGGTGTGTACCTGTGTGCCTGTGTAAATAAGTCAGTTTTGAGAAATGAACAAAGTAATCTGTCCGCTTTGAGAGTTTACTAAAGGCATTTTGCATCAACTCTTAAGCTTGCATATAGAACAAAATAGCAAAAATAAGGTAGTACCTATCCTAGGCAGCAGCAATAATTGTTTTGTCTCTTTGTCCAGATATTTTCTGCCACATAACACACTTGGATACAGCTCATAATTTTTATCCTTTGGCTAAATTGTTTTTATTGCATAACTACACAAATCCAAATTTTTTGAGCAGGCTGGTAACTTCCTGAATTGAGATCATACAGAAGCAACAGCAGTAGCTTGATTATATAGAGATTATAAATGTTTTTTTAAAGCATATTTAGAAAGTGATGACTATTTTGGAGAATACTGAGAACATCATCTAGTGCATATGGTGGCTGAAACAGTTAGCTTGCTTTAAAAGTTGAAATTATTCTGTGGTTATTGTTTATTTCCTTTATTCATTAAGGGATTAGCTGTTTTTTAAAGCAGTGCCAGATGAATTGAGCAAGAGGGCAGAACAAAGTCTAAGCCTGTACTATTTTTGTCTAATAGTCATTAATCAAATGCATTTGGAAACAAATAGTGGCCTTGATTCACTTACCCGCTATTATGCTGATGTAATTCCATCCAATTCTGAGGAGGTTTCTCTCTTTTACACCAGTGTGAGTGAAGAGGAAAATCAGGTCTCGCATCTCTCTAGCAAAAAGCAATTTGTTTGCCAGGGAGGCTGGATAAAATGTAGATATCACACAGGCAATATGCCTCTAGCCGCCGTGCTTACCGCAAGCAGCTCAAAGAGAATTATTTAATCCTTGTTTGCATAGTAACTTCTGATAAATAATTCAAGAACGTATGGCCTGAAGTTTTTTAAGGCAGTGCCTGAGGGAGAAACACGATTCTGTTCCAGTTTTAACAAGGAACCAGGAACGCCAGCAGAGTTGTTAGAGCTGTATTCCAGCTCTTCGGACGTGTTTTGGTGTAAAAGGTACCGTGAAATGCACAAGAGGACTTCAAGATATTTCATGGGGAGTTGTCACTAGAGCAAATACACCTCTGTGCAATGCAAATATTGTGTTTGTAGTGTGAGAGGAAACTAGCAGGCTGGAAGATAACTCTTTGGTAATGGGACTTAATAGTGTAATCCATTAAATCAAATGTCTAGAGAGTGGTGTTCTGAAAAAGGGTGGGGTGGGTTGGTTTCTTTCCTTAGCACAACAAGAAGCTTAATACCGACTTGCTGCCAGTAAGGGCTTAAAATTGGCTTCTCCCTTTTTCCTGTCTCTCTGGTTTATCTTTACCATGTTAAACTGATCCTGATTAAGGACTAAAACTGGTATCATTATCTTTGGCTGCTTACTTTCCTTCATATCTTGTATTTTAGGGAAATTATTTATAAGACCAAAACAATTCTGTTAACCGATATAATAACTTGAATTTATCTCTGTCAGATGGATTCTGATACCCTTATTACTTGCATCTGTTTACTGTGGTGGAGTTTGCTTTGAGTTAATACATAGCTGAGTGTGAATAAGGAGGCTAAACCTGGTCCTTACAACATTGATTTGATTTGGGGGGGGGATGGGGGTGTAATTGTTATTCCTGGCAACCTAGGGGTTATCACTGCAATTCGAATACTATTTGTTCCCAGTCTATCATGGTTTCTGACATCTCTACCTACGGCACCATATAGAAACCTTGTATTTACTAATTACAGTAGCAATCAGCGGCTGCTTGTTTGGATTTAGAGCAAAATCCTGTTTATTGTCATCCAGTTCTCTGACCTGAATTTTCTTTGGTTTGTGTTGTAGTAGAGTTTTATAGGACCGTACTCTTTCATCAATGCTGGTTTTGCTTCACTATATGAAATATACAAAAACCAGTAAAGGTGACAATGACCTTTCCAACAGAAGGGTACATAAAAGCTAACCTGGAACAATTTGCCTGAAGTTTGCAGCTTCTTAACAATTGCAACAGCATGGTCATTTCCAGACTGCTGTACTCTGTAGGCAGTTCCAACTAATATTTCAGTTACCTCAAAATAAGCTCTTGTAAAGATAGTTAAGTAAAACTTCATAAGAAGCAAAATATTATATTTATGCTTTTTGTAGCAATTATTGCTGGATGTATTTCTGATTGACTTTCTATCCCCTTTTAATATTGTGGAGGAAAAGTGAGTTACCGCTGAAGTTTTATTGGCTAGGTAGAAAGAGTGAGAATCTCAGGAATGTACTCTTTCATCTTATCTGATGCAAAGAAATGCCCTAGATTTTTTTTTTGAGAGCTTTTAATCTTTGTTAGGGTGCCTGATTTTCATGAACCTTTGAATGGAAGTAAGCAATTTAGCATGAAATTAGTTATTCTTGCAGAAGGCTCATAAATGGGGAAAAAAAAAAAAAAGTGCAAATTTGGCAGCAGGACAAAGTGAAATACGACTGTAGTAATTGTTCAAGCCTTTTGCCAGGCTCTCCCGGGCAGGCTGTTAAAGCGCGAGTGTGGGTGACAGCTGTGTATCTCCAGGTGAGGCTGATTCTGTTTGAAAATCCGGTTTTGTTCCATGTAGGTGATTTGGCTGTTTGAATTTCAACAAGGAGAAACAGTACATGTACCGTGCTTTGTATTCAGTTTTTCCCTGTGTATTTATCCGTGGAATTCCCATCGAGACTCTTTTTGTTACAACGTTTCCTGGAAAATCCTTTAGTATCTCGTGCTGTGCCTCTTTCAAACCTGAGGTGTAACAATACCATTTTAATCTCTCCATCTGTTGATGGCAGAAGACCAATGCTGTAAAACTGTATATTAATATAAACCTCTGGTGTGTTTTGTTTTGGCATTTTTATTATTTCTGTCTTTCTCACTTTGTAGAGGAAGTCTGTTATAGGATCCAGTTAAACCTCTAAGTAATCTTACAGTCTTATTCTTCTGGGTCCTTTCTGCAGGATCATGTAGTCTTGATCAGTAGGATATTATACCTGGACCTGATTTTAACTATTAGAGAAGTACAATTGAGTTCAGGAACTAGATGTCTCCTAGCACCTTTACAAATTAGAGCATAAGTGAGGATGGCACATTTGCTGCTTAGCTCTTATTTTTATGTACAGAAAGCATCTTTTATTCTGGAGAGAATCCAACCTTGCTAACTTGGAAACGAGACTCAAAAAGCTTGTACTTTAAGCACCAACACTTGGCTTTATGTGTATAGTTGTCTTGGTGGCAATGGCACTTATACCACACTTTGTTCACAGCGTTGAGACCTAATTTTGCAAGAGGTAACCCCGTAACAGGAAAGCACAGAGGAAGTAGTTATAACGCGACAAAAGTATCTGTTCAGACACGAAGCCATAAAGATGTTTTAAAGGGAAATACAGATATTCTTATTTTTAATGCAGACTATAATATCAAAGTGTAGTGCTCGTTTTAGTGGTATCAATGACCTGCAGTTCTGTTGTGACCTCTGATAAACTCAACCCTTGTGTAATGGACATGTTGGCTAATGCTTTGATAGCTCTTGACTTTCATCTCCTGATTCTCATGCGTGTTCATTTTACTTTGGATTACCTGTAGGTTAAGAATGGGCACATAGCAAATTACTCTCTGGCTTAAGTGACGTGCTACAACTCACTTCTATCTGAGCGTTTCATGTTTAAGTCATCGTCCAATGGACAAAGCGATGCTCATGTACAAAACAGTGTATCTCACATTAGGAAAGAAGAGTACATTTTAATAGAAATTCCAAGAACAATTAGATGCAGTCTGCTTTAACTATACAATTCAAATTGTAATATTGAAATTTATAATTCTTACCTGTGCATTGTAGTTATTTCTGTATTGTGAAGCCCTATTCTGATACTCATTGTCAAGGGAATGATGTGGTCTGTGGGCTCCAACTGCCGAAACTGGATAACAGATTTCTCTTTAGTCTTAGCTTTAAAAAACATAAAGCCTTCCCTATGTGATAGAAAATACTGAAGTAGCAAGAGTTAAGCTATTCTGAACTGTGAGCTTACAAATTGAGCGTTGATTGCAATTTGAAAGTCAGATTATATTATATCATTTGCATCGGAAATATTTCTGACAAGTGACAATGCCCAGTTGTTTTTTGTTTCATGTGAAAATTCTTTACTCTTACTTCTGTGAACTTTCTACCCAGCGGGTTATACAGTGGAAGTGCTGCCCCTTTCATACTGAAACCCCAGGAGTGCAGTGTGTATCTCACCCTTCAGAAAAGGTGTTTTATATATATATATGTATATGGCTTAAGACCTAAGCTTGTTTAAATAAAAGAGTATTTTTAACATCTTCCATAGAAATCCTGTGTTATAGGCTGCTGCAACCTGTTCATAGCCTATAGGGATGACTTTACTCAGAGGAAACAAACATTCCTAAGCAAAGATTACGAAGTATGTATGTCCAAACCTCTGTTAGACACCATGGAAGTCTTGATATGTTTTTCACATCTCTTGCTAGTGTAAAGAAAAGACAAGGAAACCCAATTTAACAGTAAAATTAAGGAAATCGGGGAATACCAGAGAGTTTGATTTTTTTTTTTTTTTTTTTTAAATTTATTATTTTTCTCCCCATTTCCTGGGATGCTTTACTTGATCGTGTTTAAGTTCATCTTGGACTGTAGCTGGTTACAGAGAAGAGCTTGTTGCTTGTTCACTGATTAGTTACACAGCCGTGTGTGAAATGTTTGGGTCACTATCTTAGAATAACTGAACTTGATATTCTCTGAAGGCAGGGAGTTGCCTATAGTTTCAAATAAAACTAGATCTGCTTACCCCTGCTTTTGCAAATGCAAAACTGAAGTTACTAAGGGAGGGATACAGATGTTCTTAGTTTTCTATTTGTTGCAATAGAGTAACTTCTTTAAGTGATCGTTGCCATCTGGGAGAAAGGTTTGACATTTATGGACCTGTCAAAAAATTGACAAGATGACCTGGCGGTGCTGCTCCCGTGTGTCACGGTTGGTGGGCTCAACAGCCCCTAATCAGTGCCTACAGAAGAAGAAACCTCAGAGCTAACACCACTGTTTATCAAGTTGTGTATGGTCGTAACGAAGATCTTGTCTTGTGATCGCTTATGCAAGTGAGTAATTTCATTCGCACCAGTGATCTCGGTGACTTCGGGGAGACAACTCACAGTGGTTTGCTGACTTGAGGCTGCCATGTGTAAATTGTGGCTGCTGGAAGCTTTATAATTACGGGTTTTTTAATTAAATATTGCATATAAAAATATAAATTATATTTCTCCAGAGCCAAAGAATAACACGATACATGAAGTTACTCAGATGAAGGTGCTAGAGTTGCAGGAAGAACTGTCATCTTATTTTCTAAGTGACATCAATTTGTGTGGCTAACATTTTAGTAATAAAAAGCAAAATGTAAATCTGTAGCCTGCCGTGAAGGGAAGTCTACAGTTTCAATGAACACTGCAGGATCTACTCATAAATATTCATTAAACAGTGCCTTACTGAAAATGAAATTTAAGTACTTAAGGTAATGGAATAAAAGTAGTTGAGAAGCTTTTTCAGACATGTTCGAAAACAGGATAGGAAAGGGTTAGGGTAAGTAGGATAAAGTTTATGACTTTTTTAAATCCTAAAAGATAGAATACCCACTATAATATAGTGGGTATTCTATAATAAAAAGATAGAATAACCCACTGAAGGGTTAATGGCACTGAAATGCCTTGTCTGACAGCTCGGGAAGCCACATCAGCTTTCAATGGAATAACAGAGTTTCCGCCTCCCTGGACACACTTGTTCAGTTACATCCTTCCACGGCTCTATGATATCAAGATTTTTACTTCTTTACATCAAGAAAAATATGTGAAGTATTGTGTAGCTCATCATTCAGAAACTGCAGTGTTGTCCTCACAGAGGAAAAATGGCAAAGCTGCTCTTACTTTTACTACTTTAATTTTTATTAAGACCCCCAAAAATAGCAGTTCAGGGTGAATAAAACAGGCTCCACTGCAGATGGAAGTGATTATGGCTCCTCATTTTCTTCACGTGACAGTAACTGCATCTCTTCACACCATTGCTTTCCAGCACAAGGGTGATGTGTACTGGGGATGCTTCATTCTGTGAGTGAGCCTGGGACTGGCCAGTATGAAAAGAGGGAGGGAAATGCTCTTATGAGTTGAAATGTTCCTACACAGCTCCCTCCAAGTCGGTGACGGTTTGTGCCTGTCCCACCTAGTCTGAGGTGCTTTACCGAGGTGTCCAGGTTAGGAGCTCGGTGACCCCAATCTGACCAGTTGTCCAGTGGAAAGGAATGGAGCCCAAACCATCTGGGGCTGCTGTTGTCTTTCCATCAATGATACAGGGAGACAGTAGTATGTGTGCTCCGATATTTGATGACTCGGTGTGTTGAAAGTGGCTGTTAGCGCCTGTAGGTGTAATGCATCTACTGTATCTCAGGGTTTGCTGCACGTTTAACCAGATGGCGTTTCTGAAAGTTTTGACAGGGTCCCAAGTTAGCTGTAGCGTTGAAACGTAACTGCCAGCACTGTTTCCTTAAAGTAAGTGCGCTGACAGATACTACTGGGCTTCTAATCTCTACGGCTTGGTTTTATTAGAACAGGGTAGCTTTGGAAATTGGGAGAACCCTGATCTGCAGGCTGAGACAGGTTCAAATAAAAGATAAGAAAAGCAAATTTCTTTCCTGCCCACCGCGCCCTTGAATAAAAAGTTCTTTCCTTCTGCTTTTGCTTTCTCCAGTCCAGCGGTTTTCAGTGGTTCCAGGTTGGAGAACCTGTGCAAAATTTGGGTTCCCAGTTAAACATACTCCTCTCTGTACCCCAAGAGCTGGCAGTAGTTCTGCTCCCTGCTTGTCTTGGGAATCCCAGTGCATTGGGCTACTGGTGCCTCCTGTGCTTTTCCTGCTGCATTTTGTGCGCCAAGAGGTCTCCAAGCTGAGAAATCGCCTCTTCCATTGGGAGGGTAATAACCTGAAAAAAGGTTAAAAGGGGCAGTCTCTTTTAACACAGTGTGTCATTGAACTTTTCCATAGTCATCTCTCCTAAATTGTGGCTGGTGTCTCTTGAGAAGTAGGCAGAATAGGTGTCAGAGCAGCTCCTCGAGTGAACCAAGGCATAGACACTCGGAAGAGCCAGGACTGATCTGGATTGAGATGCTCTTCTGCTGCCAAAACAACCTTATGGATGTTCTCATCCCACTTGTGAAAGGATAGCGTGAGGGAGCTGAATCTTGAAGAAAGTATTTCTGAACAAATGTGTGGTGTCTCCTTGGTTAAACTGGGTAATTTTACCCTGCGGGGCTCAAATGACAAGCTGTCTGCTGAAAGAGCAGGAGGAGCCAGTGTTTCCCCTAACATCCTGAAGAGTTAACATTGCTGTAGTGTGTTGCCTTAAATCCTTTCCTGATGTCTTCATGGCTTGTTTAGTCTGTGTTCAGATATGCATATATTGTATCAAGCCGTATCTGGAAATAGTAAAGGAAATGCTCGTCTCTTGTATATTAAATTAGTAACACACAGGATTTAGTATGTATTAAACCATTACTGCCTTATTTTTGGCACAAACTATAAGTAAATAATATCTATATGCATACCATGCAACTCCTTAATTATTTAAGAAGCTGCCTTAGCTAAAAACTAAGTACATACAAGTAAATGTTGTAAGGTGAAGTGATTTTTATTCTGGTTTTAAAAAAAAAAAACTTATGAAGGATTTATTATGGACAATATTTCAGTAAAACATCTGTTACTGAACTACTCTGTTTTAAAAACGGAGGAGGAATATGAAGGCTTTTTTCTTTGTGTTTTTTTTTTTTTTTTTAATAAAGAAACACACACACACACCCTGCTGCCAAACCAACTTGCTATTGGTAATATCAAGTGGTAATACCACAGTATTTGTAATAAAAATGCAATAACAAAGACCCCATCGTTGTGGGTTTTTTTTCTTCTGTTTCAATCTCGCTATTTTATGAAAACTAACATTGCAAAATACGGCGTCCTGCAAACCTTTGCAAAAGAAGCTTCTGTACCTTTAAATATTAGGCACAATATGCCAAATTCTCTTTCTGTCTGTCTCCCTCAACAAAACCAAAGGGGGCCAGGGGGGAGATCCATGAGGATACGTACACTGACACGTACCTAGAATTATAAGTGCAATATTCTGAGTCCTTAATTATTAGTCTATGCTCAAAATTACTGTCAGACAGTTTCTACCGCCCTTTGGAAGTTTGATGCTATCGCTTCAAAATAATCACAGACATTGAAATTAGACTAAATTAATTCAGGTAGCAGCCATCATCTTTTTCCCATCTCTCAAAGTGAGTGGTGTTGATTTTATTTTTTTTTTTTTAAGCCTTCTTTTGGCCATTGATTTGTTTACCTGCAGAGCTGCATTGTCGCTTACTTGTTGATAGCAGCATTCCAGCTGAAGCTTCTAAATTGCCATTCACAGCTGAAGATGCATCACAAGATTGAACAAATGACATTTACAGTGTAATAACGTCCTTTAGCCATCAGGAATTAGTGTGTTGCATCTATCATTCCTGCAGGCCTTAAGGTATGTGCTTAGTTCTGTAGTGCCATTGCTGTAATAATGTTACAGCCTTGAGAGAGACACTTCTCTCTTCAGTGCGGTTCTCACTGAAATTGGTACTCCTGTTTCAGCATTATTACCATCGTGTGTTATGTAGGTGATAGAATACCAAAATCTATTTTTGAATTAGCTATATCTTTTATTGGCCGTATTTTTTTTTTTTCAATGAAGTTCTTATTTACCCTAATTGTTACTCTGTGAATAATCTTTTTAGATTAATCAAGAAAGCTGAAGAACTTAATCTGAGGCGTTGCACAAATAATTAAAACATCATATAAAACTGCTGTATGCAGTAGGATGTTTTGGTACTGTAGAAACTTAACTCTCAATTGGAAAGAGAAAAATGTACTTGTTCAAAGAACAATTAGGTGCTTTTAGTAACGCTTGCAAAACTTTGCGTGCTGTAGCTAATAAAAAGGAGTTTACTTTTCTAAGCAGTTGTAAATGCGAGACAGGGCTTTTATCTGCAACAATTTACAATGTATACAGTGACAGAAAATAGCGATTCACAATGAGAACTTCAAAGTGTCTGATTTAGGCTTCTAATTCTCAAGTTGAGAGGATTTAGTGTTCACAAATGAAAATGTTAGTTCGTGTAGACTGATCTTTTAAGTTAATTAAAGTACACAAGCCCTAGGATGATATCGACAAGCCTTGTGATTGTCAGTTGTTCCGTAATAGAGGTGTGATGTTGGCGAGGAATGCTGAAATGAGTGTTGCCAGAGGTTACTTATGCCTCACCTGGGAAAGCACTGTTAAAATCGGGAGTCATTTTGTGGGGGAAGTGACAGAATGCTAAGAGCTCTGACTAATTGGAAGAGAAATTAGAAATGTTGCATCAGTGTTTGTCATAAACGGCCAGCTGAAACAAATTTGGATGTGCTGATCCAGACCATCCTGGCACGTTAGTTCAGATCATAACAGCACATCCTCTGTGTAAGGACAGCACAGAAGGATGAGAGAACGCTTTTGAAGACACACGCTGTTGCTGGGCTTTGTGAAGAGGCACAGTAAAAATGTCTCATCCTACAGCACATCGAATAGGGAGAATTGCTCTCCCAGTACTTGCAGGGTGCCCATCTCATCGTCTTCAGGGGGAAAGCCACGTGTGGGTAAGCAGACCAGTCCCTTACCCTCGTGGTGTTTTCCCACATCAGTTTCGCAGCCCTATTTATAAGACTTTTTAAGTCTAATCGTCGTCTCTGCAATAGCTGTGCCCACTCACTGCTGCTGCACTCTCGGGTGTGCTGTGGGAGGTGTAATCTCTCTGGCTAAGCAGGTTTTTAAAATTCACTTACTGCCTCTTAGAGATCCCTGTTGTACTAGTCACCTCCGTCGCATCCCTGTAGCTAACTTGCGAGAGTCTGGATTTAAATCAAAACTTGTGAAATCCTTCAGTGAGCTTACATCAAATTTCATAGCCCAGGAGTTGTATATCATACGATTTGAGGACCCACTTTTCTGCAAGAATACTAGTAAGTTCTTTCACTTCGCAGTGAAATTTTTTTTTCAATAATTTGTGTAATCTTTGAGCCTGAAGGAAAAGAAAGACTAAGAATAAAGTACACCTATGGATTCATCACACAGACATCGCACAGTCAAAAGCAGTCAAACATCAAAGGACAGACTTACAGCTAAAGCTAATTGCGGGACAGTTAGACTACCGGTGACATTATTGGTATGTTTACTTGAATCCGAAATGTGATGTTGCTTAGTTTGAGAACACGGTATGTATGAATGTGTGGGCATCAACAGCATTGTGATTTGCATTCAAGTGAAAGGAAAACTGAACAGAGAAAGAGCGAGTCACCTTAAAATCGGGGGAGAATTACAGTGGGAAAAACGTGGATAAATATCTAACAACAGACAGAAGTCAGAGAGAGGGTATCCCGTTGGCAATAGTATTATGCTTTTGTTTCCATAAGAGAGTAAGAACACGATTCTAAAACTGGGCCAGCCGTTACAAGGGATTGGACACTCTTTTGGCTAAAAAGGCTCAACTTAATGCTCTGTGGCTTCTCACAAAAGCGCAAGACGTTGTGTTTTGCTTAGTATTGCTCCACTTGTGGTTTTTTGGAAACCAGATGGGAGGGGGGGAAAGGCCATGTGTCTCTCATTGATTTTAGAAATGTTAACTTCACGTCAGCCTTCTGGAAAGCACCTGCTAAAAATATCAAACCCCTGGAGAAAAAAAAACCAACCCGTTGTACCTGCAGTCATTCCACACGGAGGCCCGGCCCTCTGCCCCTGCCCCGTGAGAGGGTTCCGCAGCCCCGAAGAAACAACTTGACCACAATATGCTGCCTTTGCAGCTCCCTTTCGTTTCCAACGTTGCAGTGCATCAGTGTGAAAACCCGCAGCTGCTGCAGCTATTAAATGTGTACCTCTTACAGTCATTCTCTGTAAAATGGTTCTGTACATATGTAAATTAGAAAAATAAACAATGCAACTAGAAATCTTTTAAAATACTGGGGGGGGGGAAAGCAAGGTGGGACAATTTTGATTATATAAAATTTTATTTGAGGTGATACATCTAATGTTTGTGTTCATAAGAAAATACGAATTAACAAAGTAGGATAACTCTCTACAGCTCTTGTTTCATTCTCCTGATACTCAAAGGAAAAAAAAAAAAAAGTAGCTCTTAATATGTTTTCATCCAATTGCATTTATCTCCCTGGCTAAAATTATTCATTGATCACTAATCACGGGTAGCTGTTTATACACAAGAGTTCACATGTAGCATGCAGCCTGTTGAGGATTATTTCTATAATAGGAGCTAATCAATGAAAACCACTCATGACTCTCTTAATGAGGTGATAGTGAAAGGCTTTTTTTCTTTTGTTTACTGCAGAAATAGAGTTGTCAAAACGGACATAGCTGTTCACAGCCAGCAGGAAAATGGGTTTCAGCATTAGATCGCAGACACCATTTTTCTTTTTCTCTATAATAATATTAAAGTTGAAAAACGATTATTCCGGTCCCCCTTTATTAAACAAGCTATTACAAAGCAAGTGAAGGATTTCTGCACCTTCAATTTTCCACCTAATAATAGTAAAATATATCCATTGTTGCTTTGACAATATTAATGCTATTTTTTTCCCCCAATGCCTAAAGCAATGAGTCTCACCGTTTGCTTTGCCAGCTTGAAACAAATTGTGGCTCTAGATTTTTAATATTTAAAGACGGGGCTTTTTACAGGTTTTCACAGGCTTGATGTTCACCAGTAGACTAGACATAGACCTTAACCAAATCTTCACAATAGCTTTTGGATTATTCTTCGTAATACCAATATCTTGCATTGAGACGTATCTGTTAACTCTAGAATGCCAAGATACTTCAAAATAACCATACGTTGGATATTAGGCATTTGGGCAGAGTTAAAGCCATTGGCCTACACTTTCTGGTCTATCACGCCATGTTTCTGCTGTTCTTCAGACATGCCTGCACTGGTATTTTTGGAGGCCCTGCGTTCTCAAAGCTTTGCTGGTTTATTAGACTACAGTGAATTCAACATCCCTAAAAATAGATGAGTAAAGTTTTGACTTTGGAGCGTGTTCATTTTTGCAGTCAGAAATAGGATGGGGAAATGGCCCTTCCCAGGCGTGTGCCCCGACTCAGACTCCAGGCATAGGCTCACTCTGGTTTGTCCCCAAACAGTAGGAAATCTAAGATGGAATGATCTTCATTGGAAGATCCTTTAGATAATTCTCTTTAACTATTTGTGCTGAAAATATTCCAAATGCGAAAGAAGGTGAAACTTCTTAGATTATGCGGATTCAAAGAGACTTTGGGGACATCCATTAATATTTGCACGCTGACTAGTTTGGTGTGCTGCTTCAATTATCTGGAGCTTGATCACTGTGTGTAATCATAATTTGTTCATAAAACTACCCAGGCCTGTCAGCACACTGCCTGAAATTAAGCTGCTTCTGCTTGTGCAGAGCTTATGAAAAATTGAATGGCAGTTCATTTTCACAAAACATGACAAACATAAAAGAAATTATGAATTAATTTTAAACCCTGCTTAGCAGAGTCTTATCAATTTGATGGAGCCCTTTGTCTTACAGAAGTCTGGCATCAGAGCTGATATGCTTAATTAGTATCAAGCATCTCAAAATGTCTGTGACTGACAGGTTAGATCATTCCGTGTCCTCCCCCAACCTCCCCATGCGTTGCAGTTTGAAATATAACAGTTTTAGTTAGGGAAGCTGACTAACATAACTTTCACACCTTTACATCAAATTAAACACAGGAAAATGGGATTGCTATTGCAGATGGAGCAAAGACCGCCACAACCCATGAAATCAAAGATAAATGAAATCACATTTGCAGCTGTGGAGTCTCTTTAGATCTGAGATTACAGTGTTCTGGTCTGGGAATATACCTCTGATTTGAATGTGAACAGAATATGTTTTTATTTAGCACTTGGAAAAATTAACCCAGCTGGCGCAAGCAATCAAGAGTGTCCAATAGGTTACTAGACACATCCAACAAGCGTTTTGGAAGGTGTACAAATTAAAGAATGTTTCTTTTATTCAAAAATTCTGCCTGGGTGCAAAGGGTGCCTGGTATAAGTAGGATCTGACAGCAGTAGGTACCTTATACTGTTAATCTCCAAATATTTTTTTTTTCACTGAGTATACTGAGGTAGGGGTGTCACTAGCGTGAAAATAAGGATTCAAGTCTCAAGCTTTAGTTAAAAGGTATTAACAGATATTGTCTGTGTCGTGGCAAAATTGGGGGGAAAAGTAGAATAGTAATACTTAAGAGTGTTAGAGATAATTGTCTAGATTCTCCTTTTCTCTCGTTAAGTGAAGCCTTGTAACTAATTGCAGTGATTTCCTCAAGGTAATTACTGAACTGTGATGATATAACAGGAGCATGACTTAATCTATAGAATTGTAGAATAAGTTTAAAATCTTTCAATGTGTCCAGTCCTTGCATATTTTTAGCAGCATCTAGAGAAAAAGGTAGGGATTCAGAAGATATTGGATAAAGTTTTGCTCATGGAAGAGCTATTAAAGATGTTTAGTTGAGTTTGATTATAAAATCTTCTGTAGATCCAAGTTTAGCTTAAATCACCATGTGGCAATCAAACTACTCAAGTTTTGGAGGCAGATTCTTGCCTGGTGTTGATCAAATAGTCACAGCGATGATGAACTTTCAGTCTTTGCTGTATTATGAATCTTTCAATAAAGACAGGACAACTATTTGTTGATATTTTCTGGACTTTTGGTAGGGTTCAGCTATGCCTCATGTTGTTTGCTCCTACTGGCAGCGTTCTTATTGGAGTTACTGGGATAATCTGCTGAGGAAGGAGGATAAATTTAGGCCTATTTCATGTATTTCCTTTATTATGTGCAAAGAGAAGGAGAAAGAAAGAAATTGCCCTCAAGTACCTGAAAGGAGAAATAAGGTACTTGTTTTTTTCTCCTCAGCTCTACAAGACTGATTTTTTTTTTTTTTTTTTTTTTTTCTATCCTGAGCTTTTCATAAACCTTTCTGTGAATTTCATAGTGTACTACTTCTGTGTGCACTTTGGAATTCTGGTCGCACCTACTGTGGTCTTTACCTTCTTGCCGGTGCAATAATGTACCTCAGATAAGTGACTTCTCTGTGTTCCAGGTTGATCTTTTATCTTCCTTGTCGGCACTTTGTGTCTGTTTTGTCCGTTCTGGGGTGTGTCTGGTTTTCCTTCTGCTCTTAATGTGAAAATACTGTAAACTGGAGAAGGGCAACTTATTTGAAGAAATGTAGATTTTTCTCAGCAGAACATTTTTATGCTGGTAGCTGCGCTGTCCCTGGAGGAACCTCGGCTTAACTTTAAACTCAGTTGTCACTGCTAGTCTTCATTTCTCATCATTTCTAGAACTACTGTACTGTAAAAGTCATTTCTGAAGTATCATTATAGATTAAGACAAAGCTTTTTCTTTTTGTATTATATAGCTTAGAGAACTTTGGTACGTCTAAGAAACATGTTGGTGTCAGGGGGAAAATGTGTTTTACTTACCTTACATCTCGAATTTAATAGCTTCTAAAAGTATTTATTCGTTATGTAGCTACCAGCATAAAAAGCCTATCAAATATGTATCATTGGTAATGAGCATACTGCCTTTTTATTTTTAACGAAATGACAGGAAATGCAGCTAATGAGGCACAACTAGACAAATTGGTAGAAAGTGCAAGTTCAGTCCAAGTGCTCAGTGTTAAAAACTGAGTCTGAGTCTCCTTCCTCCTCTCAGGCCTTTGATTTCCAATGTCAGTGTAGGGATGGGTCCTGCATGTGTTCTTGTACTCTGGAACTTTGAAAATTTGCTACTCTGCATTTTCAGGGTTTTTTTTTTTGTTTGCCTTTATACATTAAAAACTGCTAGGATCGTATGATAGCACAAACGTTTTATTTCTCTCAGGCACATGGAATAAAGAAGTTGAAGTTTTCACAGTTTTGTTTTGTGAAACATTTGTTATGTTCTCAAGAGCATTATGGAAGCTTCTTACCTGCTTACACAAGCTCACCCATCTGAACTCAGTGGGGATGATTCCTTTTTTGGGAGGAAAAGATTGGCTTTAACTACATTTGCAGATTTCCTTGACTCTCTAAAAATGCTCTGCTAAAAGTGATTTGGTTTTCCTGCGTCTCTGCAGTAAATGACATGCTTCAGAGTAGCAGTGGGCACTCTAAAATGGTCAGTCTGATGTTTATTATGATTTTGTATGATCTCGAGTGGCATGCGATTAAAGGGATGATTTTGAAGTTTCACATTGCAGCTTTGTTAATGTTCTTGGCAATTTTCAAGTGGTGGTAGCGTAGGAGTTGTGGAGTGGGTCTTTATAACCCTTATACAGTAAACCTCTAATGAATAGTCCTTTTCTGTCTACCTAGTACTATGTGCAGTTCAACCTTTTAAGGGAAAAATAGAGAACTCGATGCAAGCTTAATGTCCAGCTCTGAAAACTGGGGTCTTCAGTGCTACCTTCAGTTCCGTTTCTACCTTTTAGCGCTCTTGGATGTTGACTAGAAGATGTGATAAGTTATATGTTCCCTTAGATTATTTACTTTGATTTGAGTCCGACGCCTATTCACCTAAGTGTGCTTAAGTTATGCTCCTAGAAACGTCTGTCAGTCTTGGCCTCATCGGGAACATTTTCTTCCAATCTCTAAACAGTCAATTTGTCCTGAAAATGGAGCTTCTGTACTAAACAATAGGGAGTAGAAGAGGGCAGGACAATTGCGCAGAGCAAGAGACTTGAAGCGCCTGGCAAATATTTGGCTATGCAGCTCTTCCCACAGGAATGTAATCAGCTCCCTTCGCCCACCATCTGGAAGACAGAGCATTTTTGCCAGCAGAGGAACTTGCTCTGCAGTCCCCATCCTGCCTGCCTTCTGTTCTTTCCTCCACAAAGAGCGTTTTCCCTCTTTCTGTCTTCACAGGCTGATCCAGAATCCCACGTGAGAAAGAAAATGGAGGTGGGAGTATTGTGGGATGGATATTCCTCAATTTGTGTCCAAAAAAACATGGAAAGAAATTACATTCCGCTCAAGCTTTTTCCAGCTTTGAGAGCATTAAATGTGCTGACCTGTGGAAAATAATGGCCCATATTGGCTTTGAAATGAAGCTGTGCTTTTTGTGATTCCAAATCACATTTGAACAGCTTCCAAATGATTTGGTAGAATTTCTTGTATACAGCTGAAACAGAATGTGGTACAATAGCTTGGGGTTTACTTTGTTTTGTTTTCCCGTAACCCCTTTCCCAGAATTTCTCTGCAATGGAAATTGTGGTTCCGTTTGAAGCCGTGCATGCTTGTCAAAGATGTGAGTCTTCTGTCTAACGCGGGCACTAGTGATCTGCATTCACGCGTCTTTAAGTCTACCTGTCCGTTGTTGCCAGAGATCAGAAAAGTGCCTTGATTCTTAGTTCAAAGAGTTGATTAGTGACATTAGTCCTGCAGCATTACTTCTGAGACTTCCTTGTTGCACATAGTAGGTGTTTTACTTTTTGTATTTTTTTAATGTAATTAAAGATGTGAAAGTAAATGACTGTTTCTAGTTGTTTACAATGGAGTATTTTAAATGTGCTTAAACGTTTTACCTTCTGTCCTTTAGGTTAGGTGGGCTTTTTACGTAACTAGCAGATCCTCATCATTGTTTTCTAAGAGTAGTCACGCAAGGGTGCCACAAGGACATATAAATGCACACCCCCAGGTTAAGCATGATGTAGGTGCGGTGTTACAGGATCTGTTCCTGACTGCAAGAGAACTCCTCTCTTCTGCTTATGCAACTAGAAACTGGAAAAGACCATAAAGATGTTAAACGTTCTCATGGTTTAGCCTGTAGCCTCTCTGAAACGGGTTACGTTTTACCACCCAAGCTGGTTAGGTCAATGGCAGGGGCAGGATGGAGAGCGTGAAAGTTTGTAGTCGTGATGCTGCGAATGGTAATGTCAGAATTAATGTTACAGCAACCCCCTTAGAAATGAAGTCAGGAGCAAGCCCCCCTGCTACTCTGACGGCCAGTAAAACAAGGTATGAAAGATGCGATAGATTGTAGCAAACCAAGGAAGAAAATGCAGTTATCTAATGGCATTTAATGAAAGTGTTTGCCATAGTAATAATGCATGCGTCTTTCATGATCATGAAAACTGTTTCCTTTGCTTGTTGTTCATTTTGAACACCAGTTCTCACTAACAGAATTTTCATATATTGGGCTGAGTATATGTGATAATCAACAACTGCTCAGATTTGCAAAGTTGATGTTAAAACATTAATATCGCAAAGTCAAACAGTCTTTTCTTTTAAAAAAGCATTTGCTCCAGAGCAAAGCTTGATTGAAGCCATGTGATTTGAACTTGTCTTTTTATCCATAAAGAATGGATTTTAAAAATGGAAGGACAACTTTGTGAATTGTTAAAGGGAAGAAATATTCAGAGATTCAAACTGCAAATAAAGTATTATTTAAAACAGTTAATCAGATGTTGGTTCTGGGATTTTTTTTATTTCTAGTCTTCATTCTAATATTGCTCTTGATGTGCCACTTAGTTCTTAGGAAAGTTCATTCATTTTCAGAGTAGTAATGAAGAACTAATTCATTTGTGTTTGAGCATCTACCAAATAAATGCCGGGCAAGTCACTCACTGTCTTCTGTCTTGTAATGTTTCCGCTTCATGGGGAGGATAGCGGTGGACCTCTGAGAGGGGACTGGAAATCACATAAAAGAATAAGACCAACAGATGCTCAAATTGTTGAGGCTGAACTGGCCTAAACTTGAAAGTGTAATACTGAGATCGCAAAGTCTGCACAATCTGCCAGAGATGTGGCTGGTCTAGGTGGCCATTTGAGAAGAGAAAATAGAGGGGAACTGGAGGCAGTTTTAGTTAACTTATTTTTCTGTAGTTTGAGACAGTTCAAGCAAATATCCAAGTCACAATGTCCTGAAGTCCTTTCTCATGAGTTCTGAACATAGTTTTTATAAATCAAGTCTTTCTGTGCATGTTATTTGGGTGTGGTGTGCTATTTTTAACCTCCCTTGCTGCAATAATGTCTAAGTGACGGAACTGAGACGTGTTGGAGCACCCTGTGGGATGAGAGGCATAAGCGCCTCAGCCCTTCGCTACTGCCAAGGCCAGTTTTACAATCACTATCCTGAAACCAAATAGACAACGTTCTTTTGAACTTGCTTCCCTCCTATGAGTTGCTCAACACCTCATTTAAACCACGTATCATGTCTCCTGGTTCATCTCCCCTTACAAAACGGGAAAGGAAAAGGGTGCAGAATCAGTAAGAGCCCAGCCGGCTGCTGCTGATGCAGAAGGGGCACTGCTCACATGGGGTCCCCCAGTCATGCCTACCCTCCTGCTGCAAAACATCACACGCTGGTGAATTGTGTGGATCTAGTGATGTTCTTGAGAACTGGATTCAGATAATCAGAAATAGGAAATTAAGTAGAAATTATGTTTAAACTAATTTTTTTCTTCTATTTTAAAAACTGTGTCAAAAAATTTGCTAGTGAAGTGGTATTGCTGAAGCAATATTTGCCTGATGCAAAGCCTTTAAAGTGCTTATCTTTATTTTTAAAAAAAAAAAGCTTTTGAGGAACTGTCCTTTCAAAAGGACTTGTTAGATATGTATCTTAATTATGTGATGTTATATGCGAAAACAAATTTTCACTAAGTCATAATCCTAAGTAACTAGTAGACCATGGATAGATTGCTTGGAGTTAAGCTTCTAGCTTCCTTCTTAGTTTTGAAAAACTTTGACTGGTATACTTCAGAATTTACATGTTTGTCTTAATTGAAATAACTGTGTCAGAACATGTTTTTTCTGGTGCAGAAATAGGAAGCACAGCAACAAGAGTGGGGGAAGTAACAGAAATTGCCAGAGTGGGTTCAAAAGCCTGCATGGTAGGTTTAGAATTAGCGGAGGCAATAGCATTAATAATGTTTTGCATTACTGCATCAATTACCTGGTTCACTGTGCCACTGAAGAAAGGGATCTAATAAATTCCATCTGTTGCTGTTGAAGGATATTAGCCATCCGTTTACTGAGAGGTTTTAATTTGCAGAGATGTGAAATGATGTTTGACCCAAATGCTTGTTGAATGCAAAGCAATGACAAATATGTATATCTAGCTGCAATTTTAAAGAATCTTTTCAGAAAAAAAAAAACAAACCCAAAAACAAAACAACAAAAAACCCACAAAACTTCAATGAAATCATTTGTTGTCTATGGTTTGATTTACGTGATATAAGAAATCTATGTGCATATTCTAAAACTTAGAGAACAATTAAGATTTTTCTCTGCCTCTTGGACTCAGGTTGAGAGAAGGAATAAAGTGTGGACTTCAAAATATTAATGTAGTAGCTCCTACATGTCCTTTTAAAAATGAAGTGAAATTGGTGAACAGATGAGGAGGCTTTCAAAGAAGAGTGAAGTTTAGTTATTTCAATTTATTGTAACCTGTTGTTATTACAATCATTTATGAGATAAGGGACAAATATCAAAAGATATTAACTCACTGAAATTCTGCCGGAATTTGCAGCTCCATGTTAAGAGCAAAATGGGTGTTGAAGAATGGTGCACAGTGAGCCTGTTTGGTACTTTACCATTTATTGGTGTTTCTGGGTGCTGCTGGAATGAAAATATAAAAACCTGATCTGAGCCTATAGCCTGAGCCATCCAATATCATATATGCAAGGATGTTACATTTTTTTTTTGTCTTTTTACTTGAGTAAAGTTTTAATTATAAATCAGAAAATATCAATATTGCTAAAACCACTTTCTGTCTTCCAGTCAGTTCCAAAAATGATCACCAAGGAACTTGATTAAAAGAGTCAGAGCTGTGCTAACGGCGGTTAGCTCCGGTGTGGTAGAGCTCTTATGAAAATTTCAATTAAAAATCACCAGAACAGGGCTGCTGTTTGTGCTACTTGTCCTGGAAGCCACATGCATCTGTGTCCAGTTGACAGGGTTTGTTTTTTTTGCTTGTTAATTATCTATGTGTTTTGTAGCACTAATGTCTAGAGAGGTATAGAAGCAGGGTTAGGGCTTGAGGGTGCCTGGATAAATTGTTGGCTTCTGTAATGGTGTTTGGTCTGTGTACACACAAGAGTGGGTTAAGGTATTTAACGGGAGTTTGCGTCCTTTCACATGTGGCAGGATTAAAATAACAATAAACTCTGTATCTCAGTGGCCACTTACGTGTATTTGAATTGTTTGTAAAGGCTATTCTCGGTTTGAGTGACCCTATAAACATTAACAAAGCCAGGCTGTATTTTATTGAGATTCTTGCAAAGTTAATATTTGAAGAAGTTGCGTGTGAAGTATTGTAATGGAGAAGCAATGTGACTGTAATTTGCAAAAGGTGTAAATATTGTATAAGGTTTGTAGCCAGTGGAAGCCATTAACAAACGAGTGTCCGTGGATGGCTGGAGATAAGCCTATGAGAGGCTAGTTGGAGGAAAAACTCTGATCCTAAGACGTACTGTCAAGCCTTTGTTTCTAATCTAGCGCCCTCAAAACCAAAGGGGTTAGGAGTATGACTAACCTTTTAGGATTTGCTCATCAGAATATTTATATGATATTAATAATAAGGAATATAAAACTCATAACTCATGGTTTATATTTAATGAGGATACAATAAATGGGAACTCAAATTGTTTTCTAGCACTGCTCAGGAAGACGCATCTAGCTTAAGATCAGGCATATAATAGCTTCTTCCCCATTTCTTTTCACACAAACCCAATTTTGTCTGTAGTAGACCTGAATGGCCCCATATTTGCTGATCCCAAGACTGGGTGAGATGATTGCTAGTAAAACTAATTTTCTAAAAGGAACCACTGATATTTTGGCACCTACCTCCCGATATCCAGCGTGGGTTGGGTATCGCTGAGTCACCTCATAAGGAGCGCAAGCCCAGGCAGCACCTTCAGGTGAACTTACACAAGCTTCTGCACAGGTCACGGGGCTCTGGACCTTTGACTCTGCCACTTCTCGGTGATGCCCGTAATATGTGCTGTGACCAAAGATATGACACTGCGCTCTCTGGACAGTTGCGCTGGCTGGGCATGCTGCCGTGCACGCTCTCGTCCTGCGCGTGTCACCTCCTCGAGGACATAACCGCTCCACTTCCACCAGGCGAGGGGAGCCTGCAGCTGAGGAGGGGTGCCGCACGGACACCGGTGATGCTATTTCTAATCTTTGCTGTGACTAAGTGCGCAAATCCGTTGATGGCTTTAATGAAGTTTACAGCAGTTACTGAAGATTATACACAGTGCTTGCTGTAGGTGGCAACGGTAAGATTTGCTGAATTCACAGGTTTATGAAGTGTAGTACTAAAACAGCTTAAGGCTTCGTCAGTTCTAGTTCTGCCATTAAGCATTGCCACAATCTGCAAAATGAATATGGATGACATCTGAGAAGGTTATGCTAATTAGTTCAGTTGAAGTCATTCCATGGCTCACATTGCGTAAATTAATATTTTTAACTCTTATGTTAATGGGAGGGACAATTGAAAGCATCTCTAAAATCAGAGCATCATAAAAAGATATTGCTAGCCTGTAAGTGTGCCTCTATATGATGACGATAATAAACAGTGTATGACATGTTATTCTAAAGATCTCTTTATTGCAAGTAAGTCTAATATATAACTTTCAGGTTTTGTGTAAAATAAAAGGTAGTAATTCATAAATATAGTACAAGAATTTCAACGCTATGAATTTAGAGTTTTTCAAAATTAGGTTTTGTCTTTTTAGCTTTAAAATTAGGTCTTTTAGAATAATAGGTGCAGAGACAATTGATTATTTCAAGGGTTTCTTTTTCTATTTCAGTATAGGTGATCTGCTCAGTTGAGCTAGTCTCTATCTGTATCATTAAAACTACCATGTATATCTTTGCTTTTGAGATATTTACATACTCTGCTTTTTCCGCAATATCATATGGAAGCCCCAGGTTAACTTTGTTTTCTCCATAGAGAAGCTATTCTTCCTTCCATTTAATACTATGCTCATGTATATTTGTTAGAGGTATTTTGGACTTCCCAGCAATCTTTTATATAGTATCTGGGGGAAAAAAACCCACAAGCTCTTCCCTTCCCCTCCCAAAGCCCCTTAATCACAGAAATTGCTAAGAATGTCATTAAAGAATGGAAAAAAAATTATCATTCTATGTATCACTTAAAATTTTGGAGCCACACTGTGCAACAACTATGGGTTATGAAACTAGCGAGAAGTTATGATGCTGAAAAGAATGTAGGAATGAAAAATAGAATTAGGTTAAATTGAAAACTCTACTTATTTGGGCTCACGGCCTATGATTTCACTCATCATAACTCCAAGAGACCTAAACATGCATCAAGAACACACTGTTATAAAGAGTGAAAGTCTAAGACAGCGAGAGTGCCAGGATATATTTGAATATCATTGAAGATGTGATTGGAGCGTATTTAGACATACCTTTGCATTATTTATAAGTGATGGCAGTAATGATGGAACAACTGAAGTTTCATGTAAGATTGTAGAAAAACACTGTGAAACTTAAAATGAATTAGTTGGCCAATTTGCGCTACATCATGATCACTGAATTGCTACGTAAAGGGGTTCTAGTAAAGCTGGTTCAGGTATGTCAGCCTTAACCCACATGCCCATGTAGATTCACAGAAAGAAGGGATTTCAAGTGGAATCTGAAATCTTGGTCAAACAAAATTTCATTTGTGTATGAGATTATCCAAAGATAACCGTAAAAGTGATTGAGGATACAACTATGAGGAGGTGTACAGAGAAGACTCCAAAGAGCCACCGAAAGAGGGATCAGACTGGCAGGAGGAGAACTGTGGCAGAACAGATTAAAAAAAGCAAAGGAATTTTTGAAGTCGTTATTATATTTTAAAAGTTCATTGTTGATTAATCGCTGTAGCAGCTACTGTAAAAACACATGTGTATGCCGTAACACTACTGACTGAGGGTTTAGCGAGTAAATCTGTGTAATCCTCTGAGGACTTCTGTACTACATTGCCGCCTGCTGAGCCCCTTACACTTTCAGACATGTTTTGTAGATAAAGATACATAGGAACTGGTGAATTCGGAGAGTTTCAACCCTTGACACGTTGTCCCACCCAGGGCTGTACTGTAGCTTTAAACCTCCAACACTTGGAATGAATTATTTTAAAGGCATAGTTTAAAGAATTTATTGCATTGAACCTTTCAGAAGCAGCCTAATGCTAGAAGGCTTTAGCTATCTAAAACAATGCGATAGCCCCATGTGAACTTTGATTTTATTTTTTTATCTCGGGTTTTTGACATGTTTCACCTGGGCTTTAACTATTGTTTTAAGGGCAGCGACTGTCAGTATATGTCTTTCCTGTGCTAATGTTTGTGAGGATGAATGTCTGTTAGGTTAACAGACATAACCCGTGTAGTCTGACACAGAAGTGTTTGTCTCTGTAAAAGGCAACCCGGTAGGATTTTTCCCTTTTTTCCTTTTGATTTGTCAAATGCCTTGCTTGTGTTGAGTTTCTAATTAAGCTTGGTTTTGTATTGGCATGTTTATTTCACAGGGAGATTATTTCCAGTAATGCATCTCAGATAAACAGGCGACAGAAACCACAAACAAATCCATCACTAATTCTGGCATTATCAATCACTTTTTAAGATAATGCACAAAATCTCCAAAGACAAACGTTTGACTCTGATATACAGTAACACGTTGAACAACTGTTGATAGAGAGGTTTTTTAATGATTTTGGATGTGTCATGCTCCACTTAGAATTCTCTAGCTTTTCCATTGATAACTACCGAGGCATAACTGTCATTTGCATGAATGGAAGCTGTAATTATAAATGTACTCATGGCCTGTGTTGAAGTCAGGAATGTAGAGAGAGATGTTTGCTAATGTAGAAATATAAATAACAGTTATAAATGTTCACTTTTTAGCATGAAAATTATTTTTCAGACCATTTGAGATGCGTTTTGTTTTTTAAATAATAGTATTAGGAGAGTGAATTTTTAATATTTACTATGTTGCAATTAAATTGTTTATCATATAAAGAAGTTTGGCGATAGCAGTGAATCTATTTGTCAAACATGAGAAACAAGTGGCAGAATTGACTTGGCAAATTTAAGATTTAAAGAAAAATGAAGACCAGCACTGTTGGAGAGGAGCCTGCACCTCTTTAGGGCTGTATACTCAGTCACTTTTTTTTTATTATTATCTTTGCATAAACTAACAGAGTTTAGGAAGGATACTGTTGTCCTCAAAACATGAAGTAACTTTTGAGCTAATCAAAAGTTGAAGTTTGCTTTCCACTGGAAATTAAAATAACTCCAAAAAATATTCCTTGCTTCATTGTGAAATGAAATTTTCTAAACTTTACCCACCTAATTTAGGTAATTGTGACATTATATTGATCCTGAAAGCCAGTGACTGTTGCTGTGTGATCTTCTTAGCACTTGGGTCCCCTGCTTATGGGACTGGACACCGTGAAAGCCATGGCTGAGGTAGAAATCCTGTTGTCAGGGATGAGCAGCCAGCTGAAAGACTCCCAGCTTTCTGTTTCTGTGGTGGGGCGTCTCTGTGTTTGGAGACTTGCAACCCACTTGGCCTTCAGAAATGGAACTTTTATAATGGGTGCTTTCATGTAAATTATCCCGAGCTGCATCAAAAGAAGCATGACCAGCGGGGTGAGGGAGGTGATCATGGCCCTTTGCTCTGGTGAGACCCCACCTGGAGTACTGCATCCAGCTCTGGAGCTCGCAGCACAAGAAAGATGGGTCCAGAGGAGGACTGCAAAGGTGATCAGAGGACTGGAGCACCTCTGCTGTGAGGACAGGCTGGGAGATGGGGTTCTTCAGCCTGGAGAAGAGAAGGCTCCGGGGAGACCTTATAGCAGCCTTCCAGTACTTAAAAGGGGCCTGCAGGAAAGAGAGGGACAAACTTTTTAGCAGGGCCTTTTGCGATGGGACAAGGGCTAATGGCTTTAAACTGAAAGAGGGAAGACTTAGACTAGATATAAGGAAGACAATTTTTTATGCTGAGGGTGGTGAAACACCGGCCCAGGTTGCCCAGAGAAGTGGTAGGTGCCCCATCCCTGGACACGTTCCAGGTCAGGTTAGATAGGGCATCAAAAGAAGCATCTGAGCAACCTGATTGAGTTGAAGATGTCCCCGCTCATTGCTGGGGGGTTGGACCTTTAAAGGTCCCTTCCAACCCAAACAATTCTCTGAAATTGGGATATGTTCCAGATAGAGATGCTTTGAGTGTGTAAAAAAAAAAAAAAAAAAAAAAAAAAAAAAAAAAAAAAAGTACAATAATGAAAGCATCAAGCAACATCTGAAGTTGGCAAGAAGGCGCTCAATTTCCATGCAGTTTGTATTCACTCAGATAGGAAATATTTATCTTTATCAGCCACCAAAATACACAGACAATGGGATGACTTTAGGAGATGGTGAGATGCTCTGAGATGTCTTAATTTGCAACCTGCCCAAATGAAGAGCTGTACCATGATGCTTTCCCAAATGAAGGTATGGAAGCGTATCGGCCACTTTTTTTGCTGGCATTATTCAAGGGACTTACTGGACTGGAGCAGCCCTTTAGCTAGCCCAGAGGCTCCTGAAATACCCTGAGGCCATATAGATTTGACAAGTACATCTCTTTCTTAGTTACTGGAGAAGTAGTAGTGCCTGGTTCCAGTCATGATCCAGAAAGATACTATAAACTAAGATATTTCCCCAAAAATTTTTGCAATCCAAGTTACGTGTCTTCCCTCTCAAGCACCTCATTAATGTCCTTCCATTGAAGAATACAGAGATCATTCCATATAATTTCTGATCAATACTCTCAATATGAGGCAATTGACCAATGAAAAATATATTTCTTGAGTTAAATTTGATGAAATTAACAAAATGGTGATGCTATTTGAGTATTCATTTTTATTTTTAATATTGATTCATGTTGTCCCACTTTATATCAACAGTGCTTTGCAAGTACTGGGAGTTTGTCTTCTTTGCGGTCATAGCAGATGCATTTAGCAGGCTTCCTTTCAAAATGTACCTGCTTTGATTTCTGTGATGTTCATGCTGTAGATTAACTGTAATGAAATTGGTTAAGTGAGTAACATGTAGGATCTGTTTTATAGATCCAGTACACCAGATGGTGCACTTTGTGTTCTCTATACTAAAGTTGGCACTGTGGGTAAGTTATTGTAATAAAAGTCAATAACTAGAAAAGCTTTTTCTTGCCTCAACTACATTCTGTAAACAAAGGTCATGTAAAAAATTATTGTTTAACTGTGCTTCATATTGTCAGCATTGGAATTAGTAATCGTCAGTTTTTATAATGCTGCTAAAACTTATTTTAACAGAAATTATGTATAGGCATTCTTTAAGTTAAAAATAAACAGGCAGTTTACTATCCTATGACAACTACAACGTAGCTTCCACTCCTGTGTTCAATACAGGCTTCCCTATTTTTTTTTTTACAATGACAGTCAATGTTGTTTAAAATTAGTTCAAATACAGAGTGCAGAACTTGATCATATTTCTGGTGGGATTGTCTTACACAACCAAAATTACAGTAGTAATTTAGCGTGTGTTTATTAACTATAAATTTATCTTTGGTGCCTGGACTCTTTGGATTAAATATGCTTTTCATAAACAAAAGAGGGTCAGTTTAATTAGGGGCAAGGAACTGAATTACTGAACTACAAAGTACTGCCTGAATCCTATTTGCTGTTCCTTGCAAACTTTTCCCAAGAAGTTGTTGCTAAGAAACGCCATCGAGTGTGTGGCTGCTCCAGAGCAGCTTCTCCTTTACCCTTTCTGACACGTTCAGAATGTAAAAGAAAATACTGGGTTTTACCAATATTTTTAACAGGTATCTATGTGCTTGCAGTTTTTTTAAAGAATGGACAGAGAAATACTGGATGCTGTACAAATGAATACATTTCGGGTCCCTGGAAACACAGGGGTGGTACTGTCACATGTTTAAAAAGCAGTTTTTGTGACTCAGACTGTTGGAACAATTCCTCAGAACTAAAAAATTACTTTTCCAGTTTCCCAAATCCATTCTAATTGGTTTGATGCATGCGCTGGCAGAATAATTGATTGACACTAAGATCACTAAGCAAAGAGTGAGCTAACAGAATCAGATTAATGAAAACATATGGTAATTACAACTGTGAAAAAAACAACTTAGAATTCATAATGTTGCCTTGGGCCAAATAATCAGATGTGTTATCAATGAACAATTAGAGTTGATAAAAGTGATCTTGTATGTATAGGATTATCAGGCATAGTTGCAGATGTATTTTAAATGGAAGATTTATTGGAAGTTTCCCGCCTAGAATATGCGTGACATGTAAACACATTGTTTATAATAACAAATAAAATCAAATCAATTCCTGCAGAACGCTTCATGGCAGAATATCAAAGTTTATGTGTGCTTTTCGTCTATATACTATGAAAGATTAATTTCATGCCCTTTATTGCATTATATTAATCGGTTTCCCTAATATGTGTGTTATTAATGATATTCCTGTAACGGCTGTCAAAATACCGGTATATTAATAGTGGAAGTAAAATATTAACTTTATGGCTATGAAGACTTCTGCATTTTGCAAGAGCAGAAAAAAAATCATATGTGACAAAATAAAAGTAGGAAATACCTACTAAATAAAACTTAAAAATCCATTCCTGAAGGTGGGTAGTTCTGAAGAGCCAATGTTTTAGGAACTGCATATCTTTCTCTCTCCAATATCTGCATTGCTCCGGCATAGAGTAGGGGTCCAAAAGCCATTTAGAAGTATAGCAGAAGATATACAGAAGTATATCTCGGGCAGCTTTGGCGTGGAATGGTGACAGAGAAAATCTAGGGAGCAAGGAGGAAAGAATGATGACTACATGGTTGCCATTTTAATAACAGAAAAAATGCTGTTAGTTATTCTCCAGAGTTTTTTAGAAAAAAAAAAAAAGAAGTAGGTTGTTCATTTTCTTCTGAAGTTTCTGTGATTGCAAAACAAAATTAAAGAAGTTGTTTTGTGTATCCTTTTGCAAATACCTAGTATTGAGTGTTTGTGCAAGGGTTACCCATAAGAATTTTTGGGATTAGGGTAGTGTTTATATTTAGCAATAATTTGCACACATACATAGACTCAAAAGTTCAACAAAATACTGTAACTCCACCTCCTGTGAGAAATTATCTCTTACTGAAGTTAACAATAAAGGATTTAATGTCATTACTGTAACGCATCTGGAACTGGAACTGGATTCCTGAAGCTTTTACAAAGAGATGCGCATTATCCCTACCTTCAGCATCATTTAGGTGCGTGTGATCTTAAGGAATACGATCCTCTAATTTCCAAATCTACCTTAGCCTTTAATTACATGTAAAATTATGTGAACATTGGATCCAGCATTCGGCACCTTCAGCAAGGTTGATATATCTCAGTTGCTTGTAATTTCTTCTCCTTGAGTGTCAGACTCTTTACCGGCACCACATTCTAATGCCTGAACCTTCTTGCACCAGGATCTGGATATACTCCGGCATTACAATGTAGTAGTCGCTGTCTCATCACAGGAACTATTCTGTAGCAGTTCGTGAGGTTTTATTTGTCCTGGAATGGTCAAATAGAAAGATGCAGAATTCAAGGATTCCGCAACAGGATCATTGGTACAGTTCCTTTATGAAATCTCCTTAATGTTCAAATGCAAGTGAGCAGTCAAGGAAAAAACTGGGAAGAGAAGTTACAAGCAGAGCACAAGTTTCCCACGATTTTTTAAATTCTCTTTAAGCTTGTTCTTATCACAGGCACAGTTTTGCTTTCATGTAAGCGTATGCACGAACTCTGGTAGTGGATATCATCATTTAGAGGCGGTCACGTTCTAGTACAGGGATCAACAAAATGAAAATAACGATAGATTTTACTTGACGACTATGCAGTTTAGAGCTGGAAATTGCCTTGCACAAAATATATAGCTTCTTTTTATTTTTAAGTGAAAGATGTCAGTAAGGTGAAAAACCCAAGTCCTTCAATTTTCATTCTTCCATCTTATCTTCCTGCTGCAAATTCCTTTCTTCTTCTCTTCTCAGAACTAGCGTTGATACGTGTCTGGAAAAAATATGCCTTCAGACATTTGACAAACCTTTTTTGTTTCACGTGTTGAACTTTCCCACAAAACAAAAGGAAAAATTCCGCTTCTATAGAAATTTAAATTCTACTCTTAATGAAAATTTTTGTGGCTTTCAAGATCCTGTGATACCAGTGGTGATAATGCAGTTGTTTACTCCATTGGCTACTTAATTAATCCTCACTTATAATCATAGTTACAGCAATATTCATCTCCTCAAAATAATGTCATTATGCTTTAAACCAGGAATTAGTAAACAACTCACAGCTGTTGTGCAAAATGTTTATATAGTAATGCATATTCATGAATATTTCATACAATAACACTTATTAATTTGAGTTTTGCAGAGAAAAAACTAAATGATATTTTATAAATTGATGTTTGGCAAACAATGCACTTTGTCTTTTCATGGCTGGTGTCAGTGATGTATGAATCTCCCTACGTGTACTTTCTCACTAAATATTGCAAAAAGCTGTTTTGCAGAATCTTTAAATATCACTGAGGCAAATGTTTTCCATGTGTGTGCTACGTATGAAGGGGCTGAAGAATCGAGGACACAAACTGTAGAATAGGACGTCAAGGGGTTCGTTCCGTTTCCCAAGCATGGCAAAAATTCTTAGACTCTTCCCATGCGATATGTTCTTGGTTTCAAATAGTGGAGTTCCCAAAATAGTTGGAAGCAGTCTGTTCTTATAGCTGTACCATGAAAGAGATTTTCTTTCCCAGCGTGTAACTTTAAAGATGTAACTTGAAGTCAGCCCTGTTCTGAGGAGGTTGGACCAGATGATTTCCAGGAGAACGTACAAACCTAAATCATTCTATGATTCCATGATTTTTGTATACCAGAATTTCTACCTCTGCGATTTAAGCCCACTGTTACTTACCTCATGTACGTACGAGAGATGGGGATTTATTTAGATGTCGCTGCTCTGGGTCCTCTTGGTCTGTTACCATTTTAATCATAAATAGCTTCCTGGAATTTGTTAGTTTAGATGGTGTTTTCCAGACTTCTGGTTCAACTAACCCACACCTTTCACAGAGTACTCGAAGTTGGATTGCCTAGAATGTGCTGTAAGCCTTACCACTAATTAATAGGATGGAAAGCTTACCTTGTTTCCCATAGAAAATACTATGAATATAACCCATTATGATGGCTGTCTTGTCTGACACAGCTGAGGGATGGACAACTTACGATCCATTATAATACTGAGATTTTTGAGGGGTTTTTTGGAAAGAATGGATGCAGAACCAAGTGTTCGGTTTCTTGCATTTGTGCAGTTGTTTTTCCTGCTGAAAGTGTAAAAATGTATGACTTGTCCTAGAATTATGTTCTGTTGCTTCCTTCTCCGAGATATATACTGTGTTTCTTTGTCTTGATTATGAAATTGTAAAGCGTGATTGTGTGAAAAGCATTTCTGAAGTCAAAATACGAAATTCCTACTTCCCTTCTCGCCTACAGTATATGATTGACTTATGAATTAAAGTAACCTTGATCCATGTCATCTTTCAAGTGCTCATAGGTAGTTTTATAATTCTGATTACTTGAAAATCAATAAGGTGAAGCAGTCTAAAGTTCAATGATCTTTGTTCTCCCCTTCCTTGAAAAAGAACAAAGGTTACATTTACTGAACACTTAATGTTTAGAAACTTTACCTGTCTTCCACAAGTTCTCAGAGGATGTGGCTCCGATGAGGTGCTGGACACTGTCTTTTCTCTTTAGTGGCAGCTGAAAAAAGTTTACAATCCTTGCCATAAATGAATTGTTGATCTGGCATTAAATTATACGGCTGAGAATGCATTTTATTTTATTTTTCCAAGCAAGCTTAACATGAACACGGGCACCTTTAAGATTTCTTTAGTGCTGTATCAGCCTTGAGGGGGAACAGGACCGTTATACTAGTGAATTTAATTTCAGTATAACTAGATTTTGTGGGGTGGTCAATAAGCAGAAGCTGTTACTCAGATCATTGAGGGCTTCTTCAGTCTTAATTTTTGGTTCTAATTTCATTTAGTGCTACTCCAATGAACTTTTAAAAGGAAGAAAGCTGTTCCTTAGGCTTTTTCCGCTTAATGCTCACTTAACTAGCGGAACTATGAACCCTGCCCTGTAAGAAATCAGATTTGATTTTTTTTATCACAATAATTTGATAGAACAATTCCACTTTCCATGCTAAGGGTATAGGGTAGGCTTCACTGACGTTTAGAAAACCCTGTAAAGTTTTTTAATGGACTTAGAAGAAAAAGAATTTTAGCTAGGATAGTTAGGCTACATGACAGCCCCTAAAAGAGGGAAGCAAGGGGGAAGAGGAGTAATATGCGTAAGTTGGAGCATCATTCAAATTTTTCAGAAGTTTTTCAGCACTATGAGCTCTCAGGTTAGGTAACCATATGGATTTTATGTTCTATTACTCTAAACAACGTAAGGCAAATCCCTACCCAACTCCCTATACTTATTGATCTGGTTTTGCAGGCTGATACAAATTCATATCTGAATCATAAAGGCTTGTCATGACTTCCTTTATGCTTAACAGCTCCTGATGGCACTTTCTTCTGTGAATTTGTTTAGTTACTGTTTTAATGTATGTTTTGCTATCTAGAGCAGCCTGTCTGTAAGTTCCCCAATTTGTTTGTGTTGTGTGATTTAAGTGTTGGTCCCTTGTCACTTCTTCCAACTATAAAGAACAGTACTTAAAGACATCTTATAAGAAAGATGGGGACAAACTTTTTAGCAGGGCCTGTTGCAATAGGGCAAGGGGTAATGGCTTTAAACTAAAAGAAGGAAGATTTAGACTAGATACAAGGAAGAGATTCTTTACTCTGAGGGTGGTGAGACACTGGCCCAGGTTGGTCAGAGAGGTGGTAGGTGCCCCGTACCTGGAAACGTTCCAGGACAGGTTGGACGAGGCTCTGAGCAACCTGGTCTAGTTGAAGATGTCTCTGCTTGTTGCAGGGGGGTTGGACTAGATGACCTTTAAAGGTCCCTTCAGATCCAAAGTATTCTATGATGCTATTTTATCCATACCATTCAGAGAAGAAAAATGCATTTGGTGTGATATACGTCCAGTCCTTGGTAGTGTCTCTGTGTCTTGGAATCAATGAATTATTCTCATTTAACTATTAACCAAAACATTTAAGCATTAGCTGATGATTTTGTTTGTACATGATTTGTTTTGTTTAGCATCGTTAACCATTTCTGTAGCACTGTGTGCAGCCGTATACACAAGGACTTCAATCAGCCCTAGAAAGGGTGTATGCCCTTGTCAAGTGCTTAAAAAGCTTTTCCTTTTTACTGAGGAATATGTTATGAATTTGGGATTAGATCAGAAAGTTACAACTCAAGATCCTTCATGCTACTTTTTTTTTTTTTTTCAATAATTGATGCTATTATTCTCCTCTTGCCTTCATTTTCCTATTGAAAATGTTGAAAACACTGAATACATTTAAGTGATTTTTTTTTTTTTCCCCTTAACTTTTAATTAAAATACATAACAAACATAGAGTCATAACATTACACTCGTAGTACTGCAAGGCAGTGTTTTAAAAGAAAAAAGTACACTTAACTAAGGTAAACTTTATGGAAAGTCATCAGCAAGACACATAGAATTTAAAGAGCCTGGGATTGCTTACAAATGAAAAATATAAAGTGTTACAGTTAAACTTTTTTCCACTTTACTTGAACCGCTTGCAAAGTCCTCTTGCAGTTCACTGTTTACATCCTTGACATACTTGTATGTGGTAATCATGAGTCCATTTAGTAATTATTTAGCCAAGTTACGCATATTATTTCTTATACTCTTTCTTCATAAGTTATTCTTTCCATCTTCATAATTACTACTTTTGCATTTCTCTTTTTGCCTTACAATTTGCTAGTCTCTTCCTTGTATACACATAGCTGGAAATAAGTGCATTCTTTGTGTTGTAATTATGCTGCTGTTCTATAAATAGGGAACAGTACTCTTAATTCATCATGTGCTACTGCATCTTTTCAGCAATCCTTTGGAAAGGAAAAATATTCATATGTAGTTACAGCACATTGTTATAGACAGCTTAGGCTTGCAGTATTTATCTTCCTTCCCAGTAAGAAAAGTGTCTTGACTTATTTTTCCACATTTCTTTTGAAAAAAGTGAGGAAATCACAATGAATAATTATAAAATTTAATAGAACAAGAGGATCTCCAGGCCCCATGGATAAATAGTCCTTTTCTTTTTTTCCTTGCCTCTTGTTAAAATATGTAAATAAGTAGAAGACATCCTGCAGCTGTTTTTGATAGTTTTTGGTATCACCAAGAAAATCACAACATTGTTATAGTGTGTGACCTATGTACAGTGGAAATGTGACATTTCAGCTACTCTGGGTGGAAAGCTTGAGTTTTGTGACAGCTATACCTTAAAGATCCAATGAATAATTTTTTTAAAAGAAAAAGTTTTATGGGGAGTTAGCCATTGTGAAATTCAGCCAAATATTTTTAAAAAACAAACAAACAAAAACAATAAAACCCAAACACTATCCTTATTGCCATATGTAACTTAGAGTAATTACATCCTACATACTTATGCCCAGGGAAAAGGGAAAACATAACCCCCATTTTTAAAAAGGGAAAAAATGAAGACCCGGGGAACTACAGGCCGGTGTGTCTCACCTCTGTGCCCAGCAGTATCACAGAGCAGATCTTCCTGGAAACTGCTAATGCACGTGGAAAATAAAGAGATGACTGGTGACAGCCAACATGGCCTCACTAAGGGCAAATTGTGCCTGGAAAATGTTGTGGCCTTCTACAACAGCGTTACAGCATTGGTAGATAGGGAAGGAGCAACTGATATCTACCTGGACTTGTACAAAGCATTTGATACTCTCCTGCATGACATCCTGGTCTCTAAGTTGAAGAGACATGAATTTGATGGGTGGACCACTTGGTGGATAGGGAATCGGCTGGATGGTCGCACTCAAAGGGCTGCAGTCAACCACTCCATGTCCAAGTGGAGACCAGTGAAAAGTGGCATCCCTCAGGGGTCAGTACAGGAACCGATGCTGTATAACATCTTTGTCAGCAACATGGACAGTGGGATTGAGTGCACCCTCAGCAAGTTTGCTGACGATACCGAGCTGTGTGGTGTGGCCGACGCACTGAGGGAAGCGTTGCCGTACAGAGGCACTTTGACAGGATTTAGATGTGGGCCTGTGTGAACCTCAAAGTTCAGCAAGGCCAAGTGCAAGGTCCTGCATGTGGGTTGGGGTGACACCAAGCACAAATATAGGCTGGGTGGAGAATGGATTGAGACCCAGGTGTGCTGACCAATGAGAAGCTCAATGTGAGCCAGCAATCTGTGCTCACACCCCAGAAAGATACCCACATCCTGGGCTGCATCAAAAAAAGCATTGCCAGCAGGTCGAGGGACATGATCCTGCCCCTCTACTCCACTCTTGTGAGACCCCACTTGGAGTATCATGTCCAGCTCTGAGGCCTCCAGCATAAGAAGGACATGGACCTGTTGGAGCAAGTCCAGAGGAGGGACACAAAGATGATCAGAGGGCTGGAGAACCTCTGCTATGAAGACAGGCTGAGAGAGTTGGGGTGGTTCAGCCTGGAGAAGGCTCTGGGTGATTTCATAGCAGCCTTCCAGTATCTAAAGGGGCCTACACGAAAGACAGGGAGAGACCCTTTATCAGGGATTTTAGTGATAGGATAAGGGGTAATGGTTTTAAACTGAAAGAGGGGAGGTTTGGATATTAGGAAGACATTTACTGTGAGGGTGGTGAGACAGTGGAAGATGTTGCCCAGGGAAGCTGTGGCAGCCCCATCCCTGGAGGTGTTCAAGGCCAGGCTGGATGAGGCTTTGAGTAACCTGGTCTAGTGGAAGGTGTCCCTGCCTACGGCAGGGGGTTGGAAATAGCTGATCTTGAAGGTCCCTTCCAACCTAAACCATTCTATGGCATGTACTAACTATAGTATCACTGCAAGGAAGTCCAAAATATTAGGGTCATCAGCACTGTGGCTTAGAGAAACCAGTCTATCACCTATACACATATTTTGCTTTTAAATATGTTCTTTGACATGCATAGTATTTTTCTGAGATCTATTGTAGTATGTTTTGGTCAGTAGATGGTGCAGTGGGTTACAAACTTGTTGGTTTTCCCATGTGACATAGTATTGACCATTACTTGAGTCAATAATGTAAAATTCTAGTTTAGACATGTTTAATTTATAGTAGTAAATTCAGATCAAATCCATTAGGCTTTAAGTATGATTAGTTATTTTTAGATCTCATATATAATGCATAAGAGTGGCATTGGACATAAATTAACAAATACACAGTATCACAAGCAAATTTGGATAATGTGAATATTTAATTGGTTAAAGTGGATAGATGTGACTTGACTGAAATACAGACAATGGATTTTTTTTGAGGTTTTTCTGGAGAGTGATTCCCCTAGAAGAAACTCAGATTAGAAACCATTGCTACTGGTATGAGTTGTATCAAATTCTGTTTGGAGTTATACCAAAATAAATTCAGTTAATTTACTTCTGTATGCAGAGCGCTGTTAGTCACGTATACTAGTCAGACTTTGAAGAAAAGAAAGTTAGCTACCACGCTGAAGAACACTGTAGTAAAATGCTACTGCTTGATTGAATCTTAAATTACATAAAAAAGCCCTTATGATATAAAGTCAAGAACTAACAAGTCAGTTTGGTAATTAAGAAACAAACATATCATTTAGGATCTACTGAAGTTTAGTGTCTCTGCCTTGCTAATTAATGCTTTGCCCACCGTCAGCCGCATCTACATTTAGCTAGCTCTTTTGCTTCGAGTGGAAGAAGTGCAATACTACTTGTGAGATACGTGATGTAGTCAGTGGAGTTGGAATTTTCTTTATTTGAGCTATCACAGGCTGAGATATGACACCAGGACAGCATGCAGCTGTAGAGGCTACTTAGGCTACTAGAGGATGTGGGAGCATTTGCTTTCTTTCTGCGGGGAGGGAGACAGAAGATGGAACAGGACTTGGCGGGGGGCTTTCTTTTTTGTAATAGTCTTGGCTCAGAGGAAGATTTTTTTTTTTTTTTTTTTTTGTCAGACAGATTTGCACGATAGTCCTCTTGGCAAACCCAAACTAATTGTTTCTGTGTAACATCTAAAATACCAGTTGATACAATCAAACCAAGAATTTATTGCCCTATGTAGTGTATATTCCACTATAGTCAATATAAAGCACAAAGCTTTGGAAATCACCTGGAAGCATCACGTGCTCTGGACTTGCCTTCTTGTGAAATCCTGTAGGAATAAGATGTGTATCAGTAAACCTGCCTATTGTATGCTGCACATGTTCTTCTTAACTGATATTTTTCCTGTAATATAATTTAGTTACAAATTCTACTCTGACAGATTTCTGAATTGCTTATTAGTTAAATGGCTTATGGTTGGTGAAACACACAATTAAAAAATTGAATCTGTGAGCTAAGGCTTTGCTTCATCAATTTTTCTAGTTTTCTGAATGAAAATTTATGAATTTACTGCTGATTTATTGTCTCCTGTTTTCAGAAAATTCATTTTGTGCCAAAAGACCATTGTAGAAATCGCCAGATCCAGTTTGTATTTAAATGAACCACAATTTTCTATTGGATTCTCGTGAAAATGGTATTGGTTCTAAACTATTAAAATGCAAGATCTATTACTGCCTCCCACCTTTTAAGAAAAAGAAAATTATAGAGGACTTTACATCTAGTTTTGTGAATTGGTGGGATAATCAAAATTTAAAGCTTCAAGGTCAAATGTACTTTCCTGAGTGACTCAATTACTGCTCAGTTTGATGGCAGTAGAGGAGCGAGGGTGCTTGAGCTTTAAGATTGCTGGGTTTTCATTATATAACTAGAGCATATTAACAGGAAGCCGTTAAATACAATTTATGTGTGAATAGCCCAATTGGTAGGCATATTGGCTCCATTGTGTGAGGGATTAAATAAATGTAATGCTTTCCCATTATTATTCACTGAATGGATTTTTTTTTTTATATAAGTTTTGGTTAAAATGTGCGTGGTTATATTGTCAAAGTGACATGTCTGTTTCCTTAAAAGCTAAGCCTATACTGAAAAAAAATGTGCTGTAAAATTTATAATGCTATTAGTTCAATGTTAACAATTTAATTTTTTTTTTTCCTTTTGTACATACTCTTTATATTTGCATTCTGCTGAGCAGTTTGCATGTTTGTAATTTTGGTCTTATAAATTGTGTGGCTGTTGAGGCGTACAAGTCTTTAGTAAGTACTTTCATAAATCTTTAAATGTTCACTTAGAAATCACGGAAATACATCACTTTCCAACTAGAGAGATACATAAATAAGAATTCTAGTACCCGTTTAAAATTTTCTCAACACCATGACAGGGGGTCATCACGGGTCTTACGTTTCCTATCGCAGCCATTTTCAGAAATTAAGGTTCTAAATTACTTTCTTTTCAACTTATGCCAGTTTACTCTGCCTTTCTCCCATTTACTAGTCTATAATTTACACCTCCATTTGTCAACTCCATTTCTGGCCCAGGTTCTTTGCTAAATAGACTTACGTAGAGTAAATGAAACAATCTCTGAATTGGACTTCTTTCTTCAATGGGTTGGCAGAAGAATTCTCTGTAGCATTAGCTGGATGACTTTCTCTGGCAAGTTGTTTGCAGCAGCAGTTATTAATCCTATTTTGTTGTCATTGTCATTTGAGAATCCTAACATGAACTACTGTATTTTAATTCCCTTGGAGAAAAGCATGGAAGTGCAATTTTGGAAATGGTCTTGCTAACATAAGAATACGCTCAAATTTCTAGTGGAAGATTAGCCCGATCAAACAAAATATTAGTTATAAAAAGCAGTTATTAAGGTAACGCTATGTTCTTGACGCTGTAGTTGTGAGTTGTGCTGTATGTGAGACTTTCCTTTACCCAGTGGGGGCATAGAGAGCAGGTACAGGTCAACCCCATACAGCCCCTCTCAAACAGTGGCTGGGTCATCCGACTACTGCACATACTCCTCGTTCTGATTGCGCTGATGGCGTGCTGGGAAGTTTCAGGCAGAAACCTCTGCTCCCGGGCTTTCCCGAATTGCTGTTCCTGGCTTTACACCGCATTCTGATGCAGGTTCAGATCTAGCAGTCCTGAAGGTTGTTATCATCCTTCTGCCTGACAGATGTATCCCCCCTACTTGACATCTAATAACAATTTGTCATTAGCATTTTAGTGGAGCTCAAGCTGTAAATGTGAAATAGCATTCTCACAGAGAGTGCTACTGAAGAAAATACTGCGTTCATTCTCCTTCAGCTCTGGAAATAAGAATGTAGACACATAATGCAACGTTGCTTAAAATAAGTTTAAAAATCTTGAGAGAGGCTTCATATCTATAATCAGATCTGTAGACTGTTTCTTCATAATTGTCTGGTATTTTATTAGTTTCTAATGCTGTATATGCCACATCTGAATATATATGTTCTTCAGCCACCTTGGATAGATAATAGAATTTGATAAGAATAGATTTCTTTTCACATTTACAGCCTTATTAGAAAATTCTAATAGTAGTTGATACATATATTACTTTACATTGTAAAGAATAATTTCAATAAATAAGCCCTTTTAAAGGATCAGAAAAATGGCATACGTGTTTTTCCTCGCGTTATGTTTCCTCCCAGAGCATGGAAGGAACGGAACTAGGGAAAGAGAAAGATCATCCCTAAAGAGAAAAATAAAATAACCTGAAGAACAGACACAGTAATTTCAATCTGTTTATCATTTTCAGTATTTCATATCCTCTCTCACAAAATACCTCACAGGTTGACTTAAAGCTATGTTTATGTTCATTTGATTGGCGGTCACTTGAGAGCATTTGTGAAGGTAAAAATATTATGAAGTTTCTTGCTGCATGAAGGCCCTAATGTCTTTGTCAGAAGATTTGCTGTTTGGGGGTTTTTTGTTTGCTTGTGGGTTTTGTGTGGTTTTGGTTTGGGTTTGTTTTTTTTTTTTTTTTGCTAAGTATCGTCAAAGTTTGCCTGCAGCAAATGAGGAAAGGGAGATTGCATAGGCATGTGTTCCTCTTTAAAGGTCTCCGTGAAGAGGGAGGAATAAAATTTTGGAAAGTGAGCTGCCATTGCTATCCATTAGCTGGTAGCAAACAAAGAAACCTTTCTTTTACAGTCTGCAGAGCCAGTAATCTTTAAAGCACGTTGGTCGTCCCTTTCTCTCTAACAAGCACAAAGGAAAAAGACAGCAAAAATCCCAAACAGAGAAAAAAGAGTATTGAGCACATGTTCCATTAACTCCAACATTTGATAGCTCGTCTAGATACAATATTTTGGTAATGTTTTATTGTCTAATGAATGCCAAAACATTTTGGCCTCTTCGTATTCACTGTAATAAAACCAACAGAAGTTCAATCAAACATTCTTCCCGTTCTTTTCTTGGGCGATGAAATAAAATCCTGATAGCTTTGATCGCTTTCACTTTCTTTTTGTTGCTCCGTTTTTGTTGGACTGTGGTCAGTAAGAAAAGCACTGATGTGGAAAGGATACCTTCTGAACAACAGCCAGGCACATAACCCAAAATATTTTGATCTTGCAATAAGCCTTAAACTAAAGCCAAGATTCAAGTGAGTAAATTCTCATTGCCTTCATGAGCATTAGCCCATGCCTTCTGCAGGTTTGCTTCCAAGGGGTTTCTTCAGCGTTCTTCTGGCACAGAGTTACTGAAGTTATCCCTGATACAACCTGCACTTGGAATCACAGAATCACAGAATCACCAGAGTTGGAGGGGACCTGTAGAGATCATCTAGCCCAACTCCCCTGCCAAAGCAGGATTGCCCAGAGCACATTACTCAGGACTGCATCCAGGCGGGTCTTGAAAATCTCCAGAGAAGGGGACTCCACCCCCTCCCTGGGCAGCCTGTGCCAGTGCTCTGTCACCTGAACCGTAAAGAACTGTTTCCGTGTATTTGAACGGAACTTCCTGTGTTCCAACTTGTGCCCATTGCCCCTCGTCCTGTCACTGGGAACCATTGAAAAGAGCCTGGCTCCATCCTCCTTCAGCCCACCCTTTAGATACTTGTACGCCATAATAAGGTCTCCCCTCAGCCTTCTCTTCTCCAGGCTAAAGAGTCCCAGCTCTCTCAGCCTTTCCTCATAAGGGAGATGCTCCAAGCCCTTCATCATCTTAGTTGCTCTTCAGCCACCTTGGAACAAGTAAATGTTTTAAGATACCTTTTTCACTGATCATTTCTCCAAATTACAAAGCCAAAGTGCATAATTTGAGTCAGTCGGCAATTTTATAGGTCACAATTATCTTTATTGTTGATTCCCTCTGTAACAAATCCTGGATGAAGCAAAATTTGCATATTCTTGTATTTATAACAAAATTTAAGTATTTTAGTGGTGACTACAATAAAACTTGGTTCAGCTTTGTTGAAAGTACTTCCTGTATTTGAAAAAAAAAAAAAAACAAAACAAAACAAAACAAAAAAAAAAAACAAAACAGTAGAGCAAATGTATTTTTTTTCTCTTTTAAAAGATGATAAGTTGTACAATTGTATGAATTCCTTTTTGCCTTTACAGACTACTTATAAAACAGCCCCTGCCCCATGTGCCTGATGAGGGAGTTAATACTGTAATTCTGATTAATTGTTTCAGTGCAGGTTTCTGCAATTAGATCCGCTTTAAAAAGGAAATCTATTACAGTATCTATTTGAGGAAATCCATATAAACTTGTAAAGGATTCATTTTACGTTAGCGTTCATACCCTATTCCAACATAAGTGCTAATTTGAACGCTTCAGCTGATTTTAAGTGACCGTGAATATGCTTACAGTACAGTGACTGTCACCTTAATCTTTAGTGGTCAAATTATATTCATTGCTATTTAAACACTGCTCTCCTGTCAGATCACTCCTTGAGCCTGGGCTACGCAAGACAGACAAAACCAGATGCAGAAATCTGGTTAAGAAAATGCATTTATATGTGGTGGCTTGGAATTAATATCTAAGTTTGTGCAGGGATTTGGAGTTCTGTTGAAATGATAAAATGATCGAGAATTTATGTAATAGCTTTAATTGTCGAAAAGCTGGGGCCAGGTTCACTGTTGCCTGAGCATCTAACCATGCAGCAGTTTGGATTTGCATAAGGCACCTAACCAACTTATGGACCTATCTCCTTACAAAATCAGTGTCTGTAACCTGTTTAGCTGCCTTTTAAGTACCCCAATACATTCCTGCGTACCTTTGAAACGGTGCTCTTGGCGTCCGAATCCTATAACCCAGTTAATGAAACCGAGGAAGCTATCTGTTCATGCTGGTAATGGATGCAACGCAGATTGTTTTTTCTAGATCGGCGGCAAAAGGCTCCGTTATGCCAAAAAAACACAAACCAACCCAGATCGGTCACAGTTTTCTTATTTTTGTATGCTACACAACACACAAAATGGTGTGCGCTTCATGCTTCAAAGGAGCCCGGTTCGATAAAAATTGTATCAGTTTAATCAATAGTAATGTTTTGTCTGACTAAAAAAATACTCATAAGTGTTGTTTTGGAAGACCAGGCCTTATGAAAGTCTCTGCCTTTTTAGAGCCGGGGCTCTCTGGCCCCGCGTATAGTGAAGTGCCTATTACCTTTTTTGCCTGCCTCTGTAAACATACCGTGTATTGTTCCTGGAAATGCGACTACAGAAGGCTGCTGCTTCTGGGAACAGTGTTACGGAGCTGGTAACGTTGATTGGTGACTAATTAGCGTCATTCCCAGAAGTATTAGATCCGGAAGAATTTCCAAAAAGGGACTGACGACGTGGTGTGTTGGTGGATGCTTGAGCCATGCTGGTGCTTTACTACCCCTCCCAAAACTCAAAGTTAAGGCTGTGACAAGTGGCAGTTACGAATTTGGTTTGGGTTGGTGTGGTTTTTTTTTTTTCTAACCGTAATTAGCTAAAGCATAGCTCCGTTCCCTTCACTTCAACCCTGTATCATATTTTTGTGCTTTTGTTACAGGAAAAGCTCCGAAAAGCAGGACGCGCTGCTAATGGCTTTAGTTGGCTGCCTGTGTGCGTTACGTCTGTGCGTGCGGAACGCCAAACTATTAAATTGGCCATGTACTTTTGAGTGTCTAATTTACAAAAATATCTACTCTTACATAGGAGAACTTATCTTGTGGCACATCTCTTAAATGAGCCCCCGATGGATGAATATGTTTTAAGATAATTACTGGAAGAATCTAAGCACATAAAATGTAACGAAAGCAAAGAAGAAAATCGGGCAAGCACAAGAAGCACAGCTAAGGAAAGCAACAGTAATGAATTATCCTTCCAAATATAGTCTAATTTTTAGTGGGTTGGCAATGAATATCCAGAAGAGGGTCTGGATTTCGTCAGAAAGCTTTAATGTTCTTCAGTTAAAAAAGTTTCAGGAACAGAGCTGCCAGCGGCAAATTGTGACGTGTGTGTTTGTGTGTGATGAGGCACTGTAGGAGCTGCGCGCGAGGAAGTGCCGCATCAGGTAACAACCATTGTTGGAGGGAGCTCGGTTGCGTTACGCGTGCTGAAAGCAACCTTGCAGCTAGGAAATCAACACTCAGGTTGCCCGTTCTGTTTGGGGATTAGAGAAATGTACCTTCAGAGCATCTCCAGGATTCGCTGTCGCGTACTGGCTGGAACGGGCTGCAGCAGCGCGTCTGCCCTTGCAACGCTGGTTTTGGGAGTGGTGGTGGGGCTCGATTGGTGGGTACCTGGATAAAACTACCTTAGATGAGGTCGAATGATTCTTGAATCCATTTTTGCTTCATGCAAAAAGCGTCTTTTTTAGGACGGTGTATAATTGAAGCTCATAGTCCTCATTTGAAAGTTTTGTTGATACATCTATGCTCACATAGTTTTATTTACAAAACAGCTGTTCCTCTGCTTTTCTCTAAGGACTTTTGGTGATGTGGCCATTTGATTTAGCTGTGGATTAGATTTTTTTTTTTTTTTTTAATCTATTTGCTTATTGGCAAGACTAAAATCAGCCAATCCAGATAGGTGGGATACAATTTATGCAGCCCAGAGCTGATGTAATTTTTCTAGGATATCTATCTTAACATGTTGAGATGGGTAGGATAAAATGGAACATCGAATGTGTTTTGCAAGTACCTCTATATGTAAATTCACACTCTTGTTGGTATTTATATGTCAAGGAAAAATATCAGAGTCCATTATTGTTGTGCAGGCAAAGGTTTGGAGAGCATGGGGTAATGATTCACGGTTTCAGGGTATTAAATCTGGTTTTGCCATAAGTTCACCGAATGGTTTTTGGTTGGATAACTCATCGCTTAATTTTGCCTCAGTATGCCTGAGACTGTAAAGACTGGAAGGTTCATTGTGTGCAAAACTAAATAGATCCTCAGCATTTGTGTTTACGCGTGCCTGACCTGAGGGTGTCTCTTACGGCCAGCAACCTTGGCACAGCATGTCATGATCACAGGATTTTTTTTTCTTTCTTGTAAGGACGCAGCTCAAGTGATGAGTTGGCTTAGTCAAATTTTTGGGCAGGCAGAACAGGCACTGATATTTTTTTTTTTTTTTTTTTTTAACTATAGCTACCCTTCTGTTCCCAGACATTTGCTGCAGAAAGTCATGAAATAAAACACTAAAAATCATTATGGAGAATCAGTCTGAATTGTCTGCAGCCTATGCATTTAAATCGCCAAGAGGCCCTCTGCAGTCTCCCCAGTTATCACTTTTGCACATGTTGAGCCTTTGCTGCCTGCCAGCAGCAGTTCAGTAAGTTCTGCACAGGATTTTCTCCTGAATCAATCCATTCTAAGCCTGTAGTAGAGCTCCTGATGTATTTTAATGAATTCTGTTTCACATTTTCCCAGTTATACTGCAGTTTATATACTGTCCTTTGAGATTTCTGTATTCATCTTATCTGGCTTTAAAAGAGTACTGGAGAATCCAGTAAATGGCAGCTGCTGTGTTTTTAAATTTTGCTGCAAGGTTTCAGCAAGATAACATTGCAAGAGTGGAGGGGTTTTTGTTGAATTTCTTCTTTCTTTTTTTTTTTTTTTCCTGAACTGCAGCCGAGGACAAATTATTCTGTTGTTTAGCAAGTAACAGCATGTGTATAAATTTCTAACAACGCTCAAATGAGTAAGAAACATGCCTCAGATTACATAAAATGGAAAGGTTATTTTTTTGTAGTAAATACTTGATTTAGGATAAATACCACATCATAGAAGTGAAGGGCACATCCTGAGTCATGAAGTTTATGGTCTCCAGCGGTGCAGCCAACCAAATCACACAATACCATTACTGTGTGTGTCAAGCTGTTTTGAAACTAGTTATGTTTCTTACCTCCGTCACTTACAGAAAGCTGTTTTAGAACTTCACTCAGACCCCTGCTTTTCACTGCCAGCTAGTGTTTATTAATGACTATTTATTCTTGTGCTCTAGTTTTTCACTTCTCCCTGCTAGTATTTATTCATTTCTTCCTGTCTTTCAACCCACAGTGTGTTTTATTTATAAAATAAGTCACTGGCAATTTTTAAGAAAATGTCCTGTATAGATTATGGAGCAGACTGATAAACTGCAAAGGACAATAGCAGCACAGGACCTTCAAGCAGAGACGTCCTCCCTCTCAGCAACTGAAAATCTGGTTATTTTAGTCTAGAGGATAGAACCAACAACACAATTAATATTGTAAAATCTTAGTGAAGCTTCTAACTCTTCACATTTACTGTGACGCTGTGCAGGAAACAGTGATGCACCACGCTGCAAGGTCTAGATATGCTCCAGTTCCTCTGTGGCACATATCCCAGCAAGAACCCTTCTACTTCAGATCTATAGCTTGACAGGGAACAGCATCAATGCTGAAGCTTTTTCCTGGTTTCTTTGTTTTCTTGCAGAAATGCTTCTTTGTTTTTTGTTTTCTTTGATTGGTTCAAGAAAGCCAGTTTTCCTTTAAATTTCTTTTAAATTCTGCAGAAGGTCTCAGATGAGGGAATATTTTCCTTCATGGCTTTTGAATATCAAGGTTCCCTGATACAGCCCGCAGAGAGCAGTCTCGTATCCGAGAACTCTGAAGTTCTCTACATACTTTTTTTGTTCCCCCCTTATAAGCCTTCCTCTTCCCATGCTGCATGAAGGTCCTACCTTTTCCCAGACCAGGAAGAAACTTGGAGCTTGGAAGACATGGCTAATAATTTCATCACTGGTATAGCTTATTTTGCAATTGTGTCACGTTGTAGCATTACAGCTTTTTAATTCCAACATGCCACTTAAGTACTACACTTCCTAGGGTGGGTAAGTCTTCGCGCAGTGATTATTCTTCCTGTTGTAACACCTATGTACAAATTATACTAATGGTAAATTCACAAAATCGTCTCAGGTTGCATAACTCCAAACATACATTTTTTTTTTTCCCCCATTATTCATTCAAATTGCTTTTTCTACCTTTTTCTTTGTGTGTTTTCTCATCTTTCCTGTGTTCAATCAGCGTAATTCAAACTGACTCTCCTGAAAGTGGCACATAGGAAGATATGATTAGTTTGAGAGCAGGAGAGAGATCTGCAACATCATCATGGGTTGCTTTAAAAGTAAAACGCATACAATAAAAATGAGATGAGGAGCAAAATCCTGGTATTTCAGATCCAGTCAACCCCATATTCAAGAAAAAGTAGATTCCCTGAAACCAGAATTTGACTAATAAGCATATTCTGCATTTTGGCTTATGTCCGTGTTTGACATTACTTTTGTTGGTGGGTCTTCATTTATTATGACTTTACATCTTTTTAAAGTCAAGTTACTGCCTAGGAAAATGTTAAACTGACAAATTTGGAAACTGAAATTGTTTCCCTGTCTGTAAAAGATGGACAATGTAGGCAGCAGCATTATTCCCACTGTCCTGACAGATGTTGCAAGAGGCATCAATTCCCTGACGGTGAGTGGGTCTCAGTGTCTGTATCAGTTTAATTTCTTTGGACTCCTAAGGAAGTTTTGTGATGCAATCTGCGGTACCTGAATGGACAACAGATCTTGTGTTTCTGATAACTGTTAAAATCATTCTTTGCTGAAGGTGAAATCCAGTGGTATTCCATGCTGCATATCCAAATGTGTCATTCTCCTCTATAATAGCGTAACAATATAGTTCTACATTTTGGAGCCGGTGCTTATTTCCAAACGAGCCCCTGAAGAGACTGGGTTAGGGATTATCTCTGCAGAGGATTCTCCTCGTTTTCATTGTTACTGGTCCTGGTCTGCTGATGTAGCAAAGTCTCAAATATCCAGGGGAGCGCCTAGGGGAGAAAGGGGAGTAGCAGGAGTAGTCAGGAAGAAGCAAAAGGAAGATCTGACGTTTTAGAAATATGCCATAATATATCACCTTTGGAAAAAAAAAACCTGCAAGCAGATTGCACATTTTGAAAAAAAGTGGACAAATCTCTTAAGAGTACTTTGAATAGCAACAGGTGGAGCTAAACTGGGGAAGCTCTGTGTGCTCCACCTCACCCTCTGCAGCACCATGTAGCCAGCGGTGCTGAGAGAAGATACCTAGAGATACCTCAAAGTTGATCACAGATATTTACCATAAAAGCTGAAAATTACCTGCTCATTTTATCAAAAAGCTTCAGCTTAGAAGCTTACGACTGAAGGATCAAAGCAATCTCTTTGCTTTTCTTTTTCCCATAATATCTGCTAGTTTTGTTCATCTGTATACCTATCCATGTACATTCACGGCTCAGCTCAGGGGATGCTTTTAAAACGCATTTTTAGGAATTTGTCTCTAGTCTTGTGGTGCAGCTAGTAGTACTCTTGTACCTGGATTACTCCAGTAACAGACAAATATAAAATGATTAAGTACACTTTGAGCTATTTTTTCTTCTGATGAAAGGAGCAGAGAATATTGAATTGTGGCATGATAAATTTCTTCTGAAAATCAGCTTTTAGTCTTGCTGGCTTCCATCTTATAAAATGAGGTAGAATTTGCAGTTTCTCTTTCACAGCCATACAGATATTTTCAAGGAAACTACTCTAGGAGGGACAATTTTTATGTCCTTAACTGATTTACTGTATTTAATGAAATTGCGTGTTTTCTTTGTCCCTTCCTATCCCTAAAACAATAAGATGGATCGTTATCACAACAGGGGGGTCACTGTCATTCCCAACCATCACGTCATCTCTGACACATCTAGGCCCGTGCCGTTGCTGTGACTGGTCCCTACGAATAATTAGAGTTTCTTTTAGAAGAGTGTTGGCATGTGTGCATTGTATACAATTAGTATAATGCGTATGTAAATACATAATGTATTGCACGTTATAAATGCCGGCACATAAGGTCGTCTTTTTCTTAGCAGAAGCCTTATGGTCTCGCTGTGTTTGGTAGACACTGAGTTTGTGTTGTATGAAGGCAGGATTTGCCTCCTGTTGCTTGTCGGTAGGCCAGGAAGTCCTCCGTTAACGTTGCGTTGGGGATCTCGCCACCGGTTGACTGAGTATTTTATTGTCATCTGCTTCACCAGAGATGAATAAATGCAGTTCTCTAAAGTACTCTTCCACTCCCCTTTGAAAGCCCAATCCTAGGCAGCGTATGCAACAGGGACACAAATAATCATCATGTTTTTCAAGTTGTTTGCCTTCTATTGCTAAAGTTAAATATGTTTAAATAGTGGAAGTTACCAACTTGAAACCTCCTATCTGTTCCCGTAATGAAGGCCAGAGGGAATTTAACCCTAATCATTTTCTTCTTCCCTGGAAGCAAATGAACTTGCTGTCAGTGAGGGTGTACTGGTCCTTACCAGTAAGAATGAACTTCAGAAAATTGCCACTTGACATTGGAGAGCATTGTGCAGATTCTACCAGCACAACCAGAAATTGAAATAGAGGCCCCGAGAGCAAAAGGTTTAATAATGCAGCAAGTCTGTCAAGAATTGAATTTAAATAATGCTATAATGCAAAACACTAGTTACTAATTACTACAAGGAAGGAGTTGCGAAAGAAACTTTCGACACTTTGTTATTATGCTGGGGCAATATTATGAGATTGGCTTGCTCTTGACACATAAAATCCTGATTTCAAATTGATTTTAATGAAACAAATGAAACGAGCAGAAAGCCTATTTGGAGTGGACACTTGAAGATAGGAATTCAATACCTAGTGAAAATATAAACTGTCTAACTATCTAATAATAAATACAAGAAAAAAAGTTGAATAGCGTTCACGACACGAGTAGGCTGTAATTCTAAGTAATGCTGAGCTCAGATTGTAACCCGTGTCCAGGGCATTGGGCTGTCTCACTCAAAGCTGAGTGTGTGAAGCCCAGCTGTGCGACTGGCTTAGTTTTACTGGAAAAAAAAAAAAAAAAAAACCCAAAAAAAAAAACCACAAGGTGGTTGACCTGTGAGACTGTCTATAAGCAAACACAAAAGATACATAAGAGAATTAATAATGGAAAAGTGAAATCTTGATATCGTTATGGTAAATCTAGGGCTCAAAGGAAAAGTACTGACATGAAAAGATACGGAACTCCAGAAAAAGCAGGGTCAGAAGGTGGTAATTCTGCAAGACAGAGGATCAGCCCTCTCTAAAACGTGCAGTGGCTGACACGGCCACCCTGGACTGATGCCTGCCTGGCCAGCGGGGGCTCGTTGGGTGCCACCATCAGGTGAGGTAATCATGCTGGTGCTTAGCCTGGTAGCGTGTAAACCCGAGCTGTCTTCTGTAGCTATTAACCAAAATTATCGTTTGCTTCTAAATCATTTCTGATCCTGCTTGCACGATGTCTGCGTGCGGAAACAGACGCCCAAACGAACGTGACACAGGGGGATGGTTAGAAGGTAAGGCTGAATACTCTGCCCTCCTGAGAATTACTTTGTGCTGCTTTACTACTAGAATTATACATTAAATAAATTTAACTCCAGGAAGTAAAGCAACTAGTTCTGTTTAGCTTGGATGTCTTCTCTAATCTAGACCGTTTGTGTTTAATTTGTGCCAACCAGTTGCATTTAAGGAGCTTTTCTTTTGGGCTAACATACTCACCATTTCTTATGTGCTTTGGTCATTAAAGTACTTAACGTGCTAAAAGTGTGAAACAATTATGGTATAAACATTGTTGGGCATAACATTGAGACACCGTGTTAGCAGATACTTGCAGTGAAAAGGAAGGGGTGGAAATAAGACACGGCTTAAGAGGTAGATTAGCAAGAGCTGACAAAAATAAGGGTATTCAATGGAGTAGGAGGATTGAGATTTGAACACTGGGAGGTCAGATTGTGTTGCGTTCCTCAGAGAAAAAAGAAATAGCAATACTGTAGGTGGGCAAAGTAGCAGATTGCACTGCACTATCACTGATGCTCAGGAAAGGAAGAATAAAAAGATAACGTGAACTAGAACAATAACACGCAAAAAGAGAAGGGCTTATCATTTGTGATATCTACATAACTCCCGAGTGTGAATTCATAAGAGTAGTTTCTATTCTTTAAAAGTGTTTTGAATTTATTGCGTAAGAAAACTTAACCCTCTTGATGTGGGGCTGAAACAGATAAAATGTGAGAGGAACAGGTGCTCTGAGGAAGCCCAGATTTGCAATTTTCATTTTCCCACACCTCTAGGAAATAGTGCCTTTCCGTTTTTGGAGAGTACCACCTGTGCTAGATGGTTTTTTAAAGTGATGCCAGGCAGATCTGCCATGAGATGGCAATTTCCTCTCTTATTTCCAGCTGTATACTCTTATTAAGATGTTACTGGTTTTGCCACAAAACAACTGCTGACAATACCAACAGGGAAATGTGGAGTGTGAATGCCATTTAAGCCTTCTCTCTTGTCTTTTCAGTGTGGGGTAATTTGCCCAGTGCATTAATTTGCAACAAAGTAAGAGACGCTTTTCAGTCAATGGGGTCAGTTCTGAAGCTTAGAGCAACATTTTTCTTTTGTTCTTTAGCAAATTGTTGGTTCTGTCTGGGGGCTTCGTTAGGGGAGTAACAGGCTGCTTTCTGCCAGTTTTTCAGCAAGAAGGGAACCTCGTTACCCATTTTTAATATGAAAAAGTAAGGGGCAAGTTTTGAATAACAAAACAACGGAAGAACCATGTGGCAGCATAGCATTTCAGCATGGTGTGATACCTTGTGGAAGATACGGCTGAGTGGTTACAGTAGTGACTGTATTAACAAAAAAAAATCTCTGCTGATTTATTAGTGTTATAAATATGGTGTGGATATATAGCTATAAACTGTATCAATTATATATGTATGCATGTATGCATAGTCTTGATGGCCTTAAGTCACCTGTTTTAACAAATATGGAGTTAGTTGTGTATTATACGAGTTACAAAAGTCCCTTTCACTGTCAGGAGGAGTAATAGTAGAATAAAGTAAAATATCACAGATACTGATTGTGCATCATTTTGCTCATGGGTGATGCCCTGCTCTGCAAAAATCTTTGTCTTGTAGTTAGAAAAAGGACTTCCTGCAACTGTATTTGAAAAGCAGTTAGCACATCCTGGTAATTAGGGTAATGTAAAAATCAATGCAGGAATTGTTTTTGGTTTTGTTTTTTTTCTCTGTTGCTATATATACTAATAATGAAATTCAGACTAAACAGGTTCCTAATTCAATTAGTTGTTTTGGCTGCATCCATGTGCTTATTAGCTGTACGTTTTCAGATGGTTTTAATCTAGTAGGAGCCACTTGAGCAAATGAAAAACAATTTTAGTGAAACAGGTATAGGAATAGGGATGCTTCCTGGTAATACACGGTTACTCTGTCTAGATGTGAGATAAGAGACAGAAGATCATTGAGTTTGAGAAAATGGTTGTGCCAGTAAACATTTGCTGCTTGTACAAGATCTTCTGAAGTAATTTTTTTGCTAACGCTTGCTACTGTGAGATCATATAGTGAATTTGCAAAAAAGAGCCTTACAGAAAAGGGCATTTCTTCGTGTTAACTCTTACTCAGTACCAGCTACGTCTTTCCCAGACTTAAGCATATTGTTTTCACTTCTCCAAAAGAAATGGGTAAGGCAACCAGCCTAACAGAAGAATTAAAACAAACAAACAAACAAAAAAAACTTAAAACAAAATTTAAAAATGGCTTCACAGTAATTAAGTCAGACTCTGGTTAAAAAATAATTTTTAAATATTTTCACTCCTTTGGTGTGAACGAATAGCTAAGAGTAAGACACCGGTCACAGAAACATAGAATAATTTAGGTCAGAAGAGACCTTTGCAGGTCTCTTTTTCTAGTGTCATGGCCAAAAATAGGGCTACCATCAAAGTTTGGGGCTGCTCAAGCTCTTGTCTGGATTTTTGTGAAAACATCCAAGAATGGGGTTTCTACAAGCTCCCTTGTAAAGCCTTTAATATCACAAAGCTTTAGAGAAGTTATGTTACATGATGCATGCAATGTTCTCAATAAATTGAACCATTAGGTCAATTAACTGCATTTTTTCCATAATATAATTTTATACAGGTTTTAATGTTAATGATTTTTCATTGCTAATTAATATACAGAGAAGGAAAGATTAAAATAGATCTTGCTACTTGAACTCCAGCTTTCTTCTCCGTGAGGGTTTGGGCCTTCCTTCGCCACCCACAAACGTAAATCTCCATTCTCTCGCCTGCCCAGAACCCTGTCCTCCAACCTCTCCATTCCCTCAGAGCTACTGCACATCCTCCTCCTCCTCCCCTCCACGCATACAAAATATAGAAAAATATTTACACCTGAATTTTCTGTAATCAAGCCACAAACTGAACTTAAAGTCTGTGGATATATACATTTATATATACCACTTAAAGATAATATTTTTCTGATCAAGCCTCTCCCAGTAAGTTAATTTATCAGAATCTTACCATTGTGAACAGCAATATGCTTTAGATGTAGGGAAGTCTCAGCTTCAGTAAAATAAGAATCTTCTTATTTGTCCTGCTATATGTGAATCTGATCAAATTGATAAGAAATGAGCTTCAAATGTGTTTCAGAAATGTCAGATCCTTTAGAGAATGTTTTGGTGGGTTTTGGTTTGGGGAGTTTATTTTTTTTTTTTAATAAAAACTGCATTAAACCACACTTATTGTTTTCTATTTTCATATATTAAGCTTCATTATTTGCTAATTGACGGTTTGAGTTGTTCCTATTCTCCTGCTGCTTAATTACATACGGACATTTTGTTATTCTTCTGTAATTTCATGATCATGCTAATGAAAGTATTGGGACTATGGATGGATTTCCATGGAGTCTTATCTTTTTGTAATTTAGGGCCTGTTAGCAATGAAAAGAAAACCTCCAAGAATTTACAATTTAGGAGCAATTTAAATCTAATTAATTAAAAGTGGTAAGTCCTGGTACTTCCATAACGACAGAATTCAGAAGCTTTGAGCATTTTGATTTCTCCCTTGATGTTTTGGAGTTCTGCAGATGCAGACCAGGCAGTATTCCATAAAACATGCGTCCAATTGTCTTGTTAGATAGGGATGCACAGCTGGGGGCTACTAACTATATTTTTAAAATGTAAGGAAAGAGAAATGCAGTTTTCTAAATATGGAAAAGAGGATGCAAAAGTTTTAAAATGTGAATCGAAGCATCTGCCTATGACTACTTCATACAGTGCATATAAACCTCCAAATGTCTAAGTGGCATAAGGGAAGTCGAGCTGTAGTCTCTAAAATGAAGTCCTAAATTTCTCCCTTAGAAGTCCTAGCTATAGCAGTCATTCTAGCAAGAAACTTGAAGTTTTTTGCAAAGGAGTGGTAATTCACAGGGAACTTTTTTAGTCTGTTGGTGAGGTTTTTTTGGTTAGTGTTTTTCCCTGTTGTGGAAGGAATTATGTCTTCCACTGGTCCTGTTTTGCTGCCTCCATATCGTGTACTATCTTGTGCTGATGTAACTCCACTTACCACAACAAAGTTGTGTCCGATCTATAGAAGTGCAAGATCAAAATCCAGCCTTGAACTAGATTTTTTCCTAGCGGCTATGTCAGGCACTATATTGAGCTTTACTTACTACTTTTTTTTTTTTCTTACATCTTTTTAAAATAATCTTTTTCACATCCATATTCCAGTCCTCATACATTACTTCTGCAACCTAAATAGCGAATGAACCATGTCTGCTGAATATAGGACCAAAGAGGGAGGTGAGGAGAAAAATTCATGAAAAGGAATCTGTTAATTACTTGTAAGCAGCAGTCTAACTCAGGATGTTTGCCAGTTACAAATTGCTGGAGGCTGGGCCAGTACTTTGGGGCAGTATGACAAAGTACTGCTTTGGGGTTTTGTCCCTGGCCTGACTTGGAGACCAGATTTTTGCTTTGATCTGTAATAGGATTTTTTTTTTTTTTTTAGTTTTGAAGTGCATAAGAGTGAGCATTTAAGATGTGTTGCTTTCAAAGACTATTTCATGGGTGGTAAAACTTACAGTATATTCTTGCACCAAATCTATGTGTGTCTACAAACTGTTTAAAGGAACAGAGCCAATATCTGCTGTTATTTGTGTTGCTATAAAGCCAGAACAATTTAGTAGTTACTTCTCTGAAAGTCAGGAAAGCAGAGTTTGGCCCCAGTAGCCTTTGTCCAAAAGAAGCAGAATTCAAGAATCCATGCTAAATATTTCTGGTTTTGTTTTTGATTATTTTTCACAATTTTCAAAGATCCAGGGCAATATACCAGCACTAAAACTGTACTAGTATCAGGGATTCTGTTTCACTCCTGATGCCTTTTTTTTTTTTTTTTTTTAATAGTAGCAAAGTACTTGAAATCATATACATGGTCTTGGATTTTTAAATTGCTGTGCATCCAAGGATTTCAGAGATCTTTATGACTACAGCAATCCCTATTCTCTTCCATGGGTAAGAAGTAAATTTTATGCAATTTTTACATACGGGTAGATGGAAGTACGAGATTACACAATATGGCCAAGAGTAGAGAGTGGTGTCAGTGACAGTTCAGGGAGTAGAACGTGAGGTGTTTAATCCAATTAACAGATCGGCAGGTTGAGGGAGGTGATTCTCCCCTCTACTCCGCTCTGGTGAGATCCCACCTGGAGCAATGCGTCCAGCTCTGGGGTCCTCGGTGCAAGAAAGACATGGACCTGTTGGAGCGGGATCATAAGAAGGCTGTGAAAACAGTCAGAGGGCTGCAGCACCTTTCCTGTGAAGAAAGGCTGTGAGAGTTGGGGTTGTTTAGCCTGGAGAGGAGAAGGCTCCAGGGAGACCGAATTGTGGCCTTTCAACATAGAAAGGGAGCTTGTAAGAAAGATGGAGACAGACTTCTTGCCAAGACCTGTAGTGAGAGGACAAGGGGCAATGGTTTTAAACTGAAAAAATTAAGATTTAGGCTGGACATTAGGAAGAAATTTTTTACAATGATGGCGGTGAGACACTGGGACAGGCTGCCCAGAGAAGTTGTGGATCCCCATCGCTGGAAGTGTTCTATGGTTCTATGATCGCTGTAACTGTAGTAACACATCATGAGATACAGGTTAGTTTGGGTCCTACTTCTCACAAATTAGCTGCACAGTTGGATGTCTGACCGCGCTGACTTCGGTGTGCTATTCCTAATTTCCCTATTGTAAGGGAGAAAAGAATTCAGCATGTAAAGTGCATTTAGTATACCTTTGTATGCATGTACCTACACACAACATACAGAAATACTCTAGTTATTATAAACTGAAGATCAAAATGTCAGAAATAAAGGAGTACACCATTGCCTAGTAGGTAACTTTCGATGCAATTCTATGGTTTTTGAGTGTTAATTACTTCATATACAAAAAGTATATAAGGTAATATCAAATATTCATTTGGAACATTGTACTATGCATCACCAACCGAGATACGATACATGCATATACGCAGTGACTTCACATTAACCAATACTGAATAATATGCTCTACAGTCTACAAGCTTGAACAGAGAGATACTTTGCATTTATATAGCACTCCTGACACAAGAAACTGAAATACTTTTAAATCAGGCTTAAGCATTGGTATCCCCACATCCCAGCTAGAAAATTACAGAACACAGATTGAACTGTTTTAACAGAGTTGGTGATTATTTGGAATAGAATCCATCATCTGATATTCATTTGACTGCTGTGACATTAGAAAGATTTCTAATGCGCTAGATGGATGAATGTTGCTAACCCCTTGGCATATTTTTTTATTATTTTTTTAAGTTTTAATAATCTTTCTATACAGAAAAACAGTTTCCTAAATGAGTCATTTTATTCATTCGGCTGCTGAGAGCTTGAGACATCAACTTATTTCTTAAAATATTTTATTGGGGGCAGATAGACATTTTATGACATGGTCACTTTTTTGTGCGTTAGTAGCTGTTGGGACCCAGGCTAAATCCTACGGTTTTGTTCCCCCGTGGGGCTGTCTGTCTCTTTAAATGAAAACTCGCTGTCTGTTCCGGAGGTGTTGGAGAAGTTCTCACTGGGGATGTGCTGTGACCTTGGTGTTGTGTGCCATTTGTGCATCATTAAAAGGTTGTAATGAAGTTCTGCCGCACACAGATTGTAAAAGGTCAAGCAGAAAGTTGGGAGCCAATGAGGTTGGGAAGAAAAATTGTGCTAGCAGCAGAGGTTGAGGGATTCATTATATTGATGCTATGGGGTTTTCAGCAGAGTAATAACTGAGTTAGCAATAGAATGTAAATCTTCTCAGCCACTTAGTCTGAGCCTGCTTCCTCTTGATTTGTGGGGATATATTTTTACTAGAGTACAGGAAAAGTCATTATGCTTTCAAGAAAGCCACTGGAACTAGTTAATGCATTGTAGGTAGAAAGAGAGAAGATAAACAGAACTGTATGTGGCTCATCTGTAAAAGCGGGGCATTGGCGACAGAAAGAGAGCGATTGTACCAAATGAAAACGTTTATGTAAATAATTGGAGTTGCTACACCGCATAATTGTAGGTTGGCAGGCTTTGGTTGGCAGGTTATGTCGTACCTATGTAGAATGCTGGGATAACAACTGTGAAGGCTGCCTTTATGGTTCGTAGCGCAGCAAGTGGTAGTGGTCTTCCAGAGTCATATCTCCATGGGAAGGTATCCTTCAGTCCCACAGACTTCATTATTTCTCCCCATTTCTCTGAAAAACAGCCCCTGTAATTGCAGAAGTATAGGTGTTCAGATAAAGCAACATTTAACAGACCATGGAACTTCTTTGCGTTACAGTTGAATTGAAATTAATTTAAGCTATTGTGCATTATAAAATAAAATGGCAGAATAAATCTAAACTCCGACTGCCATGCCCCTAGAAAAATTAGAAGTAACTAAAATGTATGGGACAATTTTACCTTCCAGTTCTCTGGATATACTAAATTATGTTCCTGCATAATTTGTCAAAATCTGCACACGGACAATGAGTTATATGAAAGGCTGTGGGTTTGTTGTACTTTTGTAGTCTTGCACGCGGGACTTTCCTCAATTGCTGTATAAAATTAGAGCTTTTTTGATACATATGGAAAAGCTGGCAATTTTTAATTGTTTTCCATGTTAGCAAATTGATCTCCTAGAAAGTGGTTTCCTTAATGTGGAAGAGGCACCAACTTGGCATCACCGATCTAAGACATTTTTTGTTAATTACTTAAATATGGAGATACTCAGGTGTGGGAACTAAAACCCCACATATCTCTGATTCTCATCTAACGCATATGGAAATCACCAAGAGTCTTTCCATTGCTTTCAGTGATAAAAGTCCGCAATATTTCCAGATTTTCCTCCAAAGTCTTGGTATTTCATCCCTATATTTATTTATTAATTGATATTATTTAGGGATTTACATCCAACAAGAGGAAAACTGCCCAAAAGCTTGTATCAACTTCACTAGTATCCACATGGAGGCTCATCATTTTCTATTCTTGAGTGGTATAGGAAGGATCAAGTCCATTACTCCTAAATGGTCCTAAAAACCTAAATGTCAGTGTTTATCCCTTTTCTTTCCTGGCAGGTGATCTTGTAACTAATCTAATGTGTCAATTACAGCCAGCTTTGAAAAAGGATACTCGAAGTATCTGGAGGAAAAAAAATACTGCGACTACAACGGGTTATTTGGCATCCAGTCAGCTTCCATCAGATCACTGTAAATTACCTGTCACATTATTCCATTTCTGAACATGCTTTGTTTCAACATCCTCGGCTAAACAGTTACATATTTTGTTCCTTCATTCTGTCACGCTTTCACACTTGCTATGCAGTTCTGTTTTGTTCTAGAAAATACCATCTCTCTACAGACTGTGATAAAAGAGCTCAGAGAGGTTTTCAAAGAAAGCTTTAATCAATATTGGAGGCATATTCTTTTGTGCATTGATTATGCTAAGGTGTTTAATTAATCAGCAGACAGTATTTTAATAGAGAAAAACATTACTGAAGGAAATTATAATGGAAAATTACAGAAAATTCTTTTTAACACCAGCTTGAAGATTTCCCTTAACACACACACACCCACCCCCTCCAGTGCTGTGAACCTGAGACAATGCTGCTAATCCAAACCTGTTCGTTTTGGAGGCTTTTACATTCATTTGGTCCCAAGCTCCATCAGTCACTTATCTCTACAACTGAAAATTTCAACACCCAGAATTACATAGTATTTCAAAAACTGAAGGATCTTATATCCTGGTGTGGCCCCTCTTCCTTAAGTATATTACAGAATCAAATTCCTGAAGTCTGTTGCAGTGCTTTTGAGATATATATCCTTTTGGAAGCTAATTCAGAGAGACCCGGTTTGTAGGTATTTCAAGCACAGTCTCAAGAGTCAGGCTCCCAGAGTTTTGTCTGCCCCAAACAGAATCAGCCATACTTCTGGCATTCCTGATGGATTTTAACATCCATCTTTGTAAACTTCCAGAGAGGAGATGACTGTATTTTACCATCCTTATAATTAGATATTTTTTCCTAATTATTATCCAAAGTCTCTCTTGCTTCACTCTTATTCCTGATACTGCCTTCCATGAAGGAGGGATTAATTGCAGGAGTCATTTACATATTGGCCGACTGTTATCAAGTCTCTCTTTATACCGTCTACCTCAGCTTAAACATTTTATTTCATGGTGTTTCTTGTCATCGCTGCTGTTCCCTGAACAATTCTCTCTCCTTTTAGTTCCTGTCTGTGAAGGTGGTCTCCGAAAGCAGAGGCGGTGCTATAGGTGAAGTCTTTCCAATGCTTATTAGAGCAGAAAGGGTCATTCTCCATGTCCTAGAGGTGATACTTCTGTTTGACATCTTGTTTTATGAAAAGGCTTCTGCTGAACGCGTGAGCTTTGGATAAAGACCAAAATGCAGATCCGTTCTGGGCAGTAAGGGTACAGGTAGCACGGCATAACTTCATGCCCGCGGCTTCCCTGCGGCTTCCACACTCAGTTCAAAAGCAAAGGATTCTTAAACTCGCTGTCTCACCGCTCAAATTCATGACTTTACCTTTTACTTAATCCAAATGAGGTACAAGCAGTATTAATTAACTACAAACGCTTTCTTTGAAACTTCCAATACTGCAATTTTAGCTCCCAGTTGGGCTTCCAAGGGTTAAGAGTGTGCACTATGCCGGTATAACCAGCATATTCAGGTACAGGCTTCGTTATCTTTACCCCACCTGCTCTGACTTCACTGTTCAGGATCCATAAGGATGAAAGGAGTAGAAGGCTGTAGAGAAGTAAAAATGAAGGAGTTAGAGTAATCAGCTGTCGCTCTGTGCATTCACATAAGGCAAAGCTCTGTTGAGTAAGTAACACCTTCTTGCCTAATTATTTCTAAACCTGAATTATACTTGGTTAAGGCATTATGTTTGGTGTCCTGTTGTATCTGGAAATCTTACTTGCGTTGAAGAATGTAAATCGCACAGTGATTATAATATTTGCTATTTATATTCACTTTATATTCACAATGTACATTGCATCAGGTAATAAGGCTTTCACTTCTATTTATCAATTCTCTTTTTGCTAATATGTTATAAATGTTTTGCTAATTATAATTGATGATACATGAGACATTATGTCACGATTCCATTACAGCATCATTCGTTCAGTAAGTTATCTCTATTGTTGACAGTGCAATTGTTTCACTGCTGGAGAGTGAAAAATAAGATATGTTGCCAAAAATAGCACCTTCAGAATAAAAATGAATCATAAACACCTGTGAATTGTTTAGAATACGTATAATCTGTTTTCAATTGGTTTCTCACAATCACCCACAATCACTGAAAAATTAAAAGCTGCTTTTTGATTCCTTTTTCTTCTCTTATTAAAAATGTGACTCATACCCAAATAAAACACTTGGCGTGCATACTCGGGGCTACATGGAAACCTGAAGTACAAACACTTGTTTGTAAGATGGAAGCATTTGCTTGAGTTCAATAATCAGAAGATGTTAGGTTTGAAATTGCAGATCGTTAATTTTCCTGGGTTTTGTATTAAACTGACATTTGCAATACCTTTCGTTTAGAAAATGTAGTTTATAAATGCATACTTTTTTTACCGTGAAAGCAGATGCAATCAGAATTTTGTAGGGTGCGGAATCATTGCTCTCATAGTTACCATATACTTTTAAATTTGGTTCAATGTGTTGGGATAGACAAACTTGGTGTATGGTGTGGCACGTGATTAAATATGATCTACTGCTATAATGATTATTTTTTAGTGCAGTCATAGGTTCCAGTTTAAGTTGTATAGATTTACCGGTTACTGAAGAAGAGGTGGAGAATGCATTGCAGTATCGGTGCACGTCTGGTGTAGGATCCTCTCACCGTCACAAAGAAATCTTGTTGTGTGTGACTCTAGCCTCTATAGAGGCTGTTTAGGATAGATTGGAAAAAAAAATCATGAACGTAACATTCAGAAAAAAGATGCAGCTACGTACTGTTATACCACCTGAAATCTCCGGAAGCTGTTGCTGACCTCGCTGGGCAAAATACGGACTGTTTTCTCAGCCCATTTTTTGCAAAGCGCTGGTGGCAATGAACTTACAGTGCTATGGCTAGCGTTAAAAATAGCATAGTGGCCCAAATGGAATACTATTCTGACGAATTATGTTGTAAAGTTCTGAGCTATGCGGAGTTCTCCATTTCGAGTCATACACGATATTTTGTAATCCTGTTTTTGCTGTTCAAAAATGCATCTTATTATTTTCAGCAACAAATTGTGCTAGAGATTGTGAGTCTTGGAAAATGACTGAGCTTCTATTGAGGCCAATTTTTGCAACAGTATGGTAATGAAGCTTGAAAAAAAGTCTCCATTTTCATGTTGAACCATATAATAGAGTTAGCACTTCAGTGCCCAAATTATGTAAGTGACAGAGAAAGGGAGAAATCAAGAGCCCTGCTCCCAAAGCAGTTGAATTAAACAGGCTTCAGATCATATTGAGAATCTGTGCTTGTGCTACTTCTATTATTAGACGGAAAATTCTTTCCTGTAGGGCATTGTTAATGAGCCAATAACTTTTGGAGTTACTCATTATATTCCCCATCACACTCGTGCTCCTCGGGATACCCACCTTCCGCGCCCAGCCCATCCGCACCGCTGTTCCTACTGTATTTCTGCTGAGAGATCCAAAAGGAAATGGTGTTACCTTTCATGTAATTTAACAGCTTTAACTTTACTATCTCTTGCGGTGGCCTTCAGGCTATTACTGAGCTTTGAGAACACCCACTTCTGGACAGGTCTGACTGTCTTTCCCAGTGCGAGTCTGTTGGAGCTTTGTCGCAGTGTGGAAGGATAAGGCTGCGAGGGAGGACTCGCGCTAGCAAAGTCCCTTACCTGGCCCTTGTTTCGTGGGAAGCTATTGCAAACGGATGTTTTTATTTACGAAGGCTTGTCATCACTTCTATTGAAATTTAACGGTGTATTGCTGCGAGATGGGGTCATCGGGCCGCTTATTAACTTGGCCAGAAGAAAAATAAAAATGCCTTTTGGGCCCCATTGACAATATTTCTTGAGTACCTGCTATTTAATCACCTTCCTGCTATGTTCAGGTTGTCAGTTATCTCTATGACATATTTTATTTAAGTGTATAGAATGAGATGCGGTAATGATTTCTACATTCGTAGTAATGAAGTACTAACTTCCCTACGGTCTCTGGAATTACTGTGGCTCAACAGCAACAGAGGTACTTATGACACCAAAACCCAAGTTGCTGTATTTTATACCTTTGCTGCTGGCACTCAATTTCTAGGTGGTTACTTAACCAATTAAAAATGGTTTATCACTTTTAATTACCTGTCTAGTTTACTTTGTTTTCTAATTTATCAAACCAGGCCAGAATATTTTATACGTGCTTACTTTGTTGCTAACGTACAAGGCAGCTACGTGCCACATTGTGTACGTGCAGCTAACGCTGCCTCTGAGAATAGCATTATGAGAGTTGGGAGGAATGTTTTTTAAATGTCGTTTCAAGGATCCTAGACCCAAATTGTGACTTGTCTTATAGTTTCAAGTGCGTCCCAGGCTGTAAATAGCAATGTTTGCAAAAACCCCACATTAACATCTGAGAAATTGCATTCTTTTCCTAGGAGCTATTCTAGGGGAATCATTTTGCACTTACTTCCTTGCTGAATTTACAACAAAACCAGCTAAGTAAGAGGGTACTTTCCTCAGAGCTGTGTACTTACTTTTGGCAATCTTGCTGACGGAAGAAGGCAAGTGAACACCAAGCGAAGGCAGACCAAGTGGAATCTGCAGGGCTCCAACCGCGCATGGACACGTGCTAAGTTTCCCCACTCTCCTCTTCTTTCCATCTTAAGCTTACAGACAGGGTGTTTCCAAATGTTATCTAGGACTTCTCTTCTAGAGCTCTGGACTAAATGCCAGTTTTGTATTTCCTTTATGTTAATGAAAACATTTTGATGGCAAACATCAGGATTAGTTACTGGTTCTTACCCTGGACCTGTTGATGCTTGTCAAGACAGCTGACTTTCTTCTTTTTCCACCTCTTTCTCTTGGTTTTCTTCTAGACTGCTTTTCAGGAAGTCCTTCTTTGATGCCATCCTGCATTCTGTGAGGGTTCTTCCTTACAGCTGTGTCCTGGTTGCTTTCTCTTTTCCCTCTGTGCCTCACCTTTGATTGGTTTCATTTGCAACTAACTTACATAACCTATTCTATGATGCTGAATCAAAACCCTACCTGTCATCTGTCCAAACTGACACCCCAGCAACTCCAGAGGTCCCATGTCACGGTTTAGTTTTAAGCTAAATTCATCATAACTAAAAGAGAATGCTTCCTCCTTATCCTTCCCCCATTTCTTTCCCTTTTCTTCCCCAGTTGCTGCTCTCTTACCTGATGAAGATGAATAGCACTATATTCTGCCTCTAAAAGCGTATTTAAAATTACTTCTAAATAATAACCTTACAAGTGTGAGATCAGTACTTAGCTATATGGAAGGCTTCTTGACTAATTTTTAGTTTGTTTCTCTCAGTTCTCCTTTGTTTTATTCCTTTGTTGTCTTGATTATAACCAAGATTTCCAATTCTTTGGGGGAAATCTGGCTGCACAGCACCTGCTATTAAGCTAACCTGACTGAGACTTATAAATGATGTTGTGGTGAAAGTAAGTCAGAATATACTAACAGACTGCATGGAACTATCAGAAACGATTAATCTTTGGGGAGTTATTGAAATGAAAGCCTTATCTCATAGGATTTCAGTGACGAACTGAAGCTGAAAGTCAAATGAAATGCGTTCCATTAATTTTCAATAGTCCTCTTATCTGCGTGTGCACGCCCTGTAAGACACAGAGGCACCTCATGTTCCCCCTTACCGCATAAAAATCCTTCGGCTGAATCCTGCAGGCTGGTGTGAACCTTGCTCCCGAACCTAGTAAGCTCTTCGGTACGGGCTGAACTTGACCTAAAAGGGATTGCATCCTTGAAGAGTTTGTATTTAGCGCATTCTTTTCTAGTTTTCCATAAGACTGCTCAGCAATCGTGGCCTCGGTGGCTTTAGAGAAAATATTTCACACAATCACTCGCGGAACGTTCAAGGGAAACAGCCGGTGAGTCTACGGAGAGAAGTTTCCATCCTGACATGTGACTCATTGTTAAAGTGAGTTTACATTGTTTGGGTGTACCCTTAAGGCGCTGCGCTGGGAAGCCTGCAGTAACCACGCAAAGGAGTCACGTTTGTGGCCAAGCTTCAGTATACCACAGAATCCCCTTAGAAAAGGAGAGGCGGGGGGGGGGGGGGGGAGTAATTTGCAATGCTTGAGGCACTCGGGTATAAATTGCGCTCTCTTCTTCTCTGACTGACAGAGCTCAAGAAGGTCAGACTGTTTTTGAAAACTTATAAACAAAAGATTATACGCCCGTTCGCGTGCACACAGCTGCGCGACAGTGCTGTGTGACAAAATGTCGGGCAGAAGGTACAAACATGCTGGTGCAATGACCTCTAACAGTAAGAAGTCCTTCTAGAACTGGCAATCGTCACCTAAACTGGCAGTTGCAACTTTTAGGCAGCAAATTTCCCAGAAAATAGACCATTAATCAATTTAGAAAGCAGGAGATGTAACTGATGAGAGCAAAGACTGGCATCTTGATCGAAATACACATTTTATTTACTTGCATTCATAGGTGATGTGGGCTGATTTGAGCTGAGGTAGAGCCTTCTAATTTGAAATGTTTTGAGTACAGATTTTATAGAAGTCAAAGAAATTTCTATTTGATGGCTCTTCATGGATTTACGTATATTAAAGTGACCGTCTGGGGGGGAGAAGCCCGCCTATTTATTTGTTTATTAGTAGTTCAGAGAACTGCAGACTGCTTAAGTCTGTGGGTGTATTGGTCTTTCCCCAACAGAAACACTCTCGCTTTTAAGATGACAAAATAAAGGCCTTAATAAAGACATTTTGGTTACGCTTCTAGTGCTTTACCTGCAAAATAAACCTGCAGGATTATTAGCCTGGCACCATTAGGAACAAAACATTCCCTTTAAAAAGCAAATGGAAACATACTTTGCAGGAACAAACAGGATTCAGCCATGGTCGTTGGGTGATAGGCACTATTTCTTTTATTGTGCTTTATGAGAAGTAAGACATGAAACATAACATTTTGAAAGAACTATTAAGTGAATGAGGTGGATGGAGGAACAGGGCAGAGAGGTTTGGGAGAATTTGTGTCTGATCTGCTGTAGGGACACGTGGTTAGAAGCATTAGCTTGTCCGTGGTTTACCAAGCTCTGTTGGCAGGCAGCCTGTAGAAATGCGTCCTTCTAGTCCAACACAGCGGGGGGGGGGGGGGGGGGAACAACCACCACAAACCCCAACACTTAAACCACACAGAAGTAGTAGGCAGGAAAGCCTGAGACTGTACGTGTGGTCAGCAACCCTGCGTCATTATCCAGTTTGTTCCCTCCCTGCGGTGTGTCCAGACCCCAACGTACAGACCTGTGGGCAGGTTCCAGTTGCAGAAGCATGGGTGCAAAGCCCTGTTCAAGGTGCCCAAGACACCCTGCACCAAGGCAAACGCAACACAGGAGTTAGGGAAGACTCCCGGCCTTTCGGATCAGCAGCTGAAGGTGGGGCAGGGTAACTTACACAGCCTGAAAAAAGGCTGGACACCCACATCCTGCCCTCCCAATCCCATAGGATTAGTGAGATTTCTATTTAAGAAGTGAGGATTTATGCTTTAATAAGTAAGCGTCCTGATTTCTGAAAGGGCTAAAATTACATAATGAACCTTATTTGCTAGCCAAACCATGGATTTAGGCAGCGGAGGGTATCCAATTTTTTTTTTTTTCATTAAATAACTAGCCCAGCATCCAAGTTTATGGCAAATATAGAAGGATCTCACCCTGCTTATGTAAACATGCACTAATTGAGCTACGAAGTCTATCCAGACACTCCACTGTATGCAATATGACATAGTAGGAAGAGGAGAGACGAAGCAAGCCAATTCCTCCTACCACTTGTTGCTCAACTCATGTATTTTATATGGCAGCACGTGAGTTCTCAAAACTGTTTTGAAAAAGCAGGTCTGCCTGCTGGAGAATGAAGTCGATTGGGACGTTAATATTTTGATATAATTACTAATCCCTTCTGCCACCTCCGGGAATGATTTGTCTCATGGCTGTGCCAAAGCAAACTTATTGCAGATTTCTTACGCACACTAAGCATGAATGTTTTTTCTTGTATCTATGATTAATACGCTTTTTTCTGTCTCCTAGCTTACTACTATCCTAATGTCTCTTTCAAACGTCACAGTTCTAAATGATAGGAATGAACCAATCCGTTGCTTTAAATTGAATTGATTAAACTAAATTGAATGATAAAATAATGAATGCATAAAATAGATGATAAAATAGTTTTAACTGGGTCTGACCACACGTCCTTTCTCTCTGTAAAGTGCGTGTTTTCCGTTCCTTATTTGCCGTCTCTAGTGAATCTTGGCTACTTTGGTCCTGTGTTTATGATTTTAGCAAGTACCTGTGGTAAACAACCATCCTCTGTGTACTAGGGCTTTTATGGTTTTTATTGTTCCAGTTCTAGCAGTCTAGCTTTATTTCCAATGAGTCTAAAAGAAATCTCTACTTTCTGTCTTCACTCTCTTGAAAGTTCAAGTTGTTTGGAGCAGCCTTGGGTTTGTGGGTGACTTCTTTCACGGATTTTCTCATCACTAGGGGTGCTTCGTCTTGCTGTAGAGGTTTTATCTCCAGTGAGGCTCACCTCCTTGAAATGTTTTCTCGTTTTGTAAATACTGAAGACAGGGTGAACTGCCCTGCCTTAAAAGAAAGCACTACAGCATTTCAAGCTTATTGTTTTAGTTATCGTTAGGGAGCTTCTTGTGAGTTTGTGTTTGGATTTCTTTCATGAAAATCAATGAGAGACTTTTAAAGCATTTTCAAAACTTCTAAGGTGTGGTACGACCTCAGTGAAAACTGGGATGATGCCAGGATGAGTAGAATAAGTGTAATTCAGGCGTAAAGGACCAAATGTGAATTCATTCTTTTTAGTTCAGCAATGCCAATCAATTAGCTGTCACCTTACGCTCATGTGCAGGAAGAATACGGGGCAAAGTAGCACCGTTTAACCCCTTCTCGCATCTAAAAGAGATTGCCTAAAACTCAGGCCACTTCTTTCTGTTCCTACAGCAAGGTATTCCAACAGCTACAACTTTTCCTCACTCAGGAGGAGTGCAGAGGCAGCTTAGCAGCGAGAGCAGTGGGGAAAGGGGAATAAACATACGTTTTTATCTTAATGGCACGTGTTAGCCTCCCAGCCCCTCGTATGTAAACGCTTAGGTGTTAACCAGTCACTGTAATGTTACGATTAGGAGATGCCAATACATCAGGAGTATAACCATGTAAATACATTGTACGCGCTTTTCTGCTCTCCTCTTTATTGTTGTGATTGGGTTTTTTTGCACCCAGATAACCTCACAGATTTCACAAGAGTGCCTCTTAAATTAAGTGAGATCGGGATCGGTGGTCTCCTGCTTTGGGGCCAATTTTGCTGGTTCATCTGCTGAGCTGTGCTTTGCTAACTTCACAAAATCACTTTAATTCCAGTTAAACTATTTCATGTTATCAGTGACCTCAAAATGTGCTACGCTGGTTATACAGGGTAAGGTTAAGGCTTTTCTCTCGGAACTATCTCATTGAATTAGGGGGCAGATTCTGAGCCACTGTAAAGTGCCATAATAAAAATTGATCGTAGGGGAGCTACGCTACTTTGCACCACGTGAGAACATAGCCCTTTGTAAACCTTAATTCTTCTTTTTTTTCACTGGCTGTGTTATTTTAAGGTAACAATTAATCTATTACGTGCATCTAGCTGCTAGAGCAATGGAAAGCCTACAGTGTAGTACAAATCAGAAGCTAGCAGAGGCTTTAATTTAGTCAGAGACAAGCTCTGAAGGCAGTCAAAGAGCCACTGATGGAGTTCAAATGCTCTTTGTCCTGCAAAAATAAAGAGCCGGTTTGTTCTGCCTTTTTACATTAGCATCTTCCACCTTGCGGGAAGAAAAGGAGGAAGAGCTGTAATCCCAAGCTCTTGTTTTTAACAAAAAAACAAACATTGAACTCATTGGTTTTACCAAAACTTTAGCTGTATGGCAAAAAGATGCAGTTTGCAATGGCATTTAACAAGTTTTACAGACTGTATGGTTTACACCCCAGAAGGATCGGGTGGTTAAGTAACTATTTCTCCTTTCTTATCTTATTTTCCCTTTTATTTCTCCCACCACCCTGTGACCAGTGCAGTGCTGTGACAGATGTTGCCAGCTAAAGAATGGGTTTTGAGACCTGCCGGGTGCCAGGCAGCTTCCACCAAAGATGAAACACTCAGTATCTTACATTCACAGGGCTCGAGCTCTCAGACACAAGATCCTCGACGTTTGGCAGGGAATACTTCTTGACTGTCAAAAAACCCCTTTGACAGCAGTTTTTACTACCTAAGGAGGAAAGTAGTTATGATCAGAACACCTGATTATAGGACACCCGGCGTGGACTAGTTTGCTTCTCAAACAACAGAAAAGCGTTTTAAATTTTTAACTGATTAGGCAATTAGTCCTTGCTTTGTTCCTTTTGGATCAAGTCATTCACGTGTGCTTGTAAGAATCTCCCTTTGCTAAACTGAAGACGCTTTTCTATTCTATATCCTTCTTCTATACCCAATAAGACCTAATATCAGGTAAACATCTTCCCCTCACCTCAGGAATTGTTTCGGTAGTTCGAAGACTGACCTGGAGTTGAAGAATCCCTTCTCTTTTGCTTTGTTTGCAGGAAATGGTTTGTGTAGCACTCTCACTCTCCACAGCACTTTCTGATAGTAGTTTCTTCCAAGGACATCACCCCATTCTCTTTGCAAATTACTATTATTTTCAACAGGGTTCGAAGAGGGTCCCAGGGTTACTGCTTTTACTAGTGGATAGATACAATTTCATCTCTACAGCATTCAGTAGAAGACAATGCTTTTATTATTACCTTTAGCTTTATCCTGTGGAATAGCATTAAAGCCACTTAGTGTTCAGTGCTTTTGAAGAGTCGTGTTTGAGCTGTTTATACCTGTGCAAAGCTCAAGTGGCAAATTAAGTTCAATTACTATCTGTCCACTTGCCTTATCTACCTATTTCCAGAGACACTTCTTTTCTGAGTTTTATCTCTGGATTCTATCTCTAAAACTTCAACTTTTTCTAGCCCAGACTCTCCATAGTGTGTGCATTAAAAGGGCTATCCAATTATATTTATTATGGGTATTCATTATGGAGAAAGGCTTCTTTTAAAATCTGAAAGTCTGCAGCTTGCCTACGTGCCTATAAGAGCAAAACAATAGTGTGAGTGTCTACACAAAGAAGTACTAGATCAAATGAGGATTCTCTTAACATGGTTCACAGTAAAAGCCAAATTCTTCATAATTTTCTTATTCAGACTCTACGGTAAAGAAGCCCAGTATATGTTTTTACCCCTCCTTCGTATGCCTGGCTAGGTCTATGCGCTTTTGCCAACCCTGTTCTTCATCACAAATATCCAGCACGTATCACGTGTGTAAGTCTGCCTTGATCGCTATATACAGTTGCTCAATGGAAGATTGTTTTACAGACTAAATGGGGAAAAAAGTCATTGTTTATAATTAACCGCTGGTGTCATAGGGATTCCTTTAAATGAGACTATGTGAGAATTACGATATTCTTATGTTTCCTTATTCTATTGCTGTCATTAAAATTACTGTATTTACTAAATTGTTAGTATGCTTGGCAAAACAGAATGGAGGGTGTGTGTAAACATGTACGTGAATGCGTGTGCACATGTGGGTATATACGTGTATTTCTAGCCCGTTACACAGCACTTGGTAATGGACAGACCTCAGAGAGGCATGTAAGATTGTAGGAAGTGGAGCTGTAAAACTTCTACGTAAAGACACAGCTACTATTGAGAAATTTGCCCTGCAGAATAAAATAGGCCACAGAAAAGAGACGGCTTTATTTAGAGGATGAACTTATTGGTTATGCTACATAACTTTGGAGCTTTTGGGCTTATTGTCTCTGGTGTAAAGCATGGCTATATCATCCACAGACACCGAGCAGCTATGCTGCTTTTCTTCAGGATCTGATTTTTCAGGGACTGACTAGACCGATTAACAAAAATCGGTTACCTTGGATTTAATTTTCTATATTTTATGTGCGAATGAGTGTATTGTCTCAATAAAAGATATATTTTGATACTTTCAAATTAGATTTAATCAATATGTGCCATATTTACCAATGCTGAGTCTGAAAATTAAAAAGTAAAAGAAATTATAAACCAAGGGAAATTTAAAATTAAAAAAAAGAATAGCTGTGGCCAAAATTAAGATACCAAAATGTCATCCCATCAGTGTCTACTGTTAAGGGCTGTCAGTGGCCCGTTTAACGTTATAAGTTCTTCCCAGAATCTTGATTTTTCCCAACATCTGATAATGCAGTAAAACAGGATATTGTTATCATGTACTTCAGTCCGGAAGGAACTGAATGTATGGTAGAGTGTCTTCATTACTTGAATTGTCAAATTATCCAAAATTTATTCAGTTCTACAGTTCTTTGGCATAAAAAATTCTCGCTGACTTCAACAGCAATTCCCTGTATTAAACAGACAAAGTACACATACTCTGTAACTGCAAGAAGGCTTCTTTTTTTATGTGAGCCCATTTTGAAAAAAAGCATAAATTATTCTCAAAGGCTACTCAGCACACTTATCAAAGGTCTGAGTTTGCAATTCAGATGGGAAGAAAAACACTCTGATTTCATAGGTCAACAGTCTGGTAAAAGATACCTTTTATTTTGAAGAAAAAAACGGGACACCAGACTCCTGTGTACTACTTGGGAATTCCAGCTTGAAGGAGAAGTTCTTTCTGGAAGTTGAATCATGGTTGATAGTTTCTCGTGTTTGCAGAATGTGCAAAAATGAACACTATAGTAAACTATGGCAATATTTGACCTATATGTAGTGTATTCCATAAAGAAAATAGGTTAAAAACTGGTATATAATAAATAGATTATAATAAATCATTGCATACCTTTGGTGCCACCTATATGCAAGCAATGGTGCAAGAAAGTTAAAGCGCATTCCTGGAAAATATGTTGATTGAACTCACTGTCAGTAACATTCACCCCCAAAGAAATGGCAAATAAATTTATTAAATGGGAAGCTGCCTACTTAATAATAAGTTATTGTCTTCTAGTATAATGACAGAATATTATTTTATCCTACAAAGACTTCTTCCAATTAGCCAGCTTCACACTAAGACACAATAGGAGCTTTGTATCATATTGCTTTGAATGAGATTCTTGCAATTAAATTTTTGAAACCAACTTCGTCTTTTTAAAAGAAAACTTTAAAATCAAGCCTAAAAAATCACCAAAGTTATTGTGTAAGCGCTTGTTGGCTTATCAAATTTCAATTATAAATCACAGAGAGTTTGAACTGGCTTTTATTTCATTAGTTGTATCTGTCTTATATTTCATTTTGTGCACATCACTTGCAGGATTTAAGTCTCCATACTTTGCTATTGAAGTTGCTTTTTTTTATATCCAGCATGACTTAATAACTGAAAGATGCCAGGTGGAATCTTGTTCAGTGTTGCTATTAACTTGCTACACAGAAACTATTAAGCTTTTACAGGAACTGCGTTTCAGCAGCAAGTATCTAGTTCTGTAGAATGATTTCATTTTATACCCACGTAGGAAGAACAAGTTGATAACGCTGTCTATGCCACCTGAATGTAAAGCCACAAAACTGCAGGTCTGTTCATAAAATTTTTGCTGTCTTACTAAAAGGTGCAAAATATTTATACTATTTCTTCAGAGAAAGCATGAAATGGAAGCATGTAGTCCAGCCAAATACAAGTAATTCAGACTATCGACATTTGCCACAAAAACAATTGAACAGGTGATTTCATATTTCAGTGTCTTTGCCACTCTCTATCGCTGTTAATGGTTTTGAATTCAAGCATCGCATGCTGTATGAAATCCTGTATTTCAGTAATATATGCTCATATTTGTTCCTTGTTCATGGCAATAAGAGTGGCATAGGATCTTTCGTGCGAATCACTTGACAAAGTAATTTTTGAAAAAGATACAGAAGCGAGGATGCAGGTAGGTCAGGGGCATGGCAGAAGGCCAAGAGCGGTGGAAATGGTTATACGGCCTTGATCTTGTGTCTCCTAACCCTCAACAGTTAATAGACAAGTAATGCAGACATCCGCTATAAGAATATGACGATGTTAATGCTGCAAAATAGGGAGATGTTCCGAAGTCTGAATCTAAATGATGACTGTTGAGGTGTTACTGCACCTTTGCGTTCTGCCCCTTAGGGACAAAACAAGCGCAAATACTATGCAGATATCATACCTTATAACAACTACCCCCTTCCTCAATATGTACAGGCTTATCTGGCATTTCAGTGTTGCAGTCCAAATCATATTAGGGTTACTTGCAGCATAAATATTTCCTGTGTGCACTCATAGGTTAGAAAAAAAAAAAAAAAAAACCAAAACCAAAAAAACCCAACCAAACAACCCCGTAGGTAACAGAAATCCCAGTGACCTCACCAGGGTCAGAATTTCAGCTCTGGAATTAAGACACCAAAATGATTTTCTTTCTACAGGGATGTTTCTCAAGCCTTTCTCTAGATCATGCATGCAGCTCTGCACAGAATATCGCCTTCAGTGTCTAATAATCAATTTTCATCTGAGAATAATGAGACAAAGAAGCATCTTACAATGTGATTGCCAACCTGTAAAGAAACTCTTTTTTTTAAAAATTGAAGATGTTATAATTAATTTCCAAGCTTTTCAAGGAAGAGACTTTAAACACTTCGCTGATGGCTAAGCGTTGTTTAAGTTGTCCTGTAATTGGAGGTTCCTTTTTATGACAGATCTGAAATAGATCTCAAGTAGGCCGTAGAAAAAGAATACCATCTCTTTAAAAAAAATCAATAGCTTTCAAGGCCCAGGATGGCCTCTGTGCTGAGATTAATAAAGCTTGACAATGCGTTCTGAATGCAAGCAATGACTTCTATTACAAGGGGAAAAATGAAAAAGCTGCTATTACTGACATAGTCAATAGATTGCACCTCAGTGTATACTGTACTTTCTACATTTTTAATATAAATGTGTTCAGTTTCAGAGACGGGAGCATTATCAGCATTCATTTTACTTGAGGCAATAATGTGAGAAGTTGCGTCTTGTGTAATAAATAAATAACCTGTCTTTAAAACCATTTACTTAGATCGCTTTTCCCAAATGCTTATTTAGAGGTGCTCTGTAAGGTGTCATATACCAAGACAGCCAGGTTATAGGGATTTTATAAAACATACTTTCTTTATTTTATACATAATATAATGGATTGTGAGGTATTTCTGTTCCGCCAGTTTTAGAAGTAGTATAACGGCAGACTTGTACAAGGGGGAGATGGTGTGATTTAATGTGGTAAGTTGAAAAGCGTGGCGTGAGGCGCCCGTGTTTTTCAGGGGTTCTTGGTGGTCATGAAGACCTGCCAGTAGAGACCAAAAAGCTCTCCACCCTGGCTGGCAATTGCCCTTCTTTCAATTTGAGACTTATCTTTTTCTTTCATCATTTCTCTGGACTTGAAAGAATGGAAGAAATTATCTTCTCTCTGTAAATACACACGTTCAGATCTCCGCGATGTTTTTGGCACCCACTTGTACTAAGAAATTATCTTCTCCGTGTAAATGGATCACGTTAGGTGGCACTTGATTATAAAATAAGGCACTGAGTTAATTCATGCTTTGTGCAGTCTCGTCTCTGAATCTGTCTTGGCAAATACATTCATGTGAACAAAACCTTTCCAGTCTGTTCAGAAGGATAGGGAAGGAAGTATATATTGCATAGGTAGCTTATGGGAACATAAAAATGAGAAATAACGACCAAACTTTGAATTAGTTCTAACAGTATCTAATATTGAAGGAGGCGTTTTGTACTCATCTGATGTCTGGCCGTAACAGATTTTTCTTGTAACGTAATCAGAACAATGGGCCTGATAGATCTCCAATGCCTCTTCTACATCAGCACAAATGTGCTGATTTCGTTGGAGTGACCCCTGATTTACACTGTTGTAAAGAAGGAAGAATCAGGCTGTAAATATATAAGGGAGGGAAAGCATAACTGTCTTAGGCTTTTGGAGACTCTAAGTACAAAATAGAGGAAGATTTATGTAGAGTGGCTCAGGGGTTGTAGCTAGCATAATAGGCTATAACGGAGCACAGGAAATTTAGGCTGACTGGAAACAGCATGGTTTACTGTTCTGTGGCTTAGCTACCCATGGCTCAAGGTGAAAACTCCATTGGTTAACAGATAGCCGTGTTTCCGACTATAGCTTAAAGAAACAGGTGGTAGTGAAGATATACCATTTACGCATTCCTAATTCTGTACTCTTCTAGTGTTGGACCTGGTTTGTAACTCGGAAAAATCTTCCCCTCCTGAGACCTCCCGCTTCAAATGGCAGATTTTGAAGTTAAACCTAAAAGTTTATTCTTGCTTTATTCTGCAAAGGAAATCTCATTTCACTAATAAGGGTGCTCCGTATAAAGTCTTCTGCAATACTTTCTTTAGGTCATACAGGGAAACCTAATTTAGAAATATTACAGAAGGCAAAACTTACCATTTTCTGTCCTAGAACTCAGCACTGATCTGATTACTTTTGACTGTTATTCCAGGTTATCTACCTAATTTGTCTACAGTGTTATTACCAACATGTGTTTTCCCATGAGGAACATATTAATTTGGTCGTTGCCCTGGGGAAATCTAAACAACAACAGAAAAAAAAGATGAAGTACAAAAATTCTCTTTCATAAAAAGGAACACCATATACACAATAGATGACAGGTTTGTATTTAGAAGAGCGTTGAAATCAAAGTATTTTCAGTCTGCCCTTTCCAATATAAATTCCTCATTTCAAAACATAGTGTTCTGCATAATTAGATCACACAGTTTCAGCATCTGGGCTGTGTGTCAGTCTGTTAAGTGCTGTGGTAAAAGCTATGGGTAGTAGGAACAATGCAAGAAACCGATGCCCACCTACAGAGCTTCTGATGGACAGACTCTCTCGCTCCGGCTTTTCCTACTTTATGCTGGACGAGGTGCTGTTTTCTGGCGCTCTTTCCCACCTCTCCTCTCTGTGGCTCTTTCATAGGCACAAAATCACCAGAACTGGAGCGGTGGTGACAGTTTTGATGGTGACATAGTTTCCGTCTTCTGCCTCCCATACAGCAGGGTGGCTGTGAGAAAATTCAGCCTTGAGCTGCAATTTGCGATTGCCCACTCATTTCATCTGAAGCGCAGTCATCTAATGACGGCGTTTCTTCATCTGGAGATAACGTGACAGATAAAATGGGGCTCTGTGAATCACACCATGTATGCGCATGAAAAGATTATTTTAATTTCTAATTGAGTGAGTGTGTCGGACCAGCAGAGCTGAGACCCCTTCCAGCATGGAAGGACAATATACGAAACTTCCTTAGCAAATGCTCCTGTGCTGCCCTCCCTACTGTTCCTTACTCCTTTTCCTTTCCTTTGGAGGTAATGAGGAAGCAGCCAGAAGCTTGATTGTGATAGTTGGTAATGAGTGAAGTACAAAATTAAATATTGTAAAAGAACATTGAGCTATTGATTGTTAGCTCGTTTTCCAAGTAATTTATAAAGGTACAGAACATGTTATGGAAAATGATAATTTACGTGGATAAAAAGTAACTCCCTAGTTTCTTCAGTAGACATATCCTTTATTAGGTCAGAGCTTATGGTTGTTTTAACATAAAAAAAACTGTATAAAACCAACTGTGGATTGCTTATGTTGAAAAAATAATTTTGAAATGTCTTTTTTGTTGAAGAATGATATACTATTATTCCTATTTCTTGTTTTCAATTAATTCCTTTAATTTGTAAGTGTAGTTTTGTTACCAATGACTGAAATTCAGTAAAACTCAGGTGAGAGTTTCAAGTATTACTACAAATCCCTTAATCTCTCGGAAGCAAAATGTTTATGAACACCCTGAGAAGCTTCTATTATACTAGAGAACCATATAATCAAAGATATCAAGCTTCTTAAAGTATAGACCTGTTCCTTCATATTTTTAAAGAAATAACCTCTTTTGAAAACATGGGGTTTATGTAAAAAAAATAAATAATTATTTAGCAAAAAGCTGGGTGATGTCTTAATACTCTACTGGATTCTGCTAGCATACAGGCTCAGAGAAAATTGTTGCTTATCTAATTTTACATACCCTGAAAGCAGTTTTGAAAAATAGGAGTCATTGAGTAATATCTTTACCGGTGCCATAAATCAGAGACTTATTTGCATACAAATGAAAATTTAAAGCAAAGTGCACTATGAAGTAACAGTGCCCTAAGTTAGGGATCAACATTAAAATATGACCCCAAGTCTCCACCCTGAAGTAAACCAGAAATCAGAAGATATCTTCTGTTGGGAGACATCTTCTATGTATTTGTTGTTGGGTTTTTTGGTTTGTTTGTTATTTTAACTCTGAACACATTCACAGAAGGATGAAATTATTCATTGGTCTTCGAGATAATGCCTGTAAACAACTCATTAGTATCTTATCATTGATAGTATCAAAAATGCATGAAATATTCAGTAGATAAATCGCATCAACAAGTTGTGGTTATGACCTGTAGCAATGCTAATTCAGAAATGTGTACTGAGGTGTGTGGAACAGCACATTGCAGAAGATGGAAGTGAACTCTCTGTACTTTCTGGGAACCATTTATTTCAGCATCAATAAAAAAGGTAGCGGTGAATTCTGAGACAGTAAAATCAAGGTTCATCAAAGAATTATATTGGCTGTCTTAGGAAAAAAAAACAGTGAACTGGAACAACGGGACAAAAAAACCCAACACTTTAAAACACTAAAAAATTCTGAGACCAATTTGTAGGGTCAATATTGGTGTATAAATACACAAGTGGCTATTTGAGAGTTAGAATACTAAACTAAATCTTAGCTACAGTGGTCAAGGCAACACCATCTAATTAAAGGTCTAAAGAAGGAGTTCCACCTACAGGGAAAAAATGAAAAAGCTTCCAGATGAAACAGATTGGAAGGCTGCAAATGAGATATGTAATTTTTATTAAAAGAGATACAGCAATTTTCCCTATGGGAAGGTCAGCAGATGAAAAAAGGACTATGTGCAAAGTTTTTAGAAATAGAATGTATTATTTAAAACAGTCCCTCCTTTTAATTTTTCAGTCTCTGAGTGAGAGTGTAACTTTAATTACACATTTGCTTCTTTCCGTGAAGATTTCTCTCTTGCCTCAGTTTGTTTTTCTTTAACCTTAGCTCATTTTGGTAGTCTTTAGGCACTCCTGTAGTCCTGTTGACTTTGTGCCTACTTAAGTAAGTACTTCTGAATCTGCATAAAGATTATTGAATCAGGCTGAAGGCTGATTATAAATGTATAGTAAAACCCGTATAAACGGACATAAAGGCTACTTTCACATAAATCAGAGACTTTTTAAATTATTTGAATGAGTTGCATATCGAGTAGATTTGTTGGCAAGCTAATACCATTACTGCTTGAAATTACATCTTCGTTACAAAATCTGTTCCCGTATATGTAGGTCATCATAGCAGTTTCAAAGAAATTGTGTTTCTATGGTCCTGTTTAATGTGACTCAGATAAAACAGTGCATTGGTGGCACCATCCTCTGACCTGATTGAAGACTGAGAAAAGATAATGTCAGTGGATCTAAAGGTCACAGGGTTAGGAAGGAAGGCTTATTCAGAGATCTGATCAGCAGATTTTCTTCAGCTTTCTCTGGTGCCGAGATAGGTCCCCATAGAAAAAAGATGTAAGACTCATTGCTCCTTATATTCAGTGATCTGGTTGTCATTTAGTGAGAAAAAAGGACATTAATTATACCATAAGTCATGGCATCTTTTCCTTTATTTTCTGTTTGTAAGTTTAAATATCTTGGTCTTTGGTCAGAAAGCAAGTGAAGGCTTTCTCCACCTTGCTCCAAGCTCCTTTGCTGCCATGCTATCCTCCGTCTTTCTTGCTTGAAACTTTGAACCGTTGCAAACGAGAATTTAAAGTCCTTTGTCCCGGTTTGAGATACTCAATTAGAAGTGCCTCAACTACAATCAACACCCATAACGTTTAACAAACAGCTGTGATTACTTTGGTTGTACCAAGCTACAGTGACCACTTCAGGTTGGTCCTGCAAGAATGATTCAGATGATGCCAAAGAAGGAATGGCAAGGAGTGTCTGAAGAGTAAAATGGAGATCAGGGAGGAGGAAACTGCTAAAGAGGAAAGAAGGAAGATTATCACAGGCGTGCTTGTGAGAGAGGGTCTGGTGCTGGCAGAGAGCCTACCGGTAGCTAAAATAAAAGCTTGGTTTGGAGTGGTACAACAGACCGAACAGGTTCATCTTCAGTCTGCTTTCTGGTTGATGTTAATTTCTGTATGCAAAATTTCTTCCATCTTGCTTCCATGTCTGATCACTAATATTTTAATTTAATTTCTTTCTGAGACCACTTTATGAACTCAGCCAGAATTCTTCTGCAGCTTTTCACCAGCAGCAGGGTATCGCTTCGTGGTGGCTCTCTAAACTGGCTCACAATGTCCTTCATGCAACAAAGAATCGAAATCAGTGAATCAGGCAAATTTGCTGCACTGAAGGGAATAGAGCCATTATGGAGCCTGCTGGGTTGGTGAACCTTAGACTTCTGCAGAGATGCACCCCAAAAACTGCATGAGACATTCGGGTCAGAGGCTCAGCCTACAGCTGTGGAAGGAGTTGTTAGAGATGCTTGGTGGAAAAATGCTTAACATCAGTTATTCCCTAGGAAGTTTAAGTCCTCTCAAACTATAACCGTCTCTTGAACGAAAAAGAATTTATAGAGAAAATAACAAAGTAGGGACTCTGTTAGTATTTTGGAGAGGTTATACTGGTGTATATTTTACATTTTCAATGTATTACACAGTCAAACTTTGTATAATTCACCAAGGATGTTATATTAATCTTTTAGAGGCTAAATTCTTCTCAGGAGTAAACAGGTACAGTTTCATCAAAGGTGACACGTCAGTCCCATTTCTTGTCTGGTTGCATTAGAGGAAAATCCCATTTAACACAAATTATACTCTTCTGTAATGTCCATGAATGAGGACAGAGTACTGGATTGGACACCAAATCAGTAATACCTGCAAATGCTGTCTTTTAATTTAAGACTATGTCTCCTGCAAACCTACTTACAACTAATCCTTTGAGATCAGTGGGAATGTGAGTGGATGAAGATGTTATAAAAATTAAATAGCCTCAGTTTGCCCTCAGCTAGGCTGAGAGGCGTGAAAGATATGTCAAAATTTGTGGGTAAATAGGTTTAATTTCCACCATTTTGCATATAGTCTTTGAATTTTGCCAACTGTATGTAGTGCCAGCACATGATTATCTTAAATTCAGTCTACTCTGAGGCGTGTTTAAGGGAGCTGCTAAACTACTATTAATATCTCAGTGGACACGCTGTGCAACTTAGGGATGACAGTAATTTGGTAGTTGGTCAAATATTTAACATGGGTTTCAGGTATCGCATAAATTAGTATTCTCTGCCTTGATAAAATCAACTTATTGGAATACAAATGGGTTTATTGTGACAGTATCATTCTTCCCAGTTCATATTTCTTTGCATCACAGTGCAGAAATGTGCTTTGCTAGGTTAAGAGTTCTTTTTTGAAGAATCCTAGGGAGAAATTAATAGAGGACGTGAACTCTGTCCTTTGAGGTGTATTAATTTGGTGAGATGGCAAGACCTAGTAAGTATTTGATCGTAGGATGCATAAAGGGTAATATAACCAGTGGTATTAGTTGCATCCCTGATCTCTGGGATGGAACAGAAAAATCTGTTTACAGAACTAGTTAATGGAATGTGCACTGTAAAAACTCTGAATTCAGATTTCTTATCAACAGTATTACCAGTAATAAATGAAAGTGTATCTATTGTTTAAAATGGAACATTCGTTAAAAAAAAAAAAAAAAGTCTGTATTCAAAATGAAGTATGTAAACCCAGTCATTTGTTCGTTAAAGCTAAATGGTAATTCACATTGCAACACCTACCCATTCCCTCACCAAAGAACCAAAACATTGCCACACATACTATGTACGTTATCCCAAGTGATCACTGTTGCTTGACTGCATCCCTTAGTACGTGCAGCGAGAACACCATGCAATGTAATCACCAAGTAATTAAAGGCAGCAGTATACAGCATTAGATACCTCTTAGAATTTCAGCTGTAAAATATTTGAGTCAAACGTAGTGTGGCAGGCAGAGCTCGTGAACACCAAAATGCCCCATTTCTCATAAAATCTCGCAAACAAAAAGCTTTGAAGAATATCCTGTGAGTCTCATTCCATTGTGATTAGAACTAAAACCAAGGAAAGCTGATTGTTTTTGTCAATCTGTTAGTCTAAAACAAAAAAAAAAAAAGATAGCATTTAAGCTACATTCCCATAGATCAGATCATCATAAGCAGTGACTTTTCCGTACACGCTTTATCTATATAAGGATGTTCCCATAAGCTACAAGTGTTTTCTTTGTGTTTGTGCCAAATTGCATGGCTGTGCTTAACAAACTGAGGTCATTCATGCCACAGTTGTTACAAGCCATTAAAACTCAGAGTGAAATACTTAGGGCGTTCATTTTGCAATTGGCAGAAATACCGTGGGCTGGTAAACACTGGTGATTGTCAGCAGCTAAAAAGAAAAGAAAAAGCTTGGGGCTTTAACGTATGTCAAGAACAGGTATATCAATAATGTAGACTTAATTTAGCTAAATGTACATTTTAATACCAAAATATTGGAGGGAAGAACAGATGTCAGAGACTTCTTGACTGTTCCTTGCAGTTTCATAGAATGAACTGGCTAATAAGCAAGGGGAAGCCATAAAATTATCACCCTTCTTTTCTCTTCACCACATACTGAGTGATCTCTTTAGTGGACTAATCATTCCTGACTGCGATTTTTGAAATGGCAGGATAAATTGCACAGCTGAAGTTAATGAAGAACTCTGAGATTTGAGAAATTCATTTCCTCTGACAAATACCACATGTTTATGGTGCTTGCTTTAGTTTCAAGCCATTACTGGTGCAGCAGAGATGGAGGAATAACTTCACTTAAAAATGATGATTTTGCCAGGGAATAACACAATCATCCTGTCAATCAGAACTATATTTCCTTTCAAGCACAGTAATTAAATAAGCAATAGTATTATTAAGTTGATAAATAAGAAATACAGAAATAGGAATGGAAACTTCTCAGGAAGAGAGAGAAAGCAGAAGGTTAAGACCTGAGCTACGGTCTAGAGGAGGTCTGTAATTGCGTTGTTGTCTGGGTGTTGACTGGCTGATTGAGCAGCCTTGGAGGTGTCCACAAGCTGTCAGGCCAGGGAATTGGAGTTAATGGACAGCTAATATCGTGATTGAATGGTAAAAGTGGAGCCTGATCTCTTTGAGGATGGAAAATCAATAGCCTATTAGATTTGTCAAGATGACAGGGGGAGAAAAAAGCGAAAGTCTGCCGTATTTGCTTGCATTACCAGGGCTGCTCTAATTAAGCACCCACCTCGAGATGGAGGGGAACCTGGAGAATTGAAGTAGTAATGAGATTCAGGCTTGAAGTAAATGAAGTAACTGCAGCATAAGGCATGCTGACAGACAATTAAACCTCTTTATCAATGCTGCTTCTTTCCAGAAGTAAAATCTCATATGGCGGCTATAAAATAAGCCTGAGCCTGGTATGATCATAAATCTTACTGCAGCTTGTCGTCGTGCGCATTGTTGTTCGCGTGGTTTTGGAAAAACTTGTAGATGCATTGGCTGCTGCTGAGCTTTACTAAATGAAAGTTTCTGCTCCTACGAGTACATGTCCTGCCTAGAATTACTCTGCATCAAACCTGTGCTCTTTCACTATTAACTACTGATATCCAACATGACACTCCTGACTTGCCGATGGCATGGCGTGTCTGGGTACGTGCCAGCCAGTTCAGTGGCACACGTTAGCTCCCATTCTTCTCTTTTTCCTTCTTGCCATCAGGAGGTAACCAATCTGCCTAATTCAATCAGCATGCACATGTCTCATCCAAACCTGATAGCAGACGTAATGCTTCTGACATTGGGCATGTTCAGAATGAGCCCACATTCACCGGAGTTCAGTGCTGCACGAAATTGCTGATTTGGATTAAACCTGAAATTCTCCAGGACTTCAGATGGCTCACGTACATACAAAAGTATAGTATTATTAGTTCTGTTATCTTTTTCCTAATCAATGAGGTTGAGCAAGCGAAGGGGTTTGATTTCTTGTGGGAGAATGACTTTTGCAATGAGCAGTGGCAGCGAAGGCGTTGCCTTTCTTCTCCCAGCGTTTAAGCTGGCCGCTGCTGGGTGATCACGCGAGATGCGTTGCTTCCGATCATTTTTCAGCAGACAGCTTTATGGGGGAAGAAATTCCTTTACCTTGCAGTCCCGCTTTGCTCCGTACCCGAAGTGGTTGCTATTCACTGTAGCCAATTGAAGCCAATCTGTTGTGTGCGCTGTTTCTTAGAGGCAGAAGGCAGTAGGTATTACACAAAGTTAACTGAAATTTGAAATTGAAAATATATAATTTGGGTCCCTAATACTTTTGGCCTGCCGTTTTGATTAAGTTAATTGTAATATTAGTTGCTGAATGCTCCAAGCGACAAAATCAAGAAAGGGGTCTACACACACATATCCATGACTGCAAATTGACTTTAGATTTGTGAGAGGATTTGCAAATGCTTTACAAAACTTCTTTGATCAAGGAGAGTGGTTTTATATTGAGTGATTGCTTTGTCAGGACTCTTCTAAATGATAATCTACGCTAAATTCCGAACTAGACCCAAAGGCAAGACCACACTGTTATTGTACTTTGTTGTATTTCTGTGAATAGATATTTCTATTAGATGTGTAGAACCAGGGAAACTTCCTACATATAAGGTTACTAGAGCCTTTGTTTTGGCTATTTTATTTGTTATCCTGTTAAAATGAAAGGCAATTTATTCTACCATATTCTATGTTTCTGTTAATATGTCTACGGAATAATACAGATTAGAATATGAATTTAAATAATTCTGTGTATCTAAAGAGTTATAGAAAGCGTTTTGTGATAGAGCTATACATGAGCCAGCCCTTTCTTTCAGACGTATGTATGTATTCTTTGTAGCTGAATGTTCATTTGGTTGGCTTCCCTTCATTATGGATTCAGCTTGATTGGAAGTTGTTAAATTAATTTCTGCCATTTACTATACCTTATTTGACTTTATCTCCATTAAAGATCCACTGGTTGCTCTTCATTTAATCTCAAAATCCCTCCTGCTTTGATCATTTTTTTTTTTTTTATTTACTTCCAATACTGCATTGGTTATACCAGGCTTAATATGAAGGAATGAAATTTAAGACCATAGCTCCCTTCAATCTGGACTCAATATGACTTCAAACATGGGGTAGTTGAAAGCCCTTCACAGTTTCTTCAGGAGAAAATACTTTGTAGTTTGATCCCATTTCTTTTTATAAGGATTTCATTACAGACTGTGGTGATTATGCGTTAAAATTTATTACCTAAGTGCACATCATGTATGAAGAAACCCATCTAATATTCCAAATATAATTTGAGGATGTTTCTTGCACTATTCTATTAGTTTGTTTGGGTTAGTAGATTAAATAAATGACAAGTGACAGAGTGGTTTAAACTGAGTGCCTGGTACAACCTGCCTTCACATCTGCCGCGGTTTAGAATAAAAATATGAGTACAATGACCTTGATTTAATCTTTGGAGAATGTTTGTAGAGCATTAAAAGTTCACAAGTTGTCATTCATGATGATGAACTAATCGACTTGTAGGAGGATACAGAGCAAGTGCCCAAGTCTGAAAGTGTTTGACATTTTCTGGTGTGTGGTGAACGGCTCACTGAGGGGGCTGGACCCACCGGGAATCGAATGCTCTACGCCGCTCTTTGGCACTGGTCAGTGTTTCATTAAGTCAGGTCTTAAAGTAGCACAGGTTTAAGTTCAGGTGTTACTGCAGAGTTTTGTAACATAGGTTGGAAACTGCTAACTCATGTTCTCTCTTGACAGGAACTGGTCAATACCTCGTTGCCACGTCATTTGAAACATAAAATTAGAATTTGGCATAGGGTAGGTTTAGATCTTTTCTTAGAAAATCAAGGTTCATTATCAGTCTGAGTCTGGTGCCTTCTCTAAAGAAATAGATTTGGAGCCTGCAGCGCCAGCAACTCAGCTTGGTAAGAGAGCCTGTGGCCTCTAACGGTGCAAAAAAAGGAACAACATTTAGTCAAAATGTTGAACAGTACAATGGCAAGTATGACTCCCCATAGATAGCATAGGACTAACACGCAATTACGTATCCTTCAGTCCAAATGTGCAGAAATACAATATAAGTAAAGGGCCTTACCCAAGCACAATAGTTCCCTGAAATTATTACATTGAAGTTATTACAATGTATTTGTGTGATATAAATAAACACACTTTCCAAGAACTAAACAGATAAGCTTCCCTAGAGGTGGCAAGACTCAGGATATTTTCTAAAATAATGGATAGAGCTAATACAGAAGCCCGAGACCCTCACTGACAGCAGCACCGATGGGTGGGCAGCAGCTGCCTCTTATTTATACCAAGAAGACTGCAGCTTTGGTTTCTTTGCTTATCTTAGTTTGGCACTTAAGAACTTCAGGGGGCAGAGAAGGCTCCCTGATACATTCTTGTTGATGTTGGCAAAATCCATCTATTTCAAATGGAATACTGATTTTTGACAGTCTGGCGGAACTCTGATCCATTGAAATACATATATCATTGTAGGCTAGTGCAAATGTGGCTTTATAAATCATTCTTTTGACATACTGGTGTTTCAGTGATATTTCTTAACGTTCTAGTTTTCAAAGTATGCTGTTCAGGATTCAGCAGCGCTGTGGCAGAGTCCCTGTATTAGCGCTTAACAGGAATGCAGGAAAGTGGACTTTTCATTGCACTGGGAACTTAAAGTAGCCGATACTCAGTCTTTATTTAGGTTGCACCTTCAATGTAAGAAGAACTAAGATAATATCGCAGAGCTTCTAACTTCTGCTTTTTTAAATAGTTTTAAAATAATTTTGGCTTTTGTCAACCAGAATTCCTTTGATAGTCTTCAGTAAGATACTTTTGATTTTGTCTTCACTTGGAACTAACTTCTTAGAAAAGAATTCTATAATCTAATATTCCAACAGGGATAAATGTGAACAAATTTATAAAAGGCGGCACATGGTTTTTAAGTTCTGTGAAGTTTTTGTTTAAATTGTATTGTAAACACAATGCAGCTGTAAGTGATCATTCAATAATTTTACAAATCAGAACAGATGTGAAATAAAAGGGTTTTCATTTCAAGTACTGGTCACCTTAGAATTGGTTTTTACTTTAGATTTTATAGTGGCTCTCCCTTAAGTCTTAGGTTAGCCATTCCTAGGGCTCACCAGCACTACGTGAAGGTGTAAACCAAAGGCCGTTTAAGCAGGCAAAAGTGTTTCCACTTGCTTCACTGCATTTCAAACAACGTCCATGGTTTTGAGTTTCTGTCTCTTCCTGATACCTGGGAATGTGTTTTTTTATGTGCTTGTATTCTTTTTTCTTTTTTTTTTTCCCCAAATCCTTGATCATTAGGTTCAACTGACATTTAAAACCCCCCGATTTTAGATTTAAATCTCCGAACTACTGATGAGTGCAAGTCAGTTTTAGTTGTAAATAAGGCCAAGCATTTCCATTTCCAGTACTTGAAAGACTTGAGGTAATAAAAAAGATCAGGCTATGAGTGACAACTTAAAACTTTACTCACTAGACTGAAAAGGTTATAAAGTTCCAATTTAATGTCTACGTACTCCAAAATTTTAAAGCAGTTTATAGATAATTCTAGTAGCTCTATAAATACTTTACTGAGCTCTTCAGGCCTATTTTTCTGACGCTACGTTCATTCCAACTATAAATTTAAACTAGACGGTGTCAAAGGAACAATTACAGTTTGTCACAAAAAAGAAAATTTAAACCCATGTCCTTTTCTTTATAAATTATTAGACATATAAAATGTGTTACTTTCCCCTTAAATTTGAAATTCATTTAATGTCAAGTTCACTGCCACCTGGATACATGATTTTATGCACTCCTCAAGGAGGACTTACTCAGCTAATTTTTGCTTCAGTTCAAGCGAAAAATCTTTTTAAAACAAGTTCTCACTGTTTGCAGAGAGAGGCACGTTGAGCAGGCCGACCAATTTGTGTTTAGGATCATAAATCACATTCCATTAGGCATATTAGAAAACAAATTGTTCTTTTCAGAATATACTTTATGGAATATTAGACATGATGCCGCATAATGGAGCTAAATCTTCAGTGGATAAATTTGGTGTAAAGGGGATCCAATTTGTGTTTAAGGAAGGAAGTTAACGTTCTCTTTGTACAGCGCATACTGCAATGCAATTTATTAGCATTTCATTCGTAGGGACTGGAAGTTTTCCAGCTGCGTTCAGTTGAGATTATCTGACCTTGGATTTGGGTTCAGACAGTACATTCTCCCCAGTTTTTTGGAGTGTATTTATGTGGTCTATACATTTTAAATGGAGAATATTGATTTGGATAGCTTGTGAAGAGAATATCTAAAAGCAGTTTACCGCCTATGCTAAAGAAATGGAAGTAGATCATTTCGCTTCTTTCCCAAAGACCCAGCTTCTTTTGATATTGCACATGCTCATGTTATCTTTAGGATGTAGCCTTAATGAACGCTTTATCTCTGGCAGTAATGTGCAGAGCGTAAGCGGTACTGGCCTTGGAGGGCTTTTTGACTTAATTTGCTGGATGCGAAGCCTCTGTTTCCAATAATTTATTATGTTTCAAAACCATCTCTGGGAACATAAAATGTGCACCTGAGGCTAGCTTTTATTTATTTCCAATCAATTTTTGAAGCTGTGCTATTTTCTGGCATGAAAAAGTAGATATCGGTCTACCTTTTTTTCTGCCCTCCCCCTTATCCCTAATGTTTAAAGCATGAATAAAATCAATATGATCATATATTGATTTGAATAACATTTTTTGTATGCTTCAAAGTGCATAGCAGAATTAGAAATCGCGTTAAACTCCAAAAATAATTTGATGGCAGATTACGCTAAGTATTTAATCACTCCAACAAAAACAACCCCAACAAATACCTCGGCTGAATCTCTCATACCAAAATTGATTCTCTTGCACTGGATTTCAGACTTTGTAAAGCATTAAAGAGCTTAACTAGTAAATTAGAAGACAAGATAACTGCAATGTAGATAAATTAACATTGCTCAGAGAATTTTAACCAGATTTTTGCCTAATTATTTGTTCTCTACTGTGTAGCAAAAACGAGCAAAATGAACTCCATGGAAATACCGGACTTTGAATGGATTGCTTTTGTGTAACTGGGAGCAAAGGGCGCGTAGCTGCGTTTATTTGTGTATCATATTTAAGTTGCAAGGTATTTTGGCAGGGTTTGTCATTTGTAAGGTGTTGCTTCACTGCTCGGTCGAAGAGGATCGTTGTCTTGGTTGGGAACCCCACCCCCTCAGTTGGGACATTACAAAGAAAGGAAAGGCACATAAAGTCTCTAAGTATGAAAGCTTCAAAAAGTTTTTACCTTGTTCATATTCCTGTGCAGTGAAAGCCCTTTCAAACACTCACCATCGTTACTGGCCAGCTTTGGTCATTTTTCTACCCGGCTGGACAAATGGGGTAAAAACCCAGGTGAAAAAGCAATGCTGTAAATCTCCTTTATCACTTCCTATGAAAGCTAAACCTACAGCCCGCAAAATGTATGTGCTTTACTTCACACCCCTAAGTCATCCTCTTGAAATGGATGGGACTTCTGAGGGGCATAGATTTAAACGAGAGCATCACTCCTTACGGGTCCTGGATCAAGATTTATGGGTGCACTATGTACCCTTCACCGAGAGATTTTGGCCACCAAAGCGTATGAGGATTCCTGGGTTTAGGCCTCATGGCAGCTTGTCTAGCTTGTTTGTTCTGATTGTGTAATGCGCTTCTGTACAGGAAGGATCAGGCAGGTGGGAGGCAGGGGATGCCGCTGCTCCGGAGTCCCGACGGTGCCCGGGAGGGCTGTGGGGAGGCAGCAAAGAGGATGAGAGGGTGAAGACTGTGAGCGAGGGGAGAGCCTACAGCACAGAGGAACAGAGAGATGCTGAGTGGGGCCGGGAAGATACGCCACCCCCCCGCCCCCCCGGGCTCTGCGCGACAAAAAAGAAATTTTGTCGGGAGTTCAGGGGCAGAGCAGTGCTTGCTACAAATCCAGAGAGCTACAGAGGGATTGCCACCAAGCTTGGGGGAGAGGAACAGCCTCGGGTGGGAGAGGAAGAAGAGGGGAATCTTTCCTAAATCCACTTTTCATGCGTTTTCTGTCTTATCCAATCACTTTGAATTCTCTCTGTCCTAAACAGTTGATTATTCTGGTTCTTATTCTAATGATGTTTGGCCTTTTTAATATTAAGGGACTGTCTGTTCTGTGAACTCACTGTAAGGAAAAGGTCTAGGCAGATTTACCTCAAAGCTTTAGCCGAGTTAAAGTTCTATTACAAGCCATTGAGGTGATTTAATTTTATTACTTCAGGACACTTTTTATGAGGAAAGTTAGTACATGCTGCAGTGCTTTGCTGAATCCGGGCTTCTTTCTCCTTCATTCCTATCTGAGCACTTGGTAGGCAAACACCATGGATGCAGCTGTAATACATGCTGGTATTTTAAACTGGTATTTTGAACTGCAGTGTAAGGATATAAGATTTTTTTTAATATTGATTTGGCTTCATCTGCTTAGCTGACCCCTGGCATGAATACCATATTTAGCTCTGAACTTTGCTTTTAGCTTTTTTCTTTTTCTTCTTTTTTTTATTTTTCATTTTTATGTAAAGAGCCCAAACTACTTTTTTCTGTGTGTGCATGTGTAGCATAAGCCTCATCTGGCACTAGTGGGTACAAAAAAGCCCAACATCAGAGAACGGCAGTATATTTTTTCCTTCCAACTACTATCAGAACGAGCACCAGGACCAAAGGCTCTCATTGAAAATAATTCCTTAAATAATCACTTACCTTGAAGGCATTTGATCTGAATGATCTGAATGAAACCGCTGATAACTTCAGAGAAATAGAAAACTGTGTTAAAAATCACTTTCTCCTGGGGACTGAAGTCCTGTCAGTCACATAGTGGATTAGAGGCTTGGCAGCAGGCCAGCCCATCGGACAGCATGTAAGTTCTTTCATGCCAATTGCATTAGCTTTCCTCTACTAATGTGCTGCATAGCTTGGAAAATAAAAGAATAAAGGTCAACATACCAGCATGTACCCCGCTATAGCAAGGGCTGCTTATAATGCGCAGGAGAATGAAAGTGCTTCGGAGCTCAAGCTGCAGGCTGAGTGACCTTCTCCTGTGCCCGAGGTCCCAAGATTTTGTCCTCAAGTCCCGAGTGCAACGAGTGCTTGTCAGAGCCCTGTCCCAGGATGCAATTTACTCTGAAATTCCCAACCGGACACAGTTTGCCTTCAGCCATTATGGCCTGTTATTTATGTGCAGGTGCTGTGGGCTATGAACTTTCTGCAGAGTGTAACCGCTGCCCAACTCCACTCTCCCTTTCCCGGTCTTGTTCGCTGTGGAGGGCCATAATGCACAGGAATCTGTGTAGCTCGTGAGTAAAAAAGCTGGACTTTATGACTGATTTGAATGCCCTCGGACAAAAAGTCTGCTTTACGTACACCTTCCCCCACAGGCATCTCGATGTGTTACAGAGATGGATGACAGATCCATGTGTCTGCTGACTTAAGATAACCACAATACAGTAGAGGCACTGCACAGATGATAGATGACCAGACATGATCATGTGTTTGCAAGGTAATTAATTGCTACATCCTTCTTCGCCCCTCAGAAATGGGGAGGAAGAACCAAGCCGCTCCCAAAAGCATCTGAAGTATGATACTTGCTGGAAGGTGAAGCCTATGTATTGAAGGAAAATGTAGAAACAGAAGATACATCTAAGAAATCATCAAAATACAGCAAGGTGACCGTATCCTAAGTGTATTTAGTCAGCACAAAATAATTGGTTTTGATGAGGAAAGGCATGAATCCAGCCATGAAAAGGCTCGGAGCCCTCCAGTCTAACCTCCATCCTACCCAGGATGTACCTGAGAGATTTCCACACCTTTTCTTCTTCCTCTCCCTGGACATCATCTTGTATTCTTCCCACCGTGTGTATTTTGGAAAGCTTGGAAGACTTCTGCCCCACTGCTGTGACAACAGTACCACAGCCCTTAAATTCACACTTCACTACTGAGAAGGAGTAAACTGTGACTCCCCGGGTAGCAGTTGGCACAGAGTTTGGCATCAATCAGCTTGTAAAACTGGTAGATTGACACTGAAATCTACCTTGTGACTAGTAAAAGAACTGGAGGAGTATAAAACTGTGGAAAGGAAGGAAGCTTTTTCACATGGAATAGCAAAAATCAAATAGGTTATTTTGGTCCTAAGCTGCTTTCAGTCCAGAGGAGGAACGGTTTTGTTTTAACCTCTGATTTTTCACTTTTACACTGTAATAACCTCATCAGGGAGATGGGCTGTAAAGTGGGGAACAATTTGTAATATTTCCCCATGACTGTTATGTGCTAAATTTGCCCTTCAAGCTTGAAGTGACTTTGGTTTTAAGTCGTTATCGGGGGATAGACCTCCCAAAGCAAGGGAACTCTGCTGTACTTCTCTTCCCTCATATTCACGATAATTAATGCTCATAAAACGGAGGCAAGGGCAACTCTGTAACAGCTACCCTTGATAAGCTTGCAACCTTATAAGAAAACTCTCATTTCTTGCCAAAACCAGGGTTTGATTACACAATGTTATCTGACATGGAGTGAAAAAAGGCTACATTATTTTGCTAGATTAAAAGCGGTAACAACAAGAATATGTAAACAATGAAGAAAGAACATACTTTGTCATTAAATGAACAAGACAGATGATGGATGATGTGGAGATTAAAGTGCAAGAAATGTTGGAGTCATTTTTAATTGCTTCATTTTATCCCTGTTAAATGAAGAAGCATATCTTCCATGACTTCAGTGGTGGCAAAAGGTGAATTATATATAAGTTAGAGATTTGGCCTGAGATTGAATTCTTTACTTAGCTATATACAAATCTGGATCTCCGTTTTGCAGCTGAGAGGTAGCAGTAATAGGAAGATTAAAAAAAAAAAAAAAAAATATTTCCTGTCTGTAGGCCTTGGAAGTTTTTTGATCAGTGCAAAGACGAGTCGTGCCCCTTTGGATGCCTGATTTTGTTTTGCACATGCTGCTCAGATCTTCTGTAACCATCCAAATGTTCTGCTCGTTTACAAGTCCTCTGAAATTGCAAGGTTTGCATGGAAGCAATAATACAGAGCATATCCAACCATAACCTTGAATATGTTAGAGGATAATTGCAGAATCTTTTTTGTAAAATTCACAAGTAAATTTTTTAGGATTAATACAGGGCATCCTGATACATAGCACTCTTCTCACTTCTGTATTCTTTTCACCTGAAGTTTTCAAAGTAGTCCAGTAATGATATTAAATTTCTCTTCTTAAGCAACTACAGTCTGAAGATTTGCAGCATTTATCTGGATTTTTTTTTTAGTTTTAATATTAATTATTTGAGGTACTGATTTGCGACAGTACTTACCGATTACTGTAAGATATGTGTTTGTATGCATAGTATAGACAGAGAATTTATGCAGGCTATAATTAGGGTTTTCTGATACTTCTTGTGGCAAAATTCATTTTGGAGTTGCTTTTATAACTTTTGTGCTGTATTTGTGATGAAACCCACAGCAGATCTTTGTCTCAGGATGAATTAAATGGAAAATTAGAGTGATTTTTTTTATCAAAATATGAATCCAGTGGAGAAAAGTTGTTTTGCTTACAGTGTCTTGAAAATTCTGTCGGTGCATAAACAGTTTCTCCCACATATTTAGGCAGATGGATTTGAAATACTACAATATGGAGATGTAGCTTTTCTTCAGCAATGTCTGTTTCATAATCTTTGTATGAGTCCCTCTTATTTCAACTTTCACACAAGTCCAGTAATTTCTTATTAGAAAACTAGTCTTGTATTTTTTCTATTTTGTTATAGTTTTGTATTATGTTTCACGGGGGAGGGTGGAGGGAGAAGCCACGCTACTCCCAAGCAGTTTTGTTAATTTTGACTCATACTATAATAGTAAGAATCTTCTAAAACTTCAGTGTGATTTTTTATTACGCTGCATTTTTCTATCCTCTACTTCTTTTCATGCTTTCTCACCCAGACTATGGTCACCTAATTAATTGATTTCTAAAGTGGCATAAATGAAGGGATGAAAACCTTCATGGAGACAGCAGGAACAAATGTAGGAAGGTTAGGATAATCGAACTAGTTTTGCTATTAATGGAGTTTCTTTCTGATCCACCCTAGGAGATTTCTCGCTCTGCCCCCAACTTCCTCGCTACTCCTTATTGCTATAATACATCTCACAAACTCCTTTGTTTTAACAAATTCTTGTTCAGTTCTTAGTGAAGGGGTAAAAACTTTTAGACAAGAAGCAAAAGTAGCTGGAGGCAGGATCTCTCTATTATTTGGGAGGTAAATGGATTTATCCCTCTTAAAGTAGTGATTAGTAAATCTGTTACCATTTAACTGCCCTGTGGCTAAGGCGATAAAATTAGTTTATCCAAAACCAGAAATATGCCAATAAATGCGATTCTCATAGTGATACTGAATTCATTAGGAACACTTTTTCCTGTAAGAAAGATGCGTTAGCTTCTAAAGTATTTTATTGCTAGAGGTCTTCTTTGAGTTGGAGCCACTAGAAACAGGGAATACGAGATGGCCAGGGAATAGAGAGGTGGGAACAGAGATGCTCTGAAGCTACCCTGAGAACGGGCAGTTGAGAATGGGCAGCACTCTTTTCGGTGACAGGACAAGAGGTATCGGGCACAAACTTGAGTATAGGAAGTTCCACCTAAACATGAGGAGGAACTTCTTTACCTTGAGGGTGGCAGAGCACTGGCACAGGCTGCCCAGGGAGGTGGTGGAGTCTCCATCTCTGGAGACATTCAAAACCCGCCTGGACGCGTCCCTGTGCAACCTGCACAGGCCTAAGGTGGCCCTGCTCTGGCAGGGGGGTTGGACTAGATGATCTCCAGAGGTCCCTTCCAACCCTATGATTCTATGAAATGGAGGTGGCAAGACAGTGGATGGAGGTTGGGGCTGAGCGTGCTGGAGCATTGGGGCTGCTTGCACAAGGTGACTGAAATGAGGGTATGTGGGGAAGGGAAATAAGAAGGTGAATAAGTGAATAAGAAAGTGGACTGTGTAGGTGATGAGGTTGAGGCTGGGACAAGAAAAGAAACAGGAGAGGAACTAGCTAGATTGAATGCAGCAGAAGGGAGAACGTGCAGGGAAGCACAGAGAGGGTTTCCCGAGTAGAGCAAATGGTGTTTCAGAGGCTGGAAGGAGTCCCCTGCGAGTCCCCTTTCTTTTGCTGCCACTGAATGTCTGTAAAGCTCCTGTCAGATTGTCCTATTCTTCTACCAACCGTGAAAATTTACGTGCTAGCTTCATAAAGGAGGTGTTACGTGGATGTGTACAGGGCATATGTGGTATGTATATATAGTGGGGGTTTGCTGTCAACTGCCTCCTTTACCACATGGTTCTCAACTTTTCTATCCTGCTTGCTGCTATCTTTCTCACCATAACCTGATATATCTCTATAGAGGTCCAGTTTGTGAAATGAATGGATTTGAGCTTTTTTTCCCTTTTTTCTTTTTCCCCTTCCTTTTTTTTTTTTTTTTTTGGAGGGAGGAGAGGTAGATGTGGGGGGAAGAGGAACAGTGTAAATCATTCATAGGAAAAATATTGCACAAGCAGCACCAGTTCCAGGCATCTTAATTTAAGTGCCTAGCTTTATATTTAGACAGCTATTATTTCCACTGACTTTACTGCAAACTTTATCTGCAGCATAGCATTTCTGTAAAAAAAAAAAGACTGTTTCTTAGAGCTTGAAAACGTGAACGGATTTTATAGCTTGGAACCTGAGTTTATAGATTTGCTCAAGAACACGAACCTATTCACTATAAGAATCACAATTAGAATTTCTTTTTCTGCAAGGGCTCAGTCTTACAGGAGGCTGAACATTATTGACATTAAACTCATAGAGTTGAGGTGTATATAATCAAAGTACACAACACTCTGAAGAATTGAGCCGTAAGCATAGAATTCACTAGACTAATGCATTTGGAAACACTTTGCTTTGCATATAGAGGGAATGATCACACATCAGACACCTGGCAATTTTGATGATCCTGGTTTCATAAGAATAACATTGCATACTCTATTACCAGAAGAGTAATAAATGAGAACACTGAACAGAAGTGCCAAAAGGAATCCTTAATATCATTTTTATGAACATCTGTCATTTTGTTTAAGTATAAAGAAAAATGAGCTTATGCGGAATGAAAAATCAGTTCTAAAATGGAGACTATTAGTACCTTTTGCAAAATGTTCTTATTTTTATTGAGCATTTTACGGTATGCATGAGAATCTGTAGCATTATTTTTATCGCTCTGCACAACTTCCTTTGCGCATTCGGCCTTGGCGTGGAACTGAGAGGAGCTGGCTTACACGTAAGGACAAAAAGAGGTGTAATGAATCATGAAACAAGCCTGTTTTGTTCAGTAAGACATTGTCTGAGCTTTCTTTCCACATGAAGAACTGGCCATTCAAACAGAAATGACCTGCAGAATTTTTGCATAGAAAGGAAACCAAATGCTTTGGGGCATATGTGGTAATAACTCTGTTGTTTTGTGATACTATGAGATTAAATTAAACAATACTTGCATTTGGAAACTTCTCTAGTGCAAAGGACGATGAAGTATTTTCTCCTGAAAAAGTCATTGATTCCTTTCTCCAGTATTTTTTCAAAATTTTCGTAATTGCAGGACCTTTGTTTTCAGTATAAACGCAGGCAGAAAAGCCTGGCGCAACAGAGAATAAAAGATCGAAAGACTTTCTCAGGAAAGCAAGTGCCGACATTACACGTGCTTTACAAAAATCCCTCACAAATAAAATGCCGCACATACACAGCAGGTAAAAGGTGTCACCAGCATACAATGTAGTATCTGAAATGAGTTTTTAAAATGGAATTTGCATAGGTTAGGTATTACCTTCAACCTGTGAAGAGATGAAAGACATCTTATTGTACTTAGTAACATTTACAGGCACCAGCATATCTTTTAATTCTTGGCATTCGTTGTGCACTGAATTACAGCACACCACTGTCGGGATGTCATTTTAGAGGTTGGTGCATAGAGTAATGACATTTTTACTTTTTTTTGATGAAATTCCTTTGTGTGGAGTTGGTCTTACTAGGAGGAAGGGAGCGTTTTCATTGTAGGATTTGAAAATCTTCTACCACATAAAGGTTACTCTTTGTTTTTTTAGTCTTTTTTGAGCAATAATATGAAACTATGAAACATTTATAAAAAGCTTTTCTTTCTTCATATCTTTGCAGTGTTCTAGTTTTAGTGGAATGTACAGATTTTTCCATTTAGCCATTCCACACAACAGGTTTGGTAGTTCAATGCATACCTTTTTCTTTCTTCTCTCTGTAGTCACTGATGCCTCTGGTTGATTAATTTTAGAATAAAGTATTCCTGGAAGAGCTCTTCCAGAGAGGGTTTTCTGTAGGCATCTGTTCTTTACATCTAGGGCAAGATGGTCCCTGCATGGTCAGGCAGGCTGTGAAGTCCAGTATATAGAAACTTTGATTTTTACAGTCTTTTAACTTTTGGATGTGACATTTTCACATAGGAAACACTCATTGCAAGTCAAAGTGCAACAAGCTATCAAGTAAAATTAAAACTAGAAATAAAAGGGAAAAATGAAAGAATTTTTTATCCACCCTGGAGTAGAACGCTGGCTCTAGTCCACATCAAGGTCTGACCTTAAAGCTTTCACCAATAGGATTCTTTAATAGAGCAATAAAATGAGTAACTGAGGAAAGTAGGAAAAAAAGGGAGAGAGCTGCAATCCACAACAGTCCTTTGACTCATTGTTACTGTTCGAGGAGTCAGTGCTGGATATGCTGCTGCCTTTCCTCACTTTTACACACTTTAATGTCTCTGTTTTGTTGTGGTTTTTGTTTGGTTGGTTTTTTTTTTCAATATGTGGTTAGTCATTTTCATTATGAAAGGTCAGTCTACTTTTCTGCTGGAATTTGAATGTTGTCCACATTTTTTTCCCAAATATCATTACATCAGCTAACATTTTCATCACCTATAATGACAAGACTTTGTAGCATTTCTAGCACATATCTTTAGAATACATTCTGTCTGAAGAGTTCTTCTTTTGGTACTTAAAAATGACCTGGCTACATATTAAATGCTAAAATATTGTGAAATGCTAATGGCCATCTTCAAGGTTTGAGAACCTTCTGTTCCCAGTAAATTGTGCAAAATGTGAATTTGGATCTTTGAAAAATGTCTTCCCCCCGTCCTGTTCATAAATTGCAGTTAATTTAAACGGATAAGGTCACTGAGTTTTTCTAGCAGAACATTTAAGAATAACCACTTCTGAAAATTTAGTTTCTTAAGCTGGCGTGCTCAGGCTCTGTACAACTCCAACGCACATTGCTTCATAGACTCCCTTTTTGTGTAGGGCGGTTCTCCCCTGTGCCTGCATTTCTATCCACAGAGTATTTTTCTAATTATAGAAGCAGTTGCTAGCTTAGAAAAAAATATACACAAGACCTGTAGCTGGGCTGGGGATGAAGCTGTAGCTGCCCTTCGGACACTGTTGCTGTCCGTGAAGCCGGCCTGTAGGATGCCTTTTATTTTCCCTCTGTGCGACTCAGTTTTGTTATCTGCAGATGGAGTTAATGCCACGTGACTCCTCTCGGAGCACTTGGCACCTACAGGTGGAAAATGCTTGTTTGTTCTTATCTGTGAATTTTAGCAGTTCTTAATTCATAACCATTTAAACCACCTTGAAAGCTGTTAATTGCATTTCTGCTCTTCCACGCCTCCTCCTCCTCCCATCTGCTGCCGTTTTCTCCCACCTTCCCCTATCACCTCTTCTTCTGATGAAGGTGGATTTCAGTTGTTCCGGCCCAGTGGCCCAACTCCATCATGTGGCTGCATGCCTGTGCCTCTGTGCTTCGCCGGTGCCTGGCTCTGGGCATCTCTACATGTGATTTTAGCTCCCAAGGTTCTCACTTGAACGCCGTTTCTCTCCCTTTCTCCGCCACAGAGTATTCTTTCTTTCCTTCTGTTGGTAGTTTTGACTCCAAAGGCAGTTCCTAAAGTGAGTATAGGAGTGATGCTGGCCCCTCTGTGGCCTCCATTGGCCTACTGGAGCCGGGACGCGTGCACCCGCAGGTGGGTGCCGCTCAGTGGGATGGTGCCGCTCAGTGGGATGGTCCCGCTGGACAGCAAGCCCAAGAAGTCTCTGTGAAATCAGTAATTACAAAGTAGCTGAAAATCTCCCACCTTTAACAGTTTTTCACATAACACATCCAAATGTGTGCTCTGCCGGGTGTTCTGAGGACATGGCAAGTAATCAGAATTTTAATGTATCAGATTATAAAGAAACTACATATATTTCCTGAGGGAAAGATTAGAAAATTTTCCATTTATTTTAAGGGAAGATACAGATGCAGGGAACTTTTTTTCCTAGTTCATCGTGACTTTTATTTATTATTAGAAACCGAGTCAGGTGTCTGGTTTGTAGTGCACTTGCAAGTTGTAGGGACACTTAGGGTTGTGAAGTACATATAATGGAAAGAAATGAGAGAAAAGAGCTAGTCAGGAATTTTCCAGCAGAATGCTTTTTCGTGGAAAATGGTGTTTAAAGGAAGCTCAGATGTTTCATGGAAATTCTTTGGGTTTTTGTTATGAATTTGTACAAAAAGACAGGCTGTGATGTTAGAGAAGGCAATCTGCCATACCTTTCACCGCTCCTCTTGATTTGACATAATATCGAGCAGTATAATTGAAGTACTTGGTTTTACTTTTAAAGTCATTTTAAGGGCACCTGTTATTTATTATTGATTGTCAAAATGTCAGAATGTTCCATCGTAAACTAAACAGGATATGTTTCAGTCCAGAAAAAGTAACGTGTTTTAGTCGATGCTGGGTGGCAGATGTGTCTTTGATGATTTAAAAGTAAAATATTTCAACTCTTCTGCTGTAGTTGACTGTATTGCTAATTGTAGTGCACTACTGCAAGCATAGAGCACAATAATATAACCAAAGAAAGAAAAAGACAATGTCAAAATATATTTTGGAAAGAAATGAATTTGAATTCTGAAATTTTCCAAAAAAGCATAGCTTTGTCAAGGCATGCTCCTACATGGATTGTTTTGTCAATATTTTGTTGAAAATACTAAGATTTCGAGAAACTACCATTCTTCATTAAAAAAAAAAAAAAAAAAAAGTTGATGGATAATTTCCAAGAAAGATCTTGCCATTTTTTATTAAGCTCTGTAGTGAGACCGCTGCTGGAAGAAGAGACTGGCCAGAGTGGTTTTATCTTCCCATGCTGGTCTGCAGCTGGGTGCTGCAGACTCCATCACTCCGATTCCAGCAGCATTTAGGAACACAAACTCTTTGACGTTACTAGCTTACCTCTTTAACTTCTGACACTTGTCTATGAAAGATGGTTGCCCAATTTACCATATGTAATTTTTAAACCTAATTTAAGTTAATTCCATACAACTTCTCATCAAGGCACTTTCAATTTATTTTTTTTTAGGACTGTTTTAATTAAATTTAACATAAGTCAATTCATATTGATTGAAATTACCTTAAATGAGTTTGGCTTAAGACCAAATAACACAGTCTTTTGCACCTGTTTTAAGTTAAATTGGTTTAAATTTATACCAACAGTTATACTTTTGCCAACTGTCAGTGGTAGTCAGCACACAGAAAGCTCACACTTTTAGGCTGTTATGCAGTACCAAGTAGGGAAATAATCGAAGTAAGATTACTTCTGTGTAATTGGCTCTCAACAGTATCATTTGTAGACTAAAATACCATTTAATTGGTATAAGCTTCTGAGAAACTTATCAATACCAGATGTTTGATCTTCCATTCCTTCAATCCTAATTTCCCGATACGTATTATACAATCAAATAAATGGTGATTTTGTATATTCTCAGTTTTTTAAACATCAGCCTTTATTGTGGCTCTTACTAGGACCCACGCTTTAGTATTCTGACGCGCTTTCCTTTCTTCCCATAGTTTTAATGGGAAATACGAAATTCTTGCTAAATAGACTGAACTCAAAGCAGGAATAGCAGGAGGATTCTCTGTGGTGTGGACAGGCAGCAGCACAATCAAGACCCACCTGTGCTAAAATTTTCTTCATATTTCCAAAGGTCACTATTCTCAGAAGCAAATGGAAGCCACCATTCGATTTCATCTGGACTTTCCCCTTGTGGCCCTTTAAAGATGTTATTTAGGAGAAAGGCAAGTAAAACTCTGTTTGGGACTAGGAGTGGTTTTGTTAATTTAATCTTAAATTCACTGAGTCTGTAGGTAAATACTGGAGCTAATCCTATACTCACATCACTGTAAACTAGAAGAAATCAAATGAAACGGAAAAGAATGACTCAGGTTTTGCCCACATACAGTTTGTACCTGTGCTGAGTTTGTTACTATAAGAGAAAAAAGCTGACCTCCCCTTCTGCTTATAACCTAAGGAGATGAGTAGAGCTAAAATGATGTGTACAAATAGCTGCAGAGGACAGTGGTACCGGCATGCTTACCTTATACATGAACAGGCACGTGTTCAGACACGACGATGCAGGGCAGCCTCATCCGAGTGCTTTATTAAGACCATAGCAGAGTGCACATATCTGAGAGTGCTCACATCTACAAGCTTAAGAATTTCCAATGTAAAATAATTTTTTTTCTGCGTTTTGTGGGAGGACGGACAGTTGTTTATTTTATTTTTACTTTTATCCATTTTTTTTCCTCAGTCTTTCTCTTTCGTACAAACATAATTTTCTGGTGCAGGGCAATGACTGATGTAACCTAGTGTGTATGAGCTATATAAATTAACAGAAATCGAAAATAATGTGCTGCCGTGGTTTCATATAACATTTAATACTGCTGCGTTAATATCCATTGCAATGTAAATATTACTGTTCAGAAAATGTTTGACCCTTTCTAATATAGGAGGCTACTCTACATTATATCAGACTGTGCTCTGTCATGTTGCAACACGAAATGAAGTAACAAGAAGTGACATGAACCTTTGTAAAATACCACAGTGCAGTAACCCATTTTTAATGCTGTCAGTATAAACTATGGTAGCAGGTAGAAACAAATCAAATGTAACATCTGAACAGGAAAATGTTGTTAAAATTACCTACAGCCTTCAGTTAATATCTGACTGTCAGGACATCTCTAGCTGGAGTATCAATTCACACTAATAAATCGTGCAGTTTTGTGATGAGAATGATTGTGAATCTCATTATAGAGATTGTCACTTCAGTGTTATTTATTGGTACCTCAGACAGCGTTGCGGTATAGTTAACAATGTGAGTTTCGTCTTGGTAATTTTCTTGACTAACAATCCCACCTCGCCTCTCTTCCCAGATATAAAAGAGTGAATATCGGAATGGTTTGATGAAGTATCCCAGATGCTTTTTCGCCATTTCACCATGCCGTATTTTTGTTCCATTTACTCTCAAACTTTTCTCCCCCTAAGCTTCCCCAAAGCACATTCCTACTGGCATGAGAAGGCTAGCAAGGTGCCTGCTAGCTTTCCTCCGTAGTACTTCCCTAAAGACTTAACAGCGTCCAGCTTTTATGGTCCTGACATTTCAGCAGTCCTAGGGCCTCTTCCGCAAACGAACCTCGCACTTGATGCCAAACTAAATCCAAAAAAGCAAAAGCAGTGCAAAACTCATGAATTTTATTGGACACTGTGGAATTAACTGGCCAACCAGCTTAAGAGTGAAGAGACTGATTCAACAGTGCTACTCTTGAGTGGCAAATTCATTGGATCTGGTATTTTTGGACATAAGTAATGTTTCAGGCAATTAACAATGGATTTCAGGCTTGTCCGGATGACGTTATCAAACTGCAATTCTACAGAACAAATGAGGCTTGCAAATACATGTATGGAAATAAAAATCCCAGTTTTACAATGAGTTTCTTTGTGATATGTTATGCAGCATGTAGGCCTTGAACACGCTGCTCTTAATATATATGAATGAGCACTATAATATGCAGCAGATCATCCTGATAATGGTAATATGGCACAGATCATCCATTATGTGGCACATGCAGGCTGACCAGATGATCAGGCCCAGTCAGCACGGGTTCATGAAAGGCAGGTCCTGCTTGACAAACCTGATCTCCTTCTATGACAAGGTGACCCACTTAGTAGGTGAGGGAAAGGCTACAGCTACTGTTTACCTGGACTTTAGTAAAGCCTTTGATACGGTTTCCCACAGCATTCTATGGGAGAAACTGGCTGCTCATGGCTTGGATGGGTATATGCTTCTCTGGGTAAAAAACTGGCTGGGTAGCCTGGCCCACCGAGTGGTGGTGAATGGCGTTAAATACAGTTGGCAGCCGATCACAAGTGGTGTTCCCCAGGGCTCAGTACTGGGCCAGTTCTCTTTAATATCTTTGTCAGCGGCCTGGACGAGGGGATCGAGTGCACCCCCAGTAAGTGCTCAGATGACACCACGTTGGGCAGGAGTGTTGATCTGCTTGAGGGTAGGATGGCTCTACAGAGGGATCTGGATGGGCTGGATCGATGAGCCAAGGCTAATGGTATGAGGTTCAACCAGGCCAAGTGCCGGGTCCTGCACTTGGGTCACAATGATCCCATGCAGCGCTACAGGATTGGGGCAGAGTGGCTGGAAAGCTGCCCGGCAGAAAATGACCTGGGGTATTAGTTAGCAGCTGGCTGATTATGAACCAGCAGTGTGCCCAGTGGCCAAGAAGGCCAACAGCATCCTGGCCTGTATCAGGACTAGATGATCTCCAGAGGTCCCTTCCAACCCTGACCATTCTGTGATCAGGAATAGTGTGGTGAGCAAGACTTGGCACTGCACTTGGCACTGGTGAGGCCGCACCTCAAATATTGTGTTCAGTTTTGGGCCCCTCACTACAAGAAAGACATTGAGGTGCTGGAGCGTGTCCAGAGAAGGGAACTGGGTTGTTTAGCCTGGAGAAAAGGAGGCTGAGGGGACATCTTATCACTCTCTACAACTACCTGAAAGGAGGTTGTAGCAAAGTGGGTGTTGGTCTCTTCTCCCAAGTAACAAGCAATAGAACAAGAGGAAATGGCCGCAAGTTACACCAAGGGAGGTTTAGATTGGATATTAAGAAAAATTTCTTCACTGAAAAGGTTATCAAACATTGGAAGAGGCTGCACAGGAAAGTGGTGGAATTGCCGTCCCTGGAGGTATTTAAAAGATGAGTGGATGTGGTGTTGAGGGAAATGGTTTAGTGGTGGTTTGTGGCAGTGTTAGGTTGATGCTTGGACTCCATGATCTTAAAGGTCCCTTCCAACCTAGATGATTCTTTGATTCTGTTCCATAATAAAAGTGATTCTTCTGGTTACACTGGTAAAGGCTTCAGCGTATTAGGGCTTTCTCTTTCATGTCACCTTTCTGCTGCACTTTCTTTCTTCTCCTATTGTTCTCTACTCTGCACTGAAAGGAGAATGATTTCACTGGAGAATATTCCTCAACAACAAGCAGGTGAATCTTGCTATCTGACCCAGTGGCAGGAGATTTGGTATTTTTCCAGTTTAAGGGATTTTCACAACCATCATACAGGTAGAGAAAATTCCCACAGCTCCCAGTTTTCTAAGTGGTGCTGTCCTGGCATTACATAAATCAGTGGTGTAACCTGAGACAAGGTGATGGAGGCTTTTGTGTTGCTAAACAACACAAGAACCAGGGCTCTAGCTGCAACAAGGGAAGTTCTGAATAGATAATAGGAAAAGTATTCATAATGAGGATGATGAAACTTTGGAACAAGTTGCCCAGAGATGTTTTGTAATCTTCACCCTTGGAGGTATGAAAAACATGATGAGATAAAACCCTGAGCAACCTGATCCAACTTCAAAGTTAGATTCAACTTCAAATTTGGCTCTGCTTTGAAGGTCATCTTTCCCAGGTGGCCTGCAGAAGTCCCCTTCCACCCTAAGTTATTCTATGATTCTTTGCCAGCAATTTCACACTGAATAGTATTTGGTGACCTTTTCGTCTGTATTGATTTGCTATGAAGACTGACTTCAAAGGGTTAAATTAATTTTGTTTAGGCTTATAGGAGGAACGTGAACTGTGGTCTTAAAAGAATCACATGCTACTGGCTCATCCACTAGACATCTAATGTTATGAATGCCTCTAAATGTACCATGAAGATAGTCTAAATTGTATTCATTTTTTATGTTATCTTAAAAACTGGTCTAAAAACTGAAAGGCATATAATTTTAGTTCATTATTTTTTAGTGTACACTATGAAAGAATTAAGGACTAACCCAGCTTGCTGCAGGCCATCAGATTTCCTCTTTGACCTTGTCTGATATAATCTCATCTGTTTGTGTTCAAGACTGCTTAAAAACCTAAACCTATCCTGCACAGAATAAATATAGGAGAAAAACTCTTAAGAAATGCTCTTTATTCTAAGCCCAATGGGCTATCTTTATTCGATAGAGCTAAGTATTTGACTAGTATCTGGTTTTGCAATAAACAGAAGCTGAAATGTAATTTACCAGCTCTTCATGAATTGTTTATTCATATCCACCCTCGGGATGTTCCAGTACTATTGAATTACTCAGTATGATGTTGACAACTAGTTTGTTTTTTTTTTCCTCCTAATTTCTGAAATGTGCTGTTATCCTGTGTTTAGATCGCAGAATTAATTATCGAGGACATGTGAGAATTTTGCAAAAAAAGTGGAGACAAGTTAAATACAACGGGCCAAATTCTACCCTGAATTAAACTGGTGCAGCCCAACTCATGATAGCAGAAAGATGGAACCTAGGCAATTAAATATTACTGCAAGATTGTTTTTTCATGTGTGACATTGCTTTCTAGATCTTCTAAAAATACTCTAGTGTTTGGGGGGGAATTGGTTTGTTTTTCTCTCCTGTCGGCATAGTGATACAGTAAACTTCTGTAATAAGAAAGGAAAAAGCAAGCGTAAAAAATCCCTTGACATCAAATTATTTTTCAGGAAGTTAATGGGGAGTGCTATTTACTTTCTCCAGGAAATTCACAAGTGAAGGTAGGGTTGTATGCCTAACCAGTAATACAGGATAGAAGAAAACAATGTTTTCACCAAGGGTTCAGAATGATGAGTTAGAATTTGTTGAAGATCCTGAGAACTGATTTGTGCCTCGTCCCCTGGAATTACATGGAGTTTACTGACGGGTTTCACTGGGACAAATATGAGGACTGAAAAAAAACAACAACCAAGACCTAAGAAAATAAAAAATATAGAAATTAAAAGGAGGGTATTAACTAACTAAAATCCATAGCAGCTTTGGTGTTTGACCTGGAGAGATGTGGCAGTTAACTTTGGAATAGGCAGAACTTGCTTGCAGCATCATAAGATATAAAGATGAGTAGAGGTATAAAATATGAAGAAGAGAGAAGACTGCCACGCATCTTTTCGGTTAACATTGAGACAGCTGGTGTTGAGAGATTTCACAGGTTAAAAAGAACATTCTTATTTTGTCACAATTTAAAATTACAGCATTCCTGTTACAGCACTAATTAGTTATTATCCTTAAGTATTTACGCTCTAGACTAGTGCAATACTTTAATATATGGTTAAAATTAAGGACGATTTTGTGCAGTTTTCTAAAACAAGGCCCTGAAGTACAGAAATAAAACCCAAAGGTAAATTATATTGTAAATATTCTCTAAGCATCAAGGCCTCTATGTTGCCTGCAACCTACATGCTGCAATCCTAAATTAAAAATAACCACCCTCATTTTATTTATCAGGAATCCAATACCCAGAGATGTATTGTGCCATATACTTCCCACGGTGGCAGACATATTATTGGAATTATCCCTGATCCTTCTTTTCCCTCCCTATCAGAGTTGCAGCGTAAACTGAAACATCCAACTGACCCACAATTCACAACGGGCTCTGTGAGAACACAGACAACATCTGTCATTCACTGGGAGTATTTTAAAAATTATAATCCTTTAAATTGAAGAGCCTCCAATTGATAAACATTCTTGGTGGGGAAAAGGACCAGATTCAGTTCCTAAAGCTTCCCGCTTAAATAACAACCCCCAAGTAATGCTGACTTGAGCCCCCCCTTGGCGCGCCCTGACCCCCAGCTGGGCTCGGGGGACGCCTGCTTGCAAGCCCGCCTTCAGGGTTAGCAGATAGATTTTTATTTAAGAGAAACGCAGTCATTGTGGCATTACGTAGGCAGACCCTCATCAGAGAGCTCTGTCAAAGCTGTTCTCCGTGATGCCGGCCCCGTCAATCTCTGCATCTCGTGACAAGTCCCATATCACCAGGGCTCTTGTCACAGCTGCTTCCGCGCCTGGGCTCCGACTTGCTGGTGACGGTAATCTCAGCAGTGCTCAGCTCTGGGGATGGTGGAAACAGCAGTCGGAATCCCAGCTTAGACCTCACCCACCGAGGTGATCCAGAGCCTTTTTCCTTCCTCTGCCTTTGCCCGAAGCGCTGTTACTCAGTCGCTCAGACGTCACCGGCTGTGGCACTGCTGGGAATTACCCGTCCCTGGACACGCTGGCTATAGGTTGTGTCAGTGTGGTCGTGTCATTAAAGCCCGACAGCTTTCCTGTTTTCAAGGCTCCTGCATTTGTGCCCATCCCACACAGCTTATCACACATTTAGCTGTTTGATCAACAAGCAATTTTCCTGGTGGTTACTCCAATTTTTAATTAATTGATATGTATTGTGTTGAGTCCTGCTCTTTTTACATAAGCAAGAAATTCCTCTCTATGTAGTTATTAGACTTTCAGCTTTCCTACCCACTTCATGCAATTACGTCCGAAGACTCTGTGACTAACGCTCTGTAATAAGCAGTCTTTCTTATTTCTCATATGTGAAATCATTCTCATATTAGATATGCTGATGTGGTATTTGAATCCCCAGGTTTACAGAAATCGCATTTCGTTTTTTAACCTTCTTGTGACACTGCTTAGAGCTCCTGTTTATCCCTGGTGCTTTCAGCAGCACAATAACTCCATCATAACTGTCCTGCTTCACTGCATTGCTGCTGCAGTGATTAGATCGCACTTCTGCTCAGATTCTTAGTGTCAGGTATTTATTATGGCCATGTGGCAAAGCGTGGAGGTTTCTCCTCTGGAGCTTTGGGCTGGTAGCCTAGAAGGGCAGAGCTCTGCCTCTGGAATTCAAGTTTTACACAAACTAGAGAGTTTTACATATGAATTGCAGAAAGCGTGAGAACAAGCTAAGCTGTCACAAGTCCTAGTAGCCACGGGTATCTTGTCCATTCATTGTGAAGCATGAATAATAGTATTCTATTCACCCATAACTTCAAAGCATGAAGGCAGCCTAACAAAAACATTTGTAGCAGACTAAACGTCTTTCTGATCTCTCCTATCTAGCCACGATTGCCCACTAAGGAATGGTAGGCTTCCTTTGGGACATCAGTCTAGGATTCAGCAAGTCTTTTGATGCTCCAGAACTCAGGAACCTCTCCCTGGTCATCAGCAGGTGCTATCAGTGAAGTCTCTATGCCTTTCAAGTTTCAGATTACATAGTCTTATATGTTCTGTGCTCTAAAGTTCAAGTCTTTGCACCACGGGGCTGCAGAGTAGTGCAGATCGGGCAGGAAGGAAAACATCTTCATCATTCCAGCTTTAGAAGTCTTCTTATCCTTTCTAGCTGTTGTCCTCTATTCTATGAAATGCAAAGTGCCTTTGAGAAAGCATCATTTATTAATAAGATATATTCTTTTAGATTTTGGCAGGTCACATTCCAAAAAAAGACCCAGTGTGTCCTTATGTAATGAAACACTGCACAATTCATGTCTCACCTCCCGCCACTGCTTTTAGAAATGAGTGGAAGTGAGTAATTACCCATAAATGGTAGGCATTTCTCCATTACTTACAGGGAGTATTTGGCAGTGATCATTTAGGCCTTAAATGCTTTTTTAAAAGCTAATGCCGTTCATAGACCTGCCAGTTTCAGAACTTTAACAAGTGTCCCCTAAACTCTTCAACCAATTTATTACAAAATCACTCCATCTTTTAAATTCAGCTCGATTTACCTCTGTCCCTCTGCCTACTCCCTATTTAAACCATTATTGTGGAGTTCTTTGTATATGCCAGAGTATGAGAACATGAAATTAAGGGTTGCTCTGAGTACTATAATTTAAAAGAAGAAAAGTTTGTGTCATCTGTAATTCAGGCAAGAGTTGAAGAAACACTAACCTGCTGCAGGGCTACTGATATCATCATGACAAGCTTAGGTTGGACTTCTCAGTGTAATGAATGGGAGAAGAGGGCATATTGTAGCTTTCCCAACAGTCCCTCACTAGCAGCTTGCTATGATGGCTTGGGACTCCTGGGATGGGAAGCCACTGCCTGCACGGGCTTGTTCCTGGGGCCAGCGAGGCATGCCTGCCTCCAGGCAGATGTTGCTGAGCCAGCTGTGTATGCTCTGCATCCATATGGTAAAGCCGCAGTTATTTTTCATGTAACAGTATTGCTGAAGTCCTCTGTTTTAGAGACCTCCTCTCTTCAAATGTGACCTCATATATGGTGATTGGACTAATAGAGTCATAGAATCATAGAGTAGTTTGGGTTGGAAGGGACCTTTAAAGGCCATCTAGTCCAACCTTCCTGCAATAAGCAGGGACATCTTCAACTAGAACAGGTTGCTCGGAGCCACGTCCAACTTGACCTTGAATGTGTCCAGGGATGGGGCATCTCCCACCTCTCTGGGCAACGTCTTCCAGTGCTTCACCATCCTCATCGTAAAAAATGTCTGTCTTATATCTAGTCTAAATCTTCCCTCTTTTAGTTTAAAACCAATTCCCCTTGTCCTATTGCATCAGTCCCTACTAAAAGTTTGTCCCCATCTTTCTTATAAGCCCTTTCTAAGTACTGAAAGGCCACAATAAGGTCTCTCCGGAGCCTTCTCTTCTCAGTTATAGTTATGCTGTAACTATAAACTTCATAAAGCTGAATTCCAACTGCAATCACAGATTTGGGAATTTATTTCTTCTGATGGTCTCAAAAAGCTGGACTTTTCAGGAATAGCGAAGGGCCATTTCTTTTTTCTTTGCTTTGTTTTTTAGAAGCTTGCCAGTGGCAGGTATGCCAGTTACAGCAAATAGTTTGTACTGTAGAAAGTGTAGTTTTAACACTGAAACCCAATAGATTTATAACTTTTCCTCCATTTCTCATAGATGTATTTAATTATTACATAATCTCCAGTAATATAAACTAATATACCATAATTTTACATACAAATAATTTTATTTATTATTTCATCTTCTGATGGTTTTACTTCCATTGTCTTCCCTTCTTCATCAGGCCACCATAAGTAGTAACCACTTGCATGCATGGACCGCTTTGGACAACAGCCCAGTCCAGCTTCAGAGCTTCATGTATTGTTAGAGCAGGAATTGTACGTTGGCTGATTCTCTTATTTGTCTTTTGTGTGCGTATATATATAAATATCTGTGTATACGGAGAGAGACGATATTTATAGAGAGGGTATGTTTGAGAGTATGTTTAAGACTATATTTTAATACATACAATATTTATATAATATTAATTTAAACTTAATGGACTTTTTCACGTGCCAGGGAAAAATTCCCTCCTTTAGCCCTGAGTAAACTCAGTGAAATTAGATATGGTCTAGTCAAGTTATTTAAACTTGGAGATTTCAAATACAGGATAAGTAAACAGACTTGAAGAAAATGGCAAGAACACTGGCATCATCTGACACGCTATAGAAACGCTGAAACTCTCTCTCTAAAGCACGTGTAATAGAGCAAGAGAATGGCATGCGCACACCGGCTGATATCATAGGAGTCACTTTCTTGGAGAGGCAGTAGAGATCAGGTTTAGACTCAGTATGTTAGTTGAACTTCTGTCTCACTGATCAACAGCAGTACTGTATCTATCTCAGCTTTTATTCTATGAGTAGTGTAGTACGCTTTTGCTTCAACTAAGGGGAATTTCTGATGAACGCAAAGCCCCACTTCCTCGTGCCTTTGGTTTTACCATCGCTTGAATACTTTATTTGAGCATGCTGAACTTAGAGACTTAAGCTAAAAATAAAAGAATTTTTCATTCTGCCAATGCAACTGAAATGCCACCGAGCAATGGTGTTGTTCAAACAAAGCCCAAATTACGAGTGCAGTGCAAATATTGTCAGGTTAAGTAACAGTTCTTTTAGTTCTGCAGGCTTAATTTTGTTTGGGCAGAGGAGGCTTCCCTGTTCACATTTACATTTTCTGGGATATACTCTTGCCAGTTTTGTGAAATGAAGGGCAAGAACAAGGTTCTCACCCAGTGGATTCTGGAAGCTGTAAGAGTATCTTTAATGTCTGTGGGCGCTGAACCAAAAGGCCGCAATGCAACCTACTGCAAAACTGCCACAGGGAGTCTTTTTGCTACAAAATATATAATGAGACCATAGGTGTTTTAGTAGAGTTTTGAGTCTTCTAATCTTAGCATGATGTGGGTGGAAGTTGGGGGGTTTTGTGCTTTCTGTCATAACGCATAGAAAAAGTATTTGAAATTGGAATAGTTTGAACTATTTTCTGCAGTTAGTACTCAAAATAAATAATCTTTGCTAACTTGGTAGAAATGATTGATTATTCCCTAAGCACCACTTTGTAGCTGGAACATGGAGACTCGCTGGTGTGCTTGAAACAACATAAACAACCCATTGCTTTATAACTTCAGCTAAGCATTAATTACTCAAGAGTTTTACCACTAAGTGTTATGGTATTGATTAATAGGCTGGAACCTGAAAGTTTTAAAACTCTCTCTCAGTGCCCACATAGTGCACGTCTGAGAGCGTGGGGAATGTTCAGAGCTCAGGTTTCAGTACATCTCCCATTAATTCTCACTAAATAGCTCCCATTCTTCATCTCTTCCAGGATCTAAAGTGGTTGCAACAGATTTCATGGATTTCACATTCAAAAATAACTTTGACAGACACGATAAAGAGGTATCTTTATTTAGCATAGGTTAGATGTGAATATAAGAGGCATCCATAATTAAAAATATGGGTTTGGGAGCTGGAGAGGAATGCCATTCATTGTTTAGGACTAAATGATGCCTATTTGCGCTGACTGATGAGCTCTAGCGGTGGCAATTATCGGCATTGCTCCTGAAAGATAAGTCTACTGTCCCTCTCCTCCACCAAGCTGGCAAAGTGAGATGTGTGTCCCCATGTGTTTCTCTAGTTCCCAACCTTGTGTGTGACCTCAAACCACCAGCACGATGCCTTTGTGCATGGATGCTGGACTGTAAACTCAGCCAGCTGTGGTCCGTGCAAACGCTGCCTTGTATTGACTTTCCTCTGGTCATCAGCCATGAGTCGGTTTTCCCTCCTAGAAGAGGCTATGAGGGGATTAGCTTTCCAAGCATGCGGTGATGAAGAGTGTTACTGAAACTTCCTAAAAAATCTGTGATAAGGCTTGATTAGAAGGAAATGAACAAAATCAGAAGTGTCATGAATTATGCTGAACTTCATTCTTTCGTAAGGGCGAGGAGGAAAGCCCAGATGAAGCTTGGCACTTACGCTGAGCTGATGAGGCTGAATGCAGATATCAGGGGAAAACTGTGTGTGATAGAAACATATATGCAATTCCCAAGAAAGATCCACAAAAGCAGTGGATATTTAAAAACCCCAGAAGAAAAATAACTGCAGTTGTGCTTTTTCGTTACAAACAGGATCTTAACATTTAAAATAAGTATCCGTGCCATAGTCTTCAATAGAAGATCAAAACGCTATCGTTTTAACATCAAAAAGCATATTCTGATTCTTTTTCAGCGAGAAACACCCCTTGCTATGTATTTTTTTTTTTTTTCTTTTCTCTTTTCCCAAAGACTAAGGCATTCAGACTCTGGGGTGGAGGCTGTTTATGTCTCTTCTTTTCAAAAGATGTTTGACAGCTGATCCCAGGAGAGGGTCTCTCAGTCTTTAAAATTTTATTAAGCTGCAATATTTGGAATTTTGAGGCTAGATTTTAGCCTTTGAGGGAGAGCATTCAATGGCATGAATCTTTTAAGCTGCAGTGCTGCAAGAGATGATTTCAGCAATTTGCCACAGACCATTTGTCAAAGGGACAATAAGGCATTTGTGAGCAATATATGGTGGGAATAAGCTTCAATTTTTTCATATAGCAACGTTGGAAGAAACACTGTTATGTCTATGTGGTTTACATGGTACTTAAAATAGCTCAGGCAGCCTTCAAGGGAGTATAAAGCCAATTTTTAAAGTATAAATCTCAATTTCAGGTCAAGCTGGACAAGGAAAACAAAGCAATTTAGGAAAACCTCTCACAGTTTTTTTAATCTGAATTTGTAAGCTTATAAGTGTAGGTGAAAGCCAGGCTCAATTTTGGGCTGCGTAAAGGAAATCCTTCTAAGCTAACTGGTATATGAGTGTTGGCATTTACTGTCTTTTCAGTGTTTTCCATAAGGCCAGGTTCTGTTACTGTTGCTAAAATTAAGAGGACCTTTTAATGTAAATTTTCAGCATAAATTCTATATGAACATGAATAAGCAGAACAGGAGGGAGAAAAGAACCCAAGCTAAAATTATTGTAAACTATCTGTACGACTGTGAAACCTGCCTGAAATTTTCCATCGTGGGACAGACCAAAATATCTTTTACTAAATGGAGGTTTATATATGAGCATAAGTATCGGGTAGAATGAAACTTATCCAGGTTAGGAAAGCTTGAGCGGAAGAGAGTCTAATATATTCTTTAAAATTTGCATTTTTTTGCAGGTTTACTGACAGGTACATACTATGCAGATGCTTTGTAGCAATCCCAATGCTTAATTTATATTCCAGTGACACACATTTGTTCACTATGGTTTTCAAGATCTAAGCTATAACAAGTGTTTTAATGATGTAAATGACATCCAGATCTGTTCTATTCCATCCTATTCTTTTCTGTTCTAAAATTCTGCAAATAACAATGTTGGGATCCATGGAAAAAAGTTTAAATTGCTTTGTGTTCTCATTCTGTTCCCCAGCGAAGTAAAGTACTGTACGGTGCAGCATCAGCATGGACTGCAGATGAAACAGTGGAAAATGAAGTTAGCAGCAGTGTTTTTCCTTTCTTTGCGGAAGATCTGTAGTGGTAAATATAGTGTCAACAGAGGAAAAAACCATAACGTTAACGTATCTCGTAATAATGACTCTCTCATTTATCACTGCAGTAAGCCAACTGTTCTCCCCCTTGGTGTCACAGCAGTAGGGAAATTTCAGCTACAAGGATCCACAGCGTCTTTATCTACTTTCTGTCTTTGAACAGACCCAAATGACATAATGATAGTGCCTGGTGCTGGGGAGTGAAAGTTTCAGCATCCATCTGCCCTACCTCCTTCGCCAGTAGTCTCTGTCATTACTAGGTACTCAGTTTAAAGGTATAGACTAAACAATGTCTTGTTAAGGCTCAAATGAAGTTCTGGAGAAGAAATTATTAGAGAATTAGCCTAAATATATTTCCTTTGCAGATAAGTACTTAAAAACTAAGCTATTGCGAGACAGTCGGTATGATGGCTCCAGCTTCCTTTGAAGGTGAAGGAAAAGCACAAGCATGTCTTTACATCTTAAGGCTGTTCAGAAAGCCCAGTTATTCTCCTGTGCTGCAGAATATCATGCTGTAAGTGCTATACGTTCATCACTGCAGAGATTAGACTGTCTTGAGCTATTTTAATTCCACTATATTTTCAGCTCCCTTAAACGTTACAAACACACATATATCCTCTTGCAACCTGAATTTCCACTGCAGTTTATTTCCCAGTGCTTTTTTTAATTATGCTAGTGACAATGACCACGTTCATTGTTTTATTTCAGCGTGCCCCATATGATACTTATGTAAAAAGTCTGCCGAATTCATCCTTTACTTGACAGTTTCGATTCTTTGCTATGCCTGCAGGATCTGCATAGAAGGCGCAGGGGCAATATCTTCTAGTTAGGAATAAGCACTTCATAGAAAGGAGAGGAAATACCAACTCATATCAGCTTCCAATTGGAAATGTCACTCTTGTATTTCAAGAACTAGAATGAAGCGTGTTGCCAGAGTAGACAAGCAGACATTTCAGGTCATATTTCATAAATGTTCATTATGTTAATCTGTTTCAACTTATGAATGCTCAGCTTGAAGAAACTGATTTTCCGGATGTATTTAGCAGTCTCCACTCAAAGGTACTAATGAAATTGTCATTACCTTCAAAAATCTAACAGAACTCCTTCAATGATGGACAAAGATAAATCAAAAGATTCAAGGCAAGCGCAACTTTTGAGAAATTAGGCCTATAAAAAGAAACGAAATAGGTTATCCGGTTTCATTTTGAAATAAATCTTGAGCTTTCAATTATTTTGCTGCCAAATTCCTAAAAATCTGCCACGTATGCTGCTGACCCTGCTCGCAGGAACCTTGCTCCCAGCTGAGCAGAACGCGCATGCATTCCTCTGAACATTTGCCCTTTAAAATGGGCACGGTGAGCAGTAGTCACAAATTAATGGTCCAAACCCGGACTTCGAGGCCGTGCGTGCAGGACACCGGCTGACGTGTTACCGCCTGGCACCGCTCTACTTTTGCGTAGTGCTAATTGAATCCTCAGCAGGATATTCCCTGCAGTACCGGCCCCTGGGAAGCCTGTCGGGATGCCGGGCCAGTGCCAGTGCTAACATGAAGCCAGAGCTCCGGCTTCACGTTGTCTGCTGCCAAGCATCGCCGTGGGAGGGCAGTGGATTTGTGCCTCGGTATGAAAGTCAGCTTCATGACAGAAGCCAAGTAACTAAACAGAGAGGAAAGCTAGTTGACGACTATCAAACCATATGAAAGCTCTGTGCGTGTGTGTTTGTTTTTAATAAAAAGAGATAGCAGCAGGAGACAAATGACCTATTAATCTGTGCAAAATGAGGGGCAGTGTTTGTAAAGACCCGCACCGTTTGTATATTGAGATGTAGAAGTTTTCAATGAGCCCTGCAATCTGCTTACGACACAGAAGTGAGAAACAGCGAGGGCTCTTTGAGGTCCTTTCAGTAGGTTCATAGGGAAGAGTAAGTGGCTCTATGTCTCTTCCCCCGGATTTGTTGATAAAACTGAAATCAAAACTTGTCGGTAAGTCTTGAATTGTATTTGACGTGTTCCTACTGAACTTCCCTGCTCCCATTTGTTTGAGACACACTACTGAGACTAATAGGACTTTCAGAACCTGGGATTTGCCCATTTAGACTCAAATGTGAGCTTTCTCCACATTTAGGAAAAGTGAGTTAGAAAATATTCCACGCACATCATGTTTTGTGCCATATCAATCCCTTGTGCCTAATTACTGAAGACATTTTATGCAAGGACGGGACCTTTCACTTTTTCAGAGTTCAGCTGCTTGTGCTGCTTTTCCAAGGTGTGAAATCAGTCTCTAGAAGCAAAAAACATACCCGTTATTTTTCGCCTGTGTTCTTGAACACACTTGAATGTTTGTCCGTGGTTTTAGTAGCTCTACAGAATCTATATTATTTCACTTGTTTTCCCTTTGGAATGATTGTGCCTTGTTATACCAGTTCCAGCGCGGGGGCATTATTCAGTAACCGAAGTAATGAAGACTACAGAAACATCTTGATAACGTTATCCTCCCCTGTCACCTCTGTTATGTCTCATTCCCATTAATCCCCCTGTCACAGTGTCAGTTCCCTGTTTGCACCATCGCGTTTCTTCTCAAGTCCCTCATTACAGCTGCTGCTTAAACACCGTCCGTTCTACTATTTGAAGACATTTGGGCACAGCCCCGTAACACAATGGTTCTTTGCTCTGCTTCTCTGAGATACGGGCTATTTAAATGGGATGTCCTTTTGAATGGAGAGCTTTCTCTTGCACTCACTGCACCCCGGTAATAGGAAATGTTGGCTCATCATCGCCTGTTTTCCAGACCTGCGCCTCGAATTATTTCTTAGTGAAATACAATACTCTCATGAAGTTCAAACCTTACCAAACAGAGCTGTGTCCCAGACTCCAGGCTTCCAAAAGTGCTCGTGTGATGTATCAAATAATCATCTGTTATAAAGGGGCGCCCTTACAACGTACTGTAATAATATATCACTGCAGCCTCCTTGCTTAGTTGATGTAATACATCATCATAACAATGTCAGGCAAGAAACAATATGTTTTAAGCAGCCTTCTATCATACATGTTGTTAAATTGAGATTTTTTTTGAGATGGTAGTGATACGATGGAAAAATATTCATGGTGAGTTCTCTGTATATCATTGAAATCATTATTAATGCTGATGGTGATGTCATTTATTGTTATCTAAGAAAGAATAATTCAGGTTCCAGCCTAATTTGTTGAAAGATACTTTGTTTTGCCCAGATGATTTTTTATTTATTTATTTATTTAGTGCTACTATTGTATTTTAGTTTTTCTGCCAAGTCTTACAAGCAAAATAGCAAAAAAAAAAAGAGAGAGTATTTCTTTATATTTAAAACTGCAGTATTAGAGTATTTTTCTTTTCAAGCTTGAGTTGAAAATTGTATCAAAGGGATCTTTTGGTCTGGGTTGCTAAAGAAACAAGGCTTAAGTGATTATGCTGTCTTCTGTTTCTATTGTACCGCCTCCTGTCTGGTTTCCCATGCTACTAGCTCGTTAATCTGTTGGCCAAATATGACTTTTTGACTTTAAAGATCAAAAAATGTGTTAGGTACCTACATGCTTCATGAGAGTGAGAAGCCAGATAGAAGAGGAGGATACAGCTTAATGCCCTAACTGAAGGCAAAATTACCATGTGAATTCAACCCCATTACTAGAGAGCAAAGGTCACAGGAAGGCAGGTTTCATAGCTCCTGCATCGCATGGAAATACTTTTGAAGTAGAAACCTAAGACAGGAGTTCCTCAGCTGGCAGTTCCTGAGTGTACCAGTGTACCAAATCACCAATACATGGGATCTGTGGAACATTCTGTCTATCACAATAAATCACTAAGTGACTCTTTTGAAAATGCTTTTAATGAAGAAGTTCACATGTAGTTGCCATCACTTATCATGCTGCCTGTTTTTAATGTTTTGATCGGGATTAGCAGTTTAAAGACAATTTTTTTCATCATGTACATCACTTTGGGTGGTTTTGATCTTTCCAGTGGAATGGTATTTTTCTTTTGTGGCAACAAATTTGGACATAGATTTCATTTGGATCTGATGTTCAAAGTTTCATAATGCCAGGAGGTTTTTATTATTAATATTATCATCATGTTATCTTTAATACGTTTTGCCTGAGAGATGTGGAAAAACAATTTTCAAACACTTCCAAACTAAATACTGAAGTGAGGCATAGATGCGCATTTTTCTCCCTGTTGTATAACTGTATTAAAAGTGAAGATAAATGGAAGAAAATGTTTTAGATCTAAAAGAAGGTAGATGGAAATGAAGGTGCCATCTCTATACCGTGCATGCAGTGACCTGGGTGGTCTAATCTCTGTGGGATGTAGCAGGTTTTTATGGATTGGTATTCAACACTGTTTGGGTCGCTGTGGTAAATTACATCGTATCTGCAAGTCCAGAATTGTGTGTATTGGCTTCGTGATGTGCTCTGTTCTTAAAAAGGAATTTATTTGAGTTTTAGTAGTTTGTTTTAGTTAAGGCTTTAGAAGGAACTTAAAAAAAAAACCACCCAACAAACCACAAGCCTCTTAATTGCACTCAACAAATGACTCATTCATCCAGCATTAATTCATACATAGTATATCAATCTCTAATTTCTGTTTGATTTTAGTTATAATACTCCTTGGGCGTATTTCCACATAATTTAAAAGTGACAGTTGCATTAACTTAATAACCTTTACAGAATAAATGAGAAAGTGGGAATGCCTTTAATAAATGTTGTTCATAAAACACAATTGTTACAGGATACTTAATTAGAAATATTGTGTGGTCAAAATAAGAATAGAAACAAATGAGACAGATAATGTTTCGGTGCTGGTAGCAACATCTTGAATGCTTTCATTAATTGTAATAATTCTTGTTATAACTACCCAGACATGCTGTATGCTTTGTAGCAATGTTTGCACTTCACCTAACTTACAAATTCGGAAATTGGTGAATTGGTATAGTGGTTTATTGTTTGTACTGTATTCACTAGGGGAGTCAAAGATGTAGCTATGAACCTTATAGGCCTTTACCAATATCTTGGCTGTTCTATACGGACAGGAAATTTCTTTAGCAAGGTCATGATCCGGGGATTTTTTTTTTTTTTTTTTTTTTGAGAAATTGGGGCAGTACCCTAGTTTATTTGCCGGGCAGTATTCATGTTTCACAGTGGTTTGAGCATAAAGTATGTATTACTTTCACAAATGGGCTTCCTAGGTGAATATTTCTTAATGAGATTTTGAATGAGCAGAAGAGCATTTAGTATTTGGGAGAAGAGCGAAAATGAAATAGCAAAAGTAAAAGAAATGCTGCCCGGTGAGGGACTTGATAAACGAGAGCTTGGGATCAGCACAACATTTGACAAGAGAATTGGGAAAGAATCAAAAGACAGGTTTACAAAGTTCTTGTTTAGTTGCTGAGGTGCAGCATTTTGAATGTATATTTCTGGATGCATTTTTTTTCCTCTTTATTTCTGCGTGTGTGGATTGCTCGTTCAATCAGATAAGTCTGGTTGTATATAATAAATGGTGCATAATCTCTGTGTGAATTGCTGTTAGTGAACTCTGTTGGGAGACAGTACTTAATCGTAACAAATGAAATAAAACCGACATAAAAGAGAGCAATCACTTCAAAGTAAATACACTATCCAAAGCAACTTCTTTGGCTTTTAAGTGAAGGATCATCTCTACTAGGTGATGGGTTTAATTGGTTCTTTGGGAGATTTATTTATAAATTTGTTATAAATTATAAATGTATTCCTATTTAAATGCATCCATTCACTGCTGAGTTGGCCCAGAACTTGAAGGACAGCAAAATCATGTTCTTAGAAGTGTCGCTGACTGTGCTAATGATTAGAGTATTTCATGAGCCATCCTGATCTTTACTGCTTTGTAAAATTTGTAGTCCAAATATTTAGGTCCCAATGAGCACTGTAACACTGCTGATTGGTTAATTCAACATCTCTAGTATTGCTCGACTCAACTCTGTGGAAGAAACATAAAGAAAAATACCTCAAGTTCAGCATTTTGTTAAAGGCTAGCGTCAAAAGAAGAAAAAGATTTACGTTACTGAACTGTTCCCCCAGCTTAATGGCTATGCTTAAAATACAAACAGAATAAAGAGAAGATGGATTGAAACAGTCATGAAATGTATAAATGAATTTCTAGAGAAGCTAGTTGTCACATTGTATGTCTAGCTACTGATTATATAGAAATTCTGAAAAATGAATCTTGTAAACAGATCCTGATGACTGCAAATACACGAGTTGAACAGGGCAGCATTGCATCTACCTCCTTCCCTCTCTTTTTAATATGAAAGATTTGAAAAATCAAAGGTCCTTCCCTTTTGTCACATTATAGTCTACAGTCTGAACCAGGGAAAAGTATACTACTGCACACAGGCAGCTCCATTCATGCTTCCAGAAGGTGCGTTGTTCTCCATAGACCACAAAATAGAAATAAATTTATTTAGCTGAGAGGTTCAAATCGAAATGCCAGCCAATATTAGTAAAGTAAATCCAAGCAAAGATAGATTTTGTTCAGAAGTAGCTTATGAAAAGAAAACCAAACCACCTACAGCAAGAAATACTGAACAAAAGGAAAATATTGATGCCTCAATGTAAGAGAAAAAAGCCTTAAAAATCAAAGAAAAGACAGCCTAGTGCATTTTTAGGATCTCGGTCTTCTACTCAGGTTGAAGAGGAAGCTCCGTTACCAGCTCTGTTACAGCAGTCTCTGATAGCTCAGATCCGTGTGCTCGTGCGCAGCAACCTGAACTGGCAAATCCTGCCATGAAGTAACGAAGCCAGTATGGACTGCAGCATGTTATGCTATTGGTTTCTCATATATGTGGTCAGAATAAACTGTGGGGAAAAGGTACTTCAATTAAAGAAAGGACTCGTAGTTAGAATTCTTTAATCAGTAGGAATGTAAAATATTCTAGGAGTTCCAACTGAAAAAAAAATAATCTAGCTGTGGGAAAAGAGAAAATACTTGATTTGCCAAAAGAAAATGTAGTCACGACTTACGAGGACTAAGTTAGTCTTCAAGGAGGATCAGTGACTCCCTTTGTGCGCTCTGAGAGGACCCAGCCTCTGACAGATAATAAAGGAGAGGGGATTTCTCCACAGAATTCCTTAGTTATATTTTTTTTGAAAAAGCAATTAGTAATGAGCAGTGCAGAAGTTCCAATAGAGAACAGGTGCTCTGTACAGCATTATATAAATGATGCTCGTCCACTCAAGATTTTTTTTAACATGTTCCCTCTGTTTTTCTTTAAAAAGTGGATAAGAGTGTACAGATGAAACATGCCGCTAGTGAATAATTTGAATACATTGGGGCTCAGGCCCTAATAGTATATTTTTACATTATAAAGCAAAACTATATGGTAACCGTAGTGGTGAACCATGCTAAAGCATACGGATATTACCGTACTTGGAATGTCCACCGCATTTGCTCAGCTGACTCCTGTAGGATAAAATATCCAAATGAAAAGGTATTTGGAAAGTCATTTACCACGGTTTCCCTACATTTAATTTACAAAATATTACTACAGTATAACTTGCCAAAATTTGTGTTTATTGAAACCCCTATTTATATCCAGATATGGGACCTCATTACGCTAATAGTATACTATTATGTAAATGTATTTTCTATAAATGTCTAGTATCTATAAGTAGTTTAGTCTCTATGTCCCTAATGTAATATATCAAATAATAACTCATTTGTCAAAGACAGACAGTTCATTAGTATTCAGCAATCATTTGGACAGAATAAAACGGCAACAGTATAAAAATTGATGTTGCGAAACTTAACAAATGAGGGAATAAGGAAAGTGCGATTCAGGAAATTGCAGGCCTGCCCTCAAGGGCCATTTTTAGGTCACTTGTCTGCATTTTAATATTACATTTGTTTTAGAGAGCGTCTACAAGTTATTAGGTTGGGAGGGAAGCCAATTTCCAACCATGACATCAATATCCAGGGGGTTCAATAAATGGGAACATAACAACACTTGGGACAGAGTCGGGGTGAAAAGGTGTAACACTGCCAACCGTGGTACTGTAACTCAGTTTTGCAATTAAATTACCGAATGACATAAACCTTAACTTTTACCATGTTTAAATACTAGGAAATTTGCTCTTGAAATCTCTTACCTTTTAAGACGGAGAAAGAAGCAGGTACATGTCTATATGACGTAAATTATAGTATGACTTGCATTCACTTTAAAATTAAATTACTGTATAGATACGTAGAGTTGTGTTTTGTCTACCTATGGGCAAGTTTGATAAGATGCCAGCTTCACAATTTTAGGTTAGCCACTCTGCACAGATATTACACGTCATTCTCAGTTTCTTGCCTTGTGTTTTGCTTCTTCTTAAACTAGCAATTTCTTTTCCTCTCACACGCATGGGTCTGTCTTACACTGCTGTGCATTATCTGAATTGTAGAGATAGTGAATTTTCACTGACTTAGTTAAAGGAGGCATTTACAGAGAGATTTCAAAATATCTGAAAGTCCCTCACCTCTCATCACTGCTGTAAGGATTGCTCGAATATGAATCTCTTTTATGTGAAGAGTTTGAAGGACGTTGTATATGGCCTTTAAATACCGTGCTATGCAAAGATACACTTTCTTCTCTGACTCGCAGAAAATGTCAGGAGCAGATTTTGTGAATCTGTACACATTTCTACATATTGTTCACCTTAGGTCAGAGAACAGCACCGGCGGAGTACTCGTGCTTTGGCTGTTCTGGTTGCCATCACTGTACCTGGAAAAGAAATGGGTATATTCTAAAACAATCCCTTGTTTTTGACATGCAATTTGTGCACATTTTACTTTTAATTGGGTTTTTGACCTGAAAATAAATGAACCAGATAGGTAGGTACCTAGGTACTGAGAAGTAGTTTTCCTATATGCTTGATCCAGATGTCTCTTGTCAGGCTTATTCATGAGGATGTGCCTGTTCATTTGATTCAGTACTCTCTTCTCCTGTTATTTTCCTCCTAAAAGCACTGTAACCTCCATTCATCAAGTCTAAGATTAGCCATCTACGGCTTTTCCAAAAATACCAAGAGCTACACAGTTGCTGTTGAATCAGAATTAGAATAAAACCTTCTTATAATGCTCTGTCTTTTATATTCAGCACCCTCATTTCCATCTTTCACAGCTAAATCGGGTTATTTAGATTACAGCAAGGTCTGAACCAACTGAGATGAACAAAATTGTCTACAGAGCCTATTTACATTTTTTTAATGAAACACTACGTTGGCTTTGTATTAAAAAGATGTTTTTAAAAAAACCCAAAAACCTGAATGTGATAAGCATAAAACTATTGTGAAGTAAAGATAAACTTAAAACTGAAGCTAGCTTTTGAAGAAAAGAAAAAAAAAAGATTATACTTCGAGAGCTTGACGTAGATGACAGTTAATTAAATGACATGTTGCAGTGGTCACTTTATATAAAATTCAGAACAGTTCCACAGTGGTATTTGAAATGCTCATTCTGAACACTGCAAATTGCCTTCAGCAATTCAGCTGCAGCTGTGATAAACATTTGTAAACACCAGGCTTGTTTTAAAAAGTAACAAATATATGTGTACCTGGGATCCAATGTCCAACATGTGTTTCCATAAGGAAGCTGTGGTGCAAAGCAGCCCCTTCCTGTGGACCACTGGGATGGCAGGAGCCATGGAGTGACGCCAGCTCTGCCACTCGCCCATCTCAGGTGGCCAAGAGGAGGCCATCAGGTAGGTAGCGTTGTGGGAAGTGCCCGGTGATGGAGCTATGCATTTAGGATATGTCAGATCTCTTTATTGTATTTTCACAGTGCAAAATAAGGCAGGATCTGATCTTATTTTTTTATTATTATTATTTTTTAAATTTTACACAACCGTGGAAGTTGAGCCCAAGTCTGAATCAACAGTATTTCATTGGCTGGTAGATGGTAGCCAAAATATGGCCCTTGGATTTTGTCTTTAGTGACAATAACTTCCTTTCCATATGTGGAACGCCTACAGAATGAATTTAAATGAGGCTGTCATTCCCTTTCATAAGAAATTAATATTATCTGTCTGTGCAAGAAGAAGGAAATCCTAAAGCTCAGTTTTTAAGTCTGTGTTTTTCCAGCCTCTACTCTCATGATGAAAAAGATGTACCTGCCCAGTTAATCTCTAAACCCAGGGAAAATTTGAATTTTATTTAGTCCATCCTTTTAATTATGCAGTAATTGACAGAGTAGGCGGTTTCTGACATTGTGAAAATGTGACATGAAAATATTTGATATGTGAAAAATAACCTGCCATTTACAAGGTAGTTTAAAAACCAGACAGTTCAGAACAGATGCTGTATAGCGATACTCTTTTCGAAATGTCATCTCTCTGCTGTCACGCTCACTGTGCTGCTTTGGTGAGCAAACAAGAAATGTTACAAGTGCAGCTGATGAGCAGGCAGAGATCGTGCATCGATGAGACTGAAGCAGTATTTATCTTTGGGTTAATACAATACTGAAAAATTGAAGTCTAGCCTCCTAAATAACTGTGTGAGAGGCAATGAGTCATTCATCGGCAGCCTGCTAATGACTGACTGTGCAGCTATCAGGTGTGGATTTACAGAAGGCCCTAGGATAGCCATGCTAATAAGATTTTTGTTTATTATAACCTAAAATGTCTCTTAAAGGCAATGTCTGATTGAGTAGTCTGTATTACCCCTTGTTACTGTCATTTTAGAGCTTCTGGGCTTTTAAGGTTTGGTTTTTTCCTTTTTGAAGGAACTCAATCTAAGTGTCTTACAACAATCTCAAAGATTTTTACAAACACTTATTATTAATAAATGATATGTATATCATTTTATACCAGTAGACATCAAAATAATCCTCAGAAGAGAGTACTGTAATCCTCATCTCTTATGTGGGAAAAATGAGGCCCGGGGCGATGATCTGTCTCAAGCTAAGAGGAAGGGATGCAGCTGACAAACCAAGAGAGGCTTCCCACCTGCTGCTGGAGAGATGCTTTCCATCCCAACATACTCACACAGCGCTCTTGAATAGCTTCTTACTTCTCAGCCATATACTAGCTGAAACAATATACAGGAGGAAAACCCAAAATCCGGCCATGTGTAGGTAAGCAGACAGCTTGCGCTCGTTGCACTAGGTAGGAATTTAACCCTAGTTTGCCTATTGATAAAAACAAGTTTCAAACTCAGGAATACTTATTGGCCTTCTCTTTTGGGTGATTTTTCTTGTATTGCAGTAAGGGGATTAGTACGTATGCCGGATTTTTTTGTTGGTGGTGGTTTTTTGCATTGTATTGTTGAAGCTCCTTGTGTGGTCAAGTTATGTGACCGGTTCAGAGTTGCTGTAAAAGCCGTAGCTGCCTTTAACCCGAGGGATTATTGTTTAATCATGCACAGACTGAATTTGATCTGCGCAAGAATGTGGTCCATGTTTTTGTGTCTGTTGCAAAACAAGGCACACGTTCACCTAGGACTGAAGTCCAAGAGGAGCAGCCAGGCTATGACACAGGGATAAAATCACTAATTAAAACAGAGCTATAAGACAGCCTGGAAATACCTCCTGTAACATTGTTGACCTTCATCTAATTGGGTCCAAACACTGAAGTCTGCACTGGATTCTTCAGAAAAGATTTTAACAGTCCTTCTCTGAAGGCTTACCAAGCCGTGAAAATAAGGAGGTAAAAAAAAGTAGCCTCACACCAAAACTTTGGTTTGTTGACTTTTTGGCATCATTACTTGTCTATATGATTATCAAAGATGTATTTTGGTGCTTTACAGATATGCAGCATCATTATAAAGGCAAGTTTTGGCAAACCACGACTCTTAAGACGTTTCACGTATGAAAACTAGCAAACAGCCTACTTCAACCACAAAATAGTTTGCCTTTTTTAAAAAATAAAATAGCTGGTAGTAAACTGTCTGGAAACTGGATTAACAGTCTATAACCTCCAGGGACAATGCCTTTTTGGAGCTACCTAGCTGCCTGGCAGGTGGCTTGCTGCCGGGCAGACACAGAAGGTACCTCCACCTTGAACGACAAATGATTGTCTTGCAGAGCCAGCGAAGTTGAACCCATTGCTGCTGGAGATTAATTTGGAGGGCTAGTAAATGGGAGCTGATGGTCATGCAGATGAAGGCAGAAGGCCCAAAATGGTGAAGTGTAGTTCTAGCACGGAAATAATTCAGTCGCCCTAATCAGGCTTTGTGGATGCAGAGCTATCCGAGTTCTGCAACATCTCCTCAGCTGAAGTCCAGAGAAAGCTTTTTGATAGTGAATAAGACTTCTGAGTTTTTCATGTTTACAGACTTTCATCTGATAGAGCTTAGTGTATTACCAACCTCCAACTTTCCAAATCTTGAATTTCCTGGCTGGTGAACTATTAAAATGCAGATTAACTAAACTTCAAACAGATTTATTGCAGATGGCTCCACAGAATCCTTTTGGATTACCTGCCTCTGGACATAATTTCCTAGTCTGCAGGGGTTCATTAAGGACAGATTTAAATGTGTTAGCTGGGAAAAGGCCAGCAGGAAGGGTATGTTCAAAATTATTCATTATATTATGCTTGATCTAGTGATACAGGCTTACTTTTGCGGAACTCAAGTTTCTTGTTTGCAATAACGAATTAGACATGCAAGCATGCCTCATGTGTCGCGGCTTTGTTTAAGAGCGCATTTCATAACCTTTGAGTTATTTGTGGCAAAGAAGGTAGCCTGTGCTGAGAGTGCAAAGACAGAAAACAATAGCCTCAGTGCGTGCCCCTCTTAGTTCTCAGCTGCAGCAACTCTCTGTTTTCCTCTGAGGAAAGCCTTGAGATTCAAGACATAGCCATGAAGCATTTTCCTTTGCTTCTGCCATCTAACCCGTTTCAGAATACAATTAGCCTGGGGTTAGATCTAAGGCTTATTTCATTATCCTTATAAAAGCAAAAATAGCCATGTTTAGATTTACATGATTCACTAATTGTACTGCCGCTTGGTTCTTTAAAAATTGGCTCCAAAGCTCCCCAGTTTTCTTTGAGATGTATTTAATCTAAATTTATGCAAGAGCACCGTAATGACTTCTCCTTCAGACTACAAGGGGTTTTTAATCACTTTCAACATTTAGCCCCTGATTGGGCAAAGCACTTAAATGTAAGTACTTGGGTGCTCAAACTGCTCGCTGAATCAGGACTGAGGACTAAATGCTAAATTCGTGGTTGCCTCGGGCTTTTAAACAAAGTGGAAGTGCAGCCCTGTGAACAGGCATCATCTTGAAGCTGTTTAGCAGATATGCGATAAATTGGAGCCCTCGACGGGGCTGGCAGTACCGTTTGAGCAGCAGAAGCCAGGGTCTGTCTTCAGCTCAGCTGTCTCCCTGCCTGTGTGCCACTCAAACAGCACACTCTTGCCTCTAGATTTTACTCTGCACTTACGCGGGATAAATATAGAAGTCCTCCTAAGTTTGAAAACGCTTTCCACTTCAGGTCTCTAAATGTCTTATTCATTATTGCAAATGAGAAGCTTAAGAGTATTTTGACAGTGTCAAGCATTCAGTCCAAATACTCTTCATAGGATCCTGATCCAATTTACTTTGACTTGGGTGAGTACTGAAGCCAGTTCCAAAGTACACCTATTTCCAAGCTGAAGCAGCATATTTCATTGACAAGGACTTGCCAGAAAAAGCTGCCGAGCACTGAGGAGTGTTCAGCCCTTTGGACTGTAGACCAAGTTGTCTACGAGCTGGCGATAGTCTGAGACACATTTCAGATATTGAACCCTGGTCTCCACCGATGAAAATTTAGTGCATTAAAGAGCGACGCCAGTTTGTTCCTCTGACTAGTGCTGACCCTCATACCTGCTTCAACACTTTTGTATTCAGTCGCTGTGTGCTGGAAACTAAATTTTCAACCCTGTTTCCTTCTAAAATGTGCTCCTCCAGTCGTGCGAACAGATGTTTTTGCAGCTACACTTGTGCAGGTTAACAACCACAATAGTAAAGTGCATGCGGGTTTTAGAGTTTATCCCCTTGAGCTTTCATAAATGCTCTTTTCAGGCTCTAATAGCATTGCTGATGCGTGTGCAGGTGTCAGTTGTGTTGAAGTACGCTTGCAGGCATTCACGGCTGCACAGGATTGATGAACATGGCGACTGGGGGTTGAATAGCAGGTGCTGAAAAACTGCCCTTTTTTCTTTTGGTTTTTAGTTTTCTAGAGCTCTTTAACTGGCTGCAGAACCGTTCAATTGTATTACAAATACAGCTGGCTTTCATAGCATTATAACTATCACGATTGCAGTTTTAATCTGTCATGGATTTGATCTCTCCATCTAACAAAAAAAGAAAAGTTTTATTAGAGGCATTTTCTAATAATGTATTTTTAATCCTGAATGCCTGCAAAGAGGAGTTATTTGCCAAATTCTAACTGGTAAACAGCACGAATGCTTCATATGCTTCTGTAGCCGCTTTCAAAAGATGCTGCCAAGGTACAAAACGCATCAAAATTTGCATGGAAAAAGGAAAACCAATCAGTTCAGATACTGTTTCAACCTGAAGCTCGTTGTCATGCTTGGGTGTTTGCTTGCTTTTTGGAAAGGTTGGGAGCCGTTTCCTCTCCGGGTTTGGGAAAACTTGCATGACTGAGCCCTTCTCTAATGGTTATGTGACCCCTGGAGAGCCCAAGATGTCTGTTATTTTACTTTCAGTGAACGAAAAGCCGTAGATGTATAAATGCCGGTAGGAATGGACAAGAGCTACTAATCAGTGTAATCTGGTAACTCGATCTGGTTACGTAATGGGTTGAGTTAATTTTGTTGTCTCTGGAAATAAAAGGAGGCACAAAGGGGAGGTTTCCGGGGTGGCAGTTCATGACAGAAAATGCAGAGTTCTTCAGAAAAGCCTGACACTTGCTTCTGAGGCCTCATTGAAAGCACACCAACATCCTTCATCATAAAAGATGCCTTTTTCTAGAGAGCTATACAGAAGATCTGAAGCATATTGTGCACTCATATTCCAGGTTCTCTAACCTTCTGCAATAATTGGCAGCTAGCCTGCTTCAAGGATAAAATTTATAAAGCAGAGAAAGCCTCCCATATGCTGCCCTTTTAAGGAAAGTCTTCTCATTACTGGAAAGCAGGAGCACAGGGATGGTAAAATACTGTAAGGATCATTTATCAATCATGCTATCAGCAAAGCTGCAGAAACACAGAACTAAGAGGAATTAGACAGGGAAAAGCTCTATTTTTCATTTTCATCTCCCTATTTCCACCAATGCAAAACTTCTTTGGTGCTTTATGTCTCTTAGTTTTAAAAGTCCTGAGGTATGCCATCATTTCTCTCGGGGAACTTTCCCTCATTTTTAACAGTTCTCATAACCAAGATGTATATTTGTTTCCTGTTCTTATTTTGGTGCTATTGTGTCTAGCGATAACCTTATGTGGCAACCTGAATAATTCATACTGTAATGTACCTGTCATCCCTAGGGTGTTTTTTGACCAAACTATATTCATTTTACCTTGTGTTGTTTACACACTTTTTAATCTTTTCCAGACGCTTCCCCCTTCAGCATCTTATCATTTTTGTTTCTCTTTTGTGAGCTTACTCCCATTTGTTTTTCCTCTGCATTCCAGATAAGAAAGACACACTGTGACACCCGGGTTGTTTAGAACCTTTCAACTGCTAAACAAGTGCTGAGCTGCATTTGCAGAAGCATCACTTTTGGCTGCTATATGCCAATGCAAACCTGTGATGGACTTAACTGGGGTAGAAGTGGAGAAATCTCTATCACCGTTATCCTATCTTCTCCCATTTCTCCCCAGGTTTAGCAGTCTGTGTTTTTTTCTGAAGCTGATCTTTCTTCACGGTGTTTTTATACTCTCTTTCTCTATTTTATTGCTGCTCTGTTCACAGGCCCCTTTCGTTTTTAGTGTCTTTGGTTAATTTAAGTGGTCGTCTTCCTTCTTCACGATCATTTGTCAGGGTTTTAAATGAGGCGATGCTCTCTGTACCATCAGCATGGTTCCCAAAACCAGCAGACATCAAGAGCTCAGTCCGTGTGAACTTACAAAATCTTCAGGTCATGTAGGAAGACATAAGGGTCTGAATGAAAGAAGCAGACAATCATAGTCAAGGAACAAAATTTGATAAATGGCATTCAATAATCTCAAACAAATACAACTGTCAGCTCTATCTTGAGGAATCACAGACGTACCTCTCTATTCACAGCTTCTTGATTTCCCCTTCCTGACTTTGGACACTAATTATTGGGAGAGTGAGAGGTTTGTTACTTTGTCCTGCCAGCTTCCTTCTGTTTCTAACAAAAGTATAAATACATTCCCAGTCTTCTAACATTTCATTTGCTTTGGAGTTTTCTTCCCAGTAAATAGTTGCGGTATTCTTTCCATTTAATAAAACGGTTTCAGCTTTCTTTCCTGTTTAATGGGTTGGAAATTAGCAGTGAACAGGAATAGACCATTGCTTTGGTCTGTAGTTTAGGAAATCTGTGAGAAGAAAAGGAAGCACTTGTGAAGGCTGTCTGCTGACTCAGGAACGGTCTTCATTTTGCTTTTGTACTTATATTTAGAGTACAAGGCTCAGTAAATTAAAATAGATTCCGTTCAGCAGAAGGCAATGTTGTTCAAATGCTATAGCTTTTTGTTTTCCCAGACAAATATTATTTTTCAAAACTTCGTTTTTAGCATCTGTTTTATGTTTTTCCTCAAATTTACTTACATTTATGGTTAGCAATCTAGAAGGTCTAAGAGGATTTTATATGTTAGGTAACTCCAGGGACTTCTGCATTCTGATTCTTTTGTTGTTATTATAGTGTAAATAAGACGTTCTTAGATGGCCATTGGTGTTGCATTGTGTCATACTAATTGATTAGATTGTGGTTTTCTAAGTAACGTACAGTGGCCTCTAAAGTGCATTGCAACGGCTCCCCAGCACCATAAGCATTTGTATGTTTTACAGATAAGTCCGTTATATGGAGTCACGCGTGTAGGCTAAACGGGCAGCACAAGTAGGCCTTACCAGCGCAGGGCCTTCAAGGGTTGTACACAGGAAAATCCAATTAGAGCCGCAGGGAGTTTTTTCAATCTCTTAATCGGCATTGCAGCACTGCAGATGGATATTATTGCCCACTACTTAAACTTTATTACTCCATTTTTCTGTCTGTAGCCCTTCGCCTTGCCAGCCCACCTCGAAGAGACAGTAGGCAGAACCATATAATACTTTTTATGACCTTGGCATCTCCGCTGTTTTGTCGCAGGAAAGAGAAGTAGGATTGTGACAAGGAAGAGGAAGGCGGCAACCCTTTAAGTTGGTTTTACACGTGCAGTTTGCCCCGCATCCCAGTCACAAGAGCTAGCCGATCCTCCCGAGCAACGCTTCACCCACCCTTAATGCCCGTAAACAGAATTTGCAAGACTAACGTCTTTTGGAGGCTAATGCTTTTAAAAGAGGAGGCAGGATGATGTAGGGCAAGGGAGCAGGTGTTGGCTGCATTCGAGCTCCGGTTCGCGCGGAGGTACAGATTCATTGTGTGACCTTGCATTGAGTCACTTGACTTCCAGTGTTTCAGTCGCGCTATAAAATTGACTAAAAGCAGGACTTAAATCAGACACTGCATCCTGGGTAAATAATATACTCAGAGAAAACATACAGGCAGAGGGGATTATGTTTTTGTATCTTAAAATACCTTTCCTGACAGAGAGGGTGGGTTTGCTATGGGTGAATAATCCGTTAGCATAAATTACTGTTATTTTCAGTGATGGCTTACCAGGTATGTGTATCAAAGAGTGATACAGTCTGCTTGATTTTATGGTACGTTAACCTTGCCAGAATGCATTTATTATATTTAAAACCTGCTAGGTACCTGCAGTGGGAACAAAGATTGTATAATTATTTTTTCTTTAGCTTGTGGGAAACCAAATGCTTTGAATATAAAAGATTCTAGGGGTGAAAAGTTCATTCTGTTCACCCCTCCATGGTGAGAGTATAGGCAAAAGGTAATCTGATTACTAATTTGAAAAGAGATGAAAGAAACCAATTTAGTGATGAAATAACTGCTACTTCCATTCCTGCCCTTTGTATTATTGGAAATAGTAAATAGATGCGATAGCTGTGCTGTGAAGCAAATCTTTCATTATTTTATAATAAGCATCTTCTCCAATCAATTAATCACTTTGGAATAAATGGCTTCAGGGTTTCGATTTTAAAACATATATGCAAGATTTTGCTGCAACAGCAATAAACAGCAGGGAACGTACCAATGTTCAGTCCCTGTTTTAAATGAGGAATGCAGAGTCTATGAAATTAATGGAAATATCTTCATTAAGTTCACTGGCTTCACTGCCTCAGAAAACAATCATCTGTTCTTGAAAGTATTGCGAAATTCCCATGAGCAGAATCATAGGCAGTGACAGATAAAGGTTTCAATTTTGGGTAGCTTTTCCATACAGGTCTTGAGTAAGTTCATTCTTACATCCCAAATAGGTTACTTTATTATCTGATCTCTTATCATTTATATGATAATAACTGTGCCTCCTTATTTACTCTGTTTTGTACACTGGTCTATAGCCGCTCGATCTATGTGGGGGAAAGGTGTCTGTATGGATACTGTGATGTGCAGAAAACTGCCCAATCTGTCAACAATGAAACTCATCGATCCTGAGATAAATAGATATATAGATAGATATAGATATTAAAAAAAAAAAGTTAAACTCACCCCTACATTTTCAAAGCAGAGAACAACTTCTGAGCTCCACATCTCCTCCCGTGCTTGGAACAAGGTAACGAATTAAAATTAGGCATATTTGAAATGTAAACAGCCTGAAGCCCCCAAGCAATAGCAAGCCAAAGAAGGCAATAAGTACTCTGATCTACACATGGACGTTGTCCTTTGCTCTGTGAAGTGAGGTACGACCCGCAATACCTGTGTGCTTATCAGAAATAGCTTTTAAGTCACCTAGAGCACTGTGAATGCAAAAGTACCAGTGAAAATAATGGCCATATAGTTACAAATAACAATGTGTTGTACTACACAGGGGTCAAAACAAACTTGCTTTTCTTATGTCTAAGTTTTTGACTGTCCATCATTTTTTTACTCGATGCTTTTTTACTACATAGCACCTTTTCTCCATGTTTTATATCTATTTTGACATAGTTCTGGGAAGGACAAAGCTAGAAGGAAGCATAAGCTTTCCTGCATGGCCAGTTCCCAACAGCTATCAGGAAGTGATATACAGCATTAAAGTAAATATTTTTCATACATTGCACAGCATTATTTGTGTTCAGTTACTTTTAGTGTGGGATGTAGCACATTGTTGACTGTGATGTATACGTATTGTGAAACAATAGAGGGGGCAGTGCACAGAAGTATTTAACAACGGTTTAGAATGAAGCAGACACGAATATATGTGTTTCGGTTTTTGACACGTATGACTAATGACACAGGGAAACTTAATATAAACTATATATATAAAGAATCGAACAATATTGAGAGTGTGGGGAAAAAATAATTCGATTCAAGGTTTGATCAGATCCACCCCTATACAGACTGTGATAACTGGAGACTGACTTATTCGCAGCAGAGAGAGGCACAGTATTCCAGCCCCTGTAATGCTCTTCACTAGTCTTCCGTAATGCTGTTAACTAGTCTTCCGAACTTACAACAATGAATTGTAATTCTGAGGAGAAGAAAGAAGGGTACACTAAAATTTCTAGTTTCTATCCTGGAAAGAACTATCCTGTCTTAAAATTACTGAGACTAGTTCTAAACATTTAGGGACATGTTTCACTTATTTCTTAAATCGTATATGTTGTTCCATGAGAATTAGCAAAGCATTTTCAAAATCAATATTTTGCAATCATGATTTTTCATCATCTTTGACTTTGACTTATGGTGGATCAAAGAGCCAAAGCCGTGTGGTACCTTTTGTTCTAATGGGGGAAAACAGCAATGATAGACAGAACGACACTAAATGAAACTGTTAGTCACTGAGCCACTTTCTTCCTGTCTGTAGTCCATGTAGTCAACCCATCACTGCTGTTTTCAGACGTTAATAGATTAAAAGAGATGAACTTTCTTCAGTAGCAGTCTTGTGAGTAAAGAACAAGAATACAAGTACTTTAACTGTCAAGTGATGTTCTGCACCATTGACTACAAATATAAAGTTATGCACATGTTACGTTAGAAGCTGGGAAATCATATAAAGATTAATCAAGCCAGCACATCGACTCATTGTATCACACTGATCCTCCACTGAAAACAGCTGGTATTTTGCTAACAGTACATTGCCAGAAATGGGACAGGATTCTATATTGCAGTGTCAGAGATGCCTTTGTTAACTGAAACAATCCTCAGAGTCAGCAGAATTAATGTTGAGTATAAATACATTTTCTGACAAATCTCGAGCATACCAAGAATGCAATCCGTTGCAATCTGGCAGATGCGCTTTACATTCTGTAACTTCGTCAGGATGTTGCTTGAGATCTGATGGTAATTACTGATGTGTCATTTGGGGTGTGTTGTTGAGCAAAGCCTATTAAAACTCAATTTATTTCATCAGTTAGCACCCAGCTTACATTACGCAGTATGTTAAAAGAACATTCACACTGGAATTTTAAAGGTGGGCATGTGGTTGCAAAAAATCTTCAAAATATAACGGCACAATATTTCTCTAGCTATTTCACTGCTTAATTCTACCAGATCCTATTTCTGGCCTCATAATTCAGAGGCGGGTTCAATTACCTCTTCCACCACAGCTTTCCTCTATAATCTCGGCTGTCTCGCTCCCTTCTTTGTGCTCTGTCTCCTTGTTCCTATGAACTAAGTATCGCTACTACCTTAGTATTCAGGGTGAGGATAAAAACATAACATACTGTAAACCATCCTGATTCCAGAGTAATTCAGCGCAACATATAAATGTCATAGAAAGGAAAAACAGTAATAGACTGTTTATATTTTATTCCTTCCACCTGCTCCCTTAAGGACTTCTGACTGATATCAGAGTGGACCTTGGGACTTGAGCTTGCTTAGGTGCCATATGGAAATGCCTGACTTAGAGGAGGGAGAGATGGGATGTGTTGTGCAAGGAGGTGCAGCAGCTCCAGAAGAACAGGGAATCTTCTAACTGGCTACTGCAGGTTTTGTGAAACTTCTTTTTTTTTTAAAGATTATGATACTGCAACAGCATGGGCAGAAATCTGCTCCTCTTGGGCTACTGAGAAACTGGGATTCATGCTGGTTTAATAAACTCTCTTTTAATGTTATTTCACCTTCCCAACTTTTCCCCATGTTGATTCCTTTCCCTTGCACAAAGCCTCAAAACATCCTTTATTACCTCTCTAACATAGTTAAACCCAGGTCCGTGGTGAGGTTTTAAGCCATTTACAATAATAAACACCAGCTAAAATCACCTGTTAATACCTACTGTCTGCGATCTTAATTTTCCCATGAGGTGGTCTTTAGTCCTGTGAGTTCATGCCTTCTACCTTCAAGTAGAATGAGGTTTACTGGCATAGTCCTGCCTTATTTATGTTGCATAGGTAATAATATTTCTTGGACTGGAATGAAACATTTTCCCACTGTAAATAACACAGATACCACTGTATTGTCCATGCAAAAAATACTGGCTTTAGTGACAAGCTTTGCCTACATAACATAATCCCTTGAAGGCCCAAATTCTGTGACTTTGATCACATGGAGTATATCTTCCGATACAATTAAGGAGGTTGTTTTCAGATATCTAAGAGAAATAAGTGCGAGAGAATAGAGCCCTGGGAAATGAACATTAGTTATTCCAAAAGGGACTTAGTGAGAATGGAAGCTTAATAGTGTCTACACAGTTTAATTCATGCACCATCTGTTTTTGGGAAAATTAGCACAGATTAGATTTTCCAACTCATCCGAGGCTAAGAAAGTGCCTTCAGAACCTGTAGTATTTGGTTAAGTCTTAAAAACAAATTAGCACCATTTTACTTACTGTGTGAATACTGTGCGTATTAGTTGACTTTGTAGTAAGCTATAACAATTGTAATGGCAAAATAGAAAACTGGTGCCTCTGAGCAAGCCACTCTTTTCCATAATGTTTCTTAGCTGCTTTACAGAAGTGCTTGACATTCGTGTCCTCTTCCGAGCACTGGTTTTTTTTAGATGTGACCATTTTGTATAAATTCAGTTCTTGCTCAGGGCTGAGTATTTGTTCCCTGTGACCTCTGACTCATGTTCCTTCTCTCAGTTTGGCTGCAAGTAGGTGTCGTAAGCTTCAGGACACCTAATTTCATCGAAATGTGAGTAACTGAAGAATATTGCCCTCCCCATAAAAGCATCCTCCTACTCAAAGACTGCGTAATTGCATTGTATCAAAGTATTACTTTATAATTGTAGAGTAGCTTTCAAAAAAGTGTCAGATTTTAAAATGCACGACAGAAACATGAAATAATTTAGGTTTTGTTGTTTTTATTTCCCTCACTTTGGTATTTACCAGGTTTCTATATTCTTATAGCAAAAAGGTGAATCTAGCCACGCTAGACGAGACTGTTACGTGATACTCTCCGATTAGGCAAGATTGAATACCTGGATTCCTACTGTGGACCAAATACAGGGGCAGAAAATGCAAAGTTAGCATCTTTAACAGTATATTTACCTCAGCTGGACACTGCTTTTCTTTCACTGTATTTGTTGCAGAAATCTTTAAATGTAGAGCAATCTCAGTTATTGGGAGCTGGATGGCGTATGTACGCACATTTTTCTTTTCAAAGATTTCCGGAATCTTAGTTCAGCTTCCAGTCATCTAACATACTTAATTATCTGAAACATCAATTATTTTCTGCTACCCATTAAATATTACTTAGTTTAGCCTCTTTGTTGATGCTGTATATTTGATGCAGCATCTATGAATGCACTTACTAAAGTCATGCTTTTATATATCTTAAAAGATTAAGAGCCTGAAATCACACCCTTGCTTGGTTTGAACTGGCCAATTTTCCTGACTTCACTAGAATTAGTTAGATTCAGAATGGCAATGAGCCTGGTCTATCTGTAGATGGGTTTATGCCTATTTTTAGAGGATGTGGTGGTAACGAATATGATACTTATTGCGGAGCAACGTCTTATGATAAACTAGAGCTCTGCATTTAGTTGCTGCTGCAGTAGGAAATCTTTCTAATTTTAACAAAACAGAGTAAAAAAGTTGCCTTTCAGCAACTGAATAAACATTTGAGAGCGTTACTGGAAACAGTACAGGCATTTTTGTGTTGGTACTTTATTGGTGAATGAAACTTTATTTAGTGGATCCTGAAGATAAACATGCTGATGCCATGTGTCTGCATGTGCCCACGCGTATAAAGTATTTCTTACTAATATCTTTAAATAAAGGGATTTCAGCTTTGCTTTTGTGGCATCAAGGTGCTAGCTGAAAAACAGAACTCGGAGTACTACAACATTTGTTCTTCTGGTACTCCAGAAGGCTACTTTGAGTTAATCGGCGATTTTTCACAGACGACATCTAATCTATACGTATAAATGACTTCGCACTCTTATTATGTCTTAATTGAAGTGCACCAATGTGAAATTGCAATGGATGGAGCTGCAGTGATTGTAGCCTCAATTAACTTTGGGTGGATTTGAAGCTTTTTTCCTTCCTTTTCCTTGGACTGTTGACGATTCTTTGACATCTTGTATTTATTTAAATAATTGCTAGAAAAGTTAGGGGATATGCAGAGGACCAGATATTTTATAAGACTGCTCTGAAGAGATAAAAAGGAGTTGTGTGTATGATTTATATATTAATACATATCTTTTATGTCCTGCTGTTTTGTGTAATAACTGTACAGTCAGCAGTGGCCATATCCCTCAGGATTCTGCTGTGGAGGAATAGTTTAATAGCAATCCTTTTTTTTTTTTTTTTTGGTAAATGGCAGTTACAGTCGTCAGAACAGCTACCCTCATCCCATTCTTGACTTTTCTTCAGCTCCCTGCCTTTAAGACACAAAATGTGTGTTGCGGTGCAGTAAAATCATTGTGAAGAGATAAAGCATCTTGCCCTGTGGAACAGGAAATTCAGACACAGCAGAAAGCAAAAATTACACCAAGAGAGGCAGGATGCCGTGTAAGAAAGGAACAGGCGTATGGTGACCCAGTTAATTCTTAGTTACTTCACATTTCACCAGAACTGATAGATATTTACCAGAAAATTAGATTTGATGCCTCTGTCGAGGCATATATGCTCTTACAAATGTTTCTGGCGTTCAGTTAATAGCAATGAAAACAGTATCAGGATCTCGCCAGCACAAGTCCCTGTATGAAGATGGCTGTTTGCAACATAATTTTGTTACAGGCCTCTCCAAGTTTTTCCTACAGGCTCACGCAGCGATCAAGTACGTTTGTGTTTGCTCTTAATTGGTTTGCTTTTCTTAGTGATCTTTGGCCCCTGAGAAGGAGTCCACAGACTTTTAGAGGTCCACAGGTATCAGTCAAAAACCTGCTGCGTTTCTCAGCTTTCTCACTGTTGGACAAGTCCTTTTCTCTGGGTAAGGATAGATGCAGCATCTCTGCCACCATAAACACAAATGGCGGCTGCAATAACAAGCCGTGATATATAACCTGATGTGCTATATTTATGGTGGGTTTGCGGTGTGCTCCAACAGGCCTCACTTTACCGTTCAAACTGAAGCTGGGTTCCTGCTGCTTTTTTCTACTTACTTTTTATTATCAGAAGTTCTTCTTACATGCAGGCTAAGGCAGATACAAATACAGTGTCTTCAGTAAGACAAATATGCCTCTAGGTGTTTAAAGGGAGAGAGCAGAATGTCGTGTTTCTGACCACTGTGCTACCGCCGCCTGTTGTGTCGCAGCAAGGACAGCGATGTGGGCGCGATGCCACAGGTAGGTCAGGGAGTTGGTCAACGACACAGCATCTGTAGAGAGCTTGGCAGGTCGTTATCACAGGGGTAAAAATATTGCCAGGTATTCCCGAGGATTTTTCAAGCGATAAATTGATTGTGTGCCCCCAAGGATATTTCAAAGAGCATAGTGGACACATATATAAATCCACATGAATAACAGAACTCCAAGAATAATGTTGATATTGAGTAAATAAGATTAAGCTAGGCAGAAAGTGAAAGGAAGAGAAGAGGAAAGGAAGAGGAAGAGAGAAGGAAGGAAGACAGAAAAGCCTTATTTCTAGGCCTTTCTCAAAACTTATTTAAATTTCCAGTACATTTAAAGGGGGTTTGTCTTTACTGATCAGGCTAAAGAAGTCAGATCTTGATTATTTGAGTCTTATATGGTGTTTCACTCACACATTGAAAAGCGAGAAGACATTGTTGTGATGATGTGGTATGACCTTTACCTGTATGACCTTTACTGTTCATAAAACTTCCCTGAATTAAATCTTATCTGAACAGTGACATATTTTTAGAAAACCTCCAGTTCTGATTTAAAAATGCAAGTGATGACATACTGAATGCAGTTCTTGTTAAATTGGTCCAATGGTTAATCTTTTCTATTTATTTTCAAATAAGGAGATTTGAGTTCACAGTAAATTAGCACCATAATTTCTGTGTTCTGATTGAAAGATTGCACTTTCAAATAGCTGCTAGGCTTCTAACTAGTGATTTGCATATACAGTTTTACATGAAGATTTCTGACTTCCCTTTCATCAGCTCATAGAATATATATAAGCATTGATTGGACCCTCACTGCAAATCTCAACACTGTGAAATCTCAACACCATCAAAAATTATGGTGCTGTCCCTCTCAGTGGAACTCATAATTACGATTTTTTTATTTCTAAAATATGATTTTTCCCTTGTAGTGAAATTAAACACATCCTTTTTCTCATCCACATACATATTCAAAATTCTGAAAAACTGTGTGGGTATTACTGAAGACATATACTAACATGCATCCAGAGTGACCATTATAAAGCAAAGACAATTTCCAGGCCTAAGTTAGAAAAAGTGTTCTCTGGCGTGTAATAATCAATTAAAATGTACGACCTAAAAGATGCTTCTGAAAGCTGAATCTGAACTCCATGTAGTTCTAAGTAGCTGCGCATATTACACAGCACATTATATAGCAAAAATTTCTCAAATGTATCGGGTAGAAAGATCTTCTGGTACCATATGAGCTATCTTGAGGTAATGAACTCAAATGGAAAGCAGACTTTTTTATGGAGTCGATTTTTAAAGGCTTACACATTAAGAACATTGATATTTGTTAACTCTCCACTATAACATGTTTTCCACGTTTGTAGCTGCTGCCTGTTATTGTATCATCTAAAGTTAAAAGTTATAGCATATTGCATGAATGACTAGCATATGCCTTATTTCTGATCTTGCTACTGAAAATGGAGATGCTGAAAGACCACAGTAAAGGACAGAGATTTGATGCAATGTGCTGCCGGCTACTTAATTTTGCATATTGCACTACTTGAAGTAAGTAGGACTGGAACAGCTGTGCACTCAGTCCTGGTGAAGACAAGAATCTCTCCCTCGGGGCGTCGCTTTCTTCTGCCAAGTAGGAAAGTCAAGTGATGGCTTTGCCTGTGTGGCCTTTTCTGTTCTCTCATGTAGTCTTTCCTTATCATTTGGGCTTTGGCTGAGTATATTTGAAAGGATCAGTATGTGTTTGATTTTTATTATTCCACACTCTATCCTATAATAGGATTTGGTTTTGCCCGTGCTGTCTTTTAGAGACTATTGATTTTATTTATTTTTTTGTTAAAGTTCTCAAAGGCAGTCGTTCATAAGAGCATTGCTATTGTATTACTTAGTAATACAGCTTTCTTCATGTCCTGGGAAAAGTTTGTACACAACTTAAAAATATTTAAAACTAAAAGTTGTGTCACCCTAGAGCGTGACTCAGCCATGTACTAACAACTATTATTTTTTACCTTGCATTTAAACAGATGCTCTCTGCTGGCAGCAGAACTGCTTATTTTTTCAAAGATAAAAATATTCATCGATATCTGCTCTTTTCTATAGCAAACCCCATCATTTTTCTGTATTTTTAAAGAAGGAGACAATCAAATCAAATGTACTCCAGTTGCTGCCTTTTGCGTCCACCTATGCCAAATGTCATTCATCAGTTCTTAAGGCTTACTTCTACTTTCCGATATGTGTCAGCACATATCAGTTAAAATCCTGTAAAATTAGTTTCCGCAGATGTATTTCTGAGGCTAGACTTGCCGCCTCCTTTTCTTTTTTCCTTTTACAGCGTATCCAGAAATCAGTATTATAGAACACTTCTAGTGGACTATCCCTATTGCTTCTAGAACTCTTTCAAAGCATCTCTGAGATTGTTATCAGAATTTCATTTGACTCTTCAGCAAAGATCATCTGTAATAAGCTCCTACAAAGCCAATCTCTCGGGTGATCATTTGGGACCGGCTACGAGTAGAGGTCTGGCAAGCAGAAGGCGGCTGAAGCCCCTTTTATCGGCGCTCCCTGTGCTGAAGCCAAAGCATTGGCTGCAAGAACTGCCTGCGGAGCACAGGGGCGGTTTACACTTCCCACCCCGATACCCACTCTACCGCACGGGCTTAGAGAATGGCTTATGTGAAACTCATCTCCGCAGCCGACAGTACTGTAACAAACATCTGACTTTTTGTATTCTCACCATTGCCCCGTGTCTGACGAGCCCGCCACGCGCTGCGGGAGCTGTGACCCACTGACCGGTCACGCTTGCCCTGTGGGCTGAGAGAGCTGGAGAGAAACGCCACCGCATCCTGCTGTGCTGGAGGCAGAGAAACCGGCCGGATCGGGACTTTACAAATGTTGACCGGTTCCATCGTGTGGGCCTGCCCCATACCACGACCCCGTGTGCAAGCACGGAATTGTCACGGGGACCGGGACATGAATGTCTGACACATAGAAAATACCCAGAATTAGAGAGAATGCGCACAACTCTCCTGTCATGACAGAGAAGGCAGAATGGAAAATAAACATTGTCCACATGAAGAAAAAGGCAGCTAAAACTTTTGAAAGCACTCTCAGACTTTTATCATCTCTTCACTGAAGCTGTAAAGGCAGAGAGAGCCACCTTCCTCTCACAGCCGTCAGAGAATGCTGGAAATTATCATCTCAGACGGTTCCAACATCTACGGCATACTTGCCAAGAATATCACAGTAAATTTAAGCATCTTCCTTCCTTCTGTAATGGTTGAGGGTAACTTCCCAGGATGGGAAAATATCTGGCTTCATCCAGACTTCTTTTGACATTTCAAGGACTTTGATACAGCCTGTGAAAGAGAACCTGTGTTTCGGGAAAAGACTGAGGGTTAGCCGGCTTTGGGCCGCGTTAGCCCCAGTGAAGTCACGCCAATACATCTTTGACAATGGAGTGAAGTGCTCTGGTGTGAGACGCTTCACTCTTTCGCAGTCTGTCTCTATACTGGAAGTTTGCTGTAACGTATCAGCAGTGGCAAGTGACAGATGCCAGACTGAAACAGCTGTAAGGGACTTCTGTAACTTGCAGCGTTCAGCTCGTTTAGCCTCTCACGGGAGAAGAAATTAAGTAAAATGCAAGGAAGTGAAAACTTCTGTTGTTTCAAACAGCCACAAGGAAAGCCCAGCCTTTTAGTAGGCTCTGGCCGCTTCACTAATATGCATTTCGAGGATTTGGTACTCTAGGAGGAGCGTTAAAAATTCCAGCAGTAAAATAACAATGATGAAAGAGCGCACTCGAGTTTATACATCACCACGCTTTTCTCCATGTATATTTTCCAAATGCCAAAGGACAGAGGACATAGTTACAAATTCTTAGATTTACCAATTCAATTCCGTAAATTGTTTGCTTTGGTGAAATGAATGGGAATTTCCAAAGGCAAACTGCTGGGGCAATAGCACTGGCCAGTGAAGTTGGTACTCTTGGTATTTTTAAGCAATTCTACCTCACAGATGCAGCACATCAGTTTGGTAAGTTAATGAATCACCACAGCTGTTTTGCATTGCTCACGGTACGGTTTATTGTTCATACACTTAACCTCGAGGTACTGTTCTTACAGTAACACAGCTTAAGACAGTTAAAATAGTTGAGCTGTTTCCTAGTTTTTTACCAAGTGACAGGTTGTGTGAATAGGAGGAAAAACTACTCACAAAAAACAGTTTCTGAGCTGTTCTTTTTAAGTCAGCCATATAGTTCAGCCATATTGACCGGACGGATTTTCATTCTATAAAAGAGTCTTATTTAAAAAAGAATAAATTAAAATTCCACAGCTCTAAAACATTTGTAATTAAACTGGCCTCATATCAAAACTTTTCCTCCCCCCCCCCCCCCCCCCCCCCCCCCCATCATTTTGATCAGCGTTATATGGCACATTCAGCTCTTTTGGTAGTTGCAACTTGATCACCGCAGAAATGCAAGATGAGCACATTCCAAAACAGAGTTGTGGGCTGAAAAAAATCGGTGCAGGCTATTTGTATAGAAGATACTTGTCTTTGGTTTGTTTGTTTGTTATTTGTATGGAAGATACTTAATTTATAAAGTTTATGTTATGACGTCAAAAAATACAATTAAGTTTTCAATTTGAGTGACCAGTCACGTAACCTTACTACGTGAAAAGTGAATAGTTTGCAAATATATGCGTATAATAATAGAATCGTAGAACGGTTTGGGTTGGAAGGGTCCTTTAAAGGCCATCTAGTCCAACCCCCCTGCAACGAGCAGGGACCTCTTCAACTAGATCAGGTTGCTCACAGCCCTGTCCAACCTGACAATGTACATCTGTTAACAAAGATTTTGCAACAAAGCATTTGTCTTCTTATTGTTTAAAAGCACAGTGTGTCCACCTGCGAAGAACCTGACATTAATGTATCTTCAACATATAAAATTAAAATAAAATCTGAATACTAATGCAGCGTATCACGTATCTTAAGCAGCCAGGAAAGAGTACATAACGAGGTAGTGTGATACTTTGCGCCTCTTATGGAGTTACGCTAAAATCTCGCACTTCTGAAATCATTAATCTTATTACTAACATGTATGTGGCAGAAAGCTACTGAAACAGATGAGTACTTTGCTAATGTTGCAATTACTTTTTTGTATATTAAATGAAATGGATACAAAACTCCTGATTGAGCAGCATTTTTCAGAAGACTCCCTTATCTGATTCTGGAGCAGAGGTATATCGCAGACGTCTACAGAGGAACATTTTTCTTGCACTGAATAGTTTATGTTCTCCTACGTCTTCCTTATGGGAGTTCCTAGTCCTTTTAGTCACCTTACCCCTTATCCATTACTAAAATATGCTATTAATATTAGGATGTGCTGGTCAGCAAAGCGAGGAGCAGTATTCTCTGCTTCATGAATATCACATATACATTAATGTTCACAGCGCTGCTGCCCACGTAATTCATTCAGATTAGTTAGCTGATGCGAATTCGAGAGAGATGTCTAAGATGAAAACAAATGTGCTCTTTAAGTTTAACCATATTGCTTAAAATTTGCTTATCTTGCTCACATTTCTAACTGAGTAGGTACAGTTTAAAGGGCAACTGGAATTTTCTGTAGATGGCAATTACTATTCAATATTAATAGAAGGTATCAAACTATAGTCCTAACCAAGGAACTTGCAATCCAGAGGGAATATGAATTCTCCCCTCAAAATATGTCCTGTATTCTTCTACTATGCATTGATGCATTTATACCTGTACAATTTAGCACTTGCTTTTAACAAAATAAAAGGTGACATTTGACTGCATAGGGAATTGCAACTGGGAACATAGCTAAATTATTATAACACATGCCTGAACAGGTGGGTAATGTTAAAGTCTCAAGTGTTTCTGCTTCCAGTAACAGCGCCCTTTGAAAACACCCTTTAAGCATGCCAGACCAGTTTTTATAAGCTCTTCTGTTTTATTTTTAGAGTAGCATTTGTTGCTGTGTGTTCTCTCGCAGGCAGATCTTTTTTTTGTCCAGCAAGACGTTCTTCCTCTTACTTTAATCCAGTCACGAAGGCTGCTGGGTTATGAAACTCTTACATGGACAGAACTCATCAGGGGGAAGGTTTGATTCTCTCTTACGTACCCATCAGCCTGCGCCTGGTCTTCTCCTGCATCGTCGGCTTGTAGCAGTCCCTTACAATAGGAAAAATTCTGTTTTGGCCTTCCCCTCTGCATTAATTTGAATGTTCAAATTAGGCCAGAGCTTAAAATAATTCAATCTACTAAGGTTTTCGACAAAGTATTTCAACTTTTCCCAACTCTATTATTTTATTTACTCTTCAAAAATGCTGGAATCATATTAGAAAAAAGATTTATCTGAATGGCAAGCAGAAATCATTACCCAGGCTGATAAGCTTACAAAGCATTAAAATTTATCTTAACACAAAATACAGAGCCTGGTTGTGGCACGCTCTGCCTATTTGTCTAACGGACATGTAACAGAGAAATAGTCCAAATGAGCTTAATAAATCTCTTTCTTAAACTCACAAAAGACCACGTCCTCACTTCCATAATTCTATTAGAGTCTGGTCCTTTGGAGGAGATAAAAGAGGAGATAACCTCTCCGTTCAGAATATAAAACCGCAATTGTTCAGCTGATGATTGGAATATTTCCAGTAGAAGGACTTAATCATGGAACAAAATTAGCTCAATCTGACCTTTTTAGAGTATAATGCAAAAATAAGTTTTTCTGCAAATGTCTTCCTGGAATAACTAAAATAAGGAATAATTTACTTCTTTTTTTTTTTTTTTTTTTTTTTACAAGAGCAAAAGGTGGTAGCATATGATAGCAGCGTTCTCGGTGAGATGACAATCCAAGGATAATAAGACAGCATGTGCAGAAAGGGATAATATATTTTAATAGACTAGCTGATACAGTTTAAAAACAGACAAGCTTTCAGACACACAAACCCTTTTCAGCAAGAGCAGGTTCCCCTCTGTGACTCAAAATTGCTAGCTTAATATCTAGATGGTGTAATGATCGTGTCATAGAAATGCATAGAAATGTATGGTATCTGTATTAATTACATACTGAAAGCTCCTCTTGGAATAAAGACAAAACATATTGTTGCAATCTCTATTTTATCTAAGTGCTAAATAGGAATAAGTACTCGCACCCGCAGACCTGCAGACCGGGTATGATGCTGTGTGTTAAAGCATTTCTCTCCGGGGGTTTGGTTGGATGAGTTTATCTGTATTGAGGCATTCCTCTCTAGAAAAAAAAAACACAAACACAAACTGGAAAGAAAAACCTCATCAGTTTTATCAGTCCTATCTCCGATTTCCTGACATTCTGAATGCTTCTAAGCCATGCTGATACTACTGCGTACAAGAAAAAAGGCGTGAACAGGTGGTGATATTAACAGGCTTCTTATGGTTCTGAAAAATGAGATAGAAATGTTTCATGTCGTGAAAGTCAACGTCAATAACCATCCATCTTGTGCAGATATGGAAGTCAGCCAATGTGGTTCTTGCTGAGGAGGCGTGAGATATTTCTTCTGCATCAGAGCTGTTGCTCTGGACACAAGTCATAATTTGTCTAATATAGATGAATGAGATGAATATTACTAATACTTCCTTCTTTTTTCTTTTTTTCTTTTCTTTTCTTTTTTTTTTTTTTTCTTTTTAAATAAACTGAAAGCTCCCCCTTCTGGCATATTTCCTGAACTGAATATAAGGTTCCTGATGTCTACTTTTAGCATCAGGAGACATTTCCTCTTTTGCTCTATTTTGAAGATCTTTTTCGCAAAGATTCTTTAAAAGTCGTATATTTATAGTTTCCCAAGGATTTCCCATTTCCCTATCAAGCTTCGGGGCTTGATGTGAACTCATTTAACAGCAGAGGATGGCCCTAAGTCTTTCCCTATGATGTTAATCTGTTGCTTTTCCAGTCAAAGACTTACTTGCTTCTCACTTTGCTGCATATTATAGAGAGCATAGACAACGACTTTCTCAGAAAGTTTGAGTATTAGCGTTTGTTTTCTTTCTGTATCTCACCTATAACTCTACCATTTATTTTCCTAATAAATGCTTTGGAATCACTGGGAGAAATCTGCAGGATCTTTTCAAACCAACGCTGCAGCTCTGCTGAGAGCAGGTCCTGCCCAGGCTCAGGGACTCTGCAAGCCTGGGAAAGGGAAAAAAGCAAAGGGGAGCTTGTTTAGGGCACAATTTTGGTAACTGCTGTAACTGCTCTCACCTCATAGCTGCCTGTGTTTCAAGGACTGCCAGTGTCAATTGTTCCTCTAATCCCTTAAATCAGTGCAGTCACGTATGTGCTTAATATGATGAACCGATTTGTCACTGATTTTCCACACTCGTAGACATATGCAAAGCAAGGGGAAGACTTTCCCAGCGCGTGCAGCCATGGGACCCTGTAGTTCCCATAGATTCCTACATTTTGATTTTGTTACAGTCACTGGTACCGTCCCTCAAGTCCAAGCAGGCTGACAAAGGCAGTGAGACTGGTTAGGAGGCTTTCATTAGATTTGCTATCATAGATTCAAAGACATCATCTCTCTGTGTCCTTAAAAATGATTTATGGGGGACAACATTTTACTGGAGCATGAAGCCAGGAATCTTTCTGTGCAGGAGAGATTATACTGGGGCCGTCCTTTCACATCGGCACGCACAGCAGCCCCTCTGGCTACACAGAAGAAAACAACAGAGTGTGAAGCAGAGTAAAATAACATCATATTCACTTCAACTCGGTGCTGAGCTGTAACAGTAAGATGAGAATGAATTAATTATAGTTATGACTTCCTTTCTGGGCTTTCCCTGAATATCAAGGTGGTATTTTCTTCTATGTTAGTGATGCTACTTTGCTTTTTTATGCAGTTAAGTAGTAAATGTGGCAGGTTTTAGTTGTAGAATAGCAGTTATTTTAAAGTCTAACATCAGAGTAACAATTTACTACGGCTGTAGTGAATGAAGTATGCCCATTAGACTTGGTACATTAGGTTTGGAAGTGGGAGAATTGCTGGCCTGGCACCTCACGCCACTTTCCTGTTCCCTCTCCATGGTAACAAAAATCAGGAATGACCTACACAAACAAAGCTGCTGCCCTAAACAGAGCATAGCTCAACTACGGAGGCAGCCAGGCCAATTAGCTTTCAGTGCCGTTTACGGCAAAGAAGGTCTGTTATTATAAATGTCTACACGTACGACAGAATACCAAATGTAAGCCTGCTATTTGAAGTCAAATCAGAATAATAATAAAGGAAGAAATGACATGTTCGTTCTATACATGAATGGTATACAATATATTCAATATAGACATGAACGTACATGCGTGCACCTATCTGTATTCTTGTTCAGTCCTTACTTTATATATGTACATGCGCACATGCCTTCTTAGAAAAGTCTCAAAAGCTGCTTTTATTGTCATAATGAAACAGTAGGACTCCTTTGAGAGCCATTTGTCTGAAAAACTACTGTAAACTTCTTTTGAGTAGGCTGTCTGCACTCAAGAGAGTTGAATTAGTAGAACTTTGACGAGACTAGAAGACCCACTAATATCTAATTAATGTGGAAATAATTGTTGTAATGGTTGTATTTCTCTACAAAACATGTACAGAAAAACAGTTACACTGTCGATTTAGTGAGCGTTAAATCAGTTTGATATGCAAATGGAGGTGCTGGGCTGCTTCATAATGCTGGTATTATTTACACATGTGTTTATTAAGCTGAGAAAATTGGAAATGTCAACAAATGGGATCCAAAAGCAAAGTGACGTCTTTTATCAACAGAGACTTTCTTCAAAGTTTTTATTGTCTACCTTTTAGAGTCGGTAGGCTCTAATGACAAGAGTAACAGCGATACTAAATGCGAGGGTACTGCTGGGAGTAAAGAGTAAAGCAGAGTTCCTGCACTTGACACATTCTGCTGGTTTTCTTCCAGTATGAATAAAAGGGAGAAGTTCTTGTGCTGTCCGGGTTACCCCTGAGCTCTTATCTTTTTGCGGTTAAGGGGTCATGGAAACAGCTTAAATTGTCTTTATCCATTTAATGTAGATTCAATTAGCTCAGGTTAATGGCTATGGGGCGGAGCTCAGGGAGTTGAGAGCTGCTCCCATTGTTCCACCTGGCTTGTCCTGTGACATAAGTTGCAATTTTGGGGGGAGAAAAAAGGAAAAGATAGTGTGTTGCTGGGACATAAGCAAACACGCTCTACAGAGAAGCGGAACTGTTGCCTCTCAGGCGTGTGCAAAGCTCATGGCTGCATTCACGTACAGAAGTGCAATACACGGTTGACCAAACCACCTACAAAATGACTGCAGCATATGCGCTTGCTAAACCTTGACTCTTAAACTTTGTGCAATCAACACGAAGTCTTCGGGAGTAATACGTTGTGACCTGAGAAGAGTTAGATGAGTGTTCAGCCAGGGATGTATCTCCATCTTCCCTACATTAATATATCAGGGCCGAAAGAGTGAATACAAAATATTTGGTTTCAGGAAGAGTGCAAAATTGCAAACTGTTGTCCAGTGCATATGGAAAATTATGTAGTTGCGTAATATTTAATGGCATAGACTTTTGAAATCTTACTTAGAAGATTGTAACAGGATTACTCAGAAGAGCACTCGCTAACCCTTTCTTTTTCATTTACATTCACAGGATTTTTGAGCACTGGGGACCAAGCAGCAAAAGGAAACTATGGCCTCCTTGATCTGATTCAAGCTTTGCGATGGACTAGTGAAAATATTGGGTTCTTTGGTGGTGACCCATTAAGAATAACTGTTTTTGGATCTGGTGCAGGCGGTTCATGCGTCAATCTGTTGACTTTATCCCATTATTCTGAAGGTAACCGTTGGAGCAATTCAACCAAAGGTATTATGCAGGTTGCAAATTTTGACAATTTTGGTGTCTGCATGCCACCGCCATTAGTACTATGTGATGCTCTGTATATTCTCTTTGTTCCTATGAACTGTTGAGTTCAGCTCAATATTAAGCAAACTTTTTAAAGGCTGTACAAGCCACCTTCTCCCTCAGCTCTTCTGTGCATGTTTAAATTTGGGGTCACTTTCTTCTTTTTCCTATGGAGCTTTGTAGAAACACTTTCTAGCAGACTTGTGAACAGCATTTTCTCGGTGCATCATTTTTGTCTCTTTTCTTTCCTACCTAAGGGTGTCCTTTTTGGAAAACCAGCCAGTCATGCTCACAGTAGATGAGGTTGTCTATATTCAGACAGTCATGAAAGGCATGTTGAGTTTCTCATGAGGAGCAGAATTTAAAGAAAACGAAAATGACACAGTTTCTCTTTTCAGGCTAACAGATGAAATGCTTAAAGCTATTATTTTGTGTGAAGGAAACAAATACCTAGTTCAGAAATCTTTTGTCTGAGACTGCATGAACTTCACTTGCTGTCATCTAATAAAAGAATGGTTGAATGTTTTGCATGCATGATCCAAAATTGTCAAAGCATCCAAGTTGCAAATGGATTTTCTTCTATATGTTTTTCCTATTCCATAACTAACACCTTTTCTCTCTAGTTGAGGCAGACAGCAGGATATTAAAAACGTGCTGTTTGAGGCACCCAATTTTTTTTCCTATGATTTTTGCACCACAGTTCCACACAGTTTCTCTCATTTGCATGGCTATTGCTTATTGATCACATTGCTTTTGTCTCACTGTTTTCACACATTTTTATCTGTATTGTTTAGTTTTACCAGGGACATCACACTGTGCCCTGTGCATACAATCCTCCACTAATTTATATTGCTGTATCTCCATGGGGTTCTAATTGGCCAGTCATAAAAAAATAAATCCACTGACATTAAAAGAGCTGCATTTACCCAAAGTCATGATGCAGAGCCCACTGCGGTCAATAGAAGTGACAGATTCTTTAGATCAGGCCTTTGCACTCTTTAAAATGAGAGAAAAATATAGCTTTTACAAGAAAAGTCTAGTGGAAAATAGACTGTGGTTTAAATCTTAGTCTATTTCCACAATTTGATTTTTAATGTTTTCTTTTTTTTCCATAACTACCTGCAGTTAAATAGGACCTATTTATAAACTGGATTATAAGAACAATATGTAAGCATTACCTCATTACACCGTGATCTGAGGGTCACACTGCAGCATCTTTTTTCATCAGAACTCACAAAAATACTTGTGTCATACAGGATTTAACTTAAGGTTGAATTAAGAGATCTGGTTTATCCTCCTCTAACTGTTACTTAATCTTAATCTTGATCCTATTGATGTAACATGACATGAATGCAAAATGCCACATTTACAATATCTGGACAGTCATGTGTTGCCTCTTATCAGTAAATTTTACCCTGCCATATTCTAACCCATGGCCAGAATTTGGCCAGGCGCGGAATCTGTTCGGGGAAACTGGTGCAGTAATTTGCTGTCATAGCAGATCAAAGGGGACTGGAGAGGGTTTATGGATGTATACTTAAAATCCAATTGTAAAAGTAAATTTTTGAGGATTTCTTTTATAAGAAAGTAAAACCACACTGTATTGAAATTTGGCTTAAACAGAAAAATGTGCCACACCCCCACGTATGTAAGTTACATTAAAAAAAAAAAATAAGAAGAATTGGTCAGCTTCAAATAAGAAAAGTTATTTCAAGCTTTCAAACATTTTCGAAGATCTTAACATTTTCAAAAAAACTTTTTCTTTCACATTATTAACCAGGCTCTTTCATAAGTGGTAAATTCGGATGCTCTCTTTGCTTCCTTGATTTCCCTTTGAAAGGATCCCTTGGTAGTTAAGAGGAATTGTTCAGCCTGTTTCAAGATGGTGCTGTTCATAGCTGCCCGTCTGCCAGTGGGCAGAACAGCACCCATCTTTAGAAAGTGCTCTGAAAATGTAGATGAATATATGCAAATTATTATTATTTACTTTGGTGAGACTTTGAATAGGAGTCACAAAGCAATATGGTCCATTGAACATTTAAATCTTCTTTCCATCAGTCTGGAGCCCATAAGCTATAATAATCATACACATTATCAGATAAAAATGTAGTCTCCATCCCGTGTGGTACCAGTTTCTGCCAGGAATTATGTGACAGAATGAAAATAATTTTGCATGCTGTTGTTCATTTTTCACCAAACGGTTTGAGAGGAGGAATATTTCCTTAAGCGTTCTTCAGCAGAAGGAGGGATGTTTAGTTTCATTTCCTAAGATAACTTTATGGCCAGAGGACTTGACCACTTTTACCTAATCCAACATCTAATGTTTATGTAGCGCTTAGCAAGCCATAGTGTTTATATCAGCATTTTCTTAATATGTAGCTTACGCTTTCTGTCCTTGTTCAGAGATATTTAATAAAGCAATAAAAATAGATTTACACAATATGCAAAAAAGAAACATTATGAAGTATTGTGAAATGCATCTTTGTGAAAATTCAGTTTTGTCATTTTGTTACATTCATCACAATGCCTGGATCCTCTGCAGTAATTTCACTGACTTTGAGCTGATTTATACTAGCTCAATAGCTGACCTTGTAAACATGCAAATGTATTTTCACCTGCTGTATAGCTCAAGTTCTTTCTTGTTTTTAACTCATATCTTGCAAGGAAATATCTTGGACATGGATTCTCATAAATTTAAGAAGAGGCTTCAGTTTACATATTTCAGTCCCTGCACCTATCTGATTTTAAGACTTTTGGATTTGGCCCTAATACAGCCTAGAACGATTTTAAAATTCCTCAGGCATTTGTAAAATGTTTCCTGCCAGCAACTGATTCCAGCTGACTTTTGAGTGTACAGAGTCCGGTACTGCAACAGAGGCTGTAAAGGCACATCTCTGACTTGATTTAGAGGTTATGGAAGTTTTTTATCAATAGAAATACTCTACTTATCAAAGTAAAAGCCATCTTTTCAATTATTAGAATAAAATTCTGAGGTAAGCTGAACGCCTTAACTCCAGTTCCTTTTGTGGGAGTATCCAGCTATTCATCAAGCATTGGACCAAAGATACACTCTTAGCAAAATTGAGTGGGGCCAGATGTCACTTCCAGTCCCTGAGCAACTCTACCAAAGTCAGTGGAATTACTCCAGGTGCCTACAGCATAAGTAAAGCATAAGTAAAACCAAGTTTTGACCCATTTGTCTTAAATCAACATAATTTACATATGGTACAGGCCATTTTGTATTACCTACAGTGAGCTATAGGAGGTACGGTCCAGTATACAGTATTTTCCAGTAATTAGTGCAAAAAGTGTGATACTGAAATGAACTGGGTGTACTTCCACAAAAATGCAAAAAAAAAACCCCAAAAAGCTACAGTTACCTACATATAATCTAATTTTCTGATGTTAGAGATGAGCATTATAGGAGAGCAATTTTTCTCTGTTTTTTTTTACGCAAGGTTCAGACTCAAAATCTCTCTCTCCACAAAGGGAGCGAGAAAAAGCAAAGGCCCAACACAAAGGGAGCACAAGAAGTTTCGGAACAAGGGTGGAGTTTTAATTGCATTAAAGTCAGTAGCAAAAACTTTTGATTGATTCACTGACTACAAGGTTGTGAGGCTTTCATCCGTTATGTGCTCAAAACTGCTTACAGAAGGGAGAGGAAAACATCAATTTAAACACATTTTGTTATTTCTATGAGAAGAATTTCTGATCCAGAATCAGCATAAATTCAAATTAATTGCACGGAAGTCTTTGGGATTTGCTACAAGTTTATATGCAGAGCCAGATCATAGTCTCTCTCCCTCCCCCCTTAATCAATACCTGAACATAGGTTTATATCTCTGAATTACAAAGCTAAATATTGTAAAATATATAATTTCCATTTTAATGTAAGCACTATAAACCTGCATTTGAAAAACTTCTTACAAGAAAGGATCTTGCCTCTTAGACACTTACAAATTTAATAGCTGGGTACTACCTACTCGTCTGTTACTCCAGAATATAAACTTTTGCTATGATATACAGTTCAAAAGCACCGCACCTCTCAAACCAAATTTAATCCCAAACAAAACATAAAAAAGCAGTATATTAGGTTTGTTTAACACACAGTTGTATGTACGCGTGCTGCTGATGGCTTGAACAATATCCAGAAATTCAGTCCATTTCAGAGACTTGTTGGCTTTTCCTCCAACCTATAAATTGGTTTGGCTTTAGGAATTTCTTTCAAGCTAATAGCGTTGTCCTACATAAGGTAATGCCACTTCTTTTTCTTCCTGAGTTTCTTTTGAAAATCTGTTCCTCAGCTGGACTACATTGAGGTAGAACCATTTGCTTCAATTTCTGCGCATATTGCATTTATTTTGTATACATTTCCTGTAGGTACGATGACAGACAGATCTCACCATCTTGTGTATTTAAGTACGATTAAGATACAAATATCTCTTCTGTTAAAGTTTTCTATTGTTTCATAGAACTCCTCTGACTCTTTCAAGTGTGTATCTGTTTCAAGGTCACTTCAGTAGTTTTTAAATATTTCTCCCCACAGGACTTTTTCAAAGAGCAATAGCTCAAAGCGGAACAGCCCTCTCCAGCTGGGCAGTCAGTTTTCAGCCTGCAAAATACGCCAGGATGTTGGCTACGAAAGTCGGTTGCAACATGTCAGACACTGTAGAATTGGTAGAATGTCTACAGAAGAAGCCTTATAGAGAACTTGTCGACCAGGACATCCAACCAGCAAGATACCATATAGCCTTTGGACCAGTAATTGATGGCGATGTGATACCGGATGATCCTCAGATACTGATGGAACAAGGAGAATTCCTCAATTACGACATCATGTTGGGAGTCAACCAAGGGGAAGGGTTAAAATTTGTTGAAAATATTGTGGATAGCGAAGACGGTATATCAGCTAGCGATTTTGACTTTGCAGTTTCTAATTTTGTCGATAACTTATACGGATACCCTGAAGGCAAAGATATATTGAGGGAAACTATTAAGTTTATGTACACGGACTGGGCAGATCGACATAATCCTGAGACCAGAAGGAAAACGCTGCTGGCTTTGTTTACTGATCACCAGTGGGTTGCACCAGCAGTGGCTACAGCAGATCTTCACTCAAATTTTGGATCGCCCACGTATTTCTATGCCTTCTACCATCATTGCCAGACAGATCAGGTACCTGCATGGGCGGATGCAGCCCATGGAGATGAGGTTCCTTACGTACTAGGAATCCCCATGATTGGTCCTACTGAATTATTTCCTTGTAATTTCTCCAAAAATGATGTCATGCTAAGTGCAGTGGTGATGACATACTGGACAAACTTTGCAAAAACTGGGTGAGTACCAAATAATGAATAATCTTGTATACAAACTCAGCATATAATGATGCAGTGCTTTTCCTTGGTTATCTCTCCTGGGAATGCATCTGTACTTGCAGGATGAATAAGAGATTAAGAATTGGGTTGGATATTTATGTTTATTGTAATGTCCCTCACCTCACTTACACATTCTAGCAAAAAGAGGGAAAAAATAGCTTCCTGAACATTCTGAGTGAAGAAATTAAAAAAGTACTTTGAAAATGACATTATGTGTTATACTGAGTTATGGCCTGCAATGGCAGGGGGGTTGGAACTCGATGATCTTCAAGGTCCTTTCCAACCCAAACCATTCTATGATTCTGTGATGGTCTTTCGCCTCTGGAAGGCCACAGATACTGCAGGTGAACTGAAATGCTGAGCTTCACGAGCTTTATGTTGCTAAAAAAGAAAAGCAAAGCTTAACGTCTTCTCACGCTGGTCTCTCATTGACCTTTGTCCACATTACTGCATTGCTGGCAATCTGTCCTCAGCAGCAGAAGATCTCAGAGTGAGACACCAGCATTTTGGGGAACTAAGGAAGTCGCTGAAGCCTATGTAAAAGAAGGGTTCGTTTGCATAATGCTGTTTCTAATCGAGATTATTAAGGCCTCTAATTTTAGGAAATAGCATTCTGCTCTGTCCAAAGGCAGAGTTAAACATTAAGTATAAAATGTTAATTATGTTAATTTCATAATTCCTTTTGAAACACTTTGTAACATTGGAGATATTTTTTTTTTTTAGTGACCCAAATCAACCAGTGCCGCAAGATACAAAATTCATCCATACAAAACCAAATCGTTTTGAAGAAGTAGCATGGACCAGATATTCTCAGAAAGACCAGCTGTATCTTCACATTGGATTAAAACCACGAGTTAAAGAACATTATAGGGCCAATAAAGTGAACCTTTGGTTGGAACTGGTACCTCATCTGCACAATCTTAACGACATTTCACAGTATACCTCTACCACAACTAAAGTGCCATCAACTGATAATACTTTCAGACCAACAAGGAAAAATTCTGTTTCTGTTACTTCAGCCTTTCCTACAGCCAAACAAGATGATCCCAAACAACAGCCAAGCCCATTTTCAGTGGATCAAAGAGACTATTCAACAGAATTGAGTGTTACTATTGCAGTTGGTGCATCTTTGCTGTTCCTGAACATTTTGGCCTTTGCAGCGCTGTACTACAAAAAAGACAAGCGGAGACATGATGTTCATAGGAGATGTAGCCCACAACGTACTACTACCAATGATCTTACCCATGCACAAGAAGAGGAGATAATGTCCCTCCAAATGAAGCACACTGACTTGGATCATGAATGTGAGTCCATCCATCCACATGAGGTGGTTCTTAGGACCGCCTGTCCCCCAGACTACACGCTAGCTATGAGAAGGTCTCCTGATGATATTCCCTTAATGACACCCAACACCATCACAATGATCCCCAACACTATACCAGGGATTCAACCCCTACACACATTCAATACATTTACCGGAGGACAGAACAATACTCTGCCCCATCCTCATCCCCACCCCCATTCACACTCAACAACCAGGGTATAGCCAGACAAGACGAAAACAAACTTTATTTTTTGATGGATTACAGTAGGTGATATTACTGAAGATTACTTGGCTTTCAACCTACAAGACTCTTACTATTTAAATATGGAGGAATATTATGTGAATATACATATCAAGAACTTTTGGGGTTTTGAAAAAAAATGAATTGTACATATATCAAATGAACTTAAGAAACAAACAAACAAAACAAACAAAAGAAAAAAAAAACAAACAAAAAAATCCAACTGTTTGCAATTGCTTGAAGCAGTTGTCCTGAATGATACTTTTTCATTCACATTCAAGCATTAATTTTTTGAAGATTTAAGTTACATAATGGAATTAGGCATGTGCAACACAAACAGGAAAGAACTATGACTGAAAATTTTAAAAACCTATAAATATGCACAAGGGACACACTAATGGAATGTCAGATAATTTTCACCAATTTTTATTTGGACCTGTTTTCTTGTGTAGACCATATTTACATATTTGAATAAGTACACAAAGCACCAATGCTGTTAAGGCCTTAGAAAGGGGCTCATGCTGAAATCTGCCAGTCCAAGAAGTTTTACAGCCTGGCAGGTACAACATTATCACATAAGTGCTGTCAGTATAAAAGTTGTGGGATTAAAGGAAACTGGATATTTTTAGCACGATGTGCATGATAATTTATATGCTTGGTGGCTGTGCTGCTGATTAAGCCGTAATTAAAATTCTTCTCATCCCATTGGAGTTTTTAATAGAAGCTTTCTCCATCAATTGGCACAACCTAAAGAAGTTTCTAAAAGGGGCAAAAGTAATTACAGTAAAATATTTCACGGTAGCTTCAGAAATAGAAGGAATTGCAACAGTTCTTAAAGGTATTTATGGCATTCTAGGGATACAGTGGTGAACCCTCGCTGATATGAATCCCAGTCAAAAAATCTGTATTATTAACGTTCTTTTTCCTTTCCACTTTAATAATTTCTAACTTTAATATAACTATACTTTTAATGGAATCTCCTTTGATGAAGGATTTATAATTTGCTGTGATTTAGTTACAATCTATTTAGTTCAAATCGGCAAGGTAAAGTGTGTCCAAAAATTGCAATGTTATTTTGCAATATAAAAATGCCCCAATATTACTGCTCTGATTACACCTTTCAGTTTATTGTTTAGACTCATGTTGCATGTTACAAAGTTTACTTATAATACTTTAATATAAAGTTAATTACCTTTTTGCTATACATTAGCTTTGCCAACGAAATGAATTCTCTAGACCAGATGGCAACAGCGTAGAAAAAGAGGGTATGTAAGAACGGAGAGAGAGCCAATAACTGGAAATTTTAAAATCTGAATACTACATATGTTTTTGTGATTTGAAATGAATGTTCTAAAATCACAAGAAATTTTTCATTCCCCTGTTGCTTTCCAGTAATTATATACCATGGTCCTTTCAAAATGTTTGTATATGTAATCAGATGTACATTTATATAAAAGAAATAATTGAGATGGACTTAAGAGCACATCCCTGATAAATACTTTCTCTCTTACCTGTACTATATTTCTATTAGACTAAAGTTATGTGATTTTTTTTTACATTTTTTCAAATTACTAGCAATTTTGATAGTTTGTAAGATAATGCGAAGAACTTTCTCTGACAAACTAACTGCAGTAACAGAAACATTTCTTTTCAGTTACTCTTTTTCAAGAATGAAAGCTTATTACACACAAAAATTGTATACTACTTGATGGAAAATTACTTTGTACTTCTTGGCCATATTACTGGTCACTGAGTGAAATAAAGATAATCTGGATAACGAATATTATTCCAATGCTAAGAGACCTGATCTTTGCTCATTAAAGAGCTAAAATGTTTATTGCTGTTTTGTCATTTTTTAATGAAGTAATGGTAACTGTCTCAAATAAAGAGTAATATCTTAAGACCAGTCTGGTTTTTGAAGACATGAACGTGCCTTCTACAATTAATACAACTGCATATTTATGGGCCAGTCCCACCTACAGCCATTTCTTACAGAAAAACTGACATTGTGACTTCATGATGTCATAGTATTAGATGCAAATCTCCCCTAGTTTTCAGGAATAACTTAATGCAAAAATCCACACACACACACACACACACACAAAAAAAAAAAAAAAAAAAAAAAGCCAAGGAACAGGTCTAATTGAAATAAATCTGCACTATTCCGTGACGGGAAAAAGAATCACCTGGGTTTTATTTGGGTGATTGAACTTTCACAAACGGCCGCTAGGAAGTTCAAAGCGTGTTTGCTAACATCAAGCACAAATGTTACAAGTGAAGCTGAAAGCAAAATAAAGTACTGCAATTTCAGTCATTTTACTTAGCTATTAAGAAAAAAAAAAAAAGAAATCCATGTATTTAATTAGTGCGTGTTACAGTCCCCAGTTTTAAATTAAGGTCTTTTGGTAGAAGCATAAAAAATAGTCTTCAAAATCCAGGGCGGTCTGTGTGCAATTTCTGCCTGATGTGGTTGTGCTTTTAGACTGTGACCTGCCAATGTAAACCAATAAAAAGAATTGTCTGCCATCTGATAATTATTGTTTAATAGGAAGATTGTATTTTGCTATGTTGATGAAACAAAACAAAAAAATACAAAAATATTGATGGCCATAAAACAAGATATTCATGAAATATGATTTTATGTGCTTTTCTTAACTTTATCAAAACCAAAATAACTTTCTACTATAGTTTATTTGTGGCCATATATCTATATATCTCTATATATACAGTATCTGGTAATTGTTTACTTTTATTAGTTACAAAATAAATGATTTAGGTAAACCAAGCATGACACTACACTTTCTTTCTGTCAGCCAACAGTATTTAAAATGTGAATGATGACGGCAACAACACAAATTTTATCACTCCCCTTCAGAAAAAAAAAAAAAAAAAAAAGTCCATTCCTGTGATGCAGATACTGTGAATGACATTTTGGTGGCTACTTTATAATTACATTACAGCAGCTGGCTTTCCAAAAATAAGATGTTGTCCCACGTTTTAACACAACATTAAGAAAGACCAAGAGATGTTTTAAAGCTGAAACAAAATAAAAGTATAGGAAAAGGTTTTGGAATATCTTCATTGTGCTTCATGGAGTATAAGTTTGTTCTTTTAAAGATATTTATCTGTTTGATTTGTTTTTCATGGTAGCCTACAAGAAAGCAAAATTGAGTGTGATATTTAGTTTCTTGTATCATCCTTGCACCAGATTTCCAATAAAATTAGGATATCAGTCAGTCTTTGGAAGTTCAGTAAAAATATAAAAAGCCTGCATTTATTGCTTTCACACTTTTGTAAATATGTTTGCAGACCTTTTTAAGAAAATGTATTCTACCATTTTGAGAAAAAAATAACAATGGAATCATTGTCTCGTTTATCTATTAAAATTACAGGCAATATAATGTGCTGTGCTGACATTTCTAGGAGAAATAAAGCAGATAAAAACACGTTTTGCTCAATGGTATCTCAGTTGGTTATACATGGTATTCTCCACCCACTGAAGACTTGCGAGGCACGGATGAAGCACCTGAATATCCTGTTCCATAGAAAAATGTTCTTCTTGTTTTCATTGTCTGTACTAAAATTGGTTTCCTATGTCACAAGACTTTACTTATTGGCTATTTTGGTTTTTGAAACACCCTGAAAATTGGATGAATAGAGGTCTAACAAACATGTTACAGCTTTAAAGACACCACTGCACAGAAAATGCTGGAATTTCTGTTGCCAACTTCAGTAAGAGACGAAACAGCTGAATTCATAGGGAACTGTCAAATCATGGCATTCCTTTGGTGCTTGTAAGTTGTTGCTTTTTTCCTGTGGTCTTAGTTTAAAATATTGGCCTTTTTTTCTCCCTTTTTTCTATTAATGAACTGTTACAGATGATCGCTTTTTAATGTAAGCGAACATTAGATAATTTAATTATTATTGTGAAAATGTGCTCCCAAATAAATTAGATTAATGGGAAATTCCCTGCAGAGGTTTTGTTATTTTTCATTCAAAGCTCTTGTCAAAATATCTGTTGCGGCAGTTCTGCTCTTTTTTTTTTCCATTCTGTAAGCTAAGGGGCTTTCTCCAAATAACATTAAAAATCTCTTTTTCTGTTTGAAATAATAACACTATAAGATTAAGATGCCCTTCTGAGGCCTCCAAATAAATACGAACAATTTGAAACATGGCGAACGGGCTTTTACTCTAAACATTCTAATTCGATTTAATTCTAGCACATCAATGCATTTGTCTGCAGACTAGAAATTAGCGTCATTAGATAAAGCGTTCAAGAGAACTATGCAGCAGAATCAGAGTTTACCACCGGTCCCTTTTTTCTTAGTTCTGTTAATGCTATTGTATAATTGATTTCTTATTTACAGATTCAGTAGAAACTTAACTTTGTGAAATGGGAAATGGTTAGAACAAGGTAATGAACTTTATCTGGTGGAAAATGTTTTAAAAAAAATGTTGAGAATCTTACCTAGGGAATGCAGATTTTTATGTGCAACCTGGCTTCATTCCTTTTTCTTGATATTATAATTCTTAGTAATTCATACACATGGGAAACTATCATTTCTGTAATAAGCTTTTGTTTCTAAAAGGAATTTAAGCGTTGTATGTAAATTGTGTATTAAAGCCTGTTCTGAGCTTAGTTTCCCTTGCTATTGGGACGAATGAAAAAGCTCATAGACGTGCAACAAATTTGTACAAGTAGTTTTCATACAGTATCTTGAAATGTGTGTGGGGGGGTATATTTGAAGGTAAAAGTACCATCACAGCAGTAAAAGCCGTGTAAGTATTGGTTTGTCAGAGGAAATGACTTCTTGTATATATATGCATCTTTCTCTCCACGTGCATACCCACATGCACTACTCCAGTCAATAGAGGAGATGTCAAAAACCGGGAATAAACAGGGATTTTTACCTTTTTGGTTGCAGAGTCAACTCACAGGTAAAGGCAGGTGCTCAGTGTGGGGGTAACGCCGATACCTCATTCTGCATTCTCCACTGTTATTGACCAGATGCTCAACTGATGACATTTTTTTTAGCACCAGCTGAATCAGTATTTATCATAGGACCATTGAAATCAATGAAGCCCTGACAATTTACACCAGCTATCGATCTGCTTCCGGACCTTTAATGTTCATCATGGCTCATCTCACCGTCCAATTTTGCGTATCTTCTCACACACATGAACACCCACTCACAGAAATTATTACAAGTATAACTACTTGATTTATGAGCACTGTTGGGCAGTAAAATGTGCCTTAAAATATGCTTATAGTTATTTGTATGTAAGTCCAAAATTCAGAAAAAAAGAGTCTTCGACTAAAAAAAATTAATCCCCGTAAATTATGCTGATGCAAAGAAAAGGTTTGTACCACAGTTTGTAGCCTTAACGAGCTATAGTAGGTTTTGTGGTAAAATCTTTTTTAAAAATGGAACATTCACTTCTGTCTGATCCTCAAATCTATATGTTGACCTTTACGTCAAAGACACAGTGACACTTTGCAGCTGTTGTAAGCCTGCTCGGCTGTGCCCCATTCTGGAAGGGAAGCGAGATACAACTGGGCCACACGCTTCCTGTAAATTCGGGGCAGAAATACCTGGATTTTCTCTGTCACCTGAGTTTTCCCCTCTCAGGGTCAGCAACACCAGGCACTCACTCAGCGTTTATGAGCTTAGCTTTAGAAGGATGCTATTTAAGAAATAAATAAATAAATAAATAAATGAGCGAGTTAAGTCTACAGGGTTGGGCAGTTAGTATTCGGCTTTTCTGCTTTACGGTTGTAAGAGCCAGTAACTTTTTTTCAAACAGAAGCTGATAATACTGGCAACCAGAGGTGATAATACTAGAGCTCAATTAACAAAATGTTCCTGTAAGACTGTGAGCTGATAACACTTAAACTGCATTATTAAAAAAAAAAAAGAGGAAAAAAGACAAATTTAGCAGGTAGTGATTTGGTTCAGTTGCTGTGGGAGTTAATGAGAATTTTGCTGTTGACTTTACTGAAAGAAAGATCCGTTCAGAAATCTGTATGAACTCCTGTGAGGTCCATATAAAAGTTAATCAGCTACAACCATGGCTTCTAAGAGCCTTTGGATGTTTCCAGACCTCCCTGAGTTATTTATCCATTTGTATTTCTGCAAAGAGGAGAGGGTATGTTCAGGTATTCCCTCTCAGTGGCCAAATACAGATAGGTTCTTCCCCAACAGACGCAGCACTGTCATACTGCACAATCAGCTAACATACCTTATTTTTCAGCAGGTCTTGTGAGATTGGTCTCAGCACTGGCTCAGTGTGGGCACATGATTGAATCTCGTGGGTGTGAAGGACGGAAAAAGAAAACTTGTGACCACGAAGCGGTCATGGGCCAGACTCAGGACCATGTACTTGATATAAATTTTCCACAGACTAAAATGGGGTTGGGGGGGGGGGGGGGACACGACCTTCTGGCAGGAGGCAGTTTGGGAGAGTGAGATGTACAATGTAGCTATTTCATCCATTAATTTGTAGAAGCAACTTCAGCAGTAATTTCAAGCAATTAAGACTATATGAAAGGTTCTAAAAATAATATATGGTTCATTTGTCACCAAATATATTTTCAGAAGGAGTCATGCAATATTCTACTGATTGATGATAAAGACATGGTTGTACAGTGTTGTTTTTCTCCTTTTCATAAGGTTACTCCTATGTAGTGGTGAAATTTGGCTTAAGCCAAATTTTGCTCTCATTTGCGTACAGGTAAGTCTAGAGCAATTTCATGTAAGTGGAAACACAGACCTTCATTAAAAAGGTAAGTAACATAGAAAACCAGTTGCTCTTGGCCACCGGGTAGAGATTCCCATGTTAAACTATGTGATGATTTTTTCTTTAGCATTCATCAATTTGCCATAAATATATTTTTCTCTCCCCAGTCAGTAACTGGAGTAAGTGTACCACGCTCTTCATAGAAGATGAAGATAATAGGAACCATTGGTTTCTTCTCACGAACCATGACTTCGGTGCCCAAGATCAGAAAACGTAATAGAAGAAGAAAAATAGCAAGCCAGGTTTTGGGGTTTGTTTTGTGGGGTTTGGGGTTTTTTTTACTTTTTTTTTTTTTTTTTTTCTATAGGCACATTTGGGTATCTTGATTCTCTGAAGGCTCACCAGAACCCAGGAAAAGATACAACCTTAATTGCTGCAGCCAGGAGCTTTGTTGGGCATTTGCCTCTTTCCTTGGCCAGGAGGAAAGGGCAGGGTTAAGTTCAGGAAAGGGCAGGGTTAAGTTCAGGAAAGGACACTTCTCCAGAAAAACACTCCCAACTGTATCTCTGAGACACACCAAGGAAATGTGAAAACACTCACAAAATCTGCTATGTTTGACAGAAGAAGGAACACATATTGTCAAATTTAATAAAACACTGGTAATGTTTGTATATTTGAGATTCTGTTAACTGTGTTTTAAAAAACAACTAATCCTTTTTTCAACACTACAATTTACTTTAAGCCTGAAGGGGCTGCTTGGTTACTGGAACTTGGACTGTGTTGTAATACTGCATGTGCAGTATATCTCCTTTGTCCCATGCTTCTCCTGGTTTCATTCTATAATTCAACTCAGAGATCTTATTTTAAAACTCTCTGTTTTTATTAAGTTGTTTCAGTATGGACTACTGCTAGGTGCAGTTTGTTTTCTTGAATTCATTCACCATTTACTCAAAAGGTATATTATCCCAATCCTTTTAGTTACTATTTATTTTCTTATTTTTTTCTTCCTTTAAGCTTTGGGGTTTTTTTTTAAACTGCTTCTGAGATAAGTGCAATTTTATTCTTCTTCATGCCCTCTCGCTTTGTTACTACTGTCTCGCACAAATGCAAGTATCTGAAATAGTTCAAATCTCTGTTTTCTTCATTTCTTTTTATCAGTCTTCTTATTCCTTCTGATTGGAATTTTGCTTTATCTTGTTTTTCTTGCAGTTGCATATCCAGGGCTATTCACAGATGGTCTCTTTTTCTATGAAAGTAGTGTTTGGGTACAGAACAGCTCTGAAGACGAAACTCCTCTGTTAACTTATGAGCTCCCAACCACCGAGGAATTGCTATTCGGAATGGGAATGGAAATCCATCTACTCTAGGGACTGTAGGGTTTAGCGTGGCCAAGACCAGTTGCTTGTGGGTGGGTACAAGAATCCCTACAGTCAGTGTGGCAGGCATGTGCCAGGAAATTCACAGCCATCACTGAATCAGCCTCACACACATGCCAGATGGTAATTTTTCCCTTTGAAAGACGCCGGAGGTCCAATTCCACAGACAAAAGCCAACCTCAAGCTAAAGCAAACACGTGCCTCCAGAAACAAGCAGCAGTAAACTCTGCTGCTTGCTAGATTAAAAAGCTTAAAGAGGCTATGAGTAGTTTCTAGCTCATGGCCACACTTCAGACAAGTGTTGATGTATTTTTCCTGGCTGCACAGACACTAAGACCTTTGTTCTGAAGTGGGCTTTGTCACGGTGCCTGTATCTACACTACGCTGTACCACAGAGCTGAGCTCCTGCTGACCCCACTGCAGTAAACAGCAAAATTTCTATTGACTGCACCTGAGAAAGATGAGCACCTGCCGTAGAAGAAGGGCATGAATTACAGATGTGAAGCTCCACACCCAATTTCTACTCTTTTATAACTTGAAATAGGCCCTTTGTCTCCCTTCCTAAAGGGCAAAAGGAGGGCTGGAGAGTTTGGATGTGACTGTGATAGGTGTCTTTACTGTAAATTTCTGGCTGGATGTAGAAGGTGATCAGGATGAAATTCTTCCTCCCTAAATTGAACTACCGATGTGAGGTGCCTAGCATAAGGAAGCCGACTAGACCTTATCTGAAGTTAGTAAAAGAGGGAACTTTAGTACTGGATAAATCGTAGTCTGCTGGTATCTGGTCTTCCCTGCCGACTAAGGGGCAACCAAAGGTAGGTGCAAAAATTTGCTGTCCTTTCTGTCCTTCAGGCACACTTAACTAACTATGAGAGCCTGAAACCTTATTATGAGATAAAGCATTTACTTTTATATATGTCTGCTATTGATAATTTTTATTTTTTAGTTGCATAGATGAGAATGATAGCTTTTCACACCCGTTGTTTATTTGATTAACCATAGTGCCTATGGCTATGGGAATAAGACCAGCAGTGGTAAGAATTAAATAGCAAAGACTCCGAAGCAGCATGAAGTAATGAACAATTCTCACTTTAAAAACTTTATAGTGTAGAAGATTTCCAGTGGTAGGCATAGTTAAGATTGGAGTAGGTTGCATACGGCTTCTATAGCACAGAATGGAGTTTAGAATGGGTTCTGCCTTGGGATGGCTAGATGGGCTGGAGATCTTCTTCTTAGTTCTTCCATCTGTCTAAATAGCTCCGAGATTCTTAATAGATAAGGCACAGTTATGTGGTTTACATGAATTGCTAGTTCCACAACTTCACTTTATTCCATGGGTTACTGCGTTATGAGGGGTGAGCTTTGTTAGGAGTGAGTTAGCGAAGTGGAAATGCAAAACAGAGAAGCGCCGTAGGGGAGAGAAGGCAGGGAAGAAGAGCTGGAGGAAAATGATCGGTCCAGAGGAGTGAATTTCAGGGATGAAACCACTACCGAGCAGTCTGGCACACCAGCAGAAACTGGAGCTTCTTGTAGCACTTGGTGAGACTGCTGTGTTTTGCCAGTTTGAGCTTCTTTGATCCAGGAGGCTGGTTCCTCTCAGAGGTTAGTATGGGTTTAGATGCATTTAACACACAATAGCTATACTTAACAAAAAAGACCAGCTGCCTATTCTGGTGCAGTGGGGTACTTTTCTTATGTAGCCAGACATTCCTCTTTCTCCTTTCTGACTGTGTTTGTAGGCTTCAAACCTTCGTCTAAGGACTGCAAGAGATGGCAGGAGCAGTGAGAGTTCACATGTGAAAAGGATGAGAGTTGTATTTTCAAAAACTGCCCAAAAGCAAAAGGGGTTTTATTAGTTGTAAGCAGCGTAACAAATTATTTCTGTCAGCTTAGCAGCCTCTAGTTACAATGTCACAGTGAGCTGCGCTATTTTAACCTGTGTTGAGCATGAAGATGTACAATAGATGAATCGATGTCAAGCGCTTCAAGAAGGGTTTACATGAGTATTTTTAGACTTCCGTGTAGCCTCTGACATCTATTTGACAAGCACGTAAGATTTATAAAAACACGCTTTAGAGCTATGCTTCATTTAAATCACTGTAAACTTTACTGGGGAGACAACTGATTGTTGTCCTGTAAATCATTAGTTCTATTAAGAGAACTATGCAAAATGTGATCTCGCATGCCTTAGAGAGGAGTTACAGGAATGCCTTGGCTGCATTTGCTCAAACCTCTGAACCTCACGCTGTATGTTGCAATCCGATTAACTGAAAAACTAAAAACAAACAGAACAAAGCAGATAAAATTGATAGCAATATTTGCCACATGCTGAGGTCAAAGAGGTGTAAAAACTGACGATATTGATGGCTTCATTGCCTATGAAACTACTAAACATTATCCATTTACAGGAGAGATCAATATGAAAAGCATCGGCTAATGGGGACCACCTGTGGTGCAATCACCATCAGGTGCTCATCCATCCTGTTGATCTATAAGGCTGTTCTAAAACTGGTTTCTCAGATCAGAGGTCAAAGCTAGAAAACTCTGGATTTCAGAGAAGAGCTGCGAGTATTCATGAGACTCATTGACTCTAATATCGTCTAGGAACTCTTTCATTAATTTGAAGAATTTGCCAAGAAGTTGTCATCTAGTTAACCTAGATACCAGACATCGCAGACTTCGGTTTACAGCAGAATTGCTTGGATTAAGGGTTGGTACGATTACATTTGGTTCACATCTGCTCAGCCAAAAAGAAGCTTTTTTTGATACTGTGACTGTTACCTACATGTCCTAGCTTCAGTCTTGCATTATACACGGCATTTTCTGAGCGAGAGAGGTAAGGAGCTTGTGCAGCATCCTTACCTGCGTCTTAGCTTTGTTTGGCTTTCACAAAGTAAATGAAGATCACGTCTAGGAAATGGGAGATATCTTGTCTTTCATCCTTGATGACAGGACTTTCTGTGCTGGCATTCAGACAGTTTCTGCTGTTAGATTTGCTCATTAATATCTACTCTCTTTTCTCTCTTCATTCTTACAGGTACATGCTAGTGAAACAAGAAATCTTGAACGTTCTTGTTTCACTTTTGAGTTTAAAAATGTCTTCGCCTTGCTGATGTTAGTGACACACAACCCGAGGATGTTATGCAGCTGTTAAACATATGCACTTTAAGTTGGTCATTGCAAGTCACACTGGAATACAACAGTACTGTACAAGCATTATGACACTGTACAACAATCATTCCTCTTTAGACCACAAACACTGCAGCCTTCACAGCTCCACTGGCAGTCTTGGCAGCGTGAAAGTCTCGCCCTTCCACGTGGCATTTGCAGCCGTCAGACTGACGTGCAGCAGTAGGAAGCAATCAAAGAGCTTATTTCAGGTTTTTAGCACGGTCATGGTGGTAACGGACCCAGGTCGATGGTCTTGTGCGCTAAGGAAACAGAAACAGCAAATTAAATCTTGGTAAAATCCTAAGAAAATCCAAGTAAACATTTTCTGAGGTTAAAATTTTAATCTGAACTGTTGGGTTGCTGATGCCCTTACCTCACAGATGCTGTGGCAGACCCGCTGTGGTTTTGCTGCACACCAGGTGACAGCGGCCGGAGTAGTCAGGTACTTGTTTCCAAAGTAGAGCCCATCTGTAGCTGCTTCTTCTGCCTCATCGTTTCTGCAGTTTGTGTTCTGTCCGTAACCCCTCAGGTAGGTGCTGAGCTTGCATTTTCGGAATGGTCATCCTGGGTCTATGCTGCTATGGTCAGAGCCTGGTCATGGGTAGAGAAAACTGATCATACTATATGGAGGTGAACTTGGAATTAGCAGACTGGAAATCTTTGACACCCTACGTAGCAAACTGTGCAGGATAGGCTGCATTTCTCTCATAATGTTAAATTATTTTTAAGATGGGATCAACTAGAGATAGTTGCATAGAAAAAAAAAAAGTCTCATTAAAACTCAAAGAGAAAGAAATGCTATAACAATTTCACCAGTCATTTGTTTCTTGGTTTAAAGAAAAAAAAAAAACAATTCTTATTTCCATTGGTCACATTTAGTAATATCTTTAAGTAATATATAGAAAGATAGCCTATATTTTTCACAATTATCGCAAAATTATATTGCAGTTATTATTCTGAACGAACCAGTTTTATTTCGCGTGTCTTCAACAACTAAAAGAAACACTAGCAATAAAATATCATGACGGTAATCTCACCATTTACCATAGGCAAGCCTGAGATGCCGACCCACAAGATATATCCTCCAACATCTACAAGGTCGTTCAGCTGCACCATGAACAAGTAGCAACCTCAGAGCTGCTTTGAATTAAACTGGCAGTCCTCTGAGGCACCGTGTTGCAAGAGCTGGAGTCTCCGCAACATGACGGTGCGCGTGAACTGGGCAGGGGTAGCGAGGGGACAGTGCTGCCTGACCTTTTTCATCACCATTCAACGATCTATGGCAAATGGACAGGACCAGAATGGCACAAACCCATTTTATTACTCCCAGCTGCTGTAGCCCTTTACATGCGGTCCCTCTTTCTTGCTGTGGAGAGGTCCGTAACAGCGTGAGCTTGTGCCGGATTAGGCAAGAGTTAAAAACAGCAATTAAAAATACTAACATTTTATTTTAGAAAGTGGAGGCAGCCTGAAATAATCCAGAGCAGACAGCAGGGTCAACAGCAGGCATGGTCTGCAAATTGACTCTGTCTGGTGTGAGCAAACTAGGTAACTGCTGATTAGGCAGGTCTTGTGATGTGCCTTTTGTGAAAACAAATTCAAGCTGCAGCCTTCCATACGCAGTGCAGCTGATGACGGGTTGTTACTTAAAGGTCTGGGAAAGCAGCTTTCAGATCCCGAGCTTGTCAGAAAAAACAGCAGGAGGGGGCACGAATAATGAAAACAAATGTGCACGGAGAACTGGATGGGTAACACCGGTGCAGGAGTCAACCGCGTGATGTGCCCCGAAACGTATTGCGGGAAACTGTGTAAAGTCAAAGCTGACCCGGGACAGCGAAATAGCTTCTGTGTATTTATTACGTGCTGTGCTTGGGTCCTGATGGGGCAAACAGTATCAGTTATGCTTTTCTTCCCCTGCGCAGGGTGTCACAGTTTTAAGACGCCTCCTATCCTTGGAGAAAGAGACTGTAAAATGGCCCTGACAGGTACCGCCGGTTGCAGGGGACAGAGAAAGCAGCAGGCAGTGGCCATGCTGGGGGAGGCTGAAGTGCATTGACAAGTGTCATCGCCAGCTGGAGCAGTGCTGATGTGCAAAGCGCAGGTCAGAACAAGAGGTGGTGGTGGGTGTTCAAGCTACTCCCTTAAGCCCTAGTGACCACAGAACATTTTCCTTTAATTCTGTATGAAGATGGTTTTCAGACAGCGCTTAATGAATCACTCCCCTTACAAAAGAGTAGCAGAAAACATCCTCTAATCAACAGAACCCTCATATTGCTGTTGATAACAGGTTTTTTCACAGGTGTTTAAAAAAAAAAAAAGTCTAATTTCCAGCTGTCGCATATGCACAGTTCTCAAAGCAGCTGAGAATCTGGAAGCCATTTTATGGATTTTTAGGTTTTAAGGAAGTTTCTGACTGGGAGATGGGACTGAATAGGAAAAGGTAATAAGAGGGGGGGCACTAGGTTGATTTACTTCTTGTGAGCGTGAGACCTTAGTCTAGCATTAGGAACAATTCTTACTGTGTTACTTAATTCCTGGTAGTAGGTACTGATTTTACAAAAGAACCCCAAGAACTGTAGGAGAGTCTACTATAATTATTACTTGACCTACTCTGCAGAAGGCAGCTGCTGTAATTTTACATGCAGTTCCAGCAGCAGCTGTTTATCTAATGAGCTTTGGAAGACCAGCTCTCCCAGCCTGACAGCTCCAAGAAACACAGAAGCATGGCAAAAAGTGGCATTGATGTTTCAATAAGTGACATTCTTTCCTCTAAGTCGGTATAAACAAAATGCCATGGAAGAGTCTTGGAGGTGCTGGGAGGCACTGCCTTTAAATAAGGCTTAAAGACAACACCCAGTTTTTCATTAAGAATGAGAGACTCTCCAGTGCATAGAAGATAAATATGTGCATGCGGTCATAGTCTTCAAGGAATCTATGAAAGACAGAGACATTTTGGGGAAAGAGAGACACATTTTCCTTCTTAGCATTTATTGAGCTCACACATATTGCAATCAACAGTTTCTGCATTGCATAAGCTAGCTCTAGACAAAGTAATTCAGATCTCTTAAACAGGAGTCCTGTCTCAGCGCTGGACCTTCATTCAGAATAAGTTCTCTGCAGGTCCATATGAAGCTGCTGCTCCAATACCGTGCAGGGTAAGGCTCGTATCTTTTTAGCACTGTGCCAGAAAGCCATGCTGCTGTCACCTTTGTGGTTAAACCTCTAGCCAAGCTGTTGCTTCTGGTGGTTTTAGTGTCTTGCTGCCAACAGCTGAACCCTAGAAAAATGTTTGTATTCGGGTTTAGACAAGGAGGAATCATAAGTTGGAATTAAAGCTGCGTTTCCCATTTGCCTTTGTTCTGATCCACAATTGTTCTCACAGCACAGTTAAAAATAAAATGACCTCTTTCTTTTTCTAGCCGCTGTCACAATTGTCATTCCCCACCAGATGCCCTAACTTCCCACTGCGCACCGCTGGTTCTGCTGCCCCTGTTGTCTCTCAGTCCAAAGAGTTTCTGAACAAGAGACATGCTTTTATGGAGCCTGGCAAAGCTTCAGAAGGGAAAAGGAAAAATCAATACCGCTTCAAAGCAAAGTCTTTGCTTCAGTGAATATGACATTTGCCCTTTCTTCACTAGTGGGAAAAACAACAAGGACACTTACACCGGCAATGGAAATAGAATGAACAACAACAGAGAGACCTTCCAGGTTTGACTTGTAAAGGGAAATAACTTTATAGTCGTTGTCCCTATTTGGTGACATCAAAAGCAGGTGTAGAGTGTTAGGCGGTACAGTCTGGGGATGAAGTGGAAAGTAACAGAAAGTCAAAGAGAAGAGCTGAAGGAATTTGGAACAAGCGATAATGGACTCTGCTGAAAAAACAGGGACGGAAAGGCACGGCACAAAGGTCAGGTCCATCGCTGCACAATCGAATCAACTATAAAATGTCACCTGTGAAGGTGGGCCATAATATTAAAAGGACTTTCCAGTAAGTTTTACACCATTTTGACAGCTTCACAGCAATTGAAAATGGTGACAGAACCTCACCCTTTGCTAACGAACAGCTTCTCAGGAAGGCCGAAACAAGTCAGAAATTTTCCAACAGAAAGCTGAAAATGCCAATTAAGGAAATTAACGTTTCTGCAAAGTCAAAACAACTTTGAAAGACTCTTGCTGATGTTTTTGGAGGGTTTACAAATATATAAACTAAATGTAAACCTTACAAGTCTGTTTCAATTATTTTTCATGCTCAAGTTTTCGTTAGTTTCATTTTAATTTTTTTTTGTTTGTTTGTTTCCAGTTCCTTTTGTTTCAAAACCAGATACTTGTTCCAAGTTCTTAATTTCATTCTGTTTTAACTATGCCAATTCCTAGCTAGTTTTCCAAGTTGTTTTGTTTTGATGTTTCTACTTCCGTGTCATTCTTCACATGCAACTTTGCGGACCTCTTTCTTTTGGAATAACGTGTACTGTTTCAATAGGCTCTGTGTAATTGTTTGAAAATAGCCTGTTGTAAAGAGAGTATTTTCCTTCTGGGAAGCTGTGCCTTCAGCTGCAGCTGCCACTGGGTTTCTTGTAGTTTCTGGCTTGTGCAGTGGGTGATTTGCAGCACCTAACTCCCCCCGCTGAGAGGGGATCCTGGGTCAGCTGCTGTTGTTGCAGTCATGTAGTGGAGCAGACTTCATCCTTGGTGTATCAAATAGCACCGTTTCTGAGGAGCACACTCGTAGCGTAGCAGGACAGTCATGTACTCGTACTCTGACCCCTGTACTTGTGCTGGGTGAGAGTTCTGCAGCTACACGAATCGATAAAAATGTATTGATTTCTCCACACCGCCATAAAGCTTGTCTGCTCTTATCTCCAGCTTGCAAGCTGAAAAAGGAGACTGTAAAACTACAATTGTCTTAGACTTTCTCTCCTTTTTCCTCCCCCATTCCATGCTTCTCACACAGGTGCCGAAGATCTGTTTCTGACAGAGCCACCTGTCCAGGGAGCCACAGCCTCGCTTGCTGTATCGCAGCATCCTCCTCTTTTAACACTTTGTCATGGTTTAGGCCGAAATCCACTACTGGGGACCTGGGGGACCCCAGATGGGACCGACAGATGCTCCCCTCTACCCCTCTTCAAAGAGAGAGGCAGAGGAGGAAAAAGAGACTTAGGAGTTTAGAAGGAACTAAACTGCTTTAATGAAATATTAATAATAAAATCAAAAGGAAATGATGAAATATATACAAAACCGTATCAATCTCCTGAGATGACAATCACGGCACCGGCTGGCACTGGGGCAGTCCCAGGCTGGACTCAGTGACGGACGGGAACTGGATTCCAGATCTGCATTCAGGATCGGGATCACAGGCAGATGAACAGAGTCCTCCTCAGACGTCGGCCATTGAAGGAAGAGCGCTGCCCCTTTGATCCCTCAGCTTTTATACCGAGCATGAGGCAGATGGGATGGAATACCCCGTTGGTCAGTTTTGGGTCACCTGTCCTGTATGCTCCTTCCCGCAGGTGGGACCCCACTATGCTTTTCCGCTTCCGACCGCTCAACGGGGCAAATAACAAAGTTGGTTGGCCGTGGGGGTTATGGCAATAAGTATAAGCAGAGCCTCTCTGCATCCCATGCCCGGGCATCGGCTATAGCCATCGGTCTGATCACTCTGAGAGAGTGAACGTTGTCTGCACAATATGCAGTTCATTTCAGTAGTTAGAAGAGGCCCAGCTAAGAAGCGAAGTTACTGAACAAAATTGGTTCTGTTTTACCTCAAACCAGGACACACTTGGTGGTGTGAAAATAACTGGTTTTGAAGCTTTCTAAGTAAGAATTGTAGGGGGGATTGCCCCAAAGGCTAAACTCGAGTGACTTCTCTGGGGCTTAACTCGCCCCTCTACATGCAAGCAACAGGAGTCGCGGAAATGTAATGTGAGTGAAGAGCTCAGTGCATCTCTGGATATTCCAGATTCACATCAAGTTGCTTTTTCAGGGTTGTGTCAGCTCCCTTTGCAACTGTTTGATGTTTTCTGTTCTAGGAAGAAGGTAGGTAGCCATCATTCATCTGAAGAGCATGGGAGTGTCCTCCCATGTTAAAAACTGTCTCAGTGGTAAAAATGAAGCAGGTGAAGGGTACAGCAGTATTTTCAACAATATTTCATTTCACTGAAACTGTCACCTGAAGCTATACCTGTCAAAAGGCAAGTGGGCAGATGTCTGCTTCTGGTACTCACACAGACTACTTGGGAAGCTCGGCTTCAAACTTCAGGGATGGATGCAGCTGTTTTTCCGCTGTGTGGTCAGTCTGTTAAATCCCAAAGTCCTGATAAAACACCTGGAATGCAGTCATAGAGCAATCAGATTGGAAAAGATTTACCCAGAAGACAAAAACTGAAGCCCCCTTCAACCTGTAGAATACAATTTGAAGATTTCTGTGATTTCATCAGCTAGGTCAGCATTAGAGCGCTATAGAAGAAAAAATGTGACCAGAAACATCTTACAGCATTTGAAGGCATCTGTTGTGGATGCCTTTGTTTCTATGGAGAAGACAGAATCACGCAATGGTAGGGGTTGGAAGGGCCCTCTGGAGATCATCCAGTCCAACCCCCCTGCCCGAGTAGGGTCACCTACAGCAAGTTGGACAGGAACGCATCCAGGTAGGTTTTGAATATCTCCAGAGAAGGAGACTCCACCACCTCTCTGGGCAGACTGTGCCACTGCTCTGCCACCCTCAAAGTAAAGAAGTTTTTCCTCATGTTGACATGGAATTTCTTGTGTTCCAGCTTGTGCCCGTTGCCCCTTGTCCCATTGCTGGGCACCACTGAAAATAGTCTGGCCCCATCGTCTTGACAACCACCCTTTAGATATTTACAAGCATTGATGAGATTCCCCTGTCAGTCTTCTCTTCTCCAGGCTAAAAAGACCCAGGTGTCTCAGCCTTTCGTCATAACAGAGGTGCTCTACTCCCTTGATCATCTTTGTAGCCCTCTGCTGGACTCTCTCCAGTACTTCCCTGTCTTTCTTGAATTGGGGAGCCCAGAACTGGACACAGTACTCCAGATGTGGCCTCACCAGGGCAGAGTAGAAGGGGAAGATAACCTCCTTCGACCTGCTGGCCATGCTCTTTTTAATGCACCCCAGGAGACCATTGGCCTTCTTGGCCACAAGGGCATATTTTGGCTCACGGTCAACTTGTCCACCAGGACTCCCAGGTTCCTCTCTACAGAGCTACTTTCCAGCAGGTCAACCCCTAACCTGCACCAGTGCATGGAGTTATTCCACCCCAGGTGCAGGACCCTACACATGCCATTGTTGACCTTCATTAGGTTCCTCTCTGCCTAACTCTCCAGCGTGCCCAGGTCTCGCTGAATGGCAGCAGAGCCTTCTGGTGTGTCAGCCACTCCCCCCAGTTTTGTGTCATCAGCAAACATGCTGAGGGTATGCTCTGTCCCTGCATCCAGATTGTTGATGAATATGTTGAACAAGACCGGACCCAATACTGACCCCTGGGGAACGCCACTAGTTAGAGGCCTCCAACTGAACTCTGGACCACTGATCACAACCCTCTGAGCCAGTCCTCAATCCACCTCACTGTCCACTCATCTAACCCACACTTCCTATGTGGGTTAGTTATGAGGATGTTACGGGAGACAGTGTCAAAAGCCCTGCTGAAGTCAAGGTAGACGACGTGCACTGCTCTCCCCTCATCTGCCCAGCCAGTCATGCCATCATAGAGGGCTATCAGATTAGTCAAGCGTGACTTCCCCTTGGTGAATCCATGCTGACCACTCCCAATAACTTTCTTTTCCTCTACATGCTTAGAGATGACATCCAGGATGAGGTGTTCCATCACCTTTCCAGGGATGGAGGTGAGGCTGACTGGCCTGTAGTTTCCCAGGTCCTCCTTCTTGCCCTTTTTGAAGACTGGTGTGCCATTAGCTTTCCTCCAGTCCTCAGGCACCTCTCCTGTTCTCCATGACCTTCCAGAGATGATGGAAAGTGGCTTTGCAATAACATCTGCCGGCTCCCTCAACACTTGTGCATGCATGCCATCAGGGCCCATGGATTTGTGGGTGTCAAGTTTGCCTAAATGATCTCTAACTTGATCCTCCTCAATCAAGGGAGTGTCTTCCTTTCTCCAGGCTCTCTCCCTTACATCCAGGGTCTGGGATTCCTGAGGGTTGGCCTTAGCAGCAAAGACTGAAGCAAAGGCAGCATTCCATAACTCCGCCTTCTCTGCATCCTCCATCACCAGGGCACCTACCTCATTCAGCCCCCATTTTCCCTAGTCTTCCTTTTACTACTGCTGTACTTGAAGAAGCCCTTCTTATTGTCTTTGTCACTCAGCTGCTCCCATTGAGAAGATTCCCCAGCTGCAACAATTTTCATAAAAATATGTGCTGTATGGCAGGCAGGTAAAACTGTTATGGCTGGTGGACATGTGTGACCACTGGTCAAGTGACCAACGGTGAATCTGTCGCATCTATATTTAAATTGTATGCTATTTAAATCAACATATTTATGGCATAAAATACGAGTAGCCACTGCTTTCTGCTCTACCAGCTGAAGGGTGGGGCAGGCCCACGGACGAACAGCAAAATGTCGTGTGGTTTATCTGCCATACGACCTCGTGGGGCTTTCCCTGCCCTCATGGTTTCAAGCACATAATTCATAGATTCACACTGTTGGGGCTGTTGCACGCAGCACGTTAAGACAGGCTCTTATGCACAGTGTATTATTAGCGGAGTCTGCAGCTGAGAATACACGGAAGGAAAAGGGAAAACTCCTCTGGGAAGAGCAGTGGTGGGGTCCCCAGATATGTGTGCTCTGGGGGCTGTCTTCAGCGCAGCAATGGTGAGGATTGAAAGGAAGATGATGGTGTTTTTTGGCATGCATTTCCACTATTTATTAAATTTTTTTTTTTTTTCAGAGGGATCAATTCAAACTCCCTCTTGGATCTTCCTCTTTGTGACATGATTACAACTAAGTTGAATATGGTAATTAGATAGATGTGTTGCACAATGGTGGTTAACCTTCTCTGCACATGTATTATTGGGTAATATTTTAGTATTCAAAATACTAATAGTGTTTAGTATACAAATACTGCTTTGTTGTGCGCTATGTTTTAGTTGTCTCTAATATAAACCAACCTCTACAAAATGAGGTATGAAAAGATTGGGGGAAAGGGCTGATTTTCACACCAGTGGTAACAGCTTCCCATGAGAACCTGCCATATAACATTATTGGGGTTTGCAGGTGCAAGACCATGGGAACAATGAACAAAAACGTGAGAACAGCAACAGGAAAACACTGCCTCAGCAGCTGACGTGAAAGATTAGAGAGCTGCAAACAGCAGCCCCTTCGCACTGCTGCGGCTGAGGCACTAAGGCACCTCAGGCACCGCGCAACAGGCCAAATTCAGTTTTAGCATAAACAAATGTATGTCATCCTGCTCAGTGTCTCACCTTGGCCTCAGACTTGAGCCATAGTCTTGCAATAAGGTATAAGGACGTAGCCTTTGCATCAAGGTACATGCGCGAGCCAATATATACTTTGGGTTTCACTCTAGACTTTTTAAACATCGTGTTTACTCAAAGGAAAAAGAAGATAATCCTTCCTAAATAAACAAACGTAAACTCACATCTCTTCCCTCCCTGCCGCGTGGAAATCAGGCTTCTGTAGCCCACAGATCACAAAGTGAGTGATGCTGAAGCACAGGAAATATAGCCCAATCAAGCTGGTAAAACAACCCAGATTTTAGAGACGGAGGTCTCTAAATTAAGAGTTTTCTGCTGCTGACCCCCAGGCTGTTAAAGCTCATGACTGTTTGCTCCAGCACCACAGTTGCTATGGCAATTCATATAGACAAAAGCAGTAACCTTTCAGGATCCAACCAGGTAAAAAACTAGGACTTAAATTATACTCAGAAACAAACAGGAAGCTGATATAGTTGCTAAAGAATCGATATACTGTATTCTCTCTGTCTAATACCATTTCACAGGCAGCAGCTGCCTTCTGTACAAGCTGCACATTCCCGACACCTTTGAACACTTGCACCACATAGAGCACATCATCGCAGCGACTCTGACGTGGGGGAAAAAAAAAAAAAAAACAACAAAACAATCAAAAAAACTCTTGTAAAAAACTGGGAAAAGGCAGCAAATATCTAAGCAGATCCAGAAAATGCCTGCTTGGATGCTACTCTCAAAAATAAGTCAGATGGTGGCTTATTAGAAGATAGATGAGATATTTTTCAGATTCTATGATGTGATGCTAAGATGGAACCCAAGCACCTGCAGATGACAAACCTCTTCAACAGCAGGGAGACAAGCATGTGGATACGATGGGATCTGTTGTATTTTAGAGATAGCAGGCTGGACCTTCTTTCCATTTAATTAGCGAATCCATCTTGTTCACACTCCTAGGTCTATAGCACCTTCAACTGCATTAAAATATGCTTCTCAGTAGAAATCGAACTGGAAAACACAACAGAATTGTCAGCAGCTACTTTTATACAATTGCATAATCTGAGTTTTGTCATCTCCAGTAATGAAGTCAGTGATATAAATCAGAGGTTTATCAGATGAAGACCATAGATTCAGTGCACTAAAACTCTTACGTTCCTCACAAACATCACTATAAATCGCAAAATATCACCCCAGACAACAGGTGTATCCAAATCTGCACTTCTAAGAAGGATTCTCAGTCCCTGACTTCTTTTTCCTCACATGGAGGTGCAAATCACCCAAAATGGGTGACAGACAGGTGCTCCCACCCTTCCTCTACGAGGCAGTCAGCAGAGCTTCTAGATGAGCCAAACCAGAAATGCTGCGACTCTGCCAAGATTGTGGCCTGAGAGCTCTTCCTTATGGGGCACTACATAGAATCACAGAATCGTCGAGGTTGGAAGGGACCTTTAAGATCATCGAGTCCAACCATTAACCTAACGCTGCCAAAACCACCACTAAGCCACGTCCCTCAGCACCACATCTATCCGTTTTTTAAATACCTCCCGGGATGGTGACTCCACCACTTGCCTAGGCAGCCTGTTCCAATGTTTGATAACGCTTTTTTTCCTAATATCCATCCTAAACCTCCCCTGGAGCAACTTGAGGCCATTTCCTCTTGTCCTATCACAGAAACAGTTGCCCACAGCAAAACTGCAAGCATGACAAGTCTGTCAGCTCCCATCGACTGCCATAACAGGTCTCACCTTGGCTGTACCAAGAATTTGACTGAGCCAGTATAACTGTTAACGCTGACGAGCATCATTGCAGGGAAGAAGTGACTATGTCTCCTGTCAGGTACAGCTCCTCCTTGCAAAGCAATGCGCTGGCACAACGTGGTACCGTAACATTTCATTCCTTGCCCTGCCTGCACATCTTCCTTCTCGGAGAGCTGCAGATACACCAAGTAAATCAAAGGTATAAGAATTTATGAAACCCAAAGCAGCACTGGATTTTTGGAATGACATCATGATTGTATATGGGTACTAATAAAAGGCAAAGGTTCCCTGAAGCCGCAGGCTATAAAGTGTAGTAGAGCAATATGATTAAGACAGAGTTAAGCTGTATTACACTTTGAAGAAAAGGCATTCCATAGTGACATGTTAATAGATCCCAGGAAAGATTTGTTAATGGACTAAAAATTGAGAAGCTCTTTGTAGGCAGCATTAAGGAAAAAGAAAATCACTATTTCTCTATGGGTGAGATTCACTTAAAAAGAAGCCGGACAAGGCGAGAGCGCCGGGTCCACCCAGGGCTGCCCGGCTGGAGCTCGGGGCCAGGGAAGCCCAGCCACCCCTCGTTTAGGTCTTTCTTCCCATCACACTGAGTGTATGACTGAATAAAATCTTATGATTTGAGTCTACGAAGGTGGTCTGGGATGCGGTGATTTCCTGAAGGCTTCTTCCGGAGTGCGAACCACACAGCGTGTCAAAAGATATATCTAAATAATGACTGTATTTCAATTAAAAGACACTGCAGTCGGGCGATAGCTAAAAATGAAATGTGGTGTCGTCAAAGTCTGAACCTTGTAGGGACACTGAGCCCACTAAAAAACTTCATCTGGCTGGTATGAGATACTAAAATTTACACTGATAGCCACTTGAAAGCAATTGTAATAAGGGGGGAAAAAAGGGCAGTAAAATTTTTGTCTCGGCCTGATCTCACTTCTGTGATCTCCTTTCCAAGCTGACATATTGGAAGCAACAAAAGTGACAATATTTCGGAACACACTCACCTCTGGAAGGCAGAAAGCACCAGAACGAGTAATGCTGTCTCCTCTCCATCATGAAAGGCTGATTTATTCTTGCTGCATTATTGTAAAAGGTACCATATATTTTGTAACATGCTGAAAGCAGTGGGGGACCTTTACTTGGCCCATCTTATATCTTTGGCTCAACTTTATTTTTCTAATCAGATACTTCTAGGTTCCCACAATATTAAACAAAACAGAGCAAAGGTAAATAAATCAAGCACCTTTCTTCAAATTAGTTCATAATCTCCCCTGCGAGTGGGCAGTTTTGCATTAGCTATCAAGCATTTTGAAAACCAGCTTTTATCCCATGGCGCTGAATTCCATGAATAAAATTTCTGTGATGATATTCAGGTCTGAGAAATTAAAACCTCTTGGTTGATTTCTAGCTTCCACGTCCACAATCTTAACTCTAGGCTATTCCTTTTCACCGCTGTCTTGTGTGATGCACCTAAGCTTCTCAGATTTCCTAACAGAAACTCTAACCTGCATTTCATAGACAACGAGAAAGTGGCATCAGGAGCTTTAGATGTGGCTTCAGAGAGGACTGGACGTTACCGGGGGTAACACTGCTGTTGTACCATCAAACACAGAGCCCTTTTCTGCAAAAGAGGCTATCCTACATCTCTGATGAAGGTGAGCGGTGTATATCAGTGGTGACAAGAATTTATAAAGCAGCTGCCTAAACCCCGGCAGTGGTGCTGCTGCGGTCCAGCCTTGCTGTGCTTCTGCTGGGATTTCTGCAAACGTTTCCTCATTTTTTCCTTCTGAGCTGAGGCTGCGAGGCACCGTGGCCCAGCTGGATGCCAAGGAGTCCGGCAGCCAGCTGATGCTTCTTCCGTCACCCCTCACGCGCTCAAACCACAAGTCCATCCCGGCAATGGGGTTCTTCTCCCACCCCAGTGGCCAAGTGTTTTGCATTTGGGAGCCCAAAACCAGGCTGAGTCCAGGTGACACAGGCTCCTGCATCACCTAACCAGGTAATCACAGCCGGGGGGTGTGCATTTGGGAGCTCAGCTCGGGGCTCATGAAGTAGGCATAGATGCCAAGGTGTGAATGGTTTGGGTTAGTCCCATGAGCATCTGTGGCAGCTGGGTCATGCCAACCCCCTCCCCCTGGGTGTCTCTGCTGGAAAGAAACTTCCAGAAAGAGAGGGCAAACCCAGAAATGTGGGGTGGGAAGTGAAGAGGTGGGCAGGTGGTGGAGGGGCTGCAGCTCTGGGGCTCTGATCTCCTACAGCTGCAAAGCAGGTTTGGAGGAAAGGCTTAAAAGAGTGAGCCAGGCAGTGTATCTTGAGTTAGGGAAAAGGATCCCTCTCCAGAGCAGAGGTAGGTGTTTGGCCATCTGAAGAGGAAGGTGGGAAGCATTTATATAGTTATTTTACAGTTGCTCTTCCTGAGTGGATGTGTTTTGAGGTGGGGGTAAACCAGGGGAGTAAGCAGAAGTACAGCCAAACTCGCTCACTTTGCTTTTCATGCCGCAAAGCAATATAATGACTCCAAAAAAAGGAACTCGGTAGGGGGGGGGGAGGATCCCTTTTTTTTTTTTTTTCTAAAAAAAAAAAGTGCATATATCTTTCTGACAAAGTCCTACACAGTAGGAAAATGTCCAAGTGTTGACTTTCTTAGGATACTTATGATCTTAGTTACTTTATTTAGTCAAGGCTTGCACCATATATATATTTTGCTCTATTTTTTTAACCTCATGTTTTTGCTACAGTTAGCACTAAAATTTAAACTATGCGAGATGGAACTGTCCTAGGGCTTTATGTTTGTTATACGTCACAGGTGGGGCTTTTAGATGATTTCCATATTAATAACTACTTAGTTTTTCTTCTGGCTCTTGTTTTCTCTAAGGAAATTATATCCATTCTCCCCTTGTGGAAGGAGGGAGTGATATAGGGTTTTTTTTTATCATTAATATTTTTATATCAGTGTATATTTCTTAAGTGAGAACAGCACTCCTTCCTAAAATATCTAGCTTCCATTGAGCACAGTAAATCATGAAATTATGTATTTATCGTTCCTTTTTATTTTTTTAAAGGCACAATAGAGAGGAAAGCCATTTAGCAAATCAGGTACAAAACTAAGATCTATGTTTTAAGAGCTGCAGGGGAGTTGGAAGAAAATTGGCTCTTGTGATGAAGCGTTATTCAGTCCATCACACATGTGAAGTCCAATTTTGCCCCTGAGGTGAAGAAACGTTTGTTTTTTTTTTTCCCTTCTATATAACCTTGGAATTTGAGGATTTTCCTTGTGTGCATTACTGTACCGCGTGGCAGTGCCTCTGACACATCCGATGATTTGGGATATGTTAAGAATGTCGGGGGCAAATACGTATCTATTTGCAGAACTAGGCAGGTAAGGGTAGTAGGACCGGGACAGAACCGCTATCCAGTCCTGCTTCCCCCACGTAGCTGCTCTCCACAGTGGGAGAATAGGGATTTTATTGTTTGGTTTTGTTCTGGACCTCTTTTGGTTTTCATTGCTCTTGGTAATAAAAATTAATAAAAATCAGTGGTGTTTGAATTAACTTGTCTGTGTGCACAGGACCAGCCCAGAGGCCCTGAGCATAGCGCACGACTTGTTTAAAGTATTAGGGAGTCATCAACACTTCTATATCACCCCAGCATTGCCTGTGCTTTAGGGCTCTGTCTGTGGTTAGGACTGCCTTGTGCTCCTTAGCAGTGTTTTGCAGGTAGCGATTAAATTAAAAATTGAGAGACCAAGTCAGCTTTAGTTATTTGAATGAGTGTATTGTGATAAATCATTAATAAACCTATCCCAAGAGACAGGAATGTGTGCATGGTGGATCCCCTCTCGGGCAGAGCTTCAGCAAGCGATATTTTCGGTATCCTGGAAGCAATGTGCAGTTTGGGAGGGCAGGGAGAGCAAGAGGAAAGGGCGATGTGCAGCAACAACACCTCTTCAGTATTTCCCTTCTTTCATGTACAGCTTATTACCTTTAGTGTCACCGTGATGCATGAGAGTGACTGTGAGTGATGTTGATTGTGTGCTGTGGGGAGGATGGAGCTTGAATTCTCCTCTTTGACTTTCCAGCACTTCTTTCTGGTACAGAGTAAGATTATTTTCTCGCCTTTTCCTGTTCCTCTTCAGAGCTCTCTAAGAATACTAACAGCGTTCTTGTTCCACTGTGCTTTGCTGAGCACCGGGCTGCGAAATCCAGCTGGCACTTGCACAGAGATTCATATGGAAAACTGTCCTGGCTTCCTCCTCTTAACCCTCTATAAGGCCAGCCATTCGATATTTCAAAATATAAATTAAAAAAAAAAAAGTGCAAGAATATAATGTAGAAACTATGCTTTTTTACAGCTCCATAGTTGAGACTGATGTGTTAAGACCGTACCTTGAAGAAAAAGGGCAAATCTTGTGAAAACGTTAGTACTTTGCCCTGCAAAAGAGGAGGGGAAAGGAAGAATAAGGTTTGGACAGAAGGAAAAATAATTTGAGCAATATTCTGAGCAAAAGAGCCAGAAGGACATTGTACATATTTCAGAGAGAGAGATTGAGCGAAGAAGCCTGGCAAAGAAAATCCTCGTGGCAAAGCTGTTAAGATGGCATTGTCTTAGAGCAGTGAAACAATTCTGCTTTCTCTGCATGAGTTAACTTGACCCCAAGCCATCGTTTCCTGTGGAAGTGGAATAACTTGATAGGCAGTGTGAGGCAAAATTATTTCAAGTCTTTCGGCATTGCTTCCTGTAACCAAAAAAATAAACACGGACATCAGCATGTAAACAGGATGCTCAGCTGTAAATCAGAGCAAGATGTAGCTTGTTCTACATTCAGCTTTTCCAAAAATAATTCCGCTTTAGTAAATAAGACGTTCTGTATGTGTATCCTACTTTAACACATTTCAGATTGCTGTCAACAAACTGTAGGATTTTAGTAGAAGGTGTTTGCTAAATAACAAGTAAAGCAAAGTGGATTTACTAAATCAGACCTTCTCTGTTTTTGTTGCTAAACTTTTGTATGGAATATGCCTTTTCCGTATTTGGATAAATGCTACTCAGGATTTACTGTTCTATTTGTGAATCTGGCTGTTCTTATAGAGCAGTCTTATGGTTGAGATACTGGGATAAACAGGAGGTGGGTGTTCTAGTTCTAGCATTGCGTTACTGGGGTTTTTGCCTTTTTTTTTTTTTAATGCATTTTGGCAAGTAGGGCCTGTCTCTCTGAACCTGATTTTATTTTTTTTTTTTTTCATTTTGCTACTGGCAAAATATGAGCTTTTTGGTTTCTAGATAAAACTGCTGCAGCTTCTCTTGGAAATCATAATTTGGACATATAGAGCTGCATCTCATAAAATAAACCATAGTTCCTACAGTATGCTGCAGTGACTGAGTATGGGGAAACTGTGCCACGCTTGGCTCTACGGGGACATGACAGCAGCCTTCCAGTGCCTTTGAGGAGGTTACTGAGAAGACAGATCCAGGCTCTTCACAGCAGTGCAAGGCAGGAAGCTGAGAGGCAATGGATGCAAGCTGGAATTATGAGGTTTACGTTGCATTTAAGGGGAAAAAAAAAAGTCTCATCATTAGGCTAGCTGAGCAGATTTTGGCCAGAGAGGTTGTGTAGTCTCCATCTGTGGAGATTTTTTACGACCTGATTGGATAAAGATCTGAGCAACTACAGCAGACAGACAGTAGTTTTGGATCATAATCTAATATATATATTTTCTGTCAAAATCTAGTGCACCTGTATAAACTTCCTTTTGATGTATGTGGGTATAGCAGCAGGCAAAGCAAATCATAGCTTGGATGCCTGGGGGATTATTTTTTTTTTTTTTCCTCTTGGCTTTCCAGTGAAGATGATGTTTGTAACATTAGATATCTAGCAGGAATGTAGTAGGTACAGAGCAGCGTGGTGCCTTCCTGAGTCCTTAAATATCAGACCCAGTACTACACTTGAGAGAATTTCCAAAATACTGTTCTTATTAGGCCATTGAAAGGTAAGTCAGGTAACAACTTCTTGACAATAAAGGTTAGGAAAAGGACAAATAAACCACCTTTTTTTTTTTTTTTTTTTTTTTTCCTATCTAGATACAGCATATTTTTTAACGCCCATCACAACTGCTGCAGAGGCACGGTGTTTGGTCTCGGCAGTGAGTGGTGTTTGGAGGGCGAGTTCAAAGTGTGTAAGGCAATTGTAAGTATAAGGGAAAGTGTTAATGGAAAAGGGGCAGTTGCTTGTGGCTTGAACTGTTTCTCCCTCCTACGCATACGCACATTGGGTTATACTACTGTTACAAAACAGTCAGCTTAATATACCCGTTTGCCTCTCGACTACCCTTTAGCTTCAGGTAGAGAAGTGTGAGGAGGCAAAATCAATGGGCTGCGAAGACTTGTTTCTTTCCTTTTCAGAGGTGTGCGCATATCACTGCTAATACAATATACTTAAGAGCTTGTAAGTGGTCAGTCTCAGCTCAGCTAGTTACAGTGAGACCAGATGAACAGGCTTGTTGATATTGATTTACCTTGATTGGCATCTTGGTGTAATTTGCACCTTGTCTGCACCAATAAGTCCAGATACATCTGAGGTGTGGGTGATTTCCCATTTCCAGAAATGTAAGTGCCGCTCTTGCCCCTGTAGCGGAGACTTTGTGGATTTAAATATCCAGGTGGTGATACTTGGCGAAAGTCATATCTTAACAGGTTTAATTCATGCTGCAGTTGTTCATTTTGATGCTGGAGTTCAGAGCAGGAAATGTTTCAAAATGAAAATGTTTGTCCAAAGACTCTTCTCTTTCAAATATATGAAGAAAAAGAGGAGGGGGACCCAAAGGAGCAGCTACTACCTGTTAATGGTGGTCTGCTGATGTGAGTCTGTTTGAAGTGATAGACCATTGAGAACAATGATGATCCTTTCAGGCCAGAACATACCCTTTTGAGCAGTCAGGCAGTCTAGAATGGCTTTGGCCACATGCCATCTTCATCTTAAGAGACATACTCCGTGCCACTAAAGGATATTACACCAGTAGTTAAAAGCTGGGCACTGTGCACATCAAATGTCCCCTCTTTGGTGCTGAACTCTGCCCACTGCATGCTATGGAAAACGATTATTTTTCTTATTATTCTTAAATGCAGTTCTGACTTTGCAAAAAATGGGAAGGAAACCCAGAAAACAAGTGATATGAGACTGTCCGGTAACAGGGAAGGACCAGAAAACCCTCTGTTATCTTTACCCAGTTCGTAAATGTTATGCACTTCTTGCTTTAATCTTATTATTCCAAGAACATTGTTCCTTAGCTGGGTGGAGCTCTGGCCATCTCTGCTCACCATGGACCTGGAGGTGATATTATGGACCCTTCAGTATGATAGTTGGCACGTAGCTCGCAGCTTAAAATAAAAACAGACTTTTGACATTTAAATTCCTGGTTTAAGGGAGCTCTGATCACTCAGTAGCTTTTAATTAGAGGGAGAGCATCTAGTTAGCAGTTTACTGTTCAAGAATAGTGCTGCATTTTTTATCAGTAGTTTTTTCCCCACGGTGCAGAAAAAAAAAAAAGAAAATGTAGCACTACAGGGGAAGCCTGTGACACTGCGTGTTCTGTCAGGGATGTAGGTGGTTAGATGGGGGAAGAGGCTAAAGGACAGCATAAAAACGCAATTTGAGTTAATTAGCGTAACTATCTGTTTTGCAACACTTAGCACTAATGCTCTGTTAGAGGATATCCCTACAAGCAAGTAAGCTGCATCGAAGACTCTTATCCGTGTCCCAAACTTTGCCGGTTACAGAGTCGCAGGAGCTCTGTGTGAAAGGCAAGGAAGGTCAGACTGCACGAATCTTATCGTGTCATCTGAATTCTAGGTACTCTTTGAAAAGGAATGAAGATGTCTGGAGGTAAAGAGTGTATTGCTCTTAAACATTTAAAGTGCAAAAGAAAATGGGTTGTACTCTGCCATTCTTAATACATAAGAGGTAAAAAATACAAATATAGGATGTATTTTATTTGTATTTTTATGGGCATCAACAGTGCAATTTTTAGTCTGTTGCACAGTCAGCCTTTTAGCATACCACTAAGTCAGGATAATTGCTGAAATCATAAACATCCACAGCTTCAAGCTGGTTGCTAAAGTTATTCTGCTAAATATTTATAAAAAATTAAAATTAAAAAAAACCAAACCTTCCTCTTCCCAATTTCTCCTCTAACAACACTGTTCTAATAAAGTGATTAGACCTCCTTATCCCAGCTAGGGATGCTGCTAAACGAAGTTGAAATACCCATCTTGCTGGGATTATCCTTCAGGCACAATTTAAATGACCCACCAGCAAATGCATCTGCTTTAACTTGACATTTGTTGTCCTTGCTGCTTTCTCCTACTAGCTCTGTAAGAGACTAATATTTCCCTTGGAGTCATAAGTAGTGGGTTGTGTGCTTGTTTTTTTTTTTTTTTTTTTAAAAAAAAATCTGTCTTTATTCTTAGAAAATGACATTCTTGTTGATGAGCCCTCCACTTTCTTTCACTTATGAACCTTAAATTGTATGCTGCTTTGACAGCATTTTTATCCTTGGAAGTATCCAGCCACACCATCACACTTCAGAAAAACTGACCGTTCAGAGCCAAATTGTTACCTTGCTCCATGCACTGGTGCCCAGTATGAAAGCGAACCAGACCAATGAAAAGCTATTTATTACACGATGGCATCTTCAGGCCTGTGTTAGTTTGAAAAGGTCTTTTATTCTACTTGGGTTCCTACCTTAGCAGTCTGCACGTTGCGTTTTGCTTAAAAGCTAATTCAATCACCCTTAGTTTTAAAAGCTTTGGCCATGGGGAGTAAAACTGTTAATATCCCAAGATGATAACAACTGAAATGAGGATCAATGAAAATACTAAAGCACCCCTTCTGCTCTCTGATAAGAGGAACTGAAGCAGTGCTACCTCTCACATGGTCTCTTCTAGATTCCTTCTGCTTCCTTGTACTTCAGCTCTTTTTCTCATTTTATTCAGGCCAGCGACTCCGTTTACTGCTCAGTGCTTCTCCTTTTGCCCAGCATATAATAAAAAAGTAAGATTTTCCTATAAAATTGGCATGAATTTCTCTTTACCAGTCTCAGCTATGGATTTGTTTATCCTGATTAGAATTAAAGCCCATGCACTGCCAGAACCAGTGCGAAGAGATCAAGTGGGATTCAGAGTCATGTGTTTTCATTTAAATTGCAATCACAGGAGTGTGTTTGAAATTAAAAGGTTTAATAACATATTCTTTACACTGGCCTGCATTAGGACAAGTAAATCGGGTACAAGCTGTGCTTTAAAGAAAACCTAAGCCCCAAACAAACAACCCCCCCAATTTATCCACTTTAATCTGGGTTGGGTTATTCTATTGGCATGACTATACTTTTGCTATGTGCAGCAAATGGATAGCCCTGATAGAAGCAGATATGATTTTGATGAAAATCTGGTGCCCTATTAGGTTTGTGATTATCTTCTAGTGTTTGTGCTGTTTGACTGCCTTTATAGTTTGCTTGGGTATGTATCTGGAAAACAATAAAGAATTAAGCCACCAAATTACAGAACAAACTTTACTGCATGGATTTCATACCAGCTCATGTAAATGTTTTTCCTGTAAAGCCCTATTGTGACAGGGTATTGGCAGACATACTGTGGTCCATGCCAACCACCTGAAGCTACCTTTGAAACTGCTTGGGCTGTTCACTGCTGTCTTGTGCCTTATGTAGTTTTTTATGTCAATGCAAAGGAAATAAGATACATTCAAACACTGGGTTTCATTTTTTCTTTTTTTTTTTTTTTTTTTAAGCTAACAGAAGGTTCACTTTAATCACAAGACTAGGTACAAATTTAAAGGGAGGCTTCATGAATGCTCTTATGTAGAGGACTTCTATATGGAATCATAGAACAGTGTAGGTTGGAAGGGACCTTGAAAATCATCTCGTTCCACCCCCTGCCCTGGGCAGGGACACCTCCCACCAGCCTGGGTTGCTCCAAGCCCCATCCAACCTGGCCTTGAACACCTCCAGGGATGGGGCAGCCACAGCTTCTCTGGGCAACTTGTTCCCGGGTCTCACCACCCTCAGAGAACAGAACCTGCTCTGCTGTGGGTGTAGCACATACGACAGGGCAGAAAATACCATGGAAACGGCAGAGTACAACATTCGGGTATTCTCCAGGCTTTTTAGATACTTAGGTCTGATGGCAGGCATAGTCCTCCTGACAGCAACAGAATAAGGAATGTGCAAAGTCTTGCAAGAATAACGTGGAGCAGGTGCAAGGAAACAGTCCTAGTGTGGTGTGATGGGCTCGCCGTGCTGTGGATAATGCTTCTCTGTGAATGTGTAAAAGCTATGAGGTCCTGGAATGGAAATAGGTGTTGATCCATTATCTTCACCTGGCTTATAGTGAAAGCAAACTGTACGAAAGCCTTGCAATGGAAGCCATAAGCGCGATTCCCCTGCCTGCGCTCAGCACAGTGTTGATGGGTTCTGTTGCATCAATGGGATGCAAATAATGACTTGAGTTGCAGCTTCCCAACAGGTAAGCAGGGGCCTGAGTCTAACTCTGTCACTACTCCTAGAGTACAGTTTTGCTATAATTATGTTTTTTAAATGATATTTAATTTTTTTCCACACCAGTCCCCTGGTGAGTTAAAATTGAAATGTCCTTGATTCTGTTGATTTATGTTAAAACTGTAACACCATTTTATCAGGTTTTGATTTAATTAGCCTGCTTCAGGGAGAGGATTAGCATAGCAAGTATAGCCCCTATTTAAGTGTACCCAATATTGTATAATAGGGGAGTTTGTGCCAAACAAACCGCCAGGCCCTGCCCAGAAGAGCTTATATTCTGGTGGCACAAACAAAAATACACAATAAATACAAACACAGAACAGCATGTTGCCATTGCAGTTGGTATTACATAGAAATTAAATTCCTCTGTTTGTTACTTGTTTCTGTAAAGTGCCAGGATTATGGCAACTTGTTACTGTTTCTTTGTATAGACTATCTCTTGATACCTCCCCTTCAAAACATAGTTCCTGTTCCAATATTCTGAATATTCAGCAGATACCTTCTTATAACTTGCACCTTCTTTCCTTGTCTTAGAATCTCTTGTGATAACTTTACTTTCAAGTTATAGTATCTCTCCACCAATGATTTTCCATATGATCACTTCATTCATAGAGTTAATTTAATTAGATTCTTCTATAGCGAAGCGCTGCACTGGGCATAGGCTCTAGTGACTCTCCTGATAGATCACTGGGCAAAGCTTCCATTCATTAGGACTTCGACTGGAATGTGGCTTTAATTATTTAAATAGGTACAAAAAATAATCACAAACTACATTAAGAAAGCAGTGTTAGATATCTTCTTGAAAACCTTAGAAAAGGCAAGTATACAGAGGTGACTAGAAGCTAGTTAGGCTTACTTTTGATTTAAAAAAAAAAATAATAAAATTCTTCCTATTCATAAGCAACAGTAAAAACATTTGGACAATGCTCTTATTCATTATTTTCTTACTCTTCTGACAGCAAACTTGTTAGAATGAATCCTTCCCACAACATGTAGGCTTTTTTTTTTTTTTTTTTGTGCCTTGTCAGAGATAAGGTGATTGTGTGGAAAAACAATGATGATAGTGATCTGTAATTACTTGTGACTGATGAGCATATCTGACATTGTTTCCTGGTATCCACTGATACGTCTAGGAGGTAAGAGCAAAACAGACAATTTCCTCTGCTGGCACAGTATATATTTTATGTTCAAGATGCTGCTTGCCGTGAGTTTTTGGGCAGGATTGCAACAGCACAGTGTGAAAATATTAGTAAAAACAATGCATGCCTGGGGACTGCTCTGTTAAAAGTTTCTATCTTTCAAGTTGGTACAGTATGAGTAAAGAGAATGAGTCCTGTGGTATGGAGAGCTCTTTCAGATGTCAGTCCTCCAATTAACTCTGTAAGGGCAAATCAGTGCATCTCTGAGTAAAGGCCATCATCTGTCTTCCTCCTAATATGGGTGGTGGTGATATACTTATTTTTGAGTGGTGAAAGAATAAGATTTTCTGGGAGAAGTTTGTTGTCTTGATTTCAAAAGCACTGGTATATGCAAAACCAGAACCGGGCCCTGTAGCAGGTTTAGTTATTTTAAGCTGAGTTTTTAAAATATATGAGATATTTTAAAGTTTTTGAGAAGTTTGAAAAATGGTGAACTAGGCTAAATAAGGATGAGATCTTAGAGCTCAAGTAACTATAAACAACCTTTTCAAATCTACCACTAACCCTCAAAACTCCCTCTATCCAAATGGCTTAAATGAAATACTGTTCTCTGGAAGGGTAAGAGGATAATATTTAGTTTAACTGCGCTTTATTTGGTACTTCACAAAATGATCAGTTGTAGGACAATCATTAAAATCATAGGCTGTAAGTTACTGTCCTTTGAAGGAAATTATATGTTGCAAGATATGTGGGTCTTTGTCTTTTATCACACCAGATGGAATGTGTCTAAGCCACTGGGGTTTTTTTAGGCTGCTCCTTACTTTGCTAAGCCTGCTGCTTTTAAATGAAATGTTTTGATTTCATAAAGAGTCAAAACTCTTATGTTTGTGTTTAAAAATTGCTGTTTTGTTTAAGTATCTCTTCTTTCTAAGCACTGACTATAATGCAGCTCCCGATGAAATCAACCATTTCAGTAATTGGGGGTTGTATCTGTCCTGGTCCTCTTCTCCCCACAATCTCCTTCAGCAGTTGCCTCTTTTCTTCAAAAACAACTGGAGGTCAGGTTATGTGAAGAAACCCCATGATGAGTTAAACGATCAAGATCCAGAAAAGTCTGTAGCGTGCCTCCTCCATTTGGAACAAATTACCTATCCCAGCTTCGCACCTCAATGGGGGTGAACACAAATTGTTTTTTATTTCGTCTTAATGTTGTGTTCGCCACCCTACCTGTGCTGTGAGTATTTGCTGTAAGTGTGAGCCCTGCAGGGTGCCAAATGACCATCTTCTATTCCCGTTCTAGTTTTATTGTGTTAGCCATCCTAGATTAGAAGCCGAATGCTATGTTGAACATGAGGTGGAGAAACCTGGAGCGGGGGAGGGAAGTCTGTCTGGAGAACAGCAATGCATGTTGTATCTCATGGTAAAAAGGCATAAGAGGATCTGAAACTGCCAGGCTTTGGTGAAAAATTGGATAGTTAAAAAAGAGGTTATATCCTATAAGCAAGATTAAAGGAAATTAAATTGGAGGATTAAGGCTCAGGTCCTGCACTCTCATTTTCTGTTTCGATTCACAAACACCTTCTAAAACCCACCACTGAAGTGATTATTCTTTAAATAATTAAAAAAACTAGGAGGTGGGATTTCTTCTCTGTAATCTGTGGTCCTAAGCTTTATCACAGGAACTGTTTCTCTTGTGAAACAACTGTGAGCGTTGTGGAGACCTGCTTATTAGACGTGTTGATTATATTCACTCATGTACACCTCTTTCAGAAGTTGGTCTATGAACATCTTGAAATGTACACCCTGAACTGATTTCATAAATTAAAATTACCTGTTAGGAACCCCAAATCTGGATCTTATAGACTCAGGCAAAACAACTTGCTTCTGATAATGCATGAAAATGTCCACAACAACTTCAAGGACTTTAGGACAACGGATGGTACTTCCCCTGTTTCTGAGTAGTTCTAAAGTGGCAATTTTTTTGATTAACAGTAACATTATGGAGATTTTTTTATTAGTAAATATTTTTTTGAAAGATTATGTTTGGGGCCAGTGTGGGCCTGGGAGTGATTCTTCAGTAAACCATCCTGTTCTCTTTCATATTCTTATAATCTGAAAGGAGAATGGAGGAGGACACAGTTGAAAGTGTGTGTGTGTGTGTGGGGAGCAGGAGGAGGAGACTATTTTTGTTTTCACTTATTGATTTGCAATTGACTTTTTTTTTAATTGGAATCATTTTTATTTTTTTTTTCCCAGCAAAAGCTGTGTACTAGGGGTATTTCCTTGTACTCATAACTCCTGTCTATAGTGGGCAGCTATCGGAAGCCAAACTTCCACAGTGGGTCCTGTGGTCCACAAAAACTATAAGATTTGGATACTTTAAAAAAAGAAAAAAAATTACAAATAAACTATGCACAGACTCTGGCGAATTATGATTTGCAGCTTAGGATATGGTTTTCCTGTGTCGGAGCGAAAAGGCTGAGAAGGTCCACTGCAGGAATGTATTGATAAGAAATGGTGAATATCCATTTCATTTCAGTATGATAGATTTCAAAGTTAACAGACGTATCACATTTTCTTTTAAGTAGGGAGTCATCTCCTTTGCAGACAATTCCTGCTCTAGTTTAAGCTTGGACAAAAATCAGAATCGCCTGCTTTTGCTAGTTATTCTACTTTATAAGGCACAGATCGAGGCATTAAAAAGAAATTCCAGGCTAACTGCAGAACTACACAACTTCTTTTGCATCACTATGCACTACTTGAACAGTAGTTCAACACAAATTAGACATTCTTCCAATTGTGTAAAGTGTGTGGTGTGCTAAAATGCCTTTTTTAGGAGGTGTTTTACTGCTTGTGGGTTAATAAATAATGGAATTGTCTAAATATGTCGCATTACTCTTGTTTAGTTATCCTTTTCCAAGTACTTGGGGAAGCCATGTTAGCCTTCTAGACCTAATTTTGTAATCTTCTCACTTTTATAAGGCTATACAGCTCTGCACTCCTATTGGCTTCAGAGGACCAGAGTACTTCATTGTATAGCGGGCAGAAAAAATATACCGAGGAAACTGGAGTTACAGTAGGGGATGCATTGAGGCAGGTATGTTCAGCGCTTGGGATGCCTGACACACAAACAGCAGCTCTATCAAGTTTATACGAGCCATTTAATGTCTTAATTCTTTAGAAGCCATTGCTATTAGCAGACTTTATAGGTAGATAGTGCTCATTTTTTGTTGGTTTACAGTGTACTTTTCCAAATTCGTTATTTAAAAGGTCATTTTCCAAGGTTGCTAGGTCTAAAATGACCACTCTTGGCAGCAGTTCCAACTGTCTGTTCATTTCATTAATTTTCTTGCTGAATCATGGATTAGTTCTGTAAAATACATACATCCAATTAATTCTTCAGAATAAAAAGCAAAGACTGCTCGTAAAAAGGAATTTTAGACCTTCAAACTACATTTGGCAGATGCTTTTAATAGTATTTAATTTCTTTTTTCCCCAGGTGGGGTTTCTATTATTTAAATGTGTGGTGTCTTTAGCATATGTAAGGAATCAAGACTTGACATTCCAGGCATTGCCTACAAGTCATCTTGGTCTCAGTAGCTTCCTTGATTAAATACCGCGAGAGTGGATGATAAGGGGTACGACTGTAGGTCCCTTTCAGACATTTAAACTGACAATTGGAATGCCCTCCTCCTCCTGCAGTGGAATAAGCAGTCCTGCCAACCACAGTGATCCGTGTCCTCAAGCAAGGACTTGCGAACATCACCTTTCATAGTGTCAGTCCGTAAACGTGTGAACTAGGTATTTTTTTTTTTTTATTGTTCGTAGGCTGAACTCTTTTAAAAATGAGATTTTTATATTAGTATCTCCAATACGACACGAAAAGTCAGCGTCTTAACCAGCAAGTACTAACAGAGCCACGAGATGGCACTTTTGCCTCACGTAAAGCCTAAACCTCAATCACTTAGCAGGCTGGTAAAAAAACAAAAAACCAAACAAACCCGACTTTAACCTACAGAAGAAAAGCAAGCTTATTCTTGTGAACTGCAATTTAAAGTCAGCAGTTAAAAACATCAAATGGATTTCTTTCAACCTAGCCTCTTCTGTAAAACAGAAATTCTTTTTCTTTCTGCCTTATACAGTATCTCAAGACTGACTTAATGTCAGGCAAGTCTCTTTAAGGTTAACACTCAACTTTTTCATGTTTCCATGAACATTTCCAAATTATCTAGACACTTTTGATAAGGCAAGATGCACGTAAACACTCGGGTGTTCTATGGATGTGCTATTTTTATGCATTATTTCCTCTTTGAAAAGGTTTATGTTTATATTTGATTGTCTTGCATGTTCTTTTCTGGTTGAGTCACATTAAGTTTTTGCAAAATGTAATTGCTTGGATTTTACTTCTTCATAGTAATACTTCTATTTGAATTTTCCTGGATGTTGGGGCATCACTTGCTTTTTTTTTATGACTCTCTTCTGGAGTATGTGGCCCTGATTCACTATTAAAAAAAAAAAAAAAAAAGTCATTTCTTTGCCAGCTGACTCAAGCTTCTCCCTTTGGCTACACCTCTGTACTGTGGAAAGCGAAGGCTTGCTTCTCCTGCTGCCTGCAATCAGGCCAATCCCTGGCAAAAATGTCAGGGGAAGGGAAGAACTATTAGAATGGCAGGAGGAAGATGAATGTTTGGGAAGCAAAGTCAACCTAGTTTTAGCAAAAGGGTAATGAAATTTTAGATTTGAGTAACTCTTTGCTGTTGCTTAGAGTAATTAAAAGGCCTGTCCAGGAATATTTGATGAAGATGCAGCAGAGGCACAAGGCTCAAAACGGTCAGTTTTCTGGTAGCCCAATACATTTGGACTGTTGTGTGAAATCATGAGGTGGTGTGGCTGGTGCATTGATTTGCTGTTGGAGACGGTTTCTCTGGCGCAGTGCTAGCTCATGCTTCTGCCATATTGTGGACTGTCTAAAAGCAGTTCACAGCTGAAGCAAGGAAATGCAGAACTCTGGTGCTGGAAAATCTGTGTTGAACTTCAGTCTTGGCCTTTCATGTGAAATGGGCGCGACTGGCTCAAGCTATGCAGCACAAAAACCTCAAGTCTGTACTTATGGTGTGACTAACAAAACCAGTACATAGCCATGGCTCCAACCCGCAGGTGGTTTAGAAAAAAGAATGTAGGAAGGAGCAGAGTTGTAACATGTTCTTGCAGAAGAGAAAATTGTGAATAAAAACTGATGAATCATGCTTTGAGCGAATCTATTTGCACGCCTAAATGCCTGATGGGTTTCTGTTTCATAGGGCAAGAAAAGTATGCCTCTAGTTGCAGTTGTTTTGCTTCTGCTTAATGTTGGAAAAACTGCTTTATTAATGAGGATTGTAGATTAGTTCACCTGCTCTCCAGTGATTGCGTTCCTCTGTGCTTTCTGAAATTGCTTTCAGAGCTACAGCAGTCCAAGCAGACTTTCCCATTAATACTTTATTAGCAGAAGCTACTTCTGTTATAAATGCCTGAAACTTGCTTTGCTGCCTGATAGTATGTGTACCATATGCATGGAAGACTTTTGAAAGACTTTGTTTTCTGCCTTTTATGCAGTAGCTGTTAAGATGCCTTTTATGTTTTTATTTTTTTTTAATAGTAGTTCTTATCATCCAGTAGGGAAAACATCTTAACTGTTCTAATTTTTTCTGGGTTTTTTCTTCCCCTCCCATGGGGAGGGATATGTCATGAAGGTCCTTCTGGGAAATACTTCTTGACATGTTTCCCCTTTTTAAAATGAACATTTCTATTGCTAATTCTCTTAGGGTAGACAATACTAACCCTGACTTCAGGCAGTGAAATTTAACAGGCTGTTACTTCTCCTGCCTTTGTTGAAGACAGCTCTGCAGCTGTCTGTAGTTTGTGTGGTAGCATCCAGGATTACAGGACAAATTGTAGATTTAGGACAGAATGAACAGCAAAATGCTTCCAAGCAGAACTAAGTCATTAATCTGTATTGAGAAAATTCCTTTTTATAAGGAGGCAGTATTGTAATGGGACTGCATTCCAGATCAAAGTTTTACCTATGGACACTAAGAGGCTTTGTGAAAGCAATGTAATTACAGCACTTCAGACACCTATGAGACACTGTGCGCTTGTGTTGCTCCATCCTGCTGGTATTTGTCAGATGTGTGACCGTGGCGCCGAGATGTCCGCTGCCGCAGAGCTGTGCTGGGGAACCTGTGGCTCCTGGACGGCTCCGGCTGCACCTGACAGCTCTCATACCCACAGAGCCGCCAGCGGGGAGGGGATCAGGTGTGTCACCCTGCAACTTGTACATGTACGAACCCGTGCGTATCCCGAACTATCACCAAAACCCCTTCAAACTAGGCTTGAACACCGCTCTACCTGTCAAATGTTACCAATCTAGACCCCGAGGCAGGGAAACTCCTCTCGCCCCGCAGGAGCTGCAGCTGCAGGGCCGGCAGTTCCACCGCAGGTAAAGGCCTCTCCCGTAACCCGCTGTCACACCGTGTGAAAAGCTTTCCACGGTTTTCCTCTCCCCGGGGCCTGGGTCCCGCTCGCCTCTTCTGCGTCGAGGGGGGGGGGGACACAGGACGGACACCTCGGGCAGGCCCGGCCCGGCGGCGGGCGCAGGTCGGGACCCCCCGAGGTGGGGCGAGCCCCGTTGCTCCGAGGATGGAGCCGAGGCGGGGAGAGGGCGTCGCGCCCACAGCCCCCGGCCTGCCCCGCAGCGGGGGAAAGCCCGCTGCCTCCGCCCGGAGGGCCCCTTAGCCGGGGTGGCCCCTGCCCGGCCGCCGGCGCCGCGCCGCTCCCCGCTTTACGGCTGCTGAAAACCTCCCTCGGCGAGCGCGGGGCAGCCGTACGGCGCCGGGGCACCCGGGGCGGGCAGGTAACGGCGCGGCGGCGGCGCGGGGAGGCGGCGGGCGGGCGGGCGGGCGGGCAGCGCGGCGCTGGGGCGGCCGAGCCCCCGCTGTTGGGGGCGCCGGATTTTCCTCCGGTAGCGCCATCTCCCCTCAGCACCCCCGGGAGGGAAAAGCTGGTCCGTCGGTCGGCTGTCAGCCGGGGCTCGCCCTCACGCCAGCGCCGCGGGCAGGGAGGGAGGGAGGGAGGGAAAACTTTGCCAAAGCCAAGGCAGTTTTGTGGGGCGTTTTTCTAAAAGTAACTCTGAACTGGGTAAAATAAATTAAGTAAAAGGTGGCTGCGAGGCAGCCTGGCGCGCTGGGAGGGTGCTGGTCCCCCCGCCGGGCGCGCTGAGAGGAGCCGCGTGCCGCCGCCCGACACGCGCCGCCGCTAATTGCTCCGGCGCTGCCATCTGCTAATGAAGAGGGGAGGGGGGAGGTTGGCGCCGCGCGGGATCGCGATATCTTTGAAACGGGTGCGATTTGTGTCTCCCGGGCCGGTCAGGAGCTCCGGCAGTTGGGTACGGCGCGGTTCGCCGTGTAAGAGGTCGGTCTGCGCGGAGAGTGGGGTCCGGGCAGCCGCGTCCTCCCGCGCCTCTCCCTCAGCCACCGCCTTCAATTGCTCTCAGTACTTCATTAGCTGTTCGCTTACCTGCTCTGAGAAATCGGACGTAAGCGTTTCCTCGGCTAGATTTAGAAGCTGCGTTATTGGTTGATCTACGTGTTAGGTTCTTAAAGCTTTTAAATAGCCAAACCCCAAAACGTAGTTAAAAACTTTCTGCAAGGCATCACGACAACGAACCGGGTGAAAATGGGCTTTCCCCTCCTTTATTTTGTGTGTGGTCAGACTACCTGAAACACAAACGAGTGACTTCACAGGTTTCAGTATAGGATAAACTGAATGGGGGCTGTAGAGAGGTGGGGGTCGGTCTCTTCTCCCAAGGAACAAGTGATAGGACAAGAGGAAACGGCCGCAAGTTACGCCGGAGGGGAGGGGGGGGGGAGGCTTAGGATGGATATTAGGAAAAAATTCTTCACCGAAAGGGTGATCAAACATTGGAATAGGCTGCCCAGGGAAGTGGTGGAATCACCATCCCGGGAGGTATTTAAAAGACGGTGGTGCTGAGGGATGTGGTTTAGTGGTGGCTTTGGGAGCGTTAGGTTGATGGTTGGACTCGATAATCTTAAAGGTCCCTTCCAACCTAGACGATTCTATGATTACTAAAACATTGTAGTCCTGCTGTGTGATCCGCGCTGTCTTGGTTTCTCCATCCATGTGGAGCTTCGGTAGGTTTCTGTACAGTAGGTCTCCTTTAACGGAGGTGCCCTCAAAATTGTGATTAAAACTGTAAAGGCTATAGAGTTGACACTTGCAAGCAGTGCTGGGGCATCTTGCTGATTTCAGCTGAAATTTGCGATGTTGTTGCTGAGTCATCTGGACAGAAATATTCAGGGAAGAAATAAAGAATTTAGATTTTACCCTAATATGAACAGCCTGTTTCATGTTGGTTTATTTACTACTTGGTGCATATTTCTTGCATTTGCAGGCAAATTTATTTGTTCAGTGGTTAGCATATGGAAAGCATTATATGACTGAAACTGTAATGATGCCAGAGTCCTGTATACCAAGCAATGCTATATATATATGTTTAGAATCTTAGTCTAAAGAGCTCTTGTATGAGTCCCAGTGCATCTGTAATCCAGCATTTATCTCCAGTATCAACAAAATGAAGACTAAAGAGTACCTTCTAAATTTTGGTCTTGGATCATGTTCCTAGAAGGTGTCTTCAAGTGTGTGATAATCTACTATAAAGTTGAAAGTTCTACCTGAAACAAGCCAAAGAATAATCTGTTGCAGCAGACCTTTTGTAGTTTTCTACAGCTGTAATTTTTTAATTAAAAGCTGTAGAGCTATACCCAAAATATTTTCTTAAAAAACAACAACAAAAAAATCCTGCAGAAAACTGCTTTTCTCCAAGTTTCATCAGGTTTTTCTTGTTTGAAGTGTCTATCTAAACATTACATTTTTTTTTCCTTAAAGTAAAAATATTATGGAACATTTTTACATTGTTAAAGGTGTTAGCTGAGACATTATTAACAGGCCAAATTGCTTGCTAATGAAGGAGTACCTCTGTTTGTGCCGATGGGAGGCTATTTTTTTTTGCTTTGAAGAGTTTGGTCCAGGTTATCTAAAGCAGAAAAAAAAGGATTAAGTGGTAAAAATGTCAGAATTGTGTAAGTCGATAAAAAGATGCTCATGGTTCATATGAGTGTCACAAGGTGTAGATTTTTTTGTGGTAGCAGCTCCCACTAGTCATGCTGAATCATATGATTTCCTGCTCTGTTAATCTTCATAGCTGAAGTTGTAGCTTGTCACTTACTGTGGTACATACCTGCATTATTTTTTCCCTTTCTAAAATAACCTCAGGGTATGAATAAAAACTAGACAAAATGAACCCTTTAAAGTGCTTTTTCTCCCCCTTAATAAACAGATTTATTTCAGAAGAGTAGTCCTTAGTGATGTACATGTAACCCCCCAGGGAATGTGTGGTGTAGATCTTCATTATGGTTAATCTGTCAAGTAGACAACTTCTAGATCCTCAAACTTTTTCCCTGCTGCTGGAGCTTCTACTCTAAATATACTTTTGACGGCCAAGGTAGCATTCTTGCAGTACAATGCATTTCTTTTGTAGAGAATCGGTGCTTAAGCTGTTGTGCGTTTTGGTGTGTGTGTGGTTTTTTTTGTTCCCCCCCCCCCCCCCCCCCCGGTGACATTTGCTTTAGCATTTAAGCGCATGCCTCTATAAATATACATATATTTATAAATGAGTTTATTAGGAGTATGCAATGTAATGTGAGGAAATCATTAATAGATAGCTTTGAATTAGTGATAAAACTTGGAACTGGGATCCTGTCAGTTGCCTTCCTGTTCAGAGATCGCTCTTCGGTTTGCTAATTTGTAAAACAAGTGTCATAACGCTTTCCTAAAGATAGCTGTAATTAATCCAACTATGAAATATAGGTGTTATCTTCAGTTGTGAGATACAGAACAGATACTGAATGTGTATTTTTTTGGAGGTGCAAAGTTGTTTTTTTCCTGCCGTGTGGAGATAAGAGCGGTGCCATTCTTGTTTTCACTGTTTTCATTCAAATTTTGATGTGCATTTGATCTGTTGGAAGAAGTAGCTTTCTGGGACAACTTCTGCTCGATTCCTTCACTGATGCATCTCAGCCTAAACTGGTAACGGGTGTGAAGAATGTCAGTCATATTTGTTCTATACTATATGCCAGAACCTTCTATTAGGTGGCTGTGTACAGAGGGGACCGACTCTGTAGCTTCTCTATAGATTGTTGGCAATCCTGCAACCTCTGGGGCTGTGTATGGACTGTCGATAGGAGGAACTGCAGAACAGTTTTGTGTTGGTGTGAGGAAATGGACTTTTATGAATATAAAACTTTGCACTAGCACTTCAATGGACTGTACACCACAGTTTAGTTCACAAGACCGCTAAGTTGGCTGCCAGTTTCTGCAGCAAACTGCTTTGTTGATATTTGTATGTTTGTTTGGAGTTCCTGTATTGTAAATTTCTGAAACTTACATATGTGTTCTTTTGTTTGCAAACCAAACTTCTTTGAATCGAAAGCTTCTCAGCATGATGTCTCTCCTCTCCCTCTGTCTGCTTCTATTCCACTTCCAAAAGCTTGGGTAAGATTGCTACAGCTGTAAAGTAGTACTTGTTTTTGTTCCTGACTGCTATGGTTGCCTGTCTTTTTTGTGTGCATGTAGTGTTTTCTGTTTTTTGGTTTCTGTTTTGTTTTGTTTTATTTATTTTTTTTTAAAGTCATTACTGGTTTTGGATTCGGTAGTTTTGGATTTCCAGAGCATGTCAGCATAAAAACTCACATCACAGGTTTACTATTGAGCAGCCAAGAAACCCTGATTCTCCCCACTCCCACTGTGCACTTAAATCGTAAAGTCAAGTGAGGAGAAGAAACATTTTCCTCTCCTGTTTTTCCCTCGAATTTTCTTTAAGATTTTCATGTTCCTTGACTGCATTGCTGAAGTGGTTGAGAGTTGAAATTTGACGTGGAAATTGCCTCCATTGAGAAGTAACTCAGTGTTCTGACCGAGTTGTGATCAGTTGAAAACAATGCACTCTATTCTTAGAGCCTTAGCAACATGTGCATTAAAGCACTTTGTTTCTCCTCAAATATGCATCTACTGGTTCTGTAAGTTATGTATGCTTGGTTAACATCACTGTGCAGGAAAGTAGGAAAGGTCATCGTTCATTCTACAGTAACTATATGGTTCCTACAAAGCAAAAATAAAGTACAGCTCTTACAGCCCAGGCCAAGTGCAGAAGAGCAGTTATTTTCTATGAGCCATCTACTAGCCATGGGATCTGTTGGTCGGTTGGAATCTAGCAGGGAAAATAAAAAACCTGAATATGTAGTCAAGAAGTAATCAAGTAAAGGTTTATAAACACTGTTCTGGTTTCTTGTGCAAACGTGCTTGCAGTTCTGTGCGAATATCTGAGAAGCACATAATATGTACAGGAGCTGAACAAAAGTGAGACTATGCTATTATTTATTATTCATCTGTTACTTCTGTTGAAGATCAATATCCTGACTTGATTGGCATTGGTTGTTGACGTCTGTAAGCCTTAGCTTTTAACTCAGACTGGTTAATACTAAACTCTCTATACTAGGAAGTGCAGCATTCCTCCTTTTTACAGAGCCAAAGGATTCCGCCACCATACAGTTCTTCTGTGGTTTCTGCTTGAAAATCAGAGGGAAATGCCACCCAAGCACATGCATGTAGGGAGGGATGTAAGAGTCAAGGGAGGCTGAATTGGTTCTCTGTTCCTTTGTTCTCTCTTCCTTTGTTCTCTCTTCGTTGTTGTTTCTGAGCTTCTCAGTTAACTATTTTCCATGTAAATACAGATTAATTTATGGGTGACCTTGAAGAAAAGGTTCAATATGATCCATTCTATCTATGACTGAGCATAAATGTACAGCATCTTTGTATTTGACGCCAGTGAGATCAGTCCAAGAATCCTGTCAAGTGTAGGTGTTCATACTTCAAGGATGATATTAAAGTCAAAGAGAATTCAGAGAAGAACTGTAAGAATGAATAAGGGTTGAAAATAGCTCCTGAGGGAGAAATTTCAATATGTTAAATATTTTCAAAGAGAAAGGCAAGGAGGGACTTGATTGCAGTGTTTAAGTGTGTGCATTGTGAACAGAAATTCTATGATGAAGCAGAAAGTGATGGTATAACAAGATCCATTGGCTAAAACATGAGCCAGACACATTTGCAGTAGAAATGAGAATCTTCAGTAATGAGGGTAATTCATTGCAGGTTATGGTAGGATATTCATCAAAGGAAAATTTTAATTTAAAGTGATATTTTTCCTTTAAGATGTACCTAAATAAAAATGAATTGAGGGCCTATGTCCATGTTCTAGAGAAGTCAGAGTAGATGATGATAATATTCTTTCTGTGTCTAAATACATTAATCAACATAAAAAGAAAATAATAAAATATGGTTCTTTAACCCAGGGTACTATTGAAATTAGAACAGAGCTGATAGATAACTCAAGGCTTTTAAATTGTCTAAAATGCTTGGAAATAATGGACTTTTTTTAGAAGTTCGGTACTGAAGATTGCTTAATCATGTTGTCAACAAAACTCTTCAGCAATGGAAAGATGTCACTACACTCAATTTCTGTATTAGTAGGGCTTGGCCATTGTCTGTAAATACTAGATTAATGTACCAGTTGCTAAGATTCCTTACAAGTTTTCATGAAAGTACTGTGGAGATAAAGATGGTTGAAGTCCAGAATCTGAAAGAAAGGTGAAATTAAAAAAAAAATAAATGATCCTGCTGTCACTGAGTAACTTTTATAGAAGAGAGCACTTGGGCTGCTTCAGAAAACTGCTGAATACAAGAGGCTGGTTAACAGAAGAGCCTACTCTGTGTGTGGGGGGAATTATTGGAGGGTTTACAAGGAGGGATTTGTAGATCCTGCAGAGATTTAGGGGAAATCTGTGTTATAACGCATTATCTCTTGCAGTGAAGAGCCAGCAGGAATGTTCTGAGGTTTTTGGTGCACTCAGTTTTACGTGCCTTCAGCAGGCAATGCTTTCAGGGCTTAGGCTTAGTGGAATTGTAGGCAGCAAAAGGAGAAATAAAAGAATTGTAAATCAGAATAGTGAAACCTCCTTTTCACACTTAAGTTTGACGGGAAGAGCAGAAATCACGTTGAAGTGCTAGGGAGATAAGATATGACTGTCTTATATAATCTCTTCAGCTTTTTGGAAAAGATATTGGGAATCAGCTTTCAACACAACGAGAGGGTCGTTAAAATAAATGAAAAGGACCTAAGCAAACCACATCACTCAGTGAAACCAGTCTTTTTGCTTAAATCTCTGAAGATACTGAAGCAGTGACCAGAGGATGGCTAAAAGAGCATAGTTTGGTGAACCAAATCATGTATGTGTTGAGGACCAGCTGGTTATAATACTGCAGGAAAAGTCTACAGCTGAAAGGATTTTTGAGAGTCTGAAGAGGATTGTGCTTCTTGTCTCAAGTTATAACGTGCAGGTATCCACAAAGTTTCATGATATGTGCTGAAGAGAAAGCTAGGTATTTGTTGAAGCCTTGATCAATGTAAGAGTTGGAGATGTGTGCAAAGTGGGGTGTTTTTAGGGCTCAGTCAACAAATTGTAAGCCACTTACTAATAAGAAACTGTGCAATGAAAAGTATTTAAAGGCTTCGAAACCAGTGGAAGATAGATGTATGAAGTAGTGCTGAAAAAAAGGAAGGGATTCCAAATACTTTAATTCCAGAAAATCTGCATGAGTGCGTGTGCAAGGTAGAGATGTTCGACCATGCATTGTTTTTCTTCTTACTAATAGCAGAAAGTAATTCATAGATGTGTACATCTTCAGGACTGTTTATGTTTTTGAAATTATTATTTCTTAAGTTTATATGTAGGCATTTTATTTAATGTTCTAAGTAGCTCCACACAGGTTCTACCTTTTCTACTTTATGTTCATGTTAGGGTTTGCCTAAATGTGTTTCAAACTTTTTCTTTGTAATGGCGATAAAAATTTAACCTTTATGAGAGGATTTTTTTTTTAATGCACTGACTGCTAAGCCTATCGTTAATATATGTGATATAAGGTGGTGTAAGGAAGTGGTTTGAACAGATTAACTTTGGCAAAGCTGTAACGAGACGTATCTTTGTAGAGTGATGGGTGAGAAATTCTTAAAGAAAATAATTATTTGCAGAAAGCCATGTGTATGCTGGCAATTTCCAAGTAGACTTGGGTGTGTTTATCTACCCATTATAGTTCTTATTTTACGGATGAATATGCTAAGTGCTATTCAGAATTATTTGGCCATATGTTCCTGTTTTTATGGAACTTCATTTTGTGGGCTCTTTATATAAATAAAATTATTCTCTTCGTGATGGCATGTAATAAGTGGAAGAGAAAAGAATGTTATTTCAAATGTTATACCTTTTGTGAAACAGCAGATGGTGTTTGTATGTGGGGCTTCAAGTAAGTTTTACACTTTGAAGCTACTGCTTTATTCCAGATTGTCTAAGTGAAATTAGTGTTTCTAGCTCTTCTGGAGCATACCGGCATATATTATGCTTGATGTCAGTCAGTTTTTTAAAGTCAGCAAAGGCGTGGAGTTATATTGACCCTCTGTAGCTTTATTTCACTGCATTCTTTGTGTAATAAGGATTATCGTCCATGTGCAGGCAAGAGTTGCTTGCTTAAAATGTCTTGTGTGCCATACTTTGGCAAGACAGCACTGAGGTGAGGCTGAATTGTCTCCGGCATCTTCATTTGTGTTTTTTTTTTTTTAACAGACGAGCATAATGCTTGAGTCTTCTAGTCTTTACGACTTCCTTCAGTGGCCACAACTTTGCAAAGATGATAGAGAGCAGGCTCTTGGTGACATTAGCCAGCTCTTTCAACACCTTTGGATGCATCCCATCTATTGTCACAGTTGGTTCTCTACAGTCAATTTGACGCACTTTGTGGGCACTAAATTTGATACAAAAACCCCCAGGAAAAATAGTTGGCAGATGATCAATTTTTCGATCTGTCTAATGTGAAATTTGAAATCCACTGGTCATGCTTATTGTGGAAAAAAATTAATTTGGCAGCAATATCTCAGCGGAATTCATAGGTGGGAACTGCAGACTGCACTGAAACATTAGATTATTAAACGTGCCTTTCTATAAATGTGTTCTAAGAGATTTACATCTATGAATCACAAACCATGCTGGGTGAGACTAAGGGCAGGGATTTACATTGTATAGCTGTCTAAATTAGTTTATTGTCTTTCACTATGCCCTTGCTTAGTTTGTTGTTGTTTTTAATGACAATATTTGGGCATGTTTAAGAACATCCTTTTCCTGTGGTGATTTGCTTCAGATAACTTGGTTTTAGAACTGTTTTAATAGGAACAAATCCATATGAACTCTGGCACAGAAATTATTTCTTGCATGAATATTGAAAGTGTAATTAGAAGGGAGCAAAGAATATTGAACTGCCGTAGATACACACCCTCTATCTACAACAAATACAGGATTATGCTGGGGACTTACAGAATTTTGTAATCTTCCTGTTGATACTGGCTATTGCTGTGGGAACCGTTGCAGAGCATCTACAGCATGAAGGCACTCCCTCTGAGGAGGAATCTGCAACCTTGGGGGTCTCCTGTACATAAAAGTGAAATGTACTGTGCCTCTGGCTAGTATAGTAGCTTGTGTCTGAGGCTGAATTATGGAAGCCTATTAAAATATTAGTAGATTTACTTATTTAGAGGTTTCTGAGAATACCTGTGGAAGAAAATAATTGACAGATCAGGCTGCCGCTTCTCTTAACTACGAAAGGAGACAATTATGATGCAGTGCCCTCATCTGCACTCTGTAAATGGGACTGTAACAGTCATTGGGACCATGCGGGGGGGGGGGGGGGGGGGGGGGGGAGAAAAAAGTTCTGATTATAAGGGGAAGATAGTTAAGTGGTGTCAGAAACGTGCCTCTGAAATTTTTATTTTAGTAGTGGTGCTGCGTTACTACATATTTTTATTGTATCATTTGAGAATAAAGCCTATACAATATTGTTTATATAAGAGCCTACACAAGAGAGGCATATGTTGAAATACTCTGAGAATCCTGGTCTTGTTTTCAGGCCAAAGTGTTGGCCCAGAGCTGGTATGTGAGCGAGCATATGTTCAACATGCTGAACTACTGGTTATTCAGTCGTTTTTCTCAGTCACAGACAAGCACGCAGAAGTATCGAGTTTTCTCATGGGATGGAATGAGAACAAATGCAAAGATATTTTTGAGTCAGACTGAATTCTTGTTTTCTTACCAGCTAATAGCATGTATTAGATGCTTGATGAGTGTCTGCTATTTGAAAAAACAGATACAACATGGGCAAGTATGTCTGGCACAAGCCAGATGGTTTGATATTTGTCTTCATGGAAGTAGTCGAAAAATACATGTAGTGAACAAAGAGGCTGTGGAGAACATGGTGTTTCCAGGGGAGAAAAAAATTGCATCTCCAGTTCTGATCAATTACCAGACTTTGCAATTTTAATACAGAGTTTTTCTTGATTACCGAGTTGTGGCTTCTTTTCACTTGCTTCGTCTACCTACTTGTAACGCTTTGAAAATGAATATTTTGGGACGTGCTTTCTCACTTTTGTCCTTGGTCAAAAAAAGTTTTTTTTCTTCATGCTTTCTAACAGCTGTTTTTCATAAGTGTGTGTGTGGAAAAATACTCATTTTCCATGTGGTCTAGCTGGCTTTTCTGCACTGTTAATACTCCGCCATAACTAAAAGTGATTCTGCATAGACACTTCATTCTTGATGTATTTTGTATGACAGCACTTAAGTCTAGATTTTGAAGCTGAGTAGATAATTAACTTTGAAACTATGAAAGTTTAAATTCACTAAATTTGCACATGTATTTTACATGGGTTTCAGTTTTTAAACCAATTGCAAAGAACACTTCAGTCTTCTAGAGCAAATAAGGTCTGCTCTGCAGGAAAATATAGAATATATTTCGAGTGAATTTTTTTTGTGAATTTGAACGGTCAAAGGTCCAGCACTTCAGAGCCAGAAATTCCCAGGAGCAAAAATTTTCCTGGGATTTGTGTTCAAACACAGGATACTTCTGTGAATACTTTTTTTGTAAAGTTAGTTTATCGATGTTCATCTTTGTAAATGTTCCTCTTTGTGTGCTGTTTTGTTTCGATTAGTAATGTACAGATGGTTCTTGCACATAAACAATTATCAAGGTACCTATGTATATAGGGAACTGACATGAAATACCCATTTTCACATAGGTGGTGATTATATGCTCAAGTATGTAGGCATGAAAGAATTTCTTTTGTATATGTGCAATCTTGATCAGGTAGGCTTGTGGCTTCTGAATTTGAAAATAGTTCCAGAAAGGTTGTAGAGAATATTTATGGGATTTTTTTCTGAGTTCCTATTCTAAGAGGAATCTGAGATGCATTAAAGGAAATATGCATTTCTTAGGAAATACGTAGTTTGAACAATTATTGAATTGTTACTTCGAATTGTGTGCAAGTAACCTGAGATGCTCTCCCTTTTAAAGTAGGTATTAGTGTTTCTTTTATACACTTTAGGTACAACGCGAAGACTGAAACATGTTTGTTGTCTAGTTGCTAGTAGATCAGGGTTCAATAGAGTTGTCTTTGTCTGTTAGTATCTGAGAGCAGATGTATTGACTGTCTTTGGAAGGGTGGGGTGAGGTGTAAGGGAGCTATTATACAGCCTTCCTTCCAGTAAAAGGCTCGTGTTCCAATACATGAAAGGAGGGGAAAAAAGTGCTAGTGAATATTAAATTATTGTTGAATTATTGTAAATAAAATACTTGCTCTTGATGCTGCTTCTTAATGCAGAATTGGTTTTTCTTTGCTATGTCATTCAAGCATAAATGAGAGATTTGAAAACACTTACTCTTCTTCCATCTTTCTCCAGACTAAGTATATTTTTGAAAAATAATACTGATGTACAAGCATTACTTTCTTTGCTTGGCTTGTTTTTTTTTTTTTTCTCTTTATAAAATAAAACATCTTTCAAGTTGTATAATATGCTTTAAGTGGCAAAGCCTAAGTAATTTATTCCTTTTTCTAGCATATACTTTGTGTGATTCAGTTTTGAAGTTCAATTCTTTCTATGTTTAACGGAGACTCTTCTTTTGCTTTTTATGGTTGAAAGGAGTCAATTAATGACACATCCTAGAAAGAATTTTCTTGACCTTTAGTGCATAATTATTTTTAGTACCAATTCAAAAGTCTGAAAATCACTGATGTCCTGAGAAAGCATAAAAGTTCCAGTGTAAAAGACATATCAAAGTAATTCTGTTTTTCAGAATTAAAATAAATGTGATTTAAAGTGAAACTGTCAAGATACTTAGATCTTAAAGCCACATTAGTGGAAACTTGGTTTTTATTCTGTTAGAAAGCTTGCATTTACGCTATTGGTTCTAGAATAAATTAACTGAAAGCTGTAGAAAAACTTCAGAGATTATTATTGCAGTGCTCCGTAGGGAATATTAATCCATTTATTGTTTATCTCTTGCTTTGGAGGAATTCCATCTAGAAACTTTTTTTCCGTTACCTTGTGCAATGTGAAGTATTCCAACCTGCTATGCGAATGTACCTTAAATTAAAGTGCAGATTGACACCAAGTTATACTGATTTATGAAGAAAAGTGAAAAAGAACGTAATTTGCTTTGAAACTATACAGAGGATGTACCTCACAAACTGGACTAAAATGTAGGACTGACCCTTGTCCTGATTTGCTTGGAGTGGAAAGTTAGGTAGATATTTTACAAACAAAAGGGAGACAGCAATCCGGGAATCAATAAAACTTGAGTAATTCACTGGTGGAAATCTAGACGGAGGAATCTTCTCGTCTTGGTTAGCTAAATAACTCTTCCTAGGAGCATTCTGTATGCACCGAGAAGTTCCTTAATTTACAGAAGCTAAGGTAAATATTACCTCAGTCTTTCCTTATAATCTGTTTTGAATTGGAGCTTTTCTTAAGACTTCATTTCTGATAGTCCTATAGGCACTGACAGTACCATAACATGCAGTAGTGTGTGTGTGATTTCTGTTTGTTTCAGAACACTTTTGAATATCGTGGTATACGAATCGGGGTTTTCAGAGGTCTGCGCTGTATTTTGTTAGTTATTGCAGCAAGTTAAAAATTAAAAGGAGGTGCCAATGAAAATTAATTTAATCAGGAGTGCTTTCTGCAGACTCAGCGCTGAGAATCGGCTTTATCAGGGCTTCATAATAAGAACAGCAATACTAAGTAAAGAGGGATTTGGTATTTATCTAAGATACTGTTAAGAGGTTTCTGGAGCTTTTCCAGGGTGTGTTTTTGAAGCCTGTTAGCATTTTTGTAGTACTTGTGTTTTGTTTTGTGTGGGGTTTTTTTTGTTTGTTTGTTTGTTTGTTTTTTTTTTAACGTGCTTCCTCGGCTGTGTCATGTGGGCTGAACAACAGATTAAACTTAAACAAAATAAATATACAATCCCTAAAATTTTCAGGATATTGCAATCGTGTAATGAAGTTAAACTGTTGGAAAGCTTGGGTTAAAAAAAAAGGTAATGGATTATAGATGAATATTGCAAATATTTTTTTAAATAGCCTTCTACTAAAATACATGCCTTAATTTTTTGACTTTATATTATTTTCATTAGCAGCCTAGTGTCTTTCCATTATTTAGATGTGAAAATCTGGACAAGACTTATTCCTCCCCCCAAGCCACTAACCTTTGTTTCTCTTTAGGCTTCTTCTGACACTGTTTTAAACCCAAGTTTCCAGGGTGGGGATGTGTGGGTGTATTAGGCAAATTAGAAGACTTTACCTGTACTGTGTACCAATCCAAAATGAACCTGAGGTACCTGGTGTCTGAGGTGCTCGGCCTTTGTAGTGACTGCTTTATTAAGCCAATGTGGGAGCAATGAAACTTAGATCTCTGGATTTACATCTTGACCACCCAGTGCTTAAGTCAGGGCTCTTGCTCAGGCAAGCATTCATATTTGAGATTATATGCTTCCCTCTGCTAACAACAAATTAATGAAGAACGTTTGCTGAAATCTCACTGACTTCACTTCGTAGTGAGAAGATAATTACTTCTTTCATTAATAAAGATCTGCAGTCACTGGCAAACTCGGATGACTATAAATGTTTCACAAACGGCTAAAACCCCATCCCTGGAAATAGTCCAGGTCAGGTTGGACGGGGCTCTGAGCAACCTGATCTAGTTTGAAGATGCCCTTGCTCATGGTAGGGGGGGTTGGACTAATGACCTTTAAAGGACCCTTCCAACCCAAACTGTTCTATGAAAACAATATATGGGATAGTAAGGGTCGTCCATTTAGTGCTCTGAATGCTTTAACAGTCCACTCTGACTTTTCTTGGTTGAAGGTCAAGAGCTGATGCAAACAAACCCGGTTCTCCTACGCTCAGGGTCCCTTCCACGTAGTCCTTATTCACACAGGTTGCTTTATCCCTTGCATAAGAGCAATACTTGGATTCTTGAAGTGAGTGTACCGTACTAATGTGAGAGTACAAAACTTGCATCTTCTACATCAGCAGGCATCAAAGGAATCTTTTAAGTTAATAGTAAAAGATGACATGGAGAGGAGAGAGCAGGCTCTTTGTTGTCTTGTTACACAGAGTAGAATGTCATACACAGAGTAGCCTGTTGAAAAGGTTGCTCTAGAATATTGAGTACCTTAGAAAAGTCTGAATTGTTGAAATACATTGCCTTACTGTGAAGGAAGGGTGAGATTCAGTAAAAAAAAAAATAAATCCCATCAAATGAAGTTGGAATACATTTTTATTGCATTCTTCGCTTCAGGACAACTTTCTGAATTGGATTCCTAGTGAGAATTTGTCAAAATTTTATGCATATGTAGCAAAGATTCATGAATAGTTTATTTCCGTTTGATTTTTCCTGATCTATACATGAGTATATTAGCTTTAGGCAGGCCTTTAAGGTTTTGGACAGGTTTTTTTCTAAAATTCAGCTCGTAGTATAAAATTTTGTTCCCATTTATCAAGCAGAGACCTTAGATTGCTAGAGAGCTGCAGCTGCACACATCTGTAATTCATGCCTGTTCTGCTCCAAACATGTCTGTTGTTAGATTTCAGTGGATTTGAGGTCAGACCTGCTGTAGATTTCATAGTTTGAAGAGCATTAATTTGGTGGAGAGACATTTGTGAAAAGACTGAGTGTTTTGTACCGCTGTTTTCACTAATACAAACTTGACTAACACAAGTCAGTTGCATCCTTCTTTGTGGTTTTTTTTTTTTTTTTTTTTTTTCCCCACTTATATCACATGATACGCTTTGACTGAAACAAGAGGTCACTAACATAGGTAAGTTAATGTTAATCAGCCTATAGAATGAGTCCAATTTGAGGTGAATGAAAAAATGTGAAACCCTAAAAAACCTGTGTATGTAGTAGTTTATAATAATATATTTATATATTACTGAAATATAGTTTCTCCGACCTAGTTTCAAGTTAATTGAAAAAAATATTTCACTAGAGTCAGAATTAAAATGCCAAGAGCAGAGCTAATATTTTATCCAAGTAGAAGTTGTAGAATTCTGCAAGCTCTGTATGGTCAAACTAGCATTACGTCTATATGAAGTAATGCAGGATTGATGCTGCACAGCTGGAGTACCTGCTGGAGCTACCCAGGGTCTGCTTGATGCTCTGAGGCTGCAAGAGGTGGGGAGTTCCCTGTGCTCCCTGTGTGCTGATTTTCTGGTGTTGCTGGATGTGTTAATGGGACCGGGAGATGTTAAAAGCAGCATTCCATGGGATATAATCCAGGAAACGGGAAACTAGTAGCTCTGTCAAAGCTGGGGATAAGCTTTGGGGGAGCTCCTCAGATGACATAATCTGTTGTTCTCTAGATTGTGTGGCTATTGGAAATGTAGTCCTGGGCTTAAAAGAAAAAAGCCTCACCACCCCACCCACCTTTTTTTTAATGACTGAAGTGGGTTTTGTCTTTTTTTGTGAATATCCTCTGTTCACAAGGAAAATGTCTGTAATATGAGTATTTAACTAAACACAAGAGGGAATGAACTTGGATTTGGAAGACTTGGTCAATATGCAGATACAGCTACAGTTCTGCTGTATGGCCTTGGCCAAGGCTGCTTTCCTTTCCTCTGCTTTTACTTTTTTGACTATAAAATGAGTGCTGTTATGCTACCTTTCTAAAGGAATTTCAGAAATTACAATACAAAGCAATGAATCAGATGTAAGAATTGTAGTTTTGTGTAGTCATATGACTTTAGAAACCTTATTATGTCACTCTAGTTATCAGCTAAAATTGTAATCTCATTGAATGCTCGATGAAGCTTATTCTCAATGGCAGCCCACGTCTCAAGAATGAAATGTGTAGCAAGACAGTTGCTAGGATAACAAATCCTTGAAAATACACCTAAAAAGACAAAGCAAAGGCAACATGAAAAAATGTGACCTTGTTTCTTTGTGCACTGAGGTCAATGACCGCAACAGGCTTATGTTTCTTTGTACTGAATATTCATGGTTTGAATAGGAAGGCTAAAGATGGGTAATTATGGAGGCAATGACATGTTTTGTCAGGCTCTGTTAATATCCTTTGGGCTGTAACTTAATGCTGATCTAGTAGTAACAACATCATAGTGTCTCCAGCTTCATGTGAACTGTAGTTTCTGATCGATGATAATGCATTCCACTGTGACTTATGCTTTTCGTGTACCAGGCTTTAATGTGTTCTTCGACTTCCCCTTGCAATATATCTTCTAGCATAAGCTCTAACTAGAATAATAGTAATTGAAAAATCTTTTTTGATAATGAGGAAAGCTCTGCAAATATTCACAGCATATCATGTACCATTCCTGTGTCAGGGTTGCTTAGGGGACAGGTATTTTTAGTCAAAGATAAACATCACAAAATAGATCTTCTGGCAGAAGGATGCTTTGGTTCATCACCAGAGGCAGAACAACTTAAATGAAAATCACATTTTTGGATGTGTTTTTGTTCAGTTAGATATTTGTATTCTGGATGTTTTCCTTGTGAACAGAGGATATTTGGAAAAAACAAAACAAAAAACTAACAACCGATTCCATAACCTCAAACACTTAAGAAATAGGAAGTGTTGTTCCAGAATGGATCACTGGGAGGAGCTTTTTATTGCAACTGTTATGCGTTAAATCAGCAGCAAAGGAATAATGAGAGTGGGAAGCTGATGTGGAGCCAAACATACTTTATCATGAATGGGGAATACTGTCTGCTCATAGAAAGTGAGCAATGACTTTAGCAAAAAAAAAAAAAGGGAAGGAGTGGACAACAAGTTGACCATGAGCCAGCGATGTGCCCTTGTGGCCAAGAGGGCCAATGGTATCTTGGGGTGCCTTAAAAAGAGTGTGGCAATTAGGTTGACGGAGCTCATCCTCCTTCTCTACTCTGCCTTGGTGAGGCCACATCTGGAGTACTGTGTCCGGTTCTGGGCTCCCTGGTTCAAGAAAGACAGGGAACTACTGGAGAGAGTCCAGCAGATGGCTACAAAGATGATAAGATGATCAAGGGACTGGAATACCTCTGTTATGAGGAAAGGCTGAGACATCTGGGTCTGTTTAGCCTGGAGAAGACTGAGAGGAGATCTCACCAATGCTTTTAAGTAAGGGTGTTAAGAGTATGAGGCCAGACTATTTTCGGTGGTGCCCAGCAACGGGACAAGGGGCAATGGGCACATTGAAATTCCATCTCAACATGAGGAAGAACTTCTTTGCCACCATGAGGGTGGCACAAGCAGTGGCACAGTCTGCCCAGAGAGGTGGTGGAGTCTCCTTCTCTGGAGATATTCGAAACCCACCTGGATGCGTTCCTGTCCAGCCTGCTGTAGGTGACCTTGCATTGGCAGTGGGGTTGGACTGGATGATCTCCAGAGGTCCCTTCCAACCCCTACCATTCTGTGAGTTGTCACTTGAAGGGAAAGGACTAATTCACTAAAATTGTAAAACTGTTATTGCATATTAACTGTAAAATGGAAGTGCAGTTAGGCCACATCATGTCCAATGGGAATGCACTGAACAGGTAGTAGTTTTACTACTGTCCATTAACAACTGGAGAGCTCATGAGTTCCAAATAAGACAAGAATGTTCCTAGCATTGGACTACTGGAAGGGTCTTTTTAACAGTAATCCTATTATACCTAGAAGGTAACACACCTCATAAAGATGATTTGTATTTGTATCCTGACATGGTAGAGTGAAATGGGAAAAAATCTCTTTGTAAAAATTCTCCACCACTATCTCCATAATCTCTACTTGAGTGAGCATCAGCCAAGTGAGAAAATGAAAAATTATAACCTGCCAAGCATCAGTGGCAGACTGAAATGAAAAAATTGCAAGTTAATAACAGTGATGCCTCAGAAAAATTTGCTGGCCAATTTAACGTTGCTTTATCCAAGGTCACATCTTGCAGCTGATTATTTTTAGTAATTTGCAGATGAGGACTTTCTACCTTTCCTATGGCAAGTGAAGATCGGGGAAATGCCAGGTACAGTTTAAAACTCAAGGTTATCAATCTCTTCAGACCAAGAGGAAATTGTGTACCCTGCTTATTTGCTTGAGTGTGGGCACAGAAATTATTTCTATTGTAGTGAAGTGCTGTCTGTCTGTAGTGAAGTCTGTGCTGTCTTTTATGACAGCGAGAAAGTCAATGTAACGTGAAAAATGGTGGAGTGAGGTTGATGAAGAGGTTGAAAGTAGGAGAAACTAAAACTTGGCAGAGTTTCTTCTGGAGCAGACTTTTGCTAATGTTCATGTGATGATTTTTACATAATAGTGTTAAAAGAGATTATGTTGCACGTTTTTGAGGTTTATTAAGGAATGTGAACTTACAGTATGTCTTGTGTATTAGCTTGCAGTAAGTGGAGTCCTGTGAAATAACCCAAGCACTTTACTGGAATCCAAGGTGTGAAAATCATTAGTGAACTGTAGCAGCACTTAATTGCCCCCAGCATGACCTACACAATAATCTTAACATTACAGAATGAACCTTGCTACATTTGCAAATCAATGGCACGCTGTCACTTATTTAATACAGACCATTCTTCAAAAAAAAGGAATGTATCATTAGTTTGCGGAAACTCCTGCACTGGGTCTGTGGTGGGAAGGGCTGTGCAAGGGGGGAACCCTCTGGGCTGTTGTTTTAATGTGGTTCTGTGGTCCTTTTAGTGAAGGCTATGCAACATCCTGATGTGCTGAGTGTACACAGTGGTTCTAGGGAGATTTCGTGGTCTGGTGGTTCAAAAGCCTTGTCTGTGAGTAATTGGTTTTCAGCCACTGAGTTGTTGCTGTGTAGAAAAGAGTGCAGCGCTTCTGTCTGGTGTGGAAAGTGAAGGGCACTTCTTACTGGAGGATTGATGGAGTACCCTATTTGTAACTGCCCTGTTTTCTAACCATATAGGTCTTCTCTGTCATTAAAATAATAAAAATACTTGAGCAGCTCTATTCAAGGACTCTCCAAAAGCATTCATTTTTATTCCTGTATGTGTGAGCTTTGTAAGCTAGGGCTATTCTGTGTTGAGATGGCCAAAAGTGTCGCTGGAGTGCTTTTCAAGAGCAAGAGGATTAACTTGCAAAAGGTGTTACTGGAGATCGTTAGTGCTCACAGTGGTCAGAAGCCTGGGTTGAAGTCTCAGCCTCTAGAACCAAGTCTGTCGGGCGTTTGCTTAATAGGAATGTGAGCTGAATTCCCAGCAGTATTTCCCAGCTTTGTGTGGAAGTTCTCCATCAGATCACTCATACCCTGTCTGTGCTTCTGAGATCTGACAAGATCGCAGCTTGAACTGTTTCATTTTTCTCGCTGCCGTGCAAGGCATCATATTGAGTTAGTTCAATAGCACTAATCTAATGCTTACTGCAATGAGACTGTACATGCATCAATCAATATTTATTTCAGTAAACGTAAAGGAAAATGAAAATTCTTTTGACAACTCCTGTCCATTTCATTATCTTTTTTTTTTTTTAATCACAAAACTGTCTTAAAGTTTCCATACTTCCTTAAACTTTGTAGCCTGTCTTCTTTCATATGTATCAGGCTGATGCCAGCAGCACTCTCCCAGACAAAATTCCATCTAATTCATTAGGTTAATCTGCTGCATTCCTGCAGCAGAAAGAAGCTCAATCTTTCCTGATGTATCCAGGCAGCTGGACCTAGGAGCAAAAATTTCAGGGAATATGAGACTTCAAAGTTGATGTTTTATTGCATTGTTATTTTTCTTCCTCAAAGTGCTCTCGCTTTAGGATATTTGCAATGCAAGCAAAGCAAAGAAACTCTAGTATTGCCATTCTCTAGCATCACTCAATCTTACCTAGTGTTACATGGTGTCTAATACCCAGACTCTGAGAGGGTGTACGCTGTCCCAACCAGCCAGAGCAGCAGGTGTTGGATTATGTTCATGTGCAAAGTGGAACCTCTTCGCTGAACTATGATATTTTCCCCATTTATACTAAGGCTGCTTTCAGTTCATGCAGGGAAGTGTGTATCTGTGTGTAATATTTCTAAGTATACATACTTTCATATACACACTCTTTCCTCCATATTTATGGCAGTATAAAGAAATCTTAGTGGAGATTGAGTTCCTCCCCTTTTTCTGTAAAACATACCTTTAGTCAAATTCCTAGTGCAATAGTTTTCTTTTAACATTGCAAATACTAAGAGAGAAACATATGGGTGAGAAGAATAAACAAAGCATGGAGAAGATTGAGATGTGCACACAGCTAGGCATGAGTTTTTCTGCATGCGTTCCAGAACAGAACTAGCCTAGTTGTCCCTTTCTTCTGTTCATGGCAGCAGAGTTAGGTTAGATGCTTTGTTCTGCATCCTCTCTATGGGGTGACACGACAGGACACAACTTCCTTGGGCTTGCTTATATAGAACCAGCTATTTGGATGTGTAGCACTCTGTGGATGGAGGAGAGAGCGTCCGTAACTTAGGACTTGCAGTCATAAAATGGCAATTCTTTGCCAGCTATGAGAGAGTGCGGCAGGCTGCTGCTTCTCCAAATCGGGCCATTTTTGCTTGCTGTTGTGAAAGGAGAGAGGATGACTCTCCTTTTTGCTTTTCAGGAAGCTTAATGCTTCTGTGCTGCCTTCAGCCCGATGCTGATAGTAGGCTCTGTAAGGGAACTTTTGTGCAGTCATTTATTTTGCAATGAAATTGCATGTAGGATAAGTGGACTTGACCAAGAGCAAGGTAAGGTTAAAGCAAGTATTTAGGCTTTTTTTTTTTTTTTTTTTAAAGCTAGTCAGAGTAGATTAAGGCCACTGAACGCACATTACCACTTTAAAATAGAATCACGAAGCTGCACTTTTTTCCTGCAAAAATCTTGTAGAACGTTGTACATCTATTAATGAACACTTCTTTTAAAGCCTCTAAAGGCAGGTATTTCTGTATTGGGGTTCTTGACTTTTAGTTGTGCAAGAGATCCAAATTGTTCATTTTAATTGACCCTTCTGGCCTTAAAACGAAATACTATCCCTAAATACTTGCAGACCCTTGTTTTTTGTTTTGTTTTCTTTTGAAAACTTTGCTTTAAGGTAGCTCAGCCTTTGATTGTACTTGTAAATGTTTTTCTGGTAGGCCTGTTGCTTTCAGAGGCTGATAGTGAAACGATAGGAGAGATTTAAAATAAATTTCCGTTTTGAAGCTTGTGTACTGATTATTAAAGTGTGTGAAAGGAGTTCCCTGACCCATTACAAAATACTCTTTGCCAACAGAAAGCATAATGTGTTCTGGTGATACTTATAATTGCAGTACTTCCAGAACAATTACCCTGGTAGTTCATTTTCATATTGTTGGGAATCATATTTGCATGTTATATTTAATTGAAAACGGCATGCTTTGCTCTATGCACATCTGGAAATACTCATTGGGTTTAACTTGAGAGCAAATGTGTATTTACTTCGCAGGTAAGCAAACATTTAGCTATCCTGACAGGAGTATGCATTTTAATATCACTTGCATGTGATACTACATCCCTATACATCTGTGTTTTTTCCAAGTTATAGCCAGTCCCAGTAGTGGGGGATACTGAACGCTGAGGTGTTTATTCAACATATCAGAATCCAAAGGTTTTGAATTGTGCCAAAAATTAATTTGTCGTCAGGTGTCAGTCTCTGTGTCCTCAGATTCATTTGCTGATGTTACCTCCCTTCAGTTAAATTACACACTTTTGTACTAGGTGAGGCTCTAGTTCAGTATTTCCACAGAAAAAGGAAATGGATCTCAAAACTTTGAACAGTGGCCCTTTTGCCACGCTTCACCCTGAGCTATGATAAAACACACCCTTTCCTTTGACAGAGATGATGTTTGGGAACTTTTCATATGTAACTGAAGAGACCTGGTTAATGAAGTGCCAAAAACTGAAGTAGGAAGGACATCTCTGTAGAGGATGAAGAATAAAGAGAATAGGGTGGTGCACTGGCACAGAATGAGAAGGCAGATTCATGAGTGAAAATGAAACAAAAACAACAAAACAGATAAACCGGTGATGTCTGGCTGGGTGTGATTTGCCTGTATTAAAGTCAGGCTTGTAACTTAAAAACTAGAATAAACACAGGATTTCCTGGGATGGACTTGGGCATTCTAGAAAGTCATTTGAATCGAGCTCATCTTGTATTTTGAGGTTAAATTACCTTGATGAAAATAATTTCGTTGTGTGCTTTCTGGATATGTAATTTAATCAGACTGTCTTGGAAAGAAGCGTTGGACTAACATGAGCGTTTTCTTGGTGCGATGTCTAGACATTTTGTTTCACAAGGGAGGAGGAAAGGGCTGTGGCCGTTCTCCTATTGGATGGGAAAGAGCTACCTGAAGGCTGTTTTCAAGATTTTTCTGCCTTTTCTTCACACTGGTAATGTTATTGAGGTTAATGATTTTTTTTTTTTTTTTCCCCAACTTAAATTCACAGCTAAAAATACCATCCAGAGAGTGAAACAATTGTTAAATTAGCAGTTATTAATACACAGTGATTATAAGCTGAAGTTAGGCTGGGTGTGGAAGAATTCTTAGTGCGTGGAAATCGGTCTTATCATCCGACGTCAATTTCTTCCTGTTATGTTATCTTCCAAAAGCCTTCTGCTTAACACCTCTGTATAATGATTTCTATTTCAGATAGCTCCAGGTACTTATTCTGTACACTTCTGAATCCTGCTGTGCCTTGTCATCAGATAGACAAAATGCTGCCCTCTCCTAGCACCGCATGAGGCTACCCCAGTGTAACTTGTGATACGGCTGGAACTGGCCACAGGAATGAAGGTTTTGTTGTATGAACAGAACTGGAGACTGGAGTGGAACTCCAGTTTGTATGTCCAGTCGGTAGTCGCTGGATAGGAACTTATTTTGGTTGTTACCAAGCTGGGTGGCAATCATTCAGCATGTAAAAGATGCTGAACTAGCCAGTGTCCTAAGCTGTTAAGGTCTGTATTTTTAGGGACTAAATTTTAAAAAAGCAGTGTTTCTTCCAACAATGCATACTGCATTTTGGTTTTGTTTGCTTGTTCAGGGTAAAAGTGTGTGTGGCCTTCATTAAAAAAAAAAAAAAAAAGAAGTACAAGACCGAATTCCATTGCATAAAAGTACATCTGAAAAGTTAAATTAAAATCCTTTCCTACAGATTAAGACTGCTGCCTTTCTCCTCCCCTTTTAACATTTAAACACACACTTTACATGATGCTTAAACCTTCAAGTCAAAGTTACGAGGTGCTTTAGCCAGGCTCAAGTCTGAGAACGAGACCCAAACCAGGACAATAACAAAATGACACAAAGATTGACTACACTGTGCTTGCTGGATGAAGTGAAAACTGCTGAAATATAAATCCTATATCCTGGGATTTCACTGCCTGCTGGAACTAATCTCATTAACTTAAAACCACCTGAGGCTTAAGAGAGATATACACTGCCGTGAGAAATTATATTTATCTCATCCTAGGGGGAAATCCTTTCCCTCCCCCAGTTTACCTTACTTTTGACTTTGTCATTCTTGAATTACCAGGTCATTTCTCCCCCATGGGAAAGTCGTCATAGCTCACAGCAATGCAATTACTGTATCTGAAGTTCAGTGCTGCATGAATGCTGAGATCATTGTTCAAGGTTTTTCTTCTTAAATAATTTCCTAAAGAAAACAAATATTGGAAAAATAATATTATGATTTGTTAGCAGTTTACTTAAATAAAATTCCTTCAGAGTTACAGGAAAAGGTTCCAGAATTAAAGACATGGCATAAGGAAAACAGTTTATTGAAAATATTTAGGTGTTTATTGCCATTGTAAACCAAATACTGAGTTTTCTTTAACCAGTACAGTTTTAAGAGATCGCTTGCCTCTGATAACTGGTAATTGGATGCAGAAATTTCAAATGCGAGGCTGCAGTTATAAATCCAACGAGCACTGCCAGCGAGAGCTGTGTAATCGTGTGGTTGATTGCTGCACCCTTTGGAGTGAGGCTAGATCCCAAATCTACATTCAGTATGAAAGTCCAGCCAGTAGAAGCATTTCCTGTGACATGGGAGGATTTTGGGTGAGGGGTTATCTGATGGTCTTGTTGGACTTTGCAGCAAGGCAGGATGACCTTGTTCAAGTGTCTTTTAATGTTTGTCTACTTATGAAAAAAATAAATAAATCAATTTTGAGTTATCCATTAAAGAGCTCAAACATAGGATAATAAGAAAAGTAATATTAAAGCTGAGTTTGCTCTCGAAACCAAAAAACTAAAGGCCTGATCTCTGAGTGAGTATGCAGAAAGCCTTACCGCAGTGAAAGCTTCTCGTGGTGAACCTGGCTCTGGTCTCACTGCTGCCAGAAGACAGCCCGGAGCACATTTGCATTGTGGAGGTGGAAGTTCCTTGCAGCTCTTTTGCAGGAGTGCCCTCGATACAGCGTCCTCCAGTGGGTGTTTCCACCAGTGGACCTGTGGCTGGCGTACTGCTGCTGGAACTCTGGTGATGTGGCATGTGAATTTTAGGACAGGCAGGGAAATGGAGGTGTCGGTTTCTGTGAACAAGAGAAATGACCGCTGAGCAAAACTACACGTGATTTCTGTAAAATCCAGGTCAGCTCAAAAGATGATTTGTGGATTTGAATGATAAGTCTGTCAAAGTTCAACATTAATAGTGGCTTATTAGCCCCAAGTCCCCATTTTAGCGACCAGCCATTTAAAGTGTCCTGCATTGATAGTTTATGTATAGGGACAACAATAAATACAGTTGCGATTGCAGACCAATTAAAGTAATAAAAATGAGAATATGAGGCCCTGATTCTGTTTCATCCTCACGGTATGATTGGTGAGCAGGATGGAAGGTTGCTTTGCAATACTTTAGTCCATCAGTTGGAGGACAAGATGAAGAGAAGGTTTGTATTTTCAGAATGTCCTTCTTCCTTGTTACTACAAGCAATAGTGCTGTGTGCTTCGGAGTGTTTGATTGGTATAACTGGTACGCTATCAATGTTGGACCCTATTTCTCCCATGAAAGTCATGGAGTTTGGACAACAGTAGCCTCATTGAGGGCCACATGAGGAGGTGCAGAGGATGTTTCCCTGTTCTTGAAAACAAGATAGGTTTACACATTTCCAGCACCCAGAGAGGTGTGTTCATCTCCTAATTTACCCCCAAAGCCACTCTGTTTCAGGGAGGCTGACTGGGGTATAGATTAGACGAAACTTGACTGAGCCGTTATGATGGTAAAATTCAGCCCTTGACATTACAAGAAGGGATTTATGAAGAACAGAGAGGATCAAGGTTGGGTTGGGGGGGGGAACAACGACAGTAGGATGGTTAACTAGCGGTTTTTGGTTTGAAGAGTGTTACTTATTTCTATGTGCATATTGGATCTGTAATTAATGCTTGATTTAGCAGTTTCTAGTAACCGGTGGATATGTACTACAATACACTTAATGTTTCCAGCAATGTTAATAATAACTCAGGTCAATTTGTGGTGCCAGATAATCAGGAGAGTAGTGCTGGTGTGTTGCGATTTGTTCAGAAGCCTACCTGAGCTCCTTGATAAATGGTACAGCAGTTTATTGGGTGAACTTTAATTTTATATGCAAGGCAATGAAATGTTGGAGTTAAGGTTGAAAAAACAAGAACAAAATGCAGTGAGCACTCCGGTGTTTTAATGGACCTTGTTGTTTCCTGGTAATTAACTGTATTTGAACATTCAAGTTATCTGGTCTGTTGATGTGAATGCCCCATTAAAGACATCTAAGGGAATACAGTGACGTATGTATGAGCAGGTAGTTAAGTGCGTTCATGTGTCTGAATAAGACATGTAACTTACCTGGCCTGTATTCTACTAATTACGTATTGTTGTGATCTTGTCTAGATGAAAGTGAATTTGGCCAAGTGTTTTTGTTTAATTTTACTGAATAATGAATAAATCAGTGAAGGTATAAATGATTATGGATATTGTGTTGCTAAGAAGAGAGACTATAGTGGTGTATGCTTGCTGAACTCCAGTGTACATTCCTTTTCAGTCCCGCATAAATAAGTACAGCGTATTCTAGTTTGTCTAGTGATGGACAGGCTGTTAATTCCTAAAATAGCTAAGGAGTAGGAACCTGACACCTTGAATGATTTATGTGTTTTCTTTGTAAGGTTGTTTCTGTTTTGTAACCTTTAAAATGTGGGTTTTATGAGTGGTATCATTAAAATTTATTCTCCCTCTAGTATGTGATGTTAGTCATTATTGCTCTGCTGTGCCTCCAGATCACCTGTCTGAATTATAAAACAGCCTTCCTTGGAGCTAAATAGTAATTTTTTTCCCTTTCTAGAGTAAATGCATGTTGACTTCATTATTTTTCATTGGTGCTCCCATACTGGAGCAGAGGTCAGAATCTGGCCTTTTCTAGTTTCCATCCAAATGTGAAAGGTTGCTAGGAGTAACTGCGTATTTCTAAGAATGAAATATGAAGGGTCTTTTAACTTAGAAGAATTCATAATCAATCAGAAGAAACTGCCAGAGAATTTGTTCTAAAGTGTACTGTATTTTTTTTTTTTTTCTTGTGAACTCAGGTTGATATGCTTATTAGGTGATTTAATGTTGTGCTAGGCTTTATTATGCTAATTTTCAAATGTTTCAGTGGAGACTGAATATTGAGTAAGCGAAAAATATAAGCTAATACTGAAAGTAAACCACCGCCCTTTTTTCTATCAATTGAGACTTTTTTAAAGACCTTATATACCAGAAAGGATTTTGTGAAAGACTTCAGAGTTACACCTTTAGTCCGCATCCTCAAAGTGAAGGTGCCAAAAATGTTTCCTTTAGAAAGCTCTGCCATACTCGGAAAAGTTGTGGGCTTCTTGGAAGCAAATGAATAAAATGAAAAATGGAAGTTTGTGGATTACCGCACTGGTTCTGTGAAGGTTGTCAAGCAAACTGCTTGTTACTGCTCTAACTCATGAATATGACTCATCTCTTTTTTTTTTTTTTTTTTTTTTTTTTTTCTCCAAGAAATGAAAGATCTTTACTGTTAGTTTGTGTAGACAGCTCATATAGCAGATTGTAGTATGATGAATTCATTGCAAGCTCCCCAAATAGGATTTAGTTAGCCAGATTTAACACAGGTAATATGGAATTGTTTTCTGAAATGCAGACTGAGCAGTATTATTGTGGATGTTCTAATTTTTTCAACTCAGACTTGCTTGCCGTGTGCAAAAGAGCTAGGTTTCAAGCTCTTCCAAGCAATGCCAATAGGAGAGGTTTTGATTATTTTTTTTAACGAAAACCTTACTATTGTAGTAACAAGTGTTTTACTGATGTTAACAGAGGATAAAATACTAATTTCAGTGCAGCCTGAGGCTACCATGGTATTGTCAGTACTGTTATCTATGTCCATTGAAAGATGTGTGATGTAGTACTAAGAAACAAGTTTGAACAACAACAAAAAGTGTTATCGTTGGAAAGCTTGAGAATGAAATAGCTCAGATTGGAGTTATGTCAGATTAAGCGCACTCGAGCGCTAGATCCTCAAGCCAGTGGCCTTTTGGTGAAACATTTGGTATAATGCTGCACATTGTTATAGTTAGTAAAATTCCCTGTCTGCTTCTGTTCCCAAAACGATTATTCTCTCAATATTTGCAAGGTAAGCTTCATGTCATGTTACAAATCTCCCTATTTATTTATGCAATAAAGAAAATGTGAGCATCAGAGGTTCCTGCTTTGAACCCTTCCAGTAGCATAATTCCTAGAGGTGGAAGGGATGCTCTGTGGGCTTGCGCTCTCCCCTAATATCAGCTACGGCCTGGTTCAAGAGTCTTGTCCTCCCGTCCCCACGCACACTGCACCTAGACTTTGATTAAAGTAATACTATGAAGTTGAAGTTTAATTTGCTCTATGCTACTTACATGTATTTAAATTTGTGAGCGCGCTCCATACATACATGTCAGTGAGACAGTGAAGCAGGTAGAAAGAAGAGCTGTGATGCTGATTGGAGGAGGCTGAGTGGAGTTTTTCATAGGGTTAATGCTTTCCAAATTGGAGGATATAAGATTGAAAGTGAAGGGCATACTCCTTGTTGAGGGAAAGTGGTAGAGTGGGCCTAATGCAGAATCTCATTAAAGCAACTGTCAGGATTCCTCTATTTTACCATCACCTCCCCTATTCTATAAGAGTCAACTGTCGTTTTGAGTGAGCATACTGCCAAAGAGGCATTTACAAATAAATGAAAAATGTCACAATTGATTTTGCTCCTTTCAGAGGCCTCTGTGTCAGTTTGTCACAAACCCTTTGTTATTCTCTCTTTCAGATCTCTTGTCTGGACATTGGAAATAACTTTGGATGGTTCTGGGCTTCTTTCTGTTGACCCAGGGTAAGCTCCCTGGTTTTTGACTTTTTATTAATATTTTTGCAACAGTTAAATAATATTGACTTTTCAGTGCTTATAAAGGATGAAATGCTAGAAATTCTTACCAGTTACCTGATGAATCTATATCAAAGCTGCATAGTACCATCTCCACTTGAGAATGCTACTAGCGTAATGGATTTATTTCTTAGTTTGTTCTGTAGAAGCATTTGTGAATTGTGGTGATTACTTTGCAAATGTTGCATGCCAGCAGTGCTAGCCACGTAAACCATATATAGCTTTTTCTTTGTTTGTTTCTAAAGAATTCAACTTCTAAGTTGATAGTGTTCTGTTCTTCAATATTTATAATTTCTCATTCTCTTTCAATGTGTGTTACATAGTTGTTATAGTGCCTAATGCTGCTTGTAAACATATCGAAAGGTAAGCTCTTTTTCTTGTATATTTGCTGGCTGGGTAAGTGAACCTAATGGGCAATATCAGTAAATTCCTTTTAATGCAAAAGTGTTAGTGTAAGAATGGATATCTCTTGGAATTTTGTTATAAGAAATGCTTAAGATGGTTTAGATACAGTGAAGAATCTAACGACTATCACTTCTAATAAAAAGTGTCTTAGTTATTTTCTCCTTGAACTTCAGTTTTGTGATAGCAATCAAAAATACATGCAGTGTTTTACTAAAAGTGCTGTGAAAGAAAACTTCATAAACATGTATAGAAATGCTCATGATCTTTTGAATAGGAGTTGAAGGTTTTTAATGACAGACCTAGTGCTACACTTAAGAATAATTTTTGTCCTTTTTGCATTTTCAATGATTTTTCAAGAAGTGTAACCTGCGAATAGTACTAGGAAGGGAGTTTACCGCTTCCCACTAACTTCAAAAAGTAAATTCGTGCTGTAGAGGACTAATTGTTTTGTGATGTTTTGTGTATTTCTGAAGAGATTCTTCAAGACGGATTCACACACACTTTGCAATCTGCCAAACAGCAGAAAGTCTCTATTTTCAGTACATGTTCTTTTTCTTCATAGCATATTTTAAAAAGGTGCTGCGTTTTATCACTATTGGTAATAACAGATATTTAAAAACAGAAGAACTGAAGAAAATCACATTGCTGTCACTTTTGTACTCTGGAAACTCCTGGGAAATCCAGGAAGGACTTAGCCTTTTTAAGGGAAAACAAGAACCGTTTACATTGTCAGCTGCCCTATATACAGATTTATGTTCTGTTCCTCTTTCATCTGGGATGTAGCCCAATTAGCTCTACTTTTAACACAGGAGAAATTATCTTTGCATTAGCGTATGCACATTTGTCAACCGTTTGAGCATTTTTAATGTGTTACATTCACAGCCAGAATTTACAATTCTGAAATGTGAATTTGTTTTAAAAAAAATTTAAAATGACTATGTAAAATAACTGTTAACTTTCCTGTTTAGAATTTTTATTTTTGTTCTTTTAACTAGAAATCAAACCTTGTTCATTGAAACTACCAAAGAACACCCTTAACTTGCACTTTGGACGCTCTTTTGTTTACATGTTGGTACAAACTTTGGGACAAAGCTCTCTAAGGCAATCCCTAATACTGTGTTATCAGCGGTGGGCTGCCAGACCTTGCTTTTCTTCTGTTTGTTTTAGAAGAGAATCTGAGATGCGAATCTAGTACAAAGGCAGAAAATGAGTTCTGGCACTGTGAAAACTGGTGACATAATTTCAGTGAATAAACCAGACAGTTCAAGGCTGTTATATTTGTGTAATTAATTATGATTGTTACTGTAAACAGAGAAGGAAGGAAAACTCAGATGAAAATGATCTAGAACTGAGCATTGTCAGCTCTACGCATCTCCCATATTCCACCCCCACACCTCCCTGTTTGACTTCAACAATAAAGTACATTGTTTTGTGGTAAATATAAATGGAAGTCTGTAGCATTTCAAATCCAAATGGGGCATGCGCTTATGAGTAAAGCAGTGCTGCAAAGGGAAATCTGGAACACTTCTGTAATGCCTTGAAACGATAGCAAGATACTGGCTAAATATGACTTGGCAGATTTGCAGAAGCTTAGACTTTTGATCACTAAATCTCTGTGTATAAACATGATATTTAGTTTCACAATGTTGGTGACATGGACTTGTCCTAGCTTCTTCTATAGAGCTGGGCATACTCTGGTGCATAGGTTGTGTATTTGTAAATCTCTGTGTGTCAGCTGATTGCATACATGAGAATTACTTCCCTATATTCATCTGAATCATAAGATTTCTCTCAGCTGCTGGATGTCCATACAAGCAATGGATGGAATGTGCTGATTAGCAAAATTACCATGAGTTAGAATATAACTTTAGTGGGAGATTGTCTAAGATCTCCATCCATCGAATAGCAAACACTGACTAATAAAAAAATAATAAAAAAAAGGAGAAACATGAACACCACTGGTGCTGATTGCAAGTAGGCAACAAAGCTAGGAGAAGCCGAAGGGAAACACAGAGCATTTGCTCCAGTGAGAGCCCTTCCTGCTGGTGGGCCAAAGACAGTGCTGTACTGCTAATACAGGTTTCCAGTAAGCTTAGTTTCAGCCAGCAGCAAGGGAACAGGGAAGTGAACCGAGCGCTGTATCTTTCTGGATGAGTTTGTGTTCTTAAATTGTAAATGAAAACGTTAAAACTATTAAATTTTCAGTTTAACTGATTGTGGAATTCCCCCTCTCCAGTAATTAGACCTCACTATTCAGGAGGACAGTAATTTATTTGTTCAGCTCCTGAGCCCAGAATATTCCTGCAATCCCTTTCCATACGGAATCCTATTTAAATTAATAAAGGTGCTGTATGTATTTCTAGGTCATGGCGACTTGCTGGTCTCCTATTGCAGCAAGATGAATCACAGACACTTCCCAGTCTCCAAATACATGACTCGTCATGCCATAAGATGGCTTCTCTATATGTGAAGAAAAAGTAACTGAAGTGGGGAAGTAAAAAAGGATAATCCGGTTAAGTGGGGAAAGATAAGATTTGGAGGAGTTATTCATGAGGTTGTCAGTTAAGTTGTTACAATTTCACTTTTAGAAGGTCCATTTTAAAATCCTGAAGATCCTTTCTCATTGACATCAGGCCAGTTTCTAGAACCTCTTCTGATTTGCACCATGTTGTTCCTTGAGTGTCCGTGTTATTCTGTTGACTTCAGGGAGATCACTCATGAAATAAAGAAATTGTTCCTCACCTCTTTCTATCTGAGGCTTCTGAGGCTCTGCTCTGTGCTGTTGCTGCCTTTTAGCTGTTCTAAAACATTATTATCTAACTGGTTTCCTCTGAACTGTTTTGTGTGGATGCTTTGTAAGTAGCATTGCTTCAAGTGTTGTAATAGAACTCATAGCAGAAAGGACACGTGAAGAGCACATGCCCACAAGACAATGCTAACAAACAATTTGCAGTTCCTCTTTGCCGTGGCTGAGTGAGTTGGTTTTAGGTAATTTGCTATTCAAACAGGAATAATGAGATAAAATGCGTTTTACTCATTTTTGTTGTAGCAAGGTGGTCAAGCCTGAACCACTGAATTTTAGGGGGTTGGACAGGGCAAAGGAAATGGCTAATCACTTGCTTAATTGATCATTCTCTCACTGTTGCCTCTAGCTGTAACGTGTTAATGATGGTCAGAGAGATTAACCATCAGAAAATCCCCCAGACTGTACAGGAAAATGCCATGAAGTAGCTTAATGGTGAAATTGTTTAATTGCTGTTTAATCAGCAGAGGAAGGACAGGGGAGGAAGCTCGCATGCTGACCCCTCGGTTCCAAAAGAGTCTTTAAACAAAACAGTGACTCAAATGTGTGTAGCATGATCATCTATGCATAGTATATTTCAGAGAGTATATTTTCCTCGAGTCATTATTTTAGCAAGAACATCTTGGGAATAGTTTCAATGCTCAAAAGCGTTAGCAGGACCTAATGCATTTTAATTTTTCCCCATGAAATTGTCGTATTTGTTTAAGCAACAAATAATGATAATTGCAGCTGGGTTTTTTTTGCATTTACTAGAATAAAATTGTTTCAAGTTCCATTCCGAATTGGTTCCCAAGTACATATGCCTGCATATAGATTTGAATTACTGTAAGAAAACCAATGAATTGCCATTGAGTTAACAGTATTTGCTCTGTGTGATAAGCCACGTCTTTGGGCTCCTTTGAAAATCATAGCTATAATTAATGATGGCTAAACACAACTCTTACGACTCTTCTGTAGCTTTAGAAACAGGTTATGCAAACTTTTCGCTGATTCCAGTGGTCTTCAGTAGAGCCAAGATTTCACATAAGGCCTTCATATAAAGGAAACAAATACAGCCTTCCATCCCCCGCCATCTGGTGTTCAGGGCATTCCCTTATTTTCCACTGTTTTGGGGAAGAATTTGGCTCAATGTTCTCAAATTAAGTATAGAGATATAATTAAGATTTTTAACATTTGTGAAAACTTGACTTGCATGCAGGAGGTAGATTGTGGCAGCCTGCTATGCCATACTAAAATGACACATAAGTACAGCAATGTTTTCATCAACAGAAATGTGTTGCTGTTTAAAGTTGATTCTCTCCAAAGGGTGCCATAAAGTAATTAGAGGACCGTAACATAATCTTTCAGTATTGCATATTTATTCCTTAGAGGGATGAATTAATCTTTTTTTATGACTGCAGTAGTGTAGAACTGACCGTGGAAACACTATAGAACTATAAAACGATCTGCAAAACAAAGTATAGTTTTTCTAGACTAGCTTATTTATTTTATAATATAAAATAAACAAATTTGTTATAAATAACTCCTAAAAGGCTCATACTTTCAGTGACTTTTTTTGCTTGTACCAAACTGGAAGTGAAAGTATTTGTCTTAAAAGTAAAAATTGACATGGAATGCTGTGTACTTTGCCTTAAAGAAACTGCATGTAAAATATTTGTCCTCTGTGAGGACTGAAGACTGTTGGAATGTCTGTGCCAACAAAAGAAGAGTCTCTTCTGTTACAGATGTTGGTGAGCTTTTGCAGCTAGTGTAAACTAATACAGCAATAGTTACGTACTGTACATTTAAAGGGTGAGAATTTTGAGCAGTTTTGTTCCTAGCTTTGGATGGAGAGCTGGGATTGTCTAGTTGAGGCAGTGTTACAAATTAGCCTTGATTGGGGCTTTCTTGGATTTTTTTTTTTTTTTTTTTAAATGACCAATGATCTAAGCATGAGTTAGTAATAGAGGATTGTGTTGGCTAGAAGGGGAGGGGAGCTGCCCATGGGGAGCTCTGATGGAGGAAGACTGCAAAATACTATTCAGTGAGTTTGAACAGAAAAGGATCTGTGTGCCAAGCCCCTCTGAGCTGATGTGTTCGCCTGCTCATAGCGGGGGTTCTGAAACCCACGAGGACATTATTTTACTGTCTTTTTATTGTGCCCATGTAGGAAGGACAACTTTCTGATTGTGCTATGAAATGTATCATGCTTGAAAGGTTCTTTCCAGCGTGCCAGACTTCTGTGTTTCTGATGTGTTTCGGTTTGTACTCAGCATTTTAATTAATTTGGTCATTAACCCTTCCTTTTCTAATATTTTCAGCAGCAGTAGTGGAAGTAAGTTGCTAGCAAGGCCCTTGCCCATCATATCCCAAAATAAGACCCTTTTCTTAAAGAATTGTCCTGGTTCCGGCAAGGATGGGGTTAATTTCCCCAAGGAGCCGGCAGGGGAGGCAGGTATTCCATCCCACCTGACCCATGCCCGGCTACAAGAGGCGCTCGCCGGGGCGAGGGCGTCAGTCGCCACTTGGGGGCGGCTGCGGGGTGCGGGTCCGGTCGGTGCGGGTCCGGTCCGTGCGCTGCGCGGCGGTACTGTAATCGCGTTCTTGTATTCCTTTATCGGTGCTATTGTTTTTCTTTCTTCTTCCCTTTGTCTGTTTTCTTAAATTACACCATTTCAACCCACGAGTTTTGCCCTTTTCTGCCCATTTTTCCCACGGCTGTGGGAGTGGAGCGAGCGGCTGCGTGGGTCTTTGTTGCTGGCTGAGGCCAAACCACGACTAGAATAAACTAGATCTTGGTCTAATTTGCTATGGCAAAGGCTTTAGGAATGTCCAACAAAAATTAGACGTTCAATTAAGGAAATGTTGTATTTAAGTCTAGTCTTGACTATCTTGCTCAGGTCGATACTTCCATGAACTTGTAGGGGGTTACTTGTCTTCAGTGCAGAGAAGGGCATGAGTGGCTCCATACATGCAAATTGGAACTAATGACCTTTCTGTGTGATGCTGCAGTCAGGCTTTGGTTTCAAGCAAGGTAGCATGATCACTATTTGTTAACAGATAAATATCTAGAGTAATATACAAAACAATTTTTCAAAACAGGCAAGGTATACATGATCGTTATTTCTCATATGAATTTTCGAAAATAAAAGAAAATATGGAAGGTTAAATAGGTGCTTCTGACCCTGCTGTAGTTCAGGGAGGAGGTGTAATATTTAGCAGCTTCATGGCATTCGCGGTATACTTAACTATTCTTTAAGCCTATGCTGTTTTAAATAGATCACATCTGAGTTAAAAAATGAGTGTTTCCTATACCTTAAGACTCTCTTCTTGGCAGAGTTTTGACATTTGTTTTAATGGAAGCAGGATCAAGCACAAATGCTGGGTTAGTGGGAATGACGTTGAAAAGTGATCAGCAATAGTGAACAGTGATCAGTAAATCGAGCTGTTCAAGCTCTTTAGTTGAGACAGTCCTTTATGTAATATATTGTCAGTTCTGTGGATTTTTTTTTTTTTTTATTGGAAAGACTATGGCTATACCTATATGAATAAACCATCCGCATCCTGGTGATGTCAATGACAAAGCTCTGATGGACTTCAGCAACATTATGTATCTTGTGGAGATTCGGTTTATATGTATAGATACAGTACTGCTCAAAGCAAAGTATTTCCCAGTCCTAGAATGAATGCTTTCATTGCAGTGAGGTGTCTCAATGCATTATGGAAAAGAGCTCATCTCCACTGGGATAAATATTTTGCAATGGTTTTATTTTCACAAAACCTAAACCTATAACCAAGAAATGATGACCCAATTTTTGATTAAAAAAAAAAAAAAAAACACTCCAGCTCCCCTGCCCCAACAAAACACCTGCACAGCAAATAAATAATATTGTAATTAAAGTAACTGAGATTTCAGCTTCAACAAAGAGGATATCCGATATGTAAGGATTGCAGAAAATTGAACTGAATAGCTTGACGTTTCTTTGCATTGTTTAGAGACAGGGTTGAGGGATTTGAAGGTGGCCAAGTCCAGCTTTTTGGGAAGGTTCTCCTCGAGGGTTAAGTATTCCTGTTGTTTTCATCTCTGGTCCTCCAAGTCCATCTGTGCCTTCTATCAAAATCAGCTGTGCCTGCTGTGTTCTTAAAGCACTCTGCGCTGGGAGTCACTGACACTGTTACTGCAGACCTTATGGATTTGCTGTGAGTTCACCGAGTAATATTTATTGCAAGCTTTATATTAGTAGTTACTTTTATAAAGTATGACTTTTTCAGATGAATAAGAACCTTTATCGTAGATAGCACTATTACTGTTTTAGTCAACAGCTGTCTGATGAATATATTTCAGAAAATGACAGATTGGATTTCGGAAATACCATTTCATGACCTCAATTTACGTCATCTGAAAGACAATTTTTTTTGGTGTATTACTTTAGAAGTTTTCCCTTAAAACATAAGATGACACTTGTGCACGTTCCCCCATTTACAAATTGCTGTTACAAAAAATAAGTAAATGTACTCTTTTATTTATTTTTTTTTTTTTTTGCTTTAAACTTCCTCAATCCATTTTCTACTTCTATGTTCACTTCTTCATTTATCCATTAGTTCTCTTCCTTTTAACACACACACACACAGCAGAAAACAGGGGATGTCGCCCTTGGCATTTTTGTTTTGAATAGTTTAGTGGTTCTGCAATGGTTATAAGAATACGTTTGTAATAAGAAGTGTGAGCGCCTTGTTTTATAGCTTTTATAAAGATATTGGTTCCTTCAACCAAATGTGAGCAGCCTGCTACCTTTCTGTTTTCAAGTGTTTCTCATTCATGTTTTTCCTATACCTTAGAATCAGCTGAAGCTTGACAAATGCAGGTGTTCTTACGACTTGTCTTTAAGCTATACTTCAGATTTTTCTTTCACCTCCCTTTGCAATAAGAAATACCTGTTCAAATATTTTTATAGTTTTTTTTTTTTTTTTTTTTTTTATGACAGGCATTTCAGCTACCTACTACTGAATAAATAAAACTGCCTTCCTAACTTAAGGAGCCTGGGATATTTTTTTGTTTGTTTTTCAAAATCTGTTGCAGTACAGCTGTAGTTGGTTGTCATAGTAAAGAAGATGGCCTGGCATTGAAATGAGAACATAATTAAAATTATTTTTACTTTTCTCAGGACTTGGAACAAACTGTTACTTAAACCTTTTCTTAGAGGTGTTACACCTAACAAGTTCTCTTGAGAGAGATGGCGGCAAAACAGCTAAGCTATCAACAAAACACCGAATGGCTGCATTCCCCAGGGTTTGCTTAAATTTGAAAGTAGATAGGAATTGTGAAGAAATATAACGCAATCTGGTAAAGAGGCTGCAGCATAACTCCAGCGGCCTCAGACACGGTAATGTACCAGTATAAAAATCTCATATTAACCTGGAATATAGGTAACACCATAAAACATCCTAAAGTTGCTAAGCCTACATTTGTCCTTGATGCATCATTTTCAGTGTCTTGTGATGCTGAGATCAGTTTATGCTGTAAACCCATTGGGAGGGAAACCAGGTCTCTTCACCTGCTGCAGAAAAGGCCCTGTGAACCTTTTCTGGGCTGTCTGCGTTAGATTAGGATGTGCTAAACGCAAAATGACCACTGAGCTGAAACAGCAGTCAGATGGTGTTATACTCTTGGACTTAATTTTATGGCAGGTTAAAGTTCATGAAGCCACTGAAGCCACTTATGGTCTGAGGTTTTCTTTCCCTGCCCACGTGAATGTCTGTGTGTGCACGATGGAGTCATAACGCGGGTCTCCTGGGACTTGAAGCAAGTGGAGGGGGAAACAGTAATTCTTGGGCTTTTCAATTGTTTCCTATTCCTTTTTTTTTTTTTTAATCTGGAATCCATGTTAATTTGTGAAACTTCTTGTTTTATCCTAATCCTTTCTCAGAATTTGTGAGTGCCTTCCAACATAGGATCAGCAGTAATGGTTTTACAGAGTCACAGCCCTTCTCTTTCCACTTCTGAAACTTAGATTGAGATGTAGCTACTCTTTTTTGTTGTTGTTTTGAGGAGGAGCTTGATACAGGGTTCATGGTGAAAGGCATGCTTGCAGTTATAGATATTTTCCAAAAAGTGGTGTTTTACGTGATTGCTTTTGCTGGCTTCCAGTGGATTCTGGACTATGATACCCTAAGCGGATCCTCTTAACTGAGAAAGAATGCAGCTCTTCATGGAATTATGCAGAGACCTCAATCTGTATTATTATATTACATCCTCAAAGAGGAGATGTGGTGATTCATAGATTTGGGCAACAGCTTTGAAGCAGCAGGGGACAAATCTGTTGATTATTGCTGTATGCAGCTGTACATCTCTCTTACTTAGCGGTAACGCGGTGCTCGGAGCGCTCTGACAGCGTGGCAGAGCATCAGGGAGAGCTTACTCGGCGAGGCTCTGACAAACCTAACCTCACCGTGTTTCTGCTTCAGGTCGATGGAGGGACAGAGCAAATGACATTTGGAAGTCAGGATGGCCCGAAATTGTGGTAGTGTGCTGAAGCATGGGAATAGCACGAGCTGCCATGGGGCTGGCTCCTCGGCAGGGCTGGCTGACAGCTGCCTGGCTCGCACTGCAGCCTGGAGAGCACGGCTCTTGGAGCTACCCGGGTTCTCTTGCCAGCGGTGAGCTAGCGTGTGGGTCACCGTTTGACTTCCAAGGACCTGAGCTGCAATGTTGTCTAGGTGCCTAGTTGCATTTTTCAAAATGGCTAACGTGTCGAAATTTAAACTTCCTTTGAACGTCCTGATCCTTGTAAGCCTTTGGAGCTGGGTGGCAGACCACTCTAGATGTTTTGGGAAAATCCCACCGAATATCTGTCTCCGTTATTTTGAATTTACACATGTTCCAAATCTGAGATCAGGTTATTGGTGTCTTACCTATTTTGCACAATCGTGAGAATTTTAGCTTGCAAGAGCAGATCTGCATTGCATAGTGCCCCCAAAGTCATGAATCTTTAAGATCTGATTGAACTGTAGAATTCTTTCAGAAAACTGTTTTTTTTATTATTTTTTTTTTTTTTTTTTTTTTTTAGGATTTAGTACAATCTGATTATTTATTTTTTTTAAAGTGTTAAGGGATGTTTTCGTGTACCTTCTAGGCTTCTTGATGTTTTCATTGGTGCAGAGATGGTCTGTTGTGAAAGGGGTTACCAAACATCCCACATTGCCATTCTGATCGCTCTGTTTGAGTTCGTACGCAGGTGTGCACGTACACGCAGCAGGGATCCTACTACAAACAATTCTGCCTTGTCAGAAAAGGTGTATCTGCAGCTTTGCTTGAAATGCCTCTGCGACTGAGGGACCCGTGCTGGTTAGGCATCTTCTGTGTTCATCTGTACACCTGTATTTGCAAGAACGGGATGCTGCCAGATTGCTTTGCTGTGTTAAACGTTTAATTATCAGGTACGCCTTTTTAAAATAGTTATTGGAGAAGGCTTAAGAAGTTAGAGAGTTACAAAGCTGTCTTCACAAGTTCTATTACCTCCTTGAAAATAGAATTTTGGAATTACTCAGTGTGTGTGTGCGCCTGTCTCCAACATATTATCTAATATACACATTATTATGGATGTAAATAAAAAACATAAGGAGACAGTTTTAACATCTGAATAAATTACAGTGAATGATCAGTACAAATGTAAAAGATTGTGTTGCACGCAGGTTCCAGTCAGTTTCAGTTGTCTGGCTTTTGTAACTATTCAAAACTGAAGTCATGCTGAAAGCATTAAGGTACCTTAGTTTTAGCCAAACATATGAAAGAAATAGTGAGCGAGTGCAACAAGGAGCTCAGATAACTTAAATATAAAAATGTTACCCTGCTGGCAATTGAGGCACGTGTATGTGGCCGGAGCTCAGGAGTGGGCAGTGAGCCGGCATGCCCGTGTGCAATTTCAGCCGCCTTTCTGGCCAGAGCAGTAACAATTTGCAAGTTGACAGGATAACTTTTTTTTTAAGGCTGTTGGTTCATTTGTGTAGTGTGTCTCCTGGTCAAAAGGGAGTGAGCTGGAGTCAGTAGCATCATTAGGCTTTAAATGGGGCCGGACTGCTGAAGGAGTGCTCTGTTACTCAGCAAGCCCCGTAGGCACCAGCGGCTGGTAACTCCCAAGCTGCAGCCTGAATCTACAGCTTCTGGATTGCACCGCCCGAAATGTAGATTCAGCCCTGACGTGAAAGATGGGCACGTGCAGATCAGATTTTACACAATGCCTTTTCGTTCCTTTTCAAATAGAAAACTAGTGACATGAATTTATCGTCTTGCTCTCCTGTAAGGAGGAATGGTGCGTGAATGGAGAAACTATTAACAACTCCCAGAAATATGGGTGGCTTTATTAAGGAGCATATTATATATACACAGGTGTATTTTTCACATACCTATAGGCAAAAAAACTTTTTTTGTTTCTGTGAAGGTCAATCTGGAATGATTAATTTAGAAAAGAAATGATCTTATTCCAGTATTACCTACTGAAACAATGGAGCTTTATAGTCCATTAGTTTTGTATGTAAGACTCCTTTGACAATATAATTTTCATGTCTGTATTAAAATGTCATTAATGTGTTTAGTAACTACTCTTCTATGATCCATTAATTATAGTAGCTGATATTAGATGTGAATGGAACTTATATTCTGAATTCTAGAAGACTAACTTTATTTGCAATAACTGTAAGTGTGTAATCCTCAGGTTCTGGTCTTAAATGGTCTCATTTGATAATGTAACAAAATTGGTCATTCCAATGTCTTAAAAAATTAGTATCAATAAAATCCAATGCATGTTTAATTGTAAAGATTTTATTTCAGAACGACCCCTTTTGTTGGTGCTATATTGCATTAGTGTGCTTTGTTGCAACAAATCGGTATGAATTTAAATGTAATAATTTGCAATTGCAGGGATTTACTGTGATACTAGCTCGAGTCTTCTTATTCACAGCATAGTTGGTCACCTCTAATGAGTTTACTTCTGACTTAGATCAGTATAACTGAAAGTAAAATGAGGTGTTTAAGCAGGTTCTTTCTGTTAAAGAAATAAATATGCATGTTAATTTTGGTATCATTTCTGTTCAACTGTTTACCTGTCTGCAGGTAAACTGTAGGATCTTTCCTCCTCCGCACTCAAACTTGTACATGGTTGGGAGACAAACTGAGACCAACTCTTGCCTCTGTTTCAGAGAGGACAGTAAAGCAAAAATAAATAATCAGATGGTATAGCTGCATGTGCACTGTATGTGGTAGTGGCTCTAGGATTTTGATACTACTATCTAAAGCAGTCTTAAAATTTTACATTGATAACCTTTCCTGTTTACGTGTGAGTTGCTGAATTTGTGTTTTGTAGTAAAACAAACACCCCCCATATGCTTAGTGGCCTCTTTCTTCCTGTTGTTGGTTCTTTACGTAACAAAAATTTTTAGACCTGTCTATACTGTGGCACAATGGAAATTGAGATAGAGTTAATTTTACCCTTTACTCAACTTTCCTTTTCCAGGGAGCTCCACATGAGGACACGAGCAGAAGTTTCTGATGCTTGTCACTTTTTCTGTTGCATTTCACTAATCTTGGCGGGATTAAATTGGTGTCACAATATGTGGTAATCTGCATTAGAATCAGGTTCACTTCATGATTGATTTCTAAGTTTGGTTTGATTTTTTTTTTTGTTGGTTTGGTTTTTGTTTTACTGTTTGAGTGAAGCTTGAAAGAAGGGATCACAATGGAAGATGCACAGGAGCTATTAGCAGAATAAGTGATGTTTTGTGTCGAAGCTCTTGTGACTTTGAAGTTCAACAGAAGTGAACGGGAGAGGCAAGCTGTTACTTAGTAGCATCTCTTGCATTTTCAGCATTTCGAACTAAAATGTTGTCTTGCACCTTTCCCAAAAATCCAGATAGGAGAAACTCCTCACGGTGTTATTACTGCTGTGAATGTTAATTAACTTACAATTCTTCTAGTTTAACGAGATTTGCACAATTTATCTGAGTAAAGCTATTGTTTTATTTGGTATTGCTTTCTACACCACCCAGTCCAATGACAAAACTCTCACCGATTTCTGAGGGAGATGAAGTTGGCCTGTAGTAAACCTATAGGTACGGTGCTGCAGAAAGATGGGTTTGTGTTCAGTGCACTGCATGAGTGCACAAAATAGGGTTTTCTTTAGGCACTGTAGATGTGCACACTTTATTCTGCCCAGTGCCTCTTTCTGTTTTCACGGGATGTGTTATTCTGGATGCTTTGCCGTAAAAGATTTCTTTTTCTCACAATCAGCACATTTATTATTTTTTTTTTTTTTACTATCTTCTCATATTCCTTGTGTTTCTAATTAGCATTTCAAAATCACCACCTGTCCTCCGTTCTGCATAATCTGTATTTGTTTGTATTCCAGTAGCACACCTCTACTGTGAATGCAACACCAAATAATATCCTTTGCCGTAGTTAAAAATAAATAGTCTCCATGTATGGGTATTTTCTCAAACCATAATACATTCGCTAGTTTTTATCTGACAGGCCGTGAGTCCTAAGAGCTGGATTAAGCAAAACTTTTAAACTCTTAGGCTGAGTAAGCAGATATCTTTGTCTAATCAGTTAAACAGACTGCACTTTTTTATAGCTCTCTACAGGAGTCTAGAACGAAAAAGGCAAGCAGTGAGTGAGTATCTCAAAAGATATCTATTGTTTGTTAAAATGGCCTTCACCTAGAAAAAATATTCTTAATCTGCAGGTTTCCTGTTTGCTCGTAGGTTACCACAACGTATGTGAATATGAATTTGGAAGGCAAAGCTTAAGCGCTGAAAATATTTTACTGCCTTTTACTTGCAGTTTTACTGTACTGCTTTTTTCTCTTAAACTTGATCATCTAAAGTAATTGCAAAATAATTATGCAAGGGATAAGGTAAAGGCAAATTATAAGAAAAGCTTTATGTCTTAAATTTTACTCTTGAAATTTTCAGAACCATCTAATTTCCTCAAGAAAACGTCTCTAGCACAGACTCACCCTTTTTTTTTTTTTTTTTTTAAAAAAAAAAAAAACACAACAATTTATCTTTTCTGAGTAGGAGTAAGATATAATTTAACCAAGAATGCATTAAAATAATCAAGATGCAGAGCAGAGATTTTATACACAAACATGTTTATGCCTATAGCATAAAGAAAAAGAGGAGACTTTTTGGCAGAAGACATCAGGCTAACAGCAGCAAAATAAAGGACGCTTTTTTCAGGTGAATTCTTTTGGCTGCTTGTCAAAGACTTCCTTTGAATGTTAACTTAGGTGTTCCTGATCCAGGGAAGACTTTCAGTAATATAATTTAAGTATTATCTTAGTTTTTTTGCTCTTGTGCTTGGCTAGATCATCTCTTACCACGAGCAAGACTAGAACATATGGAGGTATGTGGCAGTGTGTCAGAGGACATTTAGTTTATGGCTCAGTAAACATCCAAAATGAGAGAGATGGCAGGGTGGTCCTCTTCATTGAGAGCTGCGAAACAGATAATTGTCCAAAGCTACTGTACTTGGGAGTTAATGAACAGATCCATGTGAGTAATTCTGACTATATGAGGTCAGCGTCACCTTGGTCCCCGTTGCCAAGCGCTGATAGATCTTAAATGCCTTTTGTTTCTCAGCTGTGCAGTTGCGCGACATAAATGTGGTGTCTTGAATTTTATTTCAGAACAGGCAACTGCTTTCATAACTTAAAATGAAACCAAATTCCTGCACTTGGCATTTTACAAAAAGGATGTTTCCTTTTTTTTTTTTATTAAAAAAATAATGCTTTTTAACATATTTCAGGGGCCAACTCTAGTATAAGTACTTCACAAACCCTCTTTCGTGAAAACTCTTCGTGAGTCTCTTGAAAATGCATCTTCTTTGATGTCTGTGTTAAGAAGCTGAATGCGTGCGATGTAATGTTATAACATGACAAGCTTAAACACAGAATTATTGGTCTCTGAGCTGCAAAAATACTGTGAGGAGGGGTCTCCCAGTACATCTTTGGTAGTGAGGGGTATTCAACACTTACTGCTTTTGCTGTCAGTTATTTATTTGTGGATAAATTTGTTGGCTTTACAGAACTTGTTTAATAGCTGTAAGCGTCTCTCACTATGTTTCCTTCTGCATAGAAAGAAAATTTGGGTCTAATATCGGGCCTTAGAAGTGTTGGGAAGTAGTAATTGTCTTTTGAAATTGAGGGGATTTAGCCAATGCTTGAACCGTAGGAATCAAGTTGGAAATTTCACTTATGTACTAAATGTATGGAAGAAATTTGTCCACTAGTTTTGTGAATCTGAGGGTCACAGCTATGGATGGAGAAATTCAAAACGCTAACCAAATTATGGTGTTGCTGTTGGTTTAAATATTTAAATCAAGGTTGTATATCAGTCTAAAAGATGTGAACTAGCTCAGCTAGATGCTTGTGGCCTCAATGCAGAAATTACTGAGTTAAATTCTTTGGCTTGTGCAATGTCAAAGGTCAGTCTGGGTGATCACAATTGCCCTCTATAAATGCTATTTTTCAAAAACGAACATGCAGCTGAATGTATTTGAAGAAGCATGAAACGGCATTTATTAGAAATGAGATGCCAATAGATTACATGGGTTGGAATAACCAGATAATTGTGAAACTATGCAATTAGACTGGATGGGTAAAATTAATGGCTTTAGGGAACTGATGAAAAAATTGCTGGTTTCACGTAAGCTTGAAAGTAACGTTGATTTATTTTTTTAAACACAAAAACCCCAAACCTCAAACTTCAACATATACATTGTTACAGCACTGTTGTCATTATGACTGTGAGGCTTGCAAAACTAGTGGACCATCTCTTTCCTTCCATATATATTTAGTATACAAACAGGACGCCCTGCATACAGTTTTCGCTGGAGCTCCGGTGTGCGTAAAGAATCTGGTTGCCTGGGGGAGGGGAAAAGGGCAGGATAGGGGAGGGAAGGTTAAGGAGTCTGAAAACAGGCTCCCAAACACATACCATAGACTGGGAATGTGCTGATGCCTGTGTACGCGCCTGCACTTAGTTTGTTTTACGCACTGTTGCACCTGAGTGGAGTCGAGTGGCAATAAGAAAGCCCTTTATATTGGCTGTTTGTTTTCTGAAGAGGTTCAGATACCTGCGAATTCAAAACTTACGTGGTAATCTTTGGATGTAGTTTTGTAAGCTCAGACAAACTTTTAGTGCTCAGAAAGACCATGGCTAAATGCTTAGTGATAGTTGTGTTACACAAAAAATGCTGAAGTCACGCAAAGTGGCAGTGTCTCTGCCTCGATCATGAAATAACTTCAAATATGTATAAATGCAAACGCTTTTAAATCAAATGGACATTCTTTAATAGGCAGCCTATTTGTCTTATTTGCTGGGTACTTTTGCTGTTCCTCGTGGAATAGCAAAATTCCTCGCTTACGGGTGAAATGTGCTGCTAGTCTGATAGGACATTGTTTCCTATCTTCTCCCTCAAAATACACAAACAGAACAGTGAGCGTCTTAGGAAAATGTAATGTTGTACACTGGTTACTGACGCTGAATAATACATTTTAACCTTAGATAAGCTGGGAGTAGTTTAGATTTAGTTTTAAGAATGTTTTAATTTTTAATTATTGGCATGATTCTACTGTATGACTTATTCTTATAAACTGCTGGACTTTGTCCCGTTGCCTTCTATGTAGCTCCATGTGGGAAGCAGCTATCTGCCTAAACAAAAACAAGCTTACAGGAATTGTGCCTTGATTTGTATAGGAAATACACTGGGTTGCCTGTCATGAACCGTAATCACCTTAAAATATGTCAGAATTCAGAAGTGACTTTTCCTATACCTGGAAATATTTAAACAGATGCCCATGAGAAAATTGAACACAGTAAAGCAAATTGAATCGGGTTTAAGAATTCATGACCTTTCTGTCCTACATATCAAATTCATTTTTCTCAAATGCTGTTCATATTGTGCTGCATATTAATTGCATATTGCGTATTCTTTATTCATAATATACCACTGGTGATAACATAAAATTACATTTTTAATTCCCAGTGATACCTTAATTTAATCTTTCATTTACTTCTCTTCTTTAACTAATCTTCTGTCCTCTGAACAAATTTGATTAAAATCGTTGCATTTATTAAAAAGAAATGGGCTAAAATATATCAGTTTGGTCCCACAAGGAGCCAGTATTAAAAATTCCTTTCTGAGGTATGCCTTTCGTTGCACGGCAGATTTTAGGGAAGGAGATGGCTGATTAAAGCTCAGAAATAGCTAGGATATTGAAAAGTGGAAGAAATTATCTGCTGTAGGTACTGCTTTCTCATTTTCTGGGTAGGCCATTCTACTTGCTCCTTTCTCTCGCCTCCCGAAGCTCTAGTAATTATGAATTTGTGAGATTTGGTATGGGATGTGGGAGAGTGAAGAGTGCTTTCGGGTGATCTATTCTGCTTAGCTATTTTTCCTAGTGCCGTCTGGCAGGAGACGGGCTTTCAGTCCTCACCAGCTGTCAGGCAAGTGATGAGGAGAAAGAACTCACTCTGGGCGCGCTTCCCTTTTGTGTGTCTCAGGCTGAGCAGAGGCAGTGACGGGATCCTTAGGACAGGGTAATGCAGCCATCTAAGTGGCCCTGCTGCTGCGATTTGATAGTATCTCCTGCTCAAATAGGCGCTCTCATTTGTGACACCAAAGCAACCAGCAAAGCCTTGCGTACGTTCCGGCATAGCATGAAGGCTCTTAAGGTTAAATGTTTTCCTTTCACTGTATAAATGGGATCATGGAGCTATTTCACCAGGATGCAGCAAGCTTTTAATGTTTAGACCTTGTTTTTTTACACGTCGAAGTGAAGATACGTTGCAGTGCCATCTAGATGAATTGCTACAACCGCGAATGCCACTCTTGCCATTTTTAGGATGCAGTCAGTATATCGCGCTTCACTTGTGCCAACATACGCTGCTCTTGAGATCTTGCGGTGCAAGCTTACGAAGTGGTTCTGAATAGGTGCCTCAAAATCCTCACTTTGAAGCTTTTAGGGAAAAGGGAAAAGTGGATGGACCAGAAAGTTCATAAATGTGCACTGATTCTTGGAAAAGTTTGTTTACTAATAAAGCATGTCTTATTTGTTTTTTTGAGTTTGTACAAGACAAAAATCTTAAGTTTGTGTTTACATTTAGAAGTAGAATTAGTGTCTTGTAATTTGTGTCTTTATGCTTATTTTGTTACTGTGGTTTTGATTAAATTGTTCGTGGTTTAACCTTCTTAATTTTCTATTGAATTATGTGATTATCTTTACCCATTTGATGTTATGCATTGCTGTGTAATTAGGATGTTGCAATCTCCTTGTTTCTTGGTCTGTGAGATTGAGTTAATGATATCTTCTTAGGAAGTACGATGTAACATTGTTGACTGATTGGCTAAATTGGTAGGGAGGAGCTCACTTATCAGTGAGTAAAACTTAAGTATAGGTCTCTTCCAAAACTAGCGTTATAAAGAAACGCTTTTGAAATACTTGCATTTATTTTTATGGTTGTCCCTCTCTGTTCTCATTGTATGGCTGATTAACTGCATTCAAAAACATTATTCGCTGCTAGTACAGTGACAGAGCTTTTTTGGAAGTCTGAGTTAATGAAATGTGATGCTCTCTGTGCTGTCTCTTTTTTTAGGTTCTTTGAGCACCCATTAAGTAGGTTAGCTGCTCACTTGTTAAGCACTTTCAACAGTGTGAATTAGCAAGCATCTGTCTTTGCTGCATGTACCTATTTCTCATATTCGTTCTAATTTTCATTCATGATTAGTTTTATCTCCTCCTGACCCCCCACCTTGATTCTGCAAATTCACGTTACTAATTTTGTGATGGCACAACTTAGTACAGTATCCCTATAGCATTGGGCTTTACCGCATCATCAACAATACAGCTCTTTGTTCGTTCTGAGCATAAAGCGTGTCTCCCAAAGCCCAGTGCACCTCTGTCAGCCTTCCATAGGGAAGGGAGATCATTGTGTCAGGGTTACGGCAATTTGATGGCTCAGCTGGGAGGCAGAACTAACTCTGTGCTGGGTCCATGTGTGTGTCCGTCTTTTGAGGAATTGGATGGGATTTAAACTACGTACAAGTCTTCAGGCCATGAATTAATTTCGGCATGGGGCATCACTCTCAGCTCCAGTGATGAGGCACCTTTTTTCTTTCTTTTTTTTTTTTTTTTTTAGATTTAGATTCTTGGCCTGGGTTTGATGTATGTGGAGTTGTGTGTAATGTATGTATATTTGTGTGTAGAAGAGTAATGCATAGTAATCATTTTGTCCCGCCTCATACCTGTAACATGTAGATTCCTTACTGTAGACAAAGTGAAAACTTTGCTACTCTCCTGCTTGTAGCTGAATTTTATTCATCTGGGCTTTTTTGGTTTTTGCTAACACTTCAATAATTGTAGCTTCTGGTGCTTTTGTGAAGGAAAACGTTTCAGGATGTGCATGTTTTTTCCTTGAAGACTAGTGTGGGAAAGAACTGCCTTTGGGATACTGGGACCAATTCCTTGTCTAGGAAATAGCGTGGCAAAGTACTTGTATCGCATCCAGTGATAACCTCATAGGCACAGTCCTTCAGTCTGAAAAACGCTAAGAAGTGGCACGGGTTCGGGCCATCTGACAGTGTAGTAGTGGGCCCCAGCTGCAAAGCAAGCGATGGCAGGAGCAAGGAGGCAAAGCTGGCATCTGGACAACATAGGCAGCCCTGCCCCTCTCTGCTTATTTTCTGTCACTTACACAGTTCTTCTCTCATCCTTGTCTGACAACCCTTTACAACTTGTCTCGCTCTGCATTATTATTTTAATTTCTTTCTATTACTTCATTCCTCCTTAAGATACTTTTCTTAAAATTTTGAGTAAGAAGTCTGTCTGAAGGGAAATATGGGTTTCGTATTGACTATAAGAAGGAGATTTGGCACTTCAAACTTAGGCTGGTTTGTTTCTTTTGCAGAGCTCTCCTGATCTAATCTGTTGAATAGTTCTTTTGCAATTTGCATAGCTCTTCAGTTTGCATATCTGCATGTGATAATGGTGGCCAGTGTTAGTAAGTTAAGGATGGGTCGTGAGAGTTGCTTTAAAATACATTCTTTATTGGTGCTTATTTTCAGACTAGGCATCGACCCTTTTGTGAATGACAAATTGGTTACTCATTAATGTCTCATGCAGAGAAGCATGCATATATCAGTGTATGACGATATCTGTTTTAAATAATTTTACAAAATGTTCATAAAGAATTTTGGCATGATATTATGAGACTAAACCCTTGGTAGTGCTACTCCCTTCAGATACTTCATCCCAAAAGGAGAACGGTTTAAGTGGTACTCATCCCCTCCCCGCCTCCCCTTAGCTTTGGGTGAATCATCATAGATAACCTGCGTGGATAAAAATAGAGGTACAATAATGACGTTTTTATCACTAAGTAGTTGCCCTCTGGGTGCACCAACTTAACAGTTGGTCCTGGATGAACTCTTTCGCTGAATACAAAGTACTGTCTTGCAGGCATTTTTCTTGTGCGGTTATCGACCGTGGAGACTAGAACTCATAAATAACCTTCATTATACTAGTTTTGAAAATATATTTACAGACATTTGAAATTTGATTTTGAGATAACATTTTGGTTTTAAGTGATACCAGTAAAACTATATTCTCAAACTTAGTAAGTAACCTTCGATAAAGTTCAGATGGACATAGCTTCATAACTTTCATTTATATATTCAATGTGTTAAAAAGATTAAAAAGAAGAAGTATTCCAAGCTAGTAACGTTTCTAGGTACTTGGTTGTCCTCCATATGAGACAATGAATTGATTGTAATGATCCTAAATGATTATAAATCTATAACCTACTTATATACATTCTGAAAAGCACTCCTTCACAGTATATTCTTTCTTAATAAAGGCTTAAATATGTGTAGGTATTACAGGAAAATCTACGGCACTTGACTTAGTCCAGTTTAGGCCTTTATTTTTACAAGGTGTTATATAAAGAGTAAAGAAATGCCATCGCCTGTAGAGCTTATTTTCTAAGTACACCGGGTAGGTAAAGGATGTGATCAGTAGCAGAAGCACTGAAAATACAGACCCACCTATGTTTGCCTGGGAGGCCATTGAAGAAAAAAAACAAAAAAAAAAAAACAAAAAAAAAAAACCCAGGTTCTGGATGTGAATTAGGTGGGCAGCGATGCTGCTATATGTATCATGTTAACATCAGGAGGCATTTATCAAGGACCTGATCTCTACGGTGCTTTATTGCCAAGAATCATTCCATGAAAAGATATATGTCCAAAATGACTTGCATATCAGATTGGATGATGTGCAGCAAGCTGATGGAGCAGAAAAGGATTTTATGAAAGCTATGGTAGTGCAACAGAGTAGTAGAGTTATACATTCAATACATTTAGTTTAGGTTGCGTAATAGATATCAGGACTAGCTCAACACCTGTGCATCAGATATAACTGCCTGGCTTCTGTCCCAAAGCAGTTTGTTTCGTAGTTCTTGGCTGTTGATTTTGAACAGCTTTTATTTGACTTTCAGGTGATTGACAAGTTTATAGGAGAATATCCACCTTTCTTGTTACAGTTATTCAGCGTTAATATCAATGTGGTTTTGCAGGGGAAATGCTGATAAATTAAAAACATTCATTTCTCTTCTATTGTGAGGAGTAGTGGAATTTTAAGGCCACGTTTGTGTGTGTAGAAGGATGGTCTGTATCCTAAACAAGTAGACTATACATCCAGCACGCTGAATAGTGAGAGCTTTGGTGTGTAAGCACCAGCGGGGAAAGAATTAGCTTTTTGGAGGTCTTTGTTAATGAGTACGCACGTTCTGAAAGATAATAAATGATCGCCTTTTTGATGGGGTTAGAAGAAATATCCAGATGAAAGCTTTTCTGCTATAGAACAGACGCATCAGGTTAGTTCTTTAGCTGGTATAATTTGACATATTGATGACATGCATTACACTAGCCAATGACCTGGAGATTATTCAGGGCTTTGCATGCTGTCTTTTACAGAAAATATGCAGGTGAAGTCAGAGACTAATTAATTAGAGGATGTAAAACACTGAGTAAAAAGGAGGATAATGTAGTTAAAATATCAAGAGGAAAAAATATCGGTTTAACCATACTGCCTTGTCGTGAGCTTACATTATACTGCCAGCGTATTGGAGACAACCATATGCCTGCTGTCTGAGACTGCAGAGTGGAGATGTATGGGAATCTCACCATACACCACTCTACTGGTCTCTTATCTATTCTAGTGTGACAAATAATTCTGCTCAGCTTGTCAGCAGTGACAGTTGAGACTTTTTGCTTAGATGCCTTGACAGTGCTTGTATTAAGCAGCCAGGGCCATACACTCCATTAGGTTTTTGTAAAATGAACTGTCTGCTACTTGCTGTCTCGCTGATGCTGGCAGGGTTTGTGAGCTCTAATCCTCTCCAGCTGCAGGCTGCCCGAGCGAGCGCCGACAGCCGCCTGCCAGGTAGCGAGTCGGGATGTTTCTCCTGGAGCCTTCAGGGCACAATATTTCCTCAGATAGACAAGATGGGATTCCGCTGACGGCGGATATTTTAAAAGATGGTCAAAGCCTATTGCAGAAGAGAACCAACTTCTCTGAAATGAAAACAGATAGAAGTATTGGGTTGATACACAAATGCAAATAAGTGGGAGGTACCACTGCATGGAGATACGGTCTGTGTACCACTTAAATCTTGTGATGCTGTTGCTCTGGATACCACCTGCATCGCAGTACATAAGTTTGAAAATACAGCTACTTTTAGTGTTGTGACTTTCATTTTTATGGAACAGAAATACTGATAGAGTTGAGTTATATCTATAATGGCAAACGTAGCCATTCATAGCCTGATGATAAATAGTATTGAAGGTCCGTTATTGAAACCTGCATTACATATGTGGAAGAAATTGCGGAATGAGATTCCCATCCCTGGTATCTCTACTGTGTCAAGGTGCTGAGTGCTGCTGTGGTTGAGCTTCTGCCTGTAGCAGATGATGAGGCATTACAGATTCTCCAGTGATGCAGTTGCAGTACCTCGGCCTTTGGATATAGTTCACTAGGGTCTCTCAGTTGACACCGTTGGAGAAGTTTTAATTTCTGTTCACTTACCAAAGGTGAAATGTGAATAACATCTACTTCATGGAATAGTGGAATATAAAAACACTTTCCTAACGGAAAATTTTAAAGTCGGGAGTTAAAGGCATTTTCTGGATGTAGATATGCCCTCATGCACACTCATGCAAGCATACCAGTTATACTAAACAGTTTACTGGATATTATACTAAAATCGATAGGTACTTCACTTCTGAAATCTGCATTTGGTTTTGAAACACTTTCCCTGTAAAATGTAAATAATAGAAACAGAAATAGGGACTTGGAAAGTTTAAAATTTCTACTTGATGTTTGATTTGTACGTACGAGTTAAGTCAGTACACTTTATTCACTGCATCATGTCTGTTCTGTTCTACTTGGACATTGCAAGATTTTGAAATTAGAGGATACTGCTTGTTAGCAGAAGAGCAGGAATATAGAGATGAAATAAAGAAGATGGGAATCCAAATGGAAATTTGGTGTTCTGTCTCTTTCCTTATGAAGCTCAGTCTGTTTTATTTTGCTACATTCATTCTTACATAACTGTGCAGCATATATTGATATTATAGACATTAATTCAGGATATGGTTTATATTGCTATGTATGGTACTATTGTTAGCTGTTGTTCGCACAAGCCAGCTATGAGGATTTCGGGACGGTCAGTGTATGCTATTGCACCCAAGGTGTCTCAATATCTACATCAGGAAAAAACGTTATTTTCAGAGCTATGTAACTTAACTATAGAAGTTTGTGTGTCCTGTGGTAAATCTTGGCATGAAATTTCTCACTATAGGAGAACATACAAATTTTCTTACTTCTGATTTGACACTTCTTCCCCTCCACTTTGGTGATTGAAAAATAGAACTTGTCAAGCTTACAGTATAATGTGCGGGGTTATAATATGCATCTTAGGCTACATGTATGTATTTGCATTTTTAAAATTTTAGGAGTGATGGAACCAATTTATTTAATGTGCTATGTGTGGAAAAAAGCACATACTTAGTATTAAAAGAGCAAGTCTTGAGAGAGTCTGAAAGAATGGGGAGCCACAGGCCAATAACTGGCTTACCACAAGGAAACGTACACTGGAAAGGATGGCTTGAGCAATTTTAGATGGGATTATAATATGATAAATTGCAGCTGGTTTAGGAGAAGGACTGGTACTGGAGCTAAGCCTGATTCTTCAAAGCCTGCCAGAGGTTAGAAAAACAGAAACAAAACTTGTTGGCTGAAGTTATGGATGAGTTTGGTTGCAGCCTAAGTGTGTAATTGAGGTTATGTTTTATTTCTCGTTTCAGTATGTATTTGTGCAGCCCCATGAACAATATTATATTGATGTGAGAGTTGTTAAAACTACATGCATGTGCTATCAGAGGGCTGTGCTGCTCTGGCAGTACTGGTGTAATATTAATATGCTCTTAGTGTCTCATACAGTGAAAGCTTTGCTTTGGGTAATGGTAACAAAAAGTGAAAGTTATAGCATAATTCAGAACAGATGTAGGTCGTAGTTCTGCACTGAAATCTGAGCGGGAGGAAGCTCGCTCCACCTACGGCCATTTCGTTTGGGACAGGAGTTATGAAGATGGAGAGTGAACAGAGAGGGCCCTATCTGGATTCCTGTCTCCTCTATACCCCTCTGAGTATTAATTTGTAGTCAATTATCCTCTATATGCTTGGCGCTCGCTTTCTTTGATTTGCCTTAAAGTGTCTATTTGTATGAGTGTGGGTATGCGAGTTAGGTTTTGATCTCCTTTACTTTCTGCAGAAGTGACTTTTGATGCCAGATTTTGTAAAATCTGTTTTTGTTCGTGCTGAGATACTCGTATGCCAATATCCTTCTTGAAAGAATATTTTCTTAACGAGCCCTGATAATGGAAATACTGGCATACCTGTACGATGTACAGCCCTACATCAGTGTAATTAGAAATGGGGTTAGGAAAAAAGGAAAAAAAAAAAAAAAACAAACAAAAACAAACCAAAACAAACCAAAAAAAAACGAAAGAAAGATGCTTTTAAAGTTGGATTTCAAACCATGAAATTAAAAGACTTGAATTTCTTACTTTTGGCAGGGAATTAATTTCAACAGTATTATAATACACTAAGCTTGACAACAGAGATGTTTAAAAAGTGCTTAATTGTAAATTGGAAACAGTGCTTTCCTATTGAATGTATAATTGGGCTGTTTCAAAATAATTATTTCCTTGCTTATATTCTTAAATTGCCCTTTTCAGGCTTGGTTTCTTATTCGTTTTGAAGCAACGTAGGTGTTTGGGTTTGTTTTTTTTTTTTATTTTTGAAAGCAAGAATGTATCACTCATAAAGTATGATTGTATATTTCATCTTAAAAAAATAAGATGCTGGCTATTGGAAGTCTGTTAATGAGTTAAAATTAGTTTGCACTCCTAAACATGTTCCAGACAGTTTGCGGTTTGTGAGGTCTTTTATTTAATTATTTAATAATCTTCTTACTTTCATGTACATATACTTCTCTAACTCACTACATATTAGAGGTGAAACAAAACAATAAAGGTGTTAAGCCGTGCTCCTGAAGGGTGGGTGTCGCTATGTGATCAGGGTCTTAGTGGTCAAATCAAGAAAACCAGTGCAGATGACTAAGTCCTGCCCGCCTCGTGTGCATACTCAGAAATTATGTGCCATATCCCAAAGAAATCCTTAGATTGCCTTAAGTTCTGGCATTTAAGAAGGAGGTTACGTGTGTATTGTGAGATGTAATTTTCTTTAGTGTGCTCTTCTTATTTACTTTTTTAACCTTCCAAGTTCATGTTTTAAACTTTGCAATCATGAGTCTGAGATGTGGAAATACTATATGAAATCACATGACTGCATGACATGGAGTCCTAAGAAAAGGGACCGTTACTGTGGAAAAAATTGCTGGAATGTTGAAGAGTTGATGACTTTCCCTTTGGCATAACTTGCATTTAAAAAAAAAGGAAAAAAATGACAATTTATTTAACTGGAACACTCAGCAGACAAGGTTTAAAGTAGAAAGAAGTGTAGTTCTTTTAATTGTCTGTCTCTTTGTAACATCATAGTCTCCTAAATTAACTGTTCTTAAGTACTAATGACCTGGGAAAGGCAGATGTTGTATCCAACTGTTAAATGTTTTTTTAATGCTTCCTTTTTTATAGTGACAGTTAATTCCAGGGTAAAGCCTAAAACCATTTTAGGAGAAAAATTCCTAATGTTTGTCCTCAAATGATTAACAGGAACAATGATAGTATGCGAAAGAAGCATGAATACTTAATATTAACTACTAATTTTATAGCTAGTTCTGGTCCATTTGGGGGCAGAGGGGGGCAGCAGTCATTGTCCCTTACACCTTGGCAATCTGTAGTCTGGCTATGGGAATTGGAACGCTGCTCCCCATGGAGCCCAGCCCCTGCGCCGCAGTGACCCGAGTTGTCCACGTGTGGGCAGGGAAGGAGGCCCAGCGTGTTAGCACTGGGGAAACCCATAGCTTTGTTCCTCTTAAGTCCTCTGGAAACCGAGGATTGTGTGGCCTGTTGGAGAAACTAAGCTATACTGCTTGCAAGGTGACAGAATATTCTTTCACCGTCCCATGCGTGGCTCATCCTCGCCATGTCCACGAGGTCCAAGTTTTTCCCAGTGCTCCAGAGTTGTAGGTGAGAGCCAGGTACCATGGCAGCCAGGTGAGGTGCGCAGCCCGGAGAGGTCTTCCAAGCTCTGACCTGAGGCTCCTGCTGTGGCCAGACGGATTGCTAGGGCATGTGGCAGTGCTCTGCTTCCCCTCGCAGCACGTGCTGGGTCACAGTCACTGCTCTGATGAATCGGGTCATTGTTCTTAACCAAAACGTTGGGAGTTAAAGCACTTCTCTGCCTTCCAGATCCCTGAGGGGATTTTTGACACACAGTTCTTGCAGCCTTCTCTTTCCGCCTTGGAAGAGGGTTTGTGTTTTGTTTGTTTTTTCCCCTAATAGTAAATTGTCATTTTAGAAGTTAAGACTGTGAGATCATAGAACAATTTCATTGACAGCAGTGGGGTTAAATGGTAGCAAGTCTGGGGTAGCGATACGCTTGGCAGTCCAAGTCTTTCTTACGTCTGGATCTCTGGTTCAAACCCACAATATGCTTCTTGGAGTTCTCTGAAAGTTATGCAGCCAGCTGAGGTCCAATTTGTCTCCCTTCTAGATGAAAAGGAGTTAGGAAGAAGAAGGGATGTGGTTTTACTCTTTTTTTTTTTTTTTTTTTTTAAAGCAGATTTTGCTGACCAGAAGGAACTTGACTGCGCATGTCTGCTTTCAAGTGGGGGAGAATGGAATCAGTGGTGTTGGGGGGGTGAAGTGAGATCACTTGGCAAAAGTTTTAGAGATAGCACATGTAGTGCTGCCTCTCGTTGTCCTAACAATACAGAGAGTTTAATATTTAAAATGAGATATTAGTATTTGAACTAAATTCTCATGCAGATTAGCGAGGGTGGAACAAAATTTGGCCAGAACTCACGAGAATACTTGTATGTATTTGTAAATATTATGGTAAGATGAGTGACAGTTGTGGTAAAACAATTGCCAGGGACATGGAGGAATAGTGTTTTGTCAGCTCTTGTGTGTTGGTGAGACTTCTGGTGATGGCTGTCACCCGTGGTGTGCGGTCGGCACCCGTACGATCCTGGGGCTGGGAGTTCCTGTGTCTCCTAAATGTTTCCACTGGAAGATGAAACACTGTTAAACAGAGTCTCCTCCTTTCCTTCTACACAGTGAAAGCATGGGAAATGCATTATACTGAACCAAAGTAGAATTATTTGCTTTAAAATAATGCTTTTTTCACTTAGGCATTTTCATTCCTTGGTACATTACCTAATGGACTGACAAGGGAAAAAAAAAAAAGCTAGAAACCTTTGATCTTAAGGTTAGCCTGCGGCAGGTTGCAGTCACACAGGATTTTAAATCTTTATTTCAGTACCTCTTAGTTTTGTAAATAACTTTGCATACACTGTACAAACTTTGCCACTAAGAAACCCAAAGGTATGTTTTTACACTGCATTCATCTCTTACTGACTTCTTCACATCCTGGTCTCACATCATACGTTTAACGTATTTTGATAATTCTTGCATATTTTTTTTTTGTTTGTGTCGTCTTTTATACTCCTTCCAACTGTGTCAGAAAGCAGTCATAAAAAAGGTTTATTTTTACTCCATATGGAAGTTCTTAAGTATTCAGAAAGATTATGTGAGGGTTTTAGTGCTGACTTAATTAGCTGTGATCCTGTTCTTATTCAAATCCTAGCTGGCAGAACCAGTAAAATAACCTCTGAGAATTTTTGTATGTGTGTGAAATTATGTGATTTGTTTTGTAATTACAATGAATACAAACACAAGAAAAAAACCCAACCTTTGTCATTAATTATTACACGTGAAAACAAAACATTTAAATTTTTAAAAACTTTCATATTGTGGGGAGCGTTGGGAATGCTGCCATGTCAAATATTTATCCATCTCTTCTAGGCAAAATGTTGTGTGAGGTAAGGGAAAAAAAAAAAAAAGTGCAGCTAGAACAGTAGAAAACAGTTCTTACCACATTATCCATCTATCATTCTTACAGGGAGGGAAAAAAAATGTGCTCTGCATTACTTGAAGGTGCTGGGAAGTAGGATGGAGACTGGTTCTGTTACGGGAACAAATCATTTTGCCCTTCCTGTAACAGGTCAGTGTTTTTGCAGCTGCTTTTTTCCCCTGAATATACTGCACTTCTTTTTTCCCCTGAATATACTGCACTTCTGTGGCTGTCACTAGAAGCTCGATGGTTACCAGTAACACAGTTCTGTGTTTGCGACTCCTGACAAAACGTGGAGGAGAGCTGAGCAGAGGGCTTTCCTCTGCCGAAAAGGGGGACTCTGAAGGATCCTCGGGGATGGGAATGTTCTGCCTCTGCTTTGACTGTAGAAGTGCGCGTCTGTCCTGCCAAACGGGACAAACTGAATTGCTCCATGTTTAAAAATTAAAAAACGACTAAGTTTAGATAATCAGGGCCTTGGTCATTAGGCTGTGAAATTAATGCTTGCCTGTGTATCTACTAGCAGCATGATTGAAATCACAAGGCAACAGATTTCTGTCGCCAAATTCAGCGTTGCCACTGGCATTACATGTTGCCGGTAGTCAGACGGGAGGAGTCTAGCAGTATTTTGCATGTGGCAATCAAGTTATCTGAGCTTTGCAGTTGGTTTCCTCGGCCTGTGAACAGGTACTTGCATGGCGGCATAAATGCTGTCTGGGGTCTTTGGGGCAGAGTGCCCGAAGACAGGTGTCATGGTCCTCCCGTTTGGGTCAAGTGAAGGCAATCGGAGAACCCCAGGCTGAGAGAGTTGGGGATGTTCAGCCTCGAGAAGAGAAGGCTCCACGGGAGATCTTATAGCCCCTTCCAGTACCTGAAGGGGGCCTACAGGAAAGGTGGAGAGGGACTCTTATCAGGGAGTGGAGCCATAGGACGAGGGGGAACGGCTTCAAACTGAAAAAGGGAAGACTTAGATTAGATATCAGGAAGAAATTCTTTACTGTGAGGGTGGTGAGCCCCTGGCGCAGGGTGCCCCGAGAAGCTGTGGCTGCCCCATCCCTGGAGGTGTTCAAGGCCAGGTTGGACGGGGCTTGGAGCAACCTGGGCTGGGGGGAGGTGTCCCTGCCTGGGGCAGGGGGGATGGAACGAGATGATCTTTAAGGTCCCTTCCAACTCTAACCATTCTGTGACTCTAAGCGTCTTGGCCTCTACCTGTGCTGGTATTTTAGCTTGCAACTTGCTTCAGAAATAAATGAAAGAATACAAAAGCAGCTGTGTGAAAACAAGAATGCAGCATGGTTCTCACTTATCATAAATATGTTGGCTTGATTTATTTGTTTGACGCTTTTCTTGAACTTATTGCACTGACTGGAATAACATTGCTGTTATCTGTGTTGGTTGTTTCACCAAGCTTACCTTGTATCAGTCAGTTCAAGTTTTTGCCGAAATGAAGTATTCTTGACAGTTATGGTTGGATTCAGAATTACTTTTGCGGGCCATTTAGGAACAATGACCTGTTTAACTGGGAATAAGGTGAAAAACTTGTGTACATTTTCACATTAAAAAAAGAACATCTGATAAAATTAACGAGTGACTGATACCAGAAGCTGTCAGCTTCAGGCAGACTTCTGAGCTACGTCTGGCCCTCTTACCAACTACAGTAAAAGATTTGTGGATCTGCTTAAAAGGGTGTTTTATTCAACAAGTTATTTTTTTGTGCAGTGGTACACTTAAGGTTAGAGGAACAGGCTTCTAAAGTGGTGTTATACAAAACATTACTGAATCGTAGGTCTGTGGGAAATATTTGCTTTGTGATTTTTTTTTTTTATATTTTTTTTTCCCCAGTGACATTAATCCAGATTTAAGCATGTGAAACCTCTATGAAATTGCAGCAATTTTATTTAATTTTGTTGAATAAAGTCTCATAACAGGAGGGAACCAGGAGGCTGTGGATGCTTATTGGTCATATTAACTTGCATTTAGCTTCGATGAGAAAAACTCTTAAGCAGTGCATAATTTTGAGCACAACAGTCCTTGTGGTTGCCAGTGAAACTATTCTTCTGCTTAGTGTTCAGTACACCTTGAGTGGTGTTTGTGAAGGGTTGTGTAATACCCAATTCTGTAAAGTTTTATATACTTCCTTGTCACATCATCTATAATTGGTTATTAAAAATAGAATTTCTGATGTGTAACAGGCTGGTAGACTTAGGCAAAGAAGTAATTGTCTAAGGACTGAGCAAACTTCTGTGAAAGTTAATGTTAAAAATTGGAAGATTGGAAAGTTTTTCTTCTTGACTTCCTAAAGTCCTCTCTATTTTGCTAAATGATTGTTCTCTCTTGGTCCCAGTAGTTTGTGCTAATTTTATGGACCTTTACTCTCTTCATGTGCTTAATGCAAGGGTAATCGTGGGAACTCTAGGCGTTGGACAAAGGCAAAAAAAACCCAAAACACCTGTAAATATGCATAGCCTGTGTAGGTTTGTTTAGAAATAGGGAATTGAGACCAGCGAGTGTCTGCATGGTGCTGGAATGATACACATTAGTTAGGAGGTTCTGTCTCAAAAACAAACTTAATCTGAGTTGTTCTTCAATTCTTTGAAACCAAATTCGAGTGAACGTTAAAAAGTTGACTGTTCTGCTTGTTGAGGCTGAGGTGAATGAAATGTAAGGTTAGAAGTTGAATCACGACCTGAACAAGAGCAACCCCAGGATCTATAGCCAGTATCTGTTCTTCTATACCCAATGGATGCCCATGCCGGAATCTCTTGCCCCGCTTTCCTTAACGTATGGCAGTCCAGTCCTTGCCTTGCTTAAGTACAGTCGTGTTCAACCTAGCTGGGGCTGGGGCTGTACTGCTTGGGCTGACTGGTCTTCTGTTAGAGGTGTTACTAATATCGTGCTTCTCTTTAAACTGAAGGACAATCGTATTTGCAAATGCTTGTGCTGCTTTTCAGTATCAAAGCCATGACCATCACCATGACCACCCTTCCTACAGAAGTTGCTCTCCTGTTGGCTTAAGTCCTAAGTTGTGTCATGTTCTCAAAACAGACCCACAGAAATGGTTGGAATGTAGTTTGAGCACCTCATTAGCAAGTAATTGGTATTACTTGCTCAAGTCAAGTGGCTGAAATAAAGCAAGTGGAAAAAAAAAAAAAGATTTCTGGTAATGTAAAATTGACGCCAACTCTCAGAGCTTAGATTGTACCTGGTTGAGTGTTGCAAATGTGCTGGTATGTATAAAATGTGCTCTATTCCACTGTTGAATGATAAGGAACTTGCTATAGAACAAGGTAAACGTTTTTAATTGCCTTGTGTCAAAGGGAATTCAAAGAACTGACCTATGTCAAGCTAACTTGTACAAAAGCCATCATTATGATAGAAGTCTCTCTAAATATCCTCATGATATACATAAATGTTGTCTGATATGACTAGTTTCAGAAAACTGCTGAATATTCATTGTGAAACTGGAAGAAAAAGATGTCTACCTGTTCCTGAGATTCTAAATTTTAGGCTACTTTTAATAATAATTAAAAAAGAACAAAAAATGCCAAAACAATTCCACAAAAAACCCCGTTAACCTTTGATTTTAATTGAATGTTGCAGACAAAGAGGATACTACTTGGCCATTCCTAGTTACTGTATTTGTCCTTCATAAAGGTTTTCGCCAACATTACAGTTTCATGAGGCTTACAAAAGTAACTTTGGCTGCAAACAAAAATATTTTTAAGAAAAAAAAAATATATATAAACCCAATAAATTCTGAGAAGGCTCAAAGGGTAGAACTGAGTGTTCTTCAAGCAATGACCAGAAGGTTTGGCAGCATTCATTGTAGCATTGCTTCCAAATACGAACAGTTTACCTTAACAGTAGCAGCTGGTTAATTCTGTTTACACTATCAAGGGAATTTTAGTTGTGTTGTGGTGATGGTATTAAAGCCACTGTGCATTCCTCTGCTGCTGTACGGTTCTTTGGAGAACTATTTAAATTAAAGACCTAATACTCTTTACTGAGGAATTGCATAAAAGATATGAGACTGAAAGAGCTACCGTGCCCATGAAGGGCTATGTTGAAAGGCATCAGATAGAATTTATGTTGGAGCAACTGTCAGTGAAAATGGTAATTAATCAAGACCCTTACACACCCTTTTTTAATTTTGATCTCTATTAGAATCCTATGAATATGACAATAGGCATATTCTTCTGATTAATGACTAGCCTGAACCAAAACGTTTGTACAGTTGATCCATCAGATTCAGTTACTGTTTATGATTGCCTTTCTGTCTAACGTAATAAAATATTGCTTTTTTTTTTTCTATTCAAGGATCTAATATTTTCACAACTGCTGAGATTTGAAGGCCTGTGGAGAAGTAAATGATTTTGTATGTCACAATGACCAGAGAACAATTTAATAAAAATAAAAAAAGGAAAAAAAAAACCCCAAGACTTTGTTCAAAAAAAAGTTTATCGCATACATATGTATATTTATATACATATAAATATGTCTAAAAACATGCATATTGATAAATGTACTACTAATAGATTTTTTTTTTTAAAAAAATAAAAGCCGCACAGTCTTCAAAGCAGTTTGACACTATTACGTGTATCATGGTATATAAATGTTACCTCTGGCTCTGTATTTAGCTTACTGTTGATGCAAAATTGACACTTCATCATAAAATATTTATATAGTTTTCAGGATGCAGGGTGCATTTACAAAGTGTGCAGTTTGCCTCTACCTTTTACTTGGAGACTGTAATGCTAATTTCTGAAGTTTTTCATTAAAGTTTCTGACTTGTTCAGTGTTGGTCAATAAATGACATAAGTTGTGTGTCAAAAGAAGAGATTCTCACTAACACCCTTGAGTGTTTAAGCTGATTGGACTCTGGCAGTGATCGTAACTACAGTGGGAATGACAGATGCTGTGCTCTGCTGACCCCTCACTGTGGTTTCTATAAAAGGTTGGATGTGCTATATAAGAATTTGTCTCCTGTAATTTTTTTTTTTAGAATTTATAAAGCTATTGCAGTCATCTTATTTTTGAACAATTGTGAATGTCAATCCACTGCTATTGCTGCCCTTCAAAAATAAAAATAACAAAAAAAAAATCAAGTATTAAAAATGTAAAGATGCAAATACGCAGCGAAGATGAATGGTGCATTTATTCTTCCTCCTGTCTGGAGCTCCTTATCTAACAGGTTGGGTGTTGCACTGTGGGCTGGGCTGACTCCAGTGGCAACAAAGGTAGTGTATGTAGCCCTACATGGTAAAGCTTTTTCTTTTAGTGCAGATCTTGTTTGAAGGAGCTTCCAGCATTCCTGATTCTCAGCAGAGCATTAGACCAAAAGGTTGATTACTACTACCATAAACCACTCAATGTATATACTCTTTTTTTTTTTAATTTGAGGTCTCTCCGTTGCCTTTCAGAGGAAACAAATAGAATGTAATCCATTACCACCTACATTTTTTTTGGTCAGTTTTCTGTTTAAATTAGTTTTTCTGTATTAATTTTCACATTAGCTGTCTCTTTGATGTAATAATTGAGTCTGCTACAGAATGACAGGAAAAAAAGTCATTGAGGAATGTGTTTCAGAGAGTTAAAAAGAGGGCACTTGTAAAACTGCATTATTTAATAAAACTCTGGATGATTTCTGGTACTGGTTTTCACTCTTTTATGTACTATTATACATGAAGATGGCTGCCTAAGAGGTGACAGTATCTAGAAGATTTTATAGTGTAAAGGGATGAAACCGTGGCATATGTCCTTATGGAAGGACAGGTCTGTTCTAGCTGTAATACTGATCTTACTGGAGTTCAATAACTTACCTCCTGTTAGCTTTAATGCAGTTCATGGTAGTTAATGACCTGCAATCAACCTGTACATAACTCTTAAGTGCCTGATTAGTAGAACACTTAAGCATAAAAGAACATGGCATTAAGCATCATCTGCAGTAGGGAACAGGTGGTCCATAGATTTTTGGATGAGGTTGACTGTGAACATTTCAAAGCAGATAAAGAAGTGCTCTTGGTGAGCATCGTCATCTGTGCTTGTGCAAAACATACTCAGTCCGGGGGGTGTTTTGAGGTGGGGAGCAGATCGAAACAGTTCATACCTCAGGCAATTATGAAATAATTTGTTTCACTGAGATTTTTGCAAGCCATTACAAGCCATCAGCTGGTGACATCAGGGTGCCAAAAGCTACTAATGACCTGCCATGTTATTTTCTAATTCTTATTTTCTATTGTAAAATACGTCAGAATGTCAGATTTTCTTATGTTGATGTGCTTATGCTCTTTGGTTTGTATGTGTGTAAGGAAAAATACATATATATATATATATATATATATATATATATATATATATATATATATATATATATATATGCCGGGAAGGCAGATGTTTGTTTTTCTTCTTTTAAAAAAATAATTAGGTGAAGTAAATTGTAGAGTTTTTTTCTGTAGACACAGTTGTTTGTATAATAACCTGTTGGGTTAAAAGTGTCATTGGGCTGCAGATCCATAGATAGTAGTAATCATTGTAACGGTTAGCCTAAAGAAGATGCGTTTAGCCTTATCTCACGAGTGTGTTATTAATAGGACAACATTATTTAGGGTTGTCAGGAAAATCAATATTGAGATACAGTTGCCCCAGTCATTAATATCACCGGTAGAAGTAGATGCTTTCTGGTTGGTAGTGTAAGGAGATCCACGACAAAGGAAAACTCCCTGCCTTGTGAGGATACTGCAAAGTACGATGTGCCTCTCCTGAAAGTCTGGGCAATGGGGGAAAAAAAAAAACCAAAACCTGTGAATAATTGAATGTGGTATCCGAGGATACAGGAATAGGGAAAGGGGAATGAAGAAGACATTTTGCAATGACACCATGACATTGATTTTCATAAATCTCCAGTTGTAGATTAATGAAATGTTTTATTTTGCACACTGGGAGTGCTGCTCTGTGTGCTCTGACAGCTCATTAGATGCTTATTGTGGTAGGAGGAGGGCTGAAAGCTCAGGATTTAGCGAGGAAAGTGTTTGGTACTGTGCATGATACCATGTTCATTCTGGTGCTAGCTTCAAAGGGTTAGAGTAGCATCAATTTACTGTCTCGCTGGACTGAATCTTGTCTGGAGTTAGACATGCTAACTAATGCAAATTTTAACTGCGTGATAGATAGCTGGAACCAGAAATATCTCCCAAGTCTCCATTCTGCCACTTGAAAGCTTAAGGTGTAAAAATTTATGGCTGACTTCCCAACTTGTGCCATCGTGAGGCATTCAATTATGGATCCATGAGGCTAGCTTGATATTTTTCATTTTCTAAACTTCCATGCAGTTATTCATTTCAGGACAGATTCAAAGTGTAGTGTTCTGGAAATTGTGTGTCCCCTCTCTCTTAAACATTGTTGAACTGCTGCTGAGAAGCCTCAAGGGGAATAAAAAAATAACCGAGCTGAATCAGATCACCGAGACTCTGTTACGTGCTGCCACCTGTTCATGGGGATGATGAGGACTTTGGGTACTGCCTGCTTAGTTAATGACTGTTATTTTCTGTGTGGTCGTCGAAACAACTGTTAATTTTTGCATTACGGTAGTTCCATGGTTTTTGCATATATTGAAGTTACTTGACTTCGAGATAATTTGTCGGAAACTTCAACATCACAGTATTGTTGGGCTTCTAGCCTCTAAGTGGTTTGATGGCTGCTTGACTTCGCTCTGCTTCTTGCCCAGGGTTGTAAAATCCAGAAGTGCTTGTTTGGGCAACAGGGGACAGGACTGGTGTTGAAAAGAAATATAGCCCAGGGGACGGTCGGAGTTTAGCTACTGAGGTCAGCAGGACTGTAAGCCAACACGTACAGGTTTTTAATTCTGAGTAGGTTAAGACTGTTGGTAGTTGACCATTATGGCCTATTTGAACCATGCACATCATTGTTTATAAACATCTTTCTTAGGAACCTCTCTTTACATAATATGTGATGTATAGTATAAACATCCTGCTCCTTTTTTGCATACTTGTGTTATTGAAGCTGTAACGGGTTTTGTCGCTGTAGATAATAATTAACTTAGAGCTCTTTTGATGGTATTTGTACACAGGGACAGAATCAGCTGTAATGCCGCCAGGTTTGCTTTGGCTCCCTAAGAAAACCCAGCAAAATCCGTGGGGAAAACCCAAGCTTTGCTCTGGGGGGACGATTGGTCACCTAGAGGAGCTGCCACCTGAGGGCTTACGTGAAGTTAAAACAAAGCCGGTGTTGCCACGTTCAGGAGACCTGCTCCAGGCAGCGGGTGAGGAGATAACGGTGTTGGACCACTTACTCAGCATCTGGCAGGCAGATGTGTGACCCAAGTGGGAGAAGCTGTAAGTGCTCTTTGTCGTGGCCGGAGGAGAGCCTTTCCAACTCGCTGCATGGAACTGAGTTGCAAGGTTTGTATGTTAATAGAAGCAGTATCCTCTGAAATACTTAGAATGTGCATCGAATGGTGATGCTGGCCTGTCCGCAGGTCTGTGATGTTTACAAAGAGTTACCTGAAGTCTCATTTATTCAGTGTCCCATCTGGTACGTGTCTCCGCATTTTGCAGAGAGCATGCAGTTAGAAAGCCTGCTCCAGGTTGGGAATTTCCAAACATAGGTGGACCTAGGTGCTACACTTGAGGGTAAGACTTGTGTCGTACAGGGGTAGGGACAGCAGCTCCCCGCTCTGTGCTACGTCTGGCAAGTGTTTGGGAGGACGTGTCAGTCCCCAGCACAGCTTCTTCCCCTACGTGGGGCGATGCAGGGGGCTGCAGTGCTGTGTTTGGCCGTGCGCAGGTCCTGGAGAGGCTGTTGCACATTCCTGGTTTTCTTGCGTATTACTTATTAGTAGTTTGTCACTAGCTGTAGATACACGAGCAACCTCAAGGGGATCGGGGGGGAGGTTGTAATCCTCTCTAGGTTCACTAACAGAGGCATATTTCTTTCTATCTAAAACTTGATGTTTATTTTTTTTCTGAAATAGTTATGGTATTAACTAATACTAGTGTATGGTACTGTAGATAGATGTAGCCTGTATCTCTCTAAATCTGCCTCTAATCCTGTCTAAAACCATATACTTGGCAGTTTGAGTCCTAAGTACAGGATGCAAATGTGAAACATCAGGGATGTTTACACAAAGTGCTAAGGTATGATTCATACTGAAATAATTTTATGTTGTGAATTCGTAGCTAAGTATTAGCAGAATTCATATGACTACCCAAACTTGATAAGGGGTGAAAGCTGTGACAAAAACACTTGTGATGCACTTCTGTTAAATCTCGGGAAAGAATTTAGAGAAGACTCATGTATAACTGTAAGAAAAATGCGTAAACATTTCGGTGAAAGTGTTTTAAAAATTTGACTGTCAAAGTAAATTGATGGAAACTCTTGTTTGGGGAAGGATGTAAGCGTATGATGGATTTTACGAGTTTGATTAAGCCCTGTTCACTCTGATAGCAGTTAAAAGTTTTCCTCTAGCAGAGCTTGTTCCCTTTAGATCATTCTCCAGGATTTAGGTGACCTTCTCCAGGATTCTTCCTGGAGAAGAGAAGGCTCTGAGGAGATCTTATTGCGGCCTTCCAATACTTAAAGGGGGCCTACAGGAGAGCTGGGGAAGGACTTTTTACTTGGGCATGTAGCGATAGGACGAGGGGGAATGGCTTTAAACTGGAAGAGGGCAGGTTCAGATTGAACATTAGGAAGAAGTTTTTCAGTGTGAGGGTGGTGAGGCACTGGCACAGGTTGCCCAGAGAGGCTGTTGAGGCCCCATCCCTGGAGGTGTTCAAGGCCAGGCTGGACGTGGCCTTGGGCAACCTGGGCTGGGGGGAGGTGTCCCTGCCTATGGCAGGGGGGTTGGACTAGATGATCTTCATGGTCCTTTCCAACCTAAACCATTCTATGATTCTGTGCTTCTCTGCTAAGATGTGGCTGCTCAGACATCCCCAGAGGTCATAGCACCCAGCTGAATTGTGGTGGCTCTTCGTTTCATACTGTGTGTTCATTAAAGTAGAATTTTTGGTTGTGTTATGGTTTAAGACATGGCTTTCTAGTGTATGCATCTGTTTGTTTTTATGCAGTTGAAAGAATCATGTATTAGAAAACTTTTGTTTGCATGCATTGGAAAATACTGATTTCCTAACTCTTTAATGGAGGCATGTTGTTCCTACAAAAAAGGAGACCTTGCAACCAAAAACGAGTCAGTGCTAGACAGAAGGTGCAAAGTCAAATAAATAGAGCCCATTAGAAATCATTGAAAAACATTTTGTAGATGATTGTTGAGTGAATGTTCTTTGTTCAAAATTATCTACACTTATTACTTCATTCCAGAAGAAGAAAGCTGAGGGGCAAAATGAATTATAGGAAGTTGTTTGTTTTTTTTCCAAGGCTCTTCTTTTTCCTTGAAAGCAAAACACTTGTTATTCTTCCTCTTAAGTAGGTTTTTGTTTAGTCGTAATGTAACTTACAGCAGCGTAGGTGAATAGTCAATGGCAGGGGAAAACAAGTGCAAAACAGTTACTGGGGAAGCCATCTGTGGCAGCCTCTTCTCCATTCCTACAAAATTAAGGGGCTTAACTTCAGTTATGGCTTAATTAATATGCATACTATTTCCAGTACTACTAAAGGTGGTGGGCATTCTAGAGACAGATATCTGTTATTTAATTTTTCTGGTTTTTAATCTGATTCCGTGTTCCTGCTTAATGCATGCCACTTTGGATTCTTTTACATATATCTGTACGTTTATGTATAAATAAATGTAAATACTTTTCAGTTAACAGCAGTCAAATTGGTCACGTTACCTTGTTTGGAGTGGCACTTTGGGATGCTGTGTAGTGAATGCACAAAGCAAGCATGGTGATGCTTCCTTCGGCATGAGAATTTAGCTACAGCGGAGCGGTGTTTTTCAGCACTCGAAAGTGATGTGGGCTGATTATTTCAATGGGTTATTTCCCAAATGGTAAAATAATGTTAGTACTGTTCCCAAACGGCAACATACTGTCGGTAATTTCCTAAAAAGGTGGAAAGTGACAAATTTACTTGGGAGAGAGAGGAAAAGCCAAGTAGGACAATATATGATGTGTCAAACAGCTATATAGTTATAGGAATGGAAAGACAACAATAAAGCTGAGGAATAAAAATATTTGCTATTTGTTCCAAATCCTAAAATCAGAAGCAAATGAGAAGCTTCTCTTACTTTGTAAAAGAAAGACTGACTTGCATCCAACCATCTCTATCTCCTGTGTTATTTCTCCCAGTGTTGCCATTGCTGCTAATCTTTCCTGTCAGTGCTTTCCCAGCTCTCTTAAATCTCATGTTTTTTCCAGGCTTGCTTGAAACTGAGAGGTAGACTAATATCCTTCTCCCTGAGGTATGCTTCTGACTGCTTGCGTCTGCTAGAGGGAAGAGGTTAGAGATGAAGTCTGCTTCATGTATGCACTTGAAGTTTTTCTTTGAGATGATTAGTGCTTGAGCTTACTGAAAATAAGAATCCCAGATTTCCTTTAAAATATAAGCCAGCAGCTGGGGATAAGTAGTGGTTAACTACTTAAGGCTATTTTTAATAAGTAGTTGGTGGAAACCTGAAAGACTTGATGTTTATGACATGAATTTCCACTTTCTTTTGTGGGTGGGCTTTCTATACAAGCAGAAGATTGTGAAAACATACATTTTAAAAAGTGGTGAAGAGGTTTTAAATGATTCTTAAAGTGCTTCTTTTTTAGAGATGATCTATCCTTATATGCTTATCAAGTCTTTTGCAAGTGGAGACGAATGCTTGATTCTTTGGGCTGTCTGCAAAATAGCTAAGCAAGCTTTTATTCAAATGAAAAGATTGCTATTGAAATCTATTTAAAGATAAATTGCCCAAGTTACTCTAACGTGCTGGTTAAATTTGCTAGGAGTGTTTGCCACTCTTAAGACTATGCTATAGAGACACAAACGCATGTGAATAGAAGAGACTGTTCAAGGAAATGGGAAGATAAACCTCCATGCCTTCTCATTAGCTAAAGCAGAAAAATAAAAGTCCCAATTTTCATCCTATTTCTTCAGGTTTTTTCCCTAAAACCAGAATTTCAACATAAGAATTCAAGCTGAGCAATGCAGCTGATGGAGACAGCAGATTGGGAAGTCAGCAGTGAAGCAAGCAAACTCTTTCCCGTATCATACTCTTGTGTGCTTGCTGCTCCTTAAAAAAAAAAAAATTATAAAATTCTCTCATTCTCTGGACATCCATGTGATAATCTGTAGTGTAATAAATGCACAGGTTCAGCTGATTTGTTTTTTTTCTGAGCGCCCAACGCTTAACCAGTTTATGTATTCAGTACAAGTTTCTGAAAGCAGTGTAAGTAGAAACAGAACTTAAAGGGGATTTACAAGTGCGCACACTATTTGCTTTACAGGCGGACAAAGAAGAATTTGATACATTGGCGAATGAGTCTTGAATTCCTGAGTTAGTTGTAAAGATGTGTGTAGTGTGATTTGGCCTAAAGATGTTCTAGCAAGTTGGACTTACTGGTGTGAATGTTTTCTGTGATAGCTCCACTAAGTTCAGCATCTCTGCATTATTTATAGCCATCTGCTTGATGTGTTGAAGGCTCTGGCTCAATTAGATTACCTTTTAGCAGTAACAGCTCTCAGGAACAGTACAAACAGACGTGTCTGGCTGCTGCAGAATAAATAAGGAAGTAAATAAAGTCAGTGATGTCTTCCTGCAAGTTTCTTTACCTGCTTTACTTACGGAACAAAACGGACATGCAATGAAAATATTCCAAGACAAAATCTGTGTGATGGCCTTTGCCCTACACTGTGAAAAGCAAGTGTTAAGGTATAGAAGTATCCCACATATTCACAGAGGATTAAACAAAAACGACCCCACAACCCAGTGAATTACAAATGCCTCTAAGTGTCTGAATTCTGTGAAATTTACATTTCACTTTTGTAGGATGGAGTTATTTATAAACTTATTTTTTTGGCGGGTAGGATGTGACATTTTAAAAAACCAAGAAGTTTGGAATGACCAGCCAAGAGTGATGGAAACCACAACATACTATAGTCCTGTGGCCACAGGCAAGTCCTTCGGTCCTTTTCCAGTTTCTGTCTAATAGCAGCACTGGGAGAACGGCATCCCTCTTCTGCATGATCTGGTTTGGAGAAAAATTATATTCACAAATGAGTCATTCACTGTGGAAATATGGGACGAATGAAGTAAATTACAGTGACTCCCTCATGATTGTGGGTGGAGAAAGGAAAAGAACATCTCTAATATTTGTAGAGAACTATAAGTTGTAAACAAGAGTGAGTGTCTCCAGAATCTTTCTGTGCGCTGAATAATCAGGATGAGATTGAGAGGCAAAACAACCCTCAACCTTTGCTGCTTTTCATAGCAAGGGTTGGAAGGTGAAAAGATGACCAAGATTTTGTGCTCTTGAGGTCAGCAGTGGTACAATATCAAGGAGAGCTCAAGTACGCATTCATTTCTTTGTGCTAAATAAAGCCATATGGGTAGATGCAAAATGGAGGATGTTAATGAACTAAGAGATGCAAGTACTTAGGTAAGTGGAAGGTGGCAGTGTTGATTTGGAAGAAAAATGTTAAGGAGTAGACTTCTAAGCTTCTTACTGTGTTCTCGCCAAAACCCTGCACCTGGGTGGAGGGGTGCCCTGGGTCAGCAGCTTCTCCTGAGAGCCAGCGGCTCAAAGGGCATGCAAAAACTGCAAGTTGCACATTCAGTCGGGCAAATTGGGTTGGGAAAACTGTATTCTTAGTGGAAATGCATAGGTCAGTATAATCCTAACTTATTTTAATATTTTTTTTTTGCTGTTGAATTTGACTTTTTTAACTGCTCAAGAAAAATCAGTTGTATACTAAGACTCAACATTATTAACGTTGACACAAAGGAGCAGTTTCTGTAGTTGGGAGCTTTTTCGTAAGTTGATTATTGTTTGTTTACTAGGAAAAAAAATAAATTAGAAGGATGTGGAATTCTGCCTCCATGGAGATGAAGAGAAGCTGTCCACTGTAAGGGCCATGGATAAATGGAGCCCACACAATATCAGTAACATTCTTAGCTGTAATTATGTAATTTGGGTTTTAGCATCTGCCTCTTTCTTAATTGGGTAAATTACAACTGGTATAAATTATTATGACAATGACAGTAATTGCAGATTGATAAATTAGAGGAACAAAGATGCTGAAACTAATTTGATCGCTCCCCTAAATCATCTCGGGCTGCAGTTGTACGGAAACGCTGCCATTTCTTCATTTTATGGAAGTTGTTTTTCACTTTCAAGCTGCTTCTCAATATTCTGAAATCAGCCTGTTATTATCTTAGCATGACATTTGGCCTGCAGTTCCCAGCCAGGAATGGAAAAGGCTATCATTGGTCCTCTCTGCACAAAATAGCTGGGCAGAACATTTCTGTATACAGGAACTGTTATTCTCACCTTTTGAAGAGCGTTTGCTTTGATGACTCGGAGAATATTTGACCTTCAAAGTAAAAGCTGCAGGCAGTACAATTTGCTTTTATAGCAGTTGTGTAGAGGTTTCGTTGTGCGTGTGTGTGTGTCTTCCTTGTTAGTTTTGAGAATAATCTCTTTCACTTTTCTGTAAATTGTAGTGATCCTTGTTTAACTGGTTAGTCCTATTCGGACTTAGAACCAAGTTACCAATATTGGAGAACAGGTAATATTTAAAAAAAATCCTTCTTTGGAAAGCTCATATAATTCTTAAAAGCCTCTTTAGAGCTGCATAAGGGAGAATCAAGTTTCTTCTCTTTCCTCTGTAAGATGTACAGAGATTTTTTTTTTTTCTTTTTTCCCTGCTAAAAATCCTGTATTGTTGCCTCAACTTGAAGCTAAAGGAAAACATGTATCATGTGCCGATAGAAAACAGATCCATAAGGTGGATGTACCCCAAACAACTGCAGGCCTTGCTTCTACTTGTGTTTAAGCGTGCTTGCCAACTAGCAAAAATGCATAACCTTTCATTAATTTGAGGATGACTTTGTGAAACTGCTCAGTAGAGCGATCAGTGCGCCTAGCAGAGAGGTCAAAGCAGATCCTGAGCACCTTTAGAACTGTTAGGATGCTTCTTATTTATTTTATCTCCTATCAGAGGAGCTGCAAGAAGGACTTCAGGGGAATTTGGATATATCATTCTTAGCAAATTTAATCTGGAATTTGTGCTTCTAAATTCTTGAGCACTTTTAAAAACTCTTTTCCACTAATTTTTAAAATCTCGGAAGTACTCTGGAATACTGTAGCACAAATGAACATTGACAACAATTAAAGATACCACTGTTAGTAAAGAAAGAATTGTTTTTCTGTTGAAAAGATTTTTGTGCTAACATTCAAAGATTTCACTGAAAGAATAAATAAACTTTGCTTTGTCCACTGTTTTGTCAGTTGTTGGGATTGTTGATGTGTTCTCTAATTGTGACGCAGAAAATTCAGTGCATTAGGCTGACAGAATTAAAGGTTCACGGACATACACCGAGGGGGAGGTCCAATTACTGTATCAAGGTAATAGCTATGTTCTTACTTGGCACCGTAGTATTTTCTGAAAAAGAGCTGTTTCTATTGACGGATAAGATTATTGATTAAAAAATCTAAGGGAAAAAGTCCATGCTAAATAGTGATTGGTTATTGTACAGCGCTTGTCTGTATTCGTATCTACTATATTGCAGTAGGTATTAATATATTCAATTTAATACTATGGTTTCGATTTCAAATTTAAACAAAATAATACAATTCAGTTTAGGAGTGTCTTTCCTATCTGAATACTGTGTATTAACAAACGGTATGTTAGCGGTTAGTGATTTTGCCAAAATCAGTGGAATTTTGCTAGATTTATATTAGAATGATTACTCATTCTAATATAGAATATAGAAGGCAGAATTTTGCCTTCTATTCTATTAGATTGGCCTCTTTTGTCGTAACATCTAGGATTTCTTTCCCTTTCCCTGGACAGGTTGACAAGGTCTCTTCTGCTGTACAGGACCGGCTTTGGGCTGTAAGGCTCTGAGCAGCTGTTAAAGAGTATTTAAGAAGTTAGTTCTTTGCTACGGTTTTTGAAATTTTTGCTTTTGAAATCCAGTCCCATGTGGTATATATCGTAGTAACTTACATCCAGTGGTGAAGATGAACCTGGAAACTCAGCCCCCAGCAGCGGTCTTCAGTTTCTTTCCCTTTCTGATTGTTGTCCTTTTGCAGGAAAGGGTTGCTGCTGTGGAGGCGGCAGTTTTTCAGTGAGGTCTAGGTGCTTTGCTATTAGGGCATCTGTTCTGAAGGCGGCGGCTATTATGGTATGTTTGTGTAAAGATGTTTTGCTACTGCTTCTCCCAACTTGGATGTTTCTGTAAGAGGCTTGGGCAAGAGGCTAAAAGCTGTGTTTTATGGAGCGTGTGTTAAACTTCGTGTGATACTTGGATACATCTTTGGACAAGGAGCTGAGTTAATTCTGTGTTTTGATTTCCCGTGCTCTACTCCTCTCTGGAAACTAAATGGATAATCCATCCTCTGTTAATGCAGTGTGCTTTTCTACTTCTTAAAATAGAAAGCCCTTCAACTTTGCTTTTCGTTGTGGGAATAAATGTATCAAACTATCAACAGGCTAGAAGAGCTGACCTTTGTAGCAGCTGGGCAACAAATTCCTGAAAAGCGTTGCTGGTTTAACTCTGTCTCTCCTGAGTCCTTTTCATGAATTATTTTTATTCCCAATAAATTATATATAACCAGAGGACAACAAGCACTTGTTAGGAGTTCTAGAATCATTCCCCTTTGCTCAAATGTAGTCTTGATGAGAGCTGGATGCTCCAAAGTACTGTATGTGCTCCTTTCCTGGGGGGGGAGGGTGCTTATTAGCCTTCTATAATATTAGGGACTGTAAGAGCAAGTAATGATGCACAGCTGTTTACTGCTAAATGAAAACACATGTAAGTTCTTCCCTAGCACAGAAAAATCCTGTTTCATATAGCCTCAGCTTTGAACAGAGCACTTTACAGAAGATCAGGAAGGGACTGTGCGGGGGAGATACTCCATACAGTAAGCTCAGCTTAAAACTATGAGAAATAGCAAGTGTCTTTCACAGGCACTAAGTTAGCAGGAAAATTTATGACTGCCAATATAGAGGAGACAGAAGATGTACTTCTAAGAAAAAAGAACTATTTATTTATTTAGGACTATTTGAGTAGTTTAGTTAGAGATGAGACTGTTTACGAATAAGAGGATAGTGACATTTCTTGGAGATCAGTTGCTTAGAGTAATTTTTAAGGCTTTTGTTCTGCCTTGATTTATTTTTTTTTTTTTCCGCCAAGACTTCATTTCATTTGTAAGACACTAGGACAGTAGTTATAGAACAAAAATCTCTTAACCTGAACTCTGGTGATTTATTTAAAGTATGATATTTAAAAAAAAAAAATATACCATCTGGTGATGGTATTTAAAGCAGTGATAATGCTGTTAGCAAGAAGCTTTAATTGCATGATTATAGACCAACAGAGTTAGGCTCACCGATGTGCAGTCATGATAACCTGGAGATATGTTAAACTGAATTTAAAGATAAGACTTCCACTCTCTGCATCCACCTACTGCCAGTATAATAAAAATGCTTCGAAAAGCATGTACTTCAGGGGGTTTGGTGCTTGCCCCTGCATACTCCCTTGCCGGCCAGTTTTGTGATAGGCTGTATGAATTTGCGGCGTGTTGATAAGGTTCAGCATCTCAAAGAAGGTTATTCACCTTATGCCCTTTGGAAAAATCCCTCTATCTGTGCAAGTTTCCTACCTTCAAAGCGGTTATCTCCGCGGATACTCTGTGAATAAGTCCATGAGAAATCCAGGGTACACAAGGGTTATTGTGGCGAATCCCAGCGGTACGTGCAAGTTGCCTTCATTCATGCGCTGCAGTGGGAACGCTCCAACCGTGTGTTTTGGTACCTGTGCTGAAGAAACACCATAGTGAAGCGCTCAAATTGCCTGTTAGCAGAAGAGTGACGTTTATGGTGACAGGTCAGCTTGTAAGAACGGCTTTACTGCTCCATCTTATTTTGTGTCCACTTGAATCCATACCTACTTGCCATAAACTCAAAGCTTTTATGAAGTTGTCCACACAAATCAGATATTGTTCTAGATTGTTTTGGTATTATTTGGGATTTTGGGGGGATCTGATTTTTGGGAAGCATGAGTTACCAACGTGTAGGTGACAGTTATGTTCATAACCATTCCTGTCATTTTTCTTCTATAAAGTATATATAAGTTTATATAAAGTCCACGGCGCTGTCTGCTCTGGAGCAAGATACTAGCTTTTTGGCAGGGACCAGGCAGATACGTGCCTCTTGTTACTGAGAGCGTGCTCAGCAGCACAGCTGGGAGTGATTAAACGCAGCTCACAGCAACATCTTTGCTCGTGATACAGTGATTCAGCACCTCTTCATGTTTCTGAGCAAGGAGCAGGGCTGCAGCCATCCCCTAATTGCTGTCAGCCTCGCGTACGACGAGTGGGTTCTGCTTGGGTGGTGGGCTTTGCCCATCCTCTGCGCTTGCACTCTCTTAGTTAAACTATAGCAAGTTAACGTACATAGGTGTTATACCCTGCAGATAGCAGCTGAACAGCATCATTCATTAAACCAAACCAAACCAAACCTACATAGTCTCTGCTGCTTTTCATTTTGAAATAAGAAAATGATCTTGGCATAGGGCATTTCCTGGGGATTAATGCTTGGCTGGGGTTAATGGCCCTTGGCTGCGCTGTGGGCCATCAACTCCTCCCTGCTGGTCATTAATCTGCAGGAAATGCCCTGTGCCAAGATCATTACTGTTGTATTTGGGTTCTTTGAGAGCTGAAATCAGGAACCCACACTGCTATAATGTGTGAGAGCCTGCTGGGTTTTCTTACATTTAGGCCCTACACGCATTTTTTTTTTTTTTTTTTTTTTTTTTTTTCCCCTCCTGAGCTTATCTGAAGTTTCGAAATGTTTCGCTTAATGGAAAGTGACTGTAACGCTTCAGGTCCTTTAAAAATATTTCACTGAGCAGCAACCAAGGTAATGCTAAACTTTATGTGGTGAAATAAAAGTTCCGTGTAGCAAACAGTTTTGGGAAGAGTATATACTTTGGGGTAGTGTGTGCCTTTTAGCGTAGCCTAGAGCAACAAGCAGCGCGTTGGACTTGGCATGGGAACCTGAAGACAGTCCTGACAGGCAATGTGTCTGTGCTGTCTGCTGTAAGGGAGGATTGCAGGACTCCTGGTCTGCATAGGCTTGTAAACCACTTCTTCAAGCAAAGATGTTTACCATTTTAAAGGGGTTTTTGCTTTCTTGGAAAATTAAGAGTGAGAAGAGATGCACTAATTTTCCCGCCTACCACCGGCCGACAGTCAGCACGAAGTGGGGTTTCTGTTCATTCTCCCCATATGATCTCAAGTTCAGAACGCACATTTTTTCATATAGATTCTGCGTAGTAAGTTTATGAAGCTCTGTTGTACTCTGCACTGAAATCAGTTTAGGGCTGAATACAAAACTGCAGGAAAAAAAATTAAAATCCTTCAAGTAGGTCAGTTCAGTATTGTGGCCAGGAAGCGGCAGTTCGTGACTACTGTCATATTTCTTTATTAAAAAAAGAAAACGACCAACGTGAAAGCAAACACCAGCACCCTACCCCAACTACCACTCTTGTGCTTACTGAGAAGCTATTTGATCGTACTAGATCATATTAGAAGTAAGGTTATAAGGAAGCGGAGCGCATACGGCAAGTACTAAATGCGGTGTTGGCGAACTCAAATGGTGGTAAAATTGGTACTGTGCATACATCTGATGTTCCTGGATGACCCTTTTTATTTCAGTGAATTAATTAATTCAATGAAAAGAATAAAAATCAATATTGTGCCCCTATTTTTTTTTTCTTAAATGCTTTTTCCTTGCTCCTTTCTTTCTCACTATGATTCAGACTTCGCAGACCTGCCTGTAAAGTCTCCCGCTCTTTGCTTCAGAAGCTTTGCAAATAGGCAGCCTGTGCTGTCCTCTTCCCAGTTCTCAGATGTACCATGCTGTGAAGCTGCTTTGGGTCAACAGGAAACCTTCATAACGTGCATTTCAGATCTTGAAAATGCCACAGTGTGCATGAGATTTGAAGACAGCAACAAGCTTAGTAGAGGCTGTCGCATCTCTATAGACCTTTTGATGGATTTTGTAGGATTTCAGCAAAGAGAGGAGGAGACGTTTCATGAAGAGAAAAGGTCCTGGATCAGGTCTACACACAAACTTTTACAGATCTTCAGATTCAGTGTGGGGTTTGGATTTTTTGGGGATGAAAGTATACTCACAACCCAGACCTTGTGTCTACAAGTCAAAGCTTATTCCCAATATTGTAGAGGAAACACTCTGAAGTTGTTCTCCGTAGGAGTGATTAGGAACTATCAGTCTGAAATTTTTACCTAGAAAATGGGATATGACAAGAAATAAGGCTTACTAATATTTTATACATAAACAATACTATTATAACTACTTAGGTGGCATTTTTATCGCAGGAGGAATGATAATTCCTACTCCGTCAGTAAGCCTGTAACAAGGAGAAGACAGCCTGCCGTGTTACTAGCTTGCCATGTGCTTTCTTAAAAATAGATGTTTGTGTTCTGCCACTTACCGGTGAACATCACTGAATATCTGAGACATTGCAGGCAAGTCAGAAAGTTGATATTGTTGTCGATGCACTTGAGAGACTCCATTTGTGAAAGCAAAGAAAAATGCAGTGAACAGCAGGCAAGAAGTGACAGGGCTGCCTTTTGTTTGCCTCGTCTGCGAACATGTAAAAGAAGGGGGAAGATTTTTGCTTGTAAGGAACCCTTGCCCAAATTCCACAATATCCTTATTTTGCTGCTGATCTGGTAAAGTCATCAAAGGATTCCTTTCGGTCTGTAAAATTCGTGCAGAAGGCACCTAGTCTGTGCTGCAGCCTTTTGGGTTGGTAGGCATCCATTTTCTTTGCAAACCCTTGCTTGCTTTCTCCCAGTGACTGGTGGTGGTTTTTTTCCTTTGGGGGGAAGGAGGGGAAAAAGAGGATTTAGGGAAAGGCTGATAAACTGTGAGAAATGAATTTCCCAGCCTGGTGTTTCTTTGCAGCCAGCAAAAAAATGACTAGACCCCGGTACCAAGAAGTGGGGAACCCCCTTTTGTCTATATTGGTAAGGAGGAAGATAGTTGAGTCTTTGTAGGTGAGACCTGGGATGTGGCAGCACTTTCACTCCAGAGCGACTAGTTTTCCACAAACTTCATTAAGCCTGTACCCGTAGGCTTAATGAAATCCCACGAAACCCTCAGCCCCGTTCTCCAGTTCTCCTAGTCTAGTGAAGTCAATAGAAATTTTGCGGTATTGGTTTGAGAAGCCTTGAGCAAAAAACGTTGGGTGCAGTGGAGAGATGTTTAGCCTGCAACCTGACATTCCGTTGCTTTTAACATTGAAAAGGAGTTGTAATGCATGAGCGTTCTCAATGCCGACGACTTGTATACCTGTGACTAATTTCCTAAAGTACATACAATGATAAACCAGGCTCTGTGTTCTTATTTGTCGGGAGGCATATTTGTAACAAACTTCTGATAAGTCTTTAGTTTTTGTCAAATGTAACTCTCAAATACCGTTTGTGTCATGTGCCTCAATGTTTTACTTTGTTAGTCTCTGGATGTGAAAAGAAAGGTATTTCTTTCATGTTACTGGTGTGCTCTTACGGTCACTGGGTTTGCAAGTGGTTAACCAGCTAATGGTTATTTTGTAGTCTGCAACATAAGCAAGGCTGAAGAGTTCAGTATGATACTTGTCTCGGGTAGGGGTTGGTGCTATCTTTACTGTATGGTTAGAAAACCTGGCAGAAATTTAGTAAAAATTAATTAAAAAATGTTGTGGGCTGCAGATAACATTTCAATTAAAATTAATTTTAAATGGAGAATTCTGAAGCTGTTTTCTTGGAGCTAGAGCGATCAAGATCATAACAAAGCTGAGTGAGTTAGAATTTTCTGATGTACGCAGCAGAGTGCCATATACCATACTTGTTTGACCTACTGTGGCTTCATATCTGATTTCAGAAATCATACAAGTTTTATCTTAGTGTAATGTGTTCTTAACTGTCTTAATGTTTACAGAGCCATATATGTACTCCAAATCTAAAGTCAGAGCACAGCAAACCGTGGAAGCAGGATGATGCCCATATTTTGTCTATTGCATGCGGTATTAATTCATTCCAAAGAAGGATGATTTCGTTAGTTGTTATTTTTGATTGTAGAAATTAATAAGTAGTTCTGTACATTTCTTAGCTAAACTTCAGATACTGGTTTTTGTTTTGCTTCTCATTTTCTATCTGCCAAACATTTGAATGTGTTATCCCAATAAAAAGATGGAGGCTGTGATACTGGCTTATTAATTGTAGAAAAATAAGTAACTGTCAGTAACACTTTAAAAACTTGTTAGCCAGATACTTTTCTATATATATATGTGTTGCTTGGTTTTGTTGGCTTCAGCAGAAATTTATCATTCTCTTTGAAATGTGGAACATCTTAGAGGAAAGAAAGAAAGACTCTTAGCATTTGCAAACCCCACGATACCAGGAGAACTCAGTTTGCAATCATAAAGAGAAGCAGCCGTACCCAAGAGACATCACTACTGGACTAAGAAAAATGTTTGCCAATCAGCAATATACAATGAATAATGAACAATATTTGTCATCTCCCCGAAAGTGGGGCATTGCAATGCAAATGGTACAGCTGTTATTCTTTAATTGCAGCTGGATTAATAAAATGTGATTTTTACAGCCCATTTGCAACATACCACTGGGGAATACATTTTAGTACCACTTTGGGTGTCTTTTACTTAATAAATTTGTGCCTTTTGAGCTTAAGTATTTGGCTTCAAATCCCAGATACAAGTTTATTAAAAATTGTAATAGTTCGTGGAGACTATAAAATGAAATGAAGTGCACAAAATGTGCATTTCCAGTGCTTGAGTTTAAAACCATTTTTTTACTTGACTAATTTCAATGTTTCCAATGCTAGAAAGTATTGAATTTAAATACGTAATAATATTTAACCAACCAGACGTACAGCATTATTTTCAAGAGATGATTTATATTTGTTAGGAATTAAAGGTTCAGAATGGCACTGAGAGGTTGTGGTTATAATATCTAATTTTTAAAACTAGCCCAATGTTTATGCAAAACAGTGTCACTGCAGGGAAGCAGAACTAATATTTGAAGTCAGAAACAAGAGCAAGGCAGTGGTTAAATGATCTGACTTATAGAATGAGGCTGACCTGGTCAAAAATATTTGAGAAGCCTCCTAAGAGTAACTGGGCTCTTACTGCTGGTTGAATGGAATCTCCCATTGAAGTTGAGGCTAAATCAGCTGTTGGCTGATTTCCCTTTTCTTATCACAGGCAAACTCTCTGAGCACCTGTCAGAGATGCAAACCTACCCCGGACAAAAATACTTCCCAACAAACTCCATCAGAGAACCAGGTAATTTCACAGGTACCTGTGAAAAGAAGCACCGCTCGAGATGCTGCTCTCCGCATCCACATCCTTGGATCTTTTTGCCATCTGTATTAAGCTGTTATTCCCGTTCAGTTACTAGGAAATGCAGTGAAATTAATTGCATTCTTAATTTTGGGATGTGAGATCCTTGCTTCTACTTTCATCATTTTCAAGTTTTTTAGGTGGTGGTATGCAGAGGTGAATAAGGGGAACCGCAGTGCAGATGTTGCTCGTTGACGCTGCAGACCAGGTAGTGGCTAGCTTTTCTCCCTTGCTGTTTTTGCTGTTCTCTGGGCAATCCATCTGTGTAGATGTAAGTAAGCGTTGGTATTTTAGGCTTACAAAACTCTGCCAGAATTGGGACAAGGTTTGTTGACTCTAGTTTGGTTAGTTAAAGCACGGTACCTGGTCATTCCAGTCTTGTTCCTTTCACAGCCTGGTATAATCACTCAGCTGGTTAAATTGAACAAATATTGCTAGATTGAAACAAACAAAAAAACCCCCAGTTCTACTGCTGGCTTTTTAAGGGAACTTAGTAAAACCATGCTCACTCTCTTCTCTGTTAGGAAAAAAAAAAAAGGAGGTTTTGGCAAACAAGATTCTCAGAACCTTTAGACCTGTCCCTGTCAGCTGCAGGGGGAAGGCTGAAGAGGCAGCTTAGAAAAGATGATACTCTCTGATGTTCAGAGAAACTCAATTTCAGTATTAGATTTTATAATTTTTTTGCAAAAAAAATTTGATTCTGCTGCTTATTAGAGTAATGCTTATGAACACAGGTGAATTGGCAACCAGCCCCACATTATCAAAGGTGCACTGTGATGTTGCAGGCAGTACCTAGCACTTGTACATAATTACAAGCAACTAACTCTGCCTTTTAATAAGTGACAGTATTTGGCGTGGTTATCTTAGTGACATGGAAAAACAGTGTTGCTGTGGCATTTAGTCTTACTGTAGTGGCTAGCCATACTTTAGATCAACTACATTCCTGTTATTCTTTAATCCTTTTAAGATTTTACTCTGAAAACTGAAACTAGTTTGGTGAAGGGAATCATCTCCCATCTTTAGTTTATTCCAGTCTTATCCAAAACAATGAGTCATGGGACAGGATTAACGCAGCCCTTTTATGGATGAATGTACAATCTAGAACAAGACTAAGGTGCGAAAAGAGAAAGTCGGAGAGCTTGCTCTGAGCAAACACTAGATGTGATGCATCTTTGTTACCCTCTGATAAACCCTCTTATCTCTGAGCAGTGTGTGGAAGGGAAGGATGAAGGATGAACCTAGCCCTCAGTTAGAGAGACATTTGCGTAAAGGTGAGAGCAGAGTAAAAGGGACTATGTCAAATGTGAACTGTAACTACTGCATCTGTGTCAGAGTTTGAAGGATCATCCACTGCACAAAGCTTCTGTAGAGGAGCAATTTAGCTATACTCCTGCTTTTTTTGTTGTTATTTTCCTTGCTGCATGATGAATGAACTTGACTGGGTTACCTGATACGTGATGATTGTACTCGTGTGAAAAGACAATTTAATTTTCTTTTTTCTTTTTTTCATTTATAGTCTTTAAGGAATTTTGAGCTTGAAAACTCAAAATGAGCAATAGGTATGAGCTTGCTGTACCTCTTGCCACATAACGACTTTTCTCTGAATTTAAATTCTTTAGTCAGAGCGAAGCAAAGAGTGATCTAACCTTGGGACATTACCACATGTCATGCGGCTGTCAGTAAAACAAGATCTGTCTTGTATGGGCCCTCTTTATTACACCTTGACCATGGGAATCGTGGCTGGAACCAGGCTTTCTGATAGACAGCTTGACATATGGCTTGCTAGGTACTCAACGAAGAAATCTATAATGTTTGATTTTTAATCAGATGCAGCAGTACAGACAGATGCACGCTGTTTGTATTCAGTAATATGCCACTGGAAATGTTGCTGAAGGATCTCCTGTGAATTAATTTTTCCTGGTAATTAATCGTCTGAAAACTTGAGTGGGTGAGTTAAGAGAAATTGTTCATGAGTATCGCATCACCTGGAGGAGAAGGTTAAAATGCAGTAAGTGCATTAAGCTGCTAACTCATGTTTGTGCCTTCTGAAAATTCTCCCTTCTCCTGTCTCTTCATTTTCACAGACACCTGAAGATTGGGGTACTGATTTAAAGCACAATAGTAATTTGGATTTGCTTGTGGTGGTAGCAGGCAGGTTTGTATTTCCTTACTGTCTCAAAATAATAATATAAATGCTCACAGCCTATTTATTTAAGTATTGTTCTGTCTTCACGTTTTTCGGTGTGTTCACTGCTACGGCATTATACACCCTTTGTGAATACAAAGATGCTTATGAAATGTTAAGGCTGACTGTATTTAATTTCACATCAAGAAAGTCTCCCTGCCATTGTGTTCAGCTGAGCCATTGTGAATAACCCTTAGTCTTGAATGCCGATGTAAAGTGCCTTTTTTTTTGTATGATGTGAGTGTGCTTGTGGATTCGAAACCTTTTTTTCATTTATTTTAAAATGTGAAAACAACTGGGCTTTCAGCTGTTGAGAACTGGCAGAGCAGTTTTGCTTTGCTGCTGTTTGGACCTGCCAAAGGGGCATGTGAAAATCTTGGTTGTGTGATTTGGGTTGGGGGTGTGCGTATCTATGGACCTTAATGGTTTCATGAATGTGTGTGGTGTTTTTTTTTAAATTTATATAGATAAATTATATCATATATAATATATATAATATTTATATATAAAAAGTATGTGCCTGACTTCAGTCATTGAGCTTTATTAATTTCTCCCATCAGTGTCAATGTTGGACTACATATGAACAAGATTTCCACAATATCATTTTAATATTAGTAGTGTTGTGTAATAGTAAAGCCAGCAGGAAGATAAAATTCAGGAAACAATTTGGCCACAATTAAATGGGAGGCAAAAGTACAATTCTGACTATTAAATTGGACTCTTGTTTAAAACACATGTGGTAGAAGGATATGGCAGTCTTCAGGAAGCATAAAATGCATGCAGTTAACCAGCACCAGCATTTTGTCACTTGCTAATACTGTATGTGATTTCTAATTACTTCTGTAGTTTGTCATTGTTTAACACAATCAAATCTAATTGGCCTGAAAATTTTTCTTGGATCGTCATAGTCTATGACTATGTTTTTACTGTTATTGTTCCAGCTTCTTTTTCATCACCCCAACCTTTACTGCTTCATTAAGTCTTAAATTAGACTTTGACAATCAACCTATTTTATTAGAATTATCAAAAGAAAGAAATATACGTGGCAAAGTCAAAGAGGAGGCTCCAGCATCATATTTTATTTCATGCTTAGCAGTTCCTTGAGAGTTTTCAAAGGCAGGGATCCTTTATTTGTAATTAAATACTCCTCACTTTAAAATCATGACTAATAAATGTCAAGTGCAAGAAGAGGCACTATTATTCAGTGAAAGTCCTTGGATATGTTTTAGGGTGAAAACGTGTAGGCGTGAAGGTTGCTAGTTTTTGAAATGTTGTAGGGTTGCTTTCATTACAAAATCCTAAAGTTAACCACTTCAGATAAAGCTCAAAAATCATTGAAACATTTGGGGAGCTCTTCTTACCCTACAGGAAGCTCTTGACATTTATGGTAATTAAAAGGGAAGGTATCTATTAAATACTTAAGTTGTTCAAATAAACACCAAACTGGCGTGCAACTGTAAGAGTGGTATATATCTTAATTAGAACTGGTCAAAACTGTTCACTGAAAGTGTTTTCTGGGTTTGGTGATGGTTGGGTTTTTGTGTTTTAATGAGGCCCCAAATCTTTGAGGAAACATCAATGTAAATGCTACAGGAGCGACCTGGAATGAGGCTTGCTCTTCAAAAATATTCTTGGGATTGGCAGATCCAGCTTGGTTGTTGCAGAGCAAGGATTTATCATAGAATTGTAGAATGGTTTAGGTTGGAAGGGACCTTGAAGACCATCTCGTTCCACCCCCCTGCCCCGGGCAGGGACACCTCCCCCCAGCCCAGGTTGCTCCAAGCCCCGTCCAACCCGGCCTTGAACACCTCCAGGGATGGGGCAGCCACAGCTTCTTGGGGCAACCTGCCCCAGGGGCTCACCACCCTCACAGGGAAAAATTTCTTCCTGATACCTAATCTAAATCTCCCCTCTTCCAGTTTGAAGCCATTCCCCCTCGTCCTATTGGCTGTTCCTTCTCCCTCCCTTACTCTCATTTGTGTGACTTAGAGCACCTATCCCAAAACAGACTGTATGCCCTTGTGGTTTTTCTGGGTTTTGACAAAGAATGGGAGAGAGACCTCATTTTCGTTCACTTCTCAAAATCCTATGTTTCTTTGTGTAGTAGAGCCTCCTTTCTCCAGTTGATCCTGGCTCCAGTATGCCGGCTGCTTGTCCTCATCCTGACTTACCAGCATTAACTCAAGTATTAGGATTTAAGAGTATCTAAAGAGAATTGTGTTTAGGGCCCAATTTTGAGATGTTACTTTCCTATTGGGCATTATTAGCAAAATGTTATTAGTTCTTGGTACAGTTTTAAGGGCTGCAGCAATTAGGTGTAACCTGTAGAACCTGCAGAGAAGAACATTATTGTTACCGCTTACTGGACTGTGAGTCTGTTTGACTAAAAGTTGCAGAGCGCACCCAGAAGATGTTTCCTATTCTGTTTATGCTCGCCTATTAGTATAACATTTGGGTGCTTTTCTGCCATACAGTGAGATAGTCTGTAGGGTTTTTTTTAATGGGCTTTTTTGTTTTCTTTTTTCTCCTCTTGAAGGAAAAATAACGCGTGGATTTTGATTTATGTAACAAGAAAGGATGCATCAAAAATATATCTGGTTGAACTAACATGGAGCAGATGCTTTAACTGTTGTGTTCTATAGTAATAGCACTGTAATCGAAGCACAGCAATAGCGATAGCATGGTAATTGGAAAGGCATTTTATTTCCGGTGATGAAAGCCTCCTCTACAAAATGCTGAAGCTTCTTCCACTTTGTAGATTTTTTCCCATGGGACAGTCCATTTGGTGGTGATTGAAACAACCAGAACAAAACACTGGTTAGCAGAGGAAGCTATGGCACTTTATTTTATTATAACTTATTTAAAAATATCCGAACAAGCAAACAAACAAAAAAAAAAACAAACAAACCAACCTTGGGTACCATTTTAATTCAGCTTAGAAATTTACTTCAAAGGGTGTTATGGAAACATGTTTTCAATGCATTTCATAAGAGATTTCGTGGCATACGATTTTCAAATTTGATAAATACAGCATTCTCCCTTCTCTGTTTGTAAATGCAAGTCTATTCAGTGTACTTCTCCCTGCATTTGCTTTTTTATACTTACTTTTCCACACGTGCCCTGGAGAAAAGCATGCAATCCACTGTTACTCTGAGGTAAACTGGATTTCAGTGTAGTCTGTTTTAAATTAAATGAAATTGTTTATTAGTTTTGCAGTTCTGGAGAGCAGAGGCACCCTTGGGTTTTTACTGAGCTGATGAGGGATATGTTAGCCTATACATCCAGAGAGGACTGATGCTAATTGGGCTTTTCACTTTGATAAAGTCCTTGGTTTCAATGATGATACGCAGGTCAGCTGCATCTTTTAATTAAAAAAAAAAAAAAACAAACCCAAAATTAAAATCCTATGCTGGGATTAAGCTAACTGTTGAGCGGTTTATGTATGCAAGTATGCTCTCTTGTGGTAAGCCATTTTATTGAATGCTCCACCGATTCTAAATTGTGACAAATTTTATTTAAGACTATTGTTTTTTCTAATACATTTTTCTTGCATCACGTCACGTATTTTGGCAGGGTGTATAGTGTGATGCAGTGGCAGAGCTCTGGATGGGGTACGTGTGGTTGTATATCTTTTGAAGTTGTGTCTGGTACAGTGAGTGATTTTCAGTGCTTGAGCAGCACCCGACTTTCCCGGTAGCATCCAGTTTGCTGTGGAATAAGGTGCTATTTGACTAACGATGATTATGTGCTTTGGGCTGAGGTACTTGTATAGCCTCTGACCATCAGGTAGTAAAGGATTTCAGTTCTCGTTCTGAAGCGTCTTTATCAGATTTTCATAACTGCGTGATTTGTGCTTGTTACAACAGCTGAGGTGCTGATTAATTGAGACCGAGAGGTTTAGTCGCTCTAGACTTGTCCAATAAGGGGGGGAAAAAGGCAAAACAACCCAGATTTTGCTCTGATGTGGGTACTGCTGGGTGGCCTGAGCTGCAGAGGTGTATTCCTTTGCTCAGCATTGCAATAGCGCTGTCACAAGCACGCACAGAAATTTGAGAAGCATAAAACCAAATACATCTCGGTTTCCTCCTCTTGAAAAAATCAGCTAGGCTGTTTTAATCTTCGTGATTAGCCAACCATCCAGGAAGTATAATTTAATAAATAGCTAAGATACCTGTAATCCTCTAAATATTTCTCATATTGCAGCTGGGGTTTCTACCCAGATTCTTCACCTACTAAATAATTTACATACAAATTTCCTTACTGTTTCTCCTGTAGGTGAGGATAGCCAAATGTCAGTGAAAACATGAGGTTACGTTCAAGTGATCTCAATCATGCAAGTCCTTGTATGTACTTCCCTTCAGGGGAAATAAGGTCCTAAAGAAGAATTTCAGAGAATGCTTCCTGAAGACCGTGAAATTCTGAAGTCAGCTTAAAACTACCGCCGCTCAGCACTTTTCATGTAAGCACTGCTGCCGTTGACTTTTGTGGAAGTTTTCGCAGCCTGGTGACTCAAAGATCACGTTCCCGTGGTCACAGAGATGATTTGATGTGTGCTGCTGTGCATGAACATTTAATGTCAAAACAATCAATTATTCAGCAGGTGTTGACTATAGTAGAATGATCTCATTTGGCGCACAAGTTGGATAATGTGTAGAAGAGTAGGAGATGGATGGGATAAGAGCATGCTGGAGTAATACCTTCTGTTTGCTGGAGCCTCATTTAGTTGAGGAAATGAACAGCATTTTTAAAAGAACTTTTTGATGCATACATGCTAATTCTTTTGTTATTCTTTAACTGCAGTTATGTTTTCATTAATGAGAACTGAAAAGTGCAACCGTGTCTTCCAGTTTTCTTCCACTTTTATGCAACCTGAAAGAAACAGGGAGTTTAAAACGTTGAGCATGAGACACGTTGACTCAGCTCCTCATGAGAGCTTAACAGAAACCTGAGCAGAAACCTGTGCTAGAAGCTTAATATAAAAATTTTATAGAGAAATTGAATAATATTTAAGGGACAGAAGTTGGTTAAACAGCATCAACGGTTTCAAACTGTAGAAGGCAGACAATAAATTGCACTGTTTACAGTGGTAACGTTGTATGAACGTGTCACGTATGAATCTGGAGTTTTAAGATGCTGCTGCATTACTGTATGCTCATACACAAACATACACTAGTGATGCTGTTTTGCTGCATAACGTCTACGCATAACATTCCTGGGCAGGGTCTGTTTTATCTGTAGCAAATGGGTGTTTCCCGTTGAAGACTTTTTCCACGGGACTGGTTGCTGTACTTGGCAGGCGTCTTCTCTTCTGTAGAGCATTTCAACTTTCAAGTTGGTTTTGTTGCCTGCTGTCCTTCATACTTCTCTTTCCTCCTCTGTGTCCTCACCCACACTCCCCTTCCTGCTCCAATACTTAAAAATCCCAAGAGTTTCAAAATAGAGAAACGTTTTCATTTGAAGCTTCAAATATCAGCTACTGAAGTCAGAAACACTTCATCCATCTTTGATATTGAGTCAGCTTTCTGTCGTATATGTGTGTATTAAATATAAGATGGTATACTTTTTTCTTCTGGTTCCATGTGCTCTCTTCAAGCTTTCATTCTACTGCTTGAATCAGATTTTCTGTCTCTTCTTTCTCACCAGAGACTACAGGCAAGAAGGCAACAGCAGCTTCCATTTTATCCCCAGTGACATCAAGTTAGGACACAGAATGCTGCATGGATGAAATAATAATAAATATATCTGTGTTTGAAATTCGTAGCTGTTCAGTGCTTGACTTTGCAATATTAATGCATTTTTGTTAGTGCTCAATTTCCTAAGCAGGCTGAATAATTCTCGGCAGTCGTGCAATGCAGAATCATAGTAGTGCCCCCAGAGTTGACCAGCATCTAGCAGTGTGCCTGGAAGCTACAGGTCTGTAAGCAGACCCTTCTGGTTAGCTTTGGACGAGCAAGTAGTTCGTCATGTCAGTATTGGATAAGGATGACATGCACAGTTTGTTGGTGTGGTTCATGTATGCGTTTAGATGTGCAAAAGAAATTTATGGTTTGGAGTATTTCAGGCTCTGTAGTAAGGTTTTTGGAGAACAGTGTTGACCGTGAGTCTCGCTGCTCTCTGTGGCCATTTCTGCTCTCTTCTTTGGCCTCTCCATGTTTTCTCTGCCTCTTCTCCCCAACCGTTCTGGTCCCAGTCTGCTTTTGTTGAGCTATGAACTCCATTTCCCTAAAAATAGGCATGCTGTGGTCAGATATGTTTGTTAATTAATGAAGTCACCTTTCAGAAACCTGTAGAACCACCTGCTCTTGGATTGGGATATTCAGAATTTTAACCCACAGGATAAAAATCTGGCAGTTGGAGGTGTGTGGAACCAGATGCCATGCAGTGGTAAGTTCGGCAATGCAACATATGGACAGTACTACCTGGTATGACTGCTAGCCATGTCAGCTATGTGAAAACAGCTGTTACTTTTTTCCGCTGTTTTCCATTCTGTCTTGTTGCCAGTTCTTCTTCTAGCATCCAAATGCTCAGAACCTGCATTGCTTTGTGATTTTTATTATTTTTCTGGTATGATTATGAACGTAACTGTTTACAATGCCCTGTCTTCTACGTCTAGAAAAGTAACTCTAAGAGGACAGAGGAGGAACTCCTAACAGAAACTCCTTTCTGTAGTAGCTTAATGTGTGAATTAATAGTAAGGATCACTTAACTTTGGGCAGAAGGCGAATCATATGGGAGTTGTATTGGTGTTGCAATTTAAAATTTTTTAAGGCCTGAAGACCTATTTTAAATAACTGATGTTTTATCTTTTCCCTATATACTTATTTTTACCCTTCAGAAGATGGAAAGGATCAGGTATCCTACTTTTCCACAATGAATAAACTTATTTCTGTGTCAGAAATAAACAGCCAATCACCAAAGCTGGAGTCAGTTTTTCTTCTGACTGATTTTCAAATAATTAATGAATTCAGTCATATGCAGAATACTCTTGTACTTAAAAGTGTTGTAATTTTTGTATGCCTGCTGGTGAGGTTTTCTGTATCTGAACCTTGAAACAAATTTCAAAGGTATCAATTTTCACAGCCATATTTATCAGTTTGGCAGTAGTTCATTCTGAGCTTGATGCTAAACATGATTATTGTAAGCTATTAACTGCTTACTGTAAATAACACAAATCTGCCCAGCTCCGCTAGCAAAGCGGTGTGAGGCTCACAGGGTGGTACTGGTACATATATTTATGTGACATATGCTACTGTTCAGGAATTAACTTTATTTTCATATTTTCGGGAAAAAGAATACTATTTGGTGGAGAGGGGAATTTTAAGCAGTATTCCTATCTTGTGAAGAAAATTATTCAGCATCTGGAGTGCCTAATATTTACTACTTGTCTTTCATAAAGGAACTGTTTCTGTTCTCCGATCCTTAAAATCAAGCCCTCAGCTGAAAAACATGTAGAAATCACTGGTTACTCTTGGTATTTAAAGTACCGTTTAGAGGCTCCAGTTGTGGTCTGGCACCTCTTGCCTTTGGTTGCTGCATGCTAACAACTCCATCTCCCAACCCAACCTCTGCCCCAAAGAGCTTAAAGTGAAATTCAGTGGCAGTGAGTGTAGCTGGAGAAGCACAAGTTATTGGTGCGATAGCTGTGCCGGGCACAGCGAGCGGGAGTCGCCGCTCCTTATCTCTTGTCAAGAGTTTATTGGGCACTGTAGTCGACACAGAATCTTTTTTGGGGCAAACTTCGTGCAGTTGTCTACAGCTCCGTTCCCGTACACTAGCTAACTTCTGAGAAGCGATGGGGTGAGGAGAGGCACGCGCTGGCTGAAAGGTGGTACATTAAGATCAACGGATTTACAGTGTATCCCCCCTCCCCCAAGGTGGGAAGGCTACGTGCAGACGTGTCGGCGGCAGAGCTGTTCCTGCTGGATGGAGTTGTGAACGTGAGTACAGTCCTAGAAATCTCCTGAAAACGGGGAGCTGGGTAAAAACAAGAGATCATTTGTGTTCCCATTAGAAAAAGCCAAGGCCTGAAATCTAGTAGACACCAAAAAAAAAAAAAATCCAACAGGGAGGGAGGAAGAAGGTGAGGTAGAGGAGGAGAGATGCCATGGGTGTCCTACCTGAGGGAAGATCTTCAGGCAGGGCTCAAGCTGTGCTGTGCTGTGCGGCAGACCCGGACCGCAGGGCTGCAGGAGACCAGCTTTCATTGCTTGCTCCATGGGGCTGCCGAAGGTTAAATCACACGTGCGGTGCATGTTAGTGGCCCCTGGAGATTTCTGTATTGATCTGTTTCTTAATAGTGCATAATAGGCAATCAGAGCTTTCCTGATCTTTGCACAGACATTATCAGTGAGAGTCTTAAATCACAGTGCTGCCAGTAGTTGCGTCTGACCTGTCCTCCACCAACACTACAGTAGCTTCTACTTCAACTGGGACTGCTCCTGAATTACCCAGTGGAGAATCAAGCTCTGTGTTTGGAACAATGAGTCACCTTTCCATGGCATTTTAGTCAGGCAAGATGATACATCTATATTTTGTTTAAAAAAAAAAAATTGTTAAAAAAAAAAAAAATCCAAATTAAATCAGTACATGTCTTAGATTTTTTTTTTTTTTTAGTGTATTTTTTTTTCTTCCAGCATGAAGAAGAATGTTGGGTTTGCATTATCAGCCAAGTTGCGTGTTCTGTCCTGTTGAGTCTTTGCTCTCATTTATGCGTCTCTTTTGTGGAATGGTTTGGGATGGGATTTTTGTTTTGGATGCTGAACTAAGCAGGACTTTGCAATTCTGATGTCACCTCTGTTCCACCTATTGGAACATTGATTTTTAGCAATTAAATCAATATGATCTTATTGGTACTTGCTGGTGACGTAGTTAAGTCTGGCAGCAGCTAACTGCAAACATACATTGCGGGAGTGCAATGGGTTTAATTAGAAACCAAGCAAACGAGACTTCAGAATTAGTTATTGCCGTTTGACACCGTGTGCAATACTTGTCTCCTGGCCTACAAGAATTCACAATCGCTGCTGTAAAATAGGTATTTTATCCTTTGCCTTTGAGAGTATTTAACTGATAGCATAGGCTAACGGAAATTTGTATAATTGTGTTACTACGTGTGGTGTGTAAGTACTCATTGTGCAAACTGGTTATTAGTTATCTGATTTTGTACTTGACAACATCGCAAGTTTCACTACCAAAATAATGCAACAGCAACAATAGCACGAAATTTGGCTTATAACACTAATCTAAGTTTAGCTGTCTGTACCATCTCCTGGCTATTCCTTTTTTCTTTTTTTTTTTTTTTTTTTTTTCCTTGTAGTAAAGGCACAGTTAGTCATGGCTTTTTCTTGTGCTGGTTCTTTAATAATAAAAAACCGAAAAAGCCACTGGGGAGAAAACTCATTTAAATTTGCTCAGGAAGTAGGAGAATTGCAGGCTGGTTTGGATATTTTGAGTAAAATGTTTAATGTTTTATTTATATCTGGCATAATAAATATGCTGACCAATAATAAGTCAGCAAAACTCAGTCTGGCTGAACTGTTCAAAATGAATCAGCTGCTATTTTTCCTCTAATCTTGGACAGATGGTAGGCCGCCAGTGCTGCAGTTCACCGGGTGGGTATCCCTGTGCCGGGGTTGTCCTAGGAAGATGAAAACCAGAAGGTGACAACGGACTGAAGCTGAGCAGTCCAGAGCTCCTGTCTGGGCAGGAGAAGGGTAGATCTGAGCTGTAGGTCTTGCATCCATGGCATGTCCTAGCCATGAAACTGCAGACAGAATCAGGTGGGAATCACAAATCTTCTCTCCCATTGAATCCGGGGCACTGAGTGCTCCTGATGCTAATTAGTGGGGAAGAGAAGGGTGACCCCCGTATTGGGGCTGCCTCTCTGGGGGGATGCTTCACCTGTTGTGATGACAGCAGGGAAGAAGCAGCAGCTCTTCTTTCTGCCCATCCCCTTTGCGAAAGCATGGGATGACTTAAATGCGGTGTCTTCTGAAGGATTAGATGAGGTAGCACAATTTAGGGCTGAGCCGAAATACCTGACATAATTCAGGATAAGCCAACTTGAGTGCAGTCTGGTTTCATTAGCGCACAGCTCTGAGTTACTGCAGTGTATGTAACATGCCTGAACGAGCTCATTGATTACTACTTTGTGCATCTCTGCACCACAAAATATTTTGCTATATAAAAATGTATCGGAAACTGTCTCCACGCTCTTTGTCAGCACTGAGGTTGAATCACCTTCTCCTGGGCTCACAGGTTCTCTTTGGTTCCCTGGACACAGGAGGAGGTTTTAAACGTGCCGAGTGCCCAAAGTCATCTTTACTCGTAGAGCCCCCACAGCAGCTGCTGAAGCCCCTGTGCCCTGTGTGTCCAGGCGGGGGGCAGAACTGGAGGATCAAGACTGAAGATTTTGTAGTGATGAGCGCATGTAAAACGGCAGCTCAGCCTTTGCCAATGAGCCAAGAATTGTTTTCATTTTTAAAATTTGGCTGGCTGTGTGCTGGGGCAAGATGGTCTAGTTTTTAGTCCTCGCGTAAAGACAGCCTGGGCCCCCAGTGTGGCATGTTTCCCTTGGAATTATATATTTTTTTTTTATTGCCAATTTATGAACTCTGCTGATATAAGCAATTCAATAAAAATTCTGACAGACAATTATCTATAGTCATGCTATAATAAGCCCAGTTTAGGTGAGGTTTATAACTTATCAGTTGCAACGTACTACAAATTCTTAGATGAAAATAGTTGTAAAGTCTGGAAATTGACTTTTTGCTGGTTTTTATTATTTAATCTATTTATAGAGAGAGAGACATACCTTCTTTTCACAACTGGAAGGAATCTTGATGAGAATACAAGTAAAAATGTAGTATATATTATCTGACTCTTTTTTCGCCAAGGTAGAAAATAGAAACCATTTTGAAGATGAACCTGTTGTCTTTGTTCTATCGTTGAGAAATCTGCCTTTCTTCTCATTTGCTTTATTTCATGTGTCTGAAAATAGTGAGTGTATGAACCTTCCTTCTCCTTAAAGGAGATAACCTTAAAGATAAAATATGGTGTGCGTGCCCACTAAACCTGAAAAACTGATACAACTTTCTTGTTATAATTTTGGAGGGCATCAAGGACGCATTCCAAAACTTGTTAAAATTGGCAGAAATTCTGCAAACTTCACTGCATTTTGGACCAAGCTGGAAGTGAAATGTGTCACTGAGTATAGCATTATAAGTTATTTTGTTCTCCTTCAGAATATTACCCCACCTTGGTCATCTTGTGTTATACACCCCAATCTTGCTGCTGCACTTGCTGCTTTGAAATACTGCGGTGGGCCTTATTCTCGGTTTGTGGCGGACTAAACCAGCAAATACTTCTTTTATCTCAGTATCAAAGACTAGACCGTGGCTTTAACGTTGTCAAGAAGCACTCGGAGATAGCAACTGACCTTTTGAAATTGGTGAAAAAGAGTCCCCAGGGAATCCCATTAGGAGCAGGGAAGGTAGATAACGGCTTCGTCCACCCCAAAAAAGATACAGCGTTCCGCTGCTTGTTATTAGGAGACTTTGTAACTAAACCCAGTTTCTTTGGCCTTCTCTTTCAGTTCAAGCAGCCATCTTTGTCCTTTAATTTAAGTGGTAGATATTTAGTTATTTTTCTCTGAATATTTAAAGGCAAACTGTTGGAATTCTTATTGCAATGACAAAGCATAATGCTGTCATAGGATGCCCGTTTCTCTCCATGGCAGTGTATTGTACTGACTCATCCTTCTTCCAGTCCTTTGTTGAGGACCAAAGATGCAGAGTGGCTCCATCAGGTGCTCCCAGGGTTGTTGGCAGCACTGAAATTACTGGTTGATTCCCAGCTGCAACCTGGCCCTAGCTAGAGCAGTGTATGCCTCAAACTGCATGTGCTGTTGAGATTTGAATTGCATGTCTTGATTTTTCTCATACGTATAATATAAATATATGCTGCTCTACCCATAATACAAGAAGTTGTATTATGACTAGACGCTTTCTGGAAGTTTTACATGGAGGAAATTGGAAGGAGACAGGTTGGCTTGTTTTAACAGTGTTATTCCTTCGTAGAAACTTCTAATGGTATTTTCCTCAGTGTTTTTGATTCTTTCTTGGCCAAATTTTCCTGATGGTGAGATGGAGGGATCCTTGGAGATGCTTGCTTCTTTCCCAGGCTTAATCTATCGTGCCTTTTGGTCTTTGAACTTAAATTTGAAATGCTAAAATAGGAAAATTTATATCATCACCTGTAGGCATGAGCTGGTCATTTTCAGTAGCAAGACTGGAGATCTGGTGTATTTATTTTGCCTGATGAAAAAGCATGAGTTTGGGGAGACCTTTTGAAAATTAAGAAGATGCAATAAGTTTTCTGTCATGCCATGGTCTGAGAACTTGATATTGATGGTAACATTCTCTTGTATTTGCTCAGGGTTTCTGATTTGAGAGCTTACAGATGTGGCAATTGTGAATCCAAGGTTGAAGTTTCATAAGAAATACTGAATCTACCTCTAACTTTTAGTCTTCTACTAAATAAAGGAATGACAGCACAAAGGAAGGAGAACCTTTCAGTATTTACTATTTGATCTGCTTGCAAGTGAGAGATCTTGCCATACATCTTTAATGCAGTACCAAGAATTAAAACAGTGTGGAAATAGCATTATTTGGATAACATTTTAATTACTTCAAACACTGTAATAGAAACTGAGATTTCTTTGGTTTGGGGGTAGTAACTTCAGGTTATTGGATTAGTTCATAAAGTTGATACTTCTCTTCACCAAGACGTGAAGAAAGAAAAGTATCTTTTGTACAGTCATTTTGTTTTCAGGTTCTGTGTTCAAACTTTGGATTGAGAACACCAACTCTTTTCAGAGGTTGAACAATTTTGTGGGAAAATTATGGTTTTCTTTAAATTCTTCTTTTCATCATCCAGGGGTATGGGTGCATATTATTGCCTCCACAGGATTGTGTAGAAATTGGAAAGATGTATTTGGATGAAAGGCTTTTCTGAAATCCTTTTCATTGAGAGAGTAGGAGAAATCCATGGTAGTTATCAAAATTCACTGCAATCATGCTTCTGTGTTTTAAGTGTTTCAAAATCTGAAAAGTAAATGAAAGGAGTCAAAAAGGATGTTTCAAAATTGTTGAAAATCCATGCTCACAATGATGCCTAGACTATTATTCTAATTTGCTTTAGTTCTATGGTAGGTCATAACAGTGGGTGAGTAATTTAGATACACAACAAAGCTATCCCATTACTTCTTGGAAATACAGAATATTTTGAGCTTTTATACTTAGACAAAGACAATTTAATTGCAGTAAGCCCTCCTGTGAAACAGTAAAAAAGTCAATCAAAAAAGAAAATGTTGCTTCTGGAGTCTTAAAGTGGGATGTAGCTCTGTTTCTTACCTGCAACCGAATGTGCAAATTCTTCTTTTAATGAGAACTCTTTGAACGTGAATCAGAATAACAGAAAGTATTGAGCAGAAGCGTTATACCTACCCGATCATGTTGATTTGTGAACTGTCTGCTTTTACAAAGTCTGGGATGGCTGCACAGCTGGCTTGCGTTCATATTTTAGGCCACTGAAGGTGTTTCCTTGGCAAGGATGAGACTGGCAGAAATTGTATCTATGGTTTTACTCCCAAGAGGGTTTTCACATCACACGCCACCTTCCTAACCATATGGACATGGTTGTTGGGGGCAGTCTGACCAGGCAAAGAGCAAATTTGAGAAGAAAGCAATAAGGAGATACGTAGCGATGATGTATTTGAAAAACGGCTGCCACCAGTTGGAGCCTTTCTGATACTGGGAATGTAGGTTCCCGGAGAGCAGCTCAAGGTGAACCCAGCTGCTGCTGATAAGTAGCTCTGCCATTACCAGCTGCCTTTAAACTTTGCCCTAAACCTTCCCCTCAAATACCCTGTGTGTGCGTGTAACTCTTTACTAGTAGGGTAGACGCACTTGCTGGGCTATTAAAAGGCTTGAAATGCCAGTGCAGAAAGCTTAATAAAATGAAAAAGGAGAAAAAAGCCAACTTGTTTGCTCTGGTACTCTCAAGTATTCATTACTGCGTTACTGTGGCCGATAGATGTTGTGCTGGGACATGGGTTGTTCTCCTCCCCTCAAGGGCAGAGAAGGGAGAACCGTACGTTTAAGAGATGCGGGAACTGCCACGTACTTTGGAGAGGCGCCGGTAGCAGGGGTTTACTAGAGGAGAACTCTTCAAAGTCTCGGGACTACAAGTGATGGCATTAGTTTCCGTGCGTACTTATTCTGTGTGTGACACTGTGTACCGGGTCTTGGACTAATACAGCCTCTCTGCGGGAGGTAGAGCTGTGCATCTGGTAGTGGGGCTTTGCACTTGGAAGGCTTTGAGTTTGAATGTGCTGCCGTTTCCTGGTGATACAGGCAGCTGTGTTTGGGAGCTTACCTCTAAAGAAGCAAGAATAAAAGCCTGGAGCGGTGTTGCTTAACCTCAGTCCCTTACCTCTGGTGCCCTCGCTTACTGCATAGCCCACCGAGGTACTCCAGGCCCTACCGACTTCGCAGCAGATGGTCTTCTCGTGCTGCAGCAGCTTCTCTGTCTCCAAGGTTACACACAGGGGTCTTTTCCACAGGTGGGAATACCTCGCTCTCTCCTCTACAGGGGTAGGATTGAAAAACCACTCTAACCCCTCTTTCTTTCCGTAAGCCTTTCAAGGGAAACTGTTTTGGTTACTGCCATTGTGTCCCCACGTAACTTGTCAGATGCCTTAAGTTTCTATACTAATACTGCGGTATAAGAGAGCGTGAGTAAATAAGTGCAAGACGATGAGAACAGAAGTAGGTTCTGTAGAGTGTCATTAAAAACCAGCAGCCCTACTGGTACCTCGAGTACGTACCATTAGTTCTTGACTGGGGCGTGCCAAGCTTGTCAGAAGAACCATCTGCTACTTTGTTCTGTGTTTATTTATTTATTAGTAAGGTGAATCCCAACGTCTCACATGGAAGGACTGTAAGGGGAATGATGTTTTTCTTATTCAGCCTCCTGGAGAACGTCTTACTGAGAAAGGCGGTTTAGCTTTTGTTGTTGATTACTTCTCCTGATACTCTGCATCATGATGTGTTTCTTTTTATATTGTACTTGCTGACTGTTTTCTGACTAATATATCTTGATATCTGCTACTCGAAGTGGCATCCAAAGAAGCTGTCATCACCAGCTGTGTAAAAGGCATCTCGGAAAACCATCAATAAGTATTAAGAAGCAAATGAAAATGTCTCAGCTGCCCTACTGAATTTGACTTTTAGTACTGTTTTTTGCCATCTTTCTCCTTTGGCTCAATGCACTTAAATGCTCTGAGAGAGAAACATTTTGCTGGCAGCCTCGTGCATGATCTCCAGGTGCATAGGCCTATGCCCAATTTCCTGCGATGCAGAAATAAGTCAGTTGATTACATTTCTGGTGCCCTTCTGAAACCTGTAATCTTCAGGCTCTAGTAGGATTTAAGGCATACCGGGATAGGTTACTTCTGTGTGTCTAAATGTTTTAAATTGAAAATAAGTGTTCAGCCCCTATCAAGAATAACTTACTGTTCCGTTAAGAAGGAAGAATAGGAAGTAAGCTATTGCCGCAGAAAATTTCACTGCAATTTTCTTTTGCGTAAGCTTAAATTCTGAGTAGAGAGGTTGTCAATTAGCGTGCAGATTTTTTTAATTGGCTATAATAAAAAGCTAATTGGTGTTTTGCTTAAAGAGTGAATTAAGAAAGTGTTGCTATAGAAACTTTGCATGTGTATAGCACTGCTCTACATAACAGTGAATATAATAGTCTAATGACCTTTCCGAGCCAGCTGTATAGTCAAGGAAAAAGTGTTAAATTCAGGCTTGCTGAAATGATCATTAAGGAGTTTGTGACTTCACCCATTTCATTGCCTGAAAGTGTTTCTGGCATTGTCTTGTTGAATGTTTCTCCTGACTCGTGTCAAACCATGTAATAACTGCTGGTCTCAGAAGACCTGAACTTTTGTAAAATCCGAGTGCTCCGATTTTGAATGTGTAAACCAATCTGTAATCTGTCAAGCATAAAATGTACTCTTGGGAAAATTTCATTTTCATAATCTGAGAAAGCGTGATGATGGATCGTAAGTGACATCTAATCCGTTAGCTATTGTGTTCCTCCCGCTGTACCCACTGATTTCTGAGCCTCGTGAAACACAGGAATTATGATTTTAAGTCAAATGGGATTTCCGTTCTAATTTGCAGCATTCTCTCCCAGCAAAAATACTTATCTTCTTGAATATAAACCTTGCTGAGGAGAGAAGTATTTCTTTCCTTGGGCTCATGCTTGCCTGCTTAAATTACTTCAGAGTCGTCATCTGTACTTTTGCTAGCTGCTTCAAAGCTAAAGATGCAGGTGGCATGCACAAAAATATACTGAGGTATATTATGAACATAGTCATTCCTGCACAGGAAAGTGGTCAGTAATGAAATAAGGGTCTCTATATGGTAAAGGGGAAAACCAAAACATGAGCTTTTTTTCAGTCTTCCTAATCCTGAATCTCATTGTTACTGTGTAAATGGACAAATTGTATTGTCCTCTTGTAAACTGAATATCTAGAACATGCAGGGACAGATCCTGCAGTTATTAGTCATAGTGACAGAAAAACCTTAAAATATTCTGCATGTTTTAAATAATGCTGTGACTGTCTAAATTGAAAGGACTGGACAAAGCTATAACCTGTTAACTTTTTGTGGGAAGAGTTCACTGTGTTGTTTTTTCCTCTGGTTTTCAGTTAAAAAAAAAAAAAAGTACCAAAAAAAAATCATTCCATGTCTGCACTTCTTCAAACTGGTAAAACACAAAAGTCTTTGAGTTTGATTCGTTTATGATTTGACCTCATCCCCCCTTTTCTTTGGTCTCAGTAGATGCTTAGAAGAAAACAAAGATTCTTCTAAGTGGGGGAACTCAGAAGAATCTCTCGAATTCTCTAGAATTGTGCAGTTGGCTTCTTCCTGTACCTCTAGATCATGACTGAGGAGTATCATAACTTAGCAGCTATTTTTCCCTTGATACACATATGTAAGCCCTATTAGTGTTAATGCCTTTTTGAAATGCTTCCCTCATATATTCGATATCTACTGCTGATGTCCAAAGCCTAAAGTCTTATGAGTTGCTTGACGTGTGGCTATCTCTAGAGCTTAATAGAAAGTTGAAATTAATCTCATAGTTCATCTTTTGAGCAGTAAAACTGTAAGACAGATAAAATGTTTCAACGGTCCAGGGAAAGGGCTGATTTTATTTTTTTCCTCTCCCCTTCCCCCCTTTTATCTTGCCCAGTAAGACCATAAACGTAACGTGTGCTTACATGGGCTTGTACAGTTCTAAGGTGGTGTTTTGCAGAAAAGTAGTACAATATTGTATTTATGACTGTCAAGGAAATGTACTTTTTGGAACTCATTAAATCCATCCTTGCTTCATTTTAAATTTTTGCTGCTTTGCTGCAATTCATTGTCAACTGCCTTTATGAAAAGGGGACCAGGTCTATGAAGGGCAAAACACGAATCTACTGTATTTTCCCCTTAGTTTTACTTGACTGTACAAGGCTCTGAGCATCCTGATCTAATGTTGATGTTATTCATGCTTTAAACTGGGGTCTTGAACCAGTTGACATTTTAGGCTTCTCCCAACCCAAATTACTTTATGTGCCTCTGATGAGGTTCAAATCTGCAATGATAAAGAGACTGTCTTCCTGTTGTTCTTCCATTTTTATGAACTGTGACTCTGCAGGGCTTCCTTGAAGGCAATTACAACAGCAATTGAAGTATGAATAGTTGTAGTAGCATCAGTTGTGGGGTTCTTTTTAAAAGATAATTTATCTCCAGATGACAAATTCAAACATGTCTCTTAAAATTTGATTTTCCAGCTTTTTTCTCCCCATTATTTAAAGGATAACTTTAGTCAGACTTTTGAATGCACACCTAGGAAAAGATGTAAAAGCCTGTTCATCCCCCACCCAAAGCCCGTCCGTCTCCCAACCACTCTTCCCACCCTCTTACCTGTCTGCACAAGGGGAAGGGGTCTTTCAGCGTGGCTGCTACAGCCGTTATGGTGGATCAGTAAAATTTATACGAAAACCTAGAGTCTGGGAGATAGAAACTGCACTCCTGCTAGTTCAGTGCATTAGTTGTTTATTGGGATTAGTGCTGGCAGCAGTCCTACAAAATGAAGTGGAGTATTGGAGGAGCTCGGTGGGTTCTGCATTGTGGATGTCCATGGGACTGCAGCTGCAGTGTGTTTCGCCTTTTTTTGTACCCCCAAGATTACTTCTTTGTTGCCCTGATATGATTGTGTTTACAGAAAATTACAACGGCACAATGTGGTTACTATTGATCCTTTTTTTGTTTTTGTTTTATAATTTATGAAGGGCAGCAATGGAGGGTTATTAGTGGAGTTATCCGTAGAATCTTTATAATAAACTCTGATTAGTACTGAACTGCAGGGATGTATGCAGAGACTGTTTAAATATGTACTGAGCTACCTTGTGCTTAGGGAAGGAACACATTGACGCTTTTTGCATTTCATTAAAAGAAGGAGGGAGGTTTATGTGGATGATAATGAGGTTGGTGAAAATTTGAAATGATCGGAATATCAGGGTTTTGGGTTTTTCTGCAATAAGAAGACTTCTACTTTACTGATGGATAAACAAGCCAATTGTTTATTGTACAGTGTGTTGTAGTAGAGCAGAAGAACCACCACAGGTTCCCTCAATATGAACCTGCTACTTCATGAACCAGACCTTGCTGGATGCGAGGGCATTGGTTTTGACGTTTTAGGCAGTCACTTTATTTCTTTAAATGAGAAAAATACTTCATAAGTACCAGCATGTTTAAAAATACGTTCTACTTTGCTGCTGTGTCAGGAAAATGCATCTTCTATTTATATTTACAAGTTGCATCATTGCAAGTGGTTAGATTTCTGTTTCTATGAATGGTATTATAAAATGTGATCTGTTCCTCTTTTGCAGAGAATTAATGTAGAGGCCAGACTGAAAATATGCCTTCGTGAAAAAGTCTCTACCAAAGTGATCCTGTCCTGGCTTTAAGGTAAATGAAAAAAATGTATCAAACACCTATTCTAACTTTTCTTCTCATCGTAATTGTTCTATTTGAATCAAATGTGAGGATATTATGTGCTCAGAAGAAAGAAAGTAAGTATTTTATGGAGATAAGTTGCAAAATTTAATACTTAGTCAAAATAAAGTGTGAGCATGAGCCAATAATTTGGGGTAGGCTTCAGTAATCAAATAAAATGAGTCAGTGGCACGAATGCTTGTGAGTCTTACATACTGCCTCGGCAAGCGTCTGGTTTTGTCTAAAAATTGAATATGCATATGAAGGAGAAATCACTATAATTGAATGGAAAATGTGAAATTACAAAGGCAGCAAAGTATAAATAATTGAAAATCAGGTTGCAACTCTGGCTTCTGTGTTTCATGAGTTCACTTGCAAACACAATTGCTAGAATGAGAATTCACATTTTTGTTCCTCTTAATTTTACTTTCATGGTACCATACTCCTGGTATAGAGGGCAAGGCAGTGAAAATGAGGAAGGGGTAATTAAATATCTGTAGAAAATTAAGAACCAAACCAGAGACTAATTTTCAGCAGTCTACAGCTTTCATTATATATGTATACGCTTTGATTTCTCATGTATATGGAAAATGTATCCTGTAACACTCCATGTTGTTAGTCTTTTTCCTCCAGAATTGTTTATCTGACTGTGTTCCGTGGTAAGATGTGGCAAGCTTGTTTTGTTTGTGAAATCATTGAAGAAAATAATTATTTTAATAACTTTCCAAACAGTTAATTACTCGCGACTATAGCTAAGTATTCTTAATCTCTACCAAATACTCCTTTATCATGGCCATATTTCGTTTGACATTACTGTGTCTTATTCAGTTGTGCAAATCACTCAAGATGAGTGATTTTCAGTCTTTGAAACTTTTTGGATCTACGTGCCCTGCTGTGTCTGCGGATGCAGGGATCATTGAGATTGCTGTACTCAAAAAGCCTTATCTTAAAGTGAAGCTTTCTCCAAATTCAACCGATGCTATTAGACGTAAGAAGCCATATGCCACTTCATATCCCTAGTATTAGAGGTTGTGATACTGGCACATGCCATCAAACCAAGTTCCAGACAGCACAATAAATGTGAAACATTCACTGCCAAAATACGTTCGGTTGTGTATGTGGTGTAAAAGCCCAGGTTTTGCCCTTAAGCATCAGGTACTTCAACAACCAGATCAGATTCAATGTTTTTGCTTGTGAAAGGAGATCAAAGCAAAGCTGTCGGCAGTGCTTTCAAAAGGAGTGCTGGACTTCCAGCAAGCCTGCCCGGCTGACCACAGGGGGGGACAGCAACCCATATAAGAATTTTATTTTGTTTTATAATTTTGTTCTACCTAATGACGCATTTGTGGGCTTGGTTGTACCCTTTAGGGTGGGAACGGTGATCCTTCTCTAAGGACTTAATGAGAATGGGAAGTTTTCTTTAAGGGCTGTGGAGTTATTTAAATAATTTGCTATTAATAATTTTCTGATTTGAACAGCATTTAAATGCAGATACTCCTATAGTAAGACTCTGGGTAAGTGTGTGTTAAAACTTAATATTTGGGATACTTGGGAAATACCATAGTAATCCAGGACTCACAGATGGCTGGAATGTCTTATTCTTAGCCAATATTGAACTCCTCTAAATTACTGTGATGGTGCTGATTTACTGTTAATAAACCAAAGCTTTAATGAGTTGTGGATCAAGACAGAAGGGCTTGCATTGATGACATTATGTGACTCCAGTACTTGCAAAAATATGCTCATAGAATTTCGTCAGTCACAATAAACAAAAACCAAAATTGTGTTTCCCAGTAGGTAAGAGCGGTACCTCTGCGTGGCCAGGGTAGCCCTTTCCACTCTATACGTCAAGTATTTCCCGTAAGCACAGCACGTGGTTGCCTTGACACAGGTGGAGGTTTGGGCTTGTGGAGAGGCTGCTCTCCCTGAAGATGGGATCTCTCCCGATGCCTCTGGGCCATATGGGCATAGCGAGTACTGTTTTGGATTCTTGGGCTTTCTCTCTTCACCCTGTTTGGTGTTACCAAACAAATTTGACAATTCCTTTAGTTGTACCATGACGGTTTCATGATTTAAATAGTTTTAATGTCTCCATTAGACTCTGGCGTCAGAGAGAAATACTTGAGAAATCTGGCAGCATAGAGATTGATCAGTATTGCATTTGTCTAATTAGCGAATAGGCATAACTGTCCTTGTTTTACTGAAGTAATTATAATATAAAATGGGCAACATAAAATCCGTTTTCTTGCACTATATAATTTGAGTGCAAATTACAGAAGTTTTACCTGGAAATGAGAAGAGAATCTCCAGTTTTGACCTGTGTGGTCACAACCAGAAGAAAATTCTGTAAAACGTGAGTCTGTAAAAATGCTTTTGTGCTCTAAGGAGCAAATGGGGGGTAGTCAGGATGTTTCCTTCCACACTGTAGAATTGTCTCCACCATCTAGTTTTGTGACACTGGGGTTGTTTCTGTGGATTACATATGCTTTGCTAAATTTCTTTCATTTTGATGTCTTGGTTCACGTAGTGTATAATAAAATACGCAGGAGCCTTATTAAGGAATTGTGGTAGAGTAGTAGTCCTGGGTGATAGTGCTGTACTGTCTCTTATCGATTCTTCATGTCAAACGTAAAGGCATTGTGGTGTGGTTTTTCTCCTCTGGCAGTTGCTATGCACAGACCATGGAATAATTTAAAGCTGGAGCAACCAACATGGTTGTGCCGTCTGAAGCAACAGGGCTACCTTGCAGTAATTGCTTCTGTGTGTTCAGTAGCTGTACTTAAAGCAAAAAAAAACTCCAATCCTGAAGATTCTTGTGATGGAAAAGCTCTCATGGCTCTTGGAAGGTTGCCCGACAGATTACACTGAAAACATTTGCCCTGTTCATTTCTTGAATATGTCTGAATTCAGCATGAAACATTGAAAATAGCACTGCTTTTCTGCTCACCTGCACAAACTTACGCTGTCCCGTTTCTGGTCCTGGCTTAGTTATTTAGATTTCTTGTTAATCGTACCCAAACCTCCACCTAAATAGCAGGATAAGCTCTTCTAGCCTTTTCTTGGTAAGGATGTTTTCTGGTCTTGCTCATGGTCCCTGTCCTAATAGTCTCTAACCAAGCTGCTTCTCCAACGATGGCTAACAGACCTGAAAACACATACATTTGGCGGTCTCAAAAATTAAAGAGAGAGATAAGGCAGCTTCTTCGTTGTGTGTTCAAGAAGAGACCTCTGTAAAGCATTGCACTGGAAAGCTGCTGTTTTTCTCTTGTATGGAGGAGTCGGATGAGAGCTGCTGTGGCTGACGCTAGCCTGGAACTAGGGAGGGGGGAGAGTTTTCAGCAACTTCGTTGCATTTTTCAGCCCAGTTTATGGCTGCATAACTCCCCTGCCAGGGCCCACAAGTGGAAGTTAACCTGCAGCTTGGGGATGGGCAGGCAGGGAAGCTGCCGCTTTGGAGGCGGTGCACGTTTATGTTGATATTAAGGACAGTGGATCGGCACCTCCAGTGGCTGAAGTATTGCTTTGTTTCCATGGAATACATTAAAGATAACTCATTTCTACTTCTGAGATCAATTGGTATTTATTTATCTCGACAAGGTTTTGAATAGCGTTTCTTCTTGAATGCCATTCTTCTGGAGTTAAAAAGCTGTCATCTGTTATTTTATTTTTTACAAATTCAAAGGGCACTTTAGTACTGCCAGCGTGAGATCATCACTGTCTAATAATAGGCATTTTAGAAGATTTCTATTAATGTCGACTTTTAATAGAGTCCTCTTACTAAGAGAACTGTACCTTATAATCATGCTGTATCTTTCACTACAAAGCAATTACACGAATTGTGCGAATTGGCTAAAATCTATTAGCTATTATAACTCGGAATGTTACTTTTGATCAGAAAGGAAGTCATCTTGTTTAACTTCCCCCTCCCCTTCCTATGTCTATGAGAGTGGGAGCCTGTGTGAGGGAGAAAAGAAAGGGAGCCTGATGGCGGTTAATGGCTAATGAATACAGCTAAGGATACAGGAACGGTTGCCTGGCAACGCGGGGAGGATGGGCTGAGGTCCCTTGTCAGTACATAGGAGTTGACAATTGGCTCATCTCTTGAGCTCATGAAGGCTGACTTCTGCATTTTTCATACTTTATTCTGAATACGTATCATAGCTGGGTTAGATTTGTATATTACATGTTTTGTCTCTATGTATTTTCGTTCTTTTTAAAAAGAAACGCAAGAAGAATGGGAGCAAATCAAGCGTTTTAAAGGAACAAAACATGTTGTGAATTTTGTCCCATGCAGTTATTATGCTTTCAAGACAAGAGCCATGTTTAATAAGGGATTTGCCTAAAATTGCAAGCTCTTAGATCTAATTCCAGGTAAAGTTATGTTTTCTTTGTCTGAGAGCCCTCTGAAGATGACCATCAATATGCTCGGTGCTGAAGGATGATGTTTGTGTTATAATTGCAACCTTGAGAAGATTGCCTTTCTTTGTGGTTGAAAAACAGTTAGGAAGTGACACATCTGCTATGGTTCCCTTCTTACAGTGGCATAATGTCAGGCTGCGAACAGAGCGTGTGCACTGAGAAGTATGACAGACTTGACCTTGTACAAGTTGTTCTTACAACAATTCAAATGAATTTTGAATGTGGGTGTCAGTGTGAGCTGCAGATCCATCTTTCGGCTGCAGTATAATTGTACATAGGCAGCGCTTCGTTAGGGAAATGAGGGGTGGCCTTTGTTACCTTGGTCTTTGCTAAAAGGCCTTTATGGAAAAGCAGATGGACATTACCACATGAAGATGGTTATCATTGAATGAGTATTGAATTAGTAACCTTTTTTCTTTTTTTATGGAGATATTTCTTAAGCAAGAAATTGCAACTGGCTTGCAGACCCAGATTGCACGATCCAGTAGGCTGTGTAGTTTTGATATTGCCAGAGGAGTAATTTTGTCAGCCTTTTTTGCTCTCAGGAACAGCTTTGGTGCCTAGTGATAAGGTCAAAGCTATAGGAAACAGGTTAGGTTCTTGTTTCGAATTGTTGGACATGAGCTCTACCTAGCCATGTTGTGCCTGTTTCTTCCACCGGGCAAAAGTGATGTTAATATGTCTATATCTGCAGTTGTGTTGTCTTGGGAATTCTTAACAGGAAAAAAAAAAAAAATCCCTGCTAATAAGAGCACTTGCTATTTGCAAATCACTTGCTTCCATTTTTTTGTTGTTGAATTCAGTGTTTTTGTTAATGGTGGTTGATAAGACTGAAACTTTTTAGAGCATTTGGCACACTGTGAAACCTGACCGTCTGTCAAAACATAGCGTTGGTATGGAAATATTTTGATGGAAGCTGCAAAGAAATCCAGTATGTTTACTGGATACTTTGTAATTATCAGTCTTTGAATAATCTAGACAAAACCCAGTGTTTTCCTCTAACTTTTTCTGCACTGTCTATTCTCTCTCTCTCTCTCTCTCTCTCTCTCTGTCCCCACACAAACACAGAGGGAAGATAGCAGCAGCCAACTGTGTAGAATTACCTCCTTGTAACTGGAGATGCTGAGAAAATCAGGTGAAAGGTTTGAAATGTTTCAATTTGTATAGCCAAAGCCTTAAGGCAATTGTCATTAGCAAAATGGTCTCTCTCCGTCATTCCTCATGTTGTAAACTGTAGCTTCTGACTTACTATTTATCTTTTTAATGGTTTATACTTACATTGCAAGCCCTAAGTTTGCTACAGGGTATTGGGAAATGTTTTCTAGCTTGTGATGATTCATGGGAAAGTTTGGGTAAACTGCTCTGGACTGTACTTCGTGGTAACTTGTCTTCTTACCTACAGACCAAAGTCGCCCTTAAGATTGCGCCTCCCTCTCGTCTGCACGTTTAAGACTCTGCTGATATAATCGTATGAACTTAAACATGACCGCCATGACTGGAGGAACTGCACACGGCACTGGTGTTACCGAATCTTTGGATCCAAGTGCCTGAAGTTGTGCTTCAATCTACTATATCAATGAAGGGAAAGATTACAAATTTAAGATTCATGAATCTGCGTTCACATCCACGATGTGCAAATTATTGGCTATTTACTCCTGTATAATAGATTTTAAGACAGCAAAATACCTTCAAAGTTGTTATAATTGAACCAAGAAAATAAGTAAGGATCGATAAGATTTTGAAAAAGATTTATGGTAGTTTCTGTATCTATATAATGCAGGGCTGCTGAAAACAGTCAGGCCAACTTCGGTAATGTTACCAGAAACGTTCTTTTATTTAGAACCAAATGAAATAATTTTAAACTTTAAATAATTGTTGGCCAGCTTTTGTAAGGAATGAAAGTGGAATATATTAAATGTTTTCAGCATTCTGTTGGAATAGCTGGCAGTGTCTTACGAAATTTTAGTACTAATTATCTGTTAACGCATTGATTATGTTAGAACATTGGTTAAGAAAACTTAAACTATGTAAAGTTGTGTTTTAAAATGATGCTTTAAAGCAGCCAGTTTTGACATTTTCAATATATTTTTGCATGGGTTTTCTTTAATTTTCTTCTACTGCCTCACGCTGTAGTAATTTCTGTTGGGCTTTTGCTTTTCTTGAGACTCGCATATAGAAAGTCATGGAAGGACCAATCCAGAGCAGACAAGAGTTAAAAGATGATTATTATTATTTTTATTTTTTTTGTGTGTACCATAAGCATTGTTTGAAAGTGAGATTCTGATTCCTTTTCTTAATTATTGACACAGAATTAACTTCTCATCCTTCATTTTGGCTTCTATGCTGTTTTATTTGCCTTACATAATACCCTGTCTGAGATACGGAGACAATTTATTGATTAAAGCGTATGAAACAAGTGCATGGTGTGTAAGCAGGGAAAAAGGGGCATGGGTAATGTCTTTGAGATCTCATTTCCTGTGTTGCTTCTGTATTAAAAAAATCTATGTGAAAATATATTAAACAATGCAATAACTGCATACTAGTAAATACAAAGCCAACAGCTGTGTTTTCCAGGAGTACACTGCCGTAGCTGGAATTGGGAAAAATAAAACTTTATTGCAGATTTGGGGAGAAATGGAAAACAATGCTAATCTAAAAATAATTTTTCTTTTTTTCTTTTTTTTTTTTTCCTCAGCTGGGGAGAATAAGATTTTGCTGCCTTTACTGTCTTTGGAAAAATATAGCTCACTCTGGTTTTTAGGCGAATTGCATAGATAATTCAGAGATGCAAACAGCAATGAAGAGTGTTATTCCGTACTAGAAATGCTTTATCAAGAGAGTTACTTACAGTAAATAACTGAGCTAACTAGTTTGCTTCAGACTGAATAAATTCTTCCTTTATTTTTTTTTTTTCTTGCCCCCAATTCGAGTGCGTTGCACGTGCCCTGCCGTCCAAGAAGGTGGGCCAGGCCAGAGCCTGAGCCTCCCTTTGTATAGTCCAAGTGCCGCGTCACCCTCCCAGCTGATTTTGCAGACTGGTTGTTAAAAACTAACGAGATGTGCTTTATCTGCAGGGGGTTGTAGGCAGATGCGATGTGAAAGTCCGTCACTCCAGAGGAGGAGACGGTGAATTACGGGTGTGCTGAACTTGGGCTGCATGCATGCGTGCGTCCTGCACGGCGCAGCCGCGTCCGAGAGGCTGAGCTCGCCTAACAGCTTGGCGGCACCAAAAAAAAAAGCTGTCTCGTTCCGGTGTTCTCCGCTCCTTCGTGGGCCGATTAACGTTTTTTAAGTAGCAGAAAACTGAGAAGCGACAGGAAAAAGGAGGTAGCTTTCTGCTGCCGAACCTGTGGGATTCATGGGGATGGGCTTCTTGTAGCTTCAGAAGAAGACCCCACCTGACACAAGGAGGCAGCAAGTCTGCTGGCTACAAAATAAATGGCTGTAGGAATATCATTTTAGCGACAACTTGTTGTCAATACGCCCCCCACGTTTGTCGATAGGTGTGTACGTCTCAAAAGCGTTGGTGAGTGCCTGTGCCGAGCCTCACCGTTGCGCCGCTGGGGACACGACACAGCCGAGCTCTGCTTCGCTCGGTTCGGGGGCGGGAGGGGGGGGGGGGGCACCCTTTGTATGCATCCCAACGCGCCGCGCTTCGGCAAACGGCTGCCTTGCTGATTGTGGCAGTCCCACAAAGTGAGGTAATTTGTTAGCGTAGTATTGCTTCTCTATAAGATATACAGTCATATATATATCTCTTTATATGTACATATATATATTTTACAGCTCTTCACACATAAGATTCTTCCCGGCTCTTCTGTATTTGCTGGGGTAGAAGATACTTCGGAGTCCAAGTGCTCATTGGCTCGAAGATCCATCTCCGTATTAAATCACTGTGTTTTGAACAGTGTATTTGTTATAAAAGCTTACATATGTGGCTGGAATGCAACCTGACCTACTTAAACCACAACTCTTCCCAGCTGGGCTAGATGTACTAGAGACGAGCGTTCATCTTGCTGAAATCTAAACTCAAGGTCATCCATTTTTAGTGTTTTGAATAAGTGCTTTCTCTAAAAGGGTAGAGTAAGGATAAAATAGTGATTTTTTTTTTTTTTTTTTTTTTTTTTTCTAAAGCCCATCAGCTTTTAATTCCCTGTATCAGATTTTTAGGCTCTGCTTCCTAATGTGATCTTAGAGTAGTAAGATTTACTTTTTAGTTGTGCAAGATGGAGTTCAGTATTAGTTAGCATTTATAGCATTAGCTATCTTGCCAACAAATATTAGAAAAACATTTTTCATTCCCTCACTCTTTTCCTCTCCTCTTTTTAAGCTGCTTACTGTTGTCATTCAATTTATCCTTTGCTTTCAATTATAACTACAAGATTCATCAAAAGTAGGCATGGCAGAAATAAATCGTGCAAAGACTATTAAGTAAAACAAACATGTTTAAAAAGCACTCGTTTAATTCCACTGCTTTTATAAATAATCAAGTGGATTGAAGGGCAGTGAAATTGTTACCCTACATACGGGATCTTTTATACGCTGCATTATTGTTATATGCAGGCCCAGATTATAAGGTGTCGTCTTCCATGCATCAGTTCTTTATACTTGTTTACATAATTTGATTTTGTTTAGTACCGACAAGACTAAATTAGAAGGAAAAAGGAGAAGCTAATTCTTCCTTTTTCTGTCTTCTGCAAACTGACTTCATACTTGTGTGTCTGTAACTTTGGCTTTTGTGCACTCATCGTTCAGCTGCTGCAGTCAGCTCGAGTTGTTATTTATTTTCTACAGAGTCATCTATATTTTCATTAAGTAGGAAGTCTAAAAACACTAGAAGTGAGTCAGGAGGCCATTGCTGATTTTGATTGCTAACATTTTTTTTTGAGGTTTGGTTGCTAAAGCTGTGTGAATGAAAACTGAGGAGCAGGAACTGATTAGAAAAAGATATTTAAAGAAACTCCAGAAACGACATTTTGAGAAAGCACCTGTTTTCTGTGGAGGGAAAAATACCTCTGTTGGGGAAAGCTGTCAAAGTGTTCTTGTTTCAGCTTTTCAAATCAGGACTTCAGAGTGGAGAGAGACATGGAGTTGTTTTCTTATGGTCATAGAGCTATCAAATGGGGTCACAGATTGCACTGTAGCCTTAGATCTCTCTCTACTGTGTTACATTTGTCAATCGCGTCAGGACTGATCGGTCCCGGAGAGACAGAACAATTATCCGTAATTCAGGTATTGTGAAAAGTAATGTATGCATTATTAACAAGACAACAAAAAATAATGAGAACTCCATGGATGTTTTGAACTTTGGTTTCTTTTGCATACTAATAAATTCCTTTGGCATGTGATTTCCTCACTGAGCAATGGATCAGGGAAAGCTTGGGCTACATGTTAGTCATTTTGCTGGATGTACTTGCAAAGAATGAGATTGCTCCTCTGTGCAACAGTCCTCCAACAAAGGGGCCGAGAGGGTAAAACACCTCCTGTTGGGTCTGGAAGACCTAAATCTTAGTTGTGTTCAGTCCACATCAGTACATTGCAAGTTACAGAGTAGTGGTTTGGAGACTTTTCTGGTGTCTTTAAAAAAGCAAACAAACTAACAAAAAAACCCAACAAACAAACCCAACCAGCAACCTCCCTACTTCCCCCACCCCCAAAAAACAAACAAACAAACAAAAAAACAAAACAAAAAAAAAAACAAAACAAAAAACCCTAAGAAAACCTGAACAAAACTCAAAAACATTTTTGAACCTATAATACTTCCTTCATAGAATATTCATTAAAACAGGATCTTCTGACCGTAAAATCAGTTGTTTCTACAAAGTGATATTTTTCTGATGGGAAATAGTTTAGTGACACAAAGTTGTAATGAGCTGTAATTAGTGCTTAGAAACAAATGAGAACAAATATACTTTGTTTCCCTTGAAACTCCAAAGTTTGTCTGTATGAAGTTTTATACTACAGCCTCCTTGTAACTGGTGAAAAACTGCTTGCAACAACTGCACTTGGAAATAAAACTCAGACAAGCCAGAGCAACGTGGGATGAGAGTCTCATCCATAATGGAGTATGTCTGTCTTGGATTTTTCTTACTAGTCAGACTTCTTTGTTGGAGAACGGAAAGAAATTTAATATGAAGTTCATGTGAACTCCACATGTCGGTAAGTTGGGCTCAGCGCTGTCCGTGCACTGTCTCTGCCTGCTGGCACCCAGCCGCTCGTTTGTTAGTGCCTCGTTTGCATAAAAACCTGAAAACCTCTTTTGCTGTGGTTTTTGAGACTGGCTATCCTTGCTTTTGTATTTAATCCATTTTAATTGTGGAAGAAAATATTTTTCCCCCATCTCCTATTTTAATTGAGGTTGTAGGCTAAATGACTGCTTGTAATTTGGAGGCTAACCAAATAGTGCTGTTCCTTCTATTGTACCATTTTCCATGGAAAAATAAAATATCCATGTTGTTCTTTAAAACAAACAACCAATGACAATGTCCTGGCTTGAGGTAAAACAGGACCAGGGTTTTTTCAGTAACTGCTTCTTAGCTGGGCCTCTTCTAACTACTGAAATTAACGGCATGTTGTGCAGACACCGTTCGCTCTCAGAGTGATAAGGACTGATGTCTGTAGCTGATGCCCGGGCATGGGATGCAGAGAGGCTCCTGCTTACGCTTATTGCCGTAACCCCCACGGCCAGGGAACTTTGGTACTGGCCCCGTTGGAGGGTCGGAAGCGGAAAAGTGCAGTGGGGTCCCACCTGCGGGGGAGGAGCAGACAGGACCGGTGACCCAAAACTGACCGACGGGGTATTCCATCCCATCTGCCTCATGCTCGGTATAAAGCTGAGGGATCAAAGGGGCAGCGCTCTTCCTTCAATGGCCGGTGTCTGTAGGAGGACTCTGTCTGTTCAACTGCCTGTGATCCCGATCCTGAATCCAGACCAGCAATCCAGTTCCCATCTGTCACTGAGTCCGGTCTGAGACTTCCCCAGTGCCAGCCGGTGATGTGATTGTCATCCTGGGAGCTTGCTATGGTTTTGTATATTTCATTATTTCTGTTTGATTTTATTATTAATATTTCATTAAAGTGGTTTAGTTCCTTCTAAACTTGTAGGTCTTTTTCCCTCCTCTGCCTCTCTCTGCAAAGAGGGGTGGGGGGGAGCATCTGTCAGTCCCATCTGGGGTGCCCCACATCCCCAGTGGCCAGTTCGGCCTAAACCATGACAAACAACAAAACCGCAAAACACCAACAATATAAAAACCTGAACGTCAGCATCTCTGCCCCTCTGTTTTTGTGAGGGAGACGGGGTTGGCACTGTCCCTTTTCTCCTAGCACTCCTACCATTGTTGAAGGTGAAATATTTGTTAGTTTTTTCCTGTGAAAAACGTCAGTCTGTCACAGGTAGTCACTACGAGAAACTTTGTGGACTGCTTCTCTCCTGTGATAAGCTTTAAAACACTTGGGTTTCACTGAGCATGCTTTCACAGCGCCTGGATCTCACGGACGTCTTGGCAACCTGTGTAGAAGAGCTCTGCGTATCCATAGCGCTTACATTTCAGTTCTAGATGTGACTTGTATCATCTGTGCAATTTCACGTGTAATAAGTGTACCTCATCATTCACATTTCTGAGACTTTGAGACTATATTCTTTAGGGAAAAGGCCTCCCTGACATGCCATTCTATTACATTTGTAGGGTATGTAGCGTAACACGCCTGGGAGTTTGAAACATGTTACCAGTGAAGAATGGCAGCAACTGTTAGGTGTTGATACTACTTTTTTGCATTAATTCTATAAAATATCTAAATTCTTGAGTAGAAAAGAGGGTCTTAAAAGCAATTTGGCCATCACTTACAGGAAACCTTTACTTTTCTGAAGGCTTTCGGTTGTGAGGGCCTCTCTCTAGGTTTGCAGGGCTACCTGAGAAAACTTGCGATGTTATTCATATCCTCTGGCAAGTCTTATCACTGTTGGTGAAGAGCACTCTGTTTCTAATGACGTTGAACCCAGGCTTGGAGTCATCCATGACGGTTGCAGTGTGATGCAGTGATGTGTTTGGCATAGCTCTATGCACAGCATAAGATCTAGATTTTTTTTCTCTTGTAGCTCTGATCACTGTCATCATCAAATTATATTTCCGTTCACGGTCTGTCAAATGCACTCCTTAGGGTCAAGAAACATTGTAGTTGCTGTATTGTAAATATACAGGATAACTTTCTCTTTTCTTCTGGGAGCAGAACAAAACAACTGCGTTTTCACATTTGAGTCTTTCTAGAGAGAGCGAATGAATTAAAAGTTCCTCCTTTGGAAAGCACTCCATTTAAATCACTGCACACAAGTGAGCACGATAAACAGTTTTAGGAGAACATAAAACCAAGCTAGCCGTTTCTCGCCATCAGTCATTGTTGGAAGAGGGAGTGTGAAAAATCTTGAGTTTCAGTCCTTTTTGCGCTCTTCCCACTTGCAGGCTTCATTTCAAAGGAAGAAGTATTTTCAGTACTATCACTCTCATCTCTTGAATTCTTAAAAATATTTAAGAGTTAACAGAAGGTGATGTGATAAAATGCTAGAACTTAAACTACAAAATACTTCGGTAGGTGCTAAAAGCCTCAAATCAGAATCTTACTCTTTAAGGGAAGTGTTGGTACTCAGTGCTAAGAAGAATAGTTATTTTTGTTGCCTTAGACTTCTGTTTTTTTAGAATTAGTAACTCTCTTTACATGGGGGAGGACCTCAGAGAATACAATATTGAAGGTAAAAAGTAATCATTATGATTTCTCCTGTGTGTAGAAATAGTAATAACACAGGGTATTTAAGGATTTGTCTTTCCAAGAGATGGACAGTTTGTGTTCGGAGAGGGCAGAAATGCTTTAGATGTTTCTGTCTCATCAGTTAATTACCAAATATATTTTGCTTAGTGCTGCAAAACTTCATTAATAAATAAACTTGTTTTTCTTAATTATGTCTTTTAAATATGGAGCAACTCAGGCTTGTTTGAATATAGAAACTCAGCAGTAAATCTTTGGCTTCCCCAAGTTTGATGGTCAAGGAGGAGTTTCTGTAGAGCTCCTCCACTGTCCCTGGGAAGGAATACGAGCAACCTAGCTATGGGTTCCCAAATCAAACTAATAGTAAACGGGCCACTTGCCCATAAGTATTTTTTTTACTTCTGCCTATGTAGGGATTAGCTTGAGGAATGTTACTCTCTGTGGGCATAGTCTCATTCCTAAATAAGACTTTTATTTGAATTAGCACAGTTTGTTTCAGAAATTCTACTTTAAAAGGTACACGTTAGCTAGTCTGAATTATCTTGGAAAACTATCTTCAGTTTTTTCCCCCTCTGTGTTTCTGTTCTAATAAATAATTATTTCAGTCCTTCAAAAAAGAGGAAGAAAAAGACAACACAGTTTACTTTTAAAAATACTTACTTTCTAGTGCTATTGATTAGACCATTTTGAGTGTAATCCAGATGGAGGTTAAGATTGTGACGTAGCTCCTCTAATTTGTCATTGTTTGTTCCTTTAAAATAGTGCTGTGGCTTCTCTTTGATTTTTGTCATTGGCAGTTGCAAATGTAAACGTTGAAATAAAACAAACTTTGTAGGCAGACAGGTGTACTTGTTCAACAAATTGATCACAAAGGTATCAGACACCTGTTATTTGATTTCCACAGCAGAAAAGAGCAAATATTTTCTTAGAACTCAACTTGAAGTCTGTCTGGATAAGACTATTTTAGTAGTTTGTGTCTTCCTGCTGGAGAAGGAGAGGAAGAGAAGAGAAATAGTGTTTTGTTTTGTTTATAAGCCCTTTCTATTACACAGTCAAAACAATCTCTACATTGCAGTGTTCAAGTAAAGCGTTTTCCTTGGAGGTAATCTTTGTGAAAGACAGGGGAAGGGTGGTTTTGGTTTTTAGGTCTTGGGTTCTTTGCAAAGCTTTTGCCAAGGAGCACCGCCTCTGCGGCGAGCATCCTTCTGCGCCATGGAGAGCTGCGGCTGCGAAGTTCCCATCCCACAGAGGCTGGCTTGATAGTTACCGTTTAGTTTCCCTGTGAAATGTAAATTCGGAGGGTCTTTAAAATCAGTTGCAAACTTTCTGTTGGCATTTTGACTAAAACACCTGCCAGGAAAAAGAAATATTCTTCAGATCGCTGTCTGCGTGAAAGTGAAAGGAAAGGGTGGGAGAGTCCAGGAGGAGACAAAGCAGCGTTGCCCGAAGCACATGGTAATCACAGGAGATCAAAGGATATGATGTCAGTTTATAGCGAAACAGGTCAGGCAAGCCCAGGTAGCTCAGGAAGCAGGATACTAATTATTCACAGAAGAAAGTCAGGTATACGGTTACTGTGCTGCAGCTGAAAGTCGGGAGGTCAAAACTTGCGCAGCAACCGAGTCAACTTGATAAAACAGCTTGGCTCCTTACGGGGGGAGTTTATCGTTTTCTAGAAATGGGAGAGAATGAATCTAGTGTGCCGAGTCCGTCCCTACAAGGTAAGCACGTGCAACCCGCAAAATGCTCTGCCGTTTGGAAGTTTGGGGCATTGTGAGTCTCTGCGTGTAGGAGCTTGTTTTGCTCTCGGCTGTTGCGGCGTGTGCTGTGTGTCCACACGAGGGGACGTGTTTATGCATGTGTTTTGGGGAAAGGAGGAAATCCACATCCCTCATCTCTGCAATACATTGTTTAAAAAAATAAGATAAGATCGTGTAGGCATGCGGCACTGTATTGTCAACAAAGGCTGCTTTAAACTTAAGGTGATCTGTGGATGTCAAGGTTACCGTTTGGTAGCTTAGTTCAATCTTCTGCGAGTGTTTTTTTTTAGCTTGGAAGTGCTCTGCCCGACTGTTTTGCACAAATTAAGTACCTGTTGCATGCGAGCAGGGCATGGCAGATGCATAAAAGATGAAGGATATGCTTTCCGTTTTGCTTTCTTGACTTAGTCCAGGTTGTTGCCTTTTCTTCTTCTGCGGGCTGTGCTAAGGTAACCCCAACACGCGCCCGCGAAGCAGCCCTTGGAACCGCTTGGGTGGCTAACTGTAAGAACGGAGTATTCTGTCCTAGGTGTTTTAAAGTTTCAGTAGGAGCCGGAACACAACAGTTCATAAATCTTGCTTAGTCCTTCTTTTGCAACGTTAACGTCAAGTTTTTGCTTTGCGAAAGAATGTTTTCCCAGTAGCCCTTTTTTCTTCCAACAGACAGCTTTAACGTCCCAGGAAATATTATCTTCCTGCAGAATTATTTCATTATTTTTACCTTCTGAGCATTCAGTGGTTTGGTTTCTTTTTTTTTTTTTTTTTTTTCCCCCCTGACATTCAACCCGTGCTTTTTTTTCTACTCGACTTTACCAGTCTGTTCCTGGTCTCTTTCTCTGCTTTGCATACCGGCAAGGGATAAAGCTTTGTGCCTATTTGGGGTTTTGCGAGAATCCTCAAGCTGTTGTATAATTTGCAAATGGGTTTCTGAGAGCTGAAACAGTAACTTCCTCGTCAATGAGAAGCTGCGTTACTATTTTTCCCCTGTAGTTATTCTTTATATACACACAAGCATGTTATACTGGGATTCAAATATGTGTCTCTGACCTATGTTAACTGGGAATAACTCTGTTAATATCGGAGCAGATTTTGTTCATGGAGAACTTCTATTCCACTCCTTTTTTGGGGGGGTGTGTGTTAATAAGTATGTACATACTACACAGAAAACACACGCTCGCAAATTCAATTTTGATCCAGATTTTAATTTTCAAAAAAAGCAAGTGATGTTCAGTAGCGTACAGGTCTAAACACCATTTCTGGTGTGGCAGTGTTGTTTCTTTCTTCTCTTTCTTCATTCAGGATCTGACTTGAGGGTGCCAGGGGTATGCTGTTCAGAAATATATCCAGCCTAATTTTGTTCTTATTTTTCATGCTGTAAGCGAGGAGCTATTTCACTGCTGCTAATAAAATCATATTGATAAAACTGATGTAAAATGATTTGGGGCCCATTGTAGTTTATATAGGGCTTTTGGGAACCGTGACTGTGATTCTGACTTCATTTGTGCCTTTTCTCCATTACCGTAAGTGAGCTTAGTCAAATGGAATTTCTCTTCATTTGCATTAGTGGAAATGGGACAAGAATTAGGGCTCCACAGTAATACCAATTTTACATAAAAGTGTTCTGTCTGTACGTGCATGCAAACACACATACACTCTCAGTATAATTTTTTTTTTTTTTTTGCCATCAATCTGATGTACTGGGTTATTTCCAGGTGTGCTTGTTTTTAGAAACTGTCCAAAATAATTGGTGATTCAACCGGTGTGTTTTTTAAGGCAAAAAAAAAGGTGGAAAAATTAGCATTACTCAAGATACCTGTCAAAACCACTGCTAGTGAGAGAACTTGCATTTCTTTTCATGTTATTTATTTTTAGAGGACTTTGCACTTGTATGAGTTGCTAAAGGTGCCAGATTGACAGCCCTGGAGGCTGGCTGCACTTTTTCATTAGGAAGAGAGATACGGCCCGGGCAGCAGGTGCGTGAGCCTACTTGCTGGGCTATACCCACGCGGCACGGTTCTGCCGTGAAAAAACCCTTTTTGAGGATCCAAGGGTTTCGGTCCTGTTCACTCCTTGCCTTTCCCTGAAGCGTTTTCTTCTGAGGGCACAACATAATGGTCTTGTGATGATTAGGTTTGCGCACTAAAGACTACGCAGAGACCTTTATTTGATTTCACCAAAGAGCCGTCAGATGGTGACGGCGGCTCGGGGCTTACGTAAGTCAGTAATTCTCGCCATCTGGTCAATCAGTAAATATAAGGTCACCCTGCCGTCACAGCAGTTTTGGTTTGCACTATGTCCAGTAAGCTCAGAGAATAAATGAGCTCGTGGGTCGGTTCCGTCGTTATTCTGCTACTTCTGTAAAAGCTTCAGACCTCCGTTTCTACGGAGGCTGGCAGCCTGGCTGTGACAACTGGAAAGAGCAAAGCCCAGAACAATAGGGCTTTGACTGCCAGCCATAAACTGATTCCTCATTCAAGCGAGCGCACTGAGAGCCCTTCAAAAATGCACTGCAACTAGCTGAGAATATCTTGTGATCTTGTGGCTTGGGGTTGGTTGGTTTTTTGGTGGTGGTTGTTGGGTTTTTTGCTTTTAGAATCGAGATCCGTTCCATCACATGAGTTGTATTCAGTCTTCCTGTGATTAAGTACTGTTTACTGGAGAGTATGACAGTATTAGCCCCCAAAGAGGCAATTACTGTAAATTTTAATTTTATGATCTTGTACATGAGTTGTAATTGATTTTACCCTGTATTGTGTTGCTGGATGATCATAGTAGTTTTGCTTGCTTGCTTGCTAAGTGTGTGTAATACATGCTTGCCTCTCTGGCCCACAGAGGACAGAGTTAAATTGACAAGTTCAAGTTAAAGCAGCTTATTCTTGTGGTTCTCGGGAGGCACAGTAAGCGAGCAAGAATGAGAGGAGCATTATTAATATACCATCCTGAAAAATTGGGGTTTTTTCAGGGCTCCCTTATGTGCTGTTTATTAGCATAAACTTTAGTTTCATTATATATATCCTTAATATAAATGTATGACTAAATAAGTATAATATTTCTTAAAATAATTTCCAGCAAGTTCAGATCCTTTCCATAATTAATCTGGGCTCTGAAGTTTGTTTTCCTTAGGGTTTGTTCTTGAGTTCTGATGTTGATTTTTAGATCAATATATATGTAGTCACATGAAACATTTACAGACCGGATCTAAAAGAAGCAACTACTACTTTTTGCTGGGGAAGGTGATAGGAAAATATCAAGAGGTTACACAAAGAACATGGCATGCTTGCATGGGGCAGCTGGAATTAAAAAGGGAATGTCCCAGAAAGCGAATTTCAGAACGGTGTCTTTTCAGTCTCGGGCGTCCCTTTCTTAATGAGAGGGCTTCTTGGCCACCAGGTCTACCCTTTTTGCTAGGCTATATGAAGAATAGGCTTGTTTCAGGTTTGGGTTTTTGAGCAGGGCTCTGAATAATGCTAATGAATGCTGTAATCAGTTGTAGTTATTAACTGGGGTTCTCTAACAAGAGATGGTATTTCTGAAGTTCCATTGTAAAAATGCTTCCTCCCCCCTTTGCATTTGATGACCCCAGTCCTCAGAATTGAGTGCCTGTTTGCTCTCTGGACAATTATTAGCAGAACATCATCGGGTCCCTTCTTGGGTCTTTTTGAATGATAATAGTGAGGGTTTCCTGTGACAGCATTTCTTACACAGATTGGCTCTATTCACCAACCGGGTACAGTAACAATGGGTAATTTAAAATAATTCATTTTATTGCTGCCTCCTGTAGATTTTTGACTTTCATTTCAAAGTGGTGAATCTAGAGAGCTGGAGAAGTATGTTCTGATCACTATCCTGGTGCTGTGAAAAATATGAGATTCAAATAGTCCTGCAGAGCCATCAGCAGCTGGATCAGCACAGAGCGCTCTTTTGACTTCAGTTTAAGTCATTTCAACATTTTTTAGGTGCTTTTAACTCTTTTATCACAGGTATGCCTTTTTTTTTTTTTTTTTAGCTTTGATTTCCCAGTTTCTATGTGGTCATCAATCAGGGTTTGGGATTTCAGTTCTACAGAAATATCCTCACTAACATAAGCATATTAAAACTGAGAAAACTGCATAAATTGAAGCATGATAACAGTGAATTTCTCTCCATTGGTGAGAATCCACTGTAGAACTGGATATCAGACCCAAGACTTGCAGCTCCCAATCTGCTCTGTATTATTGTTGTTTTGCTTTTATAATCCTTTCCAGTTCTTAGAGGTATGTTGCAGATGATTGCATCCTAATATATATGCCTGAAAATGAAACAAGATAGCAGCATCTTGCTGCAATAAATAGAACTGAAATTGAAAATGTAGTAGATGTATAGTAAAAGGATGATGTTTGCAAAGTGTCCGAAAACTTTTCCTCATAATCTTGATCATAAAGCTACTTTAAAATTAAATGTAGAAATAAGCTCGTGTCGGCAGTTGGGTCTATCAGATTCAGTGTTTGCCACTCAGGGAAGTGATCCAGAGGAAGTTGTCGGTTTTTCCCCCGATACATCAATCTTCGGGGTGTGCGGTAAGCATTGTATTTATTTTGGCTGCTCCCGTACCTCTTCTCTCTGAAAATATGTCACTTACTGGAGAAAAGTAAAGAACGGAGGTCGGCGCAGGGGGAATATCAACGTGCTTTTAGCAGTTTAGGTAAAAGAAAACAAGGTTTATATACACTTCTTATGCAGATATGACACTAGTCATAATCTAAAGAGTGCTCTGCGTTCATAGCAGGTCCTGACAAGGTCTCTCTTTCCTTCTTCTTCAGGTACTGGAATTTTCCTGGAAGTGGCTGGAATTTTTTCCACTTTTTTACAGGGATTGCATTTCATAATCCTGGTGGAAAAGGTGGTGGTGGTGAGGGGATTTTATTTGATTTGTCTTTTCCCTTTGCTTGAAAAACAGCACCTCCACTGATCTCCAGCAAAAAAGAGGTGGTATAATCCTGGGGCAGTATCCTAAACGGTGGCCTCTCTAGCAGCGAGTTGCGCTTAGTGATGTTGCTTTTGTCATACAGGTTTCATTAGTTATTGAGAGCTTCTGTATTTAGCACACACAGAAAAGTTATGGGGCGGTTGACTATTGTTGCCTTAATTACTGAGGAAACGAGTCTTCTGTAGCTGCGCTGTCTCTGTCAGATGAACTTGAGAATGTTTGGGCAAATTTCATGTATGTTGGATGTTCTTCTGGGAGCATATTTTTCCCCAAATGTTTTATCAGAGATCAGTTGGTTTCTGCAGCAGTAAATGTAGCTGAAGATATATCTTAGGTATAGAGGAGAGGGAGCAAACAAGTTTAATTACTTTTCAGTGACTTCAGATCTTCATATCCTAAGATTAATTTTTAATTACACAGAAAACTGTGCAACCTGTCCACACTTACAGAACAAAATGCTGCCTGGTTTGCTAAAGAAGAACAAGTTTGTCAGAAAAACTGTGATTTCATTACCTGTTATGGTATTTTCTAGCTCTCATTATTTCGGAGAGGAAAAAAAAAAGAACTCCGTAAGGATGCAGTTCAGCTGTATTTAATATCTGTATCATAGTTGTGACAATTTGTAGGAATCTCATGTTTATGGAGTATGTAGAACTGGGAACAACAACTGCAAGACCGTTCCTTTTACATTTTCAGCAGTTAGAAGCAAGAAGGATTTACTCGATCTACATCAGAAAAGTGGCTAAAACCCATTGGAAACCAATGGTTAACTCTAAGGATGCTTGTCATGTTGTGGTTTAGCCCCAGCTGGCAACTGGGACCGTGCAGCTGCTCGCTCACCCCCTGGTTTGGATGGGGGAGAGTGTTGGAAGATTAAGTGAGGAAAAAATTCATGGGTTGAGATAAAGACAGTTTAAGTAAAGCAAAAGCCGTGCATGCAAGCAAAGCAAAACAAGGAATTCATACACTGCTTCCCATGGGCAGGCAGGTGTTCAGCCGTCCCCAGGAGAGCAGGGCTCCATCATGCGTAACGGTCACTTGGAAAGACAAATGTCATCACCCCGAATGTTCCCCCACTTCCTTGTTCTTCCCCCAGCTTTATATGCTGAGCATGACATCACATGGCATGGAATGTTCCTTTGGTCGGTTGGGGTCAGCTGTCCCGGCTGTGTCTCCTCCCAGCTTTTTGTACACCCCCGACCTACTCGCTGGCGGGGCGGTGTGAGGAGCAGAAAAGACCTTGAGAGCTCAGCAACAACCAAAACCACCAGTGTGCCATCAACACCATTCTTGTTCCACGTCCAAAACACAGCACTGCACCAGCTGCCAGCAAGAAAGTCAACTCCATCCCAGCTGAAACCATGACACGTGTACTTCTTCAAGAAAGATGTGCGTGTTCTGTGTAGTAGTGCTGGAGCTTTTTGCTCAAATTATTAATTTCTGTTTTTTTTTTTTTTAGAGTCCACTGTCATGTTTACCTCAGGGCGGTATTTCAGTTGGTGCAGAGCCCTGGGGTACCTTTGGACCTGCACTGGTACTTTGGTACTTGGGGTCCATGCTTTCAGAGTGGTGCTGCAGCTCTTTCTGCCTTTTCCCAGTTTCATGTTTCTGCCATCTTGGACTTCCGAAGGGCAGACTTTAGCCTGTTTAGGAGCATAGTTGAGAGTGTCCCTTGAGAGACAGTTTTGAAGGGCAAAGGTGCCCAGGAAAGCTGGTCATACTTCAAGCAGGTAGTCTTAGAAGCACAGGAGAAGGACATCCCCATGTCTCGAAAAACAAGCCAACAGGGAAGAAGACCAGCCTGGCTAAATAGAGAGCTTTGGCTGGATCTCAAGAAAAAAAAGGAAAGCTTACATTCTCTGGAAAAAGGGATTGGCAACTTATGAAGATTACCAAGATATAAGGAAGCTATCTAGAGGGAAACCTAGAAGGGCCAAAGCTCAATCGGAATTCAGCTTGGCCACTGCAGTTAAAGATAATAATAAGAGATTCCTTCAGTATATCAATAGAAAAAGGAAGACTAGGGAAAATGTAGGCCCACTGGTGAATGAGGCAGGTGCCCTAGTGGTTATACAGAAGATACAGAGAAGGCAGAGTTACTGAATGCCTTCTTTTATTCGGTCTTCACTGCTAAAGCTGTCCCTTGCAAATCCCAAACCCTGGAGGCAAGGGGGAAGGTCTGGAGAGAGGAAGATTTTCCCTCAGTTGAGGAGGACCGGGTCAGAGACCACTTGGCCAAGCTGGACATTCACAAGTCCATGGGCACTGATGGCACGCACCCGTGAGTGCTGAGAGAGCTGGCGGATGTTATTGCTAGACCACTCTCCATTGTCTTTGAAAGGTCATGGAGAACAGGAGAGGTGCCGGGAGACTGGTGGAAGGCCAACATAACTCCAGCCTTCAGAAAAGGCAAGAAGGAGGACCCAGGGAACTAAAGACCAGTTAGTCTCACCTCTGTCCCTGGGAAGGTAATGGAGCGACTCATTCTGGATGTCATCTCCAAACATGCTGAGGAACAGGAAGTTATTGGAAGTGGTCAACACAGATTTACCAAGGGTAAATCATTCTTGACCAATCTGATAGCTTTGTGTATGATGTTATAACTGGTTGGCTGGATGAAGGGAGAGCCGTAGGTGTCATCTACCTTGACTTTAGCAAGGCTTTTGACACCATCTCCCATAACATCCTCGTTAGGAAGCTGAGGAAGTGTGGGCTAGATGAGGTGACAGTGAGGTAGATTGAAAGCTGGCTGTGTGACGGAAGTCAGAGGGTTGTGATCAGCGGCACAGACTCTAGCTGGAGGCCTGTAACCAGCGGTGTCCCCCAGGGGTCAATACTCGGTCCAGTTTTGTTCAATATATTATTTAATGACCTGGATGAGGGGACAGAGTGTATCCTCAGCAAGTTTGCTGATGATACCAAACTGGGTGGGGTGGCTGACACCCCAGAGGGCCGTGCTGCCATCCAGCGTGCCCTGGACAGGCTGGAGAGCTGGGCAGAGAAGAACCTAATGAGGTTCAACAAGAGCAAGTGCAAGGTCCTGCACCTGGGGAGGAAGAATGCAAAGCACCAGTATAGGTTAGGGGCGGACCTGCTGGGAAGTAGTTCTGAGGAGAAGGATCTGGGGGTTGTGGTAGATAGTAAATTATCCATGGCCCAGCAATGTGCCCTTGTCGCCAAAAAGGCCAATGGAATCCTGGGCTGCATAGGGAAGAGTGTGGCCAGTAGGTCGAGGGAGGTCATTCTCCCCCTCTACTCTGCACTGGTGAGGCCACAACTGGAATACTGTGTCCAGTTTTGGGCTCCCCAGTTCAAGAGGGACAGGGAACTGCTGGAGCGAGTCCAGCGAAGGGCAACTAAGATGATGAAGGGCTTGGAGCATCTCCCTTATGAGGAAAGGCTGAGAGAGCTGGGACTCTTTAGCCTGGAGAAGAGAAGGCTGAGGGGAGACCTTATTATGGCATACAAATATCTAAAGGGTGGGTTGAAGGAGGATGGAGCCAGGTTCTCTTCAGTGGTTCCCAGTGACAGGACGAGGGGCAATGGGCACAAGTTGGAACATAGGAAGTTCCATTCAAATACGTGGAAAAACTTTACGGTGAGGGTGACAGAGCACTGGCACAGGCTGCCCAGGGAGGTGGTGGAGTCCCCTTCTCTGGAGATTTTCAAGACCCGCCTGGATGCAGTCCTGAGTAATGTGCTCTGGGCAGTCCTGCTTTGGCAGGGGAGTTGGGCTAGATGATCTCTAGAGGTCCCTTCCAACTCTGAACATTCCATCATTCCGTGAATATACTGAAGACCTTCTTAGCATTCAGGAGAATAAAAAGCATAACCTAAAGTTAACGAAGTCCATGCCTGTAGAAGCAGTCATAGAAAGTGGAGCCGAGATTTTTAGCCTGAATGTTACTGTGACTCTACAGTGCTATGCATAGTTCTATAATAGCTGGCTTTGTCAATTTGTATATATATTCATCTCCTTCTTCAAATAGCGCTTGTATAAAAGTGGCATTTCTGCTGTCTGTGTAAGCTCAGCTTTATGTGCCTTCATAACACAATTAAGTTTTCTGCATTTTATTCCTGCTAGTGCTGCAAAGAGGGGCTGAGTCAGACTGTATTTCTTCTTGTGCTTCATCAGCAGAAATGTTTACCAACTTTGTAGTTATATTTTATTTGTGAAAAAGCGATGAAAGTAATGGGGTTGCACTGGTATCGGAAGGTTTAATTTGGCCCGTGTTGTTATTAGCATTGACATTGACTGAGACATATGAGCAAGAAATAATCCAGTTAGACTTCCACGGCCCAAGGCCGAGTTTTTAGGGTTGACAGGAAACAAATATACATCTTTTCACTTCTAAGCTGAGTATATTTGACCTGAAAGTCTGAGAGTTACAGTAAACCCAATTCATGGCAATGCTGGTTGTGCAGCAGAATCGTTTTTTCTCTCTCCTCATAGAGGTGATGCATAGATGTCCTCATTCAACTTCTCTCTCTTCTCCTTTGCTCTCCCTTCTCTCTTCAAGTCTCTTCTCAGTATGACTTGGGTGGAAGAAAGCATAGGTGGAGCATTCGGGTTATAAATAAATATAAAGCCATCCCATTATTCCAGTAAATTAAATTACAGATACCGTATTACTCCAGCTCCTGGCAGCGTCGAGGACTCTGGTGCCTTCACGCCATCCCCAGGATGCTGCTTCTCCGGAACAAAGCCTTCATGGCGGTCGAGCTCTAAGGGACTGTAATTCCAGTTCTCTGTTAACTCATGGGCATTCTGGCCACCCACCTATAAATTGTAGCATAGCTGATCATTAACTAACAGAAATTTATGTAAACTCATGTCCCCTACATACCTGAACAACAAAATGTTTGTAACTGTTGCTTTGACAATATGGAGAATTTTTCCTATTTACTATTTCTATACTTACCAGATTACATGTAAAAACCATAAAATCCTTTATATTATCCATAAACATAATAAAAAATGCTACACTACATAACTTTGACTTAGTCAATAATTCTAGGCTTAGCCTGAGGGGTTGAAAAGAAAATTATTCCCGTTACAAATTTTAATTATGCCATAAACTTTGGGAAATAGCTATTGATCTTCAGCATCTGGCATCAGAAATGTTGCCTGCTTTTTTTGGTTATTTAGTTTGTGAGTAGCATTGTCATATAGGATAAAAATAAGAAATGTCAGAGGAGATGAAGATGCACCATATGCAAATGAGAATATTTTGGTTTGTTTATGTACTAAAAATATTTTATTGCCGAAGAGTTTTTTGTTTCTTACCAGATTTTTTGAGCTATATCCAGAGAAATTTGCATTTGAGATGCAAGAAAGCAAATTCTAATTCTATCGAAGACCCTTTCTCACCATGGGACACTATAATGTATACAGTATTTTTTTTTTTTGTCTTAGAGGTACATTCAAAATTGCAATTCAGTTGACTTTTCCCTGTGTGAAAAAATTGCTATTCCAAGAGCCAGATGAGACAGAGGCTGGAACCTTATTTCTGTACTTTTTGCCTTGAAGCTGGGCTGGTAGGCGATGGGTCTTAGTGTAAAAATTTTAAGTCTGGCTTAAAATAGTAAAATTGATTTCTGAGCTGATAAGAAATCAGTGACAAAGCATTGCTCACAGTGAGCTCTTACTCAGATGTTGCGGAGTAGGAAGAAGAGTTTCTTAACGTGTTTGAATTCCAGAACAGCACGTAACGGGTTGCAGACAACCTTTCTAATCCTAATAAGGCCTGGAGCCAAATGTGTTGTTTCGTGGCGTATCTGCTTACGGTTCGTGAGGTTTGACCGTAGGTGAAAGAAGAGGGAGAACTGAAGTGATCCCCAAAAATAGTCATTTTAGGTGACTGGAAACACAGGCTATGTGCTCATCAAAATTTCAGTACAAGGATCCTTGTAGGCAGAATAGAATAAAACTCCCTTTCTCTTCCCCTGTGCAAAATAGTCTTTGAGGAGACGCTGCTTGGTGCCCTCCTTCTGAGGTAAATAGAGGAAGATGGTCTTTCCTATCCAGGAGAACTGGAGCTACATAGAGAAAAACGGGTTGGAGATCTTCAAAGAACTGGCCCTGGGAAGGACGATCGAGGGCAGCTCATTGCAATGGCAGAGAGTGATGGAGAAGCTCAGACTCCTGAGTAGGTGCCTGTGGGACCAAAAAGTGCTTGCTTGCTTTCCAAATGTCTACATTGTGTAAAGCAAGGAGGTGGTTTGTGTGGTCCCGAGAATTAGTGCTATTCTAGTTGGCTCAGTACAAAGATATAGTGAACTTAATCTTAGTGCCTAATGATGTATGGATGCATCTATATTAAAAGGAAGGATGTTTGTAAAGCTGTAGCGTGTGGGCGGGCTGCTCTGTAAAGGAACCTCCCAGAACACCCTTGAAAAATATTGTACTTTTCTTCCTTTTTCAGCAAGGGGTGGATGCACCTCCGTCCCTTTCTGCTTCTTAGTTTTACTTCGATTCTCACCTTTTTCTCTTCATGCACCCTGTGGTGAGCACTGATACCAAGCGGCGTCTGAAGTTTCTCAGACTTTGGGCACGTTACGGCAATGCTGTGACCTCTTATTGAATAAGTAAACTAAGCAAAACTAGGGCAAAGATGATTTCCGAGAGGCAGCTTGTAGTGGCTCTTGCCAACTCTTCGGCAGGAAATTGCTCTCTCGTAAGAGTATCTGCCAGTGGCGTATTGATGCTGGAACCCTTCTGGCTGACTTTACTCTGCCTAGCCTTGAACAAAAGGGGCAGAAAAAAATGTCATTGAGGCTTGCAGGCATTTGAGGTGGCCAAAGTGACAGGTTGCACTGCAGCAGGTAAACGGAAGCCTATTAAGAACACACAGAGACAAAATGTGTCGTGTGAGCGTGGAGTGTTTTGTAGGGATGAACCTCGGCGAGGAAGACAGCTGTGGCCGTTTCAAGGACATGGAGCAATGATGCAGTTTCTGAAGGCTTTCTATGGCAAGTTCTGACTTACATATTTTCACTTAAGACTAAATGTCTAAATCGACACGTGCATCTACATTTTCTTTACAGAGCAGGACTAAGGCAGTGTCTCTATCTGACTGCAGAGACCTCTCAGTAAACTTAGAAACACCACCCCACCTCCAATTTTGTCTTCTCTGAAGAACCCAAGTACTGCTTGAATAGTATTTTTTTTTTTTTACTGTCTGCTTTCATTTATTGAAAAAAAATTAAATGTGTGAAATTATGCATTTTTCACAGGGGCAAAATTCATTGGAATGCTCAGTTCTCTCTCCAAAAACTTACAACTGTTTTTAGACCTGCCTTGATTTTTCGCTCCTCTGCAGTTACCCTTTAGCCATTTAATTTGGGCCGTATACTCCAGAAAAGTTCTGCCATCTATGTGTTGAGCCATTTATTTTGATGACAAAGGGAAAGGGAAGCTCAATACTTTGAAAAATGTAAGCTCTGATTTTTATATACTCTACTTTTTTATATATTGTTTCTGGCTGGCAGGTCAGATTTGTACTGCTGCCATATGCAGCAACTTAAAATTCATGTTGGTGTGTCACTGCAGTTACTACACTCAAGCCGCCACACCAAAAAAACTGTTAAATGTTTTATAACAAACTGTGAAATAACCTAATCATCTGCAAAAGGTGTAAAGATTTTATATTAAAATGCAATTAACTTCTGCTTTTTTGGTTGTTTCTTTTGAACAAATTGGTTATGTAAGACACGCGATTAATTGGCTTTTGCTTTTGGAGGGAATTTGTTTGCTATAACGTGGTGTCTGCTCTGACAATAGATGACTGCCACTAAATGTGCTGATGTTTGCGTGTAGGGAGATAGGCTCCTTTCGGTAGGAAGAGAAAGAAGAAAGCGTCTGCTAAAGCGAAGTGCCGAGTTGTACTCTGAAGACTCAAAGCCAGAGATGGGCTGAGACGGAAGAGGACTTGTTTCAGTTTTTTGGTGGGATAACAGATTTTCTGTATGGGCTTGGGTTGCCCCCTTCTCTTGCTTTGTTCAAACCTTCTGCTTTGCTTTTTACCTTAGGCGCTCGTTTGAGATAAGCAGACAGATTTGAGCTCTGCAGGCACCGTGGGGTTAAAATCTGTCAATAATTCTCAAGTGCCTTTATCTCAGGGAAGGTAAATACGATAGCGGCAAGGACTGCTTACAGGTACCTTTGTGGTTTTAATTGGCTCATTTCTAACAGTAGAAGAGAGTGTTCAAACGAAATGGAAAAATCCAGTCTTCTATACAAAAGGAAACTTTCCTAAGACGTGAGTTTAGAACGTGCTGAGCTATTAAAAATCAAGAGGTAGAGTAGAACTCTTACCATGAAGGGTGGGAACAGAAAGGTTGGGAGAGAAAAGTGACGAAATGAAGAATGTGGTTGAGAAAGCCCTTCTGCCGCAGTTGCGGTGGGGTATGACGGATAGCGGCACCGGCCACCTTCCTTTGCACGGCTGGGAACCTAAAATCGGAGAGTAAGTTTCCACCTTCCCGAGGGTGTTTCTTGTTTCGAGACAGACTTTTCAACCGGCTAATTGGCTGTCCATCCAAAATGCTGTAGGCACTGTACTAATAAGAGTGTTATAAAACAGGTTTAAATGCGAGTCTTGATGTAACTGTTCCCATTACCTCCTTCCTAAGTCATGCAGCAGCCTGAGGACGGGTGTTTGGGTGAAAGAGGGATTGGCTACTTCAGTGCCCTGCGTGCAGCAGTCGGGTGAACGCTTCTCCTTTTTGCTCGTGCTGTAAAGCTCTACGTCACACTGAGTGTCTCTAAGCACCCTCCAGAGGTGACCTGGAAGCGAAGGGTTCCTTGTGTGATACTTCAGTGTTGTTTTTAATCTGCTTTATGATATTTCCAGCTCATTTTATAATGCAACAATCTGTTTGCTATGTAAAAGGAATAAAATTTTTAAAAAAATAATTGAAAGTAGAAATTTATCTGACGCAATGGTTTGATTTTTGGTAGACTAATGGAAATGCTAAGTCTTTTAAGATGTCAAACATCCTGGAAAAACAAATCTATCCCACTAAATTTACATTAATCAAATAGTTTCGCAAATACTGTCTTTCTTAAATGTGAATGCTGAGATTTGGCCTCTAAATGCAGTGTATTGGGTTTTTTTTTATTCTGCTATAACTGCATTTTGTATTTTTAAGGGTAAACTGTATCCTCCAGTGTGGGCATGGGTGTCTTAGCATCAGGAAGCAGCAGGTACTGACCTTTTGGGTCTCTTCACATCCTTCAGGGACATCACAGGGTCTATAAACCAGTCTGTCTTTTACCATTGCACTCTGCAGCTGAAGATTGGAGATTACCGGTTACATCTCTGTAAATCATGTCCAAAAGTTGCATGATTTTACATCCACAGGAGTTAATCGATCTGTGACTTGAAGTCCATCGTCTTTGGGGGCTGTGTTGTGTGTGTGGTGTATACACACGCAATGCGTGACCCTGTCCTGCCTACAGCCACTTTTCATAAATCAATAGCATGAAAAAGCGCATTGTCTGTCCGCCTTGGATATGTAATCTTATTCTTTAAATTTTGCCCTTCCCGCTGGGCACGGTGGAGGCAATCGGGTCAGTGAGGGCAGTTGTACACCACCTTGTCGTTCATGTTCTGTGGTTACACGCAGAAGGGCAGTAGTTAATTGTTTACACACTTTGACTATTGCTGAATTTGGCTTTAAAAAAATTAGGGATTAGGTTTCTTGCCTATTCAATTTGTGATTGTACTCCTAAGATAGGAATTTAGGGATATGCTTGCAGGCAATAATCATATTACTTTTCCAGCTTAGTCAAGAAACCTTTCCGGACTGGAGTCTGTGAAGGTGGAAGAGGTGGGTTTTCCTCTTTAGATCTACCAAAAAGCAAGAGAAAAATCAAATTGATTCTAAAACCAAAAGGAATCTTAGTGTCAAGATGTATATAGCCTTAGGTTATTGTCTCTGGTTTATTTTATTTATGTAATGAGGAGAGTCCATTGTAGCTTTATTTCTGTTTATTGCTTTGTCTTTAATGCAGACCAAAAGAAAACATTTTACTGACTTTAATGTCTGTGTCCCAGTTCCGCAGCATGGACGGTTACTGCTGTGCTCCCACTGAATGAGGATAAGGTCCAATAAAGCCTAGCTTTTGGCTGTTGATGAAGTCAGCTTTTGGGTTTAAGAAACTTGGATTGTTCCTTTTTTTTTTTTTTTTTTTTTTTTTTTTTTCTTGAAGTTTGGTGTCAGCTGCAGTTATTTGAGCTGGATTGAATCTTTTAGTGCAATTATGGGAAAACTAAAAGATGCAGGAAAGAAAAATCACCTTCATATTTCTAAAGTGAATTTTTAGAAAAACAAAATTAAATGGGTTTTGTGTTGTCTCAGAAACAGATGTTTGTTTAAACCCAATCATGAACTCATACTTGGATTTAATTTATTGTTTAATTTTGTACGAGTCTTTTGTAAGTGAACTGCCTCAGGAATCAACGAATAGGAGTTTGCTATATACTGAAGACTTGGAATGGAGGTTCTTTCAGCGGAGTTAAACATCCCAGGAAAAGAAACAAAATTGCTGCTGAAGCAGGCTCGTGTATATAGGTATTTGTCAGGGTTTAAAAGATGTGCTGTGAAATGAAGTTAGCGCATCTCCAGTTAAGTCTGAAGAACTGAGTTTGTTCTGAATCAGCTCTCAATCTTCAAAACTCAGACTTCTAAAAAGTGTTTTTTTTTTTTTGTGTTGCTTTTTTGGCTGTGGGGATGCGTGGCCTTGGCTGTGTTCAGTAGTTTCATGTGCACTGCATCGGAGTGCAGACAGGTCCTAAGCGGAGGCGATGAGATGCAGCTGCTGTCTTTACATTATTTTTGACCAGATGTGAAATAGGCCCACGGAAGTTTCAGGACGGTCATTTTGGTTTTCTGTATGGAAACGCTTACCTGATACGCACGCACAAGCGTTCGAGAATGGGGTTTTGAACCAAAGCCAAGCTTTAAAACTTTTCCTGAATTGCGGTCATATACTTTAACAGATTATAGGCATAAGAAGTACACAAATACATGCATTTTTACTAAATCTGTTTGTCCAGATTGTCCTACCTGTCATAGATGGTTTGACTTCTTCTTCATAAAGACTGCAGAAAAGTTGTCTGCATTTCATTTAATTCACTTGATCTTGCGTATTTTCCCTGTTCGGAATTGGAAGAGGTAGCACCCAGTCCAGCCAGTGAGCCATGTCTGGCTTTTCAGGGAAGCAAAAACCGAAATAAGTAATATTCTGGCTATTTCAGTCCTATAAATAAATAAATAAATACTAATTTTAGGTCTGGAACATTATTTTGAAATAGACAAATTACAGCTGATTGTATATGAAAAAAAAAAGTAAAATTCATCCTGTTAGCGTGCTTCTGTTTCACAGACCGTTTTTAGCAAACTTTTTTTCTTGTTTTCTGTTTTTGATGGCATTTTATGGGCTAAAAAGTTATAATTGGCTATATTTTTCATTTTTTGTTAGTTGGTTTTATTTCTGTATTTGTTTTGGGAAGTTAGCGTTTAGGTCTTTGAATATGCACATCTGTTGTAAAGATGGAAAGCTGATAGAGGCATGATTGCTTACTGTAATAGGAGAAAATTAAAATCCTATATTCCATGGAATAGAATAGGAGCAGAATGCTGAGATAGGGCGTTTGAAAAAGCAGCATTTTAAATGTTACTGGATTGTTCACTTATCATTTGTAAACCCTGTAACTGTGAGGCATTTCAGCCGTTTTAAATTACTAGGGTATAAATGTTTAAATTATGCCATGTATAAAGATAACCATTTCTATTATGCTTCAAAATTTGAAGATCATCAGTAACTTCCTATTCTTCATAAAGTTCAATTTCATGCAAGAGTAACTGATGTTTTCAGATGCAGTCAGTGATGCTGTGGTTTCTGCAGCTCTTTCAGTTGGTAAGGGAGAAGAAATCAAAGATAAATAATTTTGAATAGTGTATGGTTGATTTACTGAGGCCACTATGACAGTCTATCCCATATCATTTTATTAAACCCGAGCGGTATCATATTAGTCATTTTATGTATCATCATAATTGTATAATTATTGTATTTTATATGCCCAAGTTTGTTCCCATTAGCTTTTAGTCTTAAATCATTAAAGGCAGATTCTAAATTCCATGTGAATTTTCTTTCTTAATGAGGTCAGTCTTTACGAAAAGCTCCTGTAGATTTTGACTTCACCCATTATTAAAGTTTCCATTCTCAAGTCAAAACTCAATATTTCTAAATAGTTTGTTGTCTTTGTATAATTAACTGAAATTAGGACGTAGTGAAAATGTGTTTTTAACTATTTTAATAGTTCCATTTGAAATTATTTTCTTCTTTCCCATAATGAATCAAATTGGTAATGATTCTTCTTGCTTACTAATTTGCATTGTTGTCTGGCTGCCTTGCATTTAATCAGCAAGAGTAAACTGTTAATACATCACCAGGAATCCGTCAGGAGGATCTATGTAGCACTGCGACTGCTGACAGGGTACGGAAATTCGTTGGAAATGACGGGCTCAGTCCGCTGGGATTTCATCTCTTGTCAGCAACACAGTGACTGGCATCTCAAAATCTTCAAGGAGAAGCTGCGGTAACCCAGCACTGGTATGGGGCGTTGTGCTTATCTAGAGAACCCCCCGCTTTCTGGCTGGATTAGCATGCTCTTCTTATTTTGCTGCCTAGCGCTAACCAGCAGAAATATGTTTGGTTTGGTAGTAGCGGTTTTCAGAAGTGTCTGGCTTTGTACTGGTGGTGGTTTACGTTTCATCTATTCACAGAAGGCTGTGAGCTGAGTCAAACTACTCTGCACGGTGAACTGCAAAATAGTAGTTTTCAGCTAGTTCTGATAAAAAAACCAACCAACCAACCAAACAAAAAACCCCTCAAATGGCGATCGGACGCTTATTTCCTTTGGTAAGACCTTGCTACTTAAAAAAAAAATTACAGCTGTTTGGTGTTATGTATTCGGCAAAATATTAACCATGATATTATATCCTTCCAACTTCCTTGCTGTGCTTATATTGCCAAAGATGCTTAAGCATTAATAAGGATTCATGCCTTGAAAAAAATATAACATGGTAAGATTTTTTGGTAGAAGCCCAGAGATTATTGATGTTAGAGGGGTGGTTAGTCCCTCTAGATCTTGGATATGTTAGATATTAGATATCCAGTAAGAGGGATGGTTCGGTCTTCAGTTGGTCACAGTAATGAAATCCAAATGTAAAACAATAATTGTTCATTAATTTCAAAAAAACTAATCAAAAAGTTCTAGGAGAAAAAACAATAAAGTGATTTTTTTTTTTCCTAGAGTAGAGATTCCCACCCTCTGAATGCATTTCTGATGGATGGAAGGCTTGATGAATGTGGAAATAAGAGAACAAATAAGTCTTACTCATAATTCTTTTTTTGCTGCTTAAAATGATGGTAACCATGATTTCTGTGTGATTGTGTGTCATTTGCTGTCCAATTGGGCTCTTATATCTGTGAACTATGCTAAATTATAAATATTTGGAATAGTCTGAAGTTTCCAAGTTGTTCAATACTACAAAAAGGAAGAATTATTAAGAGATGCTCATACTTGTTTTGGTTTGGTTTTTTTGTTTGTTTTTTTTTGTTTGTTTGTTTGTTTGTTTGTTTTTGTTTTTTTTTTTTCTTTTAACTACTTCTAGTGCCAAAACAAATCTTTAGTTTTCAATTGGAAAATGGAATACTTGGGGGAAAAAAGATTGTAGTGTTCAAATGATATGATAAACTCCATCCCTATTTGCCCGTACCAGGTCTCTTTGCCTCTCACACCACAAATAAAGAAAGAAATTTGAGTGTTTTCACCCATCTGGTTATACTCTTAACTAATTTTTAGACAATGGTAGCATAGGAAGAAAAATAACTCCTTTGGTATTTCCAGTGTTGTACCTATTCCAAAAATAGTAAGTTTTACTCTTGGATAAGTTTTTTTTTTTGTTTTTTTGTTTTTTTGTTTTTTTTTGCATTTGTCAGTAGCAGATCCTTAATGTTATTTTATGTTTGAAATATATTTATTAAATCTATGTGGTAGGGATGTTGTTCTGCCCTTTGTTTCCTAACTTTTGAGCCAGGGTGGCTGTGTGTTGTGTTAGAGGGGAGGGAAGAGAGAGAGGGCTTTGTCAAGGAAGAGCCAGAAACTTCATAACCCGATTATAAAAATGATTATTGTACACTGCCTGCATTAGGAAAGCGTTAAACACTCATTAGGGCTCTGAAGTGTTAGCCATTATGAACCTGGCTGCAGTTGGCATACAACTTTTATCTTGTGAGATTTGCTTTGATGCAGTAATAAAAGTGTAAGTTAGAAATGGGAAGATCGTAGGAGCAAAAATAACAACAACAAAGAAGTCAGTATTTTATCATCCTCTGCCAGAGCAAAATATTTTTTTTTTGCTCTCTTTCCCTAAAGAAACAGAAAGGTAATACTACCCAAGACACTTTTTTAAGTGCTCGTGGAAGAAATTATACCATAGGGACTCAACCTGCAGCTACAGCTCAGAGCTGATGTGATGCCATATCTGAAAGTGGTGAAGCGACACTGATTTGCAGCTGAGTGGCCGTGTCTGCGGGAAGGACAGGTACGTCATCTAAAGGATTCTTTTTGCTCAACCTGGAGCCTGCAGTAACCCACCTGGATCCCAACTGGAATGAGTCGATCTGCTGTCATGTTAGTAATTCATCAGTGTGTTCAGGCCCCGAAACTGTGCTCCGCTGGGTCCATGCAGAATCCAGTAGTTGCCGTATCTCGCAGGTTGTTGCACGTCTGCAATTCTGTAATGGAACCATTCCCGTCTGTTACAGTGAAATCCCTTTTCTAATCCTTCTCTGATATTTTTTTTTTTTTTTTTTCCTGGAGTTATATTTTCAATTGAATGTTAGATTAATACAGCTTCTGTCAGTGTACTGTTAAATAGTAAACCATTTTATGTTACTTTAACAATGCGGTAATCTATTAAGGCTCCTAAAATGTAGTCAGGGCTAACCTACCTGTTGCAGATGTAAAGTTACCTCAAACTCCAGCATCTCTAGACTGTTCCTGTTCTAATGCCTTTCTGACTGTTCAAAGGTCATCATGGGTTGTTCCTCTCTTGAGAAATGCGCTGTGTGCTGGGTACACAACATTACATGGAGTTTTATTCAGGAGGTGCTGATAACAGACTTGATTTGCCGGTTTGCTTGATGCTAGATCATGTTTCCTGCTTTGCAGGCTGTTCAGTGTAGAAATTGGTCTAATTTCCTTCAATTTAAATGTTAATGATCCTCTTTTTCTTGAAGCAAAGGGAAACATGCCCAATCACTCTGAAAATAAAGATTTATTCTCCTGACAATCCTAGTAATAACTTTGTCTAAGAATCTCCTTTAAATACTTGTTTTGCTGTTTGGCATTGAACTATTTCTTACGTAGACAACTTTGCAAAGGTTGGACCAGAAGTTAAAATTTCAGACTCAATCTGACAGTATATGCACTTATTTGAAGCCAGTAAAATGAATAACCATTGTTTACTTTTGCTGTTGTCGGGTTTGTACTAGCTCAAGGCTTGTGGAAGCTTCCAAGTGCTGTAGGAATTTGGGGGGCGGAATTGTCAGTATTTTATCAACCTTGCAATGAGGTTTTATCATATGCTTTATTTTGAAAGCTTTGGCTTCATATATTTGTAGAATGGCACGTTCTAGAACCCTTGTTTAAATTATGTGCTGAGTTTGCTTAAAACTCATGTGCTACCGTAATAGCAAGCATTAGAATGAAGCAGAATCAGGGATACATGGTATATAGGAAATATATATTTATTTAGAATAGAGCAGAATAGGGTAGAGGTTGTATATAATAAATATGTATTTATTTAGCATGGAGCAGAATCAGGTACGCGTGGTGCAAGCTAATGGGTGTAGAAGAAGGTGGCGGTAGGTGTCCAGCTGGCCGTGCGCGGGGACCCTGGCCGTGATGGCGCTCTCCCCCGGTGACGGCAGCGCGGTGCCTGCGGGCAGGGCTCCTGCGGCGATGCCACTCGCGAGCCCGATGGGGTTGAAAGCAATGCCAGCAAACCGCCAGTGTGAAAACCCGACAGGGGCCTGCAGATTACTATGTTCTGTCGCGCCGTGAGCAAGAGAGATAGATTTTGACCATTTTCCTGAATTGTTGTGATTACCAGGCTCTGTCGAGTGCGTTATAACAACGCGCAGTTGCAAAGCTGGCGCTGGAGGGGAATGCTAATGGGCACCAGTGATGTTTTAAAAACTTGAGAGCAGGTCAAACTTGATATTTCCATTAAAGGAATCACGGAATCACGGAATTTTCAGAGTTGGAAGGGACCTCTAGAGATCATCTAGTCCCACTCCCCTGCCAAAGCAGGACTGCCCAGAGCACATTACTCAGGACTGCATCCAGGCGGGTCTTGAAAATCTCCAGGGAAGGGGACTCCACCACCTCCCTGGGCAGCCTGTGCCAGTGCTCTGTCACCTGAACCGTAAAGAAGTTTTTCCGTGTATTTGAACGGAACTTCCTGTGTTCCAACTTGTGCCCATTGCCCCTCGTCCTGTCACTGGGAACCATTGAAAAGAGCCCGGCTCCATCCTCCTTCAACCCACCCTTTAGATTCTTGTAAGCATTCATAAGGTCTCCCCTCAGCCTTCTCTTCTCCAGGCTAAAGAGTCCCAGCTCTCTCAGCCTTTCCTCATAAGGCAGATGCTCCAAGCCCTTCATCATCTTAGTTGCCCTTCGCTGGACTCGCTCGTTGTTGAGAAATTAACTATTTGGTTCTTTAAAGCATTTACAAAAGTGCTAATTTTCTATTTCAAATGTTTGTTGGTGCCTCCTCTCTTTCTTCCTTTTCTCCTCTCTGTCCTGGCTCCCTGGGAAAGGGGTGAGGGTCGGCTTGCTGTCTTCAGCAGTACGTGCCCAGCAGCCATCTCCTCTTGTCACATTCCTGCGGCGAACGGGAAAGACATACCCTACACATCCAGGAATCGTGAGGGCTATAATTAGATGAATGTAAATACAAACGCAAGTGATTTGCCCTGTCAGGGTGCTCCTACACCTTCCACGCGTTTCCACGTGGAGCTTGAGAATCTCTCGTGATTTACATTGAAACTGCGTGTGTTTTGCAAGGCCAAGGGGAGTTTTGCCCTCTGTTCCTCAGTCTGGTAAAGTGCCGTAATGGTTTGTGAAGTTCAGTCATTTGAAGTTGCTTTCTAGTTCTTCGTTAAACAGGCAGGTGTCTACCACCTTGTATACAGTAGTGTAAAGAAAGTTGCTGGCTCCAAGTAGAGTGAAAGGGGATATTGCAGAAAATCCTATGTGCATTCTGAACCGAAGAAAACACATCTGCTTTCTTTTAAAATGGAAGTACTGTTTCTGTATATGATGGCAGCCAGGGCTGCCATTAATTTTTATTTTGTTGTTCAAATATTCTTTATAGGCAAAGGTGCAAAAACAATCACCACATTTGCTGCTTTGGAATATAATTTATTGGCTTTGGATTAGGTGTCTTAATTGCTTTATTGCTATATTTTGGATTTGAGTAAATGTCTCTTCGTTTTTGTGGCATTCCAAGCATGATTAATACCAGCAAAAAATATTGAAGTCATTAGCCTTCAGTGTTCAATATTTTTCTTTTTTTGTCAAGATGGAAGAATGTGTCAATAAGAAAACAATTTTAATTTCAAAAGAGTGCTCATAAATATGTAGAAATTAAAAAGCAATGAATTGTTTTTATGAATTCTAATGGATGGTATGGTGCAGCATTATGCAAAGGAAATGAATGGCATAAATTACAGCAGTATATTAATTCATATCATTTTCCTGTAACTCATTTCATGTGTGTTAGTCACATCTGTGTGCAAGCTCGACAAGTTGTTGTCGCACACATTGTGAATCTTTTCCCACAACACTGAAACTCTTCCGTTGCTAAACTGGGGTATGGGAGCATTTTTAATAGTGCCAACCAAAGCTGTAGCACTGTTTCAGAGAGGCTGCGGAGGGGAGGTTTGCTCTGTCTGCTGGAGACAACGTAAGAGAAAGGATGCAACGAGAAGCGCTGAGGCTTTTTTATGCTCTATTGGCATTGCTGTGGTTTCCTACTACCTTTTAACTACATGAAATTTTTCACTAAGTTAAACCTTAATATGGAAAGTAACCAAGTAACTGTGTACGTTCCATTCTATGTCTCCCCTGTTGAAAGGGACCTAAGTAAAGGATTATTTGACAAAGTGGTATTATTGCTTTATATAGTTATTTATTTTACATCAGTAGTAGGAACAGAGCGTTGTATGTGGTCGCAGAGTGAATTAATGGATGATGACAGGAAGCGTATTACACAATTTGTAAGAGACATCAGTAGATGGGAATTTTGTTTCTTCCTCTAAAATCTATGATCAGAGCGAATTGTGGTGTTCAAGGACAGAACAGGACAGTGGGTATAGGCAGGCCTGTATTTAAGATGGAAAGGTCAGAGTTAGATCTGTTAAAAAAAATTTATAAACCATCATTCAAGTGTCGCTGTGGTTTCAGAAATAGTCAAAAGGCTGCAGAAAGACCTGTGTGCTGAGCTGCGGAGGTAATTGTTACTGGGCAGCTTCAATGGCTTGCTTTGGCAGTACAGAAAAAAACAGGTTCAAAGCAGAGTCATGCTGAGCTTCAGACAGATAGGTGCTCGTAGGGGAGAAGGTAGAAAGCACTGTAAGTAGCAACGAGGCGGTGACTTAAAGCTAGCAGAGGTGTTTTCAACCTGGCAACTGCAGACTCACAGAGGCGGCCGACTCTTCTGAAGATCCGCGAGGGTAATGAAGAAAACCCAAACTTGTGTCAGCTGGCCTAAATCTGCTATACGGGAATCTGAACTGGCAGGAGAAAACTTCGAGGGTCAATAAACTGGAAAAGCTGTGTTAGAACTTAAGTGCCCAGACCCATCCTTAGTTAGATTTGCTAGAAGATTAATTACTAATAGCTGATTGGATGCTAGATTTCTTCCCTATCAACATTTTAATTACCTGCAATTAAAATTTTAAGTTTGGATTGCGCTTTGTGCAGGTGGATTCCTACAAAGTTTTATTGCTTCTAAATGATGATGTGCTTTTTTTTTTTTTTTTTGATTAAAAATTTAACTTCATTTTAAAAAGAAAGACTGGAAAAATTCTCTGTCCAGCTGCTTATTTTAGTCATCTTTAATGGGAAAATTAGCCTTTGAAAGGGATCTAAATTTTGCAAAAAGCAGAACCTAGATTCTCTAGTGTATTCAGATATGCACAAATGGGCACTGGAGAGCAGGTAGCTGCAAATCAAACATCATGTCACAGCTATAAAAGGATATCACACAGATGTTGTACAAGACATTTTTGGAAGTTATTTCATTAAAGTATTAACTCAAGACAGTATTTGAGCTCAGTCCTAATTTCAAAGGTGGTTAAAATAATTTATTAGATATTGAGTCTAAGCACTGATCTATGGATTTAAATCAGTAACTTGCTGAAATCGGAAGACTCAGCAAGTTCACTAACTTCAGCCATCCCTAAAGATAAACCTTTATAGTTTTTTCACTGCTCTAAGAAAATACCAATCTGTGATTTTCTGTTGACGCAAGTAAAACAGAAATATGTCCCCACATCTATTCCTTTTGAAGAAAAAACCCTATTCATTTCCCTCCTGTCCACCCTGTGCAATGCAGAATTAGGGAGCAACACATGACCGTTCCAAGAAGTGGAAGCCCTGTCTAGATGTGAGGCTGGTTCATCTTGCAGCAGGCAGTGCGAAGATACCGGGTTACTCAATGTTTGTGTACGTGTCTCCACATCATTTCACCTTACGTGATGTTAACATGCCATTCAAAACAAACTTATTTCAATTAAATGCAAATTTATGTAGTGCAGGAAGCAGTGGCACCAAGAGCGACGCTGGTACATAACCAACTTTGCAGTTGGTTTTCCATTTTCCAGGTGTAATTATTCTTTCTTCTAAATATGTGCATGGAAAGAAAATGTCTTCCACTTTAGAAAAACTTTCAGTATTCTGTTGATTTGCCATTTAAAAATAGGTATGTTTTCATTTTAATGTCCATTGAGCAAGGACGCTTTGAAGCCAGTGGCCTAAAGGCATTTGATTCTTGCAGCAATTTTCAGGTATTTCATTGATTCCTGACTTTTTTTTTTTTTTTTTTTTGAGCTGCACATTCTCTAGTATATCTCCCACCCAGATTCCAGCTAGCTCTTTATATCAAAACCGGTCTTCCTCCTTGTCCTCTTAATTTCCTGTATGCAAATTGTAACTTGTAGAAGAATAACAAACATACAGAAAAGTCAAATAAAACAAATCTACAAAGAAAATCTGTTCATAAATGGAAAACTTAAATAGACTTTAGAAAAGAGACTGTTATTTTCGTTACACTTGTGCCTATTTTTGTGTTTCCTGAAATGGCTAGAACTAATATCAAAGATTACATGCAGTATCAGTAGGCTTGTGGGGTTTGTTTTTAGAAAAGAAAAAGCTCTGCAGCTTGGAGATAAAATGTAATGTAGTAGTTGCTAAGGTAACTGCATGTTTTTGTGAATAGTGGAACAAATTAGGTGAGCAAAACATCTGTAAATTGTCAATACGTAGGTTAGAGTTGCCCTTAAGCTGCAGAAATTAACCTCTTCGGACCTGCCAGCGAAGCCAGGGAGCGTGGAGGAGGAGTGGTCGTGCCGAGCTTCCTCCTGGGAAGCGGCGGTCAGCTGTGGCGGTGGTGGGTCTTCCAAGGGCTCGTGAGCCGGGACGAGTCCAGCTTGTGTGTGAGCCTGAAAACCGTGTGCCTTTGCTTTGTCCGGAGCAATAGAGCGGGTTTGTTTGCCTGCTGCGTTCAGTGTGCTAGTCTTATCCTCTGCCTGTAGCAGCGGCTGGTCTGTGGCTCAAGGGATAGTTCTGGAGAAAGATGAGCCAAGTGGTACTGTTCCAAAGGATGGGCCCCCGCATCCTTGCCATACCTGGCTGCGTGAGGAGTGGTGCGTGCCTGGAGTCCTGCGCCAGGGGTGGCCGCTTCTCATTTTCAGCTTATACTGGGGGTGGTTCTTGGTCTTGTGTGCTTCTAAAAAAAAGAAATACAGACTCCGTCCCCTGGGCAGTCAGGAGGCCGAGCATCTCCCACCTCCATACATCCAGTACTCCTCTGAGAACACACCGTAGCTGAGTGCCTGCACAGTTACCTTGGCTTAACCTCACACTTTGACAGCTGGAAGTAGATGAAGCCTAGGCATTAATGTCAGCTGCTTTCTGGCCGTAACCAGCTCTTTGCCAACTGCTGGTCACCAGTAGGACATGTTTCGAAAAGGTCTGAAACATAAATTTTACAGGATGAAAGCCTGATGCTGTTATGTGATTACTTTCAAGAGTGTTGGTCTGGAACTCCAGTGAAAATCTGGCCTGTATCTACAAAGAGGTAGATATGATTTTATTTGGGAGGAGAAGCTTGTTGAATTTCTTCTGGCACACCAGAGGCTAAATACTAAAAATGAGAGCAGTAAGAACAGCAAATACCTTAACGGTTCTAAATCCTTTAACAATAAAAATGATTGGCCTCATTGCCATTCAGAGCAGGGATTATTTTCCAGAAGAAAGTCAAAAAGTCCAGGTATGTCTAAAACTTGATTATTTTTTTTTGTGCCCTTATTTCTGAGCGTCCACCTCTGGGCTTAAAAAAGATCTTTGTTTTCTACCCTTGACACGTCTGCCTCGACTTCTGCAAATTGAACCGAAGGTGTCTCGATAAGCACGTAAGCTGCAGTCATTTGAGTTTTGCTGAATGCAGAGAGCCGGCGGTTCATAAGTAGATAATTAGTACAGGGATGAGGCCTTTTTCCGTCTCAGTCTCTTGTGGTTAGTTGTCCAAACTGCAAAATCGTCTGAGCTCGGCATGCCGTAGCAGGATTAGCAGTTTCTCTGTAAGACAGGAGCAGAGACCTTACGGGGTCAGGGTAATTTGGAATGGGAAGGCAAACTTCTGTAGGATTAGTTGCCAGTGTTAGTCTTACACAGGAATAAACTTCATTATCCTTATCTGGGGTGGGGGGAAGCACCTGAGTGTTGTGAGCTACGTCTTCCTCACCCTATAAGGGACATTCTAACGCGTGCCCATAGGCACGAAGCTACCGGCTTGGGAGAAGGGAGGTACAGAGGGAGCTCTGTGGGCAGTTTTGTCAAGGCCTACGTTCACTGAAGGTCAACCAGACAGATCTGATGTTCCAGTGCTGGAAGCTCCGGCTGACTTGTTTCCTCTCATCACTACAGGTTTTGAAGGAGCTGTAGCTCCTGCACCAAAGACAGCCCCACGGCTCGTCAGGTGAAACAGCTTTTGTGTGAGTCGTGCTCTGAACTTCTCAGGAGCCATCACTGTTCCTGACAGTGGGGCCAGTAGGGACCAGTAGAGCTGCACCTATTTTGGGTTTAGCTTTAGCCCAGCTGGAACACACAACATCTTTATTCAATAGTTCTTCATTATGTACTTACCAATTAGTCATGAATAACCAGTTGTAGAATTTGGTTTGGTTTGTTGCAGTTTTGAATTGCGGTTGCAAAGATAAATGCAGTTTTTAATTTTCCATTTCTTTTATTTTTTTTTCTCTAGGAAACACCCACAATTGCTGTTACTGAATAATTTCAGTGAGGGATTTTTTTAAGCATGTGAAAACTTTGACTATTAGGTTTTGTATTTAATAGTGCAAAGTGACCTTCCCTAATAAGACTTTGTACTGTAGGACATTAAACTGTTTGTTGAATCTGCCTAATTAATTCAGGAATTAAGAATAAATAAAAAATGAACTTTGAATTGGGAAATAAGGCACAGAGAGGACAACATGGGATTTGGGTTTGCTGGTCGGTACACAGGATCAAAAATATTCTGCAGCGTACATCTCCACAGACAGGAAGAAATATATTTTAAAATTAGGCAGGTAGCACTTCATGCAGGAATATTTGGTCTTTAAGTGTAGACTATCCAGATGAAAGAAATCTATTTGTCCCAGCTCGTAAATCTTCTCCATTTCATTCCTTCTAGCTCAGTGATTACTAGAATCTCATTTTGGAGACACTTTCAAATCCAACCACCTGTGCTCCGAATTGGACCATGGGATTCTTAAAGATTTTATAGAAGCAACAATTACGTTTGTCTGACATTGCTTGCAGCCATTCCCATGTTGTTTTCCAGTTCACCCAACCAACTTTTCGTGTCTCTTCAAGCTAGTTGCAATCAGGATTGCTTTTTACAGTGAGTTTTGAGACAGTATAAGAAGGAATAAGTTATCAGTGTGGGGCCTTGTGCAGCCCCATCAATTTTCATCCTCACTTTCTCAAAAGTGAGAAGAGGAGATGCTGAGAGCTCTCCCACGGAGGGTAGGACTTTGGGTATTATGTTAAAAATACAGGCAGATAAAGAAACAAACCCCAGCTTCCTGTGGCTCTCACGTTTTGTTATTTTAGGTGGGAAATGCTTATTATGTACACTTCAAAATTGCGCATCCCATATCTGTGCTTTGTAGTGTACACTTCCAAATAGCACGATCAGAGTGGAGTGATAAACATATTCATAAAATATGGATCTTTATAAATATATTAGTGTTTGCTTTCTCTTTTAAAAGACATTTATCTGGAGAATTGACTTTCCTAACATCCCTCTTCTCCCAGTGCGAACATTGATTTATCCTCTGTAGGCTTCCTTTAACAGCAATGGTTTTCTTACTTTTCAGTCCCTACTTTGCTAACTCCAGTTGTTTTGCTGTTAAGAATTCCTCAGTTTCCTTCTGGAGATCTCTTAATTAAAATCCATGAGCCTTTAATTATTCTACAATTCCAGCAAGGTCTCTTGAGAAGGTAAATCCTGTCAGTTCACGGCAAATGTTGACACCTGCGTAATTTCTACCGTCTCTTGGATGAACGGCGACTATTTCTCAGAAGAATAATCTCAAAGCTTTCTTGGAAAACTGTTCTTGTTATTGGCCTCTAACAAGGAAGATCCACACTGTTAATAGCTGTCAATCTGAAATGCATTTGGCGCCAATCCGTAAAACGCACTTTTGGCCTATTAAACAGAATGTATGACTTTATATATAAACCCCCCCGTCTGTAGATGGCAAGAATTATTCAGAAGCTCAGACCTAAAAGCTAAAACTAAACTAAGAATTTTCTTTTTTTCTTTTAAGAACTTTCTTTTTTCCTTTTTTACTATGAAGTAAAGTCTGTTTGCTATCTCTCAGTGGGAGAAGTCTAGTAGTTGATTAAACACTGGCGTTTAGACATGGTAGCTAAAAACAATATCCTGTTTTTCATCTACTTTGTCAGTATTTCAGTAATCTAGTGGACCAAAGAAAAGACAGGTAGAGCAAACCCACTGCCACTGAAAGCGTAGCAGAACAATCTTAGGCTGTGCTGATAAAAATGAAATATGTGGGTGGTCGGAAAGGGAGGGTGTTTCAGTGCCTGATGACAACGGGCTGCGATAGCCAAGAGAAGAAGAAAGAGTGACTGAGGTGTGTATCCCTCCGCGTTGTAGGCAGTTCCTTAAACTGCAAGAAAAGGGTTGGCTCTCTCTCTGGTTTGTTTTCCATTGTAGGCAGGTCGCAACTCCTGAACTGTCTCGAGACTTTTTAGATCAGGCAGATTTTTTTGCTTGTAGACAATAAAAAAGGAAAAGGAAAAAACAAAATCATCCCGATAACCAGAGACATGGTAATGGTACCGGCAAATGGAAAAGATATCAATTGTAAGAGAATCAGGCAAGTAGTTGTGTATTTAAAACACAATGACGATCGTGGCTGGTTTTGACAAACAGGAAAAATAAGTACAAGAGACAGTTTGTGTTGCCAAAAACTGGAACAAAGCCTGGAGAAAAAAAAAAAACAAAACGCATTACATTTGTTTCTGAAACTCATAACAACGATGATAGTTATAAGGGGTTTTGCTGCAGCGATAAATGTATGGTGGATCTTATACGTTTGTCCCGGGCATTCATCTGGTTGAATATTGCAAATGTCACTCAAATGTGCTTCTAATGTGTGTTACTTTGTTACAATGGGAAAGTGAAGTTTTTTCTGTACAGATCCCTAGAAAAGCAGTGTGGTATATCATGTGGTTGTTACAATTAAGAATGCGATACAGGAGCAAGAAGTGCTTTATAATATGGGAGGTGGGCAGGATTTCAGAGGATTTAACAGTAACTGTGTCATTTCATACTAAACTATAAAAGTAGTATTTTCTTACAAAATTACTGTTTTAGATGGTGCCATAGTGTTTTTGAAGGGTGAAGCATGGAGAAAGTTGAATATGTGTTTGAATATAATGTACTGCAAAATGGATGCTATCGATGCTGGTGAGTTTTGGATGAAAGTGCATAGGCTGCTGCTCTTTTCTCTTCATAAGGAGGTTCACAGGCATTAAAAGCAAGGACATGTTCTGTTTCTGGAGTGATATTAATAAAGTACAATGCATTCCCTGTAATAATCAGAACTTTGGAATAATTTGGTAGCACTGATTTATTTACAGACTGGTATTCTCAGTCAGAGATATATTTCGGAGATATATTTAAAAACAGTCAGACGACTTGTGCTAATAATAACTACGTAACTGAAATCATTGTCTAGAAGATGTAAATGTTTGAAAACAGGGGTTGGCTTTCTTGCTTACCATGCCTTACAAATTTGGAACCGAGAACCTGAAGCTGCTTTCAGGTTAATGTGTGCTGTGAATGCAACAGTCGAGTGAGAATAAGCTCTCGTAGACTGATCGGTATTGGGGGCACGTTTTGAAGATTTGTGATGCAAATATGTAGAGTGTGAGGTCGAGATTAGAATCAAACTGATGACTAAAAGGCTAAAAGCTGAGATAACATAGATCTGAAGGATCATGAAGCTACTGTCTTAGAGGGCTTGTTTCTGTGTATAGTCCGGGGATAGGTGAGACCCCACCTGGAGTACTGTGTCCAGCTCTGGGGCCCCCAGCATAAGGATAATGGACCTGTTGGAGCGAGTCCAGAGGAGGGCCACGAGGATTATCAGAGGGCTGGAGCACCTCTCCTATGAAGACAGCCTGAGAGAGTTGGGGTTGTTCAGCCTGGAGAAGAAGAGAAGGCTCTGGGGAGACCTTATAGCCCTTTCCAGTCCCTAAAGGGGCATACAGGAACGCTGGGGAGGGACTCTTGATCAGGGAGCGTAGTGACAGGTTGAAGGGTAATGGTTTTAAACTGAAGGGGTGTAGACTTAGATTAGATATCAGGAAGAAATTCTTCACTTCAAGGGTAGTGAGACACTGGAAGAAGCTGCCCAGGGAGGTTGTGACTGCCCCATCCCTGGAGATGTTCAAGGCCAGGTTGGATGGGGCTTTGAGCAACCAGGTCTAGTGGGAGGTGCTCCTGCCCTTGGAAGGGTGTTGGAACTAGATGATCTTTAAGGTCCCTTCCAACTCTAACCATTTTATGATTTTAATACTGTTCTCATACTCTGAGTCACTAGCTGAAAAGCTGAAAACGTAGAGCTGAATGTAGAGCAGAACAGGACTGCAAGGCCTTTGGGAGGACGGGGTGCCAGCTTTAAGATGTAATCATGGTGCTACTTGTGTTAATGTCGGTATATTGCTAATATTGAGGGGTGTGCACCAAGTTCAGAGAGGTTTTGGTCAATAATAGAGGCCCAAGAAATGTGATGGGCAGAGAGTATTAACCGTTAGGATATCTAGCACGTACACTTAATGAACTATCAATATGGTTGTACAAAGGGAATGGCTTTTTTTAAAGAAGAATTGCTATGGCTGATAGTTTAAAGGTGAAACTTTTTAATGTAAAAGGATATATCATTTAAAATGCCAAAATGCTTTATTAAATTTAGGATCTCCTCTCATTTTAACTGCTGAAAATTCAGAGAAGCCCTTTTGACCTTCCAGTGTTTAACAACTGTCAGTGGCTGAGCCATTATATTCATAAGCAGTTTTACAGTACATCGTACAGCACATCGCCTTTCTATAGTACTACCTTCATACCACGACCTGAAGCGCAGCTCCTTTCTAATCAAACATTCGGTTACAGGTGGCCTACCGAAAAGATTAATGAAATGCAGACTTTGTTAGCCACAGTGGAACGTGTAATTTGACTATTGAAGTTACTACTACTGCTCACCTAAACCCACACCTTTGAGCACAGGAGCTGCCCGTGTTTGATCTCTGAGGGTGCTGAAGGAGGATACTCGGCTGGTGCAGAGGACAGGAGCATCCCGAGTTCGGTGGCACTGTGTCCCAGGAGGAGGGTGGGAGGAGCGCTCGCCAGGTGCCACGTGTCCTTTGCCTCTTCCTGCTGCGGTCCTTTGGACCCGGTTACAGGTGAAAACTCACGTCAAACAGCATTACTGTGCTGATGCGCAGCGGGGGGCTGCACGCTCCGCAAGTGCCCGCCTCGCGGCACGCAATTGTGTGTTACCCAGGTGAAGCCACGTGCTGCAAACGAGAATTTAAAGGGCTTGGAGGAAAAGCAAAGTCAGGCTGGTTTAGTTCTTCCCCTACAAAATTTATAAGAATAATTTGAATATGGCCTCCTGGTAGGAATAGCAATTCGTTATTTAAATACTGATGCAAGTAAGAAATAGTTGTGTTGTAGCATAGTTGTTGGTTGTTTTTTTTTTTTTTGCTAGACAATACAGATCTCCTTCAAAGATGCATGTGAGCCTGTGTGGCAGTCCTTGCTCATTTGCCTTTTATACTTCTATGAGACTTAAGAGACTTAAGAAGTGAATCGGTGTTCTGTCTCCTTCTGACTTGCCTTCAGATTTGTGCTTTTTTAGTCCAGACTTTTTAATAAAAAGGATTTATGTGTTTAGCCTGTCAGTAGGTGCATGTTTTTGTGTTTAGCATTAGCGATAGGGAACGTGCAGTTTGTAGAGGAAAAGGAGCCCAACAGCAGGTGGAGCAATGAACTATTTACATCGCTGTATTCTGATATTGCCTCTGCTTTTTTATTTTGTTCTTGCTCCATCTCCTTTTTCTCAGGCTGTTCAGATCAATTGTCAAACATCTGCCTGACCAAAAAAAAAAAAAAAAAAAAAAAAAAAAAAACAAACAAAAAAAAAACCAACCAAACAAACAAAAAGCTTGCCTTTCTATTTGGAAGATTAATTGGGTTATTTGAATCGCAGGAAAGTTGCCAGCTCTTGTAAAAATGGGAGGAGAAGGGACACAAATTCTAACAGCTATTGATTAATAACAGATGTATATTCAACTGGATGGAAGATAAACTGCTCTTTCCAAGGATTTGATAGCTAGGGTGCTCGCTTCCCGGTTTCCTGGGGAACACCGCGGGGCACCTCTGTTAGGCTGCAGAGGGTGTTAACTAATGAATTTCCATTGATTACATGATAGCGAGCATTGATCAGGTCTCTGTTACCACTCAAGTCTCTACTCCTTCTGCTGCTTCTGCCAACCTTCCTCCAGTAGCAAATAACAGTTTCAAAACGCTGTTTTCCCCCCGTTTCTTTTCTCTTATGTTATTTCTTTGTGCTATTAAGGACTGACTCCAAATGTTATACATTCCTAGAAAAGATCAAATCCTAGAAAAATCAGCACAACAAGCACGCTGTCTTTATCAATTACTTTGTTTAATGTGCAAAGTGTCCAGCAGAGTGTATAATCCAGTGTTTTGGTCAATTAGTAAATCAATATAATCCAAAGCAGATTTATAAACTGCGCAGGGACAATCTGGGGAACAGGATCTTTAAAGCCGATAGCATCAGCCAGCGTGTCTGAAGTTATAATGACAAAAGTACTGCTAAGAGAGTAACTAAATGCCAGATTGCTTTGTAATGCCGTTGTGAATAAAAGGGACTCCGCTTTTATGCGCAACATGAGGAAAAAGTATTGTTGGCTTGCTGTAGTGCTTTTGTGATAATTGTGTGCGTTAGCTATATGTGGATAGATAGCTACCTCTGCTAGAAAGAGTAGGGGGGGGAAAAAGGCAAAAGAAGAGATTGATAACAGCTAGTAGACAACTTCACAAAACAGTAATTCCTAATCCACTTGCAGAGGAATTACTGTTTCAGATGCTCTCTGCACATCATCCCCAGTAGGTTGAGGTTTTTGTTCTCATCTTTGACTGGTATCGCTCTTGTTTGTCTTGTAAAATTAATTGTTGAAATTTTTTGCGAGTGTTTGAGCTGTGTTGTTCTTCGGATGAACTCTGGATTTATTTTTAAAGATCACCCGTCACGTTTTATTCCTAGGAGTGTCTTGGTATTTCTCTTGAATTTTGCACTGGGGGCTTATACATGGCTACATTTTAGTACTACAGCAGACTGCCTCGTGTGACGGCCCCATCACTTGCAGCTCAGTGAACTATCAAGAACTGTATAGGATCGACTAGCTGGATACTAACTTTTTGGTGGGTTGACAGGCATTTTCCTGGTTGTTAGCAGTAGAGGTCAAACTAACAGACAAGTCGTCTGCAGCGCACAGCAAGTTCTGTGCTGCTTTGGTTGGGTCTGGTCTTGTGTTGGGCTGAGCACCACCAGCAGTATCCCCTGGCCCACCATTTTAATTTGAAAAAAAATTGTAAAGGACAAATTTAATCGAGAGGGCAATTAGCTATTTGAAATCCAGCTCTCTGCTCTTTGGTGTGGGTCGCGTGTGGCGTTTTTTGTTCATCCCTTTGAGTTTTTTTGCTCTTACATGCATGAAAGCTATCCAAGATGGTTGACTCTGCTGCTGGGTCACTGCACCCCAGGAGACAGACGTTAAAAAAAAGCATCTGTTCAACCTCTGATTCAATTTTTGATACAGTCTCGTCAGCATCACTTCTGGCATCTGTGCTTCACCAGGTATCACTGCAGCAGCTCCAAGTGAGGTGACCAAATTACAATGCTCCTTAACCACCGGGTGCTTGGATGAAGGGAAGAGAATAGACCGCATGACTATGTGAAAGAAAAACTGTTGCATGATAAATTATACTTTTTTCTTTCATCGCATGAGTCAAATTAAAATTGCATAAGCATTGGTATTAGTTTTTAAATTTCAGTGACTGTACAGCTGAAAGAAATGCCTGCAAGCAGAGAGAGGTTAATTTAATGAAATATTTAAATGTTCTACTTAACGTCCTGGTGTTGCCCCTTAGATGTGCGCTCTGCGCATTTGTTGCTGGAGATGGACTGTACTTTTGCTACCAGAGAAAAGTTGGCTGGAGTATGAAGAACCCTCAAATTCCTAAGAATTTCCTTTTATTGAAAAACAAGAACTTCTCCTTAAATATGAAAATGATATATGGAAGTACATACAACAACTTGTTTTAATTTATGACACATTACAGGCTGTATGGGTTTTTTTCTGAGCATGATACCGTTTGAAAGAATTTACTTTGTAACTAGAAGCTGAGGAAATAACAATGGTTGCCAGAGTTTTGACACAGAGATAAATATTAATGAAATAATTCACAGAAGCTATGGTAAAGCCTCCTTGGAAATTCAGTCAGATCATTTCCCTCATTAGCTGAGGGCTCCTTTGTCATTCATGCAATAGCTCGCTCTTCCGCAGGAATGTAGCTATGTTTTTCAAGGAAAATGTCAAGAAATCTGTGTTGTGTGACACGTGGTCTTCTCTAACTCATTTTATAAGAATAACTCTTTCAATCAATTCCCAAATTCTAAAATTACTTCAGAATACATGTATTGGTCACAAACATTCCTAATGTTTCAGAAAACGCTTCAGAGGGTGTAAAACGTAGAGGTATTTTCCAGGCGTGTACAGAGAAGTAGCATTATTCATGTGAGAAGATAATTTGTTTAATCACCTCGTGTTTTGGGGCTTAACTGCCTTTGAATGGTGCTGGGAGCTTACCCGTAATAGCATCCTCCCGGCTGATGACTCCAGCCTCTCCTCATTTGGAAGGTGCTGCCGTAGCTGCTGTCAGTCGCCGAGGTTCTCCGCACCGGTTTTCCTCCTCGGCGTAGCTGTACTTGTACTTTGAAGTCACCTCGCGTTAACTCAAGACGTTGTCTTCTGATCTCTTACAAAGAAATAATAATGAAAACACAAAAATCTTCCCGATTCCCGCTCCTCGGGCTAAACCACCTGCTAGCTGCCATTACCCGAGGCTTTCCATCACCAGTATTTTCCCATACCGCCAAACTTCAAAGGAAATATATTAAATGTTACTCTGTATTAATGATTAATTGTAACGTTGTATAATGCAGTTTCTGGCTTTTCTTGTCTTGCTTAGAGGTTATGTAACTTTGCCTGTTAATCCATTTCGAAGTTTTCGTTTGATTTGAGTGTTTCAGAAAACACCTAGGTAACAAAGGCCAAGTAAGTGTTCTCATCTGGTTTGATCCAAAACCTGTCTGAAATTTGAGGGTTTTCTAAAGGGAGTAATTTTTATTTTTTTTTTATCCTCCGAAATGTCTTGTGTATGCAATAAATAATGTGTAACATTTCTTCTGTTTTTTGGAGAAATTAAGCAGAATTCATTTGGTCACAGTTCAAACCATCCTTCAGTGGGGTTAACCAAAATGCCCTTTCTCCGTCGCCTGTTTCTGGCTGTATTCTCGACTGTTTGCCTCTCTGGTTTTGATTTGGCTTGCTTTTTCTTTCTTGTCCCCCTTCCATTCTCCTCCCCTCTTCCCTGAGCACACATCCCTCAAACACAGCCTCTTTGTTCACACAGTTAATGCTATTGACAAGCGTGTGTTTGGGGCGGAGATGTGTCCCCTGTACTTTGGGAGCGCTGTGGTTTCAGCTCTCTCCTTCCAAGAAGAGCCTAAACGCTGCCTTATATGCACCTGCAATAAAGTATGGTGGTTAAAAATCTCACCATTCGGCTCCAGTGGAATTTAATGCAAAATACAACAGTCTTCTTGGTTGCTTTGTTCACGCACGTTGAGAGACAACCACTGGGCTTAGAGAAGTCAGGGGGGTTATTTTTCACTTTGGAGCATCTGAAATAACATTAATGGAAGCTGTAAAACTATAGGGTTTGATCAGTACAAGCAAACATGAAATAAAAATAAAAAAAGGCTGACAATAACAATACAGAGGAAAAGCAGCAGAAAAAATACGAGTTCAAAAAAAAACCTATCGCCGTCATCAAGTATAAACCCCCACTTAAAAACTTTGGGGTGTTTTTACATCATAAGATCTCATTCTAAGATGCTTAAGGAGAGAGAAGATCAGTCATGCTGTAACTGCAGGCAGACCTGAATCCAATGTACTGCGTTTGTACCTTTCGTTCACTCATCACTGAGAAATTGGTCCAACTTCCATCTAGTCGTAGCAGATTCAGGTTTTAGAGATGATTTTTCTGCCATTTGAGAGACAAGATTGACTGGTGAAATGCAACAGGAACTGTAGCCGTAGATTATGCACTGCCTTGCCACTGAATGTTGTAAGTATTTGGGCAAATGATAAATGGCCAGTTTTTAGAAATTTGCAGTGGACCTTTACCTCAAAAATAAAATAAACGTGGAAGATGAATAGCAGAGAACTGAGAAGTTGTTTGGTGTATTTTTCTTCTGGTATTCGTATTTTCATTTTAATTCTTCTTTAAAAAGAACCCCCCTACCTCAAATTTTCAATGCTTATGATGAAAGCTTTTTTTATTTAATAGATACTTTTATTGTGCAGCACTTGTAGGTAATTTGTAAAAATCTTAGTCATATTTTGGAAAGTTTGACTTTTTTAAAAAATTATTCGGGATGTCTTTTGTAGTTCTAAAGTAGTTCTGGTTTTTTGTTTGTTTGTTTTTGTTTTGTTTGTTTGTTTGTTTGTTTGTTTAAATTCAATTGAGAAAAGCCTCCAGAAACATAAAGGTAGAACTTTTTTTTAACAAAGACATATAGGTGTTTTTCATTTACCTCTAGATTTTAGTATTAACGTTGCGAGCAGGAAACTAAATCCGAATATTTCTACGAGTGTATTGAATCCATTTAAACCAAAAGGCTGCCTCTGTTAGAATTTTTCTGCATTATAAGCTTCAGTTCTACCAGTGTCCATTGTAGCAGCATTTTGGGGCACACAAGGCTTTTAGTATAAATAAGCAGTTTCCTAATACTGGTGGAAGTATAGCATTTTGGAATGCTGCGTAGAGCTTTGTGTTTTCCGGTATTTATATTCTGCTTCAGTCTCCCAGATGATAGAGGTTATCATCTTTATGAGATGATGGTAAGGGTTATGTGTGTACAGTTGGTTTTCTGTAGGAGTCACAGCTTCTAGAGAATAGCTTCCTTGTATCTCACTTCTGGAAGGTTGGGGTTTCTTTGTATTCGGGAGAAATTTTTTTGTGTTTATGTTTAAGTGATCTTCTCCAGGGTTGGTCCATGCTGGCCCTACCTAATGCCTCAAAGCCCATATCATTTCTCTCAGGAATAGTTTACAGTATTACAGCTTGGCACTGCTGTTTTGGAATTATCTGGTGTTGTAGAGGAGCAGCCTAGAAGCAGTACACCACAAAACAGTCACTAATTAGGTCAGACTTGCGATTTCTTCCCAACCTGATGATATGTAGTAGCCTTAAAATATTGCAGAAGTGACACAGTGAATCTGAGCTGTCTGAGCAGTTTTCACTGAGCATCTTCTCATTGTTGGGAGTTTTGCATAAGCTTTTCATACTTAGTCTGTGACTTGACGAGCTTTTGCTTTCCCCTCTGTTTTTGTCAGCGCAGAGCCTTTCTTCTTCGAGTATGTTCATTACTCTCTTCATGACAAATTAAATTAAGAATTTTCGCTAAGGCCAGGCTTCTACTGGTGTCTAAAAATAATTTCAAGACCAACAGCATAATGTCTTTCAGTAATTGTTAAATATGAGTGAAGTGACTAAGCTAAAATAAGAACCAGGCCAATTAAACATCTCTTTGAGGATAGTGGCGCTTGTAATTAGAGATGCTCAGGAAACGTTTCTTTCTCGCTCCCTGCCACTCCCAACCCTTTTTCTCCCACAAGATGACGGAAAGTGAAGGGAGAGGGCACCCACCCGAAGAGCTAAATGCTGGAGCATTACAGTGCTCGCATGGGAAACCTTATAGTGAATGTGAAACCTTATAGTGAGGTTTTTAGAATGCATTTCTATGAAACTTCTTGGTTGTGTGTTTATTTTCTTAAGAACCAGTGCTTTCTGAGGGAAAACAGTTTTTCATAGTAAATCTCAATAATCCATTACGTTTGGTGAGGGAGAGGGGATGCTAAGTGCCCTATGCAGTGTTTTGAAGACCTGTGATTAGAGTGTGGCCATAACGATGCAGAAGGACTTCTACTCTATTGTATCAGCAGTCTGTGGAAGCCTTTAAAAATAAGAGTGATTTACCTCTTTTGATCCATTTTTATTCCTCATTAACTAGGTGAGAAATTACATCATGAGCTGTGTTGCGGGTGTACCCTAACCTTGCCCTGCAGCTCAAGGTGGAACACACCGTCTAATCCGGAGTCGTGAGGCTGCTTCTGTAAATAGAGACCCCGGGGAGAGCTGTGCGTGGGGAGGGGGAGATGCCAGCAAGCAGGGACCTTTTGTGTCTATGTCAACCTCACTTTGCCAACATTTTCAAATAGGTAAGAAGCTAATAGATGCCTTCAGGTGATTTTAAAAAAAAATAATTTATTATTGTTTTAGAATATATTGCAGTAATCTATAATTCCGTTTCTCAAGAGAGCAGTCTCGTTGGAGGGAGACGTAAAATGGATGTGTCTTAAGAAAGAGCTCCCTTCATACAAGGCACGGCACGCAGTCTTATAAAATGCGGGTTACAAGCACCAACCTGAAGATGGTATTTCTTATTCTTTTCTAGGTCTTTTAATCCTGCTCTACTTGCACCCTTTCATCTAACCAATTTCTATTTTAAGGGTTGTAAATTTTATAGTAGCATCTCTGCATCGAGGACTGCAAATCTGGTCCATTTGAAAGATCTTTGTTTTCTGTCTGTTTTTATATTACTTGCGTTTGTCCTGACTTAGGGATACCTATGTTGCAGTACGGTGCATGTTCTAAAACGGTAAGACTGAATATGATGTTGAAGGTAGGAAATAGTATGAGAAGACTCTTTCTTCAAAAATGAACTGATATCTGTGAAGTGATGAAGCCTGCAGAAGCACTGAGCGTTTGTCAGTTCTCATTGTTCAGCAGTGGGCACGTGGTACAGTCGTAGAATGTAAATTTAGCAGTATGATTTTTTTTTTTTTTTTTTTTAAAGAAACTTTACACTGACTTTTCTCAGTGTTAACTGATTCCAAAGTCATCAAGGTTTTGTTGGTCCTAGACTGTCTGTCACGGCAGTTTCGTGTGTCTTGAATGTGGCTTAATTGGCTCCCAGATGCGAGGACAAAATGGACCCTTTTTCCAGTGATCTGTAGAAAACATGGATATATGCAATTACATCGTTTGAGTGTATTGGTTGGGAGCCCTAGGGGCGGTCTCTTTTTTTATATCAGGGTTTCCTTTTTACAATCAGTGAGAATTTCATATGGAAGGTTTCAGGAATCTGGTGGGGATATGTATTTCCTATCCATGCAGAGGTCTAAAACCTGGTGTGACTTTGTCTTTCTCGTAAGTTGTATTTTCCCCGAATTCTTGGCGTTACAGACTGAGGAGTCAGATCAAAACCTGGTGCTAACAGCAGCAATGCCTGTATGATATAGCATTGTCTGTGGATAATACTTTTTAGCGTGGCACTTAAATAAGAACAACCCCTTACAAAAGACAGCAAAATAAAAAGAAAGGGGTTCTGGTATTACTAAATTGTTAACTCTAAGGTGTATTCATCTAAATGGGTTTCTCAGGTTTTGTATTTTTTAAAAACTCTTATTCCAAATCCCCTTAATCTAATTATTAATGTGAAATTTAGCTCTTGGGACGTTTTTTAGCCGCCACCGTTAGCAAGAATGTCATTCCAAAAGTGGTACGTGATATTACTGTCTTTTCACGGTGTTGTTAATACAACAGTCTTAATGGGACAAACACACTTCTAATTCAAGATCACCTTCACTCAGTCATTGACTACTAAAACTCTCCTTACGTGTTTAAACGTTCTCCTCTTAATGAAAATTCATGGTAACAGAGGAGAGGTGAGTAGTGGTGATATAAAATATATACTATCAGGCACAAATATGTTTTATGAACTTGTGTCACACGAAGCCTTGGGAAATCTTATACACATGAATGCTTTCACAAATTATGTTTATCTTGTACGTGCGCAAGAGCAAATTACAATTTTTTAGTCTTCAGGGTATCTGCAAGTGGGTTTATTCTTGCCGATTCAGTCTGAGCTAGGAAATATATCTGTAAGACTCTCGACTTTGCAAGGTCACTTCAGATGGATAGAGTTGTCTGAAATTTCTTGTTGAGACTTGCAAGCAGATGAAATTCAGGTAGTTTTATTCTTCAGTATGATGTGAATCTCATACTAGTTCGGGAAAAGTAAGTGAAAGGACTAGTTGAGATGTCACAGAAGACGTTAAAATGTTCTTCGGGGTTCTGCTGTTACAGAAAGGGAAGGAAAGCATAGTTTTGGAAAGAGGAAAGTGAGCCAAATTACCTTTACATAAAAGTGGCAATTTCCTTTTTAGCTATTTCCCCACAGAAAAGGTGTTAGAGTGACGTTCTGTAGAATGAATGCATCAAAAAAAGAGTTTAAAAATTAAAGTCAGTTACGTGAGGCTTAATTACAGCATTATATATCGGATGCTTTTCAGCATTAGCAGCAGTGTCCATTATGTCTCCTTCCCACTGCCGCAGCTCAGGAACCTGCAAAACAAGATATCGCATCATTTTCCTTTGTAGTTATATTTTCTAGTTATGGAGATGGTGCAATTCTTTCACTTTTCATCTTCACTTTTCATCACATAGAGGGGTGATTACAGGGCAGTAGTGGCTGGGATGCGTTTGGTAAGTTTTTCAAGTATCAAAAGTATTTTGGGGGGTTTTCAGGTTAGTTGCAAGCTCTAGCATTTCGAGCAACAACAAAAGAAGCAAAACGGCGCAGCTATGAGTAATCTGCCATTTCCCAATAACCTTCCAAGTAGAATCGAGTGGGTTTTGCACAGCTTTCACAATTGCTTTGAAGGGCATTCAAATGTACTGCTCACGTTGAAGCAATCTTGTACTTAGGTTTCCCACACAGCAGCCAGTAGTGTGTCCTAAGTAGTCCTCTGCAGGGCATTCCCAGACTGATGTGTGAGAATGTAGTGGTTGAACCACTCCTGTTTCTTCCATGCAGCTGCCAAACCAGTTGTTTTAGCTATCGACTTTCCCTTTTAATCTTTGCTGTCTTGGTTATTCACATGTACTGAAGAATGAACGTTATTAACGGGGATGATGACAGAAGTACTGAACACAAACTTGTTTAAACTGGGTACCTAATTCGAAATTTACAAGAGGAATCTTCAAGTGGAAGCAAGTTCTCCACCAATAGTGTTGTAGGTTCTGTTGGCTTTTCAATCCCTATTTGAAAGTAGGATTTCTGTATTTTCTTTTCAATCCTGTGTCAGAGAGAGGCTTCTCTGAATGCCGAGACTGTTGAATTTAGCTTATTACAAATAGGGAAACAGGACCTGCAAGGGGACCACGAAATTTGTGGCGTCTACCTTGGGACAATGGTATGGAGGAACGCAGTAGGTGACTAGTCCAGGAGGATCTGCTGAGTAAGTACTGCACATGCCCCCACGTATCGTAGCCCACAAAACCCTCCCAATAGAAATAGGAGCCCTGTAGTGGACCACCAGATGCCACAACTGTATTGCATATTATAATGCCATAAGAAAAGAGCAAGAAAATGAAAATCTGTGGCCATTACATTGGTTATTTGCAGTAGAAGCACATTGTTCAATAATATTGAAGTGGCCCTAGGAATTGGCCATGATGAGGAAGGACAAACCAGAGATGTCAGTAGCCTTTGCCGCTTTTGAGAGAGATGCTTCTTCCCTATGGCATTGACCATATCAATATAGTTTGAAGTCTAATTCTTAATGAGCAATCCCTTAGGTTCCCTGCAGCTGTGGGAAGCTTTCTCATTATGTTCCGCAGGGCTTAATTTCCCATGCAGGGCTGTTCATGTTTTTAGTTCAAGGGGAAAAAAAATAAAAGTGTTACTGATGAGAGATGGTGGAAAAAAAAGACTGCTGGTGAAGATACACTGAGCAAGAGTTATCAATCCTGACCTAGAAGAGTAGACACTAAAGTTTCAGTGTGTCTTAGATGGCAAAGGAAACTGCCGTTTATTTGAATGTTACTGAAAGGCTTTCTTTTCCTCTTAACCCATAGCACTGTGTCGTGATGCCTGGGGAGCGTACTGTCTTCCCCATTGGAAGTCAATGTAGTAGATGTGGTCCCTACTTAGATGCCTTGCATTCGGGGTGGGAGGAGCTTTTTTAGAGTTTGAGGATGGTAAGGATGAGGGAAGATCTTATTTTCCGCTGCTTTGCTCTAATCGTGTTTGTCAGTTGGCTTTGGCTCAGACTTTGCAACTGGTTTCGGTCACTGTTTGGTAAAACTGCAGATCTAGAAATCCAATTCTAAGGGCATTAGAACTGAAAACGTGATAATGCCTTTGTGGGTTTAAAAGACTCCTTATAGTCTCTCTCACTTGTAAACTATATAATTAACTTAGGTTGTGTGATCAGCTTCTCTAATATTCTTTAAAAATCATTGCAAAAGAACAGATATTGGAGTACTAGTCACAGAAGTAATCAAGAACATTATATAAAGTAGTTTAGCTGTTATATTTCTTAATTCGTCAATAAATCTTTGAAGTGTTAGTAGTGCTTTACAGACCTCAGGTATTAAATGGAGATCTTGTCCTTTAAAAAGAAATATTGGTGAATAATAGGAGTAGTAATACAATTTAAAAATAACTCATCTCAAATAAATACATAGTGGCAGCATAATCGATGCAAATCTATGTAAATAGGTAGTTACGGTGAATTAGAATGTAGTATTACTGAATGGACTGCTCAAGATTTCATTAACTAAAAAAGACTGAAGACCCTGTTTACCAAGAAAAATATCCTTTATTCTATACCAGTTGCTTTAGGTTGTTAATTTGAGAAGCTGATTGTTCTGTACCATTAATCATAATAATCGGAGACAGATTTAGTGAGCTTTAGTGCAGTTCTCACCTAGATTAATAGTTGTGTAATCCGGTGTTTATTAATATAAATGAAGTAAATTAGAAGCATGGCATTATGAAGAGGAGGAAGAAACTTCAGGAACTTTCCTGGATCCTCCCCAAACGCCATTAATTTACAACGACATGTTGTTCTTCAGTAGTTTGCTTCGTTTTGTTTCAGTCTTTTTTTCTTCTGGTGCACTAATAGTGCTGCAGTTCAGCCCGGATAAGCAGCCCGGGAGAAGAATGTGTGCAGTGATCTCTTGTCATGTTTACAGTTACTTAATAGCCGTAGATTTTGATATTTGGGTGGAGAAGGGAGTAGAGAACTTACCAGCCGTGGGAAGTTGCGCATTTTTGTTTTATACATACTCGTATCAATAAGATCATGTTCTTCATTCACCTGGAGGCTCTGAGCCAGGACTGCCAGCACACGCAAGATTTCGTAGGTATGGGGACTACCCCCAGCTGTGTTGCAGCGGTTTACCTATGAGCATTGCCACGCAGAAGCCTAACTAAGAAATGCCACGTACAGCGGTGTCTCCTCGCTGCTGCTCCCAGGTAGGGGGGAGTCTGCTAAAGATGCGACAACCGCATCTATCTCTGTCTCGCTTCATCTAGAGCGTAGTGTAGAGGCGAGAGTTTTTCCCCGGCTCTGAATTGTTCCTGTCTGTCTTTTCCTGAGGCCAGCCGCCTTTGGGAGTCTGGGTTTTCCTGCTCTGGGGTTCGCATGGCAGATTAATGCTTGCTTGTAATGAATGTCCCAGTGTCTGGACTTCTGCTGACCTTTCCCTGGGGATCTGGCACGAGGTCTGTGGGTCTGCGTATGCTCCTTGCTTGAGAAATGGACGTTGCCAGGGGCTTTATTGGACTTGTGTGCTGAAGCACCTTCTTTTTGAGCTGTGGGTGTAGTTAAGGGGAAAACCTCAGATTTCTTTAGGATTAGCCTGAGTTTCTCATTATAAACCTGATGTTTCAGCACTTCAAGAAAGGTGAGGTTCCCCCGGTAGCCTCCTTCAGTCTCATGGATTCCAATTCTAGCTTTTCTCTCAAAATTCTTTTTTTCAAAATTAGGAAGAAAATTATGCAAGTTTCATGAGATTAGAAGACTTCTGATACCTGAAGAGTGAAAACATCTCGAAATTAAAAATCTCCATGTGGATTTAGCAGCTGGAGGAAACCTGCATGTGTGTGCATGTCTTTTCCTACGTCCTCTACCAAAACCCAGACTGATCCACAGATCCCCATCAGCAGTTTCTCCCTCAGAGATTTTTTATTTATTTTTTTTTCCTTTTAAAAGTAAAGTTCCCTTCTCCCTGAAAAGGAAGGCTTGTTTTTTAACGAGGTGGTTCTTACCCTCCTTTCACGTTTTTTTGTTTTGGATACACAGGCTTAGCTCTGTGTTCTAAATCACGTTGCAAATCTAAATACTAATAGAAAACTTCAGAGCTCACTTGAGAAAAAAAGTGCAGGGCGGGCAGCATGTATTTGAATGGCAATTTCTTCTAATGGAAAATACTAGACGGTGGTTGTAAAGATAATTTCCTATCCAATCCAGGCTCCTGCTTGCAAATCACCTGACAAAAATATCATTAAGAAGTAGTTGCGCGACATGTGCTCGTCCGTCACTCCGGTTATTCCACAGCAGCTTTCCAGCGAGCAAGTTGGGAAATAAGACTGGCTTTCCAGTGGAAGCTCCTTAGGGTAGGTGGTTTCAGTTTTGCCTCCCTTGATTTGAGTAAGACAAGCCTGTTTGCAGTTGTGAATTCTTTTGGAGCGTGCCTTCACATGCAACTTTTCATACCTTTTTGGCTCACCTTAAAAGAAATCTGTACCTGTAGTTGACCTACTTAATCTATGCAATTATTCTACTTTGCTAGGGTGTATGCACATCTTGTTCTCGTCTCCGTATTTATTTTTTTTTTCCCAGTTTGGCAGTCATTTCATTCCTTGTTAAAAATACCATATGGTTGGTGATGGGAACTAGAGTTCAGTATTTCTGTTGTTACAATTACTGGCCAGAAGAATGGAGGCAGAAATCAGACTACCGCTTTGCAAGATCACAACTCATTCACTGCTTTCTCAGAAATCCTCTTGGATTAATTTAGGTGTTTTCAATCGCAATGACTAAGGCAAACAAAGTGCTGCTGAAAGCAAGTGAAATGTCAGGGATTGTTGGTTCTAGTTAAAAATGCACGCGTTTCTCACCAGAGCTCGATGCTGCAACATCTCTTTACCTATGAATCTACTCAGAAATTTCCAAGAGCAGATGAGTGTCTTGTGCCTAATTGTTCTCTCTTGTGTAATGCCAAATTTACTCGTATATTTCTTCCTTCCTGGCTGTAAAACTACAATATTCTTTAAAGCTCCAGAGTCTGCAGTCTGCATAAATTGAGTGTTTCTGGATCAAATTGCATCTCAGTGGGGTATATGTAGAGAGCATTCAGCCCTATAAAACCCTGTATGCTCTGTGATCCAGCGGAACTTGCTCACGAACTAAAATTGAAGGGTGTAGGTAGTTTTCCTGAAGACCCTGGGTCATTTGCTGTTTGTTACTGGCTTAGTACCGGTACTCTTAACATATTGCATTATCTATCCCTTAATCGATATAATTAAAAATCAGAAACTCTCTTCGACTGCTAAATACAAGACTTTTGGGGGGGTAAAATTTACTCTCTTCAGATGTGGTTAAATGTTTACTAGTATGGGAAAGAACGACACTTGCTCCTTGTTACTGAGTATAGGCAGGTTATTGTGCATCTTTATAGAACACCGAGAATAGGTTATGGATAAAAATAAAAATAAATATAAAAGTTTTTTAACCTTGATATAGTAAATTTTTGGCAGTATTAACATATGCAGAGGGAGGACGAATAACTATGAAACGGTTATAGAGCATCTAATACTATCTAGTAATTTGGTTATAGCCCTTTTGACCCTGATGTTTTGCTTCACATTTTTCTTGTAAATGTTGCTTTCATAAAGTTGCCCTAATAAATTCTTTCCTGTGTTTTCCAAAGCGTTGCTTTGCCCCTTGGCTATCATAGGGAAACAGCTGTGATTTAAGACCTCGGCTTTGCTATTAACATCAAGTGGCTGCATAACAACTATGAATCATCTTTATGAATGTGTTCTGACTCAATCATAGGACTCATTAGGTGTGGATGGATGGATATCTGAGAAAGTGATATAGGTAACAGGATGTCTTCTAAGATAATGAAAAAGTTTTCACCTTCACTTTTCTTTATGTGCTTGCCTTAGAGATGGTGGCTTTCTCATACAAATACTTGCAAACAGGCAGCTGAAAATGAGTCTATCACTGTAAATCCAGGCACATGCACCAGACCGATTCCTATGATTGGTAATTATTCGCAATTGGGACTTCTGTAGCAGAGTATTTTATCAGAGCAAATTACGGTATTTTTTCCAAGTTGGAAGTTCTCTGGCGTCTAATGGCAAAGAAAGAATTGTCCCTGACGTTCTCTGAGGAAGGCGTGGAGGGTTATTGTAATGAATCACACAGGAATGTGTGGAAAACAAATTCTCTGAATTTGTTTTGCCAAAATAGCCATTTAAATAGCATGCCTTCCTTCTACATGCGGTCTGTATGGGAGAGTATTTAATCTTGTCAGTCTCTTCTGTATAATTTATCTATTTCAAGGAAATTTTTTCATTCTTCTACAGAAGAACCCAAAGATATAAGCAAATTGCCTCTTGGCCAAGCCATGTCTCTTAACCCAGTAGCTACAATTCACCCCCCAAATGAGCTAGGTTAATCTGCTCTTCTTGATAATTTTTTGCTATAATCAGATTTTTCACAGTTGCTCTCTGAATGCTAATTTTAGTTTGATAAAGCTTTCAATTTATTTGCTGCAAAGAATGGTTATTTAACAACCAAAAAAATCCAAAAATGAGTGTGAACATTAACTGCCTCAAGACACAAACTCATTAGAAGCACATACTCAGATTGATTGGGCTGATACTGATGGTGATGATAATAATAATTGCATTACAGTAGTGCCTTGGGATCCTAGCTGTAAACGAGGTTCTCATTCTTGTAGGTACAAAACTAAGATTCGCTCCAGCCCTGAAAAGCTTCAAAACTAGAAGTAAAATGAGAAGCAATGAGAGCTTAAATACAAATCCTCCCTTCCTTTTTATTTTTTTTTAATTAAAAAAAAGAAAAAGAGGAAACCTATTTGGAACCCAACCAGATACGCCAAATTCTGTTCTTCGGCACCTTCAAAAGAAGCAAAAATATCTGTCAAGATGATGAAACGTTTAAAATAATTTAAGCGGAGCACTCGCGAAACTCTGTCAGGCAAGAATATGGCAAGTTCTGCCCTCTGATTTGTGGTAAGCAGTTAATAAAGAAACGAAATAATGAATGATGCAGGTTTCAGCTGTAGTAATGCGCACAGCGCTAGTAATAAGGAGGGAGCGCATATGCCTGTTTGAAGGATGAATTGAGGTTTATACCAAGCTATTGCTTTTACAGTCAAGCAGATGTCAGCGGGCTTGCTTTACAGGATATTATGATATATGAAACTGAAGGCTTTTGAGTAGTAAAAATTACTCCTGTCAATTCGTCTTTGTGTATGGCACTTTGATATATCATTCACAGCTTAATTATATTGTCATAGTTGAGAGATTAAAACAAAAGTCAGGTTGACTCTTGCTTAAACCTCTCTCTGAAATAATGCTGGTAGGTGAAGGGGGAAGAAATCCATAAGATCTATATAAAATTCCATTATAATGTATTGTGCCATCAATAACAGGTTCCTTCCATGATGCAGTTTCACATAGTGCAGTTAGGGAGATATCCATCAGCTATCACTCACTACATGGGAGCACAAACAGCTAATGCCAGACATACCAGGAAAAAAGCGAGAGAGTGGGAATTGTCCTTTGTGCGAACCTTGGAGTGGTTGGGCTGTGCGTTGTGCCAAAACCCACTGGAATCAGGACGGCTGAACGAAATCACAAATCCATCGGGGCAGGTTTATGGGCCTGGCTGTAAAAAGTGTTTGATAACCCCATCGGGGAACTCTTTGCTGTCACTGCCACCCAGACGGAGATGGTTACCTGTCTCCGGAAGGTGACTGGTGGGCGCTGGGAGCCGGGGACCCTTCAGCTGCCGTCCCTGGTCAGAGGGGACAGGAGGGATGCCCCCTCCCACCGGGTCTTCGAAATGAGCTGCGCTCAATTCGTTACCACGGAGATGTGTCATTTTGTGTTTGCCTATTAAGTGGTGAGCTACAAATGACAAAAAAAAAAAAAAAAAACAAACAACCTCTGTAATCAAAATAAATTGCAGTATGTCATTTAGGCATGCAGGTTTTGAGGCTGAACTATTATCAACTACATTGATTAAAGCAAAACCAATCAAAACCCAAAGGAGAGTTGTCTGTGTTCTCAGACTCTCCATGAGTCTTTGTGCTTGGGTATTTTATCTGCCTCAAGTAAGTTGCTCTTAATATGAAGCTGTTTGTTGAGGTGAATTGCATATGGGTACCCGAAAAAGGTCTACGTGGCATCCAAAAAACCTGCATGGTTAAATTAATGTTGAATTCTTTCAAGGCTTTGTATTTGGCTTATTACTCCGGCGCCTTGTGTTTCTGCATGATACTGTAATGTGTATACAAATGAAATAGAATATTAACGATTACTGTCAGGTGCTGCAAAAAATATAATTTAAACACCAGACAAATGAACGCAACTTAGAATAAAGCTGTTAACACGGTCATTGCATTATTTGTTGCACCTTTTACATACCTTAATTCAAATGATGGGTTATGGCATGCATTTCGTTGCTTTAACAGCTTCCAGTTGAGCTGTAACTTTGCCCGCGGGTGGCTTCCAGAGAGACAGCGGGGAGGGCAGAGGAAGGTCGGTCGCCTCTGAACTTGGGGGGGAGAAGGTAAAAGCGTGGACAGGCGGAGGTGCTGGCGATGGCGCCACGTGGTGTACGCTTGGTAAAAATGGCTGTTGAGGAATTCTTTTCATGGGAAGAGGTCACTTTGAAACACTGTGCGACTCCTGCGGGTGCAAAGGTAGAGCTGCTCCATACTCAGCTGCCTGAGGATGCGGCGTACGCCGACGGAGCACTTTACAGCTACGCGAGCAAGTAGATTAATGAAACAGCGGTAAAAAGTTCAGACATGCAATCTTCTTTACTTGCTTTACCACCAAAAGATTAGATTGGCTGTCATAAATTATTAATCTGAGCCTTCTAACTGTGCCAGCTTGGTGCCTTTGTCTTTCTTTCCCATAGTTTAATGAAATTGGTATTGCTTCCTTCACATATTAAAGAATCTATGCAACAAAAGAAAAGAAAGAAAACCTTACATGATTCCATGGCTGCCTGAATGTAATGAAATGGATTTCAATCTAACGTTTTCAGATATTTGCTTAGCTAAAACAAACTCTTTCTATGTCTGCAAAGTACTTGTACAATTTAGGTAAATACCTTTTTACCCATTTTACATGTTTGGAAAAAAAAAAATCATTTAGTGTGCTATAATTTTGGAGTAATAATGAACTGGTAGGTTGCCACAGATTGCTTGCAGGGTGCATGGCACATGTATAGGTGAGAAAAATTTAGGAAAGCTTCTGATCAAAGTCAGAAAAGAAACCTTCAATATTCAAAAAAGAGTATTTCGGCATTCTAGGGAAATGACAATTCCCCCTTTCCCCCGCCCCCGCTGAGAGCTCAGTTTGAATGTAGATCTGTGATTTGATACTTAATATATAATTTGAGGACCTTGCCCTGGGTGGAAATCTCTTTGTCGTTATTTAGAAGTAACCTGCTGCCCCTGAAGGCAACAGTGTAATTTCATGTAAAATGGATTTAGTGATGTGATTTGGGCGCATTAAAGTAAGAATTTGATTTTTTTTTTTTTTCCATTGCAGTTTAAGACTCATTGAGAATAGCTGTCTTTATGAAGAGTTTTTAACATCTGTTCTTATCTTACTATTTTAATTGTCTAGTGCTTTTTTCTGTGTGCAAAGCTTCCTTTTTCTCTTCTGCAATAAATTCATGGAGGATGCTGCTGAATACCTTTGTTAATGTGGAATCACCTGCCTTGACTTGGTGGTACTACTGCCTTTTGGGTGAGCTTTGTCCCTCTGATTGAGACATAATAAAACCATTAAATGCTTCTTTTTTGGTGCGTACGTAATTTGCTTTTTCAAAAAGGAAGAGGTGGAGTCCAATGTTGCGCAGTGCTGGTTGGCACAGTAATATTTTTGTTCCTTTAGAAAAGCATTCACTGGGCAGCAGACCAGATGCAACAGTTTACCTACTATTAATCTCTCTGTGGAATATTTAATCTTCTCTTTTTGGAGGGATTTGCTAATAGAGTGGTTCGCCTGAGTAACCAATGTCTTCTGAAGGAAAAATAAACAGATTTGTTTATCTATAGCAGGTGGTTGATATTTTTCACTTTTTCTCTCCATATGTATTTATTATATTGTATATGTAATAAAATAATATTGATATCTTGGAGAATAATTTTTACAGATAAACGTTTCTAATGAATTTGACCTTGTCTGTGTCCATTTTTTTGTCAAATGGTATTTTACTGTTTAGCAGACATCCTCACATTTTCCTTTTGAATTCTAAACGAACGTCACAAACAGATACAATTTAAAAAAATACTTTTTGCAAGAGGGTACGGATAGTCTGTTCTTAAAGCAATAGAAGCGACCTGGAACTTTTCATAGGTGATGAAAATGCAAGCGTGGCCCTTGCGGCTATCATTGAGTTGATGCTCCGGAGATGTGCTGTGTCAGAAAGTCCCACAGGCAGCTAATCTGCAAGAAGAGGAGGGTTCTTCAGGGTGCTGATTGTGGTCCTTGGTCATTGTTTGTTGCTTGGGACCCCGGTGAATGCTAATACCGTCTGCCCTCTTGAAGCGTAACTTGTATCACACCGTTGGCCAGCTTTGCCCGTCCTTCTTGGGTGCCCTGTTGGGATGCGAGGAGGGTGCATCCATGTGGATCTGCTTGGCCTTTGACTCAGCTGTGTCCAGGGTTGAATGGTAGAAGGTTGGAAGGATTTGGGATTGGTGGGGAACGTTAAGTTCAGGTGTTGCTTTAGGCACAGGTGAAGGAATTTTGGGACTAATCTGTCATGGAAGAAATGATCTGATCTGTCTGTGTATTTCTCCCCTACCACTCGGGGTTCTGCGGGTTTGGCTAGCTGTGTGTGTGTGAAAATCATTTAAAATGTCTTCGTATATGTAAGTTACTAACTAAATAATTCTTTAAAGTGTTTCTATTCTGGTACAGTGTTGAATGTTTTTAGTAATTGCTGGGTTTAAATTTCATTCTTTAGTTGTACTTTGTAAAGGATCATGTTTAGTTACCTACTCAAAGTCTTCCTGATTTTCTTAAAGTTCCTACTAGTTCTAAATCTTAGTGGTATCATATTTTTGATGGTAGGAGTTTCTTGCTCTGCAGCCCCACAGTTTTCTTTTTTAGGTAACGGTAAGATAACTTTTAAGTAATGAGATGAGTGTTTGTTTATAAGTAATGGATTTGATGATTTTGTTGATGAATTAAGTATTTCTTCTACTCTACGTGACTTCAGCAGAAAATTTTAGAACTGGACTAAAGTATAAGCCAGTTCCATTAAACATTTCTGTGGAGAAACTGCAGATTCTTGACGTGCTGTCTTACTTGATAGGGAATCTGGGCTCATTCCTGAGTTTCCTTCCTAAAAGTTTCCTGTGAGTAAATATTCTCTCCTAATTTGCCTGGTGTAGGGGAAATGGAAGCAGTAATCTCCTCTCAGATCAAACCTGATATTTAGCAATATTTTCAGATATTGAGAAGACAAATAGATTTTTGTTTTCTGCATACACTTGTAAATTACTGTGCTTGTAAATTACTGCGGAATTGCTGCACTGTAAAATACTTCTCAGTGGTTTAGGAAGGTTTTTTTATGTTCGTGCCTCACTTAAAGGATACTGTAACATTAATCAGATTTATTTGAAAGGTATTATTAGATTTTGTGTACTCTGTACTGAATAGTAGCGCATCCTTAGCAATGATTACTCATAAATCCTGCAATTATTCAAAGAATAGCCTCATGATTAGTAGCATTGACTGTGTTATCCTGTGTTATTACAACAGTATGGAAGCGTTTTCATAATAACAAGGGATTTAATTGGTACGAAGACTTATTTGCAGAATACTAAACACACTGGTAAGCAAGGCATTTGAATTGTGCATTACAGGCACCCAGGGTATTATCAGCTAATTAGGTACTGGAAGGGCATATGTAGTGTTAGCGAAGGCTGTTCAGCTTCTGAGCGCAGTTGTTTTTCAGTATTAAAATTGGCTGGAACAATGATTATAAGTTTTGTGTGACTTTAAGTATGTTTTATTACCTTCTGTGAACAGTTTCTAAAACATACTTTTAAGCGGTTTTCAGGGAATGGTGTATGATTAAGTTTTGCAACGAAGCTGCTGATCTATATCTAGAAAATTGTGTAGGAGAAGTGTTTACATCAGTAATAGAATGGCATAAATATTTAATCTGTTTCCAGGAAAAGCTGTTTGTTTTTTTTTTTTTTTTACCAGCAGATGTATTTTGTCAGGTGGTGGGACAGTCTGAATGTAGGTTGATTGGCCCAGGTAAAGGAGGAGATGCATTCATGTGAGCCTGGTACCCTGGGGAGTTCTTGATTATTAACCTGCCGGTTTTAAATTCCATCTGTAATGTACTAATCAAACGCTTGTGACAATTTAAGCTTTATTGTCACCCTTAAACCTCTACAGAAGGAGGTTTTCCTCTGAAATCTGCTCTGTTTCTTACACAGCTGTTAATTATGCCTAGTGATATGTTTCGTTAGTTTTTCCTTCTTTCCAGGCCGGCAAATTCTTTTGCTTCAAGTCTACGATATTTTATCCTCTTTCCTTGCTGTTCCTCGCTTTTCATTGAATTTCTTGGCAGAAATGGGAGCCCACACAAGCGTTTTATCTTTCGTTGCAACCTTTGATTGTTTATGACCAGTCAGCTGTCAAAACCCTACATCTGCTCGTATGCTACAGAAGTTGTCCTCGCTACAGGAGGGTTTCTTTTTCGAAGGAATTAAACGTTTTGTTACATAGGCGTGGTGTTGAAAGTAGATAAAAATATATTATTAACGCTTCACAGAGAAGGAAAACTGTTGCTAAGCAGGACAGGGTGGATTGTCATTTCATGAGTAAATGCCTTTTTCTTTGCAAGTGTCTGTGCAAGGCAGAGAAGTGACTCTCCTTGCCCGGGGCAGCACAGGGGGACACCCGGTCCTTGTCCTTGCCCTGTCTGGGTGCAGAGGGGACACCTGGTGAACCTACCAGTTGAAGAGATGTGGTCCCCTCTCCCTCCTGCTGAGGACTCGATGGGGTTGGCTACCTACAACGAGGGCCAGCTGAGGAACCAGCTGCACCAAAGCCACGCTGTGTCCCCCCACGCTGGAGCATCTCCCTTATGAGGAAAGACTGAGGGAGCTGGGTCTCTTTAGTTTGGAGAAGAGGAGACTGAGGGGTGATCTTATTAGCGTTTATAAATATATAAAGGGGGAATGTCATGAGGATGGAGCCAGGCTCTTCTCAGTGGCGACCAGTGATAGGACAAGGGGTAATGGATTCAAGCTGGAACACAAGAGGTTCCACTTAAATTTGAGAAGAAACTTCTTCTCAGTAAGGGTGACAGAGCACTGGCACAGACTGCCCAGGGAGGTTGTGGAGTCTCCTTCTCTGGAGACATTCAAAACTCGCCTGGACACCTTCCTGTGCAACCTCGTCTAGGTGTTCCTGCTCCGACAGGGGGATTGGACTAGATGATCTTTTGAGGTCCCTTCCAATCCCTAGCATACTGTGATACTGTGATACTGTGAAGGGGGTGGTTATTGAGGACGTGGGTGCACAGGAGCGATGGTGAGAAAGGGGAGAGTGCACCCCTTTCCCTTGCTGCACAAACCAGACTTAGCTGGGCTGTGCTGGGAGGAGGGAAAGTCCCCAGAAGCTGTCCCTGTCGGAAAAGCTGCGGCGCTGTGTCGGGGGTGATAGCTGGGGTTGAAATTCAGTCCTGGTTTGGTTTTTCCGACAGAGTTTGTGCAATAGCAGCGCCTCAGTACCTGTGGCGGTGCTTGAGCCTCCTCGTCTCCTTAAAATGCCAAAGCTCCCACAGCGCACTTACTCTGAACGAAGTAGCTATAGGGATGTAACAGACCAATTTTGTCCTCCGGTATGTTTATTATACCTGCATAACAAAATAATCTCAAAATGGCAGAGTTCACTCTTTGTTGTGCCGCTGGCGGGTTATTTACTCGTTTGTCTGAAAGCAGTGTCGGGAACCTCTTAATTCCCCCTGCCCACCCCGGCAGGGCTGTTCTCCTGTTAGACCGAGTTAAAGTGCTTGTGAGGGGATATGTTGCGCAAGTACAGCTGAAGGTAAATGACTGACAAAGTTTTATGTTGTGAAATCGTGCTGCAGGCGGGCCTCGTGGAGAAAGGATCTCACCGATTTAATGGTTTTACGCTCTTCTAGCAGTTGGCGTGCCAGCCTTTCGGGGCGTCGCGATACAATTTGCTTATTTAATACCTGTAATTAATGTGTAAGCGCAGTATCGTTTTAAAGATAGAAGATGATGAATGGCAATAAGGAATTTTATTTCTGTTATGTCTAGTACTCTCCAGCCAGATTATTGTTGAACCCAGATGTTTTATGACTTTTTGATAATAGCGCAGGGTGTTTTCTTCTTGGTGTTAATTGGAGTTACATTTTATAAAGTAGAAATTCATTCTGTCCTTCATTAAATAAGTTAAAATCACGCTATTTGACAGTTTATGATTCTAACAGTTCTTTCTTTTTAAAGGGTTGTATAGAGGGAAATTCAAATTTATGTCCTATATGTTGCTAGTCTGGGACAGGCAGGATTAGAGGAGAGAAACATTCTGCACTCACAGCTCAGTTTACAGCTAGAAAATAAACCCGGCACCAGCGTGTTTCTTCTGGTTTGGTTGAAGAAGCTATTAACTGGTAGTACATGAGAGAGTTTTAAAAGAAATTGATTTGCTTACTAACAATGTTTTCTTGCCTGAATAAGAGTTTAATCATATTGGTGGGAAACAAAATTGATGAACATTTAACATCAGATGGTACAGAACTAGTGATTAGAAACCATTTGCCTACAGTTTAGGAGACAGAAATTTAGATTAAACACAACTGAAACATTAATTTAATCTAATTCTGTTGAAGTCATGGGGAAAATCTGCTGCTGTAAAATTAATCTTATTCCTCATTTGCAGTTATGAGAAGGGTAAAATAATGTCAGTATAATTCTAGTGTAAAAGTCATCAAGATACTTTTTTTCTCCTTTGCACCTGATGCAAGCGCATGCTTCTCATTTATGAAATGTCCTCCTCCTCCTGTCACGCCACTTGCTTTCTGCCGTTCCCTATCAACATAGCAGTCCAGATTTAGCTTTCCAAAGCCAAGGAAGTGAGATCCCAGCAGTCAGAAGCCTGCTTGGAACAGAATTTCACACAAAAAAAAAAAAAAAAAAAGAAAAATGTCTTTCCAGCTGGTCTGCAGGCTTGAGCAGGAAAGACAGAGCAACCGTGGTCTTGGAGCTGTTTCCTGAAAGAAATGCAAAAAAGCTTGAATTGTGCATGGTCATTTTCTTGTCTTGCCAGGATTCTGCTCTGGGCATTCAAATTGTTCGGACTTGAACTCAGGTTGTCTTTTCCCCTTGGTCTCTTTTCCACTGGTTTCCATGAACCATGGCTAAAGGAATCACAGGGGGAGTCTGTGCCTTCTGTTGACACTCTTGTGTGTTGCACAAATACTTTGACGTTCATTGCACTGTTTAAAGAAGTTTTGGCAGTTTGTTTGGGTTTTTTTTTTGGCTTTGGGGTTTGTTTTTTGTTTGGGTTTTTTTTGTTTGTTTGTTTGTTTTAGAAAGATTCTTGCCTATTGAATCAAGCACTTACTTGATAGGATGGGCACTCTCATTTAATAAAGAATTCATTTTTGATTCATAGAAGAATGTTTCTGGCTGCCAAAACCAACAAATTAATTAGTTCAGTCTCTGAACTAAAAATGTGTTACTACCTCCTTCATTGTGCAACATCAAAACGGGAGCCGTTGGCTCACACATTTCGACACTGTCCTTCCCAAACCTCTGCCAATAGGTTTGTTAGAGGAACCCTAACAGAGTCCAGCCATGATTTTCTAGCAGAAGTCCCAAGAGACGTGTGGTGTCTGATAAAGCTCATGAAACTAAATTTGTATTTCCTACTCTCAGCAAGATCAAACGTTGCTTAATGTACAGTTAAATCTTTGTACTTAACGTGCCTCTCTCTTCTCCTCCTTTTGTCAGGACGGGGATGTCAGCCTGGTTGGTCCGTCCCTGTTCCGGCTTGTAGTTAGTGGGCAATAAACTGCTTCCATTTAGGCCAGGTTCACTAAGGTAGGCAGGTTTTCCACTTCTGTCTAAACTCCCAGCTCCCAGTCCCAATTCAGCAGCTACTCTGAAGATGGTCATCTGGGCTGAGCTTCTTGTGGTCATTACAAGAATTGCTGATTTGCTGAGAAAACCAGCATTTACTGGGGTGTTACAAGCTTTGTCATCTAACTAGAGTGGTATGTCATCCTTCTAACACCTAAGTTAAGAGTTTGTTCTGGGATGTTTTATGTATGCTGAAATATTTCCACGATGGCTTAAAAATAAAGAGATCCAATATTGTGATAGCTTTGCGACAGGTGTGGCGAGAGCTGTGGTACCACTGGTAAGTTGGCTACTAGGCAAATCAGCCTTGGTGTAGTCTCTCACAGGACTGGCCAAGGTCTGCACAAAACACTTGTGGTACCCCAGGGAGAACGTACGGACCGTGCGATTCTACTCTGATTTACTTTAGGGTATGTGTGGAGCAATTCCCGAGACTGCAGCAGTGCATCCTACAGGTTCTATACATGATGGACATACCAAGACGTGTTGAGTTACCGTGGGATAACAGAGATGCAGTAACTGGCCGTGTTTGCTCAAATGCAAACTTACTTGACTTGGCTTAACCTGAAGTGAAAGAGGACTTTGCTAATGCACGTTACCTTGCATTTTATGAGCTAAGACCAGGTGACTGGAGAGTTACCACGGCTCAGCCGATGTGGGTAATATATTAGTCTGTGTCAGCTTTATCGTGTGCCTGACTGTGCTGTCTACGTATCTTCATTAGTGTTTGCAGTGTGCTGTATATTAACGTGTGATTCCTGAAGGTTGGGTTTGTGAAAGATTATTATGCCTGCGTACACAGGTAGTAGTACAAGTAAAAGCTAAGCGACATGAGCAGTTTTAATAATTCTCGCTTTGGAGAACCTAAATGCTCTTGTGTTGATGTGGATGTTGCATTACAGTAGGAATTGTGCACTAATCCTGAACTGCGATGTGCTAGCTCGCTAATGCCAAGGCTTGCTATCGATGACATCTGTCATCCTGTTAAATTTATTGTGTATCTGTTTTGGTGATTTAAATCCAGGAAGGACTTGCTGTCTGAAAAAACTGTGCTACATAATGCTTTCAGATAACTTACCCAAATGGGAGGGGTTTTTTAATGTTTAAAAATGTATCTCCAAAATCAAGTATGTTGCTGTGACAAAGCAGCGCAGTTATTAATCTGTGGATTGCATTTATTACAGAATTCCTTTAAAGGGAAACAAGTTGCTCTCATCTACCAAAAAATATCAATTAGCATGCCAGACTAATTAATCTTATAAAAACCAACAATCAAATACAGTGCCTTTCCTCCCATAGGAACACACAGTACTTCTAAAGGTCACCATTTAGCTGTGCACCTCCTTTCATTACACTTTCTCAAAAAAATTAAACAAAAAAAAAAAAAAAGAACCAGGAAAAAAGGAGTGGTTGAGTGATGAGAACTCAGATCTCTCTAATGCTTAATAAACTTAACCTTTATCATGGTATTGAACTCGATGATCCCGCATGAAAGAAGAGTGCATGCTGCTTTAGAGGCGTTTGTGCTGACTGTTAGTTAATCGTTTTTATTTGCTTTATGGAGAGCACATGGAATATTTATTAAAATTCTTCAGAGCATCGTAAATATGAAGAGAGATTAAAGCAGCAGAGCAGGAAGGATAGCTCCTCTGCAAGGAGGGGGTGTGTGGGTACAAGCGGCTGTAGAGGATGCATGTTGACTCCAAGAAGATTTCTTCATAAGCGGTCACCCTGACGTCTGTCTCCGGACATACCTAAATTCTTAAGGTGCAGATAGAGCTAGGGATGTGTTTTATACAGTGTTTTTATCCAGGGTTCTGCACTATAATAAATGATTAAAATTCAACATAACTGAAAAGAAATACTAACATTTTTTTTTCTGCTTGTATGCTCATATTAGGAAGTCTGTGGAAAAACAATCATTTTGAAAAGAAAAAAGGGGTATAAAATACAATACTTCACGTAGGGGTATTCTCAAAGCCTATCAAACTCAAAGCTTTCAAATTTCATCTCTGATCAGGCATCTTTTATTGCTGCATTGTAAGGAGTTAAGTATCTTTTCTCAAGTAGACTATAATTCTTCATCATATATGGTATGCTAAGTTGCTTTAGGAGGTAACTAGAGAATGAATGAATTTTTTTTATTACTGATCCCGAAGTAGTGCCCAGAAACTCATAGGTTCCATAAGCATTTCTAATGATCCATTAAAATCACGCTAAGCATGATAGATTGTAGGATGCTGTGTTTTACGTCATGATCCTCATCTGTACTAAAATTAAGTTCTTGTTTCCTTATTGAATATTAAATTTATTCTATTCCTTGGTGGACTAGATCCTTAACAAGTGTAAATCTGACTTTTATTTGCAGCAGGTGCCAATCTTGCCCCAAATACACATCGTTAATATGGCTCTTTTCCCAAGAAATTCAAGTTACTTTGCCACATTGTGCTGACTGTGCAATATATGGGCTCCACCTCTAGACTGATCTGAAACATTGTGTGAAAAAACTGAGTTCCTACTGGCAGGTTAGCTGTGGGACGGTGCTGTCTGTGCCCCGTTAGGATTAGGATTCTTCAGATGACTTCTCAAGCAATCACCGTCACTTAAAATTGAGAGGAACGTAGAAGGTATCAAATAATTTTTCCTCATCTCTTGTTTGTGTGTTTTCCCTTGAGAAGACAAAGCCAAGCAGTGCTGAGACAATGGAGAAGAGGCACTGGAGCTGGCAAGTGCGCGTTTCCCAGGCAGTGATGGAAACGGGGCATGAGAAAGGTAATGAGTCCTCTGCAATTTGTTGCTTTCTCTGTTCCGCCTCTGGTTTCACATCAATTTTTGTCTTTTGCCAACTTGTTTTTCTTTTCCATAATACTGGCCCATGTAGTGAGCAACATCCCAGCTCAAAAAGTCTGTCCACTACCTCAGGGATCCCAGCATGACTATTTTTGGTTTCTTTGGGCTGAGAAGTGATGGCAGGGCAGGGCTGGTGCCAGCACTGAAGAAGACTGGGTGAAGAAACAGGTGTCCTCTCGGCCGCGTGCAGTAAAAACCAGTCACTGCAACAAGCATTAAAAAAAAATCCTACCAGCAGTGGTAGCAGTTGCTTTTTGAAGGCACTCCACCTCCGTATTTGTTTTGGGGCTGTCAGTCATTTGTAATATTTGACTTGCTTGTCAGTCAGTACCAGCCTTGGCAGATGCATGAAGAGGGACTGGAAAGGCTCCTTCACGTTAAAGCCTCTTTTGTCACTGTCAGTTTTGGTACAGAAAACATCCATCAGCATCACTAGTGGGAGGAAGTTGTGCTGTCTCTGTCAAAATCCAGTGCTCCTGGTTAGGGGATTTTTGTTGTTGTCTTCTTATACTCCCCCAGGAAGCCCACAGGATCACTTGTCTGACGCTGTGTTGGCTTCCAGGGACATAACGTGCAGCTTCCTCCGAAAGCTGTAAAGCCTGATGTTTGCTCTCCATGAACACTAAGTGTCTTCAGAAGTCAGAAATCCACTTTCTGGCTGAATTTATTTCTCTAAGAAATATACGTACAAAACTTTTTGCTACCTTGCGTGCCTTTATAGATGAAGTAAAATGTGCTGGCAATTGCTGCTTTAATTTTTGTGTGGGCAGCTGTTCCATTTATATAAGTGTTCCCCCTTTTGAGAAATTGCTAGAAGATGTAAAAGTTTAAGTTCTCTGCTGGAACGTAATTCTGGCGTTCATAAAAGACTCGTATCTCCCAGCCCCTGTCAGCGCGGTATGCCTGTCACATGCTTGGACGTGTCTTGCTGCGCTTCTTACAAATCTAACTCTTCTGCAGGCACCAGTTGACGGCAAGGAGTCAATTACTAACAAAATAAATTTAATAAAAAATAAAATAAAAATGCAAAGCCTCCACCAGTCAAGCCTTTTCCTAGGAACCGAGGAGAATAAAGTCTAATGGCTGTGTCCTCGATGAAGTCATCTGTCAAATGCCAAACAACCAGTTAAACAGACTTAATATTACTAGCGAGAGGGGGGAGAAGAGGAAACATGGTAATATCTCAATTTGCATTATTTGAATGTGAGCGAGACATTGCCAGCCCTGCAGAGAGCACTGTGGCTTTGAAGGACTGCTTGAGACAGCTCCCAACTCTCAGAGAATCACACAGAATCCCAGAGTGGTCGGGGTCGGAAGGGCCCTCTGGAGCTCCCCCAGTGCCACCCCCCGCCAGAGCAGGGGCACCTCCAGCAGTGGCACAGGACACCTCCAGGCGGGTTTGGAATGGCTCCAGAGGGGGAGACTCCCCCCCCTCTCTGGGCAGCTGTGCCAGTGCTCTGCCGCCCATACAGCAAAGAAGTCCCTCCTCAGATTTAGATGGAACTTCCCATGTTCAAGTTTGTGCCCATTCCCTCTTGTCCTGTCCACTGGGCACCACTGAAAAAAGACTGTTCCCATCCCCCCGGCACCCTCCCTGTAAGTATTGATAAGCATTGAGAAGATCCCCCCCTCAGTCTTCTCTTCTCCAGACTAAAAAGCCCCAAGTCCCTCATAAGAAAGATGCTCCAGTCCTCACTCTCCTCCTCTACAGACAACTGCCTTCCTTATAGTTTGGAGCCCGTTTGATGGGCTAAAACGTGTCTGTTGCTCTGTGCCCGTCCCACCCTGTCCAGGCACTGGGAGAGGTTTTCTCCACAAGCACACCTCGGGGCTGTCAACCTGCAAGGGTAGGTCTTGATTGCTGGTAGCAGATCTTCTAGGTGCTGCTCCAGTCCACACCGAGTTGCTCGCTGCCCGTCCTGGCTGGTGTTTATGCCGCCTTTTCCACGAGCTCCGATCACAATGCTTGCAGAGGTTGTCCTGTGCCTCAGTCTGCCGCTCCCTTGCTCTGGAGCTGTGCAGTCCCTGCAGGCGTGCCACCTCCTGAAGGTCCTGAAACGTGCTCCTCAAGCTTCTGCAGCTCCGTTGTCACAAAGGAGTAATTTACTGAATATTTCCTTTGCTGCTTTAAAAAAAAAAAAAAAAAAAAACAACAAAAAAAAACCTGAAACAGAGCAAACCCACCATTTTCCAACCAAGCTAATGGAAGTCCTTTTCAGAATCCCATTTTCCGCCATTTTATATGCCATTCCGCATTTTATATGCCAAAGAGACAGATTCTCAGGACACCTCTGTGGCAGCCTGTGCTCGCTCCCGTTTCCTGCGCGACACTGCAATAGCACTGCTCACTTCCTTGGCTGTTCTGGGTATTGCCCAGATAATAAGTGTAAATGCAAATAAACCCATTTGGACCTGATCCAACTGTATAAATTTCTGTCCTCTGCTGTCCTCAAGGAGGGACTATTGTCTTCTGCACAGCCCAGACCACAAGATTTATGCAAACTGTTTGCGTTGTGGTGGCTAAAAGCAACTTGGTTCGAACTTTCTGAGTGGCAAAAGTATGTGGCTTCTCGCGGGCATGTTAAGTGTGAAACACTCTGTATTAAATGTAGATTTAGAGGCGTATTATTTTTGAGGTTGCCTTCATTAACTTTTCTTGATGTTAACTATTATCATTAACTATTGGTGAAGTTGGGCAGATTTAGAATAAATATTAGGAAGAAATTTTTCCCTCTGAGGGTGCTGAGCCCCTGGCGCAGGTTGCCCTGAGAAGCTGTGGCTGCCCCATCCCTGGAGGTGTTCAAGGCCAGGTTGGACGGGGCTTGGAGCAACCTGGGCTGGGGGGAGGTGTCCCTGCCCAGGGCAGGGGGTGGAATGAGATGATCTTCAAGGTCCCTTCCAACCTAAACCATTCTACGATTCTATGCTATTGAATGGGTGAAAGAGCTACTGATGATTGTGATGCTTGAAATGTTTTTTGCCTATTAGATATTTGGATATTCAGTTAAGCGGCTGTTTGTATAGTACATATTTAAGGGATGTTGTTAAACTAGCCTTAACTCACTGTGTTCAGGCTTTCTATAAAAGGACTTTTGTTGCCAAAAAGGCCAATGGAATCCTGGGCTGCATAGGGAAGAGTGTGGCCAGTAGGTCGAGGGAGGTCATTCTCCCCCTCTACTCGGCACTGGTGAGGCCACAACTGGAATACTGTGTCCAGTTTTGGGCTCCCCAGTTCAAGAGGGACAGGGAACTGCTGGAGCGAGTCCAGCGAAGAGCAACTAAGATGATTAAGGGCTTGGAGCATCTGCCTTATGAGGAAAGGCTGAGAGAGCTGGGACTCTTTAGCCTGGAGAAGAGAAGGCTGAGGGGAGACCTTATTATGGTGTACAAGTATCTAAAGGGTGGGCTGAAGGAGGATGGAGCCAGGCTCTTTTCAATGGTTCCAAGTGACAGGACGAGGGGCAATGGGCACAAGTTGGAACACAGGAAGTTCCGTTCAAAAACACGGAAACAGTTCTTTACGGTTCGGGTGACAGAGCACTGGCACAGGCTGCCCAGGGAGGTTGTGGAGTCCCCTTCTCTGGAGATTTTCAAGACCCGCCTGGATGCAGTCCTGAGTAATGTGCTCTGGGCAATCCTGCTTTGGCAGGGGAGTTGGGCTGGATGATCTCTAGAGGTCCCTTCCAACTCTGAAAATTCTGTGATTCTGTGACTCTTTTTTTGTTTTGGTTTGGTTTTTTGTTTTCCTGGAAAAGGAATGTATTTATCAGAGTGAAAACTCCGTAAAATGTGGAGAATTTCTTTGTGACTTTGTAATAAGGAAAGGTGAAGCTGTTTGCTTGCAGGGTATCCTTTTTCATCTGCTGCAAATACTCTGCCTGTAAGACAACAATACCCTTCCATGGCTTACTATTTAGGTGAATAATCAGCTAACGGTCTCTTTTGCAGTGGGTTTGATTTCATCCAATTCGGTACTGGAAAGGTATTACAGCTTGCAAATATTTCAGAGTCAGCTTTAATATAAATTTTTATACTATGCTAGAGCGAAGCCACATTCTGAAATAATTTTACATCATAAGTGGTTCTAAATGAAAGTACTTGCAGATTATTTCCATCACATTTGTGGAGGAAAGAATCTATTTCCGCCTAAATAATCTTTAAGTCCATTACCTCGTGAGAAAACAGTCATTTCAAGTTTTAGCACCTGAGTGGTGCTGAACTTTAGTGGTAGTAATAGACAGGTAAAAGTGCTGAAGAATAAAATTGCTGCCTTCTCAGAAGAAACCTCTCTCTGAACAAACCTTGGGAGTCCCACCGATAGGTCCTGGATGGGCAGAGTCCAAGGCACTGGAGCCTGATGATGCAGTATATTGGTCTACCTTAGTTTTGGAAGTGTATATACAATTTTGTAACTTCTTTATATTTTTATATATATGCACACATATATTTATGTTCTATATTTATGAAATTTGTACACACAGACACATGTACGTTCTTATGTAATCTCCATTCTTACAAAGGTGACCGCTGTGGTTTTGTGCTTCCGAACTCATAACGCGCTGACCCAAATCACTGCCTTGGAGGAACCGGGAATCTGGGAGATTCGCTCCTCTGCAGGCTGCCCCTGCAGAGGGAAACAGCCCGGTTTGGGACGGCTTTCCTACGCCTCGCCTTGCAGATGTGACGGGGTTTGTTTTCAGAGCTCGGACGATTCATGGAGGAGAGAAGGGCTGGGCAGATAGCCGTCCTTTAAATGTCACGGGACATTGACTGTGCGCCTGCCAATGCCCAGAGGAAGCTAATTGAATCATGATTACAGTCATTGGAAATACGACCAAACAATGCAGCCCCAGTTATAAATTTGATTATGTAAGATCATGCAGACACGTCTGAGTATATGTGGGAGAAGGTAATATTTGTGTATGTGCTTAACTGTTTATTACTGTGGCATTAAATAAGGTTATTGGCCTCGGGATCTCAGGTTCACATTGAGCCACGCACCACTGAATGTTGCGACTGGGATTTTTGCTTGAGTAGCTCAAGGAAAATAAAAGTCTGTTTACTTTTATACGTTTTCAAATTTCATTTGCTTTATATAACAATTACTGGGAGAAAAAAAAATATTTCTTAGGGGTTTTGGGGTTTGTTTTCTTTTGTGGAAACTGAGTACTACAAATGCTACCAAAAGGTATGTCTGTAGCTATCTGTAATGCCAATAATGAGGGTGGAGAGGGAACCGATTTCTTTTGTTAGGATTTGCGGTGTGTTGCTTATATAGCACTTATGATTTGACTGAACTACAGTATTTAGATTTAGTGGGTTTTTTTATGGCAGTTTTAGAAAACTCCAAGTAATACATGGCAGTCACGGTCTGCAGCGGGCAAGGCCGCCTCTTGGTGATCTTCAGGCGTGGTGGAGACTGAGCCTTTGGTGTCTTCCTTAACGCATGTGCGTTCTTTATCCTTCTTGTGAGGTTTTTCCCTTCGATTTTATAGATCGTACAAGTATGTACATGCTCTCCTGTATTTTCTGTTGAGGGCTAGGCTGTTTGGAATGGTGGCCATGGCTTGCTAGAAGTTTCTGAAGGGTCGGTGTTCAATTCATTTATAGCATAGCTGTAATTGCAATGTATGTTGGAACAGGGCTTTGTGCTCCTAAACCAAAGAGGTGGCTTTACAGTTACGCAGAGTTTTAAGCCATCTCAATTTTTATTTTCGTAAAGCAGAATACAAAAGCAATAGCAATTAACAAGGGTATTCTAATTCAGGTGAGGAAAGTCATGGTTCTGTATGTGACCGGTGAAACAAAAGCTGTCTCAGATATTCCTCTGAACTTTAAAATCTTGACTATCTCAAGAAATGAAAGTATGTATAGAAAAGAGGTGATTTTTTTTTTTTTTATATTGCTTTCTGCGGTTTTGTTTTGTAATAGCTGCCAACAGGTTGTCTTGGCTGACAAAATTATATATACGACAGTACAAAGTACAGGCTTTTGGTTGTCAGAGCAACCTATATATTTTGGAGCAATGGGTAGTAGGGTGGATCCAGTGAGATTTCTAAGTGATATACAACAATAAGAGAGATGAGAATCGAGCCTGTATTGCCACCCACACTAGACATACAAATGGATTTTATGGAGTGGTTTTTTAATGTGTTTATTAAGGTATGAGAAGGGAGAGGAAAGTGAGGTTGCCTAACGGCATGCGTTACCTTTTAAAATGATATAAGCTGTAAGAGTTTTTAAAAGCAACATTTCAAAAATTGCTTCAGGACGTTATTCTTTAGCTTGCTTTCTCCTTCAACCGGTAATGATGATTGTGTATAATTCCCTGTATTTGAAAACCTTCTTCCTTTAAAAGAAAAAATCCAACGTAGAGCATTAGGAATATTCCAGTTGTCAGGCTCTTTCTTTTAACGTCTGCTGTTGGCTTCTGCAGGAACATTTCATGTACTTTCTAGAAAGTTGCCTTTGAACTCGCAGTACCAATAGCCCTGAAAGGATTTAGTGTGGTGTGGAGCTGCTGGACAGCCTGGGCTGCCAACCTTCAGCTGCGACGTGAGCAAAACGCATCCATCTTTCCAAGGCTTCTCCTCTGCTTGGGTCGTTGCTGGTCCGAGGACTGAACAAGTCTTAAGTCACGTCATGCGTGGGGAAACCTCATTTGAGGATGCAGTTTTGATTTGAGAGATGGCTCTGGAAATGGCCCGACTGCGGCCGGGTCTTTAGCTGGCACTCTAGTTTTTGTCTCTGTCAAACGTTTCTGAAGTGGTAAGTCATGCGTGTGGGGAATGCTAAGAGGTCCCGACTAAATAATGGCAGATTTAGCAAATGTATACGGTACGTATATGGTTCAGGTTGTGTGAGCACAGCTGTCTGCACCCATCTCTATGCATACCCTTACAATCCTCACTTTACATGCTAAAAACCTGTTAATTACTCTGGGTCTGTTTGTATTATGCAATGCAGTGTTACCTATCTAGATGTTCTGGCTCAGCTATATGGTAGCACAGTATATGGCAGTTCAAATCATGATTTAGTGTTGTGCTATGGACTTGTAAGCCATAAACTTGGTGCTGTAGCTCCCTGCTAAGCCCCAGGGACAGCAGTCGCACTCTTCAGAAAACGCTAAACTGCTTTGTGGATTTTGCTGTAGAAGTGCAGTGCTTTCATTTCACCCAAGCTTTTGTACAGCTGAACTATTTGCATCTTAAAAAACAAGGATAAAGATGTCACTACGTCTCTTACGTTGTTAAGTTTCCTTACGGTGCGTAAAAGCAGCCGTGGTTTCGGTGGGAGGGACTGAGCAGCCGGAACAGAGAGAAACACTCTTTTTTTCCCCCTGTACTTTACTCTTGAACTCTGGCTTCCTTAAACTCAGTCCATTAAGTCTCATTTTCCTGAAAAATAGAGAGATTAGTAAAATAGTAAGATTAACAGGGTCAAAATTAGAAATTTTTCAGTTTACACTGGAAAGAAAAATTGCGTTTTCACCTGTAAACTGAAACACACCTCCATTTGCGTACAGGAAAAAGTACGGGGGAGCGTCTGCCAGTGTGTACCTGTCACAGTAACACACATGTGTTTCGTTGAGGTATAGTAGGTGCACCTGAAATCTGCCAAGAAATTCCCGATATTTACTACACTCAACTTTTAGTCCGTCTCAAGAGATGGAAATGTAGCAGCTTCAGATTCGTAATGTAATACAGATTTGATAACAGGAAAGTATGAAGGTTATATTAAACTATCAAAAATGTATTTTTAAAATGTGATACGCTTGTGTGTTTGCCAGAGTTGATGAGACTTGTTGGACTCCCATTAATGACCTCAGTATTTTGCTGTGTTTTAAAATCAGATTTTAAGTGAGAAAGATGCTCATTTGAATTCCCTTAAGCGAAAGTAACCTTTACTTTCTCAGAACTTGTTAGAGTGATATTACCTACTCAGTCTCTGTATTAAAAAAAAACAAATGCAAATCAAAAAAACCCACTACTGCTGACTTGAACATGCCCTGGCTTATTCAAAGCTACAAGACTGAAGGAAAATATTTTTTCTCGTTTCTCTTCACAGCATAGCTGTCATTTTAGGCGAGGAAGCGAACAACTCTGGAGCACTGTTGTACATCTGAATATATATGAAAAGATATCTTCTCAGTTCATGCCAGATCAACACAAAAGAGTATTAGTTTAATAACAAAATGGCAGATGTTGTTTGTTTTTTTTTTTTTATTTTGGTCTGAACTTATTTTGTCTAACTCATTTTTGTGAGTTACTTGGAACACTTTTCAGAATTAGCTGAGGTTGGGAGGGAACTGGTGTGTTTGTTCAGGTGGAGGCGTAAACAGTTCTGTCCTTCAGTGTCAGCAGTTTCGAAACCAGAGCAGATTATTAATATGCGCTTATACATTTTAACTTTAGAAGCTAATTTGTTCAAAGAAAACATTTGCGGAATTTTTGTTTTCTGAATAAAAGTGTTGAAAAAGCATTGAGGAGTCAGACATTAAATAATCTCAGACCTGTCCGGAGTCCATGTGGATGTTGGATGTTGTTAGTTTGAGCGTGTAGTTTCCTCATGAAATCTCTGCCCCTTGAATTTCGTCTTGGACTGGTGATAGGGATGACATTGGGCTTTGAGGGGGGAGGGTGTTTTTGTTTTGTGGTTTGTTGGGCTTTTTTGTTATTTGTTTGTTGGTTTGATTTTATTTTTTTTTTTTTTAACAAGAACATAGTGCTTTATGAAATCCATCTGGTGGGTCAGCAAAAACTTCAAGTTCTGGATCTGTAGACATATTGCCAAAGATTGCTACCCTTGTTGCTGAAATATTCCCTTTCATGAAAGTGGATATTGGTTTATTACTCCAGCAGCTCTTTTGAAGAGGATCCGTCAGATCAATTGGAAATGTCCTCCTCTGTATTGAGTTAGAAAGACACGTGCAGGTGTATAAATCTCATGTTTTGGTGTTTTTTCTTTAACCCTTCCACTCCCAATTAATAAAGAGGAGGACTAATGAGCTCTTTTGTGATTTTAGTGCCTCAGCACATTCTGGTTGCTAGTTCAGTGTTAACATGGGTGATGTAGGCATCATTACAAAGGATTTCTTAGATCGTGAGACGCAGGAAAGTAATAGCTTTCCTCCCAAGGCTGTGCGGAAATCGCTCTGTGCACATGAGACGGTAAGACTAGCCGGTAGCGCTTACATAGCATAGCCCCAATTCTTATTTACGTCAGTTACAAATAGGGTTCCTGGGGCTCCTACTCACCTATTAAAAAACCAAATTTGCCTGGTTTTCTGCAATATAAGAAGGGAAACTAATCTGAGCATTTGAACAAGTAACTGCTAAAATGTCAAATGCTACCCAGGCATGTTCTGTAGGAATATGGCATTTTGGGATGTTTGTGTTACTGCACTGTAAATGTTAACAAAAATAATAATAAAGAAACATTGCAACTATTTGTACACAACTGAAAAAAAAATTAAGCATAATACAAATGACTGAAAATGGGGGTTGGACTAGATGATCTCCAGAGGTCCCTTCCAACCCTATGATTCTATGAAAGACTTTAAAAAATTTTTGGCGATGTTATTTTTAATTTTAGCAGGCTTTTTGTAGGTCAAACAAGCGTCCTTTTACATGGCGCTGTGTCCCTTTAAATTCAGAGCCTCTCTGCTCCTGTAATGCTCCTTCTCCTTCCGAGCATGGTGTCTGCCGCCTTCGTGCTTCGTCTCAGTGTGCCACCTCTGACCATTAATGCAAATTGGAGGCCAGATACGAGTTGCTCTGGATTTAAATTGGTGCAACTCCCAGCAGAATCTGTCTCCAGTTCATATTAACGACTGCAAGAGGGAGCAGCCGCCTGAATGGATAGGGAGCTCTAATGAGACCATGTTCCTTCACCCGTAGCCATAGCTGTGCCACCTAATCTCTTTTCTATACTAACTGCCCAATCAAGTTCATTTAATTGTGTTTTCAGTTAAATTCGGCAAAAAGCGAATATGAGAATAAACGAGGAATCATGTTTGCATGTTTAAATGTCTTTCTCTTTAAATTCAGTGCTTACTTTTTTCTTGGTAATTGCCCTTAAATTGCTCCGTGGCACACGTGGCGGCTCTCGGGGGCTGTGCTTTCCGTCTGGCTTCTCGGAGCACCTGAGGCATTGCAATGGCCCGTGCCCGCTTCGGCCTTTTTCTTCAGACAAGTTCAAATAAACACCCAGAGAGTATTTGCTGTCCGCGCCGCAGTTAACAGCGGAGTGAGATTTCCCTGCAAAGGCACTGCCTGACAGCAAAGCAAATATAGTATATTGTGATTTTTGTATGCTTGACTAAGGGCAATATTTATTTCATCATGCGAGAGCTTGCGTGAAGGATGTTATTCCCAGCGCGAGTGTCAAGAGGGATCTTGAGCGTCTTGCAGCAGATACCCTAAACTCCCTTCTTTGATGAAGTACCTTTTGTCAGCAAGTGTGTATGTTGAAAATTAGCAGTTCCTTCAGCACGAAAACCTTGACATTGAATATAATTGAGGAGGTTAGTGTTGGCGTGTTCGTAAGTATTACCTGTCATTTGAAATATGACAGTGCTATAACTGCAGGACCTTGGGGACTTCAGCGCGTTGGCACTGCCATCTGACTGCCTTGGAGTCTGCAAGACAGCCTTCCGAGCGACTTCGACCCTGAGATAATTAACATGGCCCTGGAGGCTTCTGCCTTTTGCTTTTCTGCGCTTGTTGTTTAATAAGATGTTTGTTGCTCTGCTTGTCTCTGAGGCAGTGGCGTGCCTTTAGGGACGCGGGGTCCTTAACGTTCTGTCACAGTTAGAAGGTTTAGGTAACGCTGTCTGCGCATCCATTTCTTTCATTTCCAGCAAATTAAAATATTATCATCAATTAGCCAGCTATACTTGGTGGCTTCATTTCTGAGAGGATGCGCATATTTATGTGATATGAAAACAAGGTGGCGGTGGGGGAAATGTTTGAAACCTGACTTTTCTCCTGGCAGTAGAATTGTATAATAATGTGGCATGGTAAAATGACACCATAGGACGCAGAAATGAAAGGCAGGACACAACGCTGCGGGGGGACGAGCGAGGGCTGCGGTGGTGGCTGTCTGGGAGGCGCAGCGGTCGGAGACACGGCTTCTTGAATCGCTCGCGTTGGCTGGGACCACGCTGGTTTAGTCCATAAAGTCTTTGTGGTGCATTACGGAAAGCGGAATGAGCTTTTATTAAGAAAGGAAGGGGGGAAAGAGCTGAAAAGCTTGAAGCATCTATGTGAAAACAAGCTGAACACAACTGGTTTTACTTTTCCACTCTGTGAAACATTTATTTTTTTTTTTTTAAAGGGTTTTGAAAAATTCAGCTGCGTTGCTCCAGAGATTCATGCTAATACGCTGACTCACACGGCTGAGCTTCTTTTTGAATATTGTAAGAACTCAAAGCAACACTAAATCTAAAGGATTGAGTCCAGTGGATGGCATTATCAAGCCAGGGTGATTTCACAAAGGTGCATTTTTAGCCACAACAAAAGCTTTGCAAAGTCAGTTTGCTGCTAGGGAATTGTCCGTTTCAAGGAAACAAACCTTAAAATAGTCTCCTTGAGGTTTTTTAACAGTTGAGGGTGGTTTTTTTTTAATGTGTTTATTTCTGAAGGATACAATAAATACCCCGAGCATAACCTGGCACGTGAACCTCGGAGAGCTGTGGTTACGGCATTTAACTTTCATTTCCTTATATAAGAACAAATGAAACTGGAAAGATGTCTCATTACACCTATTTAATTTGAAATACTTCTAATCTGTCTTGCTTGTGGGGACTATCATTCATAATTAGAACTGGGAATCGATGGAAGATAATGTTGAACAGTGAGTTTGGCTATTTTAGAGATATTATTTTACTGGATACGCTTGGAAAATAGCGTCAAACAGAGTTGCAAATATTGAAAAGATTAACATACAAGCCACAGTCCACCGGTAAGGACTCACGGTGTGGTAACATATTTCAAGTTCCTTAGTGTATTATTTCCACTGTCATGCTAAATACAGAATGAAAGAGGGAAATACAGCTGTTTTTCGCGAATAATCCAGCGCTAGTTCAGGAGTTAAAGCCAAGATGACGGAAGGCTACAATATACTAAAGACTCGTTCTCCTTTTCTTTTACATTATGAATATAAATATCTTTTCAGTTATAGACATTAGGCTTTCATTGTATAGCCCACCATTAGGCATAAAACACATGAGAAAGCTGTCTACATTAGGCTATTGAAATTGTCCTGATTTACAATGCTTTTGTACCCTCACTTTGCAAATATTAAGGGAAAAGCAAAGGGAAAGGATATTGAGAATTTTATATAAATACATTTGTCTTTGACTTTCATTTAGGAGCGCTATGTATTTGGCTGACGTGGACTTTTTTGTTTGTTCTAAAGCACGACTCCAACATTTGTTGTTTAGTTGTAACCTGGCTGTCTAAAAAAGTAGTAGTGTGATACATCATTCTTCTCTAATATAATACCTTTAAGAATAGAGTTGTAGATTTTAATATACATCTTAAAGCATTTGGCTTCCTTGGGAAAGGAAAGTGTAGAACTTAAACCCAGGCACAACAGAATTCACATTTACAAGGCGTACATTTAAAATAACTGGTTCACTGCAAAAATCGCGTAAATATTCAAGTAATTTGAATTTGAACCTTTGCTCACTTAAAAGCTGTTATTGGAGGGGAAGAATCATTTTCTCAATAAACATAATTAAGTGCAAGACGTTGATCAACTGTGGCTAGTATTGAGTTAATTATTGCTTGGATTTCAATCAGCAGTGACAGAAGACTTAAGTAAGAGAATATACAAACTCAACATCTACCAGATGTGATCCAAAACCTCCCTGAAGAGGGTGGGACTGTTCCTCGGGGCGCAGCTATTTAAGCATCTCGGGTCACACACTGCTGCTTTCGTTCTGCCGTGGCCTCTGCTCTGAGGCTGCAGGATTTTTAATGGGAATTAGTCAAATAGATAAAGAATATCATAGGATGTCAAAGGGCTTCCAGTGGTGGGAAGAAGCATACTGTATAGATGTCCTTTTTCACAAAGTCGTTTAACTTTTATTTATCAGAAGACGATGCAGTTCTGTCTATTTTCCCAGTAAATGGTAGAAAATAGCTAGAATTAAGTGAGTAAAATTAACAGTAATAAAGTTAGGGAAGCATGAAATTAAAAAAGTGATTGCAGTAATAAGGTGTAGAAGTTTTTCAGAAAAAAATAATACCCACTTGATTTGCCGAAAAACAATATTAGTACTACTTATTAAAGAGGAATACATTTATATTATCAGTATCTCATCTGTGAGGTCTACATACTTTTTGGATTTACCTATGCTATTCTATTTGATTATCTCAAATTAATGTACTTTACAACTGCTAATCAATTTGCACTCCTTATTTTAATGATAGGTAAGAATTACTAACTTAGTTTTGAAAAAGGAAAGAAAAGAAGCTGAGGCTTATGAGATAAGTAGAATCCATTAAAAAGTGCTTTAATCTTAGGTGCTCAAAGTTGTCTAGCTCGACAAAAGGTGTAGAGTTTAGGTGTTTGCTGATACCTCGAGTAGCATTTAACTGCTTCAGTCTGCAATTTTATCCAGGGACAACTCAATGCAAAATATTTATGGAGCCCTTGAGGCAGGAGCTCCTCCCCGCGAGGGAGAGCATGCTTACAAGGACGCGGGGAAATCCTTATTCTTGCTTTTTTCCCTTTTGCTCCCCAAATACTTGTGTGCTCTGCACAAAGCTGAACGACTTTTAACGAGAGGGTGGAAGAGGAGTGAATGTGAAGGAATATGAGTGAGGAGCAAGATTGAGGTGACAGGTTGCAGTGTGGTGGTACATTGTTATGGGTGATAAACCCATATGTTATGGGTGATAACCCATTGAGATGGGTTTGGATTTGAGATGGGTTTGGATTTGAACCATCTCAGGAACTGAGACTCCACAGGAATCTCTGAACTTTGTGGGCTTGTGCTTAGGTCGGGAGAGAAGCGGACAGACTGAGGGAGATCGATTTCTCCATCAGTCCTAGTGCTCTTCCGTACAACATCTGGCATTGCCCAGTTCTCTCTTAAGTAGATCTTGCCCTGTCAGATTTATTTATTTCCTCCCCCTCCACCAATGTTCATGTTTTACCCATGGAAGGATCAACGTAGCCCAGTAAAAATTTGGTCTAATACTGAACAGCAACAAACTCGTGGATTGTGTCATACAAACACAATGTAACGGCAGTGTTAGTTTTTTTTGTATACAGATGTGATTAATACCAGTTCACCAAAATAATATTTCTGAGTAACTGTTGAGATTCTTTTGCCCAAAGATCTTCATTAAAATGCAGATAGAAATATCCCAATAAACTTAGAGAGAGGAGATATTCAAGGGAGTGTCATTTTAACAAACTGTTTTCATGAAAATTAGGTTTCCTGGTGAATTAGTAATGGAGTTCCCTTGAGATGCTCTGCTTTCACAGTTCTCCATTTGGCTGGTTTGTTTGGTGTTGAACGGCTCTAACAGATCTGGAGAAGCTGAAAAGTTCGATGAGGTCAGAATAGTGAATGGCTGCAGAAGACACATCTTATTCACGAAAAACACATCTAGTTCTTTGACTGCATTTCTATTCATTTTTTAATCTCCATGCAAGAGTTTCACATCTTATATAGAAATGTCAGCACATTGTTGTGGGTTTTTTTTTTTAAATATTAAGCTTTGCAGAGCTGATCTTCATTGTTTTCTTGAATCTTGCCCTTTTCATAACCTTTAAATACAGGTCCACTTCTTGCTGGCAGACCAGCTTCTTTGCCGTGAGGGCTTGAAAAGGGACTCTTGTAGAAAGAATAGCGTATTCCGGGCAGCGTTACATTTCCCATGTGTTATTATCCGAGTGGCATCAGCTCAGTGGCACATTAAGTAATAGGCTGTCATGGTCTGTTGTTACGGAACAGTTCCCATGAACTAGCACCGAATGTATCTTGCGTAACAAGCCTATCTTCAGGCCGATGTACAGGGTTTCATGTTCAGAGCCAGGCAAGGACGTGGCTGATGTTTCATTTCTACCGTTACGTCCATTTCTTTAATGCACATAACATAAGTAGCGCTGGGAAAGCAGATGCTGCTCCTTTTTGTGCATGCTAAAAGGAGATAGCGTTTCATCAGCAAAACGTATTCCGGAAAGAATGCCAGATTCCTTATCTGTAACAGAAAAGCCATCGCCGGCTGCCCTGCTGAGAGATCAAGAATTTGTCCTGTGGCACAAAAAAAGTGCAGTCTGAGAGAGGTTGTTTCAATTTTGGTGGCATTTTTAAGACTCGCTTCAGAACCCAGATTAGATGTTTCTTAGATACCCGCTGCCATTGGCGAATGCCTCATTTTAAATAACACACTCGCCAGGTGACCTTTGGAGAAAATCACTAATTTCTTTGTTTGGAGTGCAGAGGGCATGGATCTCATAGAGCGCTTCCTGGTAAACGGAGTGTATTACTTCTATATCAACGTCACATTGTCAGACAGTGGCACTTTGTTAAGATAATGTGACCTTTAGAATAATCATCTTTCAGTCCTTTATTCTGTCTGTGGTACTGTGAGTCTCTACTTTAATTCTTAATGCTTTCTGATGAAGTAGAAATAACACACAACTGAAGGATTCGTGTTAGTTCCCTTCAGCTGTATAAGATGTTTTTCTCAAATGGCACAGGTGTCATTTTGTCCATGAAAACCTTCTGTTTGCTGACTGCAAAATGTACATATGTTCTGACATGTAAGTTTAGTAGGCATTTACATATTTTATAAAGGGAAGTAACTGATATCATAATGGGTATTAACTGCTTTCCGATGGCTTTTTTTTTTTTTTTTTTGAGGAAAAAAAGTGGACAAAAGTTGCCCTGTGAGCTTCGTGCCGGGTTGTCTGTCACGGGAACAGAAAGTCACTGTGCTGGAGCAATAATTATTTAAACAGAGAATATGAGACCAGGTCTGGGTTAGACATACAGATTTAATTTGACTGCTTAACAATACTATCTCCTGGTATTTTTTTTTTTCCATTAAATTCCCAACATTTTTTTTTTTTTTTTTGAGGAAATGCCTCAGCTTGAAAATTTTTGTTCTCAATCAGACAGTCCTCATTAAGCACTCACTGAGTCAGAGGTTCAGCTTGGTCTCTTTCCCATCTTCTCTCTTGGAGCTGCTCCATTAAATGTGAGTCATACAATATGCTTTGGGTCAAGAAAACAGGCTTCTATGCTTCCATAAATGTGTTTCAGTTTTAGAAATGAAGTTTGTTTGTTGCTTTTGATTATTTAGGTTTGTTTTTTTTAACTACCAAAAGATTTAGCTGAAAGCTTTCTATCCTGCTGGGTTCTTAACCTGATAACAGTGCTGGTTTTCAGCAATTGCTCTTTTTCCTTTCACGTCACGAGGCCCATAGTTATAGAGAAGGATTCTGCTACTCGGAGTAGGAACCAGAGGTATGCTTAATTACTTTTTTAACCTCACTATCACGATGTAAGTCCAAACGGAGTAGAAATATAATAGCAAAAACCAGCACGGTACCTTCACTTGTACATATTTTTTTTAAAATGAAATTGAAGAAATGTTCCCATTTCATTGGAGAGAAAACCATTTTCAGAATAGAAGCTGCCTATTTAAAAAGCCATGCTTTTATGGAACAGTATTACAGTAATTATTTTATGTTGTAATTTTACAAAGGCTGTAAATTTTAAATACTTACAGTTATTTGTAAGTACGTGTTTAAATACTATTCTGACTCATCACAGAATCCATACATAAAATCTCGGCATTGTTACTGTACTTGGTTAACTGAGTAAAAATTTCTGCTGATGTTTGAGAAGCTGAACATATATTAACATTTTTGAGACAAAGAAGGAAATAAAGAAACAATCAAGTATAGCATTTTATTTTGTTTGTGCTTAAGATTTGGAAGTTAGCTGCTGTTAAACACAGGATCTGTTTGAATCTTGTGTGACTTAGAAGAAAAAAAATATGTTACTGGCCATATTTAGTAAAAAGTCTGAGAGAAAGACACTTAGTTTTTTAAACCCCCTTATGTTTAAAACTAAAAATTTACAAAAAGGTCAATCTTATGGGGGTTACTTTTGATATGATGTTTTTAATTCTCATTGCTCTTGATTTCTGGAATTAGAAGTATTGATTTTTTTTTTTTTTTTTTTTTTTTTCCCCCCCCTTCCCCAAGGAAGAGACATTGTATGATCCAATTGGAACAGGAAACTTAATTTTGCTAATGGCAAACTTTCAGGCCTTCCACCGTCTCCAATAAAAATCTAGTAGCTGCAAATATTTCCTACTGTGGATGTATTGCATGACCTTAAAAAGCACAAATAATGAGAGCTTATTCTGCTAAACAATTTAATAATATTTTAAACAGATACCAGACACATTGTAGATGTGTCGAGTTTGTTAAAGCTAATACTTCAGCTCAGGGAGCCCATTTGGCTCTTCACGTCAACCTCCCAGATGGTAACAATATCATTAAAAATTAATTGTATAACCACTGGACCTGCCTTTAAAGACTTTTGAACTGCCGAGGCTTTCTAATCGTGTATTGTTGCTCTAGTTCACCAGTGAAGCGAATCCAATGACTTTTTCGGCGTATGGCCTACTTCTGTTAATGAAAGTGCAATTTATTCACTTCAACATATAGATTGCAAAACTAATCTCCTCGTTGACACATTATGCTCTTCTGCATGTTTAACTTCTCTTCACTGAGCCAAAAAAGTATATCGTAAATCAGAAGGGACGCATCGATCAACCTGGCATCGTTTAAAATCCAATTAGAGGTTGGGATTGTAGTCGCTGTTGGTGTCAAACCCCGAGCCAGGCTCTCCTTGGGCAGGCACGCCAGGCATGGCGCTGGTCTGTGTGCTTTGTAGGGGTCCTTAGCATTCCAGGGAACTTAAAGATAAAATTATGTTGGTTTTTTTTTTTTTTTTTATAAGAAGCTTGTTTAGTATTTTCATCTTTTTTCTTTTTCCCTTAAAGGTTGGTATTTTATTTTGAGATAAATCAGATATTCTCTATCCGACACAAACATTCTGGCCCTCTCCTACGCTGCTTCCATTGTAATTAGGGCATCTCTCGTTATTTTTCCATGAGAAATAAAGTCACGGCTCCAGAGTGGTTTATCAAAACAGTCCTTGAAGCCTTGAGGATGCCATTTCATTGGGCGTCTGCAGAATCTGAGGGCTGTGCTAGAATCTGCTACATCATTTATTCCAGTATAAACCCAGCTGCTGTTCACTTGTAATGCTCACTCGTTAGCCCCGAAGAGGGTACGAGATGCTGACCGTGTTCTTGTGTAGTCCTCTCGGTTGACTTACCGGTCACTGCCACCTTTCCTTCCTGTGGAGGGACTGACACCGCGGTGATGGGCTCAATCAGGACATGTCAAATGTCTCGTTTGTCAGGATAACGGCCCGTTGGATTATTGCAGCTAGGGAGAGAGAGAGAAAACTGGAAGGCTGAATGATAGCATTTGTCATCTAGCACCAGGGTACGGGTCCATTAGAGAAAAGCTTTACACCTTGGGTAATAAGATTTGCTTTTAGGTGTTTTATTTTCTCTGTTTAGGGGTAGCATTGCCGCTTCATTACCATCTCATTCACTGGTAGCATTGCACCTCTGGGCTTTCTCATTCCTGCTTGCCGCTATTCCCTGCCATGAAGTTACTTTTGGATGGTGAAATTCACCAGAAAACAGCAGCAGCTGAAACAGTAGCACTTTCAATTGTATTAGGTCTGTCACTGGTGAAGGTGGACAACCCAGATGAGCTGGCTCTTGGTTTTCTTTCTGTTCCCTTTCTGAGGCAAGCTAGTTCATTTTGGCCTCCAGCCTGGGGTAAGGCGGCCTTGAGGCTGTGGCTACAGCCAAGGGAGCAAAGAAGCCGTGAGCTCCTGCTGGCACTCTAGTTCAAACTACTGTCTGAGATGGCTGTGTCCTGGTAGATACCTGCATCTACCACGTCTATCTTGATATTCATATAAATACAGAATCACAGAATGGTAGGGGTTGGAAAGGACCTCTGGAGATTACCTAGTCCAACCCCACTGCCAGAGCAGGGTCACCTACAGCAGGTTGGACAGGAACGCGTCCAGGTGGGTTTTGAATATCTCCAGAGAAGGAGACTCCACCACCTCTCTGGGCAGCCTGTGCCATTGCTCTGCCACCCTCAAAGTAAAGAAGTTTTTCCTCATGTTGAGATGGAGTTTCCTGTGTTCCAGTTTGTGCCCGGGCATCTCCTTTACGTAGGACTCTTGAACTTCAGGTTTTTTTTTTTTCCGGAGGGCAGAAGTAGGTTGTTTCTCAGCTGGCTCTGCTGGCCTTACGCTAGCAAGTGCCTCCCTTCTCCCCTTCCTCAGCTGCCCAGCCACGGCAGCTTTAAGGCTGTTTAGGGTCATTTTAATAGTCAGAAGCCTAATACTCTAGCACTAAATATTTAAACCTGACAGTTATTACCATCACTTTTATGTACGAAGAAGGTATTTGTTGCCACGAAAATAGTTCAGCAGTAGTGTAGCTTTGTAAGTAAATACCAGATAATAATTTGCATTTATTCTGTATATAGCTATAGAAAATGCATGCGCATATATAGTTGTTTGTATATATATTGGTGTATACTGAAGTAAACTGAATAGCTTATGCACAAAATATCAGCTATTCCTAAAAAAAGACCAAAAACACCCCAAAAAACCTCAAACAACAACAGCATCGATGCAGTAGGACATGCAGAGGATTCTAATTGGACTTTGACTTCAGAATCTGTCTTTTGACAACACTGTTTTAGGCAGACTGAAAGGTAAGTTAAAGGTTCATTAAACAGCATTCGATTAAAAAAACCCTAATTGTCTTGTGTGGTAAGTGCACCATTACACTCTGAACTAGTATGTCATATTTATTAAGATTTGATTTGCACTTCCTTTTCAAGTGACAAGCACAGCACAGAATTATATGGTATTTATATATTGTTTTCATTATGAGGTTTATTTTAATATATTTTACTCGATTTATCTAGCATTTTAAGCTACAAGTCATAAACCTGCTTGGAATAATGCTGAGGATTTTGATGCTTCTACATCAAAGTGACCTTTTATGATGTTTTGGGTCTGTTTTGTTAACTTATAGTGGAATAAATTGCGAGCATCAGAAAATAAAATTAAAGGAAACAGAAGTGAAGTGTTCACAACTTTTATGCCATTTACGTACCCAATAAAAAACAGAAAAAAAAGTCAGTATATTACAAAAACAAGGTGACAATCTAATCAGCTGTGCTGCTGTTTTTCTTCTGTGTGTTCAAACAGAGAAGCCGATCCCAAGTTGGTACCGATTGGGTGTACAATTTGGAGAGAGGTTGTCTTCTTTATGAAATCTAACATTAAGTAATAAATGTTTCATATGTTACTTTATAGTATCATAAAATCCAGAACCCAACTTCCGTAATCCATTGCTATATTGGAGTTTGCTGAGAAATGGAACTAATAAAAAAATAATACAATGAAAGTTTGCACTGTGAGCTGCTTAAATCATAAGACTAGGTTTTTTCCTTCAAATTAAGCAACCAATTATGGCATTTGTAGTTAGAATTAAAATAACCCAATAGATTCAACTAGCGATTTTTGATAATGTTTCTTTTATATAAATGTCTGTATGCGTCTGTATATATAAATTGCTACTTATATTTTGTGGCTTGGATATAGTGACCCTTCAAGCTATTTGACCTTTACATAAAGAAAAAAAACCAGACCGTTGTATGACAAAGCTGAAATATTATGTGTATGCTTGTATTATTGTGGGATAAACATTTCACAACCATTGACTCTACCCTACGCCCTCTCCCCCCCCCCTTGTTTTTTGCCTGTATCTTAATGTCTCGCTGGAAGACATACCATAAAGCCAGCAGTGACCGGAAAGTAGTGTCGGAGTCTCATAGTGACAGTTTGGCGATTATTCCAGTTCATTTGCATTTGCATTTACTTCCTTACACATTTATGCTTCGATTTCTGCCCATAATGCAAAGGGTGATACATGTCTGATGTAATTCCAAACCCTTTGGGTTGAGATGACTCCCAGTGACTTAGCAGACTGCCAGTCAGACCTTGGGTACGTTAGTATTTAGCTCAGCGTCTTCGACTTCTTTGGAGGTAGCGGTTCCTTGTCTAAAACAGTGATATTGCTAAAATAGTGTTCAGGTGAGATCCTTTTTTCTCCTTCAGCCTTCATTGGCATATGTGGTATGTTAAGTAGACCAACACAATCTTTTTAAATTTTTTTTTATTTTCTCATTTTCATTAAAATTGCTCAGTTTCTGTTTTACCTCTGGTGTCACGTCTGTCTCCCGCTTCTCTACTTCCATGCCATTCTGTGCCCCCGCATAAAATGAAGAATTATTTTAGACTAACATTTCTTCATTGCTTTCACACTTTAGCAGTATCAATGTTCAGTGCTGAAGCAAGAGCAGATGTTGTGCGTACATCTTTCTGACCTCTTTGTACCTGCAAAACTAATCATAAATTTTCTTGTTCAGTGTTATATAATTATAGTTATTTTCTTGTCTCAGGCAACTTGTAGTTTATCTTGCTAATGTTTTTTGGTTGTTTTTTTTTTTTTTTTTTTATCTATCTTAAGTGTTGCTTTTGGAATAAAAGAGGGTATAGAACTTCTTGTTTATTACTGTTTCCAACTGTAGAATAGCTGGGTGGGAAATCATTGCCAATTCAACAAAAGCTATTACACGGCAATTAAAAGATCAGACTGGACATTGTTTATTCCCTCCCTCTTTCTTTTTTTTTTTTTTTTTTGGAAACATGTTCTAGGAGTTATGTAATTAAATTATTACCTGCTGTATCACCATCTGCTTACATGGTTTTGAAACGTTTCTAACCTCTGTGTGTGTGTGTGTACACTTCATGACTTCAAGGAAGTGCCAAAAAAGCAGTGAACGTACTCAGCAGATGGACTGAGCGACTCACACCCTCCAAGCAGTCAGTTCTGGGTATAATTAAGCATATTTTCTCTAAATCTGATTATTTAGTTTCAAAACATGGAGGGGGAGATGTTTATAGTTGTAATAGTAAAATACTCTTTCTGGGATGAAGACCTACTCAAGATCACATCTGTAGATAAACAGTACATATCTTCTTAGTACGGTCATACACTATTTTATTTAGCTAAATAGGTGTATTGTTGTCTTTTAAGTAAAAGGTATTTCAACTCAGTCCTTGCACTACAGTATACCGTAGGTAAATTTTTGAATTGAAGAAACAGATCTTGGATGCTCATAGTAGTCCTGCCAAAAAAGTGGAATTTAGATTTCAATGCTTAAAGCTTCAGGTATGTGTTGTTTTTTGTTTTTTTTTCAAACATAATGGTATCTCATTCAAAACAATTAGAATATTCAGAGGCTTAAAGTTTGAGCATGTTTTCCAATAGAAAGCAGTGTATAACTTCATTCTAGAGAAGAAAATACAGATATGAAATCTGCATGGAAGAGAGACAATAAAATCTGGCTCCAATAAAGTAACAGAAGAGCCTCAGTATGGGCAGGGGTTATTTGGGTGTGCGTGTTCGTAGACAACAGGTCGTGAAGATCTTTGAAAACATCCGTTGGTTCCAGGTCTGATACTGAGCGAAAAATTCGGGTACCGCTCTAATACCCGCCAGCACCACTGGGAAACTGGATCCTTGCTAATTGACTCAGTTGTAGTGCTCACTGCTTACAAATGCGGAGCTTCTTACCAGCACCTGACTTTAACCTTAAGTTACATCTCATCTCAGTCTGGTATTGGTCTTTATCTTGTATTAAAATAGTGAAAGTGAATAGCGAGAAGTCTTTGGTGATCAGTGATTATTAGTTTAAACGAACAAAGAAACGAACCAGCAACCAACCATAATTATTAGATAGTAACACAAGTTGTCATGTGTGATGGAAAACTAGCGCTGGCTCAATTCCGTTGGATTTAGTGTGTAGTTTGGAGAAACTGAGGAAAATGTTTTCCTTTGATACAGGCGAGAGTTAAGGATCCTCAGCAGTCCGCAGGAGGAGTTCATTATGTGTCAAAAAGAAGAAGTGATCCTCTCAAACAGACGTAGGCTAGGAATTTCATAGACTGTTGTGCAGTCATTAATAATCTTAGACCTCAGTCACAAACTGGAAGTCTTAACGGGGTCATGAAATGAGAGTTCATTCTGGTTTTATTCAGCTGTGTGAAGTCTCAGTTGCAATTGGGCTGTAAGAAGTTTTTGCTCACTACCAACCTTACGTAACTTTTCCAATTTCTTACTCCCTTTGCAGTCATTTTGACCTTGGTAAAACAGATTCAAACTGTCTTCAAAGGAATTTAAGTACCTTTTTTTCAGTGCTATATTCAAAAACTCTGATGGTAATATCCTCGCTATATTTCATACCCTATGTATTTATTTTTCTCATTCTCATTAATTTAATTAGATTGCAGTCCTCCTTTGCTCTTTACTGAGAGATCGCTATGCAGGACAAATACGTTTTAACTTTGATGCCTATTGCTAGATGTGCATACTCAGAGGTATCTACTCAAGGAAAAGTGCCTGAAGTAATGTATTCTCCTTTCCCCGCGTACAAAGTTCCCAATACAGTCAGTAAAATTGCTAGGAGTTTTTGATAATCTACATCTCTAATGAGAAAGTCATCTCTTTACTTCAATGATAACTACTTCAGTGATACATAAAAGTGCTTTAGAACAGAGGTCAATGTCTTTTATCCCGATTTTTGTTTTTGAGATCACCCAGCAGCTTAACAACCAGCCTGGGTATAAAATCTCAGTTCTCCGGCTCTTTGTAGTACTCTGCGCTAGGTAGGAAAGTTTATGGGCATTTAGCCAACTGTCTTTTGAAGTGTTGCATCCACCTGTTTTGACATTAATCCATAAAAATGAATTCCATGTGTAGCCCAAATACTGGTCTTTGTGGGTCCCAAATTACAATGGCAATAATTAAAATGTTTACTTTCATGTCCCAGATGGTAGCTGTGGTAGATAATTGTATTCACTGCAATTATTTTGGACTAAGTTTAGCAGTGGAAGATAAAAATCCAGTGTGGTTTTGTAACGAGACACAATATTTAATTGGTTTAACTGTAGGCTTAATTATTTCCGGCATCTATAAGTAAAGGGAAAATGGAAACGGATTACCGGTCCGAACAGATCTATGGAGAGTTTACATGTTATTTACATAGAGATGTGACGTAATGGTCACTTTGAGGTTATTGTCTTTACATTCAATGTGGCTTTGGGCATGACTTTGTCATGGTTGTATTTGGGTTTTTTTTGGCAAAGTTATGAAAATGGGTAACGGGACTGATGGCTTTTGATCGTGCGTATTCAGACCACAGCCTTTGTCATATACAGCAGTGCAGCTGAAGCCTTTGTAGCTGTATGAAGCAGAGTCGTAGCGTTACTTTTTAAAAGAGAATGAAAAATAGAGTATTTAGGTAATATAATGATTACACATCAAATGTAATTCAATTGTAATGATGTTGTTTGTGTTATTATAATAAACCGAGTTGTTTCAGGCTGTATCTTGGTAGTATGAATACTTGGTGATAACGCAGTGTTTTATGACTTACTGAGTTTTACGTTTTCGTGCCATTTGCCTGACATTTAGTCTCAAAACAGCATTACTTTTAAGTGCCATTGAAGATCATTTATTTTTAATAATGTCCCTGTTCATAAATAAATTATAAAAGCTATGAGATGTACTTAAAATAGTTCACTGTGTTTCTAAATACCTTTAATACATACAGAATTTAGAGGTATGCGTGCGTATCCAAAGTACAGGGAATTCTGTGCCTTTGCTGTTGGAAAAAAGAGCATTCAAATTTTCAGTCTTGAGTTTCTGTTAATGTACAAATTGTTTTCTAATGTCGTGTCTTGATTCATCTTAATTATAAATTTAGTCACTCTAAATTTTTCATGAGCTTGGGTGACTTTTCACTAGAGACTGATTTGCCTCTCTTTCCTTGCTGTAAATTATGAAAAACTTTGCACGATGGAGCTCAGTGGAAGACATTTCACTATAAAAAACAGTGGAGATGAAGAAAGCACTTCTGCTTTTTTAAATTGCATGGCCTGATCCTCTTCTTGTGGAAGCTCATGGGCATCTTTTGATTTCTTTTTTTTTTTTTTTTTTCCCTGAGCTTGAAATTAGGTCATGTATAAATAAAGCTGATTAAGTTGTTTTGTGACAGAAATATTCCCACTAAAAACCTAAATTTCATCAAAATGCACATTTTTAGTGAGGAAATGTTTATTTCTAAGAAGAATAATTAACAAGTAAAATAAAGCAGAGGATGTTCAGTTTTGAATGGCATTTCTGGGGAAAGTTTCTGGGGAAACTGTGAAAAATGAGTTTTCCGTTTTTGAAGATGAAGAAAATATGCACAGAGTTGGGAATCTGTATCACCATTACTATGCTTTTTGTTCATTTAGTGATATTTCAAAAGGGAAAGAAAGGTGGGGAGAGGGGGAACATATTGATAGTCACTACAGCAATCTACACAATTTCCCAGAGCCCTGCAGAGAGAGAAGCAGCACCTGAATGACGATTTGTTATAAATTTGTTTATTTTATGAAGTCTTTTGTTCTTCCTTCAAGGAGACATCTAAGTATTGTGGTAGAAAAGAAGGCAGGCAATGGGACTATCATTCATATTCCAATGAAAAAAAAAAAGAGTGGTACAATGTTAAAACACTCAGATAAGAATTTGCAGGATTCAATAGGTTCTTCTGTTCTTCAGAGTCACTGATAGTGTTTCTTGGAGTCCTTTTCAGAGGCAGTTACGGATAATATTTGTGTGATTATTGTGAAATTGTGTTCTTTGGAAATTAGTTTATCAATTCTCTCCATTTTGTGGGTTGCTTTTTGAGAACATTGGTTTCTTAATGGTTCCTAGGTCTGTACAAACAGCCATTTGAGAACTGGTGATTGAGATTAGAATAAGGTTGGGAATAAAGTCAATAAAAACCTTTACAGATCCAACAACTTTGAAATTTCCTTGAAACTCTCGAGTGTTTTTAAAACAAGGTTGTCTCGAATAGCAAGAGTTTCCATCTGTTTCTGTCACTGGGAAAATGCAGCAAAGCCCAAGCTAGGAAGCAATTAAATATATTACTGCCAGCTGAAGGAAAGCCTAAATCCTGGTTGTTTTCCTCCTCCTCCTGGCTGAAGAGTTCATTTAATAGGACCTCTTAGAAAGGAATAGTTTTCTTTGTCAGGTCTACATCCTGCTGTCTTGTTGGATCATTCGAGAAATGGGCATGTTCTCCATCTACAAACCTGCTTCTACAGTGAGTCCTGGTGGGAACGCTTGTGTTTTTATTGCTCCAACTCAGCTGAAGTTATTCAAGGGTTTTTGGAGATGTAGAATAGCAATAGCAAGACATTGTACAAGAAGTACGTGTGACTAAATCTGAATTGACACAACCCTTATTTGTTTGTTTATTCCGTACTTTCTTACATAAAGATGCCACAGAGAAGGATATTTTGTACACATTTTGGTGACGGGCAAAATCGAGTCAACGGCTGCGAAAAACATGAGCCATGTAAATGAAATGCTTCATTTATCAGTGATTCAGGAAATCTGCATCATTCACGTGCTTCAAGGGTTACAAGTCAAGCAGTTTTTAGCAAGCTGCTAATGTGCTATGCTTGCTATATAGTTATAGTTGCTTGCTGTCCCAGGAGTTTCCGGCAAATGCTCATACAATCTGATTAACACGGTTCACATACAAAGGGCGCTGGCCTGGGGACTACCACGTCTCATTAATGGAAATGAATTTTTCATGCCATGGCTGCTATGACTATGTGTTAAGACCTTCATTTCTTTTTACATTTCTGTCCTTTTTTTCTATGGCTTTTTTTGACTTTTTGTTGTTTGGTGGGGTTTTTTGGCAGAAATGTCTGTATGTATTTTAATGACTGGTTATATTACAGGTTTGAGGTTTTTTGTTTCTGTACACTGGTGTTATTTTTACTTAGAAACAGATGTATCAGCAGCAGGGATAAAAAAAAAAAAAAGAGAGAAATGGCATACATTTGTGTTCATATTGAACCCTTTAGCTCTGATTGAATGCTTGATGAGTTCAGTTTAAGGACGAGGCCACTCGATCTGTTCTTGGCAGCCATCCCGCCGAGTGGGAGGTTGGAGCAGGTGACCCCAGAGGTCCCTGCCAGCCAATGTTTCTGTGCTTCTGTGAATTGTCAACTTTTCAGTATAACTTTCCAGAATTAAGGGAATTAGAGTAATTCATGTATCATCCCATTTTTTTAAGAAGCTGTAACGTATTCTACTTTGACGTGAATATTGTTCTGGTTTGCAGCTGAAAGCAGGGAAGAGAGGGCTTAGTCTTCTCTCAGAGCTGTCGCTTGGACTACTTTTGGATTAATGTTGCTTTTTAAAGGAAATTGGAGAGAGGAAGTAATAGTACATGTTAGCCGGTATACAAAGGATGCTCAGTGACTGGTCACCCACAGCTGCTGTTCAGCGGCATTTGCTACTTAAAGGTTTTGGGGTCAGCAGATTGTCATTTTCAGATTAATATGACTTTGTTAAAAAGTTCCCAAACATCGCTAGCTGTCTTGGTACAAGAACGTGTACCTGAACGTGGGTATCCAGCATCTTGCAAGATCATCAACATGCGTTTAGCTGATGGTATAAAACTGAATTAGCACAAACTGCCAGTTTTTCTGTTGGTGCGCAATTCCTGCTTTAAATGGTAAGTGCCGAAATACCTCTAAGCATCACTTATATAGTTTATAGCCTACTTTAACTCAGTATACTAAGCTGTATGTTTCTTGAATATGTCCTCTTTGCTCTTGTTGTAATGCACACTTTGCTTATCTTCAATTGCTAGTGCTACTCTAAATCAAAAAGTACTACAGTGTAAACAATTTAAGCTCTAACAGCTGTGCACAAACCCTGGGCTTGTCTAAATGAACAGCAAGGTTTATTAAAAGTTTTTCCTCTAAAGCAGCTGATCTGTTTATTTTAGATTGTGAAGCATGTATCGTGCTCCTCTCTAAGGCTGCTCTCTGTCCGTGGTCAAGAAGTATGATGTTTACTTAAGAAATTATTGCCATAACTTCATTAGTACAGACGAACAGTATTAATAAGAACTGCTCAGAGTTCAACCTAGTAGCAGTCCATGATAAATTCTGTGTATATAAAAGTTTAATTGTCAATTTGTCGGTGTCAAAAGCGACTGAACAGGCTGAGATAGACGGTTGAGAACAGAGGTAGTCTTTAGGATAATGGACTTCTCTAATTTATTTAAAGCAGTACCCTCATCTTTGTACATCTCATCAAGGCCGGGAGATTTCCCTAAGTGATGCCTGGGAGTCCATCAAAGAGAGGCTGATGATAAAACCACAAGCTGAGCAGCTGTGCCTCTTCTCCCAAGCCTGTGGTCACAGTTGGGTAGGACGTGGCTGAAAACAGCATCAGGTCTAGCTGCTTTTTGTGACTGAATTCCAGAGGGGCTAACATCAAAGTGTAAAGCTCTCCTGGAAAGCTACTGAAACCGTATGTATTGCTGATATATAGAGCTTTACATATAGATTTACTTCATCACAAGTGATGAAGTGTGTTTGCAGAGTAAGGATACTCAAATAAGGGAACAAATCATTTTGTAATTTAAGGTGCTTCATGCTGAACTCAATGCTGGCTGATGTGGAAAGTCTGTCCAAGAGCGGCAGAACTGCCTAACGGGTAGGTATGCAGATGAAGCAGCATAAAGAAGGGATGCTTCCTTTGATTTTTATCCCCAGAAACCCACTGAGGATTCCTCTGTTGACCTGAACTAACGCATCTTGGATTTTCTTTTAAAGAGAAATCATAAACTCATTTCAGCCTGTAGACATTGGCAAATTCGGGATGCTGAATGTCACACGGTGTTGACTATGTGTGAAATAACATGTTGTGATAAATTCACAGGAATTGTACACCATGCAAAATTACACCTCCGGGCAGACTCAAATGACCAAAGTCTGACATTTCTCAAACTTGACAGCTTATTTCAGTGGAGATTTAGAAAAAAAAAAGGTCAAAGGACACCAAACATATTACTACTCCACTCTTCGCCTATAGCTAGAGCAACACTGAATCTTCTAATATTACGTCTTATGGCAAATTAAGGTTTCCTCGTTTAGGTCCTAGAAACAGGAGTAATGGCTTTAAGGCTTCATGACCACAGTATGTGCAAACAACGTTGCATTGTATATATCATATGCGGGGCTGCTGCAGCTTAATGGCTTCAGCGAATGTCCCTTTGCCTTGCCAGGAGCAGAATCAGGACCAATAACGTGTGAATAGCTCGATTGCCTTCTGACAGGAGTCTGGAGCGTCGGTGTGCCTCGGCATGTGTATATGGGTATATAAATGTGCTTTCATAAACATGTTCCCATCTTGGGTTGCAATAGCAGTTGCCATGGCAACATCACTCTGTGCACTTGAGCTTTAACATTCGAGAGTTCACCCAGAAAATAAATTTGGCATGATTATGAAGTAAACTTGCTTGTTTTCTGCATTCTTTGGATACAGATTGTTGAAAAAAGCAGAAAATTATGTTACTGCCTTACTCTGTTTTCTGCTATAAACCATGCACAGAATCATTAAAGCTGTCATCTATCAAAATATAGTAAAATTCCAATAAAGCTAAATTGTAAATGTTGCCATCTTCTGCTCCATAATATATTATTTTTAGAGCTCCATGTCATTGTTGAAATTGATAAAACTCAATAAAACCCCACTGAGCAAGAAATGAAAAAAAAAAATCTTTAAAATGTACCCTGAAATAAGGATTATTTTTTTTTTTATAAGTACTGACCTATTTTCCTACAGCAAGTTAGAAGACCACAGGATAGTGACAAACAGAAGCATTTTATTTGTGTGTATCAGTATTTTAAATATATCATTTAAAATACCGTTTTATCTGAAAAAATTACTCTTGACATGAGACATTAGGTCTTCATATGTCACGTGTATCTTTGATTTCCATGTGAAATCATAGTAATAGGAAGATTTGTCTTCTGTAACTTACCTGGTTACAGAAAACATTTGTGTCATTAATCCTAAGCTCTGAAAACCGGTTTAGATCATCTGATCTAAGCACAGGTCGCAAGTGGTGTTCCCCAGGGCTCAGTACTGGGACCAGTCCTGTTTAATATCTTTATCAACGACCTAGACGAGGGGATTGAGTGAACCCCCAGTAAGTTTGGAGACAACACCAAGTTGGGTGGGAGTGTTGATCTGCTTGAGGCTCTGCTTGATGGCTCTGCAGAGGGATCTGGATGGGCTGGATCGATGGGCCGAGGCCAATGGTATGAGGATCAACAAGGCCAAGTGCCAGATCCTGCACTTGGGTCACAACAACCCCATGCAGCACTGCAGGATTGGGGAAGAGTGGCTGGAAAGCTGCCTGGTGGAAAAGGACTGGGGGGTGTTGGTTGACAGCTGGCTGAACATGAGCCAGCAGGGTGCCCAGGTGGGCAAGAAGGCCAATGGCATCCTGGCCTGTATCGGGAATAGTGTGGCCAGCAGGACTGGGGCAGTGATTGTACCTTTGTACTTGGCACTGATGAGGCCACACCTTGAATACTGTGTTCAGTTTTGGGCCCCTCACTACAAGACAGACATTGAGGTGCTGGAGCATGTCCAGAGAAGGGCAAGGAAGCTGGTGAGGGCTCTGGAGCACAAGTCTTATGAGGAGTGGCTGAGGGAACTGGAGTTTTTTAGCCTGGAGAAAAGGAGGCTGAGGGAAGACCTTATTGCTCTCTACAACTACCTGAAAGGAGGTTATAGTGAGGTGGGTCTCTTCTCCCAAGTAACAAGTGATAGGACAAGAGGAAACAGCCTCAAGTTGTGCCCGGGGAGGTTTAGGATGGATACTAGGAAAAATTTCTTCACTGAAGGGGTTATCAGTCATTGGAACATGCTCCCCAGAGAAGTGGTTGAATCACCATCCCTGGAGTTATTCAAAAGATGGGTAGACGTGATGCTTAAGAGACGTGATTTAGTGGTGGTTTTGGCAGCATTAGCTTGATGGTTGGACTTGATGATCTTAAAAGTCCCTTCTGACCTAGATGATTCTGTGATTCTATCTTGCGAATCACCAGGAGTTGCAGCGAGTTTGCAAACAAAGTCCATTCTGCTCTCCTCCACACCAATGTCAGTTCTGGTCTCTTCAACAGAAGCCATAGGAACAGGGTTTTGAGAGTACTTGCCCAGCTGGAGCCCTGGCTCTTCTGCGGGAACAGAAATTGTGCACAGGTTGGTCCCACGCTGAGGTTTTGTAGAGGAAGCCTTTGTCTTTAGTTTTATTCTTTTTAAAAACGGATTTGAAATATCGCCTTTTAAAAATTGCCTTATCTCATGTATAGAGAATTTTATATCTGAGATCATTCAGCTTGGAGATGGCATGTCCTGAAGTGTCTAAAAAGCTGGTTTTAGAAGAGCTTTTCGAAGAGACTTGAATGCAACGTATTGTCTGCAGTCTACATTTTTACTGAAACTTGGTCTTAGGTCCTCAGCGTGTCTCATGCTTGCGTGTCTGTCAGGGGACAGACCGAAACTGCAGGGCTTACTCAGGTCCATCTCTTATCTTTGGACTAGGCTGAGGGTAGGTAATCTTATATCCCAACTGCTCCGTGGTCATCAGTTCGGGTTCTGGTTTGTTCCCCCCACCCCCAGCAGAATGTGTTAATGTTTTAATTGCTAGATTTTGGCAGTGATTGTTAAACACCAGGAATGGAGTCTGTGTTCACCACGAGGCTGGATTCCTGTTTGTAGCTCATCCATGAAAGTGACCTTTTTGGTGTTTTTCTTGATGGTGTCTTGTTTGGGGTTTTTTTTTGTGGTTTTTTTTGATTGTTTTGGTTTGGTTTTGTTTTCCAAAAAAGATACGGATTGAAATCACATGCTATTTCATAATGCTGGTTTGCACATTTGGAGTGTGGTAGACTCCCATTAGCACAGTTTCTTAAAGTGTAGTCGCTTGCAAGTGTACAGTTTCCAAATTTTCAAAGTTAAAATTACTTAATTTTTTTGACAATAATTTAAACGCAATTGACTGTAATTAACAAGCAAAAAGATATTGAAAAAATATCCAAGTGAAATGTGCCCAAACCAAGGACTGGCAATGTAAAAATTTCCAAAGCAGAAATGAGTCATATAAAATTAACTTTCTTAAGAACTGCTAGGGCCTGTTATTGCAGCTATCGCTGTCAGCATTTTCAAGTTAAACGCCATTTACGGTAACTTTATTTTGCATCAAATCCAACTATAAGCTTACGTGCAAATGCCCCAATAATAGTTTTTGTCTTGGTAAAGCTTTGTGTTTTATTTCTTTCAGAGGCAATTATAATGTCTGGGGTAATGTAATGCAAAAATGTATTATTGATGAAAACTTGAATTTGGAAAAACAATACATGCAGGCAAATGGAATACTAGGTTAGCATACAGGAGTTGGTATGAATAGAAATGGGAAAAGGGAAGGATTAAGATGTTCAAAGAACAGTTTTGAGCGTGTTGATTGCTTTGCAAGAAGAGGAGGTTGCTGCGAACCGTCCCAAATCCCCCTGGGCCTGAAGGGGCAGAGGCCTTCAGTGGGTGACTTCACCCAGCATCCAGTGGCGGCTGCAGTTTAAACCAGGCTGTGGCAAGGACCGGCTGAAACACAGGGCTAAAATTTCTTCTTTTCCAGGAAACTTATTTCCTACTTTTTGCAACTGCATCCCTTCTGAATGTGTTGGTTTTTTTTTTTTTTTTTTGTTGCTGTAATTGTGTAACATCTCCAAGTCCCTGAAATCCAAAACAGGGATAAGAACTCCAGCGCTTCTTTTCTGAGGGACCCTTGGTGCCAGCTGGGCTTTCCCACCCCATCAGCTATTGTCATTCCCCAGGGAAGCTGAGGAAGAGCTGCTGGAGTGCGGTGGCAGCTCCAGCTGCAGGGAAGGGAGGAGTTGAGGGGCTTTGGGCAGGCGTGGAGAGGACAGAATCGTGCTGGAGGAGCCGTGCCCAGTGTGCTGGGGATGGAGATGGCCCGGGGCCCAGGCAGAGATGGTTGGGGCAGGAGAGGGTTAGGTGGTGGGGCTGTGGCCTAGTGCAAACGAACAAAGGTGTAGGACGTCATTTCTTCGCCTTATACCATGTTTAAGAACAGTGCGTAAACGCACGCACATGACACATCCCTCCTGGTGCTGAGTCCCGTTTCTCCATCCACTTTTTTGCTTTTAGAAACACTGCAATCCTGTCCAATGCCCTTCCCAAGGAGAGCAGCAGGATCTGAGTACGGAGCCCAAAGGAAAGATGACTGATTAATTCATGGACTAAGGAACTGGTGGGGGGGGGGGGGGGGAACTTCTCCTTCCATGTTTGAGACCATTGTTCTGATGTTTGCAAACGAGTGCGGTAAAGAGTGAGCAGATAGAGTACTGCGCTGTGACCCATCTGAGCTGGAGGGAAAAGCTGTTCTGAAAATGGAAGCAAAGCCAAGGCAGCAGCACAGCACGTACCACAAGAAACGCACAGACTTCATAACAGAGCCATTTATACTGATCTGATTATGCTGCAGTTTTAATAAACCTCCCAGGTAGGCTATGCATATATCAAGGATGCTGTTAGCTACTATAAGTTCAGTAAATATTTCTGAGTTTTGTTTCAGACGGGTAGGTATTTGCAAACTAAACATGTCTGAGGATGGAAAAGATCTATGTTAGCAATACATGCCCAGCATATTAGAGACAAGCTGAGTCCGCCTCATCTTTCTGTGATAATTGTCTGCTGGGTGAGAAGGAGCCTTCCTAGCAATTCTTCCTTCTCTGAGCCCCAGGACTTCAAAGGATCTGAAAAGGCAGCAGGCAAATACATACGTGTATGTATTTGGCACACCTGACTCGCCCGGGATATTCTAGCTCAAGTGGCTGATGCGTTTGTCACTGCTGCGACAGGCACGTTAACTCTTGCTTCCCAAGTGGACATCATTGTGTGCGAGTCTTACCAGTCAAGGTGCGTTGTAGACCCTGTTCTTGTCATGTACTCATCCTTTCTGTTAATATTAATAGTATCCTGGTCCACGCAGCTGTTCATGGTATAATAAAATAGAGACCTTATAGCGGCCTTCCAGTCCCTAAAGGGGCCTACAGGAAAGCTGGGGAGGGACTCTATCAGGGAGTGTAGTGACAGGATGAGGGGTAATGGTTTTAAACTGAAAGAGGGGAGATTTAAATTAGACATTAGGAAGAAATTGCTTACTCTTAGGGGGTGGTGAAACATTGGCCCAGGTAGCCCAGAGAGGTTGTGGAGGTCCCATCTCTTGGAGGTGTGTTCAAGGCCAGGCTGGATGGGCCTTTGAGCAACCTGGTCTGGTGGAAGGTGTCCCTGCCCATGGCAGGAGTTGGAACTAGATTATCTTTAAAGTCCCTTCCAACTGAAACCATTCTATGATTCTGTGAAAATTGGTGAGAGATTTTGAAGAAGTTAAATATTCAACATTACTCACATATGCCAAGAACGTACTTAATAGTGTTATATGAAGAGATAACTTGGACTCAAAGATTAGAGGTGTTCTACACACCACCTTTCTTAAGTCTGGTCTCTCTGTTCTGTCTTCTGCTACAACACTGAATGTTTTTTTAAGTTGTGTTTGTCTTGAGTCAGCTAGTGAAACATGAACAATTGATAAGTTTAAGTTTTGTCATTTGTTTTTACACCGTGGTTGTGCAGAGTGACAAGGAACTCATTTGTCCTGCTGTAACTGCACTGGTTCCCAAGCCCATATCCCAAACGGGAGGGAAGGGAAAAATCATTACTGCAGAAAACTAAGGAAGTGATGATGGAAATATCACATTATTTTTTTAATTACAGTGTAGTGCAATGTCGCTGTTGACAAGGGCATCATAATCTCTTCTGCAAACAACTTCTGTCAGGGATTTATAACTGAAGAAATTTGTCTAGGCCTGAAACTTGGCATCATCTCATTTAACAAAGTACTAAACTGTTGCCCTATGCACTTTTAAGACTTGTATGTGCGGTGGGTGTTGGTTTCTGTGGTAAGTACAGCTATTTGCCCTTCAAACAGGTGACGTTCTATCTACTTTGGGGATTTGCTTAGGGGCAAAAAGATTGCAAGGACTGAAAGCAAAAGCACTGTGAACAGAGGACACAGAGAAGAAAATCAAAGTGAAAGAGCCTTCAAAATGAGATTAGCCAACAAGCCTGGATTTCTGGTGTTGTGACTATACAAAGAAGCCGCAATGCCTTTAGGTACAATTCCTGGGTGAAGTGTGCCTTTGCAGTAATGAACGCTAAGTGGCCCAAGAAGGCGTTGGCTGTGGGCACTTGCCACTCTTCCTGCTGTGAATGAGCCTGCTAATTGTCTCAGCTGTTTATGAACTGGATTTAACAACTACAGCACCGGTCACAAAGAATTTACTGTAATATATTCATATTGGTCTTTCCCAGTTGGTTTAATAAAATGTTCCTGTGAGGTGACCTTTTTGTTGTGGCGGTATTAGGGAGTGGCAGCGACACAGATGCAGCACCTTTCATGTCGTCCTTATTATATCATTTTCAGAGGCTTCAGTGATAAGGGATTCGAGCAGGAAAGCTATCACAAAAAAAAAGTTTCTGGTTCTTTCATAACAAGATGTATCCATCGGACAGGATGTAAATGTGTTATTTTTAAGATCAAAGATGATGTAGATAGTTTTGAAATAGGCTCGTTAAGGCAACAGCGATCTTATAAAGCTGACTCTCCTGATTTCTGGTGTGCAGTTAATTGAAAGGACATTTAACATTGATTGGATACCTCTTTATAAACATTCTCCCCACAAATAAGTGGAAGTTATGCGCATCAAATGTTCATCAGATTTTTGCACAACAAAAGAAATGCACATCAACTTTATTGGTCATCAGCTTGGCTCTGTCCAGTATTCCAGAGTTTATGATCCCCTTTGCTGTCCCTATAGAATGGCTTTAAAGCTCACTCGGTGCACATTCAGATTTCTGGCGTTTTGCAGTTGCTCTTTTATCTTTATAATAAAACATGTATTTAACAACAATTAAATGTTGAAACAGCTTGCTGGCAGATGGGATGGATTTTCTATCTCCTGAAGTTTTCAAAAGTGTCTTTCAAAAATATGCTCATTTTATGGTCTGTGTTATAGAGAAGACTGAACTAGAGTATGATAGTGATTTTTCTTGACTTCATAGTTTATCTGTATTTCTATTTTCCTTTATTATTATTATTATTATTCTCTATGTAGTGTTTTCTTTATCTATCTAATCCCTACCTAAAATTGCATTTAATACATAGTCTTTAAGTCACTCCTACTTCCTTAACCAGCCGAATGCTGAATAGAACTGGTAATATAGATTACATAGCACAAATGAGTTGTGCCTTGAGAATCGGGAGATCCCTTTCTAAAAAAATCACTGTTGGCATAGGTAAATACATTGCAGGCCCTACTCAGATATTTTGGGGTAAATTGTGTTGTGTCCATACACTCTAATAATGAACTTAGCAATATTAATAGAAAAAGTGAAGATGTTAACAGGGGTTACTCTTGCATTCTTTGCATTCTTTAACTAAAGCACATACGTTGCTAAGAAGATCCCATACACCGAAGACAGGTCTCAAATATACAACTGAATTGAATATTGATTTTTATTTTAGTTCATTTAGTTGTTTGGGTTTTTTTCCTGGCGTGAGGTAACTTGTTTTGTTGCTTTGTATGAAAATTGAATTGCTGAGATACTAAGTTGTGGAATGTGGCTACTACTTATCTGCATTAACAACCATTTAAAGAAATTTCACAGGATTTTTTTATTATGTGCTTATGTGTAGATTTAAAGAACCTTTATTAATACACTCCATTGAACGATAACATACATTTTTAAAATGTCATAAATGCAGAGAAAACTTAACTACCACAGATATGCAATGGTCACCATTTATAAGTGAAGCAAGATTAATATTTGCCATGTAACTGCATCTGAAAAAACTGCCTTAGTTCCTATTCTCTGGGCAATAGTGTAGTAATATGTTAAGGGTTTATTTATTTGGCTAAAGCAGTTTGTTATATGACTTGTAATTCTCGAGTCAAAATTATGTATTTATGGAATACAGTAATGATTTGGTTTGCTTTTAAAGGACAAAACACTTGCCTTTAAATTAATTTCTAATAAAAAGCAGTATGAAATGGAGTTGGAAAGATGAGGTTGTTGGGCAGTTGCTATTATCTAGTAGTGACCTTTGTCATTGATGTATTGCAAATTAATGCCTCCACCAACAAAACAGGAGGAGACAGAGTGAAAGGGCAGATAAATAGTTTGAAAATTGGCTTGCTCAATTTTCCAAAGAATATTAAGAAATCACTTGATGTCCAGTTGGTACTTGGTAAGAAGCTTAGCGCACCAGGGATCAGTTCTGGGGCTGATACTATTAAATATCTTCCTTAACAACCTGGATGAGGAGACAGTGTGCTCCCTTGAGAAATCTCGAGGTGATGCCCAACTGTGGGGGAAGAGGTTGACCTGCTGGATTGTAGAGCTACGCTTCAGAGGGACCTTCACAAACCTGAGGGCTGGGCTAACAGAAGGTCTGAAAAGTTCAGCCAGAACGGCTTTGCAGGCGTAAGCCATTTGTTGACTCAACTGGAATTTAGAGAATAACATTTGTTACCGTTATTTAAATAGATAATGCGGCTTTTCTCACTCGTTTAAGATGCTTTAGTTCAGCTCACTCTGAACTCCGTTGGTTCCTCTGCATATAGAAAAATTTGGACTGCAGGCGAAGCATTGATTTGCAAAGTGTATACAATAGCTACTACGCTTGAAACGCGTATGGCAAGTACGGGCTCTCTGGACTGTATCCTGCCTGACAGGTATAGGCAAGGGATGCTTATATGGCTGTACCAGGAAATAGGATCTGAAAATTGGTATTGTATAGAGCAAGGCAGTCTTTCAGTGAACAATAGTGTTTCATTGTATCGATGCTTTCTAATGGTTTGCTCTCTGCAGAGAACTTCAAAAAGCTAAATTCTACTTTGCCATTACAGTAGGGTCATCTGTTATGTGGCTTTAATAATGTTGTCTGGAAGTAAGTTTTAGAGGAAGAAAATGCCTTAACATGTAAAACTGGAGGGATAATGTAGTGTTGTAGGTGTCAGTCTGATACCCATCACTGTGAGAGGTTTAATATCTTCATCTTCGTTTTATTCTAATTGATGAGTGAGTCTGATGTTTGAAAAGCCCTAAATTACACGTGCTTATGTGATGGAGTAGCTATTGTCAAAGTATGGAGGAAAACGGCACCCTATTGTTGCAGTCTGTTAAAAATGATTTGTTGAAAATTGACTTTGAATGTTTGTGTTGGAGGTCAGAGTTCTCTTTAGAGGGCTCATACTTCCATAGAAATATCTAGAAGTGCCACAGATATGCCTCACTATTAAAGGAATGATTTTGATATAAATACTTACCTGGCAGTGCTTTTGATTCATTAAAATGGGAAAAATAAGTGGAGCAAAACGGCTGGGACAATTTCTAAGTAAATTCATCAGTCATTCAGGAACTATGCATTTAAAATACCTCTAAATAATAGAATGCTCCATCTAAACGGAAGCCTTTTATTGATGTTTAAGTACAGTGTCACCCTGAAATTTCTTTTTTAACTTATCATTTCCTTGTGTTTAGAATCAGATCAGGCAAGTTATATTGTTTCTAGTTTTTCAACTTTATTTTAACAGCATTATTTTGTATGGTGTGTGAAATGAAATTGATACACACAGTTGTTAAGTTTTAAAATTACTTTCAGGTAATAAATAATTGTTTTGGAAATTCTGTGCCTTCACTCAATTTTTTTAACATTATCCTGGGGACCGACTAAATAATAGGATAACGTTTTTGTTTTGCCACTGGCACTTGAAAAATCCCCTTTATTCATATTCTTACAATATATTACATTCGTTTAAATATCTTCTTTCTCCTCTGACAATGTTCATGGGACTGCTGATCCTACAAAAAGATAGGACGATGGAAACAGTGTGAAATACCGCGAACCCAGTTTTTGCTTTTTGTTATATGTGTTTGGTTCTTCCAGCTTTACGAAGAATAAATAAATTGTTTATGTAGACATGAGGAAATAAACATTTACTTTTTTTTTTAAATTTTGTTTTAATAGATAAAAAGATGGCCTATCACAAAGTGAATGCAGACCAGAGAGCACAGGGGCACTCTCCGTACCTTGACAATGATGAGCTCCAAGCCACAGCGCTGGAACTGGAATGGGACATGGAAAAAGAGCTGGAGGAGCCTGGCTTTGACCATTTCCAACTGGATGGTGCGGTCCAGCATCATCTGGGAAACTCGCAGAGCCCTGACCTTGATCTGGAGCCCATCCAGCCATCATCTTCTCCAAAGGGAAGATTCCAGCGGCTTCAGGAAGACCCCGACTACATCTCACACTATACAAGACAGGCACCAAAGAGCAACCGCTGCAATTTTTTTCGGATACTGAAAGTATTTTGCACTGCTTTGATTTTATTTATTTTTGGAATTGTGATAGGATATTATGCACGCAAGAAATGCCCTTCTCCCCCGACGTCTCAAGAACCAAACAACCTTCATATCTACCATGAAATTCTCAAGGAAATCAAAGCTGAAAATATTCAACGGATTTACAGGTATGTACTTTGACGTATTTTTGTCTAAATGTAGCCAGGTGCCGATGGTAGAACTTCTTGTGATTTGTTTTCTGTGGAATATTATTTACAAACCTTGGCTTTTTCTTCGTGTTCAGTTTTCTTGTGATGCTTGGGAAGCTTTCATATACCTATATGAATCTAGAGTAATTTTTAACAATGTGGATTTGTGTTAGTCATTATAATTTTTGCTTTAATAACATTCTATTGCTAAATATATTAATATTAGCTTTAATATACATGAATTGAAAACCATAGACAATTCAAAGTGAATAGAAATATAGACGACGGACCAGCTGTCCTAGATCCAGTTGATTGTCAGATAACATTGTCGAAAAGCAAGATTTTATATGGTGCTTTGTAGGATTTGGTGCTTTAAGAAATCCCCATCTAATCTCTGGCAAATAAGTGAATCCTGGCTTTTGTTTTTCAGTCTATACGGTAAAATAAACCTGATTTTTTTTTTTTTTTTTTTTTTTCCCTTTAGTACCTGAATATAAAATGTTGTAAAATGGCTACTGTGACTGGGTTTGACTTTTTTTTTTTTTTTACCTCCCTCCTTTCCCCCCCACCCCCCCGGTGGAATCTTTTCACTGCTTTGAAAGTTTATGTAACACGTTTGTGTCAGTATAATCACTTTTCTGTAGCAGTGAATGTGGAAGAAACTAGGTTTTCCTGCCAACTTTTGAAGGTTATTTCTCTATGAGGGGGGAGATGAGCTTATTTCTGGCTTCTGGAACTGCAAGTTCCTTTCTCATGATAAAGGAAACGCATTGCAGATCTCTTGTTCAGTACCAGTTCAGAAGCAGCAGAACTTGCATACGGTACCTGAGGTTAGAAAGGACTGTTGTCATGGTCATCCCGAGAGTTGTTCTTAAGTAAATCAGAAATACATTGAAAGTAACCACAGAAGTCTTCTAATTTGTCTTTTATTATATTTGCTAAACCAAGTCTAAATCCTGAAGCGGTTAGTACCGTGTCTTGAGCCAACACTGTTACTAAATTGAAGGGAAAAAATAGGTGCGAAGGTTTTCATGTCAGTTCTGATGTGCTGAACTGACCCTACTTTATACAAATCTAATTATTTTCAAAATGGGAAAGGGCGTAGGGGATGAAAAATGTTGACTGAATAGTAAAAAATTAACCTCTTTGTCTTCTCAGGGAGTAAATTGAACTGAATTCTGTCATTAGGCTTAGTCATGAACAAAGTATTGGAATAAGCTAAGCCCTACTGATTGGGTATTACACAAATTACACCAAATTGCAGAGAACTGTCAGTCTCGGGATAATACTCCAGTTCTTTGTGTTCAGGGACTGGAAATCACCATTTTATTATTTCAAAGGGTGGTTTAAAAACATCCCTTTTCAAACTCTTCATCACTTTTCAAACTATTTCAGCTAGCTTTTAGGATATTAGTGAGAATCTGGACTTTAGGTAAAATAATTATATGAATAATTTGGAACTCATGTAGTTGCTATCCTTTAATTAACATAATTCTTAGCATTTGGTAATTTTTTTCTACATAATATAATTTTGACAAATATAGTCAAGCATTAATTCAGCTACCTATAAATTCTGTATATAAATAGATAATCAATGCTTTTAGTATACTGCATTGCCCACAAGGTTTTTCTTAACCCAACATTTTGATCTGAGACAGATTTTATCCTATGTTGTGTTGCTTTCCCTCAACATCTGTTTGGCAAGAGTCTGAGCTACTGCAGTGAAACCTGGGTCTATACAGTCCCACAAATATAGATCACGCAACATATGTTGCTTTGGGGAGAAAAAAAAAAGCCCAAACCTGACAAAATCAATATATGTTATTGTAAGATTTCTTTCAATATAATATACTTCGAGTTACTACGAATACGTGGCAGCTGCTTAGCTTGCAATTTCTAAACGTTACCGAGAATGACATTAATTTAATTTTCTTAGTTTACTACTTAGATCAGGCTCAATAATGGTAAGGGATTTTGCTAACGGTCCTGATAAAGGACTTAGGAGAAAAATATACAAAAGACACAGCAGTGCCAATCGCATCACCCAAGCAGACATCACCTTAATGTGCTTGGAGGTCTGGGGTGGGAACTTCCTATTGGGGTGATATCTGCTGCAGTCGGATGAAGCTTTGAGGATTGGGACCCTCTGGGCTTCTAAAGAGGTTGTGGAAGTGCACTTGTGTTGGTTTTGCTGGGATTTGGACTGGATTTTGTGTGAGTTGAATGAAACCTCTCTGCCAATCTGTGCTAGGAATGGAGAATCGTGTATGATAACAGGAGTTTGTCTGCATGGTGTGCTGAAATGGGAGATGCGGGTATTCCTGTCCATCTTCTCCACTGGAGGCTCTTGGTGAGAGCCCGTGTGCTGCTCCTCTGTCAGCCCCGTACAGGCCATCTACATCAGCCAGGTCCGTGTTAAGCATTTTTGCCAGCAGACATACTAGAAGTCAGTAGGTTAGAAAAGTCACTGCGTTGGTTTTTATTCCTTCAACTTTGCACCTTGCTTCCCATGAAACGTCAATGCTACAGAAATTCAGTGCAATTTAGCACGGTGGTAATTACTGGTCTTGGCCAAGTTACCTAATTAACCATACAGCCTAAGTAAAGATTATCTCTGTAAAGCCTTTTGAACCCCCACCCCCTGTAGGGAAGTGCTTAAAATGTTGACAATAAAAAGTAGAAGTCAGTTTACTCCTGATGTTTCAGAGGTTTCAAGAGGACTTAAGTTGTCAGAGGTGCCGGAAAGGGGAAAGAGGTCACCACGAAAAACTGAAGAGTTTTCCTTACCCTGCACATTGCATTTTATGTGCTGACAAAAATTAGGACAAATATTTTTAATAGCATTCAATCAGTAAACCTAGCATTTTAGGAGTGTGAATACTAAACTTGCTCAGATAGATAGATAGATATTAGATATAGGAAGATATTAGAGAAACAACCTGCTCCATAGTATGGGCAGAGTAAAACTGGTATAACTGGTCAAAACAGACATAATTCTGCAAACATCACTGAGCTGATAGCAATCCAGGAGTATTCTGTTTGTTTGTGCCATGAATATGACTTGTCTTAAGATTTCTTTTGGAAGATATATGAAAAGGCTTTAGTTCAAGTCTGGTATAACTTAGCTCCCACAAGCCTTCGGGGTGAATATAAAAAGGGCACATAAAATCCCACATCCAAAAGAGAACAAGTAGAAGTCGAGATACCAAATACCTCAGGCACTGTTTATAATTATATCTGTGACCAGCCAAATTTACCAGGGCAACACAGATGGACAAAGCTGGTAAAATTTGTAGGCTGGAAGTAGGCGATCTCCTGGGACAGCTAGGTTGAGACTCCGTGGCAAGATTGAGTTCTCGGAGCCCTTTTAGAGAGAACGTGTCAAGAGGGCATAGCTGGAGAGTAGTCAGCTGTGCTTTGAGTCCGCAGTCTTGCTCCCTGTGGAATGTGTCTGCGGCTCTGCAATACAATGAATGGTTAGAACAGGATTTTTCAGAAGTGATGAATGCGTTCAGATGTGGAAGTCTCTAAAGTTTATGATAAATGTTTAAGGTTGTAAGAGGCAGCCTTTCAAAACTACAGAAGCACCCAACAATTTCGTTAAGCACGTTGTTCTCTCAAAAGTAAATGAGCCCAATATTCAATGAAAACTGTCACTTTTAAGCTACTTCATAAAATGGGATTCAGATTTCTGATATCACTTAAGTGCATTTGAAAATTCAGCTGGTTTTTACTTCTCGCTGTATATAAAAAGGGGGATGCTCAAGATGTATATCTTTATCCTGTTGTTGTATGTCTGCTGGATGCAGGTTGGCTATCTGAAGAGTAGATTTTTTTTTTTTCTTCCCCAAATTAAAGATGAGTGTGCCATTTGTGCTCTGTAGTGTCCTCTCTGCCTCATGGGAGATTTTCTTTTTTTTCTCGCTGTACCTTTAGCACAAGACGAGGGAAAAAAATCTGAGTCACCCTGGTCTGGAGTTAGAGGGAACATTATCACTGACTTCAAGGTTACTGTCACCAACTGCCAAGGTTTTGGTCGTCATACATTGCTAAGCTTTTATGTTTTAGAATGGTAAACATTTGAGTTTTGTGCAAACTGAACTTTGGTGAGTGTTTTCAGTTAAGATTTGAGTTGAATATTATTAAATTCTAAAGAGACGAGGTAATGAAAGCACAAAAAGTAGCAGAAATACAGTCTCTTCAAAGACCTCTGATATTCTAATAACTACTGCTATCCAACTTGGCATCTTTTTCTTAAAGATAATACACTGTGTTGCATGTTTAACAGTGCAGAGCATTTCAATAGGGGAAATACAAAAGACGGTATTTTTATTTTATATGTAATTACTTCAATTTTGTTTCTCCAAAACCAGATAAAAATGAATCAATCCTAATTTGTTTGGAAAATTTGGGGCTATCGTATTTATTTTATAGGAAGTTGCAATTTTGAAGTTGGCTTGTGTAAATTAAACTGATAAACAAAGATTCATGTTGAATAGTAAGTGTAAAGGAAAATGGACAGTTGTGTTGATGTCGATGATAATTCTAGCTATACCTTATTTATCAGAAGAGTTAATTTTCTCAAACACTATTTTTAACATTCTAATAGTCTTCACTGTGTAATTTCTTTCAACAACCACACCTCTCGGTTACTGTCAGATTCATGGTCCTCTTGCATACATTTTTCCATGATTAAGAGTGGGGAGCCACAAACAGAAGAGTCTTTGCTTTGCTCTTCATCCAGTCTATAGAGCAGCTCCTACGTTTCAGCTCTGCTTTTCATCCGGTATATTCTCACTCAAATGCTTTCTTCGCTATTGGTCATCCTCCCCCCCAGCAATAGGGAGGTTTAAATCCCCTTGTAATACATCTGGTTGTAACTAACTGTCCTTTGGAGGCATATCTGTTCCTTCTTCCAGCTGGTAATATCACCCGCAGAATCTCACAAATCCATCTCTGGCAAGAATTGATTTGTCACTGGTGCCTGCTGCCATCCATAACTTAAGCTTAATTCTTCAAAGGGCTTTGGGAGAGGAGACAGCAACTGCTCTCCGACGCGGTCACGGCCAAAGAAACAAAAGTGCCTACGCAGTGAGAAAAGGAGTTTACTTGTTTTTTTCTGAAAGTGAGAAACTTTCATACCCAAGCGTTGGTTGTTCCTGATCAGTTATAATCAGACCGGTTAAAAACCTGGAGCTTCACACCTTTTTATCGGGTGAAGCCTGTGAAACACCGACCTCGCAAGCAAAGAGAGCCCAGAACTTCTCGGAATGTGTCAGTTCTGGAGTTCTTGACTGAATTAAATTTACAGGCTGCTGCTTGGCAAAATTGACTGTGCTGTCCCAGGAGTGAGAAATCACGGCAGGAGCAAAGCCTCCTGTTCTAAAGGAAGGGTATGAGGAGAGAAGGGAGGGCTCCGGTGACCGCTTCTCTTAGGAAAAACCTGTTTTGACCCTACTCCTGTTAAAAGCTGCTTGTAATTGATAGCTACATGCTAATATCTACACGGCTGATGGTAGCAGTCTGCTGGCCTAGACCAGCGCTCACTTTACTTGTCACAGTATCACAGTATGCTAGGGATTGGAAGGGACCTCAAAAGATCATCTAGTCCAATCCCCCTGTCGGAGCAGGGACACCTAGATGAGGTTGCACAGGAAGGCGTCCAGGCGAGTTTTGAATGTCTCCAGAGAAGGAGACTCCACAACCTCCCTGGGCAGTCTGTTCCAGTGCTCTGTCACCCTCACTGAGAAGAAGTTTCTTCTCAAATTTAAGTGGAACTTCTTGTGTTCCAGCTTGAATCCATTACCCCTTGTCCTATCATTGGTTGCTACTGAGAAGAGCCTGGCTCCATCCTCATGACATTCCCCCTTTATATATTTATAAACGCTAATAAGATCACCCCTCAGTCTCCTCTTCTCCAAACTAAAGAGACCCAGCTCCCTCAGTCTTTCCTCATAAGGGAGATGCTCCACTCCCTTAATCATCTTAGTTGCCCTACGCTGGACTCTCTCCAGCAGCTCTCTGTCCTTCTTGAACTGAGGGGCCTGTCATCTGAGCGCTGCTTTTTGTGTCCCCTGTATACAGGCAAATTCTGCCTTTTGTCATGCCAACAGTTGAACAATGCACTGCAAAAAGCAAATCTCAGTAGGAACTCATCCTATTTCCTCCTGTATATCAGTCTCGGATATTTATTGTATTGCCAAGAAAACGCAAGTATTAAATAGAGTTAGACTGTGAACGACGTGCTGTCTGCCACATCTTTAGAAAGGGACGTTGGCACTTTCCTGGGTAACCAGGAACTAAGTGAGCTCTCTAGATTTATTTCATTCCCGCTCTGGCTCATCACTTGGGATTCTCTTTATTCACATGGTAATTCTGAATGTGTATTTATAAGTACAAAGCCCCTTTTGAGAGGAGATAAGAGTAATGTCAAACAAGTGAACGTTCCCACTTATCCTCCTGCTGCCTCCCCAGCAAAGAATGGCTCTGGGAACATGGGGAGGTGTCTTTTGTGGAAGAAAGATGGCCCCCATGACCCGAGCGGTATCTGTGGAACAGCGACTTGATAAATTTAGGCTCCAGATACCCACTTATGTCAAATATATATATATTTTTTTTTAAACCAAAAAATAGGTTATAGCTGTACTTCAGAGGTATTAATAGTAAGGCTTGTCTGTTTTATCACTTTCTTTGGTTTAATTCAATTTGCCTCTTTTTCTTTTTCTTTTTTTCTTTTAAATTTGCCAAACATAGCTCTTTCATTTGTTTTTCTGTAGAAGAAAGAAATATATTGATATATTGCTTGACAAGGAGGTGTAAGTTTGTTCCTGTTAGGGTCAGTTACAGCATATGCTTATAAACTTCCTCTTCCTTTTTGAAGAAATGTCTTGGCTTATGGTTTACTTAACATCGTAAGGACATGTTTCATGTTTCAAGTCCACCATGTGGTTCACTGAGAACAATTTTTCCTCTCGGTTGATTTTTTTTTTAATGCTAACCATAAAAATATATTGATTTTTAGATGTTTGATTTGAGAAATTGTTTACAGTAAAGTCTGATCCTTTTTGTATTATAGCTGTGTCCTTTGTAAATGAAGTACACAGTGTTGCCTTAAAATAATCTTTCTAAGCAGAACACCAGTGATATATAGTCATGAATTAGATCCAATAAGATGTATATTCACATTGGCATGATAAGTAATGAGTCCTTTGATAAATTTCCTTATCTGTCGCAGCCCACGTGAATGGCTTCTGCCGTACTGCTCCTTTCTCAAAAACAACATACAGTTTTGCACTAAGGAAAATAGAAAATTACAATTGAGCCAACTTATCCGTTAAGAAACTCTTTAAAGACAAAAAAGGTATTTTATTTTGTCTTTGAGATGTAAGAAAATAAAAGCGAGCTTGCCAAACCTGTGAGACCTTCACTCAGAAAAAGAGAAGGAGGAGCATTTGTGTCTTGGATGTGATGTCCTGAGTGGACATCATAGGTCATCAGTGTGGAGACTAAGAATGAGGCTTTTGAGTATTTTCTTATCTGTATCATTCTTATTCCATATTATTTCTTATACGTGTCATTCCAGGAAGCATATTTTGTGGGGACAGCAAAATGTATAGATAAGCTAATTGGGAATTTCTGAAGGTGATTTTTTTGAAAAAATATATTTATTTGTTTCATAAATCTGCTTTTTTTTTTTTTTTTGTGGTACAGTGTCTGTTTCAAAGCAACATTCAGAGGCTCAGGGTGTAGATTTGAGAGGGGAACATGGGGCCCAGCTCAGTACTGCTGCGAGGTCCCATGGGACGTGGGGGACTGAGGGTCACGGTCCTGTCCTGCGTTAGGTGGAACAGGACGCGACACCTGAACTCCTCCCATCGGAGAGCTTTCCTGCACAACATCTGCATGTTGGCGCAGCGCCTCACGTTTTCAAAGAAAAAGTAACAGTAGTTTTTGATAGGCTATAGAGTACAAATGAATTTTCTTCTCTCACTTATTTTTGGATTGCGTAATCTTACTTATTTTGAAATTAAAGATTACCTTGCTGAAATTGCCTCAAAGTCATCACAGCAGAAGTGTAGTTAGGGTTTAGAGAGAGAACCAATTTCCGCGCCCATTAGTTATCTACCTCTTTACCATGACTGCTGAAAAGTGGGGGGCAATTTAGTCCCAATTAGAACAGCAGTTCTGAACGGTGACAAGTACTGCTTTTCCCAATAGATGATGCAATGAGCTGTGCCAGAACGGGTGAGGGAGTAATTTGCTTTTTTAGAGGTCTAACGTACCTCCCTCCTGCCTGCTTGGCGTGACGGAGGGATCAGGGAGGGACTGATGATACCCTGGTGCTGTTTTGAAAGCTCCAGTTTTCAGGGGGCTGTTTCTGTTTCAGCATGACAAACTGGAACAGATGGTGAAACATCTATGGATTTTAAAAATCCATAGCTTTTAAAAAACTTTTGGTGAGTGGTAGGCCCTGTGCTTGACTTTACCTGAAAAGGAGAAATACTTGACTACGCATTTGTGAGCGATTCTGACACTAACGCTGGCTAAAAAGCAGTATTTAGAGGCAAAAGACTTATTTACGTTGCCATCCATCAGTTTTATAGACGTAACCATACCATATTTCTTCTAACAGAAAGAATCTGAAGGGGAAAAACACACGGCCTGTTTAGATGACAACCGGGATTCATTTTAGGCCGATTGCTTCCAACGGGGAAATACTAGAGGAAGAGGACGCAGAAACTGGACAAAGCTGTCCTTCACTGTCCAGTCCTTGCAGCTCAGCAATTTTGGCTAGTGGTCCCAGGGACGTACTTACAAAGATACGGAGAAACAAACCTTGGAGTGCAAAACCCCTTAGCAAGTTAATTAGCGGCACTAGATACACCGACTACGTACTAATTGCCTGAACAACTGTAAGCGTCGGCTCCTGCTGAGTTAACTGCATTGGCTCGCAGCTTCGCCGGTACAGCGTGCTTGGAGGGTGGCTGCTTTCTCCAAGGAGATGGTGGCACAGGGCATCGCAAAGAGTTCTCTCGTAAAATTTCTTAAGCGCCAAACAGTCGCAAATTCCTGTTTAGGATGCATCTCTCATCGGCGGAGTGTAAAACTGAAGTCTATTGGTACTCTTGAGATACGGCGTTTGAGTGGAGTGCTGCAATTCCATGGTATGCACTGCAACAATTAGCAATTAGTTTCCTGCCTGTACACATAAATCAAATTAACAAAGCCTCAAGGGGAAAGACTTTTCTCAGCCCTCTTTGGTGGTGCTTTGACATGCAGTTCCCTACAGTCAGCACCTATGACAGCTGTTTGCTAGAAGCCTGCTAATAAGTCAGACTGTTACCAAATTTACTGAGTGCAGCAGGTCTGCAATTTGTTGTGCAGCATTCGGTTACCGTTCATGTGGCGTTCATAACTGAAGGCTACCAAAGAGCATTGCTAGGAATCGATCGGGGATAATGAAATTGATGTTGTCTGAATAATAATAAATTGTAATAATAGTCATCTACGGTAGTCTTGCATGTAGGGGCTTCTATTCCCAGTTCAATTCTCTTTGAAAGCTGATGAGTTTCTGAAGTGTAGTAACTGCCACACTGAAACAAATATGAAATGTATCGAAAAGTCAGGGCTTTTCCCAGTAATGTTGGAACTTGCACAGTGTTAGACTTCTCAAAATTAAACAAGTTGGCTGCCTTTTTTGAATTTCTAGGGTGTTCTTTACAGACAAGAAGTTAATGCAGGAGGTCTTGTATGTATGTCTGATATTTCTCAGTCTCAATAATGGGTAATCTTTAAACATGTGAGAAGTCTCATCCTTCATATAAGCCGATGTTTCCCTTGGCCACATGTAATTGACGCAAATTTACATACATATGATTTCCTGATGAACTTGTTCCTGTCCAAGTTAAAATACTGGCTCATACCTATTTTATGAGTATCTTTTCGAGGGTGCAAATGTTGAAATTGTCCAGTTAGATGGAATTTTCTCTATCCATTATTTATTTCTTTTAGTAAAATGTAAAAATTGAAAAGTGAATTGAAATGTCACTATCAAAAAAAACAGTGTTCAAATGGCTCAGAAGTAAAATTGGAAATCTTGTTTCTTGGAAACTTCAGGATTTTTATTCCTCGTTGGGGAATTGTGTGTGTGTGTTGACATTTCCTGCCAAAGCAATCTCTGGTCCTCAACCAACTTTAATGTCTTTGTTTATCTTTTGCGAAAGTTGGTTACTTAACAGAATGGAGAAAAATTAACAACTTCCATCTTCTCAGCTGTTGTGATGTTTTTCTTTCTTTTCTGTAGTTTCACAGAGACTGCCTTGCACTGCTGCTCTCAGAATCATAAAAGCTCAGTATGTGCAGTAGTCCTCAGGTCTTTCACTTTTAGCGAGCAAAAAACATTTGAAGGTTTTGTTCTTTTTACCTTTTTTAATGGGTGCTCAAGCTTCATTAGCCAGTAGGCTTAATTAATTGGGTTGTGTGAGGATTAAGGATGAAGGGTCACTGTTGCTGCGGGGTTAGGACCCCATCAAAGATTGACTTCTCCAGCAAATTTCCGAAAGCTCTTCAGAGAGGAGTTTCTATGAATTGTAGTATTTTTGTCGAGATCTGGGTCTAGAGAAAGGAAATAATTTGGGATGTATTTCCCTTGGAAGTTAGGGTATAGCTGAAGATTGATGTACTAATGCTCCTATATAATACAGAATTGAAGATCGATATACTAATGCTCCTACATAATACAGAATTGACAATCGATGTACTAATGCTCCTACATAATACAGAATTGACCAAATTACCAAAGTTTTGAAGCATGTTACCTTGACTCAACTATCCAATTCTTGTGTTACGCTCTATGGAATAATACGTTTTGCTTTTGTTCAAGTGGCCAACTGGAGCCTGTAGACTGGAGAAGGCCACGAGTTCTCCAAAACATGAAGATGGGAGACAGTGGGAAGAAGGATTGATAGTTAAAAATGGATAAGGAGTCCATGAAAACGTCAGCATGCCTTTGATGGAAATTGTTTTCTTGGTTCCAGCAGGACAGCTGTGATTTAGCGGAGAGCTCACATATTTGCAGTTACGATCGTGGCTGAGGCAGGAACATGTTCCCAGCGGTTCCGGAATCTCTTTCCTGTCAAAGGCTGCATGAGCCAAGGCTGATGCACTGCAGATTGAGACCATTTAATTATTTAAATAGCTGGCTGAGTGCTATTTGCAGGCAAAAGGTGGTAGCTCCGGGAAGTTGCTTGTTTCACGGCCATTTGTTAGTAATAGTTACTGAATGCTTTTATTTTTCATAAACGCCAACCTAGGTGATGGGCCCTGTGATGTGCATTATTAAATAAATAGACAAGTTTAGAAAAAGGCCATACGGTCATGAATAAAGTTTCCATTCCCTGTCAACTATTTAGGGAAGAAAGCAAGAAACTGAATTATTCACTATATGCTTAGTGCAAGGCAAATGGAACCTGCTGCGGTGCAAATACAAATGGTACTCTTCTCTATTATCATGCGTGTCTTTCTTTGCTAATATTTCTAGAAACTATTTAAGAAAATTAAGACCTGTGACAAAAAAGTTAGGTCTGCGTAGTCCTCAGAATCCTAGCGCAGACCTTATGGGGAATTTTGTTTCTAAATTATTCAGCCTATGTGCCGAAAGATAGGTAAGACATTGTGGTTTAGAAGTTAATACAGGTATTCCTTTTGTTCTTGTGGAAAAGTGTTGTGTTTTTTTTTTTTTAAATTGAAATAAGTTTTGTAATGACTGTTTCCTGTCGACAGAAATATATATATTTATATAGCTGTCTATTAATTTGTATACGGAGGTTTGTGCATATGTGAATATGTAGCTCTAATTTCACATAGCAGCTGAAGTTCTGTCCTTCACACTACACTTCTCAAAACCGTCATAGATTCTACTGCTCAGTACCACTGCTCTCTGCGGTCGTGGCTGAAACCTGATGGCCGTTGTAGTCCCAGGGCCAGAAGTACTTCTTGTATTCATACTTCTCAAAATACTCTGATGACTGTGTTACAGATGCGCAGAGTTATTAAAGACACAGTTCTGCACCGGAGGATGGGCCTCAACTCCTAATAACGTTTACATGTTTAGGATTTGATGATAAGTAAATATAGGTTGGGGGGCTTATCTCATTCACGGTGAAATAAGTATTAGCTAAAAGAAAAGTTAAGTTAGTTGATCGCAGCGCAGAAATATTTCCACGTGACAATAGATACCTGGGCTTCATAGTCTGGTGTGGGGAATAAAATACAAGAAGAACCAATGGCTGAAAGATCAACCATTAAATTAAAAATAAAAGTATACAGCACAGATAAGGTGATGATTGGAAAAAAAAAATCATTATGACTTTGTTATGTCGTTGGACAGCCAAACTGTCGTTATAGTGTTCAACACAAGGCAAAGTGTGTCTGTGGCGTAGAAAAGGCGAGGTGAGATGATTTAGTGGTTTCTTTCTAATGTTTTTTCCAATCTCTGTGTTTCATCAGTCTTTTCAAAGATTTTATTGAAGCATACTGAGATCAGTCAAATTCGTTACATGTACAGAAAAGATCTTGGAGTGGAAGTTTGAAAACCAATAGTACTTTGGTCATGGAACGAGCTCCTCAGAAGGTAGCACTGTTCGTTCTTTTTCCTAATCATAGCACAAGGACAATATGAAAAATTTTCCTGCTTTTGGATAGAAACCCAGAATTTGGATCTCCTTTTTTGAATTCCTCAAAGGAGTAGGAATTACTTTAAATAGGATTTAAAGAAAAAAAAAAAAGAAAAAGAAAGAAAGGAAAAGAAAGAAAGTTAACTCTGAATTTTTGACCACATTTTAAAATTACATTTGGCATCTCTGAAGTGAGAGTTGGCGCGTAGCCTGCGCGTTTTGGTGTCCGTACCCCTGAGTACCCAGAGCAGGAGACGACAGCTGGAGGAACACAAGAGGCAATTTCTACATGTGTTCTGCAGCACTTGTAAAATCTCTTCTAAATGAAAGTGACTGTGTTAATGCAGCCTGTGCCCAGGCTTGTTATGTTATGGGTCAAGTAAACTAACCAAAATCTTAAAAGCCGATGGAAAAGATTGCCCTCCAGTCGATCTTCCTGATGGCAGGGTGGCCCTGTTCGGCTCACCGTCCCTCTGCCTTCACGTGGGTTTCTGGCCGAGAAGAAAGCCGTTCTGAAAACACACTTCAAAGGCTGCAGCCTGCGCTGACGGCCTCTGCCTCTTGTCAGCTATGACATGGTCAGATGAGATCGGATTCCGCGATTCTTCATCAATTGGCTTCTAGGAAAAGATGATAAGTTCATCCGATAGAGGACGTACCGTCACATCTTGTATCTTGTATCATCACATTGAACTCCTAAATTTTTTGGAGTTAACCCTTCTTTTCTTTATTTTTGAGCTGTTTGAGCGAGGATGCCTGAGAGGGTTTGTTATTCATATTCTCTTTTGATTAATAAACCAAACTATGACAGAGGATTTGGGCTTAGGCAGTCGGCGGAGCCGGGCGCTGTCGCGGGGCTGCTGGGAGGTGCGTGGAGCTGTTTATAGCAGTGCTTTAACACTCGGGCTTTATCTGGGATTTGCAGCTCTCCACTAGCAAAACTTCTTTTCTTTTTTTTTTTTTTTTTCTTTTTTTTAACCAGACTCTGTTAAAACAAGAATCACTTGGTATTATTTTAGAAATACAAAGCTAAATAAATTAAATCCTACTTTAGTCTTACGGATTGGGAAATTGGTTTTACGTGCTTTCGTCACATCCTGGCGGGATTAATCTAACGCTCATTTTACAGTTTTGCCAGCGTCGCCGCGGCAGGATTTGTGCACAGATTGCAGCGGCAGCAGTGATCAGCTGCTCCCCGAGGACGAGCGAGGCGTGCAGAGGTTTAGGTCTCTTTTCCCTCTCTCTCATTTTCTCCTGTCTTGAAGTTAAAAAGGTCTCGCTGTTTGGGAAACAGTTAATTGGATCAGGATGAGTCATACCCTGGATTAAATGCTGGCAGTAGGATTGGATGCCTTCCCCTTAGTTAACGTAATTAAGACTGACATTAAAGATCAAATTATCCCTTACCAAATTAGAGCCTCAGGTAAGTAAGAAGCTCTTCAGGGACATTCCTGCCTAGCGCTGCCCCTGCCTTGCTAAGGAGGCTGTGGGAGCCCACCAGAGAAGCCCTGTGGTGGCCCAGAGGACAGGGTCTCCTCGGAGCTCCGGACGGCAGACTCCTGCTGCCCTGGAGCTCTCCTCCGGAGCGGAGCTCACGCAGTCTGTTTGCAGCAGGCTGCTCCCCGCCTCTACTGGGCACGCTGCCTCCCTGGCATCTTCAAAACTGGTCATTCCCCACGTTTATTTTAGGGGGAGCATCAAAATTTTTCTAGTAGGACTGCAGAATTGGATGTACCAAATCTAAATACCTTGCTGCTTGGCTGTCTTTCCTCACTTACCTTTCCTGAGCCGCCTCCGGGAAATCCCTGCGTCTTTCCAGGGGTCCCGGCTGAGCTGGGCACGCTCCTCCTGGCAAAGGGCATGATGCCAACAGGTTCTTCTGACTTCTGAGGGACTTCATCTGAGCCGTCTTTGCTCAAATTATGTTTGGTTTCTCCAAAACAGCTGGCTCTTTGGGATCTGCTCCTCTTCGCTTCATCTCAGATAAGAGCAACTGATATGTCTGGAACACTTTTTAGCATAGGATTTCTTTACACTCTTACTCAGAAATTATTTCATCCTCCAAAGAATTCAGGATGTTTGCATTTGAAATGCATTTACTGAATAATCCCGTCTACCCAAAAAGAATTAACTTTAAGATTAGGTTATATACTGGATCTTTTGGTGCATAAAAACATTTTAACTACTTTTATTCCTTGTATGTTAAACACCAGTTGCAGGCTGCATTATATTGTGTGACTCTTGGTTCAGCAGAGATACCAAACAGATTTATCTAAAGATGAGTCTTAAGTGTTTGTTATATGCTGTTGAGCCACTCATGAACAGTGACTATAGGATGAGGAAGGTGATATTCCACCAGTAATTCAAGATATATGATAATAATGGAAAAGTTGTTGCTTCTTCTAGAATGAGGGGAAAGTAATTTTATATGGAGAAGGATGGTAATAATTGTCATAAGGCTTACTGTAGCTGAACACAAATAGTTTCCTAATTTCTTATGCCAGACTATGGTACAGCATATTAATGCTGCTTCATAAAAATAGGAAAAAGATAATGTCAAAGAAAAATTGCGACCTTAGTGAGAATGACAGGGCAGCTATTCCAGAAGCAACAAAAGCATATCGTAGCACTGTCTGTCTATAGTTCTTTAAATCGGTAACTTGATAGTAATGGAAAATTAGTGTTCTCTTCTAGATTTGCCTCAAGCTAGAAGATACATCGTTATGCTTTTTTGTATTGAAAACAACATATTAGTTTCTCTTTCAATTGTGAATGCCATTAAAGTTTGCCAGAAAAGCTCTTATTTTTCTTTGCCCCCACCAATGTTTCAAATCATGGTTATTATATATATATATATATATATATATATATATATATAAAATATAACCTAAATATTACAATGCATTCAAAATTTATTTATTATTATTATAGCTGAGAGGGAGATAATCTAACTCAGTGAGTGCATTTTTAGACAGTATTTAAGCTGCCCTAGGAATATTTGAGAATCCATAGTAAAACCAAATGATTTTTACTTACAGTATTATTTGAGCCCATAAAGCTAGCACTAACTTTGAGAGAGACCATATTCTACTCGATATGGAAAATTAAAGTAAATATTTGCTTACAGGTAATCGTATGGCTCTGATAGTATGTAATGGAGGAAAGCTCCATGGAGGAGTCCTTATTTGATCTTGAAGGCATTGCAGCAAAGTTTGCAGTTGCTTTTCCCTGATTACCATAAGAATTCCAGACCTACTGGAAATATTAGATCTTACCGGCCTTGAATACATGGAAATATTAAAGTACAGCTTCACAAAAGAGTTATCTGTATAGTTGAAAGTTTGCACTTTCAGAGGAGGCTTAATTATTTAGGGAAAACAAAGATTGGATGAAGACCAGAAAGGCTGCTTGATGGTATTCTACTTGCATTCCTTTCAGAATGTTTATTCTATGATGTTTTGGTTGCATCAGATTAGTTACCTTCATTTGATTTGTCTTTAAAAAAAAAAAAAAAAAACCAAACAAAAAAACCCAAACAACACAACTAAACAAAAGACGGGCATGAACTGTTATGTGAGCATTACTATGCACTGGGAATCAGAAAAGCATGAGTTCACGATAATTGGACCCTTCTTTAAAGAATTAATCTTATTTTACTTCCCTTTTCCCTGAATATAATGTAGAATTTTTCTCATCTTCGTGTATCATCACATTTGAGCAGAAGGGAGTAGTCGCCTAAATATGGATTCAGCCATGGCTGGGTTTTAAATTACTATTGTTCCAGTTATGGGTAGAAAGAACTTAAAAACCATAATAAAGATGAATTATGTATTAAAATGAATTATAAATATAATTTAAGCAATATACTGAAGGTCATGAAAATGGAGCTGTGGTTTTGAGAGGAGTAGAAAACCATGTAATGAACCAAGGCAAACAATATTCTTTTTTAATGCTCCTGAAGTATTTTCCCTTGGTTTTGTCACTGAAAGGTACCCCCCCCCCCCAGTTTGCAGCCACCTTTGAGATTGCCTATATAACCAAGTACCATAAATCTAACCTACTCCTCTTTCAAATTAAATTTAAACATTTCTTCTTGGTTCCAATTCCAGGTTGCCTAGTATGCACTTATTTTCTTGACTTCCCCACAGTTCTGAATTTACAATCATGTAACCAAGTTCAGAGTCTTTCATTTAAATTTTCGTGATTTATGGTAACATTGTGACCATTTTAATATTTTCTGTTTGTTAGGTGAGATGTCTAGTGTGTCTTGGCATACCTAAGAAATACGGAGTAACATACAGGGATTTATTTTTTTATTTAAAAAAACCAAAACAAAACAAACCACAAAAATTTAGCTATGGCTATACATAATTTTGAGATGGGTGCCAGGAAGATGAGGTCAGGTTACTTACAACATTGCTGTGCACTTATTTTTTTAAATCCTTTAAAAGAAATGCTTCTTTTCATAGAAGGACCAAAAGAGCTAAGACCGTGAAAGTATGGTTTTTAAAACTCTGGTTTGTTAGGTATGTTGGCTAGAAACTCTTGGAGGTGGAGAAGGCTTTTATTAGCTGTATATACAGCGGCCAGTGTTCTGGAGTCTTGAACTCAAATTCTGCTGTTTTGAGCCACTAAAATGCCAGTAACCAGTAGCAACACTACCTTTGTTTTCCTAAAATTAATGCCTGCCTGTTTACTTATGCTACTTAAATTTTGAATGCACACGTAGCCATAATTGTATAAAATGAGAAAATCGTAAGCACAGAATTGGAGGGAGGGTGAAGATCCGGCTGCTAATGAAATCTTAATTGTTGAAATTCCAGTTAAAGGCTGAATATTCAGAATTGTATCGGAGACTGCAAAACCCCTAAAACTTACTACTTATGCCATTTAAAAATGATTGGGCACTTCAGTTTAATTTGCTTGAAGGTGAAGAGCTTATAAGACGTATTTGAACCTGGAAATAATTCTGACAGCTAATTTTTACATGCATAAAAAAAGTTTTCTAGTGGAAACCTTGACTTTTAGCACTGTAGAGTTAGAGTCCTGCTGTCATAAAGGCCCTAATGATTCTGACTTAATTGTGTATCTGAACAGTTAGGCTGGTAATGCGTTCGCTACCCTTTAGAGATTCATGTCTAAGTACCAAATACTGGATGCACTCTTTGGCTACGAAACCCACTTTACTTTACCTCTCTGGCTTCACAGCTCTGCTAAGATCTAGGAGATGGGTCCTCTTCTTGTTAGTATTTCACATCCAAGTTAAGCCTCCTGCATGCACCTTCCTGATTTATAAATAAACAGTATAAACATGTTAGACCTCATTTGCTGATTGCGTATAATGCTTTGGGGCAACTGTTAGGAAAAGCCCTTCTGTAAAGGTAGCAATGTCCTTCTGCGTGCCCATCATTTGCACCCCTGGGGATCCACAGTGTGTTTCCGAGGAGGAAGAGGGGGAGTTGGAGACCTCTCAACCAGGTATCTCCCTCTTAGATGGCAGGAGAGCGGTGCTGGGACTGGAGAGGTGCTGCGGTGGCCGGACTTGTCCTCCAAAGTGCTATGTGCCCCTTCTGGGAAAGGGATGTCCCAGGGAAAGGGATGTCCCAGGCTGTCCTGAGAAACTAAAGGAAAGTGTGGCCAAATGGGACAGGGCAGGCTCATCTCTGGCTGGTTGCGGGAATGAAAGGGTGAAGGAGTCAGTCTCCCCAGAGAGGTTGTGGAGTCTCTGACTCCGGAGCCATTCCAAACCCGCCTGGACGCCGTGCTGTGCAACTGCTGTAGGTGACCCTGCTCTGGCGGGAGGGTTGGACTAGATGATCTCCAGAGGTCCCTTCCAACCCTGAGCATTCTGTGATTCTGTGAGTCGTTAGTAGAAAGCAGCTTGTTCTTCTTACTTGGCTTTGTATTAAACCTGTTGGTTTAATAGGTAAGGAGCACAACATCAAAAAGGTTCTGCATCAGAAGTGCTTCAGGCATGTTTGTGAAAGATTGTTACCCTTAGGCTACAGTTAATTCCATTTTAAATATGTTTATTTTTCACTTAGAAAGTTCAGCTAGAGTTTGGATTGCTTCCCTGTTGAAGATAATTTGATTTCAGTTGCAGCAGTTTAGAGGTATATAGATAGTGGAAAAATTCTTCCATAAAAGCTGCGCTGTATGTAAATCATCCTATTCAGGCAACGAGTTTGGTGCTAAGTTACAAGTTATGTCTTAAGAGTGAATGATTTATGGGGTTTGATATAATATTTTAAAATTCTGTTGCACATACCTGTTTTTTAATAGCTCGTGTGTCATCCAGCTGGCACATGGTATGTCTCCGTATAGAAGTGAATGCTGAAGTTAAAACGACTTAATGGAAATAGGTTTGCAGAAACATATTGTGACATTGCTATTTTTTGTGTCAGACATGCTAAAACTGATCTGAGTTCTCAGAAGGTCGGCAGAAATGTCATTCTCGGACGACATGGAACCTGTTTGGGAATGATGCATTATTTGCTGATGCTGTTTTCTTGTTTACATAAGTGGATTTGCATGGCTTGGCGCTCCAAATATTGGACTGTTGAAAACCACCTGCATCTGCTGAGGTATTGAGACAAAAACCCTGGAGGCCGGCCAGGTTTCTGCAGCGCTTTTGCTTACGTGGTTGACAGTAACATCTGGTAACGCAGATGTTGAATTCTAGAGCGCCATAATTATTTTGAGAGTAGGGAGAAGTTGTCACACGTAGTTATTATCATGCAACTATCACAGGTATTAGAATCAAAGAGATCATTTTGTTCTTTGCTGACAGCATATGTTTTCTCAGCTTTGGAGATGTGCTATTTTCATGCCACGCAATATGCAGATTAAAAATGATTTTTTTTTTTTATTTTTCTTTTTTGTAAGCAGCTTGAAGGTTAAAGAAGAGCAAAGAGACTGTAAATGCAAAATGTTTTGTTTCTTCAGAGTCCCAGTTCCATTGCAATTGTGATTGCTGCCAAAATATACTTCACCCTGTGCCCTGGAGCCCCTCATAAATAAGCATTGGATTTCCTACTAGTGGAAGGGAAGTTCCTTAGTTCTGTTCATCTCAGGTGTTAGGGTTTTGGTTTTGCTTTGGTTCGTTTCGAGGGTTTTGGGGGTTGGTTGGTTGTATTTTAAACTCCCTGAACCATTTACAGGCATGGTATTATTGGAAGGAGTAAGAGAGCTGAGGTGTTGGGAATTTATGTATTTACACAGGCATTATAGAACAAATATTTGAACCTCTACTAAGACAGAGATTTAAACTCTATTAATAGAATAATTATGGAAATTCTAATTCAGTTGGCCAACTTGATATGAGGAATTAACATCCATTTTTATAAGAACCACCTTTCACTGAAACAAAAAGTTACTTCTTGATTTGTTTACAGTAAATACCAAATTTTCATCTTAGAGCTTTGTATTTGGACATCTGCACGTATGGAAATGAGCATCTTGTGAAATTTCTCAAGTCTAGTCTGATGCACATTAATGTTTTAACATTTTTTTCAAAGCTTATGTTTTCAGTTGTAATGTTTAAAAATTTCTTGGACAACACGAGTTTCTAGCGTGGCTGGGAACAAACTGCAGGCACTAGCGAAACCTCCCTTCTCCCTAGGTCTGTAGGAGCCCAGTCAAATGTCCTTAAAAAATCTTTGCGCTATCTAGAACAAGTGGGGTTTTTATCTTACACCTGCCATATGATAGATCAAGAGAATTTGAGTAAGTGGGACGGAATACGAGTAAGAGTCTCAAGCTAAGAATGTAAGTACTGTAAAGTTCTCCTAATGTCTTATTCTGCACTGTCTAAATCTGAAATTAGTAGTAAGAAGAATTTTATAATAACCTATGTTTATTCAATATTAGAAATTGGTGCCTTTTTCTTTAAAACACAGCTTTAACCATATCTTACTAAAAAATGAGTGTTCTTTACTTGAACATCTGAATCCTTTGTCTGAAGTTACTTCAAAGTGTGTTAGTATTTTTCAAACTCATCAGCTTTCCTATCCGTGTTGCTCCACAAGCGCTCAGGTAGCCAAAAGGAAAGTGAAATCACAACCAGGCCACCATTTAGTTATTTCTAAAATTGTCTTGTTGTGCTGTCCAGACCCCTGTACTTTTAACTTGCTTTTGTCGTCTGTTTACATTTACGTTTAAAGCCGCACTTGCTGCCGGATGAACACAGTGAGCTGCTGACCGTGCTTGATGATTGCTAAAATAATGGAACGCCCTTCATCTTCTGGGGTGATACTTTTATTTAGTCGAGATGGCTTTTTCCCTGCTTTACTACCTACCGAGTGCTCCAAGCCCTCCATGGTTTCTGGCTTTTCCACTGTAGTGCCTGTACATTGTTTTACTGTCCAGTGGCTCTGCATTCCTCACGTAATCATTCCCTCCTTCGCGCTCCGCCAGTGCCCGAGTTTCCCAGGGTGAGTCGTTATGTGGGTTCAACTTGACTTTGATGCCAGCGCTTTATTATTTTGCGATATGTTGCATAGGAATGGTTACCATGAGACACATATTTTGTAACTTTCTGATATGGTTTTCTGATGCAACAAGCTTAAGCGATTTAACATCGTTTTCTGCCCTCTAGTTTTACTGCTGCTGGATGAAAAGGTCTGTTTAGTTTTATTCTTCTTTTTTATTTGTTGAGCACCTTGTCTTTGAACTGTGTTTACGCAGTGCACTAGGTCAATTTTTAATATCAGGTGGTGCTCAGTTGCCCTTGTATGTAGCTCCATCAGTTAACCCTGGACAAAAACTTGGGTCATTTTTACATCTTCCATAGAATGTTTTTTCCTTCATTGTATAACTGCGTGTAACCAGGTGAATTCCCGTGCCATCGTGCTAGCTGACATGTCAGCACCCTCCTGCGACGTTGTTCTTGCCCCAGTCCCTTCCTGGCATTCACTACCAGCTTTTTCTCCTGGAAAGTGTAGTGGCCCATTCTTACTCCCTTCCATAACAAAATCAACATGTGCTAAGCTTCTACATTGACACTCTGCAGATAATTCCTATTCTAACTTATTTGAAAGTGTTGCACTATTTCAGGCATATCTGAAATGTTTTGCATATTTATACACGATTACACATCCATATAGTAAAACTGGCAGATAAATTACACTTTAAAAGTGGATGATCTCAAAACATTGTTCATAATGTGGTCCTGTGAATTACAGGTCCATTTGATTACGCTGGAAACTTGCTTGTGACAGCGCAATTCAGTTATGCATTTCCCCATTTCCTTTTTGCTTTCTTCTTAAATCTGGTTTTAATTTCTGACTTCATGTTTGAAATGTTCTTTCTATGGTGGAGAAAGCGTCAGAACAGTACAACAGCCACCTCACAAGGTCTGTTGGTCTGTGAGGCTGTTCTTCAGCTTACTCATTGGGTTGTTTTGATCTTTGCTTCTTCACTGTAGCCCAGATATTAAAATCTTGGAATATTATCAGATACATGTTATGAACTTGAGACTTCATGTGAATATATGTAATCATTAGTTGTGATCCTGACCTTCCTGGTGGACATGCATGTATCCATATGAGGAGCTGTGCAACTGGGAAAATCTGATTGAGAAAAGAAGCAGAACTGGGTTTTTTGTTCTAGGGTGGCACTTACTGTCTTCTAATGTTTTTGAAAATAAACTAGGAGTTGCTTCTTTGTAAACTTTTTCATGTATGCCAGAGAGTATTTGAGAGCTGTTTTTAAAGACTTGATTTTGCCGTCCTTGCTGCAGTGGGTCTGCTAATTTATCAGTTAGCCTCCCTCAGGGGTATAATTGCCAGATGCTCTCTGGTGCTCATTAAACTGGAATCAACATCCTTATAAAATCTATGAAGATGGACTGTAATGCTGCTACTTCAAATAGGGAAAAAAACCCTATTGTTAGTGCTAAGAAATGCAGGGGCTGTAACATGTCACAGCGGACTCTTGATTGCGGTGGTCTTCTATGGAGGAGAAAAAAAAAAAAAAAGGACTAGTGAAGAGAAAGGAAGAGGAAGTTTTCCAAATGCTAATGGCGTTTTTGGCTACTTGCTTACTTGTAATGCTTCATACTTATATCACATTAATGATGCAAAACAACGCATTTGAGAAAATGTGAACTTTTGTTTTCAACAGCAGCAGTCCATGGGTAACACGGTGAATTCTGCCCAATGAGCGTTAATCTTGGTATATGTCTAAGAGAAGCGTAAGAGTACTGCTTATTATAGCTGTCATTTCTATCTTAATTACAGAAGGTGGATTCTGAGAGTGAGATAGCAGAGCAAGCTCTCCTGAAACCAGTTTTTAAATTGTTTCTCACTTAAAGAATGTTCTGATTTCAGACAAAGATTGGGTAAGAATCTTAAAGCTTAAAATAAAAGACAAGGTTGAATTCTGTCAATATCAGTTTTAAAATATTGTATTTTTTTACTTGAGAAATGAAGAAAATACAGAATTCGTGATAAAAATTTGAAACGTGCATTTCATAATTCAGCTATTCCCAATAATATAAAAAGGTGTGGACTCCGGTTTAGCAACCCATAACACTGCTAATTAATTAAAAACAACAGCAACAAAAAGGCAAGAAGGTAAACAGTGAACATTTTCAGCATCATCTTAACTTTCACAGTTAAGACTGTGCAAGTTAGCCCCACTTCTGAAGATCAATAAACTTCCCAGATCAGGCATGTAATTGAATTAGTTTACTGCCTCCTGTTCCGTGCCGATGCCAAATGCATCACAGCATACTGTAAGAATTCACAGTCAATAATTATGGCTCAGTTAATGGTTGTATTATGCCTTGAGGTAAAGTGGTTCTGACTCTTCTGCAAAAATTTTTATCTTTTGTAAGGCAAATGTGTGTTTTCATTAGCCATCTGAACACATCGTTCCTCCCTAAATGTTGCCTGCTGCTCCTCATGATATTTTTATTAAAGAAAAGAAAAATAAGCTTTCATCCGTCATTTTTTGTGTTAATTCTGCCTAAAAGAGGAGTTTAATTGGGTGGAGAGCGGAAAGAGCATGCAGCCGCTTGTGGTGGCAGATGTGACATCCCTTGGGCGAGCAGCACCTTGAAGTGGCCTATGCGCCGTTTGTGGTACCCCATGACACGTTACAGGAAGCCCTGGAGATGCTTCCTTCAGAGAAAGCTTGTGGCGTTCTGTCGTAAGGAAGTTTTGCTACTTGTATAATCCAATTTATTTTTTTTTTTTTTTTTTCAGCCAGCAAGCCTTTTTATTTTTGTCGCATCTTTCGGAGGCAAAGCCAAACTTAGACGCAGCCTGGGTATGGTTGGAAGCAGTCGGGGTCAAGCTGTGGCTGCAGTGACAGTTAGAAATGATTTTTAATGTCACTCTAAAATCAAGAGATATTTAACCTTCACAGTAAACGTGGGAAGAAGGTATAATGCGTAGCCAGTAAGAATGTTGATTACTCTCGGCAAACACGTGCACATTGGCTGTCGCGTTCCTGGGCAGGGCTGCCTGCAGAGCAGGCGAAGCAGCAAAGTCCTCCTGGAACACCCTAATGCTGGTGACGGGTTTCTTTAAAGATCTAATCCAGGCGGCTCTTGCAGGCGTGTCTTTCCGGAGCCTAGTTGTTTCAGGCTTTATTAATGATACTAGTGCAGCCATTTCCCTCTACTTTTGCAAAGCTTGAATTGCAGATCATGTAGAATCATAATTTCATAAAGAACATTATTTGATAAAACAAACTTTTTTATCGCTGACCTGTACTGTGCTATGCCTTTAATAAGTAGCTGTTGTCTTTTACATTTGTAGCGATTAGTTTATTACTGCTGATTTTAAAAAGAGGACAAATATGTCTTCATATTCTTTTTCAACGTGTCTACAGCCTAAATTCAAACAGATTACGTAAAAAGAAGATGAGAGGTTATTTATCGCCTATTCTGTTCATGCAATGGAGCACTGGGGAGCGTTGCCTGCTTTTGAGTTAGTTTTTGCTGGGGAGATCAGTGGCAGAAGCCCTATTCCTTTTGTCCGAAACTGGATTACATTATCAAACTGTGTACGATGGCACGTGCTGCATAAAGGCACAACACTTTTTATTGAAAAATAGAGAATATGCGGTGTATAACAGCATCTCTATGTAGGGCAAACATGATTTTTCAAGTATTTTGGTGCACACACAAAGTCCAAGAGACTGCTTGTTTTCACAAGAAACAACCTTTATACATTATTTGGATTTTTTTTTAAACTAATAAAGCATATTTACTTCTATCAATATACATTAGATTTTTATGGATTTCAGGGGGATTTGATTTTATTTTGCTGATAATGTAATTGCTAAATTGCCTTTGATGATCAATAAATCTGAAAACCAGAAATCTCATCTCTCCTTTTCCTGCCTTTAGTAATATTGAGATTTTTAATCAAAAAAAACAAACCAAAACAAAAACCTCACTTAGTTCAATGAATCAGCTGTGTTAAGGTGAATAACGTGGAAAATTATCAGCAAAACACATACATAATAATCAGGTGATATGTGTCATTCTACTGCGGAAGTTTGAAGTTAACATGCTATTCATAAAACCTAGATAGGTGTTGCATGCCCTCTTACCAATTTTAATAACCTCTTTGTGTATGTATATAAGGTTATTATTTTCTTCTGGTATTAGTTGTAGTAAATTGTTTGTTTGTAACGCTTATTTAAAGCTTTGTTTTCGTTTTGTCTTGCGATATCTAATCAGTGATATTGAACGTGTCAGATTGGCGGCCCTAGAAAATGATAGCCTCTATCAAAATTCCCTGTAATTGTTTATTCCAGGTAATATGTCTTCCTTTTCTCTGGAAGAAATTTCAGTCACCGTGAGGTTTTTGGTAGATTTTTTTTTCTTCTTTCCTACTTCTTGATTGACTTGTGTCTGGCTGATGATTTTGTGAACTTCATGGGCAATGAAAGCCATTTTGGACTGAATTAAGACAGTCATGCTTTTTATAACTTTTTGATGACATCCTGATATCTTAAATCTGTAGATCACTCTTTTGTTACTCTGGAATAACTATTAACATTTTTGGCAGACTTTGTGAATTATGGGGATTTTTGTGGTTTGTTTCCCCCCCTGCCCAAGATTCAGGTGATGCTGAATTTAAATGAGTGCTTGTTCTATTTGAAGGAAGGGCAGGATTTGGATGGAGGAGCGCTGGAACTCACAGCAGTTAAAATGGGAACAGGAGTCGATTCAGCTCCTCTTCCATCTTCTGGGTTTTGAAGTTATAATCAGCGTCAGATAGGAAGACACTCATTTCACCGAGTCCAAGAATAGGGACCACATGTGTAAGAACTTTGATGGGACTGACCCTGATTCCCAAATGATTTTGGGGGTGAGGGGAAACAAGAGTTTTCCCTTATTTTTCTACTTGGGGGGAAAAGCTGATGGAAATTTTCAAAATTCACATTTTGGAAATGAAAAAAAGGGTAACGTGCCTTTTTAATAATACTCAGTTGATATTTCCGTTTCAGTTACTGACTGAAGACTGTTGCCCACCTCTTGGATCTGTACTGACTGGCTCACTAGCGTTTTGCGACTGCGTAAGGTTCTCTAGATTGATAACTAATATCCAGTGGAAAGGTCACAATGGAAATCTTTATATAAAAGTAAGGAAACTTTTTCTGGTTACGGAGTCCTTAGGGGCGTTCAGATGCAGTTGGATGTATCTGTGGTTGCGACGTGCTGTCAGCATAGGTGTCATAAAAAGTGAGGCCAAAGCTGTCAGACACCTGCGTCGAGGAGATATCTGCTTTTGAAACTATCAGTCTGGAGGAGACTGATAAGACGACCAAAAGTAATCTTAAGTTGAGAAAAGAGAGAGAATATCAGGATTTAAGATGATAGGGGAGAGGTGAGGTAAACAAGAGACGGGCTTGGGGATGACAGGTCTGTACTTTTAGTGTTAATAAATAACATCCCACCTCACACAGCAGAGTGTGTGTCTGGCAATCCAGTGGTGACATCCTGGGCGCCAGGCCTGTGTCTGTGTGGCTTTGTCACTGCCGGTGGCTTTTTGTTCTCCTGCCACCTCGCTCTCTGGGGAAGGGAGACAAGGGGTGGACCTTTTGGTCCTCTCTACTGCACATGGCACTCTGTCTCTGCCAGACACCGCTGCTGCTCTGCTGCTTCACAGGGAGCACAGGAGCTCTGCCGAGACTCCAGTACCTTTTTGAAGGCAAGAGACACCCAAGCAGAAGACATGCTAGTCGTAGCCTGTGCAGGCACTATCATATCGTGACGGTTAGAGAAACAAAACCATCGTCGTCACCATAATATACTCATCTGATCCTGACTTGCTTCAGACCGTAACACCGGTCCTGGAGGTAGTTTGGTAGTTTTTGCACTGGGGCAGGGCGATATGGGACAGTGATAGACATGACGCCTGCGCTCCAGGTACCTCCTTGAATTTATGATGTGGATGGGGATGCCTCGCAGCTCCCAGGTCACTGTTCATCTCCTGCTCCCTTATCAGGAGGATTTCCACGGCTGCTTCCTTGCAATTCCTAAACCTATTGAACGGCTCGGGTGTGTGACGCTCACCGAAGGCCTTTTTGGGGATATGGGTAGGGGGTCAGATTGTTTTGTTTTACTAATCGATTTCTGGTTTTCTCCTTACCCTTTACTTAGTACTTAAAGTATTTCTATTATGTTTGCATTCATTAAGTGAGTAGTGGTGAGACACTGTCTTGTGCTGTCCTATCAAACCTGTTAAAAAATTACACCTGTTTCTTGTAGATAAGGCGAGAAACAAATTACTCTGGGGTGCCTTTCTCTGACATTTCATTTGTCTTCCAGATTGTGCAAGGGTAGTTACCTTCCTGCCAAAATTAATTATGGACAACTCTGGAATTGCTTAATCTGTCAGAAGCAACAGGAGAAGAAAACATCCGTATTCAGTGCCAGAGGACTGGGTGAATAAGGAATAGGTGGGAGTTCTCCAGACCTAAATAGGAGTTTTCTCACTCCTATGTTCAGCTGATTTTCAGAGTTCTCGCTGAAGTTGATGTAATTTCTGCCTTCATCAAAATTGCTTGACTGTGTCTTAAATTAGTGGGGTCACACTATAGCAGATGGTTGAAGAGTTAAACTGTTTTCCCTTTTTCCTATAGTAAATTTTTTTACAGTGTTTAAAATGCTCACAAAAAAACTATACCCTCCTTGGGTTACTCTCTGTTTCAAGAAGGAAATGCCATTTAAAAGAATAAATCTTGCATCGGTGAGACATCATCTTATAATCTAAAGAATGTAACTGGTAACTATACAAATTACTGTTATATTCTCAACACAGTTTCAAATGAATGACTTTATTCCTCTTAAAACCATTACTGTAAGTCTTTTTCACCAGTAACGGTGTGTGAGGGACCACTGCTCCTTCCTTACAGTGCTATGCCAAATACTCCTTTCCGTAACTTCAAGCTATATTTATTTGTTTGGAATGAGTCAAAATCCATACGTGGGTTTGTGGCTTTCCCTGGTCTTTCCCCTGTGAATGTCGCACTGTGCCCTCCATCTGGTGGCAGGATTACAGCGGAAAAGGAAAGGATTAGGAACACGTTTACAGGAAGAAGCAAAAGCCTTTCACTGACTGTTGATTTAACAAGGTAATATCTCTGCAGTCAGAAATTAAATTGTTAGCCTGGGGTTTTTCCAGAATAAGCTTCTTGGTTTTTTTTTTTTTATAATAGTTTTCTTTATATTATAGCGAGTGGGTCTTAAACATAATCTTATTATGTCCTTTTCCTCTCGTCAGCGTAAATCGAAGTGGGGTTTGGCTTGGTGTTCACAATCGTAGAATGGTTTGGGTTGGAAGGCTCCTGAAGATCATCTAGTTCCACCCCTCCCTGCCATGGACAGGGACACCTCCCCCCAGCCCAGGTTGCTCCAAGCCCCGTCCAACCTGGCCTTGAACACCTCCAGGGATGGGGCAGCCACAGCTTCTCGGGGCAACCTGCGCCAGGGGCTCACCACCCTCAGAGTGAAAAATTTCATCCTGATACCTAATCTAAATCTCCCCTCTTCCAGTTTGAAGCCGTTCACCCTTGTCCTACCGCTACATGGAAAAAGTCCCTCTCCGGCTTTCTTGTTGGCACCCTTCAGATACTGGGAGACTGCTATAAGGTCTCCCCAGAGTCTCCTCCAGGCTGAACAACCCCAACTCTCTCAGCCTATGTTCATAGGAGAGGTGCTCCAGCCCTCTGATCATCTTCATGGCCCTCCTCTGGACTCTCTCCAACAGGTCCATGTCCTCCTTGTGCTGAGGACTCCGAAGCTGGATGCAGTACTCCAGACTGCAGTACACCAGACCCCTTTAGGTTTTCTCCATCTCTTTACAGAACCATAGATCCTATGGTGTGGCACGCAGCAGCCATCCAGCGAGCATGAGGTGGAGGGTATTTCTATTCCATTTACTGCTTTTATTTATTTTAACTGTGATCTCATGCCTGGACTAGAGGAGTGCTGCCATTCCTGGCAGCATCCAAAACCCCTGTGTGTATTGAGTATCTTCTGCTGGCTCTGCGCCTGCTGAAGCCTCTGAGTTGCCACCACGGTCCCGCAAGAGGAGGTGGCAGATCCAGGCAGCAGCAAATGACATTTCTGTCTGGGCCCTGCAGTCGTGGCCCCAAACCTGCCCTTCGTTGGCATTGCGGGGAAGGTTGGGTCATACCGCTGCACCTTGCGAAGCATCAGCTCAAAGTGTGAGACCACGGTCCCTCTCTGCGACTCTCGCTACCTTAATTTATATGGGTTTTTTTATGTCGCATAAAGCAGAATTGCCAACACCACAGAGCAAAATGATTCAACTTCTCTCTATTGTTACTTGCTCAAGCAATGAAAGTAATTATATTAAATAGAAATACTTTTTTAATTTGTTATCTGACTGATGAGTGTTCTTGGGTCATTCTGTCACATTCTCCTTTGTAATCCTAAGAGCTAAAATATTTTTTTAATAAAAGCTGAAAATCTGACATCATCACAGTATTCCAGGAGCTAAGGCTTGAGATAAATGCAAAATAGATTTGCATGGCTAGAAACTTTCTATTTGTCGCTGTAGGCGTTTCTATAGGAATTAGAGAATAAAGCTGGGGGAAAAGGCTCCACTGTGAACCACGCATGACATTTCAAGTACTATTTGCTTGTCTCAGTAATAGCAATTTTATTCTGTAAAAATCTTGCTGATAGTTTATCACATTACACTGATGTGCCTGAAATAAGAGTTGTTAATAGACAATGGTGTCTTGGCAGCTTGTTCTGTCTTGCGCTTTTGCTCCTCCGCTCCCGCTTGTGTTTATGAAATTGCTTTAAGCTGTATTCTATATGTTTGAAGCACTGACTGGACCTTTCTGGGGGGATGTGTCAAACATATGCTGGGTATTTTGAGTAATAACAGCATTAATAAAGTCAAGAAACCCCAAACCCTTCTGAATTTTTCAGTTACTACTCTTTCTGGAGTGTGCCTACGTGAAGAGACTGAAAAAATGACAATGTTAAAATTCACGTGTTGTTGATAAGTCTCCCACTCTCAAAAATAACTCATTACATATTGTCTCCTTATGGTCATATGTATGATGCCATATTTATTATGCATTCATCGGCTGACAACTGCAACCATTAATTTTAATAATGTTTCTAATGCTGTGCTTAGCAGGAATTATTTGATAATCCAAGCTGTAATAATTGGAAATACTTGCTTGGAGGTGGGTAATCAGATTATGTTCATCTATCTGTCTATTTCAGGCTTTTTAAAGCTCTTTATGTAAGTGACTTCTGTGCTTTCGGGCATATCATTTTTATGTTTTCATTATATAGGGAAGATGTATGACAATTAAGTGGTTATCTACTGAGGGAGGCTACTTGAAGAAAAGACTTTGTATGCCATTGACCCACCTGTTTTTGGAAGCTGGGCAAAATACTGGTTTGATTGCTCAGAAGAATTTTGTACAATGATGGTTCGCAAAGGTATTTTCTAGCCTAAACAGATCTCTGTTGGAATTGAGCACTTTCTAGGGGTAGTGCAAGAGAGAATTGCTGTTGTTTTTCAGCAGTAGAAGATTCTTGAAGCGTACTGCAAATAATGCTTTCCATAAGCACCGACGTTTGATAGGATTTGGTAACATGAGTGTCTTTGTCACATTGTGGATCTGATGAACATGAAGATAGTACATAGAAAGGCTTTGATTAATTTAAACTTTACCCTTTGTGTGGTACCATAACTTTATGGGCTTGAACACAGGGGCACAGCTTTGCTCTGTAATTAACCCAGCTCGGCAGAGTTCAGTGGATGTGAGGTGATCCTGTAATTTATTTTAGGAGCTTACATTAAATTTTTGACCTTGTGGGATAGTGGATATTTTTTTCATGGCTCTGAAAATGCTCCTGTAATTGTCTGGTTTCCAAAAGATACTCAGAAGCCATAAACTTAAGTACCATCAGTAGGATCGGTAGTTTCTCTGTGTGTTGGAAAATACAGGTCTTCAGTGTATTAAAAACCAAACACTCCAGGAAAAATAATCTTTGCAAATGGCAAAAACAGGTGTTGCTTTTGTTTACTTAAACTTTTTAGTTGGTAACAAAATGTCTATTTTTTTTCTCCCTTTTAATCTTCTTATGTTTTTGGCAGCTGTGACCCTGCAGAGTTAAAGGGGCATTTTGCAAAGAAAGCCAGAGAAGCAGGTGAATGTGTTTACCCAACAGGACAGCCTAGTGTGTGTTCTTCCCTCTTTAAAATGGGAATTAACAGCAGCTGAAAGCTGTTGTGGGACTTTCTCCCAGGCTTTGGTGAATGACGCTGCCCGGTGGAAGGAGCTGTGTCTCCTGGGCTTCATGCTTCATCTAGCAGGAGACAAGTTGAACTGTAGCTACAAGTGTCCAAGGGCAGAGAAAGCAGGTTGTGTTCCAAACGTCTTGTTTGCTTGCTGTCATCAGGAGTTGCATTGAACTCTTCTGGTGTTCCTACAATCAGCCTTAAATTGGAAAATAACGGCTGGGGGGTGAAGGAGTTGTGGGGCTGCTTCCAGTCCCAGGGGTTCATGCTGTGCGCGCACGTGTGCGCATACTCGCCCGTGCACACGTGTGTGCGTGGCTTACCGGTTGTGCCTGTAGGTTTATGTATATTCTATGTATCGCTCTGGCTTTTGAACGAAGAAAAAGCAATTGTTAAAATTTGCTGTAAAATCACATTTATGTAAGAGACCTGCACTTGCAAAGGAAGAAAAGTAGGTATTTTCCTCTTACAGTTAATCCAGTTTGGGGGTTTATCTTTGGCAGCATGTGGAAACCTATATATTAACGAGTTATTTTATGCATCGTTGTTCTGGAAATGTGGACAGATAGAAACGATGTGCCTTTGAATGCCTTTAACCACACTTTTTTCTGTTCATTCACCAGTGCAGATGTATCTTTGCATTGTAGAAGCAGATGTTGGTTATTGAAAGGTGCTTTAGTTGCAGGAGACAGTCCACTTCATTAAGCAGAGACCACTTGGTCTCATTTCATGTCATCTCCTGGCTACTTACTGACTTTTTAACCTGGTTGCTGGAGTCCTGCAGTTTATTTCATCTTATTAATAGCACACCTTTAAAAAGGTCGGGCCCGTTCAGCGAGAAGATTTGGATGTGGTGATTTCATTTCAGGAAACAGGAGAGCCGACGATGCCTACTGTGAGTGCTACAGAAATGCTGGAAGTGGGCTTGCGTTGGATGGTGGCTTGTGAGAAGATTATAATTATAAAGTCTTAGGGAGAGGACTTGGTGCAGAAAAATATTTTGATAGCTATTTGATGAGCTGCATTGACAAATATATGATAAGATGTAGTGTTTAAAATGAGTAAACCCACCCAGCCTATTTTGATTGAGGTGGGTTCATTGCTCCATCAATAGAGCTGAATAAACAGTAATTTTCAGATGGAGGGCAAAGGTGCGGGGAGGGCTTGGGACGATAATCCCTTTAGTGGAAATGGCTGGAGATACATGAGTTTATAGGGTGACTTTCCCGTACTGATACGGTAGCAGCGTATTGGAAGGCAGAGCATTTGGTACGTCTCTTGAGACTTAGGGCTGAGGCCTGAGCGGGCAGAAGAGGATAAACTGTTTGGGTACCAAAAGGTATGACACGGCTTGTCTTCAGAAACATGTGATGATGTTGACTTGCCAGTCTGCCATGGAAAGATTTTTCTAACCGAGGAGGAAATGGGCTTCTAAACCTCCTACTTAACTCTTTAATGAAACTCCTACATATGTGACCTAATTTTCGGTGCTCATCATTTTTAATTTAACATCTTATATGTCTAAATGTGGATCGTGGATTCAAATGTTAACCATCTTTTGAGGAAAAAAAAAAAAAAAATCTTGGCCATGGGTAATGCGATTCATTCAGTTTTTCCAATAGGTATACTAAATATATACCTGGAGAGAGTAATTTTGTTGATGATTTAACAAATGCATCCCAGCAACGTACTATAGAGTAAGCTATAAAGCTATTGTTGTCTTTGTATAAATGTGTCATTAAACCGCATACCCTAATATAGTGGCCAAGGTGAAAAGCTGCTAAGATAACGCAGAACAAGATTATTCTCATTTCCCATTTATCAACTCTGTAAATGTGCACATCTGCCACTGGATAACGGAGTTGCACAAAATCTTCTCGTAATGATTTTTTTTTTCCCACAAAAAACTTAAATAAGCTGCTCCTTTGTTCCTCTAAAAGAGAGGTAGCATATTAGTCATGAAGAGTATGAGTAATATTGTTAAATAAAATTTAGAACATAATTATCAAGGGGGAAAAAGATTTCACCATTTTTTATAAGAATTTATGCATTTTGCTGGCCTAGAGAGCAGACTTGTGGGCCCAGGCTGCCAAGTCATCTCGGGTGATATCACTTTTATCTAAAATTTTAAAACCTGCCTACAAGGCGGCAAAACACTTCCGGCAGCAAGGCTATTCCTCTCCCCACTCAACATCTGGATATTGTGAGTAAATTATTTTTATAAGCCCATGCTTATGGAATATTTCCTCTTGCGATGTGTAGGATGAAGGGCGGGGAGATGTATGTGGTCCAGCTCCTCTGTCAAGTTGAATTCTTTCTTTCTTTCTCCACTCAAGGTGTAGCTGCCGCATCAGTCATTTATTTGGTCCCAAGGCTCAAGTACATTATATTATTTGTTTGCTGATCTTACCAGCTTAGTACATAGAGTAACATGTTAATGTGGAATAGTGGGCTGGAGTTGGCAAAGGGGCGTTTTAGGGGTGAAATGTGATAAAGGAAGAGAGCAGATGTGAAGCCATCAGAGACTGACATTAGCAAAGGACAGTTTGTAGCGGGAAGAGGAGGACAGTGAGGACAGGTGAGAGAGAAACGCCCAACAAAGAATGGTAAAAGTATGTCACCCCCCAAAGGAATCCAAAAACAAAGCAAATCACGAAACCTCAGAAAGAAGAGGGAAATATGGGCAGGATTTGACAGTTTTGACAGTATAAAGTTCACTGAGAAAGATAAAGCAGCAGAGTTTTCTCTTTAAAATAACCATTTTTAAGCACTTGATCTTCACAGTGACTGGCAGATATTGGGTGACTGTAGCCTTTTTGTGCTCTCTCTGTGTATCCCAAGACTCTGCATTTATATAGCATCACTGTCATTAGCTTAAGGAAATTTGCGGTTTGAAACAGTATATAGAATAGATGCTCCCACATGCAATTCAAAAGAGAGGCTTAAGTCTCTTTACTTTCCTAAATCCTGTAGGCACTTTGGAAGATATTGCTTACATAAATATCACAGCTATTATTGTGTTTTGTTGACAAAACTATTAACTTCACTGAAAATATGCTTAGCATCTTCCCTTGTGTTCTGTGTTACAATGACTTCAGATAAAGTGAATTTCTAGGCTTAACCACATGTGATATTTATTTTAATTGGCGATCAGATTGAATAAAATCCACAATTTGTTTCACTCAATATTGCATGCATTTCCAGATCATTATTTTCTTCAGTAGCAAAGCTCTCAGTAATGTGGTTTTCCTACTCCTTTTTGCCTTCTATCGTACCCCGAATTGCTCAGGTCTCATAGTAATTGTTGCTTGTACTTCAAGTGAGGGGTTTTTATTAAAAGTGACTTCATTAAGCACCTAAGCAAAATTCAGAAGTCAATAAATGCTATCCTAGTTTTCTTTGTTTCTGCCCTGGAAGAAATTGAAGGAGTTGATCTAAACTAAGGTGTATATATTTTTGTTTAAAAGGAACTTTTTGGGGGGTAGTTTTAATTGGGGTTGGGGGGAGCTTGCAGTTTGCTCTGGGGTGACGTGTTACTGCTTTGTGGCAGTGGAGTTACGGAAACTGCTCGTGGGCATGCTTTCAGCCAGCAGAAAAGACAGAGAATTAAAAGCCTGCAATGATTTTATAGTAAACAGAACAATTACTTTAAAATAACGTCTACATATGGATTTGCACTTGGATAATTTAAATCAGTTTATTAAAATAAATGCGTGCAAAATTTGTAACTTGCCATTGCAACGTGTTGCTTTGAGGAATAAACGCACGCGAATTGTGAGTCTGTTGCTGTTGTGTTTTTCTCTCTTTTGCAGAATTCTGTGTGTGGTGAAAGCGTCAGTGAGTGCGCAGCAATATGGGCCGTTAATCGGAACCAGTTGGGGTGGGTGGAGGAAGAAGTTGCAGAATGGGCACGGTACACATGAGACTGCAGTGAAACTCTTACTGTGTTCCCATATTTACTGAGTAAGGTAGATTTGTTCTCTGAAGATTTCCCGTAAAACTAAATTTCATTTGTCTTTACTTTCCTAAAAACGTAGACTTTACATATACCTGTGGTTTAGTGGCTATTGCTTCAGGTATAGTTACAATTGTCAATTTTTACTTTTTTGTCTGTTTATACGTTTTTGGCTGTAGCTACACTGCTAAAGCTGTGATTTTACTTTTCCCTTCTTCCCTGGTTAAAAAATCTGGAGCTGCTCTGTATGGTTCAGCTTGATTAAATATATTTAGACTTCCAACCCCTTATTAGTTTTTTTGCGTTTCCGTATTTATCCTTTTTATGTGTCAGTGAATGTGTCATATGTGTTAATGTCACAGATTTTTAAGAAACTTGAGATGAAATGTTGTGTCTGCATAATCCACGTAGGTAGTTTGTTACTAAGAATACGAGTATTCGTGTCATGTTAACGACAAATAGACCATCTGCCTCCCAGGGTTCCTCCAGCTAGTAGATCGTTTAATAGATGACTTTGTCTTCGTGGTAGATGTAAGAAGCAGTGCAGGATGACCACGGCAATATTTTTATTTTCTGCAGTGTAGGTAACACGACCGTGTTCTGTACCTGCATACCCAATGAAAACCTTCTCCGCTGCTGAATTTATGAATCCTGTGTCCTCCTGTCTGTCTGTAGCTTCCTTAGCGCCGCATTAAGAGCAAGCTCAGACTCAGAATCATAATATCTTTGCAGGAAGAGAGAGAAGAAAATGTATCGAAATTTACCAATGATATGTAATGATTCTGCTTTGGGTTTTTTTTTTGCCCCCCCTTTTTTTTTTTTCTTCCCAAAGATTTAATTGATACTGTAGGTTTGGAATAGAGCACTTTCCTCGTTACTGCCTAGCAACAGCCACCCCCCTCTGGCCTTCAGGTTGAAACATCGCTGTACTACAATAGCCCGTTTGTACTTGCAGTAAGCAATTCAGGTGATTGCACATTAAAGTATGTTGAATACTAGGGGGCATTTTTCAGCCTTGGTTCTGATTCCTGAACATCTGCATATTGCTGTTGTTTTTGTCTTTTATTTCTGCTTTATTCGCTTAACAATGGGCTTTGAAATTTTAGTTAGATCGTAAGAGAGACTGAAAATGAATTAGACCGTTTAAGCGTTACTCCGTGAAGCTGCCACCCACTGTTCCTGGGACACTTTATGTGGTTTATTTTGTTTTCAGATAAAAGAAGGGCCAGAAGTCCAAGGGAAGTCTAGAACAGGCAAGAAAATATGAGTAAATAGATTGTTTTAGGGGGAGCAAGTTACACTTTTGGGCTTGCAAGGTGAAAGGAGGGAATGCTGTATACCAAAAAGCGTAAAAGGAGAAGGTGGAGGAGGAGTGGGTAAAGTGCCTTTCCTGGGACTTCTCTAGAAGACTCTGCACTGTGACACCTACATTTTGCCCTGTGTGCGTAGGTGTTGTGACGTGCCCCTTGGGGATGCACTGTACTGGAGATGTTTGGACTGTATGGAGCAACTGGTTTGGATTTTGTGGCACAGAGAGTGCTGAGAGGAGATGAAGTGGGTAGATCGGCCTTAAAAGTGACAGAAGGAAGGACTTTTTGGTATGGACCTGAAGTGGCCTGTGCAGGTGCTTGCAACAGAGAGAGTGACTGCAGATTTGCTGGACTGAGAGCAAACTGACGGATTCTCATTGCAGAGCGATGACTTTGGAAGCCAAATCTCAAAGCAGCTCCAGACTTGGGATTGGTAGAGGCTTAGAAGTGGGCAATCAAATACTTTGAGTTTTGCCTACTTGAAAAAGTTTATTGCTCTACACTAAATCCTTGTAAAAGTTGACTTTTTCAGTCAGAGCCCACTCGATGTTTTGGGAGGACTCAATTCCATGAGAATACGCAGCTCTGGCCAGGCCAGGTAGCTGTCTGCACAGGCTGGTGTATGAGGGGGTCTCGTGTGAGGCAGACTGCGCAACAACCCGGCAAGTCTGGGGCTTAAGCTTAGTTATCCATGTGGGAGCTGTTTGGGGTTTTTTGGGGGAGGTGGGGGAATCCCACCTGGATTTTCAGGACTTTGAAAATCTGATGTATTTTATACTGTACGTAAAGATGTGCTGAGGACCATTCCTTCTCACAGCAAATGAGCGATGAGGCCTCTGTGAGGTCAGCAGAGCTAAAGGACTCGGTGAACTTACTGGGGAGGTGCAGAGGTGAAATCAAAATAAAGGACAGCTGAGGAATAATAATTGACTTACGGAGGCAAATGATAATTGGATACTAATCATTCATCTTCAGTGCAAGTGGCACATTCGCAGTGTCTGTTTGTTGGAGCTCAGTTTCAGGAGGAGTGGGGACACGCTGGAAGAGGGCCAGTAGAGATCAAGGAGGGCAGTCGGAGATTTCAGGAGGAGGAGCTCTGAGGAAACGGATGAAAAGACTTGAGGATGTTTGGCTTAAGACAAGATCAGATGAGGGAAGGCCATAAGAGCAATCCTTAAGTATGTAAAAAAAACAAAACAAAAACACCAAAAAAAACCCAAACAACTGCAAAGAGGAAAAGATTAGTCTCTTCTCAACATCAGTGGTGGAAAGGGGAAAATAAAGTGTGCTCAAATGCAGCAGTATGGAGGGTGATTATTTAGGATGGACAAGGAGTTTCTATATTTGGAACAGGGCAGGAAAGCATCTGCCTGGAGTGGCAGTCGGGTGAGCTGAGCCTGCCTTGAACCAAATGATCTCCTGTGGTCTCTTCCCCAGCCCCTCTTTACAGGATTCTATGTCTCCTCCTTTGGAGAGAGCTTTTTGTATATCCACAAGCAATTTGATTTGCGGTACAGCATAAATAACTTCAGGACGCTGTTCTGGTTATCAGTGTTGATTTCCTCAGTTGTATATTAGAGCTGAAGGATCAGTTCAAAGATGTCAGTGTTTTCAGATAAAAAACAAATTCAGCCGAAATGCAGTTCAGCTGGTGAGATGGAGATGATCTGAACTAAGCCATGTGATCTGACATTCATGATAACATTTTCCTTGTGTAAATATGTAGAAACGATATTGTATCCTTTCTCTCTTTTTTTTTTTTAATCTGCAGTTTTCATTTTAAGTGATACATCTGACTGAACTTTTAAATATTTTCATAAAACATCCCAGCTGACGTATCAGCTAGAAATCTCTCCAGTTCCATTAGAATGGTGCTGGTAAGTTAGCATATACCGGTAAGAAAATGAGGCTGGGAATGGAAAGGTTACATGGCATTGTCTTGTGCTTGTCTTAGCCTTTCCTGTATATAGGGTTAACTTCTTGAGATTCATGAGAAAAAATGAAGGTTTTACCTTCTTTTTAATTTTAAAAAGTAAACGTTTATTTGGGGATTTATCTAATTCCAAATAATCCTAAATCTTCAAATAATAGGTAGCTTTTCTAAGCATTGCTAAGTGTTTCTAGGATTTCGGGCTAGCATGCCCTCTTAATTCCTCATTGTCCTTTGGGAACTGGGTTATTATTCAAAAGTTAAATCATACAGTTCAAATAAAGATGTCCATGCTGTCAGAATTACACCTGGCATTCAATCTAATTTCTTTTCAGTTCACAGTGTAACCTAATGATTGGCAATTGAAAGGAATAAAATACTGCCAGTTGGGCAGTACTGAGATATTTTTTTTTGATCAGCAGACTTTCTATATAAAAAGCCAAGGTTTCAAGGTTTTTTTGATCAATTGGTTTTTCAATATAGAAAAGTGTTAGTGAAACATCCACTGCCATTCACATACATACAGAAATGGTCTCTTGCTGTAAGTAAACGTAATTGTCTCTGACAGTAAAAGGTACCACTTGGACTTGATTATGCAGCTGGTCACATTTTATTGAGACACTGACATATTCCCTGTGGTCTGGGAAGAAAAGAAGATTCTGTGATTGTGAAGTTTTGCTGGGTCGGTGCTCTGCCTGTGAATGCAGGGTTATATGCAAACACTTTCAATGTGGGGGATTGGTTTTTGTTCCTGTCCTCCTCCAGCTGCAGCATGCATCGCCCTTGGCATCATAACCTGTTGGAAACTGCAGGGCACAGTTGTTCGGGGCTTGAGACCTGGTTCTTTTCTTGCATTAGGAGAAAATAGCGGTGAATCGCTTTATTAAATAATTACACCTATAAACTTGGAAGACAATTATATTCCCTTTACTGTATTTAAAACAGAGGCTAAGATATTCTTGTATGTCCAAAATAAGAGTTCAGTTTAAGTCATACGGAGCGCTGTTATATCTTCAGACATAGTATAAGTTTATTTAAAATGCTGGAATTGTGCAAAGGTACAGATTCGCATGCAATCCTGTATACCATAGAGGAAAACCTGTCTCTTGCAAATGAAACTTAGCAACTATGAAAGTTAATAAGAAAAAAATAGTGCTGGTGATCTTATTGATTTGGAAAGAAAACAGCATCATATTGAGAGATCCTCTTGCAAACAAGAAATTGTTTAATAATACAAAAAGAGGCTTCTTGGGTAGATATATCCATTCTGTATATATTTTGAAAGAACTTTATTTAAAGACAGTTCATCTGCTGAAAACAGTTTACTGTATTAAAACCAAGAAACGAATGAAGGAGTAGATCAGTCCTGTTTGGGGTATGTATTTGAAGACTGAGAGCTCGGTGTTAGGACAAAGCAAGGTTTGCTTGCTTACCTAAAAGGAGAGCTTTTCATCTAAACCCTCTTGTAATCAAAAGGAACCAATGAATCATGGCAATGACTTCTTTCTTGCTGTAGTATACAATGTTAAGGGTATCTTCTCTCTCCTATCCATCTGGAATTAACAGTCTTTGGGATTTTGAAGAATTGCCCATTTGTGTGTCTGGAGCTGTCATTCTCAGTATTAAGGTTTCTTTGGTTCATTATCTATTCTGAAAATGGATAGTGAGTACCATCCTTTTTTTTAATGTGTCTTCAGAATGATGGGGGAGAAATGCCAAATGACATTCTCATCTATCTCTACACTGGATAATTAAGCAAGGTGTACGTCATGGAAAAGAGAGTGCTTTAATAAAAAAAGAAAAGGATGATTTTCCATAAAGTGTAGGATGCTTTGATAACTGAAACCCACGAGTGTGAATCAGGCAACCTGGTTTCCGTTCGTTGCCTCCTGTCTGCCCTTGAGTGATTTGCTTATAATAAACATTTTCAGGAACTTGCACAGTTTCGTGGTTTTCATTTCTTGGGCATCTGGTTTAATATCAAATCAACTGCCTTTCAGATTTTGCCTGCATGATTGTAAGTGATCAAATAGCTGTAATTTAACAAGTTATTGCATGATAGCAGAACTTAACCTGATTACACATGCTCATAGTCCATTGCAAATTAACACGTTTAAACAACCTTCACTTTGGCCAATGCATTTTACTGTACTTTTGTGCTCTGCTGATAAGCCAATTCATTCATAAAGTACTGCGGTGATGTTGGTCTTTTGCCATCTGTTTTCCATACTGCAAATAAAAATTGTATTAAGAAGGTCTTTGTTTTTGAAAATGTATTCAAAACAGTTTCTATCAAATTTACAACCCAGGTAACATATTTTGCATATGTTCAAAGTCTTTTTGGCTGTTTTGCAAAGGATTTGAATTAACTAAACTCTTCAGTTCTTTGCCCAGCAATTTCTGGATTCAAACGCTAGTGCACATACGCAACATTTCTTGGACCTTAGATGAGGGCTTTTTATGACTGGCACTTGCAGATGCTGCTGATTCATGAAATACTGAGATTATTTGCTATATTGCTTTAGAAGACCATACACAGAAGAATGAAACAACCACCTTCCTTGTACTGGGATGCAAATGCATACCTACAGTTGCTGCTGAAATTGTGACTTAAATGATCGAGAATTACTGAAAATCAGAGTAAAAGGATTCAGAACAGACAGAAACTCACATAATCTCTACATGGAGAACATGTACTGAACTTTTTTGAACGTAATGTATTTGCAGATGGCTTGCTGGTTGACAGATACGTACCTTTCAGAGCTGGGATGCCTTGGGTTCATCGGCGTGATTTATACAGATGTCAGTTGATTTGTTGGTGGATCTGGCCACAAGCTCTGTGTTGTGACAGAGTTTAATTCATTAGATGAACGCATAAGTCATATGACTGCTTCAGTTACTGCACTTATATTCTTCAATAACAGTGTTCAACAATTTTCCTTCTGTTGTGGTTTAGGCCAAAATCCACTACGGGGACCTGGGGGACCCCAGATGGGACCAACAGATGCTCCCCTCTACCCCTCTTCAAAGAGAGAGGCAGAGGAGGAAAAAGAGACTTAGGAGTTTAGAAGGAACTAAACTACTTTAATGAAATATTAATAATAAAATTAAAAGAAATAATGAAAAATATACAAAACCGTATCAAGCTCCTGAGATGACAATCACGTCACCGGCTGGCACTGGGGCAGTCCCAGGCTCGACTAAGTGACGGACGGGAACTGGATTCCGGATCTGCATTCAGGATCGGGATCACAGGCAGATGAACAGAGTCCTCCTCAGACATCGGCCATTGAAGGAAGAGAGAGTGACCCTTTGATCCCTCAGCTTTTATACCGAGCATGAGGCAGATGGGATGGAATACCCCGTTGGTCAGTTTTGGGTCACCTGTCCTGTCCGCTCCTCCCCGCAGGTGGGACCCCACTAATGCTTTTCCGCTTCCGACCGCTCAACGGGGCAAATAACAAAGTTGTTTGGCCGTGGGGGTTATAGCAATAAGTATAAGCAGAGCCTCTCTGCATCCCATGCCCGGGCATCAGCTATAGCCATCGGTCTGATCACTCTGAGAGAGTGAACGTTGTCTGCACAATATGCAGTTCATTTCAGTAGTCAGAAGAGGCCCAGCTAAGAAGCGAAGTTACTGAACAAAATTGGTTCTGTTTTACCTCAAACCAGGACACCTTCTCTGTCAGTAATAAGATGTAATCAGTAGTTTACTATTAAAAGACCATTAAAATATGATGGGCTCTTGAACTCTGAAGACATAGAGCATACTGTTATATTAATACTATTTTAAAAAACTGTTATGTTGTTTATGTATTTGATACTAGAATAGGCAAGATATCGGGTTTTACCATGGGTGTTTGTTTCCACAATAAAAGATTATGTAACTGGAAGAATTGTTTATTAAACAAATAGATCTGAAAGAGCCTTTTTCAGTTTAGAATGGCATGTTATTGCTGAAAAGTAAGGTGAATGCTCTCTAAGAAGTCACAGCTATTCAGAGCTGTAGGTTTTTTGTTTGTTTTTTTTTTTTTTTCTTCAAAAATCTTCTAAGCCTGAAATAGACTAGAAGAGTAGTTGAGGAATTTTGTGTATGCTTTCACTGGTTTTACCCTCTTGTGGTCAATTGTTTGATAGACCCTTGTTGGAACTCATATTGGCATTCTGATGTTCTGAAGCATTTGGAAGGTTTGGATACTGGCTAGATGTCAGCATAACTGACATCCAGATCTCTTAGAAAGCTTTGGAAAGCTCACCTATGGCCAGTTTATGACTTTGCAATGTTTACTGTAGAGGAACGATGAATTGCTTGTTTTCAAATAATCTGTGGAATCACAGTAAGAGAATCAGTCATTTCAATGCCTTCCACCATCTGCCTTGAATGCGAGCTTGGCTTGTATCCTGATGATGGCAAGTAAGATTTGAACTGTCCCCATTTAAAAAATATAAAAGGTGTTTGACTGTCTGATGTGGGGGGTAGTAGCAAGACGCTTGGTAGTCCTGTAGTGGAAAAAAAAAAAAACATAATGTGCAAAATAGCAAAGCTTGGAAGCCAGCAAGGGCTGAGATCTGAGGGTATTCTTCAACCTCATGACAAAGAACTACTCAGGAAAATGAGAGGTTTGGCCTGAAGCTGTTGTGCACGTAATTATACTATGATAGGAGAGGGTACGTATGGTCAGGTACCCCTGCAAAAGTCTAATATACCGGTGGACCTAAACAAAAAAGCTATTAAGTTTTGTTTAAAAGTACTTTTGTGCCTGCTCATGGTATAATTTTCTAAATAGACGACTCAAATCCCTTTTTTATCGAAGGTATCCAAAAGCCATAGTGCATGTAATGTTTTGGTTTTTTTTTAAAAAAAAAGTTCAGAAGCATTTTTCTGCTGCAGTACTGCACAACCAGGTCTGGAGCCGGTGTTCTGTTATCTGTCATTCTGTATTTTTTTTATGGTTTAATGAATTACATTTGTTTTGTGTCTGTGAAAAGTAAAAGCTGTCATAAATCATACTCCTTTATGCTAATGGCATTATATCTGTGTTGTCGGCACCCTGTAGCATTTGTAGAGATACGCAGGTGCAGATCTGTAAATGCTCCCTTTGATAGCAAAAGCACTACATTGTTACCCGAGAACGTACAGGGTTTTGGCTTTCCCGTCATTAGGATAGACCGTGCATTCATCACTGCGTTCTGATGATAAATTTTTCTGTCGAGCGGAACTGGATGAAAGCGCAGGGCTGACAGACGGCCCTGCCACCCGTGAGAGGTCCGTCTCCAATGGAGAGGCTGCTGCGGGTGATGAGACTGGCTGGCCAAAAACCAGGCAAACAGAAGAAGCAGCGTCATGTCACATAGTGGCTGACCCATATCTTTGACCCGTAACATCATCCAAATGTTACGTTTAACCAAAGCTTTCCGTTGTTTTCATGCTGTAGGCCAGTACTACCTTGTTTGTGACTTAGGAAGCATATCTGAATAGCCTTACCTGCTATTTTTGGTCATTACTATGGTCATCGTGTGACAGGAATGAACACAGTACCAGATTTCTTGTGACCCGTGACTGCCACAAAATTAATATCAGTGCTAAATATATGCCTAGAATATCCACAAGGTATAGAGAGTGATGGCAGATGTGACGAAGGACATGGCCATGGATCTGCGTTCTGGAGCAGTTGCTGGAGGCCTCGCAAGGTAACCTGAAAAGCCTTAAGTGGTTCTGGATCCTGTCCTGCACTAAGCTGCATGTAGTCAACAGTTCACACCGTGAGAATGTTTCTCTTACGTGTTCTAACCTCCTGATAAATATCCTCTCTTGGACTTGGATATTTTTTTGTCTTTCTTTTGGAAGCAGCAGCCTTGTGGCAAGTCAATTCAGACCACGGGAAATCCGATCGGGCAGGCTGGAGACCGGCCAGTTGAGCACCCTAATTAACAGGAACGTGTAATTAACATTGAAGCAGATGTGACTTGGGCAGGTGGTATTTCCTGAACTCGTTTAGTTTGTCTGTGTGCGCGCAAATAAATACCGTGTCTGCAACTGCGAAAGATACTTGTGCGTATGCTGAGCAGTTGGTGTGCGCGAGTGCTGTGCGCTCCCCCAGCACTGCTGAAACTGCCACGTCTCGGCTCTTAATGGACTGAGACGAGTTCTGAAATCCTGAACATATGTAAACATTTTTAAAACTCAGCCTGGACAAAGTTTGTGGGTAGGAAAAAAGACATATGCATGGAAGTCTATAAATGTAATAACCCCATATGATGCGTTTCTTGCGGGATTTTTGTTTATCAGCTACTGTTGGAAACGGCATATTGGGCAAGATAACACTTTGATCTGATGTAGCTTTATAAAAAAGAATGTCTGGTGAATTCATTTCAACTTTCAAAATTTGAAAACAACTACTCAGCTGAAAAATCGGCCCGTAAAACCTCCAGATTTATATTTCTTCTTAGTCCCTACCTAAAATTCCAGTAGTTGCTTTATCAACAGTTTCAGTGAACTGGAGGAAAATAAAGAGTAAAAATTTACAGTCAAAATTTGGGAATAAGGGACTCAGATAAAATTCTAACCCTGCAAAACTGGAATTCAGATATTTTTTTTTTTTTAATAGGCCATGAAGTGTAGGCCATTTCCCATTCTTATTCCAGTACAGACATTAAATCTTTAAAGAAAAAAACAAACAAACAAACAAACCACACTTGAAGTTCTTCATATTTGAGGGAAAATATCGTCTCTGTGGATTTTTAAGATTAAAGCTGTAGTATCCTACTGCAGTTTTAGATTTCTTCGGGGGGGGAGGGAGGATTAGCAGTTTAATGGGATTGTCTGGTAAGGAACTGTCATACAGTTAAATTATTCCATCTTTTCATTGTTAGAGTTACCTATTGTAATTACTCAGTGTCCTTTGAGTGGTGTTTCGCAGTGTCCCAGTCTATCACCAGCAAGGAGCAGCTGGCTTATTTGCAATACCTTGTTCTGTTCTTTAGCAAGCTGTGTCGAAAAAAGGTGCTGTTATAGCAGATGACATTCCATTAAACTGCTGCAGCTCCGTGTTCCCCATGGTTACCAATTTGAAAATGAAATTTCTGTATTTCATGTGTGTGTGTGTGCACGTGTGTTCATTTATCTTTTATAATCATCTGTTAAAGATTGGTCTTTGGAAGCTGCAGAGGCTGCAGAAAGCCTGGCTTTATTACAGCTGTAACTTTGTCTTATTTCAGCTTATTTTCCTAACTCTAGAACTTTGAACCTCCAACAGTTACGGTCTGCTGCTCTTCGCTGGTCAGGCAGTAAAATACAACTTAGACTTCTTGTTTACACAGGAAATCTAAGAACGTGTCTTCATAAACATTTTCTTGATCTTGTCCTCATATCAAAGTGGGAGAACTTTGCCTTATTCAAGTGAAGTAGGGTATGCTTTCCGAGTTTAAGTGCAATTTTACCTGTCTTTTTTTTCAGTTCGGGAACCAAGCATATTTGAGATGGAGCAAAATACTCATGAAACAAGTTTATGACCTGTTCTGATGTACATTAGTTCAATATCTGATCTATATTAGAAAGTAAAGGCAAGTAACTTGTGGAAATCTCTTTGAGAGCATCCGATAAAGGCACAGTATCATTCAGACTGTTATTGTTATATTTATTAACATTGATTCTCACTTGAAACCAAATCTTAAGTCTCCAGTGGCTCCACTTCAATAAATTATGCAGATTTACAGCAACCGAGATGTGCCCATTAACTTTGTGGTTATTCTCATTGACTGAACCTGAACAAGCAGCTGAATAAAGTATCTTTTTAATGTGAGTAAGGGAATAAAAAATTTGGCTGATGTTATTAAAAGCAGTATTGTAAATGGAATTTGGCAATCGCATCGCTATTGATTCCTACTGAGTATGCACCCGCTTGAAAAAGTGAGAAACATAATCATCCCGAGGGCCTGTTTCTTTCCACTGCTTAAATCTTACTACTATGAATCTCGGTGCCCTGGAAGTTTTAGGAAGCAAATTAATTGGCAATTTGTAGAGAAGGACTATGAAGTGCACGTGTAGTGTTGGGATTTTTCCAGGACAAAGTGCCAACCAAACCTTACACTTTTCTGAATTTGATAGGTTTTAGGAAATACTATTTTTACATTATACACTTATTATCCAACTAGTATGTAATAAAAATAATGAATTCAGTTGATCTAAGTCCATGCAGTCAGCAGAATTATATCAAAGACAAGAACAAGTCAGTGATTGCAAGAAAGCTGACAAAAACAATCTTAGTGGTGATGTTCATAAGATTTATCAAAGTATTCTAATGTGTGCTGATTTATTGTAGTATAACGTGGGGTCATAATTTGCAATTTGGTTTTAACATGCTATAAAGACGTTATGGCGTAAATAGTGAGTGTACTCATTTCTTTAACCTAATCAGATATGTCGTCACAAAAGTTTCAAAGACATGCTTATTTAATTATGAAGTAGAAAGTAACTTTACTTCTGTTATTATGGGAGCAATTTGCTTATTGTGTTGTCTTCTTTTAATGCTAATTCCTTTTATTGAAACAGAATACTTCTTGTTGCAATGTGCCATAACCTTATTGGCCTGGGATAAGTTTCTTCAATTATTTATTCTATTAATGTTTCTATCACCTGAGGGAAATGCAGATATTCTGTTAATGATTGTGTTAATCACACAACTTCCTGTATTTCTGCAGTGCCCAAGTTTATGTCATTACATTAGCAGGCACAGGAGATGAAATTGGAAACTTGTAATATATACAGATTGGATTAACTCATCTGTTTTGTGTAGACTGCTTGAAGACTTATTTTAGATAATTTGAAAAGATTAAATCTGCAAGACAGTTATTCTTCCTGACAGGATCTCTGAAGCCTTCAACATGTCTGGTGTTCTTGTAAAGATTTTGAACTTGGTACACGAATAACTTTGCTGCTGCAGTGGGGATTGGGATACAACATATTTCTTTAAACAGAGAATTTTGCGTATTTTTTAAATCCTTTGGGTGTTGGAATGATGATTTCACCCATATAATGTGGTGATGGGCATTAGACATTTGAATGTAGTATACCATTTCTGAGCCATTTCTAGGCTATAATAGGTGTTACAACTTCACTTTTTGCCTTTTTAAGGTTTTGATGTCATCTAAGCAGTAAACATTCTTTTTTAAAAGAGGTCTATTGAACCACAAGACCGTTTTCTTGGGGTGAGAAGGGATTCTTTGCCCGTGCTTTCTGTCATAAGCTTTCCTTGGTGGAGTTCTCCCTGGGATCGGTGCAGACCCCGCTGGAAGCAGTACCGGTACCTTCAGCCGGGAGCATCCTGCCTGTGGTGTCACAGCTGGGTTCTGAACATCACGGGGTTGCCTGCGAAGCGCTGGGTTTGGAGCCTCAAGTACCTGTCGCTTGCAATAATGGTTTTAAAATGGCTATGCGTTATTCAACTGTTGCTTTTGATGTGTGCAAGACAGACAGGGGAATTGTTAAGGTTTATATTTTAAAACCTAAACCTTTAGGTTTTAAGGACCCTAAAGCATCTAAATAGAATTGGCCTTTTTGTGAAAAGGAGCTTGTGAACAAAACTTTCAGGCAGTGTCATAGAATCATAGAATTGCTGAGGTTGGAAGGGACCTTTAAGATCATCAAGTCCAACCATTAACCTACCCTGACAAAAACCACTTCTAAACCATGTACCAAGTACCACATAAACCAAGTACCACATCTACCCTTTTTCTAAAAAGGCAGAGCTGTCCTACCCTCAAGCAGATCAACACGCCCACCTAGCTTAATGTCATCTGCGAACTTACTGAGGGTGCATTCGATCCCCTCATCCAGATCATTGATAAAGATATTAAAGAGAACCGGCCCCAGCGCAGAGCCCTGGGGGACACTACTTGTGACTGGACACCAACTGGATTTATCTCCATTCTCCACCACTCTCTGGGCACGGCCATCCAGCCAGTTTTTTACCCAGCGAAGAGTACACCTGTCCAGGCCATGAGCAGCCAGTTTCTCCAGGAGAATGCTGTGGGAAATGGTGTCAAAAGCTTTGCAAAAATCCAGGTAGATAACATCCACAGCTTCTCCCTCATCCACTAAGCGGGTCACCTTATCGTAGAAGGAGATCAGGTTTGACAGGCATGACCTGCCTTTCACAAACCCATGCTGACTGGGCCTGATCACCCTGTTCTCCTGCATGTGCCATGTAATGGCACTGAGGATGATCTGTTCCATGACCTTCCCAGGCACCGAGGTCAGACTGACTGGCCTGTAGTTCCCTGGATCCTCCTTCCGGCCCTTCTTGTGGATGGGTGTCACATTTGCCAACCTCCAGTCAGCTGGGACCTCCTGGGTTATCCAGGACTGCTTATAAATGATGCAAAGAGGCCTGGTGAGCACTTCCGCCAGCTCCTTCAGTACCCTTGGGTGGATCCCATCCCGCCCCATAGATTTGTGCACCTCCAGGTGCTGAAGCAGGTCCCTCACCATTTCCCTTTGGATTACAGGGGCTTCATTCTGCTCCCCATCCTTCTAGCTCAGGGGTCTGGGTATCAGTATCTCTGTGCTTGGAAGTCAATACCTCTGCAATCCTTAGTCTTGTTTCTCAGTCCTGAGCACGTCACAGACACACACACAAAACCACTAAAAAAAGAAAATTCAGCAAATTCCATAAGTTTTCTTTACTGCATTTGAATTGTGCTTTTTATTTGAAGAATAATGCTTTTTGTTTCTGCCCTGCTTTACTTGCATAAATGCTTGCCTACTGAAATAGGGAAAGCCTTCCCTACTTAGTTGTCCCTTCAGCATGTCTGTCCTCTAAAGTTATCTTTAAAATCCTCTCTACATCTCGTGTCTTTTGGCATTTGCTGGGGAGGAGGGTGGTCTTTCAGTGCTGTCACCATTTTCATCCTGTGGCCCATCTGGTGGCAGGTGTAGACCGGTGATACAAACCCGGTGATACAAGCCCAGGCCAACCCATCTGAAGTCTCAGTTGGCCCATCTGATAATTGCCAAAATAATTTCCAGGCTCATGTTGTATGCTTGCCAAGCTGTTGGCTCAAGTAATCCTTCAGCGCAGGTAGGAAATCTGAGGAAAACTCTTTGACAGCTAGCACAATATTTAGGGGAACACTTCCATTCTGTTTAGCAAATTTGCTTTACTTGATGAATTTAAGCCAAACATATAATTACAACTAATTTTCAGCATCATGCTCTCCCTGGGGTCCCTGAAATGTTACTTCTGATTTCATTCTCCATATTCAACGGTTGGTTAAATTGATGCTATATCAGAAACTTGCTCAGCACCAGAGAGATGAATTTTGAAACAATTACTGTGATAATTTCTGCAGGATTCTTTGTGTTCTAATTGGATGTTTCCTATAAATATTTTATTCTTTATTTTATTTCCCAGAAAGCAGTTGCTTTTGTCTCACAATTGGTAAGAAATTATTTGCAAAAAAAAATGAAAAGTGGTTGGTTTTTTTCCCCCCATATGTTTGATGATACGTTATGAATAAAATTATAGACTGATGCATATTAAGGTACAAGTGTCTTGGTGGTAAATAAGCTAAAACTGTCTTTGCTTGTGTGTTTTGTTTTTGTGTTTGTTTTTTTTTTTTTTTTTTCCTAGAGATTTGTTACAGTTCCCTAGAGAAGATGATGTAGACATTGCAATGAAAATTCTGGTTCAGTGGACTTCCCAAGGCCTTGAAGATGTCCGGCTGGTAAATTACTCTGTTTTGCTTGACCTGCCGGGTTCTTCTTCAAACACAGTAACTCTGAAAAACAGCGATGAATGCTTTTATCCTAGTGGACAACAGTGCAACAGAGAGACCAAAATGCTTCACAGCCAAGACCTCCTGTACTCGTACGCAGCTTACTCTGCCAAAGGAACTCTTGAGGTAATATGACCATTTGTCTCTGTCGTTTGTGGTGGAATAGAGTTAGAAAATATCAGCTTTCGTTGAACTTGGCTTGCAAAGTACACATGGTGGAATGCCCAGCCTTAAAATAAACGTATTTAGGTCAAATATGATGTAGCCAATCTCAAGTCAAACTTAAAAATTAGTCAGCCCTGAACGCTTCATATGATTTTTATTTTCTGAGTTCATGAATTGGCATCTTTTGCTTTGGTGTACAAATACGAAAGCTGTGTCTAGAGCTGTATTTTATCCTTGTTGACGTATAAGTGCTAGTAGTTTGAGGGATGCCTGGAGGGAAGGGTAAGATGAGTTTTTCTGCTGTGAGACCTGCAGGAGTGCTGGGCTAATACCTGGAGCTCCTGAATTATGGTCGTGGATTTCGCATACTTTCTTCTATGACAACTCAGTTGACACATCTGCTCTGTTTCTTCTTGAAAACCCCAATTTGTACTTTTATCTTACTGTAGCATTTCTTAGGAAGTTTTGTCAACGAAAAGATCCTGCCTGTTGGGATCTGTTACTTGCCAAGTGAAATAAGATCTTGGATTATCTTGTTTTATCCTCTTTGCTGTCTTCACTGGCTGCCATCCTATACTTGCCTTCCAGATATAGTGGGGGTGCACTAAGGGGTCATTATTTCTATTTACGTTCCTAGCTGAGGTAGTATAAATCTCAATATGTCTTTCTGAAATATAACAATCACAATTTCACTCCTAACTGTTTTCTTTCTCCTTCTTAAAATACTCTGTGTTAGTTCCAGTGATGCAAGCTTTTTTCCACCTTGGTTTCTTTATTGTTTAACAGTATAGGTTTCTTTCTGTCACTTCAAACACTAATAGACTATACAGGAACAGGTTGCAAATGGCTTTGGGTTTGGAGGATGCCTCTTCCAAAATACCTTTATACTTTGTGAATATCTTAATTTTTATAGCATATCAGTTACTGAATTTCTAACAGTAAAATGCAACCGTTGCATGTTTTCCTTTTATTTGTGAGTGTTTGCCCATAATGTTATTGACAACACGTAATGCACTGTAGAAATCTTGTGATGAGTCAAAATTGGGAAAGTTGCATGGTGCTAACTGACCCATTTTATGGACAATTAATACATTTCAGATTTTGGGCTGTAGGAAATACAAGGGCTGGTAGGAAGTTGGATCCTTAAGTTTCTCATCCTGAAGTCTAGAAGCTTCAACTTCTTTTTCTTAAAAGCATCGAAGCTTTTTAGTCCAAGGGATTTATTCCAGAGAGGAGAAGGAATGGCGTTCTTGTTCTCCTTTGGGAGAGAGACTTCTCTCTGTCTTCTGTTTTTGTGTACCTTACATGTCCACTTTCCATATTGGGACTCATGGTCATTATCTCTATACTGCCTCTGTTCTGGGGCTCTATCAACCCAACAACTTCAGGTTAAAGTTTGTTGTTAAGAAGTGAAATAAAGCAGGCAAGGGTAGGTCCTAACCTGCATGATGTAGGCTTTAACTTTTCCATGGGCAAGTAAAAAGTACTAATGAATGGGTTTGACTTCTCACATTTATCAATTAGAAACTCAATATGTAATATTATTTTCTCATTGTAAGTTAATAAGAGTAACTGTAATGAGAGAAAAATGCAGTTGTGGCCTTTGAGATTTATTTCATGAAAATAAATGTGTTGCTGACAAATTCATCAAATTAAAGGAAATCAAATGTTCCAGGAAGAATCATTGATGTTATTAACAGCAACACATACACCACTTTCAGTTACATTTCAGAGCACTTTTATCTATGATCGAGTTCTGCAGAAATGAGGACCACACACGCTGTGTGTGTACTCATCACGAGGGGTGTACCTTGGCTTTGGCAAAACTGGAAGCTTGTACTTGAGCCAAAGAATAACTCCGTGCACAATTTTACACTCAGATCTGTGAGATACCTAGCACCCTCACAAAACTTCAGATGGTTTCTTTTATTCTTCTAAAAGTCTACCCAAAGCGTCCTTAGACCTAGAGTTTTGCCTAAAAGGGAGATTGCCTTTTTTGTTTTGGCTGTGGATAAACTGGTAGTGGTCTAACCTCCCCATCTTCCAATCCCACACAGTAATCTCTACTATTTTAGACTAATGGAAGTATAAAAACTTTAAATGAGAAGTAGCAGGTGGTGACTGTTGCTGTGTTCAGCCATCAGAGGGTGACTTGATTGCTTGCAGTGGAACTAAAAGTCGCATATTTTGGATATCTTGCAGTGGGTTGTGATTGCAAAATCATGAGGGTTTTTCTGTGAAAAGGTATTCTTGTAACAGTGACTCATAATCTGAATAATTTTCTTTCAAATGTGACACATCCTTAGTAGAAAATTTCTATTGTGTGTCACATAACCAGGTTGAATTGCTAATATTGCTTCAATACTGCTGCTTCATTGTATCTCATTTGTATATTTGATTTGCTAGAAGTTCAAGCAAATAAAACCATTAAGTTACTGCAGTCTGGCTACCAGCAGAGCTACAGCTCTACTTTCATGTTGACGAGGCTATTTGTAGAATAGCAAGACGCGTTTTCTTTGACCACCTGTCATGTCCATTCATCATACGGCCATTGTGTAGGAGCCGTCCAATTTGTGCTTTCTGGTAACAGTCTAAATAGCATTTGTGAGTAAAAACGCGGGCATTTGTGATCTGAAATCTACTTCAAAAAACCTACTTAATGCCATCGTGATGGATGGTGCACTTTACTATTTCTCTATAATTCATTGGGCCCTGAAAAGGTGACACTGTTTACCCATCACGGTGACAGGCAGGGCAGCCTACAGTTCTGGAGAGAGCTGTCGAGTTGGTTTTGAAATAGATATTGCAGCAGTTATGTAAATAATAGGTTGTAGACTAGGTCAGTCTAACAAAAGAATGACATATGTCAAATATATTTTTATTAAAACTTAAATATTGGCTACCTTTTATAGAGTTTAAACCTTTTGTCTGCTTGATGAAAACAGGAAAGCCACTCTGGCCAACAGAGCACATAGATAAAGGGAAATTACATTGCATCAAATTTATGCGTTGAAGCAAAATGCATTGTCAAAGAGTATCTAGCCAGTCTCTGAGTGAGTGTAGTGTGATGAATCTGAATGTGCTGCTCCCTGCCTTTGAGGTGCAGGGTGGTCTGAGAGCTGTGGCTGCCGGTACTGTCACCGGCGCAGGGACGAGCTGAGGAGCCATCAGCGAGAGCCGAGGGGAGGTGTGTGTGAACCCCCAGAGACCCAGCGCCCTCCTTTCAGCACCGCGCTGGTAAGTAGTGTCAGCGGAGGTGCATGTTGTAGCCCATCTGTTAACACACACGGCGGTGATCCCCAGTGGGCAGCGAAGGGTAAGTACGGACACGTCTTGGCTGGAAGCGCAGCAGAAGGCCCGGTGGTGCTCAGCTCACCTGGATGCCCACTGAGGGCAGCGCAGGAAGAAACAAGCGTTCAGTTTTGGCGTCTCAATGTTCGTCTGCTCTGTTCCCTGTTCCTTTAGCAACTGTAAAGAGAAAATCTTAGCACATGCAATGGTTGGTGTGTTGGGACAGTGTTCAAGGATGGACTAATTAAAGCAAAACGAAGATTGTATTTACTTCGTATTCCCTGAATTTTTGCAGTTATGGTTGTGTGACCTGAAGTTTTCCTCACCTTCCTTTCACCTTAAATTTATTCACTCTTTGCTTTATGGAAGGAACTTTTGGCAATCCTAAGTCTTCTTTAATACTTTAAACAGAGACACTTAGTGACCTCTGTTATATGGGGTTGCATCATGCTACAGTACCCTCCTCTGCAGGAGTAATGGGCTGCTGAATGCACCAAATTTGAGGTTGGTTCCTTTGCTGTTTCCCCAGCCTTTCCTTTTTTCATTGTGGACACTCTCAGCAAACCCATCAAAACATCACTTTTCTTCCCTGGACTTCATATGCCGGAAGGACTATGTTGATTCAGGAGGATAAATTCAGGGGAGGATGCAAGAACAGCGCAAGAACTGGCATGTTCTTGAAGTGGGTATGCATAGGCAGACAGGGATTAGATGGTTTTGCGGACAGAAATGAATCATCCCCATCTCCAAGGCAGTTCTCCCAACACCTGACCATGTATCCTTTGTACTTTGACCCCTCCTCTGTCCCTGTTCCCTGACTGCTTGGACTTCTCCGCTGCGTCACCTCACTTGCCTGCCACCGTCCACATTCCCTGACTGATTCCACCCATTTCTCTGTTCAAAGTTTTTGCTGATTTTAGGCATTTGTACTCCCAGCTCAGCCAGTGATATCTTTGATTAGTTTTGGAAGGGCTGCAGGGAGCAGACAAGTGCGAATGCCGACTGTTTGCCTCTATCTACAACATGCAGAAGAGATTTTCTACATCTGTTGATGGCATATCAGCCTGCTCCGGTTCATTTGTTTTGGTGACATTTTCTCAGCTAAATGAGAGCCCACCACAGAGATTAATGCAACCTAAAGCAATACGAGATGTACAAACCCATCTGTTAAGCTCACTCAGTGATCTTCCCGCCATTCTTCAATCTTGGCAGGATGGGAATAAGGGAAGCAGGACTCAGATTGCTGTCAAAGCCTCTTTCATGAGGAAAAGGACTTGCTCACTTATCAGATACCCTGTTTTCTTATGGCTGTGCTGAGATGTCTCCGCTCCCCATCCATCCCCTTCTTTCCAGGGTCCTTCACTCTGCAGGAAGATGGGAGTCTTCCTCTACCGCCTGTTCTTCTAATCTGTCCCGCTCTTTGCAGGCTCCCCACTTGTGTGCCCCACGGTCCCCTCCACTCTGCCTGGTCTTTACCGTGCTGCAGCACTGTTTCCTTCCAGTCCTTGCAGCTCTCTGTGTTTCTAGCTCTGCACCAAAAGGTTACAAGTTCCTCTGGAGGGACAATGCATCAAGAAATCCTTGACCGCTTTCATTTGATTGGGTTTCATTGTGCTGGAAATGTGATTAGTGCACCGTTACTATCTTTTATCTTCCCTCTAGCTAATCACCGGTAATTGCCTTAACAATATTTCTGAATTAAGATTGGTGTCAGCGGGTTGGTTTTAGAAAATTTTAAGATCTTCCCAGGTTATTTTTATCCCTAGGCAAAATTTCCAAATGAGCCTTGTGCAGCATGCTCACTTGCACATCTTGAATTGCAAAGGCAGAGAGTGCATATAATTCAGATTAAATAATCACAGCGTCTCACCCTAAGTCTTTCAGTCATTTTTTGATGGCACATTGGTGCAAAATATCAAGCTAGAGGGAATCTTGGTACATGCGTGCATTTAATTCTTTTAGGCACGCCAATTTAGATCATTATTATCTTTATTAACATTTTCTAAAATTTCCTCTCTGAAGAGACACGTACTAACTAAAATGAATCCCTAGCAACTCAAATCAGTTTACAGATGGTTGGGGCTATAGGTTGAATAACACATCCATGCAAATGAGAAGAATCATGCAATTTTTGTAACATTTGGACGTTTTAGAGGAGCTTTATTTATCTTTTATTTATAGAAGACTTTCTCAGGAACCTCTTCCACAAATAATCATAATTTCGACCACGGCTCTGCATACCAAGTAGGCGCAGCAAATTTTCAAGACAATCTCACTAAGAATATGGATTTTAGAATAGACTTGACCTTTAAACAGAAAACAACATTCAACATTAACTACAGCATAGCTGCCACTCCATTATAATTACATATAGAAAGCTGTGAAATCCAATGTGAAGGTTATATAATTTAAAATTGCAGCCAAGGACTGCAGAAACGATCATTGAAGAGATGTCCTGCAGAACATCCTGTCAGTTTTCTGGCGCATATCACGTACTCATTCATAAATAAAGTTGTACAGTTCTTAAAAATAATAGTAGTTCATCATGCACAAAAGCCCGGTTAATATTGCTGCAAGATTTTTGTATCCTTGAAGGGCAGCGTTTCAAAGAGGCAACTGGTTCTCTGCTGCAAAGCCTTTGGCTGTTTTAGAGTTGCAAGTCAATACTCTACTAATGTTTTACTAATAAAACATTAGTAATGACATTTTAGTAACCACGTCATTAATAATAAATGAGGGGTTTTTTTAAATGCAAAAAAGCAAAAGGTGAGGCATCTTGATACCTACAGATATAACAGATCACTGAGCACTTCCATGCCGTTGCACATAATCAGCTGAAGGCATTTTTCAGTAAAGCCTCGGTACAATATTTGAGAGGGGAGCAGTGTTGAACCATAAACACTATTTATATTCCAATTGCATGGTAAAAACTAGAGGGTGCAAACACTGAGGACTTGGGAAATGGATTTGGTGCTTTGTTCGGGGTTAGTGCAGGTAAAATTCCTGTTGAAATCAATGGGAATTACATTATTTTTAACCAGAATTTAATTGTGCCTGTTAGTAGTCACTGTGAGAGAATACAAGTGGAAGTAACTTCTGTGATTGCGTGGATCTCCGAGGAATATTTTTCTCTTTAATTATTTTACTGTATGATTTAGACCCAGCAAGTTGCAGTGACCTGTGCAGTTCAGTAGATACCTGGGTTAATACCTACCCAGTTACTCTTCTTTTATGCCCACCTTTTGTTAACGGTGTCTGGTGCACACCTGAATACAAAGGTTCTCCAAGTCAAATGGAAATCTTTCTGCCAAATCACAAGGCACATTTTACTTAGGTAGTGCTACCTTACCGTCTCCCTATAATTTCTTTTACATCTTCTTAGTAAATTTGAACCTACCAACAACATACCTGTGTTTTTTCTATTTATGTTTGCAAAGGCGGTATCCTCCTCAGAGGAGGAATTCCAAGCAAAAGCTGCATCTGTTGAGAGCTCTTTGGTTGGGTTTTAGGGATCTTTTTCTTTTACATTTCTCCAGTATTTTGAAGGTTTAAAACTTCCTTAAAGGGATCTTGCTTACGCTAAAAACAAAAGCAAACATTTCCTCCAAAAGAGAGACTACAAAGCAAATATCAGCTTTTAAAAAATTGCTAGATGAGAAAAACAACATAAGAAACAACTACAACTGATATAATGAGAACAATAACAAAACATTGTTATATTTATATAATATTCAATCCTTGTCCTTAAAACTACTTTTGTGTAACTTCATTGTTTTCAACAATGAAGTTTCACGAGTAAAGAACTGTTTAAAATGCTCCTCAGCTTTCTGATACTTATGAGTGACTGTAAAATACAATATTGATTAAACTATTGCTTGTTCTCATTTTTTCTTTTATTTTTGAGGAAGATAAACAAGTTCTAAAAACTTTTAAGGAACATTAGCAATACAAAAGCGTCTGTAGTTGGAGGCAGATTGCATCTTACCGTGTCTATACATGATGTACCTGGGACCATGGCCATAAGATTCCAACCCTGGCAGTCGCGGGCATCAGTCAGTTATCCATGAGAATATGGGTTAGAATCACTGTAGTAAAACACATTTTTTAAAAAAAGAACAAGCCACTTTTCTGACATATTGCACTTGATTATTTTTGAAAATAGAGAAAAAGTCTGAATAACGGTACTGTCTCTTGTGAATTGGAGGTGGCAGCTGAAAAGAATCAGGAGCGACTATTTTAATCTTCAGCGCATTGTAATAAATCTTATCATTTGCAGCCATAGGAGTTATCTGTATCTACCAGTATAACTTTTACAGTCAATATTTGACAACATTTTGTCAAAATCTTAAAAATTGATTTCCTCTAATGTAATAATATCAGCTTATTGAGTGCTTTTCTACCGGATGCTTTTTTCTCCTTGTTAAAATCTTTTTAATATTTTGAAAGGAAAGTAGCATTGAAAATCCAAAACAAGTCTGAAGATTTTCTCTGTGTGTTAGAAAGTCAAAATATAGTCTTCTAAGATGACCACTTTGAAAGAGCAGAAATAATAATAATAAAAAAAGCATACAAGACAGATTTTAAATGTAATCTGAACTAGTTGAGGATAAAACTGCCATTATATGAATAATTTGGTGAGGACAGATTTTTAATGGTTTGTCTGACTTCTTTGTTGAAGAATTTTGGTATAAAAGAGCAAAGGACGAACATCTCTAGAGACTGCTTTGAGGAATGCTAAAAACCTGGACACAGAGCCTTAATAGTAAGAAAGACCAAGAAGTGAAGAAGGCCTCTCTCAGAGAAAACCCTTTGAAGCAAATGTCTTTTGAAAGCCTTTCAGAGCAGGACGAAAAAATGTGCAGCTGTGATACAGCTAGCTGAAAAAAATATATAAGAAATGAATTCTTAAAAATTTTAAAAAAGAATAAAATAAATAATAATATAATAATGTTAAAAAAAAAGACCCAGTTACTAACCATAGGTAAGTGGGAATTTGGTGCCCAGGTGCAGTTGTCAGAAGTGCACTGGCTGCATATGTGACCTGTCAGAATGCCAGACAGAGCCTGTTCTCTGGCTGGACTGAAATGTCCTGAGAAAAACCCGTCGTTCAGAATTTCACTTTTAAGCTGGTTGGAAATACAGCACTTCTGACTGTGCCCACCAGTACAATCCCAGGAGAGGAGTGTTTGCTTATGAATAATAAAAAAATCAGTGCAAACTAAACAAAGCTGAAAATACATTGGTCTTCCCTTTTTCTAGAATTAGACATTCCTTGTTTTTTCTGTCCGATATGCTGTCTCTTCTGCTACATACAAATAAATCTCATGTCTAACACCTTATATAATGAATATTAGTCACTGTGTTTCTCTCATTCATTAAAAGGGCCTTAATGTGTATTAATTGTGAGATATATCAGTTCTCATAATTATTTCTTATGCTCCTGTGCTCTGCAGTTCAAAGAGAAGGTGACTAATCAATCACCACGTTGTGACAGGCCCAAGAGTAGGTGTGTGTGAGAAAGAAGATGCTTCAAGGAATTTATCTTCCTTCCACTGAATTATGTTACCGTATAGAGTTACTCTCGTCTCCTGTAAGATTCACTGCTTCGCACTGGTGTCTTTGAGGGGCAGACAGAGGTGAAGAAGGGTAGGAGAGGTCTGGCAATGGCTTCAGCTACTGGAGAGCAAAGCTGCTTAAATATGCTAGACAGCTCCTGCTGCCCTGTCATCCAGGAGAGATGTTCCTCCTACTGCAGGTCAATGCTTGCCAGGCACAATCTGTACTTGGAGAGTATTTTAGAGGATGAAGTAGTATAAAAAGCTAAAAATTACGTTACTGGCAAAAGAATCACTATGTCATTCTTCTAGCCAACATTGTTGTTCCGAAATTTTTTTTCATGCCTTTGTCCATGTTGTCCTTTTACCTATAAAACTTTTACATCTTAAGGCTAAAAGAAAATATTACAATCGTGTAATGACATCAACTAAAAATCTAGAGTGAGAAATTGTATCAGTGTGGGCAGTCTTAGGCTCAGGATCCGATGGGTAAGACTGACTCTTTCAGTTCAGATCTTTCCCTGATCATCTTATTGCTGTTGTCTTAATGCCTGTAGAGTTGCTCTGCCTGAAATAAACTTTCATAACTTTTCAATTTTCTCTGCAGACAATGAAGATAATTTCTTCACAATGTGTAGTGTTTGTAAAATGGGTACCAAAAATGTGAAGACAAATTAAGAGATACGGAGGGAACCTCTTCAGTAGGTGATAGAACTAGTGAATATTTTTAATGAAGACTGTTGTGCATTCTTTGTCTCATCTATTGAATGTAGCCTCTCGTGTTTGTTGAAGTTCAGGAAAGGGACCTCTTGAAGGTGGACTGTTAAGGAAATTTGTGGCTGAATGAGAATTTATGAAAGCGCATACTGACCTCCCTGTTTCTAGTTTCTTTTTGTTGATTGTTCACCACTCCAGGGAGGAGGGATTGTAACGAGAAAAGAGAAAGAATGGAGTGCGGATTTCTATAGTAACTGATAGTTCTGTAATAACATCCCTATCTGTTTGTGTTGAAAACTGTACCATAAGGTCCTATTGCTGCAATAATACTGAGCATTTCTCTACTGCTGAAAAGGAGGCTGACCTGGGTTCCAGCCGGTGTGGAAGACGAGGGAAGCTCTGTTCAGGTCCAGTTCCAGAGCTCTGGTGGGGCTGCAGTGATGGGGAAGCTTTTACGTTACCAGTGAAATCAGTTGTATGATGTCAGAGGTGGGATTACTCCTTCTTCCCCATCAAGTTGTCCAGATTCTGCCCAGATTCTGGTATCCTTGCAGACTTTCCCGTACATTTTAGATAACATCAACATTTTTCTATCTTTCCTTTTGAGATACAGTTTAATGGGATGCCACTGTACAAGGTGAACAATTTGCTGGGCCCTTTCATAAAAAGAAGCAGTTTCTGTCCTTTGCACGGGGTTTCTTCTCTCTCCAGGATTTTCCATTCCTGCTGAGAGCACAGAAACCAAGTTCACAAATTCTTCGTGGTGTTCCTGCCAACACTTTGCAGAGGTGAATGATTGAAATTTAAAATTTGTGTGTGAAAGTTGGCACAATTCAGGAAAACCTTCACCCTAACCTTTGGAAAGACTTAGGACAAAGGCGAGCTACTGATAACACTATAGCAAGGATAGTGGGCAGGAGTCGATCCTGAATGTCCATTCAATCCTTGCTGTTATTCATAAAAATAAAACATTTTTACAATGAAGTTTGGCTGTTTCTGAAAGCAAAGATAAATGGTGCTGTCATATAGAAACTTTGAGATGACTAACCAGTGCGGAATACAGTATCGCAATTAATGACCAAATGGCAATTCCAAAATATTGAATGCATTTTTAAACACAAAATTTGAAAGCCTAGAACAAAAAAGAACTGTTTTTTCTTCCTGGTACAATTTCACCTGATCCACGCGCTACGTGTCTCTTGCAAGGCAAGTTGTCTTTCCATAATGTTAGGGGAGTGAAAAATGGAAATATCTACTTGTTTAATCATGTGGAGCTGTGCTGTTCTCACATACAACCTTCTTTATATTTGTCTTGGTTGGTCACTTGAATTCATTATTGCTCAAGTATATTCCCTATTTTCATTGGTGTCCTTTTCTTTCATCCAAATGTATTCATAATTTTAGAATGTATTTTTCCCCAATCCCTTTTCTAAAGAGGTAATTTAGCAACCTGTACATCTGTGTAACGACTTAAAACAACAAAATTCACGTCAGGTAGGGAAGGTGTCATTTTCCTTTTCACAACTGCATGTTTGCTTCTCCAGGTTTGATAAAATGCTGCTTTACCACTCAGATTTGTCTTTACAGCACTACGTGGTTGGGCATCTCTGTGATTATGTTCAAGTGTGTGATGTTTGGCCAAGCAAGGACTCTAAGTGCTCTGTGAAAGAGCATTTATTATACTCTAGAAAATAGAGTTCTCACTGACATTTCTGAAAGTTCAAGTGTTCTCTTGATGCAGGGGATGACCTCCTCTTGTGCATACACGTGATGATCTGCATCTTTGAGGTAGATGTCTATTTTATCTCTCTGTATCTATGTGCTTGCAGTAACAACGACATATGGTTTATATGTTTGCATAGCAAGTGTGCATCGAAATACAGCCCGCCTGTATATTTCAGTACACAGTGCATGCAGTAGCATGAGAGTTGACTGGGAAGTAGGCTTCTCATCCTATGAAAATTCCACTGTTTCAAAACGCGTTCAAAATTGTGGCAAAAACTGGAAACCTGAAAATCGTAAGGCTATTTTCTAGATATTTCTGGTTTAGCACAGCCAGACTAACTCTAAAAATGAAACAATTAACAAAGTTGAAACACTGCTTTCTAGGAAATTAAGATATCAAATGTATTATAGTTATAAAATGAAGTATTTAAGTTTTACTTTAAAAGAATCAAAATCACTTCCACGTGACATTTCCCTGCGGTTGACACACATTCTGTCTTTGATAGGCAGTGTTTGCCTTCACAGAACATTGTTCTTACGACCTGTCGTTTCAGACAGGAGATGACTTTCCGTCTCTGGATGTGTAGGTGCAGACTCATGTTTCACTGTTTTTCACGTTGAGCCGACGAACAGATTTTGCCATTTGGTAGCCCCTCCTGCCCAGCTGAGATGGATCCTTCCTTACGGTCACTGGCAGTTTCTGCTGCAGCCTGCGGAACCTATTTGTACAGAAAGCGCTTCTAGGCACCTTCTCAGAAGACTTAATGGTTGTAGCTACTACGGTAGGGAATGTCTGGGTTTTATTTGATATATGATGAAAAGGCTGTTAAAGGAGGACAGTCTGCAGCCTCCAGATGTTTTGCTTTCATTCTTCGTGTTTGAGAGTAGCCAGTAAAACCTCCGTGTCGCTGCAGTCTGGCCTTGAGAATTTGTTGAGTTCTGGCATGATGGGACTGGATTCTGCCATAAAGCCATTTCATTGACAATTTTAAAGCCAGGTTTAAATCACACCATTCTAATTTACTGTGTACATATGTAGCTTATGGTTTGTTTTTTAAGATGTCACATTACAGCCGAACAATTCTGTTTGTTTTGTTTAGTTTATCGTTAGTCTGTGTAATTTGTAAATGTATGTTTGCATGAATAATTACCCCTGCATAAGCTAAACGAAGTAGGCTGGCAAATACAGATTACTCTGTCTGCTTAGGAAAGTGTGATCAATGTGACTTTATGCTTTAGAGACTAATGTTACTAAATATCTTTGCAGTTAACTCTTAGAAAGAGGAGGATATAAATAATATTAAACACATAAAGAATCGTTAGAATTTAAAATTTTGTCACTAGTGAGCTTTGTGACATGACAAATAATCAGCATCACTTATTGAAAGTTTAAAATATCATTTCTGATAGCACTTTTGACCACAAAGCATATCGTGTCCTGTAGTGTTTTATCACCAAAGCAATGTCCTTAGAGACTTCAAAATAAATAAATTGATATTTTTACTAAAATGATAAATTGATATTATAATATCAATTATAATATCAATTGATATTATTATTGATATTCCACCGCTCCTGGAATGGAGCGGTGATAGCTGGGCAGGTGGGGTGAGGGGGGAGAGAGCCCCTGTAAACCGGGTCTGTGACCGAATTCGGTCTGCGAGGCCAAACTCCATCAGACCTCAGGTTAAGGGACGTCTTTTTTTTTCCTGTTTTGGTACAAATTACAGTTTTAGCTGCCATTGTAATGCAGGGTGTAATTTTACGTAAGAAAATATCAGTTTAGTATGACTGAAAATAAGAATGCTTTATTTCAGAATACGTGAAAAAATGAGATTTAAATCTCATTAGAAAAGATGAAAAAACTAGGTTTGTTGATTGGATATCTCACTGGATATCATGAAGTAAGAAATCGTACTCAAGTATTAGTTTTGCTTTCTGCTTAATGGGAAATTCGAAGAATGTAATTGGGGATGGGGTGTTGGGGGGTGAAGTATTAATGAATTAAAAGAGGGAAAAATAAAGTTGAAAATCGATGTAAAGGGTGGAGTCAACAGGATGAGTGTTATCAACAGGGAACTGAGCTATGTCAGCTGAGATTTATCTGGGGCTCTGTAACCATAAAATACAGAAGAGGTTCTTTTCTGTAGGCTATAAAAAGGCTTCGATCTTAATTCGGTCTCCCTGGGAGTTAGCAGGAAAAAAAAAAAAACAAAAAACTGCTATAAGCTGTAAAAAGCAAGCAAGCAAACATGTTAAACCTCAGTCTGTTTCTAAAAAGGGTACTGAAAGAGCAAAAGCAACCTGTCGGAGAAGCTTCAGCAGAGCGCTGCCTGGAATGGAGCGGTGATAGCTGGGCAGGTGGGGTGAGGGGGGAGAGAGCCCCTGTAAAACTGGTCTGTGACCGAATTCGGTCTGCGAGGCCAAACTCCATCAGACCTCAGGTTAAGGGACGTCTTTTTTTTTTTCCTGTTTTGGTACAAATTACAGTTTTAGCTGCCATTGTAATGCAGGGTGTAATTTTACGTAAGAAAACCTAGACACAAAGAATCCTTTTTGAGTGTAAGCTGACACTGTGAGTCACATTGAATTATTCTGGAATTTTATTGTATGAGTAGGAATATTGAAGTAAAAAAAGAAAACCTCTGTAGAGTAAGGTGCTACCAACCACCAAGAAAAAAAATGTCATGAATCTGTTTGAAGAGGAGTGCTTGTAGGTAAAAACCACTATTTATTTAATGACCAGCTAGTTTTTTACTGACCCCCCCGCACATGTATCTTGCTATGTGGATCAATATGGAAGTTCTGTGATTTAAGTCTGCCCAGATGTTGTTGATCGGGCGCATCTCTTAGTATTGTAACGGAGCATAATCAGCTTCAGTTAATCCAGATCTGTAATGATTTGCTTTCTTTGGGCTCAAACAGCACATTCAAATTCATATTGCACAAATCATCTCTTTTTGGCTGGCCTCAGACAGTTGCTTGGGAAATACATGAGGTTATTGTTTTTCAAGGTATAAGATTATTTTTCTTGTTCCAGTTTCTAATAAGGCAGAGAAAGAAGCTCGAGGATAGGGAATCCTGTGCTACTAGAAATAGAGCCTGGCTAAGTGGTGTCTAAATTTGGCCAAGAAGGTAGGGGAATTTAATTTCAAATATACAATTTAGTCATTCACAGGATATCAGAGTCATTTCTGTGTAATTACCCCAAATTTATCCACACAATTTTGGGAATGGCCAAGTGTCATAGGACACACGAAACACAGTAAATAATATTTGCTACCAGAAGCCGGCATGCTTGGATTTTGAGGCCCTATACCAAATTTTTCATAAAGAAAATTGAGTGGAAAGCCCACCAGGGGATTTCAAAGATAGTGTTATTTTGAAATTACTGTAAACAATGGAGTATGGTGTTTACATGAAAACTGGGTTCTAAAGAAAGGAGTTTTTGTTTTATAGCAAAAGCAGCTCTAAAGGAGATTATTCTTTCATGTGAAGAAACCCCTGAGAACTCTCCTCTTAAAAATTGCTCTCAAATTCTTTCCTGATTTGTTTCTGTCTTGTGTCTGACTTGTCTTTATTTTACTAAATGTTGAATTATACCCTTGGTCATGCTGTCTCGGGTCTCTTCCTTTTCTGATAAGGCTGAGCCTAGCAACATAAAACAAAATAAAACTTACTGCACTTGCACTTGGCTTAAGTGAGTCTTAACCACAAAGGAACAGACTGACTGATCCTGCTCATACCGAGTGCCATTGCTGTAGAAGAAATCGATAATTAGGCACGTTACTTTCTTAGTTGACCCTTCAGCGCTTTAATTGAACTACAGACAGTCATCAGATGCCACTAAACCCACAAACACTTTCTCTCTGTCCCTCTTTTTGCCTGGAACCAAGTGAAGGACAAAGTTGGAAAGATAACTTTGAATATTAACATTTCTGTAGAAATACAGTAAGTACATAAAAGATGGCTGTGGCTGTTTATTTTGTCTCTGGCGTGCTCAGTAAGACAGCGCAGGAGGCTGGGGTGGTGGCAATCACAGGGAGGCAGCTGTGGCTCCCTGATTATCGGAGGGATGCTTTTGGCTGAGATGGGAGCAGCAGCTCCCGTCAGGAAGCGTAGCAGGGTTTACACCAACAAATGATTTGGCATACTTGGGCACAGCTCCGTTATCTCCCCTTTGCTTCCTTTTCTCTAATTTTAGAGAAGAGCTAGTTTTATGTTTGCAGCTTTCTTCGCGTTTGTTGATGTCCAGCTTTGATCTACAGCCAGCTTGAGTTTACTTTTATGCTCTACTGAATGCTGCCTTCAGCCTCAATTTCAGAGCTGTGCAAATAAATTATAGTGAAGTGTTTAATTAAAGTTAGCCTCATGTCCTGATTGCAGACTGCCGTCTTCTCACATACAATTTGCAAATATGTTTTGGAGTTTTCTTTCTTGAGGCAGGATGACTAGTTGAAGGTTATTTACTTGTGATTGATCATGCGTTGGATGTTTCTGTTCCTTTTATTGTGTGAACAACCTGAAAATAGTAGCTGAATGTTGAAGGGTAAATAAAGGGCATTGATTTGAATGAAAGAAGGGGATGTAGTAAGCCTGAACAGTCACAGAATTGAGGGGTTGATAGTTCTAGAATTACATATGTGCTTTCTGGGGAAATTGTCTTAATTCTGAGGAATAAGCGATCCTAAACATATTGTATACATAGCATTGAATATTTAGGTTTTTTTTAATGCTTGGAGTTTCTTTAGGTCATCCATTTCTGCCACTGTTTTGGTGGGTAGGTCAGAACTGTCAGGAATAAGAGCTTGATGATGCTAGTGAATATTTTCGTAGCTACAGCATCTACGGTCCTGACCTCCCGAAAAGTTTGTGTAAAAGCTGTTCATTAATACGAGTCAACAGGTTGGCATTTGGTAAAATATATTCATAATCTGAGATTACTGAACTGTGCCACTAACAACAGGTAACATGAAGAAGAGAAGATTTTTTACCACAGCCATTCTATGTGCTAGTTTTGGTTTGGGTGTAACTTTACACCTTTCAAATAAGATTTCTCTGAGATTGCTCAGTACTGACCTTAATGTATTCTCTTAAGAAATAATAGTAAAACGGTTTGCTTAGGTATGATGCTTTTCTACCGTAAGATTCCCGGCCATGGTAGCTAGAGCAGATGAATTGAAGAGCCACCTTCTTATCTGCGTTTTGGTGGTTGTGAGAAACATCCCTTCCTGGCTGTACTGGCTTTGAGGTTTTTTTTCTGTGGGTTTTTCTCTTAATCCTTTTCCTGTCTTGTGCGTCCCTGGCAAATCAGCCACAATCGGCCGCTTAGCCAGTGTATTGGATGCAGATGCATAATGCTGTTTTTAAATTTGTTTCCTCATACAAGTTGACTGAACGATAACAATGCGATATGACAAACAGATTTCCATTATTATGTTTGACCTATTTAACTTACCCTTTTTTCTTTTTTTTTTTTTTTTTTTAAATTGCATCAGTATTCGCAAAGAAAGGATTTAAAATAGTATCCGGCATCTTCAAGACCCCAGCTGCTACCTACTTCATACAGTTATTCATAGTTTTCTTTTCCAAGACCTGTCTTAGGCTTTTTCATCGATGACTGGATGAAGTACGCTGTTTTATTCTCTTTCATTTTGGAGATAAGTAGAAGAAATTGGGAAAAGATCCTTGACTGTCTTGATTGTGGCATTTTCAGAGTGCTTGTTTTTTCTGGTTTGGGGGGATTTTATCATAGTTTTTAAGATAGAATGTTTACAACTCATTGAGCATCATCCTGGGACTTAGAAACTAATAAGAAGTCTAACATAAAATAATTACTTTTTCTAAAAATGTTTGGTTTATTACCTACCCCTACTTCATTTCATGCATGGGGGAATACTACTGAACTCCATGTTGCACATTGCAATTTGTTTCTAAATAGTCATATCTGTCAAACAGCATAGCATGAAACAATTGAAAGAGTAAGTACCTAATTCAAATGGATAAAACAACTCGTTCTTTAGCAGTTTCCCAGTTCTAAAAGGATTTAAGGAGTTCTCCTTTGGTTTTGAACAGGATTATCCTACCAAAGGAAAGTCGTTTATCACATATGGGTAGTTGGGGGTGGGGTATTTTGCTTTTTTAAAATCTGGAATGTGTAAAATGAGGATTATGTCATGTAAACATTTCTGAAAATGAAAAGAAAATTTAATCTTTATTCATTTTTGGAGGTGTTAGGAAAGTTGTGACTAAAACAGGACTCATACAACAAATGGATTGTTAATTTCTCAGTGGGTTGTTGAGAGGGTAGCACTTCTTGCATTCCATAGGATTCTTTAATGTTATTTTAAAGGTGTATTCTTTCAATATTTTATTTTATCCTAGAAGTAAAGGGTCCAATTAGTTGAGCCCCAGTGTATTAAATAAAATAGAACTGACTACTCTAAGCTAACGTATGTTGTTAAGTAGTACAAAATAATTTGCTTTTTATTGCACATTTTACTGATGTATTCAAATGTAGAAGAAGGGAAGAAGTAGGAATCATTTTAAAAACTATTTTTATAATTTAATGCTTACCTCTTAGTTTCTGGACTGTACTGCCAAAACATTATGACTTTGTTCTAAATTCTTCTGGTGGGTTATTGGCTTTGTTTGGGAGGGGAGGAGCCATGTGTAGTTTTGGTCAAGAGAAGATTTTTTTCCATTCTTTTATCATTTTAGCTAAAGATAGATCTGAGATTAGCTGTGCAAACCTCCAGCTGCTAGGCTATATGTGATGTTACCAGGATGCGATAACTTACTTCGGTAGACATTTTTTTGCCCACGGTTCCCAAAAAGGTAAAATTAAGGGTCAAAGATTTGTGATGGGAAGAGAACTACTTCGAAGAACCAGTGAAATAGAAGTATGCGATTGCCCATAAAGTTGGGCAGTAACCAGAGGCTTAGGTCATGCTTATTTTCAGGCAAGTGCAGCAGACAGACTTCTAATATATTGAGCTTTGACATATCCTTCATGTGGAAGACCTGTAATGAAAGCACATGTAACTCTTTGTTGTATTATACCCAGCTGCTTTCTCATTATGTAATGACTTCTTACATGTACTCTCAATGTATGAATGTATTTAATAGCTTTGGCATTGGGACTTACTTTTAACATTTGGAGCAAAGAACATGGTTTGCAGAGTGTTTGGGGCAGCAGGCAGTCAAGTTCTGGTTCTCACGTAATTAAAAAATGAGCTGTGCTTTTGTAGGGCCTTTTATTCAGCTCATTGTTGCGCTGGTATGTTGCCTGGGAAAGACCGGCGAGTAGCTCTTGAAGATGCAGTTTGCATCCATAAATTAACTAAGAACATCCAAGGGCAGTTGCTAAATGCATTAATAATTGTGCAAACATGTAGTTTTGTTGTTTACAGAGCAGTGGATAGCACCCTGGAGGAGCAGCTAGCAAAAACGGTGTGAAGGGAAGCAGCACATGAATGTAGATGGGCAGGGATCTCACTTTCACACAGACGTACGGTAGAGGCAAACGGTTTGATACTTCATTATGGTCTATCTTTGTGTATTGATTTTGCCTCGGGAAAATTTGGTGTGGTTTCTCTCATACGAATGATGAAAGCCCTGATTTTTGGTTTGCTTGAAAGGCATTGGGTCCAAAGGAATTAGATTAGAGATCTCCCCGGAAATCAGCTTCCGTGTAACCTCTCAAGCCATAAGACTTTTGAGACTCTAATAATTATTACACTAAAATGTATCTTATTGACCTGTCTGTAGGTACAAATTAAAATAAAGCTGAGATCTACAGGATGAGGTAAAATTCGCATGAACTTCAAGGAAGTACATTGGTTAATACCCTTTCCTCAATTGAGGTGAACTCTACCACCAGGGGCGTGAGATTGGGTAAAATGTAAAGTAGCTTCCGTTGGTATAAAAACTTCTTCACTTGATTTTTATCATACTTCTCGCATACGATGATTACATAGGAAAAAAATATTGGATTTCAGCCTGTAGTCACCATTTGAATTTTCTTATGAAATAGTTTTCAAATTCTTTAAATATTAAAACCCCCATGTATTTCAGAAGAAACTGTATGAAGTGCAAGATTTTCTGTTTCTATATTTCAGCATTTGGTGTTAAATCTGATGTTTGCCTGTTCCAGAAGTGTTTCATAACTTTGGCTGACCCTTCTAAATGTTTGGTTTAGACAGCACTGGTGACGTGTTACAGACTTAGAAACTTGTTAACTTGAGAATTTAAAAGAATGCGTTTGAGAGGACAGGAACCTTAGAAATTTTTTTATATGATTTCAACTTAAATGTTGAGGTGCAAACTCAGACAAAATATTCAGATACAGCTGTATAAGGATAAACACTTTCCTAAAATACCCATGTTCAGGAATCTAGTAAAATTTCACACGTCCTACATATCCAGAACAACTGTTGCTGGAATTTAAACAGTTTGTGTAGAGATGCCCAGAATCAGAACTGTTGCCTTTGGCAATGAGTCCATACTTGAGTTACCAAAAAATGAACTGAAAGGGAAACTTTTCCATCTTGTATTGCTTCTCTCTAATTTTTAAACACTCGTGTAATATTCTTGTGTCTTGTATTTGTGTTTTATGTGAACACTGTGTAAGGATTTAGAGGGTCCCGAATGTCCTTCATGGTGCCCTGAGAGCTTCATAACATTCTAAAATAATAATGTACAAGACTGATTATCCTCATACTTGGTCTTCAGCAGGATTTATTGCTATGAATGTGTGAGAAAAACGCCCTTGGTCATTCTTAAATTATATATATATAATATATTTTATATATATATATGAAATCCTTGAAAACACATCTAGACGCGTTTTTCCATTGCTGCCAATGCTTGACATTTAATAATAACTTAGACATTTACTATATATTCTTGCAGTGTCCTAACTGAAGAGCTGAAGATCTTCATGCTCTAAACACTTTTAATTTAGTTGGAAATAATTTTAAAATATGTATTCAGAGAAAAGTTTAGATATCAGAGCAGCACAGTCTCTTATCACTATGGTTATCTGAGTACCATGCTTGGATAACTGATGGATTATAAGAAAATACTTCAATAGTTAAGGTAAGGCTGCTCAGGAATCATATGAGACCACATAACAAAACTGTCCATTGATAGAGCATGTATTATCTGTGTACTTTCATAAGTGACCCATATAATCACTCATTTTCTGAAATGCTTTACAAGGCTCTGATTCCTTTTAATAAAAGTGAGTTAGTATGCCTTACATGGTTTTAAACATGTTCCTGTAGCTAACGAGGGCAAATTCCCGTCAGAACCAGCACCACTTCTTATAACCACTGGCAAAAAAACATGGGGGTTTTATCGTGGCTGATGAATTGTGAGTGAAGACTGCAAAGATATAAATCTGTCTGTCAGACTGAGTTCTCAAGCTCTTTGTTATTACAGGTATTCCTGATTAGGACTGGGGGTAGGGTAATTGCAGAACTCTGCTCAGGTGCTTGTACGTATGCAAACCACTTTGTTTCTGCGGGAGGAGTGCCCTCAGTGATGCATGGTGATAGGTATAGTCTGAACTTTGTCTTCTCTTTGCAGGCAGAACTTGTCGATGTACAGTATGGGACCGTGGAAGACTTGATCCGGATTCAAGCCATTACAAACGTGACCAAAAAAATTGCACTTTTGAAGCTAGGACAATCACCTTTGCTCTATAAGGTTAGTCAAACACTTGTTGCACTTTACTTGAATTTTTTATTTGGGTTTTTTTCAGTTTCAAAATACCGAAACAAGGACTGTCCCATTCTATCCCAATAAGTCAGGATTTACTGGCATTTAGATTCTTCCTTAATACTAGGCACTTTGATCTGCGGAGCCTTTTATGTGTTACAGTTATTTATTTTGCTGCATATCTTACAGTGCCCCAGTAGTATGCCATATTTTCTCTGCGTGTACTATAAGCCTTTTGGCAAATAAAGAAATCCCTAAAAGAAATAATAAAGCGGGGGGGAGACATCTGAGGGGAGGAATAGTTGAATCTGTGTCTGCTAAAACTGTACATATAACACCGCACTGAAATCTTTTGTTTCTGCGTAATTGTCTGTAGTAGTTGGCCGCTGGCTGTAATTTGAGCGTGCTGCGAGAGGAGGCAGAGCACGGTGTGTGCTCACCTGGCCTCGGGCTTCTGCGCCTCTTCCCGGTCCCGCTGGGCTGCGTCTAAAGCTCAGCACTTTGGACCTTGCTGCAGATGTGCTGCTGCCAGCACGGAGATTGCGAGGTAGTAACCGATCGTGTATGCCATAGGAGGACTAATGCTATTGATTATGGATTTATGAAATGACGTCCTAACTTGATTTCATCATGACATAATATAGCCTGGCTCTGTGGAGAATTTGCCTTTGTTACTTTCGTTCTTTCTGCCATCGTTACCACCTCAGAGGGAAGAAAGGGACTGAGAGTTGGAAAAGAACATTAACTTCTTGTGGTATTTTCTGCTGTGTGAAATTTGTGAGCAGAATACCCTGAGGTACACAGATAGGCATTTTTCCCCCTGCCATTAATGACCGGTCACTCCTGCAAAATCCCTAAGATTTACCGGTCTATGTGTGGGTTACCACCAGTTCAAAACAAGAACCATGTTTTTCTTCCACTCCCTCCTTCCTTCTTCTTTGGTTGCAATTATGGGTGGGGAGGGATGTACGTGGGGGTTTGTGCGTCCATTCTTTCTCCTCCAACTCCAGCACTGGCAGAGAGCGCAGAGGTGGAGCTCACCAATCCACTTTGTACATTAGACGTAATAGACTCAACATATAAACCACATTTACACTCTAAATGTCAAGTAACTTCCTTCTATTGCAAATATTTTATAAACAAAAATGCTGTTTTGCCTTTCAGAAGATACACTAGCCCAATAAATATTTAAACAATTCATTCCCAATTCACAAAAGCAATTATAAAAGAACGGTAACTCCAGATCTTATAATTAAGAGAATCCGGATCTGCTCTGTCGGCCATAGAAAGCACAATCGGGACCACAACACAGGTTCAGAAAATAACCACTTAATATTTTTTTTCTGTGGGAATAATATTTGTCTCAATAAAAACGCCATTTTCAACTGAGTAGCTTTAGCTGTTTATTTGAATTATTTAGATGCAATCTAATTACACCCGTGAAAGGTCAGTTATCATTGTTGGAACTTGGCTGTTGTGCATCATTTCCACCGATAGATCTGAGGCTGCATTTTGCCACTAACTGTCAAAAACAATGAAATAGCAATTGGGGCTCATAAAGCAGGAATTTGATAAAGATGCAAAGTTTGCTGTAATAGCACTGTCTAAAGTGTCTACGAGATGGACTTTTTACCAGTTTAATCTGTGTTCTTGTAAGCACTTACTGTGTCTAAATTAGCGAGTAGTGCAGCCTGAAGGAGTAGGGAAAAACCATCAGTGCTGAGAACGGGGCACATCTCAGGAACTTTTATTTTGGGTTGGCTGTCGTCTGGTCCCAAGAAGTGAATGCTAATTGGTGGCTGAGGTGTAATAGCCACACTTCTGGTGCTCAGCTGCTATTCCAAAAAAAACCATTTTGCACATAAAGAGTCTGTTACAGAATATGAGCCAAAGTGTGGTATGATCGGGAGATCAACTCCAAATGCATGCTCGGGGTCTGAGCTAAAAATACAACTCCCCAAAGCCACTTTTTGTGTTCTGCTCGTGCAGGTAGGAAGCTTGCCCTTTATTTGTTATTTCTTCTTTTTGAGGTTGTAAACTGTCTTTTTTCAGAATATAAATTGTGTCTATTTGGCTGTGAAATAATTGCAAGGTATTAAAAGTGTGAGAAAATATGTAGGAAGGTATCAGAATTATCGATTCCTCTTTCATAAAGAATATTTGAAGTGCAAGAAAGATTGCCTTGAACAGCAAGTCCTGCTGGTTTAAATGGGCCCAGTATCTCACTATTGAATCCCCTTTTTGTATCTTTGTTCCCCTTAATGTTTATGTTTCTGTACTTACTGAGTCTCACATTTCTGTTGCAGCAGATACTTCCCTCTGCCTATATTTTCCTTATCTCTGTCTTCCACGTGCTTGGTTTTACATCACATTAAAACAGAACGCTAGCTCATAACAGAGCTGTCGCTATACATATAGACACACACACACACTGATTTTCTTTCTAATTTCTGTATTTAACTTGTATTTTTCACATTTTAATGTTCTTTAATTTCTCCATTATTATTACTTTATATTATACGATTATCTCACTCTGGATTTGGGTCGAAACCCAAAGATCCTGCATTGAGGTTTCATCTTCATAACAGAGTTTCTAATCGTGTCTCTGTTTTTCAGCTTTGCATTTTCCCTTGCGTGGGTATGATTTTTGCCTCTCTCTCTTTTACTGCCATTATCAACTGCTGTTTTTCATGTGGTTTTCCTATTTTCCCCTTTTGTGTTTTTAATTTGCCTTTTTTGTTTTAATCTCAACTGTTCTTTCTCTCCATATTGAGTCCATTGGAAAAAGCCTGAAAGAAATAATAAACTGCTGCTGACAGAAAACTCACCATGAAAACTGAACAACATTTCTTTAGTCTTTACATCACATTAACAGAAAGAAGTATGTGCTGGTAGAAAACAGCTTGATGTACAAGGGGATAATTTATAGAAATAAGCCCAAGTGACGGAAATTTGACTATTTGGAAAAATAATTGTAATACAGACAGTATTTTTGCTTGAGAGGTTTAGTTTGGTGGTGTTTTATGGAGATTGGGTAGAGTACAAAATTTGGGGGAGAATCAAGATTGAAAATAAATTGGAGCTTCTACTTTCAGTCTTTCAAACTGGGCCCATCTGATATCTTCAGACGCACTGAAAACAACAGACAGAGTTCAGAGCTTGGACTAACTTGGAATTGGAAAATACAGGGAATTTGGAGTATGCAGGAAACCCTGAAGTTAATGTGCTGTTAGAATACGCAGGTGAATCCTTAATGTGATTAATTCTGATTAAATTTTGTAAGGTTCATAATTTAAGCTGCTTTGTGAGACCAAGATTTGTAGAAATCTGACCTTGAATTATTTTTGTAATTGACTATGATTTTCAGATTTTCTTGGTAATATTGTATTTCCGTTCCACTGAAACAGAACATAGTATGTGATCCGGGCAAGAGGGGCAGCAGCTATGGCAGTGGGCACGTTTCCTAGAGTCTCGGCAGAGCCATACGGACACATCTCGATCCATCCCTTAAGCTGGACCTTTTCAAGTAATGAATATGTTTCTACAGCCATGTGATAAGTTACACATATAAAAAGAAAGAAGACGGACCCTACCTTTATAGCACAGTCAAGTATCAAAAAGAGCATTGACTCTAGGGGGAAAAAAAAGGCAAGTAGAGCTTACATTGCTGCGATAAAAAGAAGAGATAAGAAAGGGATATGTATTAACGTATATATAAATCATAGTGGAGTGGAGATTTAGAAAGGGGTTTTACCATTGAACTAGCACTATTAAGATCAGTAAGGGAGCAAGAATCCGTAGCCTATTATAAAACTAATATTAAAAGTGGGAGAAAAGAATGGTAGAAATGCTTCGAGGGCTGGAGCAAGTTACATTATGGCAAAGGCAGAGTAATTTTCAAATACAACTGAAAGGTTTAGGAATTTAATACTCCTGGCACCTGGAGTGACAATTTTCTATCCCGACACAACTAAGCCAGTGGACTGAGGAGTGAAGCATACAGGGAGTAGGCATCGGATGCATTAACTTGGCATAGCCACGGTGCAGTAATCTCTGTCTCTTTACCCAGAATAATTCACAGTCCTGAATAACTGACAGAAGGAAAAAAATTAAACTACTATGGCTACTCCTAAAGGGACCTTGTGACTAGTTTGAGAGACTTCTAAGAGCTGGATTGTTTCTGAATAAAGAGGGGACTGGATTAAGGAAGAAGAAAAACTTTCTTGAGGAAAAAGCTGAAACGAGGCAAATGTAGAACAGAAGTTAAGCAGAACTTCTGGAATAAACTACCATAAAAAAGGTAGAACACTTGCTTCCTCACGCCTTCAGATTGATAGTGACTGCCTTCTGGTGTTGTGGCTACAGGGAAAATTTGTGTTTCGGTGGAACTCAGGTCATTGGGATCAGATCACTGGTGAACTTCAGTAGCCAGGAGGTCACACCAGATTCACTAATGTCCTTGAATCAGGACGATACATAAATGTGGGGAAAGATGATGAAATTTATTACTAGTGACTAAGGAAATCACTTCTGTGATGTAGAACACCTTCGTGAGAAAGAGCAACTTGAGTTGTCTGCTGGGTTTGTAGGCAAGTAACACATTCCAATAGTATAAAATGTGTGGTGACAAAAACATTGATGAAACTGCCTTGCTAGCACTCAGCTCCTCTGCCCTAAAACACATTTGAGTATACGTCACCACTGTGAGTGCATGGAAGAAGCCAGAGGAGCTTTTTTTCAGGGAGAATTACACAGTAGTTTCAATATCCAGCCTCTGGAAACACTATCAGAGATTCATTTTTTGAAAAATGTTGTGAGTCTTGATCATGATTTAGTCTTTTGGGGTTGGGATTCAAGACAAAGCCATAATTTCTGTCCTAAATTAACTTTTAATAGAGTAACAAAAGCCCTGAAGGCCAAACCGCTTCGTCTTTTAAACGTTCACATATTAACATTTTTTCCACATCCATTAAATGAAGATGTTGTTCTAATGTGTAAATATCTAAATTTATTTTAATAATTTACTGTCATCATAAATATTCATAAAATTGCTTTTTAACTGTCATAAAGTTTAGAAATGTGGATGCCTGCATGTTTATGCAGAGGCTATTGGCAGGCACTTACGGATAAGGATTTACTAAATGGAAAATATTAAAGATTCCCAGAATAAAGGCAATTTGCAAAAGGATTCTATTTAATAACTGTGTTAGTTTTAAATAAGTTTACTTTGAAAAAAGTCATTTCACTTTTCTGCTGCCGACGTTGTTTATTTCTTTCCCTTTGGTACTTTTTATGGCTAGCACATATAATTGAGAAGATTGCATTTTAAATCTCCAGTAACAAGGACGCTCTCTCTCTCTCTCTCTCTCTCTCTCTTTCCCTTTCCCTCCCTCCCTATATATACACATTATATGTGTGTGTATATGAATTTATATATACAGTGTGCTATATATATAAAAACTATATTGAACAAAATGGTTTTTAGGGAAATTCAACACCTTATATATGTTTCATTATTAAGGACACTGTGTTTTAGGTTTTTTTTTTTGTAGGATGGAATTTTTTGCCAAGGTGCCTAAAGTCTTTGTATACCCATTTCCCATGTAAGTACTATGGAATTTTTAATGATATTATATCCCCTTCCTAAGCCCTTTTTGAAAATTTGAGCCATAGGTATAGGTAGTGTGGATAAAAGTTACAGAAGCATATAAAACTAGACCTGGAGATCTGGATCTGAAGGGATCACCTTGTAACACCCCCTTGAATAGCATCCTGTTTCTCAGGTTTTCTCCTATTTATCAGCCTTTTAAAATCTCATCTCGATTCCCAAAAGCCTGAGAGTTTCTCTTGAATAATCCAAGGTGAGTTCAGATTGATTGATAGCAAACTGCATCAACAAGTCTGATTGTTATTTAGCCAAATTATATTCCTACAAAATATGTTCGTTCTTACTCTGTCTTCAAGGAACTACGAGTTGCTTTGTGGTCCTTTTTCCTTAGCCTTTGCCTCTTCTGAGTTTATAGGAGATTCCCTCCTTCAAGTCAGTTGCTTTTATTGCTATTCTTTATCCTTTTTTTTTCCCCCCCAAAGATTAAATTTAGTGTACTTGCATTCTTAACCTTCTCCCTCCTCAGCTTCTTTAATCTGTTGGATACAGTACAATCTGAAGAAGACTCCCTTTTAATTTCTTTCTCTACTTTCTATGTAAAAAAAAATTCTTTACCATGGCCTTCAAAAAAATTACTGGACAATATTCTATACCAAAAAGCTGTTTCTGTAATTGAGTTTTCACCGCCATCGATCCTGTGTTTTGAATGATTCTTTTAGCACCTATTTACCTCTTCCTGATTTCATGATTCTTGGAATGATACACGAGCTATTTTGCTCTTTAGTGATCACTGAGAAAATTTACATTTGTTTGGAAGAGAGACCGTGGGTCTTCCTTCACCTGAAAGTGTATCAAATTTAAGAGATTAGTAGACATAATCCTCAGTTATACTCCTCCTGCTTTGACTGATAACAATGCTTTCTTGTCCCTTTGAACAGGAGGAACAAGCCCTAGTAGCTAATTAGAGAAGCCTGGAGACACCCTGTATCCCATAAATCTTTTCTGTGTTGGGGTGACTAAGAAATCTACCCCCGGCCCATTGAGTACACATTCCTGAGTTAAAACAAGTCTCTCTGCACAGTTTTGTCACTTAATGCTTCATCCTGAAGTCATATTTTAAATTTTTATTGGTACACTTAGGTTAAAACATAGCTTAAAACAAATGGAATTACCAATTGTGATACATTTTTTTTTTGCCTCTGTGTGAGGTACTATGGGAAAGAAAATTAAGAAATGATACTGACTTCAGAAATCTATAGTTGATAATAAAAAAAAAAAAGTCAAAAGAGTGGTTTTGTATTGCTGATTGGGACCAGATCGTGCTAAGCTCTATTGTTCAGTTCCTGGAAAGCTGTTAGTACCCAGAATAATTTAAATGGAGCTTGTCAGTTTACCTGGTACTTAATCCGGCATTTGAAGGATGATGTACTGTGTCCTGTACCACCTAAAAGGGAAATAATGCCAGTGCACTTATAAATCCAATCCGTATCTGTCCAGGTGAATATGAAATAGTTGAAAAAAATTTGCTCTCTTATCCCTTTAGTCAAGTGCGCTGCAGCAAATAAAAGTAGAGTGAGAATTTCTTCTTTATCCGGTATAAAAAGCAATTTGTTCTTATAAGCAGTAAGAAGACTATGGAAGGGGTAGGGTAGGAGAAAAACAATTGATGGCTGGAAGGAAGCATAATTATAGCACAACTTGTCAATATTCTCAAGTAATTAAAATTTTCGTTGCATCAGTAAAAGGACTTTTGGTTATTACTCATTTCTTTCTCGATTACAAAACCCTGGATTTGTTTAAATGGAAGGAGAAATGTGCTATTAGCAGAGTAAACGAGGGGACATGTAAGTTAATGAGCAAAAGTAGATATCGATTGTTCTGCATTTCTGATGCCACAGAATTTTCCCTGAATGTTTTGAGAAGTCACTGCTGCTTTGCAGACATATTCCCAGTTGTAGTTCCTATTCTCTCCTCCTCTTCTGGATTGATACAGAAGTTCCTGCAGTCCCTCCGCTGAATCAAACACCGATTTCGTAGCTGTCTGACTGGGTACATGGTCCTCTTATCTTCAGTAACACTGAACACTTAATTTTCTCTTGGGAAACTAATTCTAAATATTCATATACTCAATTGGGTGTTTAATTGCACATTTACTACATGTATTAAATGCATCCTTTGAAAAATTATTCTGGCTCCCATTATGAATCCCTGTTTCCCGAGGGAAAGGGCTGACCATTTTATAGCAGGTCTCTTCCTTCTAGTACAATAGGCTTAAATTGAGTGAGACTTGAGTGGCTTCCATTCAAAAATGGAGTATGGCTGACTCATAAAAATTTCCTTCTGGGGTCTTCTGAAGCTCTTGTCAGATTTTAGCGGTGTGAAGCCCAAGCATATTTTTCTATTTTATCAAGCCCTTAAAAAGTGAGTGGTGAATGCAGTCGTCCAATTTACTGTCTGAGTGCCGTGTCCTGACAAATGGTGCAAAGTCAAGGGAAGCGGCTTTGCTGTGAGGCAGTTGTTCTGAAGCAGAGCTCAGCAAAGAAACCCATTGCCTCAGTTTGTACCTGACAGCCCTAAATCCACACAGCTGATCAGCTACTCCTGTGCAGGGCAATAGGAAAGACTTACGCGCTTTGTCTTTCCGTCATAAAATCTAAAGCTTTTGAATTTGCTCTTTCAGTAGATGCGCTAGCCATACTTCTGCAAGTGGAACTGGCACTTTTTCTGCTGCTTATATAGGGAATTATAGGCATTTTTGGTTACCCAAGCTGCTAATTGATCTGGCCCTTTAGATTAGTTGAACTTGGTCTTCACAAAAGAGCCATTGACAGACAAATTATCTGGACCTTTTTTTCATTTTGGGTTTCCAGCACATACTGTTTGGTTTCAACAACAATTTCAACAGCTGAGAAAGTGAAAAAGAAAATGGAAGATACAGCAGCTTTGAGTAGAGATGAGGGGTGAATATATGAAATCTCATCCTGCCGGAACAGATCTCTGCCTTCTGGCTCTTTGAAGGTGTCAGCCTCTGGACTGGGAGAAGCAATGCAACCCATACCTGTACTTTACGTGCTGGTTATTTTATATTTTCTCGAATAATGACCAGAGGAAAAGGTCTTCTTTCTTCAGGCAACAAGTGTTTTTATAAGAACTCCCCTCATTCTATAGTGGGATTGAATTTTATGACATGTTCTGTAGCAGTTACCGCTTTATTATTTTATTAAAAATAATTTATGACGACTCTCTGGCCTTTTTATGCTCTTAGGTCTTTTTTTTCTTGTTTCACAGTAATTAATTCTTAACAATCGGTTTATTTACATGTCTGTGAACTGATCTGAAAGATACCAAAAGTCATTATTGTTGAACAAAGTGTTTATGTTAAACTTTGTTTAAGAGACTACAGAAGTAAATAGTTATGTTCCTAGAATCAACATTTTATTTGATAAAACCAGAATGTCACAGATTACTCAGCTGAAGAATGATTTTTGTGCCTTGTGGCTCTTTTTCTTATCTATCCTTTAAAATGTAGCTAAGTTAACACGGTTCAGAAAAAAAATGATTCAGTAACCCAGTGGGTTCTCTGAATAGAAATAGCTTTGAAGCTGGTCCTACAGTTCAGGAATTACAGTTGGATCCAGACCTTGGTTTGATTTGCATTTGTTCTGCATGGCTTTAGAGACTCATCTGTAAGAACTGGTTCACAAAATCAGCACTTGTGATTTATGTATGAAAATCTGAATTCGGCCATTCAAATAGACCTGTAGTTTCATTGTATCAGAACTTTGAGTAGAGACATGGTCTTGCTGAATGTTGGTAGCCAACCTTTTCACTGGTATCTGCGGAACTAGGTTTTTATACTTTACATTCTGTAGTCTATGGAAGTTTTTTATTCTTTTCCCTAGGGTTATTTGATGCACTCTTTCCAGATCTTCTGTAGCTGGATTTTGTGGGACATTGCTGGATAAAATAGATAACTTCTTGTCTTGAGAATTTTGGGGGGGTCTTCTCTCTTTTTTTTTGGGGGGGGGGGGGGGGAGTGCGTGTTAGTTTTTAGCATTATGTTTTTTCATTTTCTCTTTCTTTATATGACACTGGAGAAACTGTGGAACACCAAAATCAAAATTTTACTCTTAACCATTTAGGCCTCTTAATGTGTGTGCATGAATTTGAAAAGAGAAACACCAAGTTCATCATTACAAACATAATTGGCACCCTCTTTGCAAGTACAGCAATAGCCGCTTGGAATATCTCATTTTGATTGCCAAAACGCTAAACTAACCTTCTGTGCAGAAGGCAATTCTGCCACAACATATTTTCACTTAACAGGAAAAGATTGTGCATTTCAATATAGCTCAGGCATTTTCAGTTTGTCTTTAGGTCTGCATGAATAATTCACAGACAGCAACAAGTGCAACAAAATTAAACTTATCTTTTCTGTTTTCTCTAGATCTGGCTCTAAGTACATCGCAACTTGCTTCAATTTATATGTTAACCTATCCTACTATTTTATTATGTTTTTAAGTGGGTTTGGGTTTTGTGTTTGGGGTTTTTTTTGGTGTTTTTTTTTTTTTTATGTTTTGTCTTTTGAGCTTCCTGTTTTTCATTGGGAGAGAAAACAAAAGTCGCACGATCACGGTCACTGGAACCTTAAGTTAAAATTGGTGGGGGCTACTTTCCTAAATTGGCTGAGGATGCAATAAAATAACTATTAAAGTTTTTCATTAATCATTCCAAACTTCACATCACTTTTACGCTTGAAATTTCTCTAAAAATCAGATTCTTCATCAGCTTAAAAAAAAAAAAAAAAAACCAAAACAACACAACCAAACAAACCGAAACCCTACGTTGTTGCTGATGATAGCCTTGTAATTGTGAAGAATCACAGTATGTGCATTGGCTGAGATTTGTCAGCACAGCACACAGTTATGTCTAGATACAGGTAATATTTTAGATAGAGGACAGAGTATTTGCATTTTGTGAAGGTTGGAGGAGTACCTGCACTGACAGTCGAACCTGTTATTTATGTTTTTCCACTGTAAGTTATTATGCAGGCATCATAAGAACTCTTACCACTCAGCCTCAGAAGTGACCTTGAGGTGACCTAGAGAGACCACCCTTTCAATAAGAAGGAAGCGTATTTTTCACTTCTAAGTCAATCTTGGCTTTCCCTAGAGTGGGAACTGACTATATTGCCTTTTATATCAGTATTCATTTCTATGTGATGGTTTTATGATATAAAATGTCCATTGGGGAACTCACCTGACAACTCATTTCAGTCAGGCGTCCTACTGTGATCTCAGAGGAAAAAAGATAGCCTTTAATCCACCTAACTACCTGACCATGTCCTGTTCCTCTTTATCATATTATAGAGTATAAGAGAAAAAGGTAAGTCCAAATCTGCTAGTTCAGGTGATTTTTGGATACCAGGTTTAAGAAATCTTTATGATAGATTAGAAATTAATTAGCCGCGTGCATCTGACTGCTGTAGACATTGCTGTCTCTCAGTAACCACATGTGCCGTATTAATTCCAGGTTCTGTTAGCAATGCAGTTGATCGTGTAAATGTGCGATACTGTGTCTGCTGTCTCCAATATCGGATAAATGTTGAGGCTTACGCAGGCTTTATGGGCTCTTGGTGTGCCAGCGAATGCAAGCTGTCTCCGCTGTAAGGTGCGGTACAGGAACCATAAAAATGAGATAGAGGGAAGACATTTGGAATACGTTAGGAGAATTCTGACCTAGCCTCATTTTTCTGCATAAGAATTGCATGTAGCAGCAACCCCATTCAAAACAGTATATATATCTTTCTTGTTTTGAAAGGTCTGAGAAATAGTCGAAGTATTGTATTTACGCAGTGCTTCGCACTTGGCAATGGGCTTGGAAGGGTGATACAGAGTGTGATTAAAAGTACAGAAATTTTCACTGCAGAGTATTTAATTTACATTTTGTTCCTGTTCAATTTAATAAAATTCATCAGAAATTAGCTAATTACAAGAGGTTGAGATCTTAACATTTAAAAATATGCACGTGAGGCTGTCATAGCCAGAAATTTATTTTGTGTGCAACATTGTATATACAATATAATTTGTTTCCAAGTGCCTGTAGTGTTTTGTTTTCATCTGCACATTTTTAGATGTACTTTTTTCTGGAAAACTTGTACCCTTTGCAAGTGTAAAGTGGGTCTCACAAATATACTTTGTATATTTAAATCAGATTTTTATTAAAATGGTAATTTATTGATTAGTATTGTTTGCAAGTAGACCTGACCTGGATGAATTTTGATGTGAGTGCTGTACAGATTTATTGAATGTTGCAAGGACTATTGTTCCCACTCGAAGTGCCTTATTGTCTTTGAAAATGAAATCATTTCAAGGCATACGCATTCAGAAAATAAGGATTACTTCTGAGCTACTAAAAGTGCGGAATTATTCAACGCTTGGTGATAGCAGTGGTAACAGGGGAAGAGTAGCTTAAATGTCCTATTTCTCCCTTTTTCTGTTTAGCAAACAAGCAGAGTAAAACTTAGACTACGTTATTTAATTTTGAGGAAACCTATGTTTTAATGCCAAAATTAGTTTCATTGTTACTGTGACAGTTTATTTCTACCTAAAGAGATAAACTTGATACAGTGAGGTTTGTAGCAGTCTTCTTTTACTCCAGAAGAATATAGACACACAGCCTTATCTTTACACACAATAAACCTCCCTTTATTTAATATAAAGAACATATTTAAGTGTGTTTGTTATGGTCTGAGAAACCCATAACCATTTATTGTCATTTAGACAATCATTCTATCGCCCGATGACCCCTCCCCACCCGGGAAAGGGAATCGGGAAAAACAAGGAAATCCGGGAGTTGAAGTATAAATAGATTTAATAGAGTAAGACTAGATAATTAACATTAATAGCACTAAAGGTCCAATGTTGATACCAATACAGAATATATAAAGATTATACTCAGCCCATTCTATCAGTGGGAAGCTGTGCAATCCCAGCAGGGGACAGCAAATGTGGGACACTGCGAGCGCTGCGGCTTCGGGAGGAAGGGAAGGGCTCGGGAGTCCGGCACTGGGGCAAGAAGTTCTCAGGATGGCAGCCGTCAAGGGAGAGAGAGAACTTCGCAGCAAACTTTCTAATTTATAGTGAATGTGACATTGATGGTATGGAATCACCCTGTTGGCAGCTTGGATCAAGTACCAGGTCTCGCTCCTCCTCATCCCCGCACCTGGCGAGCTCGAAAACACTGAGACCTTGAAACCCACACAGCATAGCTGGCTGCAAAGTAAATATTTTCACAAATTCAGACACCAGAGCCTTCTAAAAGTTCAATTTTTCAAGTATTAGAAGAGAAATTAGTCCTGTGTTGCTCGTACTAAGCAACGCTGTCCTGGTTTGTTTGACAGGAACAAGTCCCCTTTAGCAAAGGAAGCCATGTCTGGTGTTTATTCAGGTAAAACTCTCATATGATGATAAGGTCACGGCCATAGCATAGTACTGTTACTGTTGAAATGTTGTTACCATAAACTGTCATGGTGACATGCACAATCGCTCATCCAGAATGATCGTCTGCTTAAGTCTTCTGTCAAGAGGTTCTTATTGACTACAAAAAAGTCTCCATTGTTTACTATGAGAACATAACACAAGAAATGTCCTGTCAGCCTGGTATCCTTACCTGACGTGGCTCATGCTTCAGGGAAGTGTACGAGTTACAAAGCAAGTACGAAGTCATTTTTTTTATTTGGTGTACCTTCTCCAAAACTGGCAGTCATTGGTGGTGTGGTTTCTTGAAGTGGAGAATGTGTCTGGGCTGATTTAATTATCGTGATTATTCCATGAATCCATATATTCCACTTCTGAGCCTGTTTACACTTACCTTTACAATATCTTGTGATGGTAAGTTCCACTGTGTACATACTTAGGATTTCTTGATATAGAATTGCACACTTGGCAAAGCTGGTAGTTAAAACTCTGGTAATGCTTTGCCACTTACTACTACAAAACAAAAATGGATAAAACAACCTACCTGCAAAAAATTCCCACTTCAGTCTACATATGAACAGACCAGAGTCAATGATAAAATTCTGAGGGTACCAGCTGCATGCTAAGCATTAGTCTTTGCTCTTTAAGGATCTTAGGAAGAGAGAAGCTTTTTCTCTTGGCTTCAAGATTAATAGAGAGTGTAATAAGAACTAGCACTTCAGAAATCTGTGCTCCTTAAATAACACCCAAGTAGATTTAAAGCTTTTTTTCTGAAATTGAGCTAGGCGGTGTCTCATGGTCAAGGTGTGTTACGTGATGATTTGGTTTGCCTCTGAAGTTCTTTATAAATGCTAGGGGAAAAAACATCTTTAACATTGCTGTTATTATACCAACAGGAAGAAAAAATCAAAAAACATCACCTCTCAAAAAAAACCCTCATAAAACAAACCAAGCATATTTAAAACCAGATGCGTGTCTTTTCCTTGAAGAGGAAGCAACGCTTTCTTTTGTATCTTCTGGTGTTGACTTAAGTCTTTGGAATAGTACCATGTTAACTTTTCAGTCAATTTGGTTACAGATGGTATGCCTTCATTTTGGAAATCAGTTTACTAATAATTATTTCTGTACAAAGCTATCTATCTTGTATGTTGAAATCCTCATACGTCAGTTTCCTAGCTAAAACCATCTGGGATTTTTATGCTGATGGATAATACATGATTTTTATTATTTTATGAAATTTAGGCGAAGAAGGATTATGTGAAGTGATAATGTCAGTAACACAAGCGTGATAATATATGGCTTTGAATTTTACTACTGTCTCGATAGAATTCTTGTACTTATTAGTAAATTTATGTATTATAAATGAAGTTAAACAACGCAAGCTGCATATAGACCTAGAAAGCATATGGCTGTGGAAATTAATCATTGAATAAATAAGCAATGTACCATGACTTCAGCAATATTGAAGAATAGAAATACATGGAGGAAAGGTCATAGGCAAAACATTTTTTAAGTAAACCCCAAGTATGTTCTCTGAATTCTTCTCTTTTAATGTACTTTATCTGCTGCTTCTGGAGGGAAATACAGCAGAGGTTATCCTATTATTAAAGAGGGGTTTCTATATTGCTCCAAATATCTTCTTATTAACATTGCATCAGCACAGTTCACATCTGCCTTCTGCACAGTTACCTGTGTGCCCCCAGAAAGCTTCATCTCTTCTTCTTGCATCTCTCTCAAAAGTGGGGCTGAGTGAGAGCCTTTGGAGAGAATTAAATCTATTGCAGATTTGTAAATTCAGAAGTGTGAGTATAATTGAGCAAATGGCTTGAGAGGATTTCTCAGAGTTTGTATTGTCACCTGATCTCAAGTGTGTACCTCTGCTGCCTTCTGGTTGCTAGGAGATCGGCGATTCAAAATATCTTTCTTGTGTTTCACAATCAAAACATTTCAAAGCATACAAAAAAGTTGAAATGCCTTTTTTTCTCCTAAAAAATATTGTCCTCCTCCCCCCCAGTTAATGCTGCATGTAACAGAGAAATGAAAATAACTTTATTGACCATTTTGTTGTGGAAGGGACAGCCAAGTAAATAGGTTAATGCAAGAAGACTGAGCATTAGTTAGCATCTGGAAAATCACAGCTATTTTGTTCCCTATCAAAATCGCTCAGGTCTTCAGAAAAAAACACAGCAGTAAGTGTTTTAAAAAATACTGAGACAAAAAAATAGAAGAATTCAGGCTTATTGTTGGAAAGCAGACCTCTTTGCATAAAAGTTCTTTCTCCAGCTGAGGTAAAATAATCTGTTCGTTCTAACAGGTTGTGCTTATCCACTTTTGTAGGAACCAGTAAGAACCTGTTGACTTAGTGCCCTGTTTTACCATGTGTTTTCTGTCACCAACTTGTTGACACAGCCTCTGAAAGAAAGGTTTTACAGAGATGGGAGTACTCAGAAGAAGTTACACAAATGATTGTACTCAAATCCAGAGAAGATTGTAGATGGTAACATCAGTGACTGTGAGCTGAAATTAATATAAATGTTTCTAAGGCAGACTTCAAAGTCTTAAGTTATTTTCTAATAATCAGAGATTATTTTATGAGGTGCAACGAGCTGAGATGTGGTAGAGAAGGTTTTCACTGTCAAAGCTGCCTTCTAAACTTAGTATCTTCATGGAATGTCACATGAACAGATCCTTCTCTTCAGAAAACTTGTCTGAAAGGAGAGTTTAGTAGATGATGGCAAAAACCCAAAAAGGTAAATTAGTTTTTAAACCCCCTCTCAGCCTGCTTTAACTATCTTAACAGAGCTACTTAGCTATTCAGTATCTTCTATTGGCATACAGACTCTTGTTGGAAAGATGGGCACTAATTAATTTGTTTTTCTTGGTCTAAGGTGTCTCTACTTCTACAGTTGACTATTCTTTACGTACATTGTCTTATTTTAGGATTAATCTTTAGCATTTACTATCACAAAAAATCATAACATTTATCTGTATATTAAACATTTTTCCATTTCCTGAGATAATTTGCTTCACTACACACAGAAGGTTACAAAGCCTGACTTTTTTGGTTTCTTACCAGTTTAAGTTTACTGAAATAGAGCGTGTTACGTTGGTGTAAAGCTGGTGCAATTAAATGCACTTAGGCACAATTATTTCAGTAACTATTAATATTCTAAATATAATGGATGTAGTTGCATTTTCCATTAATAAGTGATGCAAAAGTAAACTTGCTGTGTAACCCCGAGCTGGCTTTCTTTTCACCTTTTTGAGCAGTTACAAGCAATGGTAAGTACCAAGATTAGTCATCACTGCCAACATGTCACCAGAGGAAAGGAATTAATGAGCGAGAACAGAAATTTCTGTTTATGCTGTTTTCACTCCTTGCCTCGATTGCAAAGACATTGCAAGAGAAAATTCTTCTCTGAACTGGGAAGTATTCCCTCATTTTCTGTAGATTCCTATACTGTGCTAAACACCAGGGGATATGAATGTCTTCATTTGTCTGTCAGACCATTCATTTATTGCATGGCCTTGCAGTATAACATTGTGTTCTGCTTGAGCTTTTATTTGAGTTTTGGGTTTTTTTGGTTTTGTTTTTTTTTTTTTTTTTTTTTTTTTCCCCAGAGTAAAGTTGTGTATGCTTTAAAGACTTTTACTGAAAGTTCTGTCTCAAGAGAAAACAGTAGTGTAACAGAGACTGATTGATCATGGGTTTCGTTGTATTTCTTTTTCATTCATCTTCTAACTACAGTATTCTGTGTTTATGCCGTTTAGAAGTAAGTTCAGTGGAGTTCTAGGAGCTGTAAGTGACACTAAATCTTTTCAGTGGGCCCATCAGAGGGGGAACTGTATTTGTTTTTAACATACAAGGTTTTGAAAGGCGTTTTCTTTTGGTCTTTCCTTGCCTTCCCCAAAAAATTGTCAGAGAAAGACAAAAATGACTTTACTGTGGCTGCTGTCTATGACTTAGCTGAGAAGAGTGACAGGGAGCAATAGGGTTACTAGCTGATCTTTCTTAACCGCCCTTTATATGACCTTGGTTTGATAGTGGGGTCTTCCTTTCCTAATCACTGCATTAAAAAAAATCTTTATGACAGGAAGTCAGACATATTTTTCACATTTTATATTTTTCATTCCATTTTTTATGACAAAACAAGGGTATAATTTTGGATTAATGTTCTAGAACTAATTGTATACTAGTGTTATTGAAGAAGAGCTGGGGGTTGTTGGTTTGGGGATCTTTTTTTGTTTGTTTGTTTGTTTGTTTGTTTTTAACTGATGTTGAATGAATGACTTCGTAGTGCTTTGTGACTGCCAAACTAATACAACTGCCATCCCTGCTCTCATAAAGTACTTCAGCCTTGGAACTTCTTCACGTATCTCTGCTATTTCATTTTGGTGAAACGGGCTATTTAGTAGGTCACAGGAGGAGCCAAAGCTCTGTTTTACTGATGTGCTGAGTGAAAAGCAGTGAAAAAGAAAGGACCTAGGAAGAAACAAAAGCTGGAAACGTTGACTTTTTCAGCTGATGTATCTTTTGTGTAGACTTTCTGCAGTTATACATAAAGTGGTACTTCGCTTTATTACGTATTCTGCTATAGACTCTGGTGTTCAACATGAAAGATGTGCTCATGATATGTTCTGTGTTCATTAACAAGGTCTTGTGAAAAAAAATTCTAGTTGCTGAAATGTCAAGTCATGAAACAAAATGGAAACAAGCCAAATTTTTAATTTTGGGGATTCTAGGGGAGCTTAGGAGTGGAAATTAGTGCTGATAATTTATAAAGAACTTGTATTGCTAAGGTTTTTAATAACTTCTTTAATATTTATAGTTTTTGAAATAACTTTATACACTAGGGCACGTTCTTTATGATCATTTCTTTTATCATTCCTGGTTTGTGACCGTTTTTCTAATAAGGAAGATAAATAAGTTCATTCCTAGTATTGATTTACTTAAAGGCATGCTAACCAAGTAGTTAAACACTGCTCTTTTCCATAAAGGAAAGTAAAATATTCATCAACCAATTAATAATATGCAGTTTTCCTAGTTGATATATAGATATGCCTGAGGCTTATATATAGCACACTCTATATCATTATATGTTCTGCTTAGAAACAAAATTAAACCAAATGTAAATTTAAAAATACATAACAATGTTATACAACATCTAAAGAGACTGTTAGATTATGTTCAAGGCGTTATTTTAAAAGCACGAAACCTGGATACAATGTAATACCCAGAAAAGAGTTGAGCAGAGTTTTGTACTTTAAAAGAAATAGACTAGCTTTTCATAGAATCTTCCAAGATAATAATTGCAAGAATAATGAAATAAGTGACAAGGAATTTTTTTTTGGCACAGGTCTAATGAAGGCAGCTGTATTATAACAGTCTAACAGACTGAGTAGCAATTACTTGAGGCAGCAAATGGGCCTTAACAATTGGTCATAGATTTTTTAATTATGCGGGTTGTGAGAACATCTGCTAATACCTTGATAGATATGATAAAACATCTACACTCAGGAAGCTAGTAAAGTCATCACCCTACTGTTGTCTTGGAGATGGTAGGATGACTTGGGCTGTTTGCATTTCAACATTACTAACTTTCGGCATTGGTACTGGAAATGATATACTCAGGGTACCCCAAGGATGCCCCAAATACGGGCTGCATGTAAGTTGAGAAAAGATTGTTGAGAGAATCAAAGATTATGAGTTTACATTGCATATGATGTACAATGTGGGGGGTTTATGCAAGTAGATCTTTCCCTTTCTCTCTGCTTGTATATTTCCTTAGTCTTACTGATTATTTAACTGGTAATTTTAGAAGTAACGTAATTTTTTTTCTACATTGTTGTCTGCATTTTTTTTTTTTGTACTTTTGCTTTGGTTGGTGGTCTGGGGCCATTTTATGTCCAAAGCCTACCTTGTTTGGAGAATTGTTTGTGGAAACCATTCATCGATGCCGGTGATTATGTGGAATTAATGCAGAGGTTGAGTGAATAATATTAATGACACCCAGAATCCCCAGGAGCAGTTGTAACAAACAGCTAAGGTAAATCAAATGCACAAAAGAGGACACATTCCTGGCTTTTAGGTGCATGCAACACACAGACCTCTGCTGTTTACTATGTCTAACAGTATAGTACATCTTGTATCAACTCTTCAGTCTTCCAACCCACCTGCCACTTCCCATAGCAGATATTGCATAAAAATTTGAGAATCCCATTCCTGAGGTTAAGTTACAAGTTGCTGTCCTCTCCTGTACTCTCGGTAGAAGACTTACACCACTACTTAGCCAGAGGGGTTTCCCTTATGGGCAGAGGACAGTGGCTGTGGTAACCTGAATGACTTCAGAAGGCTAATGCTTGCAATGTAAACTGAGACATAGCTGTTTCCTCCCCGTCAGAAGGGCTGCTTCTCCTTTCATCTGAAAAAACACACCTGTGTTACTGATTTGTACTGCCTGTAATGGAGAAATAGAGTACTCAACTCCACAGCTTGAAAGTGGAAAAACAAGCCTGATGTGTACTCACTGATGTTTGATTGCTACCAGCGCTTAGGTAATAGACTTCAGCATTTTTTATTTTCATTTTTTTCTAAGGCAGCGTCATTCTAGTCTTCAGGTTTTGTTGTGAGTATGGCCTTGAATTTAACAAAAAACTTGACTCGTAAATGTCAGTGTGAGGATAACTCAGTTACTTAATCAGAGACAAGTACCCCAAAACTCAGATTTAGGTAAGTGACTGGTTTGTGACCTCAGTTGAATGTGTCTGTGACCATTGAATAAATAACTTTGGGAAAACAAAATTATAATTTATGTGTTGCATAACCTGCATACTGTCAGGTTGCCAGTTTTTAACGTGACTGTTCTGTGATGCAGATGCCAATACCCAGGCAGTGGGTTACTGTCCCAGTCTATACCAGTTTTTCCCAGCTCACCACTGGGAAAAATGCCAACGTGAGCATATGTCCCCCACTGCCACCCACAGTGGCTTCACTGACTCTGTAAATCAGCCTCAGTTTGAATAGCTGGAAGTATATTGTAAGGGCAAAAACATGGGAATTGTGATGGAGATTTTTCTCAAAGTATCTGTTCCTTGAAGAATGGAGAATTTTACAAAAAAAAAAAAAAAATGCAAATTCATCTGGGACGGGAGGTAAAGGTTAAATGGACAGGCAGCAATAATTTTAAATTGACACATTATATATTTAATAGCTCCTACTGTACTGACAGGTAAAATCCCTTTAATACACCTATTCGCACTTTATTTGTGGTACTATTTACTGAGTATAAATTATTACCACTCGTGAATGTAAGCACTGCTCTTTTGGATGGCACTTCAGGGTTCAATTTGTAACTAAAGAGCTAAAAATAGGGGCTGCTGCTGCATCCGATGGGAGTTCATCTCCCATCCTCTGTATTGACGCGGGGTGGGAGCCTGCTCGTCCGTTCGCTATGAGGCTGAGGGTCCTGCAGTCTAGCCTCTCCCTGTTTAACAGCAGTGAGTTGGTGTGTCATTATTGCTATTGTTAGCAGAAAATAAGGAGAGAAAAAAACACCCAGGCTAATTATCTTTTCCTAAACCAGGAGTAATGGCGGGCACTGCGGCCGCCGGCCCAGGCCAGGAGGAGCAGGCGCCCATGGGTTTGGGTGCACCAATCAGGAAACACCCCCCCACCAGCACAAGCGGGATTGGCCAAGCCTGGCCACATGCGCTGCCCCAGGTAATCTGCCTGGCAACCCAGAAGCTTCCAGAAGAGGAGGTGGGGCCTGTCAGCCTGTGAGGGGCGCTGGGGCATGTGCTGTGCAGGCGGGAACCGCCGACGGCAGTGGGCTGCCTCATGGCAAACCCGTGGGGCAAGGGCTGCTCCTTTGGTGCAAAGGAAAACGCATTTGCTGTAGCGAGGTGCCACAGCACTCTGTGGAGCATTGGGAAGGTTTTGGGTTCTGCAGATGTTTGTTTTCCTTGTGGAAACCCAGTATGGCGAAGTGCAAAGGAAGCAATGGCCTTCCTCACCTCCTGCCCTGAGTGCGAGCCGCTGGGCGGCTCAGCAGTGCCATTGCAAGAGATCTGAAGTGAAGCCAGGTACAGCAGTATGCAACCAAGCTGATAGTAAAAGTTGGTCAGCCGTAAGCTGTTTCGTGGTCGGGGTGTCTCCTGTCTGGGAGGGTGCTGCGGGGCTCCAGAGTGGTGAGGAGAAAGGGACTGCAGGGATCTGAGACCTCCCTGGAGTTGAGACTAGGTGCCCTAAATGGGTGCGGGGAGCGGTACGGCTGCTGGAGCAGTGACATTGCAGCCTCCTGGCCAGAGAAAACCTCCTGTGGTTTTTCGCCCTGCCTGAGGTAGAGGATGGTGATGTAAACCCGACACCATGGCTTTCTGTGCGTGACCTGCCCTGTGCTGGGAACAGTATTTGTAAATTGCATCTGTTGACATTACCTCATCTTTCTAGTGGTAGGAAAACAAATACATAATGAAAAAAAAGGGGGAAATTGGCAGATTTGACTCAGACCTGTGACTGTATTGGCTGTGTGGTGGATTTTGGATTAAAAGTTTGGTAGAATGTGTATAATATAACTAAGGGTCTAATCAGTTTATTCCTGATGATTTACCAAGATTATAATTATATCTTTGTGTAATTGTTTTTTGTATGACGGATCTTTAGCGCTATTCTTGCTGTAATGGAGTCTAAACATAGACTGAAATAACCATAAACATAATCAGAAACAACAGTTTCAGTATGAACAATGAAACGCTATTGGCTTTTTGGAGGTTGCTCATCTGGACATTCATCCAGTCTGTTTGTTTCTTCTTTTTAATGTTTACTGAATATTTAATGATACTTATACACACAGTGCTCCTCTACATGCTTATTTAAAAGTGAGTGGTATTTCCGGAAGATGTAGGAATGCAATAGCAATATGAAAGGCTTTGTATTATATACTCATCAAATAATGAAGCATTTTTTTTCTGGACTGTAAGCAATTCAATTATTTTGTTTCTGAAATAAATTAAGTAAAGCTTATTGAGTCCAATCAGCCCTTGTTTCTAGGGAATTGTAGTTCAATTTCATTTTTAATTAGATTGAACGTTGTGAATTTTTTAGCAGTGGTAAGCAAGATCTGGCAATAAAATATGCACTCAGTTTGTATTAAAAGTTCCTAAAATCTAGTGCAGGGAACTGGCAGTATATCTGGCTTATGTTTAATTGTCCAAGTACCCTATTGTGAAAAATTCCATTTTTAAAAACTGCTGATGTGTAACAAATTACTTTTCTTTGATAAAACTGTATAGAAGATGAGCAGACAGCAAACAGGAAGAAGTATGGGACAAAACATTCAGTTCTTTATAAGCTTAATACCACATTCAGGACCATGACGTTATAAATTTTGCTGTGCAAGGATTACAGGATTAAACCAAACTGCTTTTTGGTTTAGAGATGGTGGGAGGAAATAGTCTCAAGAGTTTTTTTTCCTGAACTACTACAGCTGTCCAGAGGCCAGTGCCTAGATTTCCAGTCAAACTAGTAAACAGGCTGAATTGTGATTCAGCATTATACGTGAGAACTTGGAAACTCTTGATCCAGTTTGAGTTCTGCCAATTTGTGGTAGCTCTGATTTATTCAGCACTTTATTCCTTTTGTTGGTGTGAGTTTCTCTAAGCTTTGTGCTATATAAGCTGCTGCATACTGTAATTCCCAGTGCTGACTGCCTGGCTTGCATTTGCGTTCCTTTCTCTTTTGTGGCTATATGCTGCCTTATCCATATGCAGACAATGCTACTAGTCTTCGTAAAAAAATGCAGGTACTCTAGACAAGGTGGCCATTCTGTGGCTTTTGAATATAGCATAGCTCACAGGAAATTTAAACGTTGCTCTGTCGCAGACAGCATCCCTAGCTATGGGAAATGATTTCCAGCAGGTCAACATCACTAGAATGCTAGAACATATGGGACATGTGAGAACGTATTGTTGTGTTTGGGGGGTTTTGATTGTTTGTTTGCCTCAGAGAATGAGAAGGGTCAGCTATACGTATGGAAAAGGATAATTGGTATATGAGAGAAGGCTGTGGGAAGGTTGGGTATTTACGTTTCATTCCATGGCAGCTTAGTTCCTCCTCCTACTGCAAGAGCACTTCTAGTGGAGTTGAGGGGTTCCAAGGACTCCTCATGGCCACATGTAGCATAAAAACTAGTATGGAGATTTAATATTGCTCCAAACTGATGGGCTGGGAGCGTTGAAGTAAGGAAAAACACCTTATTCTTATACTCGTAAAAGCTGGTATTCGTGAAGCTTCACAAATCAGTTTTCTTGTGTTTAGCTCTCATTTAAAAGTCTACATCCCTTGAATAACACTTACCTGACCGAAGAATGGGGTTAAAAATACAATTTCTGGTAAATTTATGTGCGAAGTAGCTCTTATTCCTCAGAGCCATAGAGCCCCATCGCTCAGATGCAGATTTTTTATGATTCACTTTCTAAGGTTTCTTCCCCTTCCCTCCTGCTTTTCCTCCCACATTCTATAGGACATCCAGGAAATAAAAGAGGGAAATCTCCCCTCCTTAGAAATCATTTTTAGATATAAAAAGGATAAAATTCTGAAAATTGAAAATTGTGAATGACAATTTCAATTTGGAAAGTGATTAATAAAAATGTCGTGAAAAAATCTTAGGTATGCGTGTCAGACTCCACAAATAAATGCATTTCACATTGTCATTTCTCTTATAGTAAGTACAGCAATGTTTTAAGGTCTTGCTATGACGTAAAGCAAGGATTTGATTTTATGTTGTTCACATATATGGCACTGCAAGACAGAAATAGTTTTTTTAATTCCAATGCAATATGTTTTCCGCTTTCTAAAACCTTTGTGGGAATAGCCTGTCATTTATGAGATCACCATTGGCTGCATTTCTAGCTTTTTGAAGTTTTATGCATCTTAATCCTTCTCCCAGTCCTATTTGTTCAGTATAGCAATAGTGTCATTCCTTGGACAAGGACAGTGTTTGAGCTGAATAGGAAAGAGGTATTTCTTTTCATCATTGCGATGTAGTTAGCCATTAAACTGTCTATGTCCTCCATCTCTTTTACTGTCTTAACACAGCACCTTGAGGATTGTTCAGCCAAAGCCAAAACCTCTTCAGATAGTGTTTTGCCGCAAAATTCTTCTTTTGAAAACTGTCGCTAGATCTCTGTGATGGGAAATGTAGAAGCATGATTAAACATTAAGTGCAGTATTAAAAAATTAAGCTGAAGCCAAAATGGACCTTTGCCACCTTACTTGTTTAGAAATGTGCAACTTGAAAGAATTGTATAAAAATGTAGGTGTTTGTATGCACATGGGATTTTTCTGCCTTGAGTCTTATTTGTGGTACCACTGTATCTTCCAAGTACGCTATTATAGTAGGTAATTGAGAGGACAGTGGCATCTAATTAAATCTGCAGTATGCAAAGTCTTATTTTTCTACTCAAGCAATCTGTTTCAGAACTAAAAAGATGTCAGTGAGGTCTTCCAACAGTTTAAATGGCACTTTGCCCTTGCTTGGTAATTTTACGTACTGCCAATTAGTAAAATGAGATGGGAGTTCCTTTCAGAGCGTCATGATTTTAATTGGAACTTCAATAGAAAAGAGTAATTAATAACTTGCAGCCTGTCCAGCTAGTAAAGCTCAGAATAATGAACCGTGTCTTCTGCACATTGCACTACGAATTGAAAAATGCAGTAGTTAAAAACTGGTTACTGTTATTTGTCTAATTAATGCTGATCATGGCACTGAAGTGTGATGACAATAGGAGATACAGCTTTTACAATTTTTTTATGAATATGTATGATTTTTAAACAAAGTCATAGGTAAGAGGTACATGTATGTGTTTTTTTATATTTGAGATATTTTCTTTCTTCCTCTGAAATACTAGTGTATGTAATGTTTGCTTTACTAAATATTTTTTCTTTTTTGAAATGTTTTTTTTGTTTCAATGATGCATATGTATTATGACTAAATATTAACTTCTACATGCAAGGGGCAGAGAAAAGAGGATGAAAATTATATACAGACATATACATATAAGCCATAATATCCATCAAGTTTTTATTTTATGAATGTGTTATGTCCAGGTTTTACTGTGATAGCACCTGAGTGGACTTGTAATAAACAGTGCAATTGTGAATCTGGCTTTAGGAAGAGGAAGACTGTGAAGTTATATGGAAGAGGTCATATGCTAGAATAATGACATGATCCAGTATGAATTTTGCTGTACTGTCAGTAGCTGACATTTAAAAGCTTTTATTGTCTAGTGAACTGTGATGTGATTTACAATAATGCAGACATTGTGTAAAATATCATTTTTGTAATTTTGTGTGCAGATTTAAGGAGTGCAAACACCTCTATTAAGCCTAACAAAATCCCATGTTTAAGCATTCTATAAGTGTCTGTAGCTAAAGCATATGTAATCTCCTTATTTAGGGTTCTGTTACTTTGCCAGACACAGAAATACTTTGATATACTTTTTTTTTAACAATAAAATTGGTGATAAGAGTTAAGAAAGAAGCTTGCTTAATTTACCACTTAAAGCTTTAGTGCCTTGGTATACCGAAGGTGCCCCTGTCCAGAGCCTCTCGGTTCCTTTTAATTATTATGACTTTCAGTTGTGATTGAAATGTCAATGTTTTCATATAAATAAATTCACAGAGGTTGGGTATATAATTTTCATGGTACTAACATCAATCAGAAGCTCCTAGTGTATGGCATAATTTGATTCTGATTAACACGGGAGCCTCTTTCTGGCATCTTGTGGTGATACAGTAGAAAGGCTTTCAAAAACATGTGAGTAGGTTCAATGAATGGCCTAGTACTATCTATTAATGTAAGCATCTATGTACAGGAGTGAGGATACAGCCAGGGTTTGCACTTTCAATACCGTGAAATACATGCACGTGAATGCCTTCTGAAGGTGAGAACTACATTTTGAGGCACTTCTGGCTTAAGACAGCATGGTGTGCTAAATGTCTTTTTGAAATAAAGACTTTTACTAGGTAAAAGAGAGATCTTAAATACCATTGTGTGGACCATTTATATTGTTTTATTTACTGATACATCTTAACCATTGTGTAATGATTGAAAGCCTGAAGGCTTATGTAATATAGTTGAAAGCAGAATTATATCTAATAAGAGAATGTCACTGAATTTGTATTGAACCTAATATTGAGAAGTAAAATGTAACAGATGGGAACCCATAGGAAAATGAAGAGATCTAGTTCATTTTTTTTCCAGTGCTAGAGTTTGATTTATCACATGCTGAAAAACTCTCATTACTGTATATAATAATGGTGAAATGCATTTGAAAGTTGCTGTGTTTTAAAGTAACTTTTCCAGGCACAGTGTTAGTGCTACTTGTTTTGAGTAAGAATAGAACCTTCCATGATGACAGTCACTTACTATATAGAATTGTAAGCCAAGATGTCCTATACTTAACTGCGTTAGCCTACGTAATGTATCATTCGATAAATTAAGAGGTTGTTCCATGGGTTAGTGAACAGTTTATTCAGAGCTTTGTTTCTTGAGATAAGATTTTGTGATGTCTAATTTGCTGTCCAAATTTCTATATTCTTTTCCATCTGTCACTCTCTTGTGATTTCTTATATGTTTTTTCCCCCCTTCCATTCAGGGGTAAACTCTCCAGATTTTATTAATGCCTTCTCAGTGTGGTGTATTAGTAGGATCTGCCTCTTGTTTACTCAATATCCCATTTTCATTAAACTTGCAGGAATATACTGAGATATTTCATGCTGTGAAGTAAGTCTTCTGTGCCATCTAATCAGTGGTTCAATCATGACTGTGGATCAAGACACATAAATGGACAAGCATAGAAAGCAGACTAAAGAAGTCTTACAGAGGCAATACTTATCATTAATGGGGCTGGTATTATACCTTATAAAGCATAGCCATTACTAATTTAGGAAAAGGATAGAGGGGAGAGAGAAGGGATGACCTTCACCAGGAGAGAGAAGGGAAGACAAACCACCACACTGATACTGTAGCTGTCTGCACATATAACACCACGACTGACTGCAGAGAGGTTTCACAAAGATGGAGAACTGTCTAGAAGGTGGCACAGCAAGTTTCTCAGAAGGTTTGGCTGTATTTTGGGGGACCACTTGTGAAAATAGTGGGAAGAATTGCTAATAATAAGAGCCTGTTTTAATATGTGGTTGGTAGGTTTACATAATCCACCGTTATCTGTCATCTTTATTTTTTCTGATGTATTCATAATCATCCTTAACTGTCACTTTTAGGAATATAAAATGTTGTGATGCAGTTCATCAATTGATCATGCATTTCAGCTTTATAAGTCATGTGTATACAGAACTATTACGGGGAATCAAGTAAAGAGAGAGAAAAGTTGTCATGCTCATTTAATTGTCTTTAAGCTGTTAGGGTCTTGCTGGATCAGAGAAGATAGGGTGTTCGGATGCATTGAGAGAATAGTTTAGAAAGCCCTGTCTTAGCTATCTCTGCACTCTTACTTGCTGTAATTCAGATGAGACCAAAGTGTGATGTGCTTTTCTGCTCTCTGCCCAGGAAGTGACACCTGAAACTCAAGCCCAGCTGTGGCTCCCATGAACAGAACATCAGTTCTGCTGATGCAGTCAGGCTTTATTTTCAGCTGGAAAGTAAGAGGACTTCTTAAACAGCTGTATGCCTCAATGTGCATGTTTTTAATCTTCTTGAGCCTCTGTGGTTAGCAGGTAGCCAGTCCAATGTAATCTCTGGACAAGAATGAAGCCTGATTACCTGATTGTTCTTATGCTTTTTGATGCTTGGGAAGTGCAAGGATAGTCTCAGGAGACCAAGGGAAAAGATCTTCAGTGATACAGACTTTGGTCTCAGCTGAAAGATGGCAAATACAGCTTGAGACCAGTGCCTGCTGTATTCCTTCCCTGTTTATAACCAGTCATTTAAGGACAGTTCTTACATATTACGCTGGAATTTCATATAGAGAGGCTGTAGTCGCTTCTCTTTGGTAGGTTCATTCCTGCATTCAGATCACTAATGTTTCTCCCCGATGAAGCATTCATTCAGGCACGCATGAGCCTCAAGTGAGATAAAACACATTAAAGTCAGCTTTGAGAGGCAGTGGCCTCTGCTTCTTGTTGCTTCTTTTTTCCAGTGAAGAGTCATGCTCAACTTCCTTATTTTTGACCTAATGCCTATCTGCCAGTAGGTTTGTCGCCAAAGCCCAACAGTAAAGCTTGGTTCATATGCCGAGTACAGACCTGGTCTCTATTACCTGTGTGCCAATATAAAAGGTAACTGTTTCCTCTGCAACATTCAGAGATGGTGCAGTTAAAATGGAGAAGCATCTTTGAGTTTTCCTGTTAGAGCAAAACCAAGTTCTTTAGACTATTGCAATCTGCCTATATAAAGAATTGGTTTTGTTTACAGTTCCAGGTCAGTTATCTTGCCTTACTGTCCAGAAACTTGAATGTGTTATTAGGGTACCCTCTTAATGTATCTGAAGCTATTGATGTTATAGTTATTGCACTTTACATTCAGGAATTACCTTAGGATGTAAGAACCTCCCTGAGTAAAATAAAGGCTTCCAAAATCACTAGTCATTATTTAAAATCAAGATGTGTCTTTTCACTGCTTCAGCTACATCATCTTTAAAAGGCAATTTAATGGTGCCTTATGGTGTGTAGAGTTTACAAGGCTAATCTGTCCCCAGTTACATGACAGAGCCTTGATAAAGCAACAAGTGTTTTATGTTAGGTTAAACTGAGTCCAGAATGCTTTATGGAGTGATTTAATATACGGGATTGAAAGAGTTACTGTTTTTTTCAAGTGACTCTAAAAACTGAGGATTTAAGCAGCCATAAACAACAAAAGGGTTAACAGTGGGCCACCAGCATTTGTTTTCTTTTGAAGGGTTCTGCTGTTCCCATTTTATTCTGAGATGTTTGTGGCTTTGAGAGAGGGAGGAGGCGGCATACACCGAAACCCATAAGAAGCAGATTCTGCTGTTGATTGGTTCTACAATCTAAGATAATATGTTTATTTGAGTAGGTGTGTGACAGTTTACCTGAAGGACTTAATCTACAGTCTTTAGCCATATAAAAAAATATTCAGTACCTTCCTCAGATTCTTTGTGCTAGGGCACTTTAGGGCTGTTAAGGTGTTGACTTATTTAAGATTAAAATGGAAGCAACAATGCTCATTTATTGTTGTCATAGTTGTGATGTCACAGTTGGAAAGTTAAAAAGCAGCAATTATAGCTGAAATCTGAAAGCTCTTTTATAATTTCACATGTACAACACAACTTCTTACTAGAGATTGTAGCCATGGCAGCAGTGGTTGCTGCACTTTGTGAATAACAACTGTGTAGTTACCTTCTCTTAGTGAAACAGAGGAATTTAATAGTTATTTTTAAGTACAAAGTTTTTAAAACTCTCTTCAAAAAAAAAAAAAAAGAAGCAGCCACATCTGTGTTTCCTGTCTCCCATGCTATTTAATGAGACTACAGATGAATAAAAAGATACTGGATATGGATGCAGGAAAAGAAAAGACAATTGTTATTTTAAATGCTGGTTGTTACATTGTTTAGTTATGATGCATCCTGCTTCTCCTGTAGTGTCCCCACCCTTTTATTGTGCAATCAAATCCTGGCTGAATATCTGAATATGAACATGAATTGGAAACAGAACATTACAATAATAAACCTACCATTTATTCCTGCATTACATTTAAGGTCTGTAATGCATCTTTAACCTTTTAAATTTTTTAACATATGTGCTTGTCACTTATGTTCTCACTCCGCACTCTCATACTCATCTGAATAGAGTTCTCGCAAAGAATATCCCTTTTCATCTAGGGATTGCTTGTTTGAATAAGATATGTAGGATTACACAGGTGATTCACAGGTTCACTTGCATCTGTTAATCTGAATTCAGACTAGAGTGTCAAAAAATTTGTGAATCACAGTTTTAGATATGTTTACTTATAGAAATGGCAAACAGTGCGCAGCTATTTTTCTACATATTTTTCTGGGTTTAACTTTCAAGAAAAACAGAAATAAATATCAAATGCTTTTGAGGCTTTAAACCGAATGCCATATATTGATGTAATTTACATACTTGTAAAGCCACAAGGAACTATGCATAAACATTCTTCAAAACCAGAAGCAAGGAGATAAATTGAATATATATATACACAGAGAAAAATGAAGGCTCTAAAAGACAGAAGGAGAAGGACAATGGAACTGAGAAATGGAGGTATAGTAGTAACAAGTTCTTGGGTTCCTACAGAATCAAAGTTGTGTAATCCAGAAACATCTTATACTTGCAGTCATTCCTCAGACCATTTGCAGCCATTTGGAGAGTCATCAGTAGAGCATAGTGAAGAGTAAGATAATCCTTAAATACCAGAATTACTTCTGTCTGAAAAATTAATATAGTTTTGTGTCATTGTTGTAGTCTTCAGTCATTTCCAAATATGCAGAGCATTACACAGGAAGGTCATCTCATTTCATGGGAATATGTACCACATTACAATTCTCTTTCACCTGATTCAGAATGAAATCCCCTTATTTTTTAGTTCTCTATCAAAGGGAAAGCCTGAGGTCTTTCAGTCAAAATGGATCTATAGTCTGCTGCAAGTTATGGTGCTTGGATGCTTTTGTCCTTGACTTTGGGGAAGTTTGCCTGATTTGCTGCCCCACATCTATAGATTTTTGGAAAGACCAATTACAATTACCAGCTCAAGCTATGATGTTCATTAGGGCCTGAAAGTAGCTTTTAACATGAGTTGGGAAACATGACTTTAAATTAGTTTTTTGGCATTTTGATTTTGTCTTTTCAAAGAATAGCTGCTGTATTTTTATTACAAGCAGTTTGGAACTGCACCTGTCTGTATTCTGGTGTCATGAGAGCCTGATGATAAAGCCTCTGTCGCAACAGTAACTTGAATAAATAATGTGTTCTGATATAATTTTTGTTAATAGCCACCTATCTTGTTTTGCTCCCTCAGCTTTCTCTGTTGGAAGATGCAGGGTTTGGCGGTGCTCTTCTTTATGTTGATCCTTGTGACTTACCAAAGACTACAGATCTTGCTGATAAAGCTTTTATGGTTTCCTTGAACAGTGGAGGAGATCCATCCACACCTGGTTATGCCAGTATTGGTAAGTACTGTTTGAGACATATTCAGTTAATGGATATTTTAATTCTCTGTAGATTCTAAGTATGGGAGTTAAAAGGCTAAACCAAATCCTGCCTGAGATAGAAACCCGGAGTAAGGGAACACTGTGTAAAGCAGTATGGCTCAAAGGATGGAATCCAATCTCAAAAGTGCTTTATTCTAAACTCTTGGCACAAAGTCTGTATTCTAAATAATTTATTTCGTTGTTTTTTGTATTTGTGTATTCATGCACCGAACCATTATTCCTGTCTGCTTATTCTTATTCCATGGGAAAAAATAAAAAGCTGTGCAGTACTAATCCAGTGGCCTCTGAGCAGGTTCCACGGGATCTGTCCCCACTGAAAGAAGGTTTTTTCCCTTCATCCTGTCTTCCGCTTTCATGGTATTGGCAATGGAAACTTCTGGTCAACAAGTGCAAGTGGAATGTAATCAGAAATTTATATTTGAAAAGATTTAGTAAAAAATAATGTTTATAGTATCTTTGAACAATTACCACTAGAATAGGATGTGTTCATTTACCTTTGTCTCAGTTCTGCCTGGATAGACTTGGTTATCAATTATGCTTCTCTAAGTACACGTATTTTCAAAGTATGTGAAATTTTAAGGAATTGCATAGTCTTTTAAAAGTTTAAGGGTTTGGTTTTTTTATAAAGCCATGTTTACAATAAATAGAAGCAGCAGTATATTTGACTTGTATGCACTACTTAAATCTCCATTCTGGCAGCTGAGTGAATGTGTTCTGCTTCTCCGCTGCCTTTTCAACTTTACAACCTTTTTTACTATCTAACTATTTGGAAATGTATTAAGCAACAGTCTATGAGTTTGTGACAAGGCTTCATCAAGAATATTTGGTCCGGTTACTAGCTCAGACATCTAAAGTCTGACTTGAATTGGCACTAAATCAACTGAGACAACGCTGAGATACTTCATGACTAGAATGGCAGAAAATAGAAATATTTGCCTGGTTGTCAAAGAAGGGTGTTAGCTATTCACAGCATGAATGCCTTGACAGCTCAGTGGGAAAGAAATTGCACATTTTCTCAGTGTCTCAATGTACCTGACCCAGTGTTCTTAAAAGTACCCTGGGAGCTACAGAGGTAAATATAACACTCTTCAAGCTTTATTCTTGCTCATTTCATGGAGCTGTTTCAAAAACAGTTTGTTGCTTATCTGTCTGGCTGACTCCTTAATGTTTTAGTTACCCTACATGAAAAGTAAAGCTAATTAAAATAGATATACCAACATGAAGATGCCACTTCAGTGTCTAAACCTTATGTGTTGGTTTTCTGTCAGTAGATTATTTCATCAGCAGTGTGCATTCCAATCTTCAGTTCGAGAAAAAGAAGCTTCATTATATGGAAAATGGTGATACCCTTATAAGTACACTGGTGGTTTCTACTTGAACCCTTAGTGTGGCTTGTCTGTGGTTTTAAATCTCTGAGCAACGTTCATAAGCAGGAATAGGCTATAATGTTCCTAAAATCATTTAATTTTGGTTATTGAATGCAATGATGAGCTGGAAAGAACTCAAAGGAACACTTGAGAAAACTCTTTTTTACAGTTCTGTCACTGGAAGGTAGATCAGATGGAAGTAATTTCTGTCTTTCTGATGATGATTTTCTTCTCTGGAGACTATGAATCCATTCAGTTAGAGGTAGCTTATGCCTGGGACAAATACGTCTGGAGCGCACACTTTTGCCTGAGGGATGCGCTTGCATATAACGTAGTTAAACCAACTACATGTAGAATAAAAATGCCAGATACCCAGGGTTTCCCCGTCACTTTGATTCACAGAGTATAACATGCACTACAAGAGATTTTATTGGAAGCTCCTGCTTGCCCAGTTATTGGCATATCTTTGATACCATCTGCACTTCACGCATTGCTAAAGAAACTGTTACAATCTCAGGGACTGCTCAACCACCATTCTCCCTTTTACTAGGAAATTCTTAGTAATATGAGTGATCCAAAATTTGTCTCAAACTAGGTGAGTAAAAGGTAGGAAACTTGTATTTTCATGCTGCTGCCTATGTTTCTCACATTCTTTTAGTCTGAAAACAAATGTCTCTGTCGTGTCAGAGTATTGGACTGCTTCAGGTATTTTTTCCTACAAAAAAATATTCAGGAAATGATAACATTTACAGATTTATTCTCAAAGTTGACAACATTTTAAAAGGGGGTTTAAGTAGTAGTTCAGAGAGAACTTTGGATTTCTCATGAGGTTTTTTTTCTCAAATCTTCTGTTTCATGAAGATTAAATGCTGTGCTTCTGCATATGTATTATTTTAGAATACCCAGAAATAGCTTGAGGATGGTTTTGAGATGCTTACTATCTATGAGTGGAATGATTTTTTTGATCTCTGTTTAATAAAGGGAAAAAAATAATGATGTAGAAAGTAAAGTCAACAGCACTTATGTAAAAGTTTCTGCAGCTTTATTTGATAATTTAATTCTTCTGTTCTTAAGACTATCCCAATCTTATGTCATATCAGTCCTGAAACAATCATGTGAGCCTTTGTGAGCATCAATTCTGTCTTCCTAATTCTGATTGCCGAAGACTAGTATCCTCCACTATCTTCCTGATTCTGAAATGAAACAGATCCAGTGGGTGGGACTCAAGGAATTATATATATGGGATTGAGAAGCTTGAGAGGGAGTTAAGAGACCTTTGTTACAAAAATTATACTGAAAATAAAGTTTAGAAGAATAGCATAAAACTTGAGTGACTTCCCCCATCTACTTGTTTTTTACATTTTGACTTTTTGAATGCTGCACTTCCTTTCACCTGTCATTGTATGGCAGAGACACATTAGATGTCTTCATTGCTATACTTCAGAGCCATTTTAAATCAAATTCGTTTCCACACGAGAAATGGTTCAGTAAACAAAAATATGGATAGAACCTATTTGTCAATCCTAGTATGTAAATAGAAAAGTGGCATTGTGATAAGCATTTAAGAACCCTGCCCCTGAGATAAGGTACCTCACAATAGAATCCCTATCTGTGCAGTGATGGAATAGGAATTACTTCATGAAGAATTCAGACAGCATCATAGAAAATACTGTGAGCTTAAAAATGCTGAAATATAACAGCTGTAATATATAATCTTATGCTATCAGCTGAAATTTCAAGTGTAATGTTTTACAGAGTTGTTGCATGGAGGTTATAACAGTAAGACAAAGGGGTATATTTGGAAGTAGTCCATGCTTCGGGTCATTGTTAACATAGTCATGTAGCCATAATACAGGGATTTGGGTGAAAAAGTCAGTAACACAGGCGAAATGCACAGTGTCCCTAAAATTGCGAATAGTGAACATGATTCAGGCAGAGGAATTCCCAATTTGTCAAACATTCCTACTAAGAGTTTATTTCAGAGGAAGGGACAATGAAGATGAGGAATAGGTGAGGTGTTGATCCACTGCGGGCCACAGCTGATCACATCAGCAAAGTTGGCGGTGCCTCTGAAAACATGTAAGAAAAGACAGGAAAGCTTGGCAGGCAGGGAAGTGAAACTGAGCCTGGAAAAAGGCAGGGTGAAGGTGCTGGTTTAGGCTTTTTGCTTTGGTTTCTCACTATCCACGTTTGTTTTACTGTCAATAGTTGACACTGTTTGCCCATGACAGTAACTGATAAGTGATCTCCCTGTCTTTAGCTTGACCAATGAGCTTTTCCACCTTATTTTCTCCCCCTTTCCTGTTGAGTAGGGGGATTGAGAGTGTGGCAGGGTAGGTGTCTGGAAGCTGGTCAAGGTTAACCCACCACATTTTGTTTTCCATGTTTCGCTAAATTACAGCAAAAGTTAAAGAATACTAAATATGCATCATAAAAAGCCCGTGGCATGTACTGCTGTAGTCACGTGTCAGTCTTTAATTGAGCTGAGCCAATTCTTCTGCACTGAACACAGGGAACTACTGCTACTACTTGGAATATGGATCAGTAAGTACATGCTGTGATGGAAATGTATGCGTACTTTATTTTTAGTCAGCCCTGTGATTCCGTATGTTTGTGCTTCCTGCTTCATATCTGAATTTGTCCTTACTGTCCTTTACTTCATGATATTTTACTCCTCTGAAGCAACCAGCTGAGCAGAAGTTAACTAGAAAATAGAACGTTGCGTAACAGCTTTAACGTGCATATGCAACATATGTTCTATAATGTTTTGTTATAAATCATCACGACTTTTTACAAGATGTCCTCAGCCCTGGTTTTCCTGTTCATTTAAAGAACAAAACACAGTTACAAGGATAGTTCTCTGTGCTTGCCTTTGCAGCTGTGGAAATGATCCTGGGAATGCTGTTGTTTTATTTTATTTTATTTTACTGTATTTCAATATTTGTGTTTACTTTCAGCTAATAACATCAGATAAATGAAATACAAAGATAATTTGGTGTAAAATGACTGGCTACATTCAGGCTTTGGGTTTTTTTGTTTTGTTCTATTCGCCTTATGGGCAGACTGAAGCTGTGGAGAAAGAAAAGTTTGCAGTGCCATATTTTAATTTAGGGGTGTGTGTATATATGTTTACATGTATATTCTTGATCATTTTATTTTTTACTTGTGACATAATTTTAGTGATTGCCATAAAGAAACCCCCACACTTTATCATTACCAGCTACACTGTTCTATCTGATGTACTGTGTTATTTTCTGTATGAAAAAAAAAGCTGTGCTAATGCAACAGAGAGGTAAATATTTAGAAAATACTGGCTTTTTAATAGCGAGCACAGTAAGTAATAGTTTCAGCAGATTTTCAATAATACCTCTAGCACTAAGGGTTCAAAAGGTATCTGAATCCATGATCTGCCTCTTCAGATTTCGCAGGATACAGTAAAGCAACTACATTTGTATTTAAGTACCAGATTTACATGCTCTGAGTTTTCAGGTTTGTGTTTTTTAGTTTTTCCTCTTGTCTGGCTTTCAGTTGGTGGTGTGTGTATTTAAAACTGAGAAAATCAGTTGGACGTCAAGGTATTTTAGGCATACAGGTTTAAGACCTCTGTATTGTATATCAGATATCATTTTATCTTCTATTCAGCTGCCTATAATTTTATCTTGGAGGGAGGAACCAAATTGGAATTGAAAATGAAACCATTTTAAATTACTGCCAGTGGTACTGCAATAGCTTGCTAGCAACATTTGTATTTGATTCTTGCAAATGCCATACTGAACCATATGGTCAAAACTTTTCTCAATTTCAAACAGAAAATTATAGAAAAAAGTGAATTTAAGAGAGTAGTGGAATGTACAGGTGGTAAACACCAAATTATTTGAAAAACAACAAATCAGCGCTTCCTATGCTGCAGAATTAGTTCAGTAGAAAACATACTGCCTAAATACTTCCTGACGCCTTAGAAGTTGGAGAGTACTCCTTAGTATGTTTGGCATTTCAGACAGTTTCAAACTACTAAACATCCTTGACTCCCTACAGAACATTTTCCAGTAAAGCCACTTTGTCTCTCATCCAGCAATAATAGCATTTTAAATGGTGTCCAGATTAAATTTTTGAAGCTACTCAACTCACAAGTGAGTTTAGCATATTTAAATATTTTGTGCAATCATGGTTGAAAATAGTCCTACCATAGCTTTACTGACATGGTATTTCGGCTCAACCTGATTTGTGCGAGTGAGGTCATTTATTATATGCTTATGAAACAGCAAACATCACTGTATGGCAGTAAGTCTAACTGGTGTATTGGAATCTGCTACTACAAAAGCATGGTTGCCTGCAGACTCTAGTTGAAATCAATTGTCTTTGCATGTGCTGAGAATCGAAGACGAGCAGCTGCTTTTGCAGCATCAGGGAATGTTGTGAGCACTCCCTTGCACTCCCATATACAGCTCCTTGGTTGTACATGGGAATGGTGTTAAGAAGCAGATGAGACCCAAGGATGAGTGTATGAGGAAAGAAATTGCTTTTGTTTGCAAAGGCAGAGGGATAAATAGTTGTGCATTTGCTCATGTAGCAATATATAATGATCCATTTTAAGAACCAGCTAAGCTCTGAACTGACTGTCAGCTAGAGTCCAACTTTATGGACCACTTGCTCTGTTGCCAGTCATTTGCTACTTAATGCCCTTCTCTGCGTGTTACTGTGGTTTCTTCTAATCCTGTATCTTTCACAGCCTTTTCCAATGGCTTCATTGTGTTTCAGGCAGGGGTTGTTTTCTTTCAGAACCCAATTAAGCTAATGTTACCTGAGATTTTTTTCATCCAGTGCTGTCTAGGTGATAGGCGAGAAAGTTCAGCAGTATTTGTACATGAAATCTGAGTTTATAGCAAAAGCGTGCATAGTAATAGCAACCAATAGAGTCACTTTCAGGTTTTCACTAATTGCAGCCTGTAAACACATTTCTTTGTTCACTGCAACTGAAGCACTTGCTTAGACCAGCATCAAGTTGGTGATAACATCTCCCCACTGCAAGTAAGCAACAATGATACTGAGGGTGTTTGTTTTACTGCTAAGACCTCAGAGTAAAAGGTAACCATTTCTGTTACGTGGTACTAGTTATTAATGCTGCTGTAATTGCCAGAAATACAGCTGTCTCAAAGTACAAATTCTGGTCAAAATGAATCACTAATTGTGATGATATAGAAGCTAAAGGGAAAAATGTCAGAACCAGAATGATTGTAGAGCAGTTTAGGTACCCCTCACGGTAAGATAGAGCAGATTGGTGGCTATATATGTATAAATAAAACAATTGTATTTGCTAATGAAGCTTCATTAACTTTCCCATATATTTGTGCATGTGTGTAATACAATGGCATTTTATCCTCCTAGCACTCCTATGCACAAGTTGGGATACTACAACGTAACTCTTACGTATTGCAGAGTTAACACCTGCAAGCGCACCTGCATAGTGTCAAGAGCACAATAAAGTCAGCTGGCTGATTGTTTAAGCAATTAAAGATGTAATTAGGTTTATAATTGAATTTTTTCTAGTGCAGTTTGAATACTGCAAGCCAGAATAAACCAAACCATCTTTAATTCGACTTGATCTCTGTTCCAGCCCACTGCTTGCCATATTCAGCAGCTGCATAAAAAAGATAATAGTACTTCGTCCTACTGTCAGACAGGTAGAAAATCCCCCAGAAGAAAACCTAATCTTCTTAAAATGGAGATGTGGAAAAAACTTTTTCGTGACGTAAATGTGTAATATCATATTACACTGCTCTGCAGAACACTAAAAGACATAAGTAATTCATCACAGTTTGGGTTTGGCCAATTTCTCAATGAACTTCTCGTCCGTCTTATTTTTGGAAATTATTTCCAAGATTATTTGCTCCATCACCTTCCCAGGGACTAATACATGGCTGATCCCATCTTGAATGTGATAGGAGTGATATTTGCTTTTGTCATGTCCTCGTGAACCTCTTCCCATTACCATGAACTTTCTAAGGTTTTCATAGCCTCACAATGACATCCGTGAATTCCCTTGTCACTCAGGGTTCCCAGCCCATCGGGGCTTGCCCTGAAGGGTGAATTTACATCTTCCTCTAACTAGTGCTTTCTTAAGCTATTTGTTCCCTCTCTTGTGCTTCTCAGTATTACAGTTTTTACTTTAGTTTGGATGCTGAAGGATAGTGGTAGATGAGGTTTCTTAGTTACGGCAGAATATAGCCCTACAAAATACATTTGGAACAGGGAAGTAGTGAGGCATCGTGTGCAGTGGTGGTCCATGGATAAGAGGAGCTTCCTCTGCCTGGTTAACCTCCACTGGAGGCATGTTGCCAAAGTACACTCAACATGGCTGTAGACATAGCGACTATGGGACATTAGATTCATGTGCTGTTTCTGGTACAAAGTTGCAAAACTCCTTTATGTAAGAGACTACATTGGTTTTGATGCAAATCTCTTTTCCTCTACTAAAACAATTTCAAATGCTCTGCGGTTTGTTCTGTGAAAGCACGGAGCTTCATTTTGGGAAAGGGATAATACTGGAAAAAGTATTTGAGGGCAGAGATGGCGAAGGACCAGCTGTGCAATACAAGAGAATTTCATAAATGTGGGAGAATTTCTGTAATAAGAAGGCAGTCACAGCTTACAAAGCTTCTTTCTTCAGTGCTTTTAGAGTAATCCTGTATGCACTGTTGCCAGTCAATATTTGCTGTGTGATGGGTACAATGCCAGAATGAGAAACAGTCAGTTTGTTGCCAGATGCTTTTGTTATCTGACATGTTTTTCATGTGCAAAATTAGGCTATGAGAATGATTTGAATAAACCTTTGAAACTTTGATAACTGTTTCGATTTCAATTAGGACAAGTATATGCACAAAATGTGTGTAACTGCCAATACCTCTTATATGCTAATTTTCCATAGCTGACAGGTGGGTCTATTGAGTTAGTGAAAAAAAGAGTGAAGCCTCTTGGGTTATTTAAAACCTTGTTGAAGGCATAGATCTTTCAGAATAGTGATATAATGATTTGCATATTTATTTAAAATGTTGTTCTATAGGGACCACCCTTTACAAAATACGTAATGAACAAATGCTTGTGCTGCCTACTTGGGAGGTAAATTTTTTTCTTATAGCAGGTGTCAGCTAAAGCTGAAACGTGATGACAATCCACGCCTTTCTGGTATAATGCTCATAACAAGGAGACTAAATATAGAACAGCTGGCCTACTCATGTTTTAAAATGCCTAGGTTATTTTTTTCTTGATTTCCAAGCATCAGCAGTCTTTCAACCAGTCCGCTGTGTGATTTCTGCCGAGCCTAGTTTAATCCAGGACTGCAAGGGCTTTTCAGCAATATTTTGCGTACTCTGAGAGAACTAAACCACACATTGGCAAACCTTCAACAGTTAAAACTTGGGCAGCAGTAATCTTTGCATAGTATAAAATCGATTTTGCTTTTCGTAGTAGTAAATGAAGTGTAAAGGAGAGGTAAAACGAAGAATTAATTCCCTTGACAATTACCTCTGCTCCCTCCCAAAATCACTGTATTAGATGTGACTTTGAGTTTTGCTGGTAAAAGGCAAAATACGTCTCTAGGCAGTAGTATTATGTGCTACTAATCCATTGAAAAAATAGATATATCACCTGGCATGGACTATCTTGAGGAATGTTTTAAAAGTTCCCCAGAAAGAGAGAATATAGGCTTTGTGAAGATAGTATGACTGGAATATTTCTTGAGTTAAAATTAGGTGACTTGGGTGCAAGCAGAGTTGTGTAAAGGTTATATAGATAATTTTGTTAAAGTATTTTTGATTTTTTTTTTAAAAAAGTGCGGCGGAGGAATTAAGTAATACCAAAAATGTAGGTATCAAATGACTACTACTCTGTTTGGTTAATTTTACTTTGTAGTCATATTAGGTTCCTAAGCCTAAGGTCCTTCAATGCTCTTACTTTTTTAATATTACCGTTCTCTTTTTTTAAGTGAAAGCGTTACCTTGTGAGCTTCAGGATACTGGAGGAAACCTAGAAGTGCAGCTTGACTGCTGCCTAATAAAAAAAAAAAATAATCCCAGAACAGAATGTAAATGGAGAAAACATCCATGGATTTTAACTAGGTTTCATAACTGTTAGGCATTACTCGTGCTTTTAAAATATTTTTTGTTTGTTAGTACAACATATCAAAGGAAAGAAAAGAAGCATGCTTAAAATATGTAGGCATGAGCAGTTTTATATTTTGAGTTTCTGACAATTTCATCTTGTTAGACAAAACACATTTGTGTTTCTAGAGTCTGGATTTATTCTCTGATTTATACAATGGACCTGTAATTCTGAACTCGGGAGCCCTGATTTAGGAATCAGTGCTTTAACATAGGATTTAATTACATCTCTCATGCGCTTTGTAAGATGAAAAGTTGAGTTACAAATCCTATAATAGATATACAAATCCTAAAGCATATGTAGAAATACTGCAAGAGATTTACAAATCGTAACATAAATCTTAATAAAGTAATTTTTAGCTATACAAATCTATACTCATTTCTAAGTTTAAATCTCTGTGATCCTAGCAGAGATCATTCTTGAATTTCAATGACTGTTGTGTTTTGGGTCAGGTTCTTTATGATTTGTTTCTACAAGACTTATGTTTATTAAAATACTTTTCTTTTTCTCAATTTCTCCTTCAACTTCATAGAATAAAAAAAAAAATAATAAAAAATATTAACTTCTGAACAGAGAAAGAAGTTGCCATTCATAGAAGCTCTTACAGAAACTGTTCCCTGGTAGTTGTATCCTAGCACAAATGGGCAACTGAAACTTGCATAAAACTGCTGTGGTTTAGTAAGATGTTTGTCTCATAGTATGTACACCTCACTATTGATCAGTTTTTGAAAAGACATTTTAATGTCTTGCATTAAGATGAAAAAAATCCTAGCTTTAATTTTTCAATTGCCTTTTTTTTTTATTTATTGTATTTTGAATATATGAGTACTGTGAATGCTATAGTTACTGTCTGGAGGGGGGGCAGACCCTGGAACAGATTGCCCAGAGAGATTGTTGCCCAGAGAAGATATCCAAAATGCAGGTGGACATGGTCCTGAGCAACTTGATCTAACTGATGCTTCTTTGAGCTGGGAGGTTGGACTGCATGATCTCCAGAGGTCTTTCCCAGCCTGAACTACTCTAGGATTCTGTGAACAGGTAGCAAATTTTAGAATAAATTCTGACAGCCATTTTTTTGTTGACACTGATATTAAGAAAAAATAATAATATAAGTGATCTGGGACAGGGTGGCCTAAAAGAACTTGGGAACTGTGACACGAAGCCTGAAAACCTCGGAGCATACCTTATAAGAGCTGTCCGTCTGCAACACTTTTGGAAAATATGTCTGTATGATAGGAAGGGAAACAAAATACTGGAATACTGGGCTAAATATAAGAAATCAGGCCTGAACAGGTTCTGCATAGTCTTTTCCTTTTCCATGTTTAATTTCTGACCCAAAAGATTAATCAACAAAATGAGACAAGGGAATAAAATGTGATTTTGGCAGGAGGGTAATTTTCTGTTCCACTTTAACTAGAACCCATCTTTTTTTGAATAAACTATTATGAATTATTTTATTATTTGGATTAACTATTATTATCTACTATGTTATACGTTTCATTTCTTGGTCTTCGCTCTTGATCAATAGCTTAAAGGACTTCAGTCTTTCTGAGGATAAAGAACAAGATGCTGTGTGTGTTGATAGTATGCAGCCATTGAAATTGGTCTTGATCTGGTATTAAAATAGGGGAAAGCTTCTGTGACACCTATTGTAATTGGCAGACAAAGGAAAAAGTGACTGATTCAACATGTCCATCTAATGCATTTTCAACACAATGGTAAGTATTCATTCATGACCCAATGTAAAGAATAAAAATAGCAGTAATTGTCTGAATTGGAAGAATCAGTGAATGTTTTCTGAGAGCTGTAAGTTTAAAGAGAGAATCAGATGGATGAAACATGGGTACTTATATTACTATAGCCTGTAGATTGCAGACACTAAAGAAGATTTCACAAATAGTACTGGGTGCAGTGCAGTGAGGAAGATGACAGGATGAAATATATTTTAGAATTTTTATTAAGGAATTTCTGACACATGAGAAATGTGTTAGTTATATGACATACTCTGTAACACTTAATCATATTAGTTTTTTCTCCAGCTGCCAGGAATGGTCTTGGTAGTTCATAGGCAGATTTTGAGGGTGCTAAAGGAATTATACTATCTGAATATGACATATATCTGGTGGTTCTGAGAAATAGTGACAAAGAGAAAAGAATAAAAGAAACCTCGAGGTCCAACAGTGTTTTGTGTTAGCTGCTGCAACATCACAGTAGTCTTCATGGTTCTTTTATGGAGCAGGATTCATGAAAAACTACGTGGAGGTTTTCTGGAAGGTAAATTTCAGTGACCATCATACTATTCTGGTAGGTCCCACAGTTACTGCATGGTGTTCAAAGGTGATTTTTCAACATGAAAGCAAGCTGTCACTACTGGAAGAAATGCTTGAATTGTTAATTTTGTTGCTTAAGACTTTAGGCACAGGAAAGCTACTCAGCCTCAGAATTCTGCCTCCTCCTATATGGCTCTAACTAAAACAAATTCTTGTGGTTAAAGTAATTGTCTGACGGATTCATCAGTTGGGTTTTCTGAAATAAGGGATTGTTTGTGTAGCATTATGTATCACTTGTACTATCTGTATTTCAAAATCTGTAGTTACACATGGCAGTGGAAGCAGGGACAGGTATCCTGGGAAGAGTATAGGGACACTTGCCGCTTTCCCTGGAGATATTTAAGGGTCATGTAGATACAGTGCTTAGGGACATGGTTTAGTGGTGGGCTTGTCAGTGTTAGGTTAATGATTGGACTAGATGATCTTACAGGTCTTTTCCAATCTAGGAGATTCCGTGATTCTGTAGAGGAACGAGGTCAGGAAGGCCAAGGTGTGGCTGGAGTTGAACTTGGCAAGGGACACAAAGACTAATAAGTAGGGCTTCTACAGGTATGTCAGCCAGAAAAGGAAGGTCAAAGAAAGCATACCTCCGTGATGGGCTAGACTGGCAAATTGGTAACAGTGGACAAGGAGAAGACTGAGGTACTCACCAAGTTTTTTGCCTCAGTCTTCACTGGCAATCTCTCTTCCCACACCTCTCAAGTGGATCAATGACAAGATGGGGACTGGGGGAGCAAAGACCCTCCTACTGTAAGAGAAGATCAGGTTCATGACCACCTGAGGAACCTGAACATACGAAGGTCTATAGGACCTGACGAAAGTCCTGAAGGAATTGGCTGATGTAGTTGCCAAGCCACTCTCCATGATATTTGAAAAGTTGTGGCAGTCAGGTGAAGTCCTCAGTGACTGGAGAAACAGAAACATTGCACCCATTTTAAAAAGGGTAGAAAAGAGGAGCCTGGGAACTACCGACCTGTCAGCCTCACTTCTGTGCCTAGGAAGATCATGGAACAGATCCTCCTAGAAGCTATGCTAAGGCACATGGAGGACAGGGAGATGATTCGAGACAGCCAGCATGGCTTCACCAAGGGAAAGTCCTGCCTGACCAACCTAGTGGCCTTCTAAGATGGAGTGACTGCGTCAGTGGACAAGGGAAGAGCTACGGATGTTGTCTATCTGGATGTCTCTAAGGCCTTTGACACAGTCCCCACAACATCTTTCTGTCTAAATTGTAAAGGTATGGATTTGATGGGTGGACTGGTCGGTGGATGAGGAATTGATTGCAATTGATAGCTGCATCCACAGGGCAGTGGTCAACAGCTCAATGTCCAGATGGAGATCGGTGACAAGTGGTGTCCCTCAGTTGTCCGTACTGGGACCAGTACTGTTCAATATCTTCATCACTGACATAGCCAGTGGGATCGAGTGCACCCTCAGCAAGTTTGCAGACAACACCAAGCTGAGTGGTGCAGTTAACATGCCTGAAGGACAGCATGCCATCCAGAGGGACCTGGACAAGCTCGACAAGTGTGCCCATGTGAATCTCATGAGGTTCCACAAAGCCAAGTTTCAGGGTCCTGCACATGGGTCAGGGCAACCTCCAGTATCAATTCAGGATCGGGGCTGAAGGGATTGAGAGCCACCTTTCCAAGAAAGACTTGAAGGAACTGGTGGATGAAAAGCTGGACATGAGCTGGCAATGTGCACTCGCAGCCCAGAAGGCCAACCACATCCTGGGCCACATCAAAAGAAGCGTGGCCAGCGGGTCAAGGGAGGTGATTCTGCCCCTCTGCTCTGGTGAGACCCCACCCAGAGTACTGCATCCAACTCTGGAGTCCTCAGCACAGGAAAGACATGGACCTGTTGGATCAAGTCCAAAGGAGGACCACAAAGATGATCAGAGGGCTGGAGCACCTCTCCTATGAAGACAGTCTGAGAGAGTTGGGGTTGTTCAGCCTGGAGAAGAGAAGGCTCTGGGGAGACTCTGTAGGAAACTTCCAGTACCTAAAGGGGACCTACAGGAAAGGCAGGGACAAACTTTTTGTAGGGCCTGTTGCGTTAGGACAAGGGGTAATGGCTTTAAACTAAAAGAGGGAAGATTTAGGCTACATTACCAAAGACATTTTTTACTCTGAGGGTGGTGAGACACTGGCCTAGGTTGCCCAGAGAGGTGGTAGGTGCCCCATCCCTGGAAACATTTAAGGTCAGGTTGGATGGGGCTGTGAGCAACCCGAATTAGTTGAAGATGTCCCTGCTCATTTTAGGGAGGTTGGATTAGATGACCTTTGAAGGCTGCTTCCAACCCAAACTACGCTATGATTCTACATATGTTTACAGCTGCTTTTCTTAAGCTGTGTCTGATAGCCCAGTAAAGCTGAACTGAGTTATTAGTACCTTGCTAATGCACTGGTATCCCTATAGTGATTGGTTGTGATAAACAGGTAGATATCCTCACATTAACTGTTTTTTACTTTGTAGACGTGACTTTGCAATACCCGATTCCCTGTCTTCCAGTAAGGCTCCAGACACCTAGTGATTAATGGAGAGAACAAAAAGTAATTAGAAGGTGAATTGTCAAAAGACTTTGACCATGGTATTTAAAAAGATAACTTATCTGCTTCTCCCTGCTGATCATTCCTTCTAAAATTGGTTAAATTTTTGTGGACTTGGAAAATTGAGCAACATAGGGTTCAAGTCCTATTGGAATGGCAAAAAAATAATTGCTGGGAGCTCTGTTTAAGAAAAGAGATTTCTGCACACAGCTCATTGATAGTATTGCATGGAGCTAGTCTCCCTTTAGAAGGACGTTATTTTTTCAACTTTTAAATACACATTATTGTGATGTTGCGTTCTTTTTACATTAAATTGGATCAATTGGATCAATCAAGGTGATCACTGAAAAGATATAGGAGGCAATACAGTAATTACTTTTAGGCTGCTAATGGTAATTTCAAAGTATACCAACATTTAGTGATGAAAAATGCTTCTCAAAATCCTTATGGGAAATCAAAAGAGACTTTCATCTAGCCAATAACCCATAGTCTTACAGCCCAGGAAATTGCACAGAAAATAGTTTTTGGAAAAATGAATTATTTAACCCATGAGCTATTTGCTCTTATGAAGAGTTATTTGTTTACCTTTCTTGTGTTTCAATTAGTCTGTGATTTTTACTAAGATACATTTTGACAAAAGTTTCGAGGTGGCTTTAGTATTGATACTTAGAATTATGCTGAGATTTCTGGCTTCTTGAGGTATTTCAGGCTTAGGTTGATACTTCAGTTTTGGTTTGGGTTTTTTGTTGTTTTTTTCTGATTTCTAACAGCTCTTGGATTTGTAGGTTTTGTTTCTAGTAGAAGAAACATTTTTAATATCCTAATAATGTTTCTTTATTTCCCATGCTTTATTTTTAATATCTGTATTTTATCTGTTTGTAATCTGTTTACTCTTCTGAAGAGTGAGAATATGTGGTGTCAAAATAGAGGTCACAGTGATCAGCTAAAAGAAAACAAGTTTTCTTTTTTTTATAAGAATATGATAGCTACTCAGATGGCATGATTCTTTTATTTGTCAGGTATGAGAACCATACACTGTTTTGCCAGACTCCTATTGTAAGACAGTATTCTGCAAAATTACCTCTCCACTGTCCTTTTCTGTAGACCATAACCAGTATACAGGAGAAAAAGGAATCCCAATAAACCTGTTATATTTTAGCTAGTGCTTCACAATGCAGAACTATAAATGCATTGCTACCAGACAATCCCATCTGCAGAGGGAAGAGGCTAAATCTAGCTTAGAAATATCTTAAAAGCACATCTGGAAACATTCAGAATAGCTCTTTGCTGGACATAAGAACTCCAGAAGCGCTCCAGCATTCTCTTAACCTCTTTGCTGTCTTAGTCATTAAGACTGCCAAAAGTTTTACCTTTGGTATTTGTGTTTGTTTACTGGATAATACTGGATACCTAATTTAATACTATTTCATTATTCTTCAAGGTTTCCATGATGTGCTTCAGTGTGTTGTTAATCAACAATGAATAAAAGGAAGCATTGCGATATTAAGCAGTTAGAGATGAATAAATAATGATTGTGGAAGACTGATTTTTAAAAAGTCAGCATAACTGCTGATTTTTCCAATATTCTGATTTGTGTGTTAAGAATCAAAATAAAGTTAAAATATTAAAAGTCAATTAAAGAATAATCACTACAGAATTAAATTGTCATAATTATTGTTTCTTGGTTTCTTTTAAAAAAAAAAAACAACTTTGAATGCCTGACAGATAATCTGAGTAACAAACTTATGTGTATTACATACACAGTTTATCTAGGAAGCCTTGCAAGTAAAAAAAAAAAAAAAAAAGCTATTTTTGGCAATTATTGAATTTTTAGTATCATTGTTCTGACAATTTAGAACAATGCTTAATTATTGGCTGTCACATATTTAAAGACCAAATATTGAGATTCAGAATTCCTGAACAGAAGAAAGGGATGTTACTGTTCCTGTTTTATGAGTTGTGCAGAGAAATGAGCAGAGATAAAGTGATTTGTCCTTCCTGACCATAAAGTTAGTTGAAGAGACACACGCTGATCCTGGATTCATTCTTTGTTGTCCATTGGAATGTGCTGCTTTTGTTCTGCACACCTTTTGGTATATTTCCTGCATGAATTTAGAAAGATCATGGCATTGGAACAAGAAGAAAATTGATACACTAGTTTTTAATCTCTTGATTTCTCCCTTTTCTATTTTTGTGAAAAAAAAAAAACAAAAAAACAAAAAAACAAAAAAAACCAACCTATACCAAAACACAATAGGAACAGCAGTGTTGTGCTCAAATATAATTTAGAAATTTTAATCTCAGTAAAATCTTCCCCTCAATATCTTCGAACTTTTAAACATTCAAGGTCTAGAAAGAAAAACAGTTGAAATGGAAGTGGAGATTACTTAAGCCTTACTGTGCTACACTCGAAGGGATTGACATTAATAGAGTAACACAGGAATAGCAGCAGAAATTCAGGATACGGGGAAAAGGACACAAACATGAAGCTGACAGAGAAGTGGATTTCTCAAAATTCTTTCTTGCTGTGACTGTCTTTTTTGAGAAGATGCGAGTGAGATATCACTAGGATACCAACATCTATCAGTGAAACAGATGATCTTTAATCCATTTGCCACTCATCCATTATTTGACCTGATTATTCTGTTTTGATCATCTGTGATGCCCTAGTGTGTTCATTTTCCACTATCTTCTTGCACTGAGTGCCATGTCATGTCCTGAATATGATGCTGGATCTCAAGCACTGTCCAAATAAACTTTTAAGTTAGTATACCAGTAATTTAGAGAGAAGGAGAGTACAGAGGACTGAAAACCTACCCTGATGCTCACCCTGCAGGATGAAAATGTGTTGGTTTTTTAATTCCTTTAGGGGAACATTCCTTGTTAAAAATTATCTTATCCCCAGGAAGCCCTTTAGAAATGCTTTATGAAGTCCTCTGGGACAAAACTACTTCATTCCCCCTGCAGCCTGAATTGTTTGAAGAGTAAAATTATAGTAGGTGGTCTAGGGCTAAGCAACTCCCAGTATATCTTCTCAAGGTACATGATGATGTTCAGATGGAGTTCTTTGTAGAATGGGAACATTCCTGTGGATGATAGAAATGACCAATCTCCTATTTAGGGTGGCTTCAGCAGATTTATGAGACATCTTTTGCGTTCATTTGCCATTAGGCTGTGCAAACTCAGTTAAGAGGAGACTTTTTAAAGAATGTACAATTGAAGTCAAGTTTTTTTAATTGCTCTGTCCTTTTACAAGATGAACAAAGCATTTCCCTGTGGGTAACACCAGTCCAATGGGAGGGAGGATGGGTTTATTCCTTTTGCAGTCTTTTTCTTATGTTTTCCTCTACCAAGCTTTTAATAAGTATTATCAAAACTGCCTCTTTCTTATGAGTGATGTCAATTGTTCATCATTTATGAATATTTGAACCTTGTTTTATGTTGCTGAAAACACGTACTTATACCAACAGTGTGTCAATATTATAGTATGCAATTTGTTTTAGAACTTGAAATGATCATGTATTGTGCCCAGGTAACCGTTGGTTGGCCTCTGATGAAAATGCAGTTTATGCTGAAAAAGCCTGTATTAACTTCTGAATGATGCAGTATACAAACCAAAGATAAACTCTTGATGAGCACCGTTCAGAACATGTTGCTTTAAAAAGTCTAATTTGACCAGTTAGAACTTATTTTAAAAAGCTACTGAACGAAATTTATATCTTTACATGTATATTTATTAATCTACATATATGTGTTTTCCTGTACCGTCCTGTTGAATTTTTCATACATTAAAATTATTTATGGCATAATTACATTTTAATGGAATGCTCATGATTTTTTTTGTCCTGGTAAGAATTTCATACATGCTTCCTAGAGAAAAATTTAAGCATTACCATGACGTAGATGTTTTGTTATTTCAATAGTAATGCAGGTTTGATTATGTGGATAATCTGGATGCATTTTATTTTACGTAAAGGATATCCCTTTCATTTTAATGTGTTGCCTGTTTCTTACCTGTCACGGAAAATGGGATTAGCAGAATTCATAGTAATTATATATTTTTTTTTGTATTGTCAAGCTGTGCTGCTCAACACCATAGTCTGTCACTGCTGTACCAGATTGTTATTGAATCAGATGGACTGTGATTAGTGTAAGTCCAAAACGAAGTTATTGTATTCTTTCTTTAGTCATGCTTAGTCTTCTCTACATTCTTCTTCCTTACATTAAAGGACGTTTTGTTGTTTTTTATAAATTTTTTACTTAGTTCATGAACAGGTCTATTTTCTGTTTTTTTTCTTTCTTATACCAATTACATTTCATGGAAGTTCCAGTATGATAAAAATGGTAAGAGTGGGTTATTACAAAAGTGTAGCTGTATCTTACTGATGCTCATGCACCAAGCAATTGCAAAGGTAGGAGTTCTACATGATCTTTGAAGTTTGGGGTTTTTTGCTTTCAGTAGAAATTACATCCTTTATCTGATTAACTAAAACAAGTTAAAGAATTAGGTCATTCATCTTACAATATGAATTTGAGCACCCAATAGCCAAGGTGAATGGGGTGGCTGAAAGATGTCCTAATTACAGAGATATCATTATGAGTTTGCTGGTTATAACTTACTGAAAATATTTATAGTTTCAAAATTGGAGTGGTTTAATATTTTAGTGATTATTATAATAGAAATTGCCTCAAACTCAACCGTGTTGTACCTGTCATTTGTGAGGCTGAATTTAAACTCATGTTGAAATTCTTAGCCTGCAAAAAAAGCAGAGGGAATAAAAGAAAGTGAATATTTAAATAAATATCTATAAAACATCCACATAGAGACCTAAGGCATTAATGTGTACTGGTCTAGATTTTGATGTGAGCTTGTTTCTGTTCCAAATATGAAAAACATGGATTTCCCTTTAGCTAGAGCCTGATGGATTTATTTTTTTCTCGTATGCCCACTCTTAAATAAGGTAGAAGAAAGAGTCCATAGTCTTAAATTTCAGTGAGAGAAAGGCTTGTGTATTTTGAGCTTCTACTGAACTGCATTAGTAGGATTTATCAAGCAATACGTAGTATGATTTAAGGCTTGAAGGAGCACTTTCGCAGCTGAATTACCTTTCTTGTTGTAACTGTAATTGTGCCCATACATTGTATTTCTGACTGGATTTGGGTGCTAATTTGAGTGCTTGTGCTTCTGGTGATTTGATTGTGAGGCCAATTAGATGGCTAGAAGCACAAATGCGTGATTAGAGCTCAGGTCTGTTCAGGTAGTGTATAGCAAACTCGCGTACTTGTCTTTCAGGTCTTACCTTCCTTGTTACTGTGCTTTGTATCAGACTCTGTAGGAGAAGTCACTTCTAAAAGGAGTGTATTGAAGGCAATGTATGTTGCAGCTTCTAATAATACCTTTCAACACTGTCTTCCCAATATTTGATAATGATGCTCTGATTGTTATGGAGTACTTCCTAAAAAATGCTGATGACTCTTCAGTCTCTTGATCTGATTGAGGTTGGGGGCTGTTCAACATCTCACGTGTGTCATTTGCAAAAACTAAACTTTATTCAGTAAATTGTTCTCAACTAGAGACTGTTACGTTCTAATTGCGGAGACTGACTGTGCTCATACAGAAAAGAAGTTCAAATGACAAGGCATCTCTGCCACTTACTTTGACTAAAGAGAGGAAGGAAATGCCTGACCCCTGTGGAAGGAAAGCTTCAGTTGTCTCAGAAATGTCAGGCAAAATGTCAGGGCTGAGAATATCAGGCTAGTGATTTGTACATTCTGCTGTGATTTGTATGTTTTTCTTATGCTTCCATCAGTATTTTTCTTTGAATTATCATCTAGTGTCTTTTATTTTTGTGTTGGTAAAGAAAACTTTCATGTTCCCACTGTTAAATGATTGCTATAGATTACATCCTCCTCATCTTTTTCAGTTCCTTTGACTGTTAGGTTTTACCTAGCTGCTGGATTTTTTAGTGAGAGAGCTAACAATTAGAAAAATACTCCAGCTGAGACTGTGTGCTTGAATAACTGAGCTGTGAATGTACCTCGTGTAGGTGGTTCATACTGCATTATTTGTGTATACATGAGGGTACAGTTTCAAATTCTGTTTAGAAAACAGAGGTTTTATATATACTTGGATACTTCCTTTATATTCATGAATGCTATTTAAAAGATGTCCTTCAAAAACCTGTCTGCGCATTTTTGTTTTTTTTTGCTTAGATTTAATATAAGAGTAGAGCTAGAGGATGTACTAGTTCTTCAGGATATTACCTTCAGGACATTATTAGACAGGATATCATTACCTGTTAGTAATGGAAGTCCTGTCTTAGTTTACTGTACTGGACAGCTTGATAATTAATAAGTGCTTTTAAATGTATTTGCAATTCAGTCATGTTGATGATGAAAGAGTTTAGAGTCGAAATCATTTTGATTAAATTCATGATGTTAAATCTGGAGCACTAATTTCAGAATCAGTTGTAAAATGTGTTACTTTTCGTTAATGGCAGGAAGTACCTGTGTTTCAGTTCACCTAAGAATAATTTAAATTCTTTAAAATTGGAGGAAACTCCCATCACCTCTGACCAATTTATTTGAAAGTTTGGATATTTTAGGTAACATTTCTCCTTAGCCAGTTTCAATAGCTAAATTATCCCATGACCAACTTTGCATGTTTCTTACGGCCTCAGTGTGGAGATGCCCTGTGGTATTTCATTTTCATCTGGTTTATCCCCTTGGCTGTGCACTGCTTTACCTGCCTTGTCATCCTGGGCAATGATTCCTTCTTCTGTCCTGGTTTACAGATCCTTTAAAGACTTGCTTCCTTCATTCTACACAGAAGAAATAAAATAAAACATGAAAAGCAGATCTCTTGTGGCTTTCCTCTACTGTTTCATACATAGTTTATCTTCCAAGATAAAAACAAGGAGCAAATGCTATTTATACTAGCATGGCACATATGTTCTTTTCAAGTATATATTTTAACAGTCCTAAAATGTCAAATCCATAAATGTAACCTGCTACTTAAAATGCTATTTTTACTGTACTTCATTGCATATTTTGAAATTTATTCCTTAAGAGTCTTTGTATGTAGAATTTAAATTAAATGTTGATTAAAGCTTAACCTTAACTGCAGTTTTCAGCACATTTCTTAATGTGTCCAAGATGGTTATAAATAATTTATAAATAATTAAATAATAATATTTATGACTGCATAATCTGTCAACAGATTTTTGTTGATGGCGGATATTGTTATGCTTTTAACTGACACCTATTAGCCCACATTCGTCTAATTTCTTGAAAGGTATTCTAAGTGTCTGAGATAATATGTAAGAAAGTAGTATTGTCAGTGCTCAAGATATGCATCTCCTTAATTCTGCTGTGGTCAGTTTTGGATTATGCAATTGGACTGTCCTTACCTCTCATACAAAGGGTGATTTTAGTAGGTTGAAAATGCATATAACCATTTTATGGGGATACCTAATAATTCTAGGTAATCAAAATGAAATATATACTCTTATCATGGAGAAAAACAATTGAAAACTTTGTTATGCAAATTTCAAGATAAAAAGCTGACTTAATTATAATGTACTTTTCTGCAATATGCAATACTATGATATTTACAGTGTGGCAAGTAGTTAATGAGTAATATTATTTTCAATTAATTTATGGATATAATATTGTCTCCCAAAATGAACTAAAAACAAAGATATACTGCCAGAGTTCTGCACATATTTGAAATATTTGAACTATTCCTTTTCCAGTTAGTGGTCTTAAAAAAAAAACAACAAACAAACCAGTGTATTATTTCCCTTTCAACTCTATGGTGATAAGTGGACTTTTTGGGTGTTTCTTTGATTGAGCCCACAAGGAATAAATATGGATCTTCATAAATAGAGGTTCAAGTGTCTTCAGAAGAAAGGTGCTACTTTGACTCAGTTTTTCTTCTGGGAAGCATATTTTCTTTTTCTCATGTTCTCAAACTGTGCCTTGGGAATATTTTAATTGACTGTGACGTAGCAGAACAAGAGGTATAGAAATCCTAGCCTGCTATACACTTCAGTGCTGTAGCATCAGGCCTGTTCTTCACAGCTGCAAGGATGAAGTACTTGCTTTGTTTTGCAGTGATTGCTAAAGGTATTCTTACTCTAGGAACAGGGCAGCATCTCTCTCTCTCTCTCTTTAGTTGATAGTAGCTTATTATATACTCTTCAGATGCTTAAAAATACTTTATCTTACCAGTTTTGACCATTCCTTTCTGGCAGTCATTGTTTATGAAGAAACTTTTGCTTTTTTGGGGGTTCATTTTTTTTTTTGTCTTTTTGAATACAAAATAGTATGTCTATTGTACACTGTGCAGATTACTCAACAAAGTTTGTTAAGGTATCAATATGTCAACATCATTACATGTGGTGTTTGAAATGAATAGATAATCCGACAAACTTCAAGTTATACACGTTAAGAAACATCTAGGCAACAACAGAAATTCTCTTTTCATTGTCATAGCACTTTATCTTTTAATTACCTAAAATGGGTTCAGTTCTATCTGGTTGCCTGTATTGTATTGGTATAGATAAATGTTATAGCATGTCTGTGGCATGTGTTTTTCTATATATTTGTACCAACATAGTATTGACAACCCAGAGTTCTTTTGTTCCACACCGTAACATTTGATGTTCATTACTACTTCACTTGAAAGATAAGAGAATTGACTCCTTCAAATCTCTACAAATTCTGTCCCGGAAGCTAGGTCAAGAGTATGTTAATTTTATACACTGAATTTTCTTGCCTTCTGTTAAACATTGTTTAAGGCAAAAATTTCCACTTTAGAGGGGTGAGGTGTTTACCAGAAGTCCTTTTGATTTGTCTGACACATTATATTCCTTAGGGTTCTCGCTGGAAAACTTTTGCGTTTTATAATAGCCCAAATACATGCTGAAGAGTGAAGTCTTATGTTCTAAATAGACATGAGACTATCTGCTCCTTCTTCCAAATTACGGCTAGGAAAAAAAGCTGTGTTACATGCAAACAGTGTTTGCAAAGATTATATCATTGTATTTAATGAAAAATGAATCGGACTTAGACAACAAAAATTAATCTATAGAGTAAATATTTCAATAAACACTTGTCATTCCTTTTTCTAGTATAAAAATAATGGAGAGGTTCCTAGGACTGGAGATACAGTCTAAAGTTCCAGCCATTTTAAAGTTTTTAGGAGTTTTCAGTTGACTTTAGGGTCAAAACTCAGTCAGAATTTTCCACCTCTGAGTTACTGCAAGATCAAGTTAATAGAGATAAAAAATGTCACATCTGTGTAGCTGGTGCAACAGCATTTCAGAAAATGTTTTGAAGTTGGGTGTTTGGGAATTAATTCAATTTGCCAATGCATGTCCACACATCCTTCTCTGCTGTCATTACCTCTACTTATATTTTTTCTCTGTGATCATACAGAGCCTGTCTTCCCCTTGGATTAGATATTATTTCCTATTTTCATACTAACCGGTAAGAGTTAGTAAAATCCCACTGAAATAACAGAGGGAACTCATTCTTTCCCCTTTGAAAAAGTTGTTGATACATATCGCTGTTGCAATATATCTGATTTCATTTTTTAGTCTAATACTCAAATATCATTTTGTGTATAGTCAACTCTTATTTTTGATGCCTGCATATTTCACCGCTAGTAGTGTAAAATATCTCAGATATCTATCCTCTCCTTGGTGGGGTCTGCAATATTACTTCAAGAAGGGATAGTAATCTGTAAGAACTTTGGTCTTGTTAATAGCAGAACTGCTGTCTAAATTACTCTCTGTTCAAATAGGCAAAATTTCAGCTGAATTGTTCCCTTCCTTATACTGCTTGCTTGTTTGTGTTTAAAACTTTTTTCCAGTAAGCATTTTGAAGACATTAGCAAAGAAAGGCTCGTTTTTGTCTGTCATTACAAATGACATTTTGCTATTTACTGTCCATTACTTGTTATTTATTGTAGACTAAGCCCTACAGTTATCTGAAAGAGAATCTTCTGTTGTCAATATGAGTAGCCTCCGTAGAACTAGGAAGTTTTCCCTGCTACACCTGCTACTTTAATCTACATTTACTTTTCTATTCAGTGAATATTATTTCTGTTTTGAAGAGACAGTTAATGCAATTATAGAGGTGAAGTATTTTCCAAATACATATATTTCTCATGAAAATATATTTTTATATAATTTCATGTTTTTCTGATGCAAGAGCAGTAATTCTTTTGCTGATCTCGGTGTACCTTGTGTTTTACACTTCTGATATCTGTCAATTGGTCTTTAGTAAATGGTATGTTTTTATTTTGAAATTATGAAGTAAGGTGATGGAGCAAAGGGAATCACTTCTGCCTTTTGAGGTACACATAACCAGGAATACCATTGCCAATTTAGAGTTATATTATAGCTGGATGTGGTGCTATGCTGGTGCAAGATAAGCTGAATTCCGTGCTTTAGGAAGGTGCGGTTGTAGAGATTAACATTGTTGGGTCATCTTGGAATATATTTGAACACCTGACCTTGCCATGTTCCCATTTAGCTGTTGCAACTGTTTGTTATCTGTAAACTGTCTTTTCATTAAACCTGCCTATGCATGAAAAATGTATTATAGCTCTTGACCAGAAAAGCAGCAGTGAGGATATTAGTATGTAATAATTTTGGTATCTTAGAAACAGTATTTCATCTCTCTTAGGATAAAAAAAAAAATGGTTTCAATATCAGCAGCTTTTGGTGTGTTCTCTTAATTAATAATTAAGTGCATGAATTAATAAGTAAGTGCATAATGGCTGCTTCAGTATCTTCTGAGTGTTTGAACTTTAGAATACATTGTCCTGTGAAGATCTTTAAGAAACACTGAACATGAAATCAAGTATGTAACTAAATTCTATTTTATCCAAGTCCTGTATGTTTCAGTAACGTTACATTAGAAAAAAAACAGAAAGAACACAGCAAAATTGTTGTAATTCATCCTAATAATGAGCACAAATAATGTAGGAGATAGCATTTTAGTATTGCAGATTAGCACTTAATTGCTTGAAATCCTGCTTAAAGAAACACATATACTTAATTTAGATAATACCAATATGCCACTATGTGCACAGTATTGCAAAAATAATTAACAAATCCAGCTTTACTCAGTTAACCTGCCATTTGAAAACAACCTGAGAAGTTGGGCTTTGGGAGTACCAAAAGTACTTATCATTGTATTCTAGTTCTCTAGAGTCAATTATTTTGAAAGTGTAGTGAAGTTCATATCAGAGTAATTACCTACATACTAAGCACCACATATAGATATTTAACTTAAGGTTTGGAAATATGATTAACAAATCGGCATAATTTTCAGAAATTCATTTTTAAGTCCTTATTTCAGTGAAGGTTAAAATGCTTTTTGAAAACGAACATTCCTCAAAATATTTTAGGCTAAACACTGTACTTCTAGTTGTATTTTCAGAATCTTGATCTGAGAATGTTAATATGAGTATTTTTTCAGTCAGTCATAAGCAGGTGTAAATTGGCTGAAGTAAAAACGTGGTGGTTTATACTAGTAAATGATCTCATCCTGTGACTGCGAACATACATTCAGATTGTATAGCTCTTGTAACACAGCATTGTACAGTTTTACAGATTAACTCTCTTAATGCATAACAGAATGTTTATGTTTGAGGTCAGATGCTCAGTAATAGTTATCTTTTAAATTTATGTGCCATTGAGCCCTCCTGAAGTAAGCAAGGGATTATGGGTTATTGAGAGACTTTGGGTTCAAACTCTGAGGGCTTGACAGCCTCCCACTGTGAAAGGGAGGAACAGGGCAAGAAATCTTACTATGAGGTAACTTAGGAAAGCGTTTCTTAAGTGACACGTAAGAAACTTTAGATAATACAGGGAGGTTACGTAATATAAATGAGCTCTGTTTTTTTATTTATTTATTTAAAGAGAAGTTCCTTCTGAACTGAAAACATTGCAAAGAGGAAGGACTATTACAGAATTTAAGGTAGGTCTGGGTGATTTGTCTTTGAAGTGAAATGAGTTAAAAACCTGTACCACTTCTGAAATCTTGAATTCTGTTCCTACAGATGATTACAGTTGTAAAAGCTTTGACAACAATTTCCTCCCTCTTTACTTAAATACATTGCTTTTAAGAGAACTTTTAGATTAGACTTTCAACTGAAAAAGGGATAAATATGTAGAAAAGTCTCCATTGTCAGTATGCTTTCTATTAGCCAGTCTGTCAAATAACTAAACTTGACTCAACTCTGGATTTTACTTAAGGACTCATTCATATGAATGTTGAGTGTGACAACTCATTTCTGCTAATACAGGTTCTAGCTACACATCCAAGGAATATAGAACTCCCCACAGTGCATTTCTAATCCTTATTCACTAAATGTGATAGCTTACCTGGCATACCCGATTTCTTTATCTGAGTGTCCTAAGTATAGTTACAGACACCTTCCAGAACTTATTTTACAAATGAATATAGGTGAGCTGCATACTAATCCTTAGTATTAGATTCTAAATGCAGAGTTCTATTGAAGTCTGAGCTCCCTGGTTGCTGGAGTATTATTGTTGAAAACATTACCAGAAGTCATTTGGGATTCTCTTTCCACTTACGTAGTTTTGTAATATAGCCATGGCAGGAACAGAGCACACGTGAATTGGGTTAAGTGCCAAGTTTCAGCTTCCAGCTTTGTCTTTTGTTGACATTGATCCATGGATATCTTCTTGTCATTCTATTTAAATTACATTTTACTTAAAATGGCCATTGTGATTAAATATATTGGTCTGGCTTTGTTATGGATCATTCTGCAGGTAAGTAATTTATGTAAAGAGGTTGGATTTCTGGGGGCATTTTTGGCTTTGGGAGTCTTTTTTGGCTTTGGGTTTTTTTTCCCTGTTTTTTTTTTTTTTTTTCAAAGACAAGGTTAAGATTGCTGTAGAATATGTAAGAACTACCCCCCCCCTTTTTTTTTTTCTGCCAGGAATGTTGTCAGGTACTAGAAACTCTCATGCTGTGATTTTAGATTAAGATTTGATGTTAATATGCATATATTTGACCATTACTGAAGAGGCATTTTTTGTTTACTGTATGTAAATCTCCTTCTTGATCGCTTTCCAGAGAATCTGATTTCCTGTGCATTTTAAATTATATTGGTATCGGCATTTCTGTTCTCTTTTGATCACGCTTGGTGTATAGTTTAATGTATATCATGTAGTTTAATGATCATTGAACTTACTGTGTGTCTAGTGTTGCTTTGGTTACTTTAGAAGTTGAGTGTGCTGTTTTACTTTACACGCTAGAAGCATTGGATTGATGGGTACCAGAATTCCTGTCTTGTTCCGGTTATGTCTATTTAAAATTGCAAAAGGTGAACCCTTGTGAAAAATATCTTACTGTGCATAAACACTTAAATGTACAGGATTTTCTAATATAGCGTGTTAACATTTTGTTCTGTTTTCATTTGGAAGATCTCAAAGTTCTTGACAATAGTATTAGTGTATAATTAGCAATAGTACGTAATGAACAATTAAATAAATATTATACCCCTTTTAGTCAGAATCCTGGCTGTTCCTTAGAGTTTTTAATAATATCACTTACACTAAAGAATCTGAGCAGAGTGGTAAATATATATCTATTGGTTTTTGTTGAATTGTGAGGTTGCTTAATGAATTCAATCTCTCGTGTATTTCCAGGAAAATTGAAAAGTTCGCAGTTACATTTTTTTCTTTTATCACTTCAACTTTATGTTCTTTAAGTCATTGTCATGATTATGAGTAGGTCAAGTAAATGAGTGGTATGCCACTGCAAGTTGGTATAGCTTTACTCTTAGCACACATAGATCATTGTTGGTAGCTGTCAGAAATTTTATTGTAATCATGTTGCTGTAGAGTTTGACTTAAGTTATGATTTGTATAATGAGTTATCAATGATTATTGAGTTGAGGTAGAGTCATTTTATCCACCTATGGTTTGACAAGAAACTTCTCAGAACTTGTTTAATGTCAAGTGTTTGTCCCAGAAAATACTTTTTGCAAAGCCAAAGTGTGTCTTAACTCTTTAACATAATATTTTGTATTATCCTTAACTTAAAAAAAAAAAATAATCTGTGTTTTTAAAGAGTCGCCAGAGCAGTTTGAAGGCTAATGTCACAATAACTAATCCATACTGTAGCTGTAGTTTAATTTCCTCTTGCCATTTCAAGAAACATGTACACTGTTTATCAGATATATTTCTGTGAAATTTTAGGGCAGAGCAATCCAATTGCAATTGCAAGACTGACTGTGTACGTAATCCATGCCACATAATTGTACCATCAAGCTCATAATTAATTTTAGTGTATATGTTGGAAATGCATTAGATGTTGATTATCGTTAGTGCTTCTGTAGTGCCTGTGAATGAGTTCTAGTATTTTGCATTTTAAACAAATACCTCTAAGTTATTAATTGCAGGTGTTTTCCATATTGAATGGCTGTATCTACCAACCTGAAGCAAACCTCTAATATAGCTTTCACTGTTCTTTTTAAATTGTGTAAAGACAGGAAGCACCACAAATGAAAATATTCATGGGACAGTACTAAAGCTAGTGAGGGGTTTATATTTATAAAAGTTACTTTGAAGAGGCACTCACAGTTTCAGAAATTAGTCTGAATTATTTCAGTCTCTTGATTATTCACTGGACTGTTTACTTTTCTGATCTGAGGAAATTTCCAATTGTAGGCTGCCAGCTCTAATTCAGGTGGTTGGCCATTGTTGAAAGTGTCGTTATCTGACCATAACAAAATTAGTTTCTCCTGTAGGGAAAATACAGGTTTGCGGCAGCTTGTGCAAAAAGTATCATATGTCTATCTCTGTGTTTATGGTTAGGAAGTGGGTTAAGGAGGATTCAGTATAGACTTTGTCCTTTTCATGTAGGATTTCTTTCACATCAGTCATGTCTTTCAGGAGCTGCCCTGAGTCTAGAGTTGAATAAAAGCATGTAACAGGCACAGTTTAATTTCTTTCTTTGGCCTGATAGAGTCCCTTTGGAAACTTTTCATGAAAAACAGACTTTTGGGTACCGAGGTACCTAATGCAAATTCCATGCACGCTGAATGTGGCCAATACTTCTCTAAAAAAGCATTTTTTCCAAAACCTTTGAGAAACAGTGTGGTGATGATTTTAAGAAGCTTTTGACTTAAATGGAATGCCTTTATACTATCAACCCTGGACATGAGATACATATTATTAGGAAAACACATTTTTAGTTACAGGTTGAAAAATGCAATTACATGCAGAGTCCAATATGAAGAAGTTCAAGTCAGGTGAAGGATAGAAAAAAACACAGCAGTAATTGAGTTCATATTTGCAGTTGTTTGTAGAGGTTTGTATTGTGTTGACTAAGACTTTCTAGGAATGGAAGAAAATTGTTTCATTTTAAAATTCAGTAGCCAGAATATAGGGAACCAGCACTAAAGAGCACACTTCCAACCAGTGGTAGAAAAATACACCATTTTTCATTAGATTTTAGATATATTTTTTTCTGGTTTCTTTTCTTGGGGACTTAAGCTAGAGGTTAACAAGCAAAATTTGAAATATTTACTTACTTACAGTAGGAGACAGAAAATTATTGAACAGATTTTAAAGGAAGTATAATTAGCCCAATTAATCTAAGGCAATACCTTATTCTGCTCAATAAGCTCTGATGGAAAAATTATTATTTAAACAAGTCTGACTACATAACTCAAAATCTAATTTTGTGATTAAGTTACATAGGTTTATAGATACTTGAAGTTTCATCAATACATGTCTTGTACTATCTAATTATGTGTACAAGAGAATTCTGTAAGGAAGATAAATAATAGCCTGTAGCAAATTCATATTAATATATTAAATAATTTGGGTGATTGATTGTTTCAGGTTTCCTTTTTCTGTGTTTCTTCTTAGCCCTTTAACACTTCCCAAGAGTCAGTGACACTTTTTCAGCTGCCAGGCATAAGTAAGGTTGGATTTTTGTGAGAACTGAATCAAGTAAGGGGCCACGTTTTTTAAAAAGGACTTATTTCCTTCATTTCAGTGTTTTCTATTGAATCAGTGCAAGCAGAATGCATAGTCTTTTATATATACATCTGCATAATTAAAATGCATTTAGCATCTTCTCAGCCGCTAGCTTTGTGACTGTACTCAGCACTGATGATTGAGATGACTGTGACTGTCAAGAAAATAATGGAACATCTTTCAGATGGCCTCTTCATGCTTAGTCCTGAGCTACTTTTTCAGTTCATTTTTAGAAGTTAACAGGACTTAGAATTGCTTAACCAGAGTAAACCAAAATTTACTAAAATTTAATTTTAGTTAAAATAGTTGTAACAAAAGTAATAGTTTTTGCTATTTCATGTAGTAAATTTTTGCTTGCTTCACAGCATTTAATATTTTTGCCACGTAATTGTATGGATGTTTGTGCAAAAGCCACATGAAGTAAAAGTACAATTAAAAAGATCGGTTCTGCCTACAGCCTAAAGATGTATTTCTGCCCTCTGATCTGTTATTACTTAAATATTAGACTTGTTTACTGCAGTTGAACTGCAGGCAGTAGAATGAAATTATGAATTGGTAACCTGAAATCATATTAAGGAACACTTGAATTTTGGCCTTATAATGAACAGTGCTGGACAACTAAACTATTCAGTCAGTTCTGTCTCACCAACTTAAGTGCTCTCGTACAGCACACCACATTTGAGAATGAAATGTCTGCAGTGAGTGCATGGGAAAATAATATTTGATCTTGGCTATAAATATTTTTTCTGAGTACAAAACAGATACTTTGAGAACAAATTGCAACTTTCTTACAACACAATTGGAAGGAAATAGTTTATTATAAAATTGCAAATGCTGGTTTGCACACTTGCATGAAATACAGTACCTGTGACAATAAAGAATGATGTTACATATTGTAGAGGCAATCACGTAATACTTCAAGTTTCACTTTAGTGGAACAGTGCCAATGGAATTTACAAATGTGGTCTATGTATTTCTACCAGTAGTGAGAAGGAGATGAAATAACATGGAAGTAATGATTACTTGTGACACTTTTATGAAAATAACTCCTTTAACCCATGTTGTTATGTGTTCTTTTTATTTGTATTTCTTCGTTTATTTCAATGAACCATATTTCTGTATATTTCTTTGTGCTTTTGCCTATCAATATAATGGAGTCAAGAACATCTATTATCTACTGTAAAGTTGTGGTGATAGCTTTGTGCAACTTCAGACAAAAAGTCCATTGAACTGAATTGTGACAGTAAAGTAGTAGAATTAGAATAGAGGCAACACTGAGGGTTAGATTATCAAACGTATTTTGAAATAAGTACCTAATTGTAGAATCCTAGAATGGTTGGGATGGACCTTAAAGATCACCTAGTTCCAACCCCCCCTAACCTAATCCCTGGCTGTTCGGACAATTTCTCTGTACGTGTCCCAGGCTACCTGACCTTCTGTACGCCCTCTGTAGGCTTCCTTTTTCTGCGTGAGATTGCCCAGGAGCTCCTTGTTCTTCCATACAGGCCTCCTGGCGTTTTTCCCTGACTTCTTTGTTGGGATGCATTGCCCCTGAGCTTGTCAGAGGTGGTCCTTGAATATTAGCCAGCTTTCTTGGGCCTCTCTTCCTTCCAGGGCTTTATCCCACTGTAGTCCAGCAAGCAGATCCTTGAAGAGGCTAAAGTCTGCTCTCCTGAAGTCCAGGATCTCAAACTCCACCATCTCATTTAGGTAGCTGTGCCATCACACTGTCCTAGTTATCGAACCAGAAGCCTGTATGAGGCTTCATACATGGATCCTGTAAGATCTAGACACACACATGAGTTCTGAGTCCCAGGTACTTTTAGAATTCATGTGGGTTTTTTTGTATATCTAACTTCAGACATTTTAAGTCCTCTGGATAGATGTGGATGCCGTGGATCTTTGAAACCTTGAAGTCCATCTTCAGACACAGGGGTAGTTGTTTGAGATATCACAGGAGAATAAATTTTAACAGTAAGCCATTGAAAGGGAGAATGTTTATTATCACCACCCACATTTATGAAGTTTTTAAGATACCACTATTGCAAATATCTGTAACATGAAATAAGGAATGTTGTGCTTGGTACTGACCTGCAGCATGAACAGCTCCTCTTCTTGTTACGGTTTTTGCAGATAGTTTGATTAATGTTTCTTCCCATGGACTTGCGTGGTTATTAAGAAAAGGACAGTCTTGTCCGTTGCAGTTTCAGCTTGTGAAAACAGTTTGCTTGCTGCAAGCTCTTTGCTAGTACTTATAGGAAAGTAGTGGCGAATCTGGAGGATCTTCCATAGTGTATTATTATATTCTCTTCAAGTACCGTTCTTTTTGTAACAACAAAAAAAGAGGAGAGTTGCCTTTTGTTCAGTGGTTTAGTTGAGGTGCAACTTCTATGAACAGAATTTGCATAGGCATTTCTCTCAGTCTGTATATATTCTATATGCTTCTAGGTATCATTTAATATTCATTAAACTTCAGGGTAACAGTCAGAGTGAAACTAGATATTTATTGATTACTTCTCCTCCACTGCTCTTTTGGGATTCTTCTAACCTATGTTCTTTGTTGTAAAAATAGAAAAAAAAGAATGGATTTCCTGATTTGCCTATGAGCTGCGCAAGCTCTCCGCATTTAACGCTATGGAAAGGAACAAAGGACAGTTCAATGCTGCAGTCTCCTTGCAGTAAGAAATGAGCTAGGAAGAGTGTTTTCTTTGAGGGAGCTGTAGAGAGCCTTGGCTTTTTACTTCTTTTGAAAGGGGAAAGGACTGAAAATGAGTAAGAATAACTTGTATGTGTTAATTCTAAACAATGCGTTGAGCCTGCCTAGGAGAATGGGAAGAATATATTGAACTTCTCTGCTTATATTTTGCTTCTGGAAAGTAGTGTTTCAACAAAATACTACGTCTATATGCAGAAAATTTTAGAACACAAGGAAAGCTAAATTAAAGCGTTTTGAAATCCTTTAAAGAAAAGATAATGGGGCTTTCATGTTATATTTAATCAGGTGAACAAATGTATCTGCTAACTTAAATTTTTCAGTATCTGATATCAATATCGGCTTTTGGGGGCGGAGATATTGTTGTGCCTAGTCCACTATATGACTGCTGTGGTATTGCATACTGATTACTTGGAAGGCAGGAATAAAAGGATAATATAATTATACATTGAGATTCTGAGGGGAAAATGAGCCCCTAAAAGCTGCTTTAGGGTAATACAGTTACACTAATGCCTTTCAAAATCAAAGCAACTGAGATTGATAACTTTCAGGTTCACTGATATAATAGTTTCACTTTGCATCAAAGCAGGTAAAATACTTAATTTTAAAATATCCAAGAGAGAATTGAAAATATTTTAACTAATAAAGAATTTTTACATTTTTTTTTTAAGATCACCGACTTTAATGTTTAAAAAAAAAAAAAAAACCACAAAAAATATTGACAGCTAATTTTAAAAAGTTCACTGTGGAGCAGGGGAGAATATCTAATGATAGTTGTATGTGGGTTATCAAGTTAAATCTCTTGGAGGTATGAGGGGCCATTAGAAGAATACAATTTGTACCTTCTCTTAGATAATGAGACAGATATATATTTTTCAACATTGTAGTTTTGTTCTGTAAAGTGTTTTTCACAAAATTTTCTTTTTGTCTTTCCAAGTTGTTTTATTCTGTTAGGGTATTTTGTCTTTTTCCAATCATTCTCTTTATAAGAATCTGAGATCACCAAACTTCACTAACAGGTTACTGCCAGTGAATACATATGTTTGAATGCGAATATAAACTAGACAAAAATATTTGGGGGGGGGGGGGGGGGAACAAACAAGAAAAAACCCCAAAGAACAAGAAAGTAGTGACTGCATAATAACTTGGGGGAAGGGGGGGAGTTTATTTCAAAACAAACAAAAAAGTGTTTTTCTACAGAGCAAGGATACAATGCAGTAATTTACAGATGTGGAAATATAAGCTATAACTGGAAGTAGCATGGTATGGGAGATTTGGGTGCACATTGTTTTATACCTGGGAAGGCTCCTTTGAATGCAGTAGGAAATTTATTTTACAGAGAAATGTAATATTCATCAATAAGGAGCTACTGTAACTCGGGGAAGTCAAACATCAAGTTATCTCTGGCATTTGAAATAAATTTCAAAACATTGGATGATTGAAAGGGAGACTTTCCATTTAAATTAGTTTTATGTAATCATTCAGATTAATAATATTCTTATTTTCTGCAGAGTTTTAATAGCTGTATTTGGCAATACTCTCCATTGTATTTGTGGAACTGTTGTTCTTAAGTATTTACTTTGAAAAATGATCCTGAATAGCATTTTTCAAAAATATGTGTAGCAGTTTATGTTTATCACTGAGTTACAATTTAAGAAATGACCTTAAATATAATATTCTGAAATGATGCTGCTACTCTACCCTTCTTTAACAAGAAATTATTTTTTAAAGTATTGCCTGATTTTCTTTTTTGTTTCAAATTTATTTACTTCTGATCTTAACCTAACTCGAATTGTCCTTGAATTTCAGGCGGTTTAACCTAAACATTAACTAGCTCCTCAACTCTGTTATTTCAACAAAGTGATTTTGCATATTGATCTCGGGTAACAGAAGCACAGTTGTGTACGTTACCTCAGTGAGGATGCAAAACCTTCTTATAAGGAGCGGTTCAGGAATCATTTAGGGCCAAGGACTCTATTCGGCGTTTTGAATTAGTATTCTCATACAATGTGCTCTTATGCACAAAATAAAATCCAGTTCTCATGGGTGTTTGTAATAGCCTTCTGAAGCTGAATACAGCAGTTACAGTAGTCAGCATGAACATAATAAAACATTTCAAATACATAAGCAAGTTATTAAGTAAATTAAATACCAGTTTATATCTCTGAGGAGCACCGCAAATAGATTATAGTTTATTTGTCTCTGTTCTGTAATCCAAGAAATGAGCCAATATGTGTTACAAGGATTTCCACAGATTCAGAATTCTAGTATATTCAGAGCATAGCTCTTTCTCCAGTCTGTACTATAAACAGGATAAATTAAGGATCTTAAGAACATCTGTATCTTCATTCTAGAAAACTGTTATTTGAGCTTGACTTACCAGAATATTTTTTTTTCTTCAGTAATTGTAATTAAATTATTACTGGTAAATGACCAAATATATCTACTTTATCTAACGTTGCAGGTGAGAAATTAATAAATTAAAAATGAACTCAGAACTTGGAACACTTTCATTGCAAGCTGGCTTTTTAAAAACACTGATTCTTCTTCTTTCAAGCCCTTTAGAACAATATGCAACCAGATAGAGGTGGTGTTTTTTTTTAACTGCTCATATGGCTTTCATACATATAGTCAGAATTTAACCTGAAAATGAGAATCACAGCATTTCCAATGTCATGCTCCACTAAAACAAAGGTAAATGGTATTATTATACTTTGAATTAATAGACATCCATTATTAGTAGATTTATCTTCTTTTAGAAATTTTTTGACATAAGATTGTACTGCTAAAATTAACACTGCAACTTTCTTATTATTTTGATGTTACAATTAACCCTGCTAAAACAGAAGATATGTATTTATTTTGTATCATTTTCAGATAGAAAGTTAGAGGCTTTCTTGGTTTTAACTTTTTTTCTTGAATTATCCTGTAATGCCTAAAAATAGTTGCAACAATGTTGTAGCACATCAGGGATGCTTATTATAGCGCAATAGGAGATATTATCTGGCACTAATATTTAACAATTAATTGTCTCCAGCACTAGTTTGTATCTGACTCCCTGGCTATTTCAAATTCCCAAAACACTATGTTTTTAGATACAGAGGTGTTTTTTTTTTAAATCCAACTACTCTTTATGTGTGGGGTCTAAGTCGTGAGTTAGAAATTGTATTGGTACATCAGATGGTTAGAATAAGTGCTTTTAACTGCAATGCTTTACATCATAGAATGGTTTGGGTTGGAAGGGGCTTTAAGATCATCTAGTTCCAACCCCCTGCCATGGTCTAGTGGAAGATGTCCCTGCCCAAGTTGCCCAAAGCCCCATCCAACCTGGCTTTGAACACCTCCACGGATGGGGCATCCACAACTTGTGCCAGTGTCTCACCACTGTGATAGTAAAGAATTTCTTCCTACCCTCTTTCAGTTTAAAGCCATTACCCCTCATCCTATCACTACACTGCCTGATAAGAGTCCCTCCCCGTATTTCCTGTAGGCCCCCTTTAGGTACTGGAAGGCTGCTATAAGGTCTCCCCGGAGCCTTCTCTTCTCCAGGCTGAACAACCCCAACTCTCTCAGACTGTCTTCATAGGAGAGGTGCTCCAGCCCTCTGATCTCCTTTGTGGCTCTCCTCTGGACTCGCTCCAGCAGGTCCATGTCTTTCTTGGGGAGACACTTGATTCAGACAGCTTTGTCCCTGATAGTTTAAGGATTAATAGTCCAGAGTTACACCATTGTCAGTGTATCCCCATCTCTACCTATTCCATTTGCTGTGTATGGAGTTAGGGTCTGCTGTCACTGATTAACAAGAATTCCAAATCACTACTTACTTGCTGTATCTCAAATTCATGCCCCCATTTGAGGTTTCAGGGTTACTGTTCTGCATTCAGCTCAGCACACCAGATCACTGTGCTGTGATGCCTTTCAGAGGGAAGTCAATAAACTGGAGGAATGGACTGCCAGAAATCTCATTAAGTTCAGCAAAGGGAAAGACAACTTCCTGCTCGGGGGATGAATAAGCCCACACACCAGTAACCATTGGGGGATGACTGGCTGGAACACAGCTTGGCAGAAAAGAACCTGCAGGTCCTCCTAGACAACAAGTCGAAGGAGAGCCAGCAACATGCCCTGGCAGCAAAGATGGCCAACAGCATCCTGGGCTGCATTAGAAATAGCGTTATCAGTGAGTAAAGGGAGGTGATTATCCTCCTCCACTCAGCACTGGTGAAACACCTGGAGTACTGGGTCCGATTCTGGGCTCCCCCATACAGAAAAGATGTGGCCATTGTGGAGCGGGTGCAGCAAAGGGCCATGTAGGTGACTAAGGGATTGGAGCATTTGACATATGAGGAGAGGTTAAGAGATGTGGGGTTGTTTGTTCTTGAGTAGAGAAGACTTGCAGGGATCTTATCAATGTGTGTAAATACTTGATGGGAGTGTGGAAGAAGATGGAGCCAGTTTCTTCTCAAGTGGTATTCAGGGAATGGAGGAGGGGCTGCAGGTACAAACTGCAATACAGGGGATTCCCCTTAAGCGTAAAGAAAGCTACTTTATGGTGAGGGTGGTCAAGCACTGGAAGAAATTGCCCAGAGAGGTCTTGGCATGTGCTTGGAGATGCTCAAAACCCAACTGGACAATGTCCTGGGCAACCTGCTTTGAGCAGGTTGAGTCTGCTTTGAGTTGGCAGCTTGTCCTTCAGTGATCTCCATATGTCTCTTCCAAGCTCAACTATTCTGTAGTTCTGACATTGTCTGGACTGCTCTGTTTGTTTAGGGGCCATGAGCAGCCTTCATATAATATCTGGACAATGCCCTCTGTTTATGTTTCAGTCTTCTCTGGTAATTTTATATGAGGCTATAGTCTTTTCCAAGAGGGATTATTTTCATAAGTTTTGCAGATGGTGGTATATTTGCAGTTCAGAGATCCAGTATGGTAACTTGCTAATTTCTCTGAGGAGAAGCTTAACAGCTGGTAGTCAAAAGAGAAAGTAAGGGATTGTTTAGTGGTTGGTTGGTTGGTTGGGGTTTTTTACAAGTGAAATGCTAATATCTACAGTTATGAAGGAAGATCTTCGGAAATGTTTTGCTGATGAGAAGACAAATGTGGCAAGGGGGAGCTACAGAGCTTTGCAGAATGAGAAGAGAAAGCAGTTTAGGCCATCCTGATTTGACATTCATTAACCTAGTATACAGACAAAAAGGAGAAAAAAACCTCAAAAACAGTTGTGTACGTAAATACCAGAATGCAAAATCCATTACCTTGTTAGTTTAAATCAGAGTATTCATACAGAAAAGAAGTAAATATCTCATAAACCTTCCAGAAATGTTCCAAAATGTCAACTCAACAGTAATCGTCATTGAGGTCTGAGTCAACAGAGCACATGTAAACCAGCATTTTTTACATATGAACAGACAGTGAAGACATACTGTTGGTTTGCTACAACCCTTATGGAAAGAAACCAAAAATACATGCAGAAGTCATATTCAATGTATGTACTGTGATTCAGTATTTAAAATAGCCCTTGGGCTGACAAAGGGATTCTTGTTTCTTTTGATTCCGATTATCTAGTTGTCTGTATGTAAGCATTTGTCCATTAGGATCTGAACTGTAATTAACGTCTCATTTCTGATCAGTCTTTACTCAACTATTGCATTATTATGATAGATTTACCAGTTAGTTATTTTATAAACCAGACACTAACACAGTAACAATTGTTTTTTTCTATGTGAGTGTTGTATTATCAGGCTTTGATTTTTCAAATTTAAGGTGAGGTGGTGCTCCCTTACAAATCAAAATACAAACTTTTTTTAAAAAAAGTAGGAACCCTAGAGAAAATGGAAACTATAATTTAAAAGAAAAAAAAAACCCCAATGCTGTAAGTAGCTTTTGAATTGATGTGCATATTTAAGTGTCGTTGTGTGCCAAGGAACAGTCACTTTGTCTCTTAGAGGACAACAGTATCCTCTGGAATTGTGGTTTGACAATAGAAGGCTTTGGGAGGAACTGGAGGAATTCCTGCCACGCCATCTACCTCCTTGTCCCAGCTTACCCCCTACTCTGCTGATTTATCTGTGAAGAGCACTGCTGTGATATGGGTTGGGGAACTGATCTAGCTTTAAAGAATTTCAGGAGAGTTTGCTGATATGTTTTATAATGTGACCACTGAAACAATTGTCCTGGTACAATTAGTGGCACTGTACTATGGGAGGAGGAAAAAATAACAAGCTGTGGGAAAAGGGGGAGACTTCAAACCCTTGGATGACCCAATATGTCATCAAACAGAAGCAAAAATGTGACTTTCCGTGATTTCAAACAAATATGAAAGAATAAATCAGCCATCTACATTATTGTAAGAAAAGCATAGTGTACCACAGATAGCATATGCAATTTTATTTCATGTTGTCCACCTAATATATACAGACAGCACGTGATTCTGAGTCATTGCAGTGTTCACTACAAGCTATAAACAAAATAATTGGTATCCTAAACCTGTCACTTTCAGTGTTTTCTTAGAGATTTTCTATTTCCATTCCATTCCTTGTAGAGTATTATAGGGCTTTTATTATTTTTAATAACAATAAATCTCATTATTGTGTGTAAACAGGACTCCACGCTTGTTCATAACCAGAACAATGATGGTATGTGTAACCTGATGTATATTCTGGCTGCTGCACACATATTTCACCTAAAGCAAGACAGTTATTTTGCTATTTGTAGTCTTGATCATCACTGAAGAGAAGGAAATCTGTATCAGTGTCTCATTTTTGTTTGTTGTTTGTTTCGTCTATAGTGGCCATTACCAGTGTAGAAAACCAAGGTTTATTTCATGAGGGAACAAGCTATAAGACCAACCCATTAACTCTTGAATGTGCCAGAAGTTGCTTATTTCTTGAAGTGGTTAACAGGAAACATAATTCATACAGGAGGTGCTTTGTGCCTTACCTGCTAGTGTGACTGTTGAGCGGGATACCGATGCTTGGTGGCTACGTGCAACCTCTTTGCAGGAGGGAGAGAAGTCTTTGGTTCTGCTGGGCAAACATAAAGCTGACCAATACCAGTTATTCCCTATTCTCATCCTTGCGTCTTCTTCAAAAGCATGGGAGAGATAATAACCAGCCAATTATTATAACTAGACATTAACTAGAGAAAAGCTGCTTGCCCACTCAGAATAAAAGAGCTGCTGCATTGTTAGCATTGCTGTTTTTCTCAATGTGGGCTGCTACCAGACAGGAAAAGGGAACCAGTATCAGAAACTACGTAAGGTCTGCCTGGAATACGGCACCGCAGATTGGAAAAAGAAGTTATAAAAATCTGAGTATTAAAACTGTCTTTTTTAAAAGAAATGTCATTTCCTTACTTTTGAGGTAAAAAGCATTATGGAAGCAAATGTAAAGAGCTTATGTTCAAGACTAAATGTGTGTCTGTGAACTATTTTATAAAATAGCACGAAATGGGTTTCGTGTCACTTACATGTACCTTACTCTTACATAATTTGATGTTCTCAAAATTCTTGCTTTCAAAAAATATTTAATATTTAAGTTCAAACTTGCAGAAGCAGAATGTGGGATCCGATGACGTTTTTGGTGTCATTTCAACAGAGCAGGCCAAATTCATCTGTAGCACAACCACAGTCAAGGCAGTAAACTTGAACTAGGGCTGTACTTGACCCAGGGTGTATGGGCAGATGGGATGGACCCACATAGCTCTCAGACACAGACCAAAGTATATTTTTTCAATAAAGGTGGTAAGAAATTCTGTAATGTGTTTGGCACTTGAATTCAAAATGTTCTATAGTATTTCAGTTTTAAAAGACACCTCTGTCAAGCTTAGTACATCAGTTTGATTTGTGTTCCCTCATGCACACACACATACATACAGGCTTCCCTCTAGATTCCAGTTCAAAAACATTGTATAATTAATAGTCTGGGAAATATATTTTCTGGGAGCAACAAATAGGTACATTTCAAACATAGACTTGCATAGGATTCATGAAGTAGTTTTACTCTCAGAGAATGTTTTAAAAAAAAAAAGTCCAAGTATATGTCTGATACTTAATATTTTGGATTATGCAGTAATTCTGAACATCAGAGCGATCACTCTGAGCAGTTTTTCTGAATTCCATTTGATTAATACCTCTACATATTTTAGGAAAATACAAAATATCAGTTAACAATAAATTTGGTTTAGAATTATTTGTCACATTATGTTTGAATCTCTAATTTGGTGTAAAGATTTAAAGTTTAAGCAAGAATTGTGTTATTTATTTTTGCAGTCCTTAATGGTACTTATTATCCAATTTAAGACTCAGATAACGTGGTTGCAGTGCTTTGTGGTCAGTTTTTTATGTGGCTAATGGTTTTGAGTGTTTCCAATGTTTTTCACGCTGATGATTTCCCTACACACACCCTTATGGTGTGAAGTACTGATGTTCTTAAATGTAATGAAGGAAGAAGATGCTAAGCAGATGTTTTAATCCTTAAATAGGATCCAAAATTAAATACTAAAGATTTGAAGATGCTAGGTTAAATTCAGCATGCATGCAAAGAATAAACTGTGCAGAAACTGAAATTTCTGAGTAGTAGATTTTTTTAAATAAGCTTATTTTGAAAGTATTGAGGGCTATTTATTTTTTGTCTAGTAACCCGTACAACTTCTGTCAACCCTTTTGAATATCAGCCAATACTGTCTAAAGGATGGATAGTAGTTTGTATGTCAGATGGCCCAAAATGCTGTCAGTGGAGAGTTTCTTTCAGTTCAGTAATGAGAGAAGCATTTACTAACACTGGAAGAACTGAGAATTACCTCGTCCTTTCTCCCCTGTTACATTCCATTGTTACTAGGACATAAGAATATGTTTTAGTGATTTGTAATATGTGAAAGAATTGCTCTTTCCTTTTTATGACTTAGTGGTTACACAATTGTAGGATATGTAAAAAAGAAAAATTTTACTTCCGTGGCAATTGGTGTAGAAGTGGTATTTTTTGCTCTATTTTGGCCACTTCTATGTAATGTTATTGATTAGCCACTATGACAAGCTATGTGGAAAGGGGGATTCAAAATGGTGAGAGTATTGTGAAGAGGTTTTTAGGTTGGTTTTTTTTTTATTCTTGACATTTTAATAAATATTTTTAGAAGGGAACGGGAATTAATGAAATGTTTTTGCGTCTGTGCATCAAAGCAGTTTTGCTTTTACAAAATAAATGTGTTGCTACGTTCTATTTATCTTAAAAAAAAAAGACTGACAGTCTTTTTAAAGTACATTAAGTAGGCAGTAAGACGAGTGATTTGCACTAAGACAGGAGAGTGACTTTTTTTTTCTCTTTCATATTGGTTAAGCGCGTTTCATTGAGAGGGAGGGAAATAGATAACAGCAGGTTCTAGTGGTATATTTTCTTCTCATATCAGCTTTGGAATTTCAGTTTTTTAAGGACAACTGAAGTATGTTTAAATAGCCTTGGGTAATATATACCCAGATTTCATCCACTGCATTGATAAAATATTATGTAAGCAGAATACAGGAAATATATTTTGTGAAGCAAAACAGTATCTCTGCAGTGTTATGCATTTTTGTATGTATCAATGAATGTATGGTCTTGTTAACTCTTGGGTGTTTATCACAGGTGATGTGATATCTTTGTTTTTCTTCTAAACTCTTTTTGTCAACTCTTGATGCCATAAGAATGTTGATTTTTTTTTTTTTTTAAGTGTTTTTAGAGAAGTCTCTTTATCCATCACCAATGGGAAGAGAAATTTGAAAATGTTTTTGCAGCTATTTTTGGAGTACTGTCAGTAACTTGTTTTCGTTATCGGTGATCCTCGGTGCCTTTAAGCTCTGTATTTTCTGTAAATGCACATAAATCTTCTATAGGCACGGCTGTCTTTCTCATCCATATCTCAAATCAATACATAGTTCTAAGCATCCCTTGTCCATTTGTGAATCAAGTATCCTGAAATGCAAGCTGCTACAATGCTGTTGTAATTGGCAGAACAGTTCATCATCTTATGCTTCATTGCCTGTAAAGCTGCTTTGAAAGCCATGAGTTGGGGCTGCTGTTAAAATCCCTGGTTGCAGAATTTCAAAGTTCTTTTTTTACAAAAGAGAAGCAAATGTTTTTCTCTTCCTCCATATTACTACCAGTGGCTAGTGAAGCAAAGTACTTCAAAACTGACATATGTTCCACACTGTAATTCTAGTGGATAATTCACAGAGAACTGAATAAAGACATAGCAGGCAACTGCTTGCTACCACTTCTACTCCATCAGCATCTGCTCCAGGTTCTGCTCTTCTCTTGAGTAACATTTTTCTATATCAGTTTTGTTTTTTTTTTTCATATCCTTGCTGATATTTTTAGCTTATACCTCTCAAGATACTCTCTAAGTCTGAAGCTGTGGTCTTCTCTTTTCCGTTAATAATATCCATTCTGACTCCAATTTTAAGCAACAGAGGGTGATAAGCACCATTTTCTTTGCTTTAGAGAGATGGAGGAAGAGCTCTTAATTTGACGTCATATGCAGAAAAACATTTATCTGACTTTCAAAGTCCAAACACTGAGCAGATGTGGGAATTTCCCAGGATTTCCTGTTCATAAGTGCTTGGAGAATAGCATCAGTTTTTCTAGATCAACATTCTCACTGTATCCACTTACAGCAAGAAGTGACAGTCAGAATCAGTTTATTTTTCTTCCTATGTTCAAAGAGAACATTTAGGAAGAAAAAAAATATGTCAGTGACTTTGTGAGGTGTAGCAGATGGGTACATTTTATATCAGAGGTTAGGTGGGATCTACATTCTAAGAATCTGCTTGAACCAAATTCTGCAATTTCATGAGTATGACTATACTTGTACTAATAGGGCCATTGAAAAGTATATAGGAAAAGGTGTTACTTTGTGGAACTATCCATTGAAAGAGCAATGTGCAAAACCAGCAGCAACAAAAAAAAACTCAAATCTAGATGTATAATGCACCAATGTGACAGTGCAAGCCTTGTCTAGCAGTAATAATTGATAGTGTGAAGGCTTAATTGAAGGCTGCTTTCTGAGTTGGAAGAGTCATGTCTGTCTGAAAAATGCTGCTCATGGATAGTATTGTAAGCAGCTGTAGCTGAAGATGTAACAAAATAGCTGCTGCATAGCAGAATTATTCTGATTAACAGTAGTGATGTGGGTTTAGTACCTAGAGCCACCCATCAACTGGTGGAGTCTCCCTGTAGTGGGTCCCTTTCAGTCTGGATATGTGGTTAGATGTAAGTCAGAAAAACTACGGATAGACTGATTTTGTGGGAAACTATAAAGAAATCATTGTGACTAGCTTTGTTAGAACCATTGGAGGCCTAACAGCTGTTGAACGTATCAGTAACATTGGTGGGGAAGGTGTATGCAAGTTCGAAGAGCAAATAATATCAATGTCTATAATGTATCGGTTTATACATCTTTGTTTTTCCATGGTTAATACAAGATTGAGTGTTGACAAAGAGCAGTGAAGAAGATAAGTTGGGAATGTGTAAATGGAAGAATACATCTTTCACAGAAATGTGTAAGCTGTTCACTTTAGGCAATTGAACGACAGAACCATCTTATTTGACCAAACGTACTTTAGTTTGTCTTTCATGGTCTAATTTACTCTCATTGTGTGCTGTGAAGTCCTGGTTGGAGTGCCTATGCTCAACATAAATCTGTCAAATTTCTATTAAGCTTAAGGTGAAAAATTAATGAGCCATTCACTTCAGATATTTCAAAACTAATACTGCTCTATTATTAATGCAGCAGAAAGTCAAAGATGTGGGTATGTACAATTATGGTTCAGTGTTCAGTCAGACTCTACTTTTTTCCATATTTTGGTGGGAATATAATTAAAACAGTGTTTCAGGTCATAGAAGGAATTATTTTAATGAATTTTACCAGTAAACTTTTTAGACAGTTTTATTTATTAACTTTTTGTTTTATCAGATCTGAAATTTCAAATAAAAATGAACAGAAATTTGATTCTTATAGTGCAAATCTTTTAGAGAAAAATAAATAAAACCCTAACTCCATAATACTGAAGAAGCTGTGGGTAAAGCAATATTCTTTTGGCTGGACAAGTATGAGATTGTGACTAACTCTCTTCAGTTTCTTGTGCTCCGATTTTTCAGCCTTGAAAAAAGTCATTGAAACGATGCTAAAATTGTACTTTAACCCAGAATTGAGTGGCATATGATACCCAAGTATTTCTGTTCAATTCTCCCAGTAAAAACTTTTCAGAAGTCTCAGAATGTGTTGCCAGTACCAGTAAGTTAAGTGACAGAACACTGTAAAACACTAGGTTACAAGTGTGTATCCCAGACTGAGCAGTATGGAAACTGATGCTCAAGGTTTGTGCTTGCCTTGAAGAAACCCCATCACTGCAGAAGTAGCAATGTAGTCCTCACTTTCTGTGCAGAAACTTTCTAAAGATTGCCTCTTTTTGTGCTCCTAAAATTAACTTAATAATTGATTAACATATTTTTCTTCTTGCATTCCAGTATGTTCTCTAGAGTCTTTCTTAAATTAATAGCGATTTTAGGCCTGGCACTGTTAAATTGTAGGACTTGCATAGAGGAAGGAATTCTGTTTCTTGGAAGATTTTCATGCTCTAAAACTGAATTTCATTACAAGAAAAATCTCAAATTTAAATAATTCTCGAAGCATTTGTTGTGCTCACAGATCCTGAAAGCACTGTGTGCTCCAAGGAGTTTGGCATTCAGCAGGAAAAGAGCAAGCAAAAATCACAAAGCTTTTTCGATACGTTGGTTTCTTTATGAAGTTGCACTGCACTATTTTGCAATTGATACAGCACCAAGGCCATGAGTATTTAAAAACTGAATGATTGTACTTTGGCTAGTAGCCCGGGAAATTGCCAGATTTTTCGTTGTGCACTGTGTTTTACTGGGGAGATTTTTCTTCAGTTTTCACTGTTGAATCCTAATCACAATGCAGATAGCTTTCCTCAGTCTCCTAAACAACGTACTCTCATAGCAACTAATAACTGGATGACAGAAGGAAAGGAACTCTTTTTTTTTTTTTTTTTTCCTTAAAGCATTTTTTTAATATTAATTCCAATACTGCCTTTTTTTTTTTTAACTAGTTCAGGAAGTTCAGTTACTAGTGAATCGTATAGAAATTAGGCCTGGAAAAGATGTCAAGAGGTCATCTAATCTATCACCTTCCCTCAGGGAGGGGATCAACCACATCTACGTCATTCCTGACAAATGTTTGTTTAATGTTTTCTTTATAAAATATTTCAGTTGTAGAGATTCTACCACCTGCCTAGGCAAGTCTTTATGAATTCCGCCTATTAGAAAGTTTTTCTTCCAGCTAACTTAAATCTCCCTTTCTGTATTTTAAATATTTTGGGGTTTTTGTTTTGTTTTGTTTTGTTGCTTTTTTTTTTTAAATCACATACTTCAAACTCCATCTTATATTGTGAAATGATTCATTTTTAAACATGGGAGGTTTTCTCATGTGAGTTGTTCTTGAAAGTGTATCGTTCACAGTGTATTCAGGTGTGAAGCTCCAGTGGTGGGTAAATGGAGAAAGAAGAGATGCTTTTCATCTGCATTGTTTGAGCTTCATTGGTCCTGTAATACAGTCTGCAGATTGACGAACAATAGACAGAAAATAATGTCTCAGTTACACATCTCTGATGGAGATTTTAGGATTCTTTTTGATTCCAGAAACAGACTCTCAAAGCTTGAGCAAACTGATTTTTCCATCGATTTACTCAAGTGTAATAACTTTGAGGGATTTTTCAACCCTGCCCAACTTCAGCAAGACAAAACTTTTTCTAAATTATCATGTTTTGAACCATTTTCATCTTTCCACTTAAAAATTTGTCTGCTTCTTTCAAAGTGATCACTGATAACATTTCCACTGTGTATTAAAGCTGAACAAGACAATTTTTTTCCATAATTAAGCATTATGGCTTTGGACAATTTTTGCATTATGATTAAAGACATATTGTAAGAAGTTTCAGGAGCTTCTAGCACAAAAATTTAAAAGAGGAGGATGCTTCTGGATTTTTTTACATTGTGGTTCAGTAACAATGCTCCTGTTATTAATTTTATTGAAACTTATTAGAATGGGTGCTGCTGATTTCAGCTGGCTTCTTCACTTTGTGGTTGTAGTAACCCAGAATGTAAAGGATGTTGTTCTGGTTGTAAAGAACTCCATGTCAACAGAAAATATGGTATTTGTTTCATAGAGGTCTGTGAGAGAGGCCTTGTATTCTGAATCTCTAGTTTGAAGTTTGGAAATGATTCAGTACGGGCAGGTATATAGAAAGGCTTTTAGAGTTTTGCAGGTGGTTGTAGAGCTGTTTTCTGCACCGTGCTATGAACCTCCTCTCCTTTTCCACGGTGAGCTTTTCGCCCGCAAGAATATTCTTGCTTTCCATGAGAGGAGATGATGCTTTTATTAGGCCAGCTGAAATAGTTAGCAAAACAGATGAGCATCTTGTCCTGAAGTGCTTCAGAGCATTTCCATGTGCAGAGTTTGCCTTGTTTTTCCGCTTCTGTCAGTTGGTCTCCCAAAATATCTCATCTCATCAGAAACCTTCCCATGCTTAAATGTTGGGCAGTCACGTGTATGGAAACTTTTTTTTTTTTTTTTTTTTTTTTTTTTCAGTTAAAGAGAGATTTTTAAATATGCTGATACTTTAGAATCTGCTGATACTGTGAGGTTTGCGCTGTGGCTTCTGAAGATCTTAAAGCTGTAAATGAAGTATCCCAATGCTTTCTGATCTGTACCGTCTTCCACTTGACATATCTGTCTGTTTAGTAGGCACTTATTTCAGACCTCCTTCAGCTGACCCTTCAGCCCTCCATCGCAGAAACACCCCTGCATTTATAAAATAAATTATAGTCACCTTAGCTGCATTGAACCTACTCTCAGTCCATGAGATGATCAGATTGTATTCTTTAAAAGAGGAAGGTGTATAAAATTTTCAGGTTTTTTGGTATACGCAAGGAAGCGCGTCTCATCAAGTTGCCAGTATATCATCAGCGTGCAGCCTCTGGTGTGTTTCTTGTTGAAGTTCTCACAAAAGTTTGTTTGTGTGATAACTCACCCCTTTAACAGTTTTAGTGCTAAGTAGCACAACTTCTCTAGAACTTACACATTTTGGCATCCCTACCAAAACAAACAGCCTTATGAGTGGTAGCATCGTTCAGTGCAGACAGATACTTATGTGTGATTTCGGGCTGTTTAAATGTCTGCTCTTCCCTGTAAGGCTCTGTTCAGTTCCTCCTTGAATTTGAAAGTTATTGCTGATCAGTAATTCTATTTTTGACTGATGCCTTTAACTAGATACCAGTTTGGTTTGTTGTGTTTAAGTCACACACAATGTAATATCTGCTTGGACTCTGACAGTTTCTTTCTTGTGGAACTGTGCCCCAAATACTTTACTATGCACACGTAATTTTGTGGCATATGTTCATGAAGGGATTTTTTTTTTTTTTTCCCCGATAAGGTAAGTACAAAGTAATGACTGCTTATCTAAATCAGTTATTTTAAGCTCTATGGTAGATAGTTTGCTTATCTTGTTTTGTTGATGCAGAAAATAAATCTTCTAATTTTACTAAATTGCTTTTCTCTTTCTGTCATTTAAGATGGAAGCTACAGGCAAAATCGGCTGAACCTCACAACACTGTTAGTACAACCAATTTCTGCAGTGCTCGCCAAAAAACTTGTTTCCTTACCTGAGGACACTGTCCAAAAAGATAGATGCATACACCTCCAAATGCCAGCTACAGGTAATGCTTTTTAAATCTTCCTTTAACTATGAAATGTTCTTCAAGGACTCCAAATTCATTTTCTACAACTGTATATAACTAAGAGACGTAACTGATTATGAGTATGATTTGCTTAGCAGCTTTCTAGAAGAGACTATGAACAATCTAAAAATTATGCTCCCAAAATCTGATAGTTTTTTTTTGGTTAAAAAAAAAAAGTCTCTTAGTATAAGGCATTAAGCTCTAATTCTTAATATTGACTTAAAAACCCCTCTATCTAGATACCAGCACTAGGGAGATTTTGTTAGTGCTGCAGTAAGGTTTGTTAGGCCTTGTTGTACTACTAAGAATATGATTTTAACATTAAGGCACCAGTAGCAGTATTAAATTATTCTGTCTTTTTTCTGCATCTGGCATAATAATACTATAATTCTAAGCAGTGAAATGTCTTTCTGTGTTCCTTAACTTGTATCTGCTATAGAATAAACAATGTATTGTTTTCTGAACCTTCAGGCACCTTGGCCTCTATGTTTCACCAGGAAAACAGTCATCATGACAAGAACAAAATACCTTGAGTAGAGCTAGATATAATGAAAGAATGCATTCAGAGTGTCTCTTCAGAGATAATGCTGTTAGCAAAATCGTACAGATTAAAGGTTGAACAAACTTATTGATGATGTGGGGAAAAAAGTGAGAATAGAGTCTTCTAGCAACAGTGCTGCACAGTGTTTCAACGAAGGAAGGAACACCTTCCAGATAACGTTCCAGATTTAAACTTTAATTCTCTCTTGATTTTTGTTTTGTACTAGTCTATCTTTCAGCGGAAAAAAAAATGCAGAAAAAATGGTTTATTTTATTATAATGCCTGTTTAAATTAATTGATTTGAAGCAGTGGTCTTGGAAGGAGGAGGCAAATTAAGTTAACCACTGTATTCCATGCTAAATACAGTGATGAGAACAGTAAAAGCAAAAGGGCAACCATTGTGCTATTGCACATGTGCTGTATCATTTGTTTATTGCTCTTGGAAAGTTATTGTGGAATACGAATATAATACAACAAGTCATTAAAAAAAGGTTGATTAATTTTATGACTTGCATTAGCATTTGTAGATATACATACTAAAAAGAAATGTAGAAAGACCTCATGCTTCATGGCTTAAGCTGTTGTGGTTAGGCAGGACTATTGCTGTTAATCAATGGCAGATGTTTTAAAGATGAATTGATCATCCCCACAACCGGTAGACAAAGACTATATAAAAAGGAAAAAGTCATTTTGGAAGGAACAAGTACTTAAGCATTCCAGGTAGGATGCATGGAGCTTGGTACCATTGTAGGAATTTTCAACAGCTGAAGCGCCTAAAGGAAAGCATGAATTTGGGCTGGCAAATGACACTCATTTTAGAAAGATAAAAGGCTGCACTATGTCTGTTTATCAAAAAGCTTTGTGTGGAGGTTGCAGGACAAAATCACCTAAAGGGTAGCTTATCCTACTTTTTCTGTGGCAGGTGTGGCATGTCTGTTTTATTTCCCTGAGAAGGCAGGAATTCTGTGTGGTGGAAAATTTCTGGAAAGAAAGAATATTCCAAGCTAGCAGTCTAGTAAGAGCCAATCCATGTCCGGCTTATTCTGGGTGAAAACAACAGCTTGTGTTTGATTTCATGTAAAGCTTCTGAACCACAGTAATCCGTGTGGGATTTTTTAAAAAAAATTCTTAACTTATTGAGCAAGTAGGGTCTATAATAAGAAGCCTTGCATAATTCTATAATGCATTATGATTTATTTTGCCTTGAAATAATGGTGAAACTGTAGACGTGCTGGAGCATATGGTGTGGTGAAGTGTTCAGTAGCAGCCTTCGTGGAAGAGATAAAAGACTAGTCTCATGATAAGAAATCTTGTATAACTATTTAATAATAATAATATCTAGAGAAAAAATGCTGAACGGAGCAATGCATATGAGAACAGTGAAGGCTGAAATTGCAGTCTTCCTGTTGATTTGAAGAAGCTTAAGAGAGAGATTTCACTTATGACGTAGAACTCATCACTTATCTGTCAAAAGAGGTGAATGAGCAATTCAGATGATTGGTTGGCTTAAAATTTGTTAGAATAAAATGATCATCATTCTCTCATCAGTATGTTTCAACAAGCTGAACAGCAGATTCATCAGTAATGATTAAACATTTATATATAGTTTTCTCACATTGCCTCTTTTTTTCCCTTAGCCTTGCAGTTTTCAAGAGACCTAATGTGACAGAGGGAATGGGAGGATATGGAGAGAAACATCTGAGATATATCAAATGCTTAGAATCTACAAAGCAAATAGTGAGAATTGAAGTTAGTTATTAATTTTGTGATAGTTGAAGTTAGTAATTAGATTTGCTTTTTGTTTAGTATTGTGCGTTGTTGTTAATCCTTATTAATATGAAATTCTGCGCTCCCGTGAACTTTTTCAAAAAAATGGGCAATTAGGAGTAATTTAAGAGTGAAGTTTTATAGAGGAGCTGTATACTTCTGAAGCTTTTTTTTTTTACATAATATTACTAGGATATTTGCTAGAACATTGTGAAGATTGCTGTAAAACTAAAGCACTCCTATAAACATAAATGAAGGAGGTATTGCTGTGTTGCAGTAAACTTTCTTTGTTCTTTGTTATCTGCCAGTTGGTAGATTTCAGTCAGGTGCAAATCATCCCTTTTCAATGAATCTACTGAGTATTTAAAATAATTCTATCTAGTGGAATTTAGATTACAAAGTGTTTTTCACCACTAGTGACCATATACTTTGGTGTTAAATGGAAGTCTGGTAGCCTGGAAGTCTCATAGTTAAAAACACTAGAGATACATGTCTGATTTTTCTCTTCGGCTCTAAGTGTGAATTTTCACACTCATGTATTCACATCTGAGAAGACAGAAGATGAGAAAGTTCTAGGATTTCACTAGTGATCAGTCTCCAGCTGTGTGTGGCAGAAGGGTAGACCTGAGGATTTCACAGATCAACTTGCATGGTTACATAGCTTTCATTGTCATATGGTACATAAGGAAAACGGTTCCATAGTTTTTGGAGGATCAATGGAACCCTGACTTGTAAATAGGGCGATCAAAGGGATATTGTCTGAAAGGTTCCCAACGGAGAGCCTGTCTGGAACTTAGGAAAAATCAGATATGGTATATGAGGAAATGGTTTCTCATGGCTGAGTAGTTGTTTAAATTTATAGGAAACAATAAATAAAATAAAAATTGTTTTTAACAGTGAAGAGACAGAGATAGTTGCCAACAGAGACAGATCTGTGCTGGGAAGTGTTAAAGTTATTCATAATGGCTATTAATTAAGGTCTCTTTCCCTCCTTCCTCTTCAGCCACGGGATATTGTGCATGCTAAAAATTTACATTAGTCAAAAATTTGCATGAGTTTAAAAATTCTCAGAGGGAAAAAAACAATCAAAAGAGCTTAAACACACACACAGACACCCCCTTCACCCCCACCCCTCTCCGGCTAAGTAACTTTTGAGTCACTGGAGGGCACAATGATGTCTTAGGAAAGAATCACTATACACTCATCCTATTCTTACGTGTTTCTCCACATATATGTTGTTGGTCGCTCTTGGAGGCAAGGGCTAGATGGCCAGTTGGTCTGACCTAGTGTGCCTGAGCACTCTAACTCAAATTGCAGGAAGCATAATGCAAGCGTTCATGTATTGATCTTACTTAAAGGCTTGTAAGTTTCTTTAGTCTACTGATGTTTAAATCCAGTCCTATTTCTGTGTTTGTCTGGATCAACCAAGATCACTGAGGGTGTATTATTTCAGAAAATATCAGTAGACATAACATACACAGAAGAAGATACCATTTCTTATGAGCTCTTAATGGCTTTTGCTGTAAAGTAGGTGTAGTTATTTATATTTTAACTTATAAAATAGTAAAACCAAAGCATGTGTAGTTCAAGTAACTTCAATGATATCAAACATTCTGTGAATAATAGAGCCAGGTATAGAAAGACTCCTGGCATTCTGCTATAGCCAGTAAAATGAGTCAGATCAAATTGCTTTTTAGGTACAATTATTTGATCATTTGTAACTTTTTTTAGCCTACAGGATACAGTCATTGATCAATACTGAATCATCTTAACAACAAAACTTCATTGTAGGCTGCAAACAAATCCACATCCTCCACTAAAAAAGTTGAGAGTGGAACAGATAACCAGAAGTGATTGTTACTGAAAAGCTTTGTAGCATAATATAAAGAAGAATTTTTGTGAGACTTTGAACATCTATTTTACACAGTTCCAAATGCCAAATGGCCATTATACTGAGTTTTATAGTCAAGTTTGACCCTGTGAAATTTGAATTATTAATTATACAAAAGGAATAATTGGAAGAGTCCTTTAGTTTCCATATTATACAGTCATCGTCCAAGACAAATAAAGTTCTCTGCCAAGTGCTGCACTAGTGCAAATCAAACCTGTCTTTTTTTCAGTCGGAGGAAGGGCATGAAAAGATAAAGGATATATATATCCTCCTATTAGGCTGCAGCCTTGTAATGTTGTTATATGTTTCTCATTCATAGCTTGCTACCTGTCAGGGAAAAGAAAGAGTACCATATTTAATAAACTCTGGCTGTACCAGATACACCGTGATATCAATTAGAAAACAATCCCATAATTTCTAGGTATTTTCACTAGGCTAAACATAAATCCAAGCAAACAAATAGAGAAAGATGCCAGCGTGTTATGTAGCAGTGCATGTTACTGTATCTACCAAATTTTAATTAGTTGTACATAACAGTAGAAATATCATATGTTCTGCAGATATTGCCTACTGGCATTTCAAAGAAGTACATGTGAAATAGGCAAATCAGATGTACTACAGACATACTGTATTGAAACTTACAAACATACTAATACTCTTGGATTTTCTTTCTATGATTGCTTTAAATTCTGTTCTCTTTTTAAATAGCAGTTCATTAAAAGAATTAAGCATAAACAGTGTGAAGCATTTTTTTGTATAGGTTCTCTCTACTCTTACCTGAAGCCCAAAGAGTTTTTCTATCAGAATTGTAACTGATCAAGATATGTTTTCAGATTTCTTCTCTGTGCCATTATTTTTCTGTGTGATGCTTTAGGTTTGATTGGTGCAAAGCAGGTAAAGAATCTCTCAAAACATTGTGAGGTTGTGAAATTCAACTATACAATATGACATTCTCAAAATTCATATCTTTGATACTGAATGTGACACATTTATTCTGTATTGCATTAAGCTATCCCAGTTTAGAGCCTCCTTAAAGGACTGTATTCTAGACATCACTTATTTTCAAAAGCCTGAATAGATTTATTGTTGGATTCCATATTGTAGGTCAAAAAATATGATCAAATAGCAAAAGGTTTATTCGTTAAGCTCTTCGGACCAAGATTGGACTTGAGGACTCGGGACATATGAATAGCCATTTAAAAAGGAGAATATATATTTTTAGTGGGCAACATAATTGGTTAATCAGATAAAAATCTAGTAGGGAAAAAAATAGGGAAACTAGATTTCAAAAAGACTGAATCTAGATGGTGTATTGCTTATATAAAAAAACAGTAAAGGCTTTTTGTTACAGGGACATCTGTCTAGGAGTTTTGACGTACTCCTGCACTAATAAGGTTATAATTCAACAGTACTGTACATTGTCATAGATTCAGTATTGACTTTTGTGTATGCAATTTGATAGTGTTGCACAAGATTTTTTTTTCAGAGGTAGTATATAAATTAAGTACATGCTATTTTATAAGTTCATTTGCTTTTTGTAAGTATATAAGTTATGTTGCATATAGTATTTTTGGTATGTAAGTTATATTGCTACATAAATGCTTATGATGTTTACATTCTTCATTCTGTTTGAATTTAATTGAAAACTGATTTAAATTATGGAGTAGATAAGGTTTTGCAGTCAAATTGGCATGATGAAATACTGAGAAATAACTAAAATACATTTTTCATAGTCCAGAATGACAGGAACAAGAAATCTGTTGAAAGTAGTTTTATCCTGACTACTTGCCCTGAATTAGTCCCTCCTAAGTAACATGGCCATGGATTTTTTGATGATGTTTTAAAGCTTTGCTTTAATTATGGTTTCAAATGGATGTGTTTTTATTCAGGTGTGGTTTATGTTGATTTCAGCAGGGATTATATTCACGTTAAAAACTGGGTTACTTGAAGTGATTCAATGTACCTTGTTTCTGCAATCTTCTCAGATAACTTCTGGTTTTATGATCCAAGAACTATGTTATTGAAATACATGAATTCAGTTAGTACTTGATGCTTCTATACTGCAGTTAAATGTGCATGTAGGGAAAGTTTTGTGTATAAGTAGCAAAAATTTTGTCAAATGAGTCAATTTTCAAACCCGAGTCCCTAATGATGCTTTTTAAAATCCAGTACTCAAAGGAATGCTCAGAAAACTGTCTGATTATAGATGTTTAGTATGATCAGGATTCAAGAATTGAACCAACATATTTGAAGATCAGGCTCAAACTTATACTTCTCTATGTTGATATGAGCTTGGGATAAGGTTTAAAATCATTTTTCAGGCTACAAGTAGTAGGTTTTGCACATCTGAAGTTCTAAAATTGTCAATCAAATGAGTAGGAAATAACCATGGATTTCTAAAACTAACTATGTAATTGTGAGAGGAGAAGGTGGCCGTTTGGTATGAGAAAATTTACAGATTTCAAGACGATAAGTAAATAAATAATACTGACAATAAATACTTTTCTGTTCTTCTATTTCAGAAGTAGCTATTGGCTTACATAAACTCAAAGTGTATCCCAAATAATGTTAATCTAAAGTCTCCTCATAGTTTTCCAGAGAATACAGAAAAAAGAAAGTTGTCAAGATCTTTAAAATACAACATTAGCAAGAGAGTTTTGTTGTCAGAACGGTTTAAAGGGGATTAAATTTAACTTCTGCTGTATACTCCAAAGAGTATTTTCAGCCATTTCATGTGGTGTACTAAGCCTTTAAACCCAAGTCACTTTAAGCTGACTGCTGTGTTACATGACTGTTAACTCAAATATCTGATTCCAGAATATGTGTATTGCCAGAAGTTAATTTTCTATTTCTTTATTGTCTGTTGAAGAATGGACAGCTGATGTTGATTAAGGAAAAAGTTGTCAGTTGTCTTCAAAAGGATTTATCTTCTTTTTGTCTGAAATGGGGCCTAAAGAAAAATATGTCTAAAGTGTTGTAGGGTTAGAAAAAGGAAGAAAATCAGTTTTGGGTTGAAAACCTTTTTTTAAGCAGAGTAAATTGGCTCTAGAATGGTTATAGGTGAGAAACTGCAGCAAGAAGTAGCTTGCATAGTGCAGATTAAATTTGAACTGCTTAATCAACATGGATCCCAGGAGCTGTTTTCACATTATTTTAAAAGACAAAAAAAAAAAAAAAAAAAAAGAACATAATTGATGTTACAGTGCTGGGAATCCTTTGGTTTAATATTTTTTAATAAAATATTTCTTAACAATTCTAGAATAATATGAAACAATTCATCATCACATGCTGTTAATAAACCTTACAGTAACTTACATCAGAAGGACAAAGTTAATTGCGACTCAAACTCCAACATACGCACAACAGATCAAAATATTAAGTTGCTGTGACTGATTATTGCGAAATAATGTGGTGTGTTTTATTTTTAATTAACTGTGCTTGACTTGCATTTTCTTTACTGTTGTGTTCTAGCAAAAACAGAGTGGTCACATAGAGGTTTTTTCTGAGTAAAAAGTAGAATAAATATCACTCGTGCATTTTTTTGAAAGCAAAGAAAGATCCTAGCAGTTGGTTTGCTTCTTTCAAATATCAATGAAGACTAGTGAATGAAAATATATTGGATTTTGTTTTAAGAGAATTTTAAAGTAAATTTACTAGACAAAGTACCAGCAAATGAACCTTGAAGAACAGTATCGTAGAGATGTATTGGTTTTATTTTACGTGTTACAGTAAACTCCCCACTTGCTTATTCCACACATCTCAGGAAACAAAGCCAGGAAAAAAACTTAGATACACATCTGTGGGAGGATAATAGCCTGGGAGATAGAGAGCAAAATGATCCGTGGAATATTTTAATTTCAGTCTGTGACAGTTGGGATATGGACATTGAAGGAATTCTGGCTCAAAGATGCCTTTAAACACAGGGCTGCCATGGGGGTGGTGCAGTACTCTGGATGTAAGAGAACCTCCCTGAAGGTGTAGCATGACACAGTGGTTATTGTCAGACAATTGCTAGCATTTAAACTAGAGCAGTTTAAGACGTTTTCACTTTTCTCAGATAGAAGTTATGACCTTTCAGATGAGATGAATGTTAATATAGTCTATTATAATGCAAACGAAACATTTTAAAGGTATCAGCAGCTCCCTATAGTTGGTTGTTTTGTTTCCATGGCCGCAAACTGCAGGACTTAGAATGGTTACTATGTTGCACCTGGGGGACAGAGGGAATGACAGTAATTCTCAGCAAAGGACAGTTAATTTTTTTAAGTTCTTTTAGCTCAGACGTTTACTTTTCTCTGGTTTATCCTGTGCTACGGTCTCAACTGGCATAGCAATACTGGCAAGTCCCTTATATATTGGCAGGTGGTGGAATTTTTCTGCCTTTGTATTTACACCATTTCCTCAGTTGATACGAGTTCAGCCAACAAAAGCTGTCTTCTGTTGGCATAAGTTCACAAGTATATCACCAAAGGCTGTGCTGGCAAAATGATTAGTAATGCAGCGGTCTAACTTCTCCCATCTGATTTAGAGTAGGGCATTTTCTGTAGAAGAATAGTGTAATGTACACCAGGTATAATTTTGTGAATGTTATTCAAAGATTAACCTGGGTGAAGGATTAGGTAAGAAAAACCTATAAAGATGGAGACAAATTTCCTTATCATTGAATTATGTACATCCTACTCTTTTTTTTTTTCTTTAGTATTCTGGCAGCATTTATTGCGTGAATTGAGTGATCTTTTAAGTCACAGAGTAGAGATCTCTTTTGACCGTCCAGCTTTGAACCCCACTGCTAAAATGGGACTACGAAAATAATGTCACATTTCATGTCTTAATCTCTGGTTCCTCTTCAAGTATATTTTATTTTTTCCTTTGTTTTTACTTTTGTGTGTGTGTGTGATACGGGATTTATATCTGTGGCCTGTACATTTCTTGGCTGGATAAACAAGTTTAAAATTTTCCCTTTTTTTTTTTTTCACCCCCCTTTTTATCTTTTAACAGGCAAAAAGATAATCAGTCTGAATATTCAATCAGTCACAACTTACAAGAAAATTTCTAATGTTATTGGATATTTAAAAGGAACTGTATTTCCTGGTAAGTAGCCCTTTATCATTTGTTTCAATTATTCATTTCATGATGGCTGGGAATCATAGCTGGGATCAGGATTCTATTTTGCCAGATCATGCACTAATACAGAGGAAGGAGAGCACCTTTGCTGTACTCCTTTGTGATTTGATTTATGACAAAATAGAAGATAAGGGTTAAACAGAGAATGAGCTCAAGGGGATACTATAGTTATGATAAGCATATTTTTACACAACAAGCAGGAATTACACATAGATCATAGAGAGTATTAGTATTTTATACCAAGTAACTATGGTGGTGACTTTAATTTTAGGGTGTACTGTATTACATGATTTGAATTAATGTACAAGCTGTATATACAACTTTAGAACAGGTTGTGATTTTTTTTTCTAATGTTAGCAGAATTTTGCGATAAATACAAGCCTGTGCTTCAAGTCCAGAACTTCCCTACGTAATTCAAGTGTTTCACTGAAACCAAGGTGTAAGGCAGCATAATCTCTGGCTTAGTTAAGAATCTAATATGAAATGTGATTATAGTATACAAAAATCTGTGACTAAGTTCTTAATCACACTTGCTGCAGCTTTATTTTGTATTACAGTCATGCCTTTAAGCTAGTTTTATACAAGTCTATGAATAATAATTACTGCTCTGTATGTTTAAGAATTAATAAGATTCTAAGTGCAATTGTGACGTAAAGCACAAACCCCCTCCCTCTTTATGTAGATAATATGATAATAAGGGCATCATAGGAATTAAGATCACTTCAAGCTTATTTTGACTGCAAGTGAATTTGCCGAAAAGTTGAAGGGTTTCTGCAACATGAATGAACAATGTTGCTGGTTACTTACATAGTACAAAGTCCAATTCCTAATGTACAAATGGCGTCATCACCATCCTAATGTACAAATGGCGTCATCACCAAAACATCATCACATTCACCTTGATTAATACTCTTTTATTAGGATCAGAAGAAACATTGCAAATTTATCTACAGTCCCTTAAGGAGGTGTGCTAGTCATTTCATATTTTTTGTGATGGAATGAAGGAGGTGGAGAAAACTTAAGTATATTCCTGTCAGTGAAATACTGACACAGTTCTGTGTATGCTGAATGCTGTACTTGTCACAAGAACAATTTTTTTTTAAACAACGTAGAAAACAATTAGCACAGTGAATTTATTTCAATAAAGGATTTAATTTCCTTCAAGCATTTGAAGTTACTAGTCTACTATTGGTAATGTTTTGCAAATAGCTGTCACGGAATTTGAAAGGTAGAAACTGCCATGTTTAGACATACTGTCTACTGAATTGTGAAACAGAAGCAAGATAAATAATAAAAAGCAAGCATCAGTTTCTGTTTAATAAATTCTTCATCTTCGCTATACCTGAATTCTTTCATCGTATTATTCCGTTTTTAATAAGAAGCTACTTTTTAAAAGTATGTCAGTATATGCTTAACTTTAAGAATTTAAGGATATGTAATCCAGTGAAGTTGGTAGCACTACCCAGATGCCAACAGTTTGTTCTGTAAATGTCTTGCTGAAAAAGGGCCATAGCAACTGGCTTCTCATGTAGGCACTAGTTAAGCATGTGATGCGCCACGGATAACATTTTGTACAGAATCAATGTTAAACCTTCATTTATTTCTCTCCTTTTCCTGGTTGATAGTATAACTATTCCCTCTCAACTGATACGAATACTTCGTGTTTTCATGGCATTGATTCTCTGTTATTTTGATGGGGTTTTCCTAGTTTCAGACACCTGAAATACTCAGCTTTATGTTCCCAGAAATGCAGAAAGAAAGCAAAATTTATCTTTAGTGCTTAATGAAAGACTGCAGAGCATCTCCGAGGTTGAAGAGGCCTCCTAATCCACACGCAAACACATCTATGTAATGGTGATCTTGCTTGACATTTGATCTGAGGAATAACAATGAGCAACTGAAATACAACCAAGATATTAAAAGATTTAGAAGCAGAGTACATATGATAGTTGGTATCCTTTTAAAACCTGAAAAACATAACACTGATTTTGTAGCTCTATTGGACATAGTTGAAAATGGGATGTATAACAAGAGAAGACAGTATAAAGTCATTCTTTTCTAATGATAAATCCCCGTTGTCCAGCCCATCACTACCCTGAACACTATCCCATCTTACCACTTTCAAAAGTACCTGATGGATTTTTTTCTCTATCTCTCGTCCTTTCTTTCTCTTTTTTCTTACTGTGCGAGCTCTTTCTCTACATGCTTCGGCAAATGATTATGAGAAAGGACAGCTGCTGCCTCTGTAAACATGACCATCCTTTCTCCTATGCTTTTCCTATAGTCATTTGCTTCAGGGTGTTGCCTCTATTCAAGAGGGAGAGATGTGCAAAGATGAAGAATTTCAAAGGAGGCACCAGCTGTTATATTTTACCCTTGTTCATTCAGCTGGCATCTCCTACAGTAAGTTGCTGCGTGTAGCTTTTTTTCTCCATCAAAATGTCCTCAACTATTTTATGTAAGGTTTCTTTCCACTCCCTTCCACATACGCTGTTCACAGGCTGAACAGAGATTTTAATACAGGGCAAGCACGGACCCTGTGTTAGTGGTACTTCCTGTAGCTACCTAGAAGCCTGTCAGGCCATTCGTTTCTTTTCGCAATTCCTAACACTAAGTCAGTTGAAGATCCTATGATTTTTCACTGTCAGTGCAACCTATAATTAAACATCCCATGGTGCAACACACAAGCTACAAAATTATGTGATTTAGATTCCATTTTCTTACATTAAATTCTTATGTACACTTAAATTTGCATTTTGCCTGTCTGCTTTTAGAAATTAATTTTCATTTACATACCTGTACAACCCCCAAGCAGTTGATTAAAAATATTGTTTTACAGGTGCGGAACAGATCCCTTGTTTGTAAACCTTTTTTGATTCCTCATAAAACAACATTGCCATGTATTTTGTTGAACAAAACTGGTAAAAGTCCAGTTTGAGAGAGAACGATTTTATAATCAAAGTGTTTGGTGTTCAGTTAAATTTTTTTCTAGGCAGCAGTCACTGCAAAAATTACTGAGCAGTAGATATTTAATTTTATAAGCAATAAAAATATGGGCATTTTACCACCTATGTGTTGTTACGTTCCAGTGCACTGACAACAGTGAATAATGAATCCCTTGGATAAAGAAACAATACTGTCATAAAACCAAAACTTTTTGCGCTTTTTGGAACCCAAATGACACTCAGAGATTGTTGCGGAACTGGCATCAGTTGATAATTATTCTTCTGTTCTCTATTGGTATCCTGAAATATGGAAAGAACACCTTTAAAAGTCAAGATCTGGACCAGAAAGAGACTTTACTAAATATCAAAACACAACCAGTAAACAGTCCTTCAAAGAGACTTTGGTTGTGAATTTATCTCACACAGAAGGTCTAATAGTTTAATAAGTCATTCAGCATAACTCTGCTTAGACTTCTTGACACATGTCAGTCCCACTAGTTGTTCATGTTGTTTCATAGCACTTCATCCATTTGGAATAAGATAAGGTTCTTTACACTTGTGAGTTATTATTTAGATTATATATTATGCCTTAAGAGATTAAGGTTTCATTTAATTTCTCTGAAAAAAAAAAGTAGTGAGTTTTTTTCTGGAACATAGGCATGTTCGTTATTTCAGGTTGAAACTTCTTGCTTTTCATTTTATAAAATACTTTTTTCCACTATCATCAGAGTTGCTAGTTCTGACTTACGGTTTCTGTGTCATTCATTATCTCTATTCCTCTGTCATGTCTCCTCTCTAAACCTGCAATCCAGGTCTTTTCAATGTCTCCTTACATGGAAGTCTAAGTCCTGATATATAACCATTCTGGTTACCAGCTTCTCAACTGCTGTTTCTGCAATATCTTTTTTGAGATAGGGTGGTGAGCACTGAACACAGTCTTCCAGGTGAGGGAGTACTAATACTTTGTGTATTTTCTCTATGTTTCTCATTGTACTACCACACCTTCTGTTTTCTTTTTTGGACACTAATATGTATTGAAGATATGTGAAGTTTCCTGGTTATTAATTTGTGTTTTTTCATAACACTCTAATGTGAGCATGGAACTTTATTAGATTATCTATATGACAAAGTTCTGACTGTAAAAACGGTGTATGTTAGATTTATAAGAAGGGAGAGTAATAAACAAACAATTAAGGCAAGGGCATAGGGATTAAATTAGGAAAGTATATACACATTTATTTTCTCTAGTTTATTTCTAAGTAGTATTCACAGTTTTATGTATTTATATTGTATGATTGTCTTGCACACAATCATTTAAATTTTTGTTGACAGCATTGTGTTGTATTAATGACATTACAGACTACTAATACAGTTCATCTTTTAGGTTTTTTAAAATTCTACTAATGCTAGTATCCAGAAAAAATAAGATTCTCGTGTCTGCCTTTTTTTTTTTTCACATTTCAGACAGATACATCATCATTGGTAGTCATCACAACAGTTTGAATACTTATGGCGGACAAGAATGGGCCAGTAGCACTGCTATCATCACAGCATTTATACAAGCCTTGATGTTGAAGGTTAAGAGAGGGTGGAGGCCTGACCGGACCATTGTTTTCTGCTCATGGGGAGGAACATCGTTTGGGAACATTGGTTCATATGAATGGGCAGAGGTAAAATAATTTTAGAAGGACTCGTTGCAATGATTATTTTGTTGAATGCGTGAAGACAGTGTGACATTACCACGTAGAAATTATGGTTCATTGACTGGTTTGTGACATCTGTCTGTGTACATTCATGTACTCCATAGCAAATGCAGTGAAAACACCTATAGAGGCAGCTCCTGTGGAACAGAGCATGTGTGATAATAAGTTGGCAAGTTGTTCCAATAGCTGTGAAGGTTGCATATACAGCACCTTTGTGACCCAATTCCCCTCCCTAATCCAGCAGAGGACTGTAAAAGAGGGCATTGCCAGAGTTCAGGGGAGGGGGGGGATCGTCAGAAAAGGCCTAGGCCCAGGGGTAGCTTAGAGTGTTTTTTCTCCTTCTTGGGGGTTCAACAGTTACTAATTTTTAATTGAGAGGCTTAGCGTGAGGAGAACTGAATCAAGAGCACACTCAATGAAAAGAAGAGAACTGTACCACGGTTTACATTAATTACATAAACGTTTCAGTGTCTCCATGGCTAGTGCTGATTCGCGTTTCACATATTTGTGCTAAGGAGTTAGATACAATCTGACAAAGACAATTCCTTGGGCTCTTACTTTCAACAGAACGGAAATCAGCTTACTGAAAGAAAATACCTCATCAGAGCATTCTTGAATCCTATATGATTTCAGTTGATAAATTAAAGGAATAGATAGCAGAGAGGTTCATGGCTGCTGAATAAAACAGTAGATAAAATGAAGAGTTAATTGTTTTTTATCATGCATGAAGAGCGGCTAGCTCTCATTGAAGTTTCATACTTCCAACATGATTATTCTTCAAAAACAAGATGGGGTGAAAAAATCAAATTGAAAATATCCAGTCTGGAAGCAAAATTTGTTTAGTTCCACTTCAAGTCAGCTTTACATCAGATGTAATTGCGTTACACCCCTTCTGTTCAATATAAAGAGCCACTTCATGCAAAGAGTAACTCATTACTGAGAAGGCAAAGGGGATCTTTTTTAAAAAGAGATAATAATTGAAACAGTTCTTACATACTAGTTATTTAGTCTAAAACATAATAACATGAAAACATTGGGAAAGTTAGGCAATTCAAACCTGAATTTGATCTCTAAAAATTTAACTGTTGATAATGATTGCTTTTAAAGTTTGTCTTCTGTTAGGCGTAAGTTTAAACAGCCTTCACGTTGTTTCACAGTATGTAATGTTTTCATTTTTGGCATTACAAGTGCAATCATTTTTAATTCCTTCTAGGCCTGTTTGCATTTTGGTGACATGATGTGTGAAATGGAATTATAGCTTCTGCTATATAAAGAAATATCACCAAGATATCCTTTGAAGTTCATAACAGCATATTGTAAGAAGTAGTAGTTAAGTAATACTTAGGGAATCACAGAGGACAAAAATGTAGGGTGCGTTTTTTCCCTTGAAGGAACTGAAAGAACAAAATAAGTCTTAATTATAACGATGCATAGTAATAACTATTGCTCTGCTTGTGTTGTAGGATCTCAAGAGAGTTCTTCAAAGAAATGTTGTGGCTTACGTTAGCCTCCATAATCCGGTCAGAGGCAACTCAACTTTACACCCTGTTGCATCCCCTTCTCTTCAGCAACTGGCAGCAGAGGTTAGAAATAAAATACTTTCTTTCACATGTGGTTTACAAGGTTACATGGTTAACCCCCTTGATGCCAGTTGGTTTTAGATAACTATGGGTGGACGTTGTTTTGTTTAAGAATTTTTACCTCAAAAATTGTTTTTACTAAGTAAGCAGGTTAAATTTTATTATAAAAATTACAATTTGCATTGAGAGGTTGGAAAGGATAACTTATTTCAACAGCTCATTATACCAAGTCTCACCATACTTGCATGCCCTACATCTTTTTCACCTTTTGACAGCTTTAAAGTAACATATTTTTTATTCTTTAGCACAAAGCACATTTTTATTTTCCTAACCTGTTTTTTCCAGACTGTTTCTCAATTTACGTTTAAAACTATATTTTTACCAGATATAACATGGCAGACAGGGAGATTATTACCCTAAGTGTAATAAATACTGTCTAGAATAAGTATGTCAGGGTCAGTGCTCAGCTACACCTTTGTAACTAGTCTACAGTCAGAACATTTTGTAGTTATGCTGGTGTAAGTGCACATAGGCTTTAAACTAGTGATCTTACTGCCATTTCTGAGGTTGCTGAATTTATTAATATTTAAAATTAATTGAAAATAATAGAAGGTACATACTAAATGATAAAAACAGTTTCAAATGGCGTGCATAAAATGAAGCTCAATTTGACTTTTATGAAGTATGCTTTTTATATTTTTTTTTCTGAAAATTTGCTAAGCTAATACTCATTAGGTTATTTGAATGTTTCACTGATTTGCCTCTGAAGCATTTGGTACTCAAAGATGCTCAAAGTAGCATCTTGAATTAAATGGAGTTTAAGACTGATCTGGCTTGGCAGTTGTGCAACTAAGTTAGTAAAAGATATCAGTTAAATTATTCCTTAGCAATGTTTTAACCACTTCTTCCCAGTGATTAGGTGGTAACTTCCTCATGCAAAGGATCTGGTTTATTCTGTGTAAGTATGGTGGAAAATGCAATGGAAAATCATTTCTTTTCAGGGGAAAAAAAGGCTTTAATTTCTGGAAAAATATTCATAATGTTAAATATATGAGTCTACAGTTGTTATGTATATGCCAATTGGAATTTTTTTATAAGTTTTAACTGCGGTATTTGCAAAACATACTATTCTGATAGGTTCCTAGCCTTTTGCTAACCTGTTGATGTTTGCAGTCCGATCTCCATGAAAACAGGTGTTTGCCATTTAAAGAAATAAATTTATTACATTAGGTCCTTGAGATGTTTGGGTTTTTTCTCATTTTGTTTCTTTGACTTCACAATGTGTTCCATGGCAGCGATCTGAAAACTGTAAACTGTCTGGAACTGAACAGCAGACAATTTCTTTATTTTATTTATCACTTCATTAAGATTTGATTCTTTTATTCTAATAAACACCATAGTAATAAGAGTAATGCAGTGATGCCCTCTGTTTTGAAGAGAAAGCAAAGGAAATCTCTTTTTTTATTTCCACCTGATTTCTGTTGTGCGGTTGGGGATGATGTTGTAATATTTTGTTATTTTTTCTTGTAATAGCAATTGTATTCTATCTAGTGGTACAGACACAGCCTCTCTTAGCAGTCCTTCCTTGCACCAGTTAGGTAATGAGTTAATAAAACATGACTAGAACTTCATTTTTTTCTTCCAATAAGCACCCTCCATCTCACCTCTGATTCTTTGATACTAAGGCTTTAATATTGAGATTGTGTCCATTCTGCATGTTTACCCCGAAGCCCCATTTAAAAAGAAAAGGACAAAATGCACATGAGGTAATCTGTATGCTTTTATTTTTTGTAGCATAATATTATTTGTAATTAATGAAACTGTCATACTCTTTGTGATATTAAAAAGATGTTGCTTCCGCATGCTGGCTAGATTTCTGAATTCATGTCAAGCATATTGACAGTGATGGAACAGCCCAGCACAGATCCTCATTCATTCCCATGGGTACTCACAATTTGCCATGTGTCTAGATTTTCTCTGGAAGACTGATCAACTCATAAAGAATATTGATATTACTTCCAGCACTTGCCAAGAAGACAATGTAATTATAGATTACCTCAAAATTATGATAGTTCAAATGGAGTAAGATGTGTCTTTTTGGAGCTCATCTCATCTTGAAGAAATTGTGAGTAATCTCATTCACATGAGATTCTTGTTAACAGGTGCAGGTGGCAAAGAAGTGCTTAAAAAGCCCAGGGAGAGAAAAGGATCAGTTTAATTTGGAAGAATAATTCTGTGGACATAGGTTTGTTAGAATAGAAAAGAAGGTGAAACTAATTTAGAATTAATAATATCAATTCATTTTAAAATGAGAAGAGAAAGTAACCGGTCTTGTTTAGTTAGACAGAAACTTTCCATAATTTATGGGTACATGGAAGATACTGCACTGTACCTTTGGATTCAATGGTAAAACTCATACTTCTGTTTTTAAACTTCACAACAAAACAGACTGGCTTGCATTCTTTTTTCCTATTCCTAAACAGTGTTGCAACACTGTTTTGAGGAGAGGGAGGCTAAGATCTGCTCACCATTTGCACTAAGGACAGAGTTAGGTTTTGTTCAATGCTCGCTGTTGTGCTAAAATTGTGGGCACTTCATCTCAGTAAAACAGAGGAAGAATATTTTCCTATGGGCAATTAATACTTGTGACAAATGCCTACCCAGGTTCAGTGTTAGGATTCTAGGGGAGACAATGAAAAACTGTAGTTTGTCCTGCAACAGAAAGCTCAAGTAAAAATCACACTACATGTGGAGCACTCTATGAACGATACAAGGTCCGTAGCTTAACGAGAACTATGGAGAAATGTCAAACTAAGATAGGCAAATGCATACAATAGTGTTTGCTTTCTGTGCTGTAAATATGTGGCTTTTCTTTTTCTTTTTCTTTTTCTTTTTCTTTTTCTTTTTCTTTTTCTTTTTCTTTTTCTTTTTCTTTTTCTTTTTCTTTTTCTTTTTCTTATTCTTTTTCGACACTTGCTAATCACTGCAGCTTTCAAAACCCTTTTTTTTTTTCCTAATTTCTGGGAACTATAAGAAAAGTAGGGAAGAAGTTTAAGCTGAAATGTAGCTTGTGCGAACATTGTAGATTTAACAATAAAAAGAAAAATCACAAACCTGATGAATTGTCTACTATGTGAGATCTGGTGGTCAGTTAGAGAATAGGATAAGCACTTGACTTCTTAAAAATGTTCTATGTAAAGGGATTACATCTTTATTTTAGTTGCAGGTTTCAAAAGGGAGCTACATAAGCAGTCTGCAAATAATAATTTTATGTGCCTATCAGTGGGATTCAGTGGGATTCTGGTTGAAACACCAAATTACATGAAGAAGCTAATTTAAATATTTGGATTAATCAAGCAAAGAGGAATTCAAACATTTCTGAGACCTTGACATATTTAATTCAAATCTTTTTTATATAACTATGCTAATTTGTGTCCACATTAACAAGAGGGAAATACTGCCAAGTTATATTTTTGCCTACTATTATTTTGTAAGGAAAATCATTGTTAATTCGCTTGCTCTTTTAGTGAATCACCATATGTTGGCAGAGTGTCATTGGTAAATTGGGTTTGTTTGATGCTGGCATTCATTCTTTGTAAATAAGGCCATTAATGAATTTTTTTGTAATTAACATTTCATAAGTAAAAAAGTTATTATGAAACATAAATTAATTGCTGTTTTCTTTTAACTGATTGTATGACCACCACTGATCAGACTCCAGGTCTACTGTTATTGCTGAACCCAAGAAAACTTGCTGTTTCTTCCTCCTAAGGAAAGAGCCATTTAAAGCTGTCAAAGAATGAGTTTAGCACTTTGTATATCAGAAATTAAAAATGACTGAACCAGTTATTGTTGCATGCTATTTATCAGTATTTCTTTCTATTAATGGAGTAAATGGTGTAAAACGTCTTTACATTTAAAGGTGTTGTTATTGACAGAAAATTGTTTTTTCTTTTTGAAGTAGAACCGAAGATAAAATTCTGTATAGATGCTTATTATTTAGTGATTAAAAAAAAAATCTTATATTAATGTCAACATTAATTCTTTTCTTCCAACTTCTATGTGTGTGCTCATTTATTTTGTTTTACCTTCAGCATTTAATAATGGATCTCCAAGTTTCATATGTCAGTAGGTTGTAAAGAAGAAAAAAAACCCATTAAAATCTTATTTGAATTGCTTGTTGTATGCCATATAACAGAAGATTACAGCTTCCACGTGAATTTTGAATCTTTACCTATTGCTACTTTTAGTGTTATAATTGATTGCTGGTGTTACTTTTTATACTTTGGTTAAAATTGAAAAAAATCTCTTGAGAATCAGAAGTTTATGCTGTGAACTCCTGTCTCAGGAATTCATAACTACATTAAAATATGCTGTTAATATAGACAATACTTTGTTGCCAGCTCTATTAAATTCATTAAGATGCTGCTTCACCAGTGTGAAAAGCAAGGTTTCATTTAATGGTAGATTTGATTTTGGAGTTGCAGCAGGTACTTTGCATCTGCTAACAATGCTTTTGTTTTAATAAAATGTTACTTTGTCCACTGTTGTGTATTTTTTCACTCTTCCTCCAAATTAAACAATTTTAATAGGTAAACGCTGATTCAGACAGTGGGTAATCATTTAAACCTACTCATACATTTTGATGTTATGAAAATACTATTGCTGTTAACCATGGGCTAAAAAAAAGCTTTTTAGCCAGGAAGAATGCAAGTGAACTAGTTTTTATGCTGTGATATTATTGGAGATCTGCCAAATGTCCTTTGTTTCTAATGAATCAAGCTTTCTGCTTCCCTGTCCTTCCCTGTCTTTATGAAATTATGGTATTAAGTTCCTCTGCTAAAAGCATAAATGGTGTATAATTTCAACAGGGTTTTTTTGTTTGTTTTGAAATGTTAATGTCAACTTTGATAACGATTGTAGATAAAATTGTGGAACTCAGGATATTTATTATCTTTAAGTGTAGTGCTGGAGTATACAAGATTCCAGTAATTCATTACCTGCTGTGGAATGATTTTGGTTCTAGGTTTCTATTGTTCAATCTGATTAAAACCGTCTAATGTAATAAGCTGTACTATGTAATGTAATTGTTTTTTTCCTTCAAACGCTTTATCCAGACTATGGTATTAGAAAAGTTGACTTCAGTTCTGTCTAAATACATCTTTGCTTAATTTCATCTTATTGCTCCTAGTTATTTCCCTTCAGAACTGACTACTTTGTGATGACAGAAAGACATTTCATAGTGATAGAAAACCTTCATGTAGAGAGTTTAAAAATAAACTTCTAGTTCTTGTGAAAGATGATACATTGACAGCTCTGGATATTTTAAATTTTCTACATAACCACAAATCATTTAAAAGTTTCTCTCACTGTTTTTCTCCAGTCTATTAACTGTGTTGATGAATGAAATTGGATTAATAGCTATAAGCTGTATAACACAAGTAGCACATGGAAAAGAAATGCACGTGCAAAAATGAAATGTATGGTAAAATAATCAGAAAAAAAGCAAGCCTCTTTAAATCAGAATCTACAAGACATTAGTTTAAAATTAAAGGAGAAATAAAAATATGTTATGTCATTTGGCTCATAACAATTTCAGCCAATTGTTCCTTACTTTTGCATGTGACCAAAATAATTAAAATTTTGTGCAGCACAACAGACTTTCTAGTTCGCAGATCAATGTGGAAAATATGCATCTGAATAATGAAAAGCAGACCATTTATTTGTCATAGAACAGAAACGGTGAAATATTTTAAGTAACGTGATAGATATTCAACCTGGCCCAAAAGTATTATATACTTGGGTTTTGGGAGTAAGATGTGGCCTTTCTAACTGTGCTAACCTCATATCTGAGAATGAGAAGCTTTAAAGGGCTCTTTGACACAGCATTACTCACTGTATCTCGGTATGTCTTCTAGGTGTGATTATTCTTTAGGTGAGCATGAAGATGTTTATTTTATGAAGCACTGTGACTTTAAATGATCTACTGGTATATTCTATCATAAAATTGTATGCTATTTCATCTGGTCCTAGCCAGGTCACATGTTGAGAAGTTAGAGGAGTGGGAAGAACAATAGATTTGTAGAAGCCTGGGAACATTGGGTTTGTTTGTTGGTTTTTGTTTTTTTTTTTTCCAAGCTGTTTCACCCAGGAAGAGTTAAAAATATATCTGCCAGTAACTGACAGAAAGCATTGACCAAAGCCCCCTGGGAAATAGGCATAGTAACCAGCATGGAATCAGCTCACGCTGGTAGATTTTGAGGTTGGCAGTTCTTTTCCAACACGGGCCTTTGTTATGTATGCATAGAGGGCTCTCACGTGTGTTTTACTGTTCGGATTCACCTGTGTGGCCTGCAGGATCTGTCAGACACACTTAGCAAACCTAGTTGCAGTGCATGTGTCAGTTCAGTGGCCGTGACTTTCTGACCTCATAATAAGCTGGCTTCGTTTAGTGCTTGATTGTTCACTTATATATTAGCTGGAATTATATTCAAAATAGACTTACACAACAAAGTTATAATCTGAATGGTTTAGAAATCACCTTAAAATTATGGCGATTGTTATGTTTTGGTTACATGCCTGTCTTTTGGTACACAGGGATGTTTACATCTTAACCTCATAAATTTGTCACCCAAAGTGTCCCTTTAATTTCAGTGTTGGTGTAATTACATTTCTTAAATGTGAAAACAAAACCCTGGTTCTTGTAAGGCTGTTAATTGAATTTCTGTGTCTATTCTATAGTCTACCCAAATTTGGGAAGAAAAAAAAAGCCAAAACAAAAAACATGACAAACACCTGACCAGTTTAGTGTCAGTCATCCAAAGGAAAAAGATAAAAAGGTAAAATTTAAGTTTAGGTATCTTTGTTGGTGAGAACTTAGTAAAAGCCTTCAATGAATCTTGAGATCCAAAAGTATGTGATGGCTAAACTATGCATGCAAAATAAAATGGGAAGGGTATATAGCGATTCAGAATTGTGGAAGAAGTGGGGGGAAAAGTATTCCATATCCATGTAAAGCTTTCATAAGTTTGAATAATCACAAGCATCAACTTGAACTATTCTAGGGGTTCCCTTTTCATTCATTTTGCATGCCCTGTTCATCTATTAACTTCAGCAGCAGAATATTCTGGTGGTGGTGTCTTGTCTGGTTTGAAAAACTACTAAACTTCAGGGCAACTAAGATGATGAAGGGCTTGGAGCACCTCCCTTATGAGGAAAGGCTGAGAGAGCTGGGACTCTTTAGCCTGGAGAAGAGAAGGCTGAGGGGAGACCTTATTATGGCATACAAGTATCTAAAGGGTGGGTTGAAGAAGGATGGAGCCAGGCTCTTTTCATTGGTTCCAAGTGACAGGACGAGGGGCAATGGGCACAAGTTAGAACATAGGAAGTTCCGTTCAAATACACGGAAACAGTTCTTTACGGTGAGGGTGACAGAGCACTGGCACAGGCTGCCCAGGGAGGTTGTGGAGTCCCCTTCCCTGGAGATTTTCAAGACCCGCCTGGATGCAGTCCTGAGTAATGTGCTCTGGGCAATCCTGCTTTAGCAGGGGAGTTGGACTAGATGATCTCTAGAGGTCCCTTCCAACTCTGATAATTCTGTGATTCTGTGATTCTGTAAACAGGGCTAGAATGGAGGGTATCAGAATACTTCATACAGTGAAAATTTGAATTACCAGGAAACTTCAAAAGTAATTTCAAGCCAATATATGTGAAAAATTTCTGTATTTTTCAAATTATTCATGAGGTTTTAATCAGTAATGTAGTTGAGATGCATTTTTGTTTAATGAGTCAAAGAAGCATAATTCCAATGGTATTACTACTCCTGTATTTAAGTGCGCACAGAATGTGACTTCATTGAATATAACAGAGAAATAATTTACAGCTGATAATCTGTGATGTCAGCAAAAGAAAAAATGCAGGAAAAAATAGTTTTCTTGAAGTTTCTGCAAAAAGCTTTCTTTTGGCAGGTAAAAGGTCCCACAGTTCAAACCTTTGTCTCTTGACAGAGCCTTGAAGGTGATTTCAAACCCTGTTTTGTAGTCATTTATTTTAAGACTTTAATGCTTGGGCTGTCTTTCAAGAAGAACCTTCTAACATTTAGGAGAGCTGCTAGCTTCTCAACTTTGTATTATGCCTCTCTTCTTGATTAGATATGTTATGCTATAATTGCTTGAAGAAGGCTGTATGTTCTACCTTCAGTAGGAAATTTGGCATAAAAAGGAGGGAATCTTCTCAAAACAAACACCACCCAAAAAAATTGGAAAACAGCTTCCTCTCAGTTTTAAAGTGTTAATTTTTTTCTCTAACATGAGAATGCTCACATTTAATTTTAGTTGTAAAGATTTAAAAAAAGCTGTGTATCAATTTCTAATATATTACTATTGATTTTTTTCCATAGGCTTTTGAGCACTTCTCTAGAATTGCTGCATTCTGTGTGGGAATGGAAAAGAAAAACAATATTTAGTGTTAAGATTAATAAACAGCTCATGGGTTTGTGTGAATAGAGATTTAGATGGTCTTCAAGATGCTTCATACGTTACCAGTGTCTGTGACAGTCAAGGAAGGGATTTTGCTACATTCTGGCTACCTAGGATTTTCAAGATCACCTACTAATTTTGGTTAATACGATCTGGAGTCCAAATATATGTCTAAACATTTGTGGAAAAGTTGCCTTTTGTTTATCCACATTTTCTACCATTGATAATTATTGAATAAATACCTGTTCTGAAATCTCAGTAATACTCAAATATCTTTTAAATTTCTGTCATGAAATGGACAAGTATCAAGTATACTCTATAAATCCTGTAAGTTCAGCACATTTTTATTTCATAATTTTGTCAAAAAATTAAGGAGGTTGAAATTCAGTAGTAATTTGGGCTACTTGGCAATGTAAAAAAATTAATACAAAAATACTTAAAGTTGTTTTATACTTTCAAGTTAGCACTAGGAGGAGAGGAAAATTTCTTTAAGGTCATTTTAACTCTGAAATGATAAAGCTGTAATATACCAAGTAATAACTTATGAACAAAATACAATATAATATTGTATAGAAAAGGCTGACACGGTAGCTAGTAGTATGTTTTTAAACTCCATAGTAGTATGTTTTTTAAATTTCTGTCTTTCATGCTAATTACAAAACATCTTATTTGATCTTAGATTCTTTTTTTTAAAAAAAGCTTGTCTTGTATGGAGTATTTTATTGTTTGCATTTTGTTTGCTGCATTTTGTCTGCTTATCAAGCTTTGTGTAATGATTAGATTTTTTATTTAAAACAAGTAGGGGTAGTTATTTGCAGTTGTCACTCAAAATATTTAATTAACTCCAAACACCACAAAAGTATCATAAATCTTATTTACAAAATATCTTCAAGTAAGCTTGTAAAACAGTTGCCTGCACAGCTAAAATGGAACTGAATGTTCAGAATCGAGGGTGCTCTGGAACCAATTATATTGCAGTAGATACTTCTTTGGGGCTCTGGGGAAATGGGGGGAAAAAATCGCATAAAATCTTTTTGTCCCTGTAAATTAATGGATCATTGTTGTAAATGAAACATCAAGTACTTTGCTTGGTTTGGAAGGTTTTTTTTCTATAAAGGAAATGAGAATTTTATTTTACAGATTCCAAACATAAGGTGTGATTAGGTAAAATGTACATAAAAAGGAATATGTAAAGTACCTTTGATGATACAAAACCAAAACTGGTAACGATTTGAAGCAATCACTTGATCCAACTCCTCATCCTACTGCAATAGGATGATATGCTCTGATATGCTTCAGCTTCCACTCTACAAGATTCTACAACTTCCTTAGATGATCTATGCCTGTCTTCTGTCACAGTACTATTTGGAAATTTTGTTTCAGCTGTTGAAGTCATCACAGTTGAAGATTTAATCTTTCTTTTCCCTTTCTTCCACTGGTGATCTTTATTTGTTTTTTGCAACAACCTTTTTACATATTGAACAAAAGTTACCATTCTACACAAAAGAAAATTATATACTTATACACTGAATATCGGCTTCAGAGAATTGATACATCTTCCTCAAAGTTAGTATGAAATTCGGTGTTTGAAATTAATAGGCAAGTCTCAGACAAGCAAGTGAAGTCTCTGTTATATCCTGGTTTTGCCAAAGATTACCACTTGAGGCGCATTGCGCCTCCACTAATATTTTACAATGAGCTAAAATGGCAGAAAAATATATGTAGAGTCAAAGTGACTCTACAGAGAGTCTAATCAGGAAAAAAATGTATTTCACTTTTGTTTGTTGTATGCTTCTATTGCTGTTACAAACAGTATTCTGCTTGGTTATCCAGTGATTTAATGCCTCTTTAGAGCAAAGGGTATTTGGAATATGTCTTTGTAAACCAAAGTAGGTGACTAGCACGTGAACCTGGAACCAAAGGCATTTTAATGAACTGTTTAATTAATCTGAGAACAGCACGTCTCATCCAAATGCCTTCTCTCTTCATCTGAATTTCTTTTGTAAAATGTTTTTTTAATTCTCAGCCATGTGTAAATCTCAGTTTTCCTTTTGATTATCCTTAGATCTTTTTAAAAATATTATTCTCTAGATATTAGTTTCACAGTTCTGGAGCATATCTCACTCTGCAAAAATGGCTTGTGTTTGCATTTGTGGGGTTTTTTTCAGTCTCATTGTTTTGAGAAAAGTTTGAGGACGAAATTCTAGTTTCACTTATATTTCTATAAAATGCTGTAACCCTAGTGATTTAAGTATATTTTTCCTGATTTATACTGTTAGAAGACAGAAAAGAATTGGGTCTTGACTTCTGATTTTTCTCCTTGTAAGAATGACAGAGTTTTCTGCTTCAGCACTAAAAAGTACAGCTTGTATTCTCCATGAAAAGACCATTGTGCTTGTGTTGACAGAGCTATTGAAGGCATCTGCTCATCAAAAACATGTTGTCTTTGGTATCAGGTAATCAGAGATAGATAGGTGACACTAGTTATCTTGTGAGTGATGACAGAAATCCATTTGTGTCAAATGTAAATGTGTAAAATGAGTATCATCTACCTTCCGTTAGAATTAATTGCAGTACTAATCATCTTTCTTTTTACTCTGTTTATGGGATACTTAAATGCTTGGTTTTAACATCACATTTTTCTCCTCATTTAGTCTTTGCTCCTACACATGAGCAGTTGAGACAGAAGCCAGATCAGGTAGATGATGTGTGTTGGCTATGTGTGCTAACTTAGGAAGAACTATCATGGTGGAAACAAGTGTAATAGCATCTCTTTTAGAAGAGAGAAGAATGGTCTAGAGATCCTGAGTGGCAGGTAGTCAAAACAAGCAATTTTTAAAATCGTAACAGGGCAGCCGAATTAGGTTTCTCTGTCAGGCATTTTAAATGATTATATGCAGAATTGATCAGTTCAGCAGTTCTGGCAAGTGCATATAGCAGCTTGTATTTTTTAGGTAATCAACTTAAATCCATACCACTTTTTTTTCTACAAAGAAAATAATAGTGTATTATTCTATGTGGTGTTCATCTTAATCTTTGTATTGATGCCATACATGTGTGTTTTACTGTCTGGCATCACATACACACTTCCCTGTTGGTTTTTTTGTTTGGTTTTTTTTTTTTTTTACTGTTCCTGGAAGTGTCAGTTAGGAGAAGTATCCATATGAACACCCAATTTCTTTTTCTATTTTTTTTTACAAGTCTCAAAATCTGTTTATTACAAAATGAAATGGGTATAGTAGCATTATTATTATCCCAAAGGGTCAGATTACATGAATGCAAGGACAGTACTTGTCCATATAGCTTGATTTGTCTACACAGTGTCTGGGAATGCAGGGCAGACTCTTTCACTTCTTCATTGCTGTTGCTGTGGAATGAAAGATGTTTGTCCTGAAGACGAATGAAAATATAAGGCTGTCTTAAGGCACAGAGGAAGAAGGCAAATGGTGGAGCAGATAATGTTAGGGTCGCACTTTGCCAGTGCTTCCCTTGGTGCCTGCAGGAGGTTGATTGTTCTCCCCTAGTACAAGGATTATTTGTTTTAATCAGAGGTATGGCCTGAAGAACTCATCCTCACTTTGTATTTTAAATTTCTTATTTACTCCATGAATTGAATTTTGCACCCCTAAGGATGAAGATAGAATCATTAAGACAGCAAAATTCACCTTTGCCTACTGTGCTGAGAAGTCTTGCTTCTCTTCTGGTAGCATCTGCTCATTCTGTGGCTCCCGAAGTAGTCTGCTGACATCTGAGCTTGATGCTTTAGTATTTAATGCCTCTTTTAAAAGAAAATGGTAACTAAATAATCTTAAGTTCTGTGAGTCTTTCTTCTTTCTGACATCCTGTACTTCCCCATCAAAGCAGGCATACGTTCTTCCACAGAGATTTCGTGTTAGATGCTTGTGCAGCACTGCTTATAGTAAGTAATCCTGTAGTGCAAAGCAAAATATTCTTATAACATAACTTACAGCTGACCTGTGACCTTTTAAAAAGAGAGCTATAACACTATGTGAAAGAAGGAGAGCTCATGCATGACCTTTAATTGGGACAATGTTTTTATGCTCCACAAAGAACACACTTTGCCCTGGGCTTTAGTGTAAATATTTTGGTCCTTATTCTGATTTCCTGTAAACTAATGTACACTGAGAGGAATTATATGAGGACTAGCGCAGCCACACTGATGTAAAAGTGAGATAAAACGTGAGAGAGATTACTGTCACTACAGAAGTCTGGACTTCCAGCAGAGCTGGCTTTTTTTCTGCCAAATACTCTCTGACCTCTGACATAGAGTCTTTTCTTAAAAGTATTTTTTTACTTCATTGAGTACTGCATAGTACTTGGTAATTAACTGCTGAGGTAAGTTAACTAAATCCCATTGTTACTGCGTAAAATACCCTCCACTTATTCTAATTTTGCTGAAGGACTACCAAGCAAAATACAGAAATATTTCAGTAGTCTCTGAATCTCAGAGAACATGAACATAGATCCTAGGATTCTTCTGGAAATCCTGAAAACCTTCTGTGGTAGAGTAATTCTTCACATCCATGTTGTTTTCATGTTGTCCTGGAAGAACTGCACTACCTCTGTCTTGGTGGCAACTATTAGCAAGTGCTTGCTTGCAGCGACAGGGACGTGTGGTCCTTGCTGAAAAGAGTAGTGATATGCCCCTCACTTCTTCATGAGACCTGCTGCCTTGGATATCCCTCTTTTGAGTTGAGGAGCTACCTGTATCAACTATAGCAGCATGATTACTTGCGTTGACACTTACAATATTTGCCTGTATCAACATTTCTAACTGTATTAGCTCAGGTCTTTATGATTTTTTCCTTCGGTATATGTTGTTCCTTCCCCTTCTGTTTCGTATGGAGCACAAGCCCAACAAGGATCTTTTAGAATTTCGTGAAATCCTTGTCAGTGTTTTCATCAGTATTATCATTCCAAGTCTGAGACTAGAGCTTGTTAATTAGCCAGAGCATCCTCTGGATCATTGCTTTTGCATCATGCATTAACATTTTAAGACTATCTTGGGTCTCCTCCATCAGAGTATTTAATTTTAAAACAAACTGATAGCTTGCATAATTTACTATTGATGTAGTAGTTTCAAATTAGTACGAATTCTGAGTCTGATTATATAGCACTTCAAACATGAAGGAGCTTTTCAAAGATACAGGTAAAGAAAGGAGTTAACGTTTGCTTCATTTTTATAAATTATTTCCTTCTTTAGTAGCTGTCTCCAAATTTTTAGCTGCACTTATGTCCTGGTTTGAGGTAAAACAGAATCAATTTTGTTCAGTAACTTTGCTTCTTAGCAACATGCGGATACTTAGAGAAACAGAATATTTGATTACAAATGGATGTCCTGTTGGATGTTCAATTGCTACTTAAGTCATGGTGATTAAGAGAAAAATACAGTTTAAGGAAAAATATATGGTTACTTTTCCTTCCTTTTAAAAAAAGGTTCATCTTTGGTTCCAGCTTTAGGTTGGCATTTTATTTTATTTTTTTTTCTTTAAAGGTGCAGGATTGGAGCTGTAGCTATATAATGAATATTTTACCTTTTTTTTAATGTTCATACATGAACAAGTCATTCTAATCTCTCTTTCCTTGTGACTATTCCCATGTCATATATTTGTTAATAGACTTATCAAAGAGTAATACATCTCCTTAAGATTAATTCAATTTGCTTTGTTTTCGTAGCTTTTAAAACTACTATTCACAAGAAAATCTGCTCAAGATCTGCACTTGTTTCTCAAGAACATTAATGTAACTGATGGTAATTCAGCAGTTCTGAAGGTCTTAGCCTTTTATTTTAGAAGGCCAAATCAAAGATGTGAACTAAATGGTAAGAAGCAGCATATACTAGGGATATCCAAAGACAGGAGAATTTGATATTTTTCTGCTAATGCTTTCTTACTTAGTAAACCAAGAGTGGGTGAATATGGAGTCTTCATTGTGTATGGCAAGCAAATTCACTAGAGAAGCTGTTAAGGACATTTGCTCATGCTAATTTACAGAAGAAATGATATGGCTGTAAATCCATTCTAGTATTTTTTTCGGCTATTATTATTCCACGATCAGAATCCAGATAACAGATGTTCTCAGCATAAAAATAGGCAGGGAGATATACTTTTTTTTTTCATCATATTTCAATTCATACAGGGAGAAATATATGGTAGTGTAAGTATATTATAGTGTAACAGGCGTGCACATGGCCCTTAGCATGCTTCTTTAGCTTGTTAGGTCAAACATTGCCTGGTACACAATTTTTACAGGGAACTACTAAATGGGGTTTAATTTCTTCATGGACCCGTGATTTTATTAGTTTGGTTATTTATGCCATAGTTGTAATCTGACACTCACCAAATACAACCAAGATACTAAACCAGAAAATGGAAGATTTTTCAGTTACGAGTCTGCGTAAAGCAGACTTACGCAACATCTTTTGCCTCCACCTTCAATACATCGTTGTGATATCTTTCATTCTATGTTTCTGATAAGTTATTAGGGCTTGAATAGATACTTAGCTTCAGTCTCCTCCCTCAGACTGGGGAAAACGGCCTAAGAAAATAAGAAAAGGCCTAGCACCAGCAGTCCTGCGTTTGAGGAAGCCGTGTCAACTGTGAAACCTGGGCTTCTACACTGCTGGCGTAAAAAAAAAAAAGCTCTGAATTTCTGCTTCTGTGCAGGCTGATTCTCAGCAATACTGACACATCTACAGTCAGAGGGATACTCAGGGCCTAGTGCATTTCTTAATTTGGTGCTTGATAACGTGACTAGATTTAGATAGATGCTGGATGTTAAGGCCTGACCAATTTTGGCCTGTATAGTCAATTAGGATAGATTGGGGTTTGATTATCCAGTACATTTGCTCGGAGTTTAGAATTTGAATATCCACAGAACGGTTTTGGGACATATTTTTCAGTGGATACATTTACTCTGTTCATAAACATTTTGAAATTAGGGCAAACAGTAAATGAGATGGCTATTCAGTTTGATCTAAGTACTGAAGTAAAAGGATCATTTATTTTAGAGAAGTTATATGTACATTGATTGTTCTTTATATAGTCTTCAGAATGGCAGGTCCATAAGATTTGATTCAATGCAAGTGCATCTTAGCTCTGTTGGTAGTAATTTGATGGGTGTTTTAAAGTAGTGGACATCTACTTATTTTCTGTGCTAGAACTTCATGCACCTTTTGAAAGTAGAAATCTCCTTCAGACCAGTAGAACCAGTTATTGTTTCTTTGTGTGTGTGTTTTAGCTCCAAAATGCACTTTCAAAGGCATAGATAGATAGAACCTCCTTATTTGTTATGTTTTAGTGAACTGTGATTAGAAATTTGGTAGTAAGGTAATTTTTCTTGCATAGAACTAGGAAATGGTTAGTGGAAATTAGCACCTGATTTTTTCTTTTTAATTATAGCTCTTCTAAAGATATACCGGAGGAAAGAGACTAGAAACTTCTGATCTTATTCAGTGTTAACTGTTAAGAATTTGGTGCTTTGGTGATTTACCTCTTAAAATGACAGTCTCAGATTAACATCCTAAAAAATGCAGTCAGTTTAAAGGAGCAGATGAATTTTGTATTAGTTTTTACCACGACTAACATTTTTCATATTAACTAATAAGAAATCATAAAAATTAGAGAAGACTATATAGGTGATTTTGTCATCTTGCTACATAAACATTAAGTTTTTAAGATTGCACAAAGTCTGTAATTGGAAGTTATTAAAGAGCTATGGCGTTCTATGAGGGAACTGAAGAAGATGAAAGCTGAAGTAGTTGTTCTGTAGAGTCTCTAGATCCCGTAAGGCAACAGATTCCAGAGTACCAAAACTGAACGGAAGGCTCAATGAGCTACCTGTACTGAAATATGGAGACTAAGGGCGTTCCAGAAGCTAAAAGAGTGTTAAAATTTAATCGGCATTACAGCGGAGAATTGCAATGACCTGTGTAACTGTAGTTTGATTAATTTTTATAATAAACCAAGATAAAATAAAGGAAAGTGATAATTGATTTAAACAGGATTTAGAAGAAAGAGGGTAATTAATGCCAGTCAGAATTTTTTCACAGACCACATCTCTGTCATGAAACTTTTTTTAATCTTTTGAAGGAATGTTATGTTTATTTTATAAAGGTAGCAGCACAGACTTTTATGGAACATCCTGTATGGTACTCTATGGAATTCACAATAAAAGCAGTGTTTTAGGATGGTAGTTAATCACATGGATTTCAAATTTACACAAGCTGACTGATAGATGTTCAAAGGTATTACTGTCAATGGAGAATCATCATTGGATGGAGATTTTCCTACCGACATTTTTCGGGCAGCAGCACTAGATTCGGTACTAGTCAACACCATTATTTATTGAATAGAAAATTGCTACTCTAAAAGTATGTGAATAGTAAAACATAAAGGATAGCATAAGAATCAAAACTGAGAAAATAAAACCATACAAATTCACATGTGAACTAAAAAGCACTATTTTAAGAGTGAGGACAATGAAACATTAGAACAAGTTACTTTGGAAAAGATGGGTTATTTAATCTCTTAATATCTTTTGATACAGATTAGCTTTTTGTATAGTATTCTTTAGTCACATTCCTCACTGACTGTGCGTGCGTTGTTTCAGAAAGTTTGGTTTCATTGCAGCAAAATTAACTTTTGAAGATCAGAATCTGGAGGATTAAACCTGAAATATAATGTAATAAGTATTTTTCTTAGATTATATTGTGCAGTAGTTAGAAGCTATCAGTTTTCAATCCTACAAATCTGTACTAATAAATTCTGAAATAAAAAACAGTGTCAGCCTTTCTGGGATTTCCTTGCTTGTTATGAAAAAGTAGTGATATATCCCTAGAACCTGGTAAAAAATAAACCCTCATCTTTTCTTAGGAAAATTTAAATTTGTTTTTAGTCCTCCTGTACTTGACGTTGCATAGAAATTACAATATCCCCGTTCAATACTATACATAGGTTTCTGAAATATCTTGGATAATAATCTTAATTGTTCAGAGTGCAAAGGTACACATAATTTGGGTTTATGATGAGTTTTGGATTGACAAAAAACACAGTTTGGCTCCTGTGTGTTTTGGTAAAATCTTTTCAAAGTTACTTGGACTAGATCAGTTTCATGTGTCTGGCTAAAATAACATTTTATTCAATTACTTGAAGTTGTTTTCTCAAGCCTTAAAATTTCATAGCTCTTGAAACCAAGGTCAAGTGAACTTATATGGAAACCAGAGAGAAAAAGTCTTTTGACTGTAGTGGCACTACTGCTTTCCCTGCTCTAGCTTTTTTTCTTCTGCTTTCCTGATTGTTATGGTTTTCCTGTCCAGTACAGAGGCAATACCAAGGATAGTTATGGTTTAAGTAGATAAAAGTTGGAAGAATCCAATCAGGGAAAGCGTCAGAGCATTACACCGTCTAAGTGAAGGTTTACAGTGGTCCATTTGTCCCAAAGTTTTTTGCATCATTGCTGTGAAAAATAAAATCATCTAACATCTTTTGGATCATTTAATTTATCTCCCAATAGAGCCTGGAGACCAGTACTTGTGCTGCTGTCTGACACACCTTAATAAATCTGCTTTGTGATGATCTTTCTAAAAAATGCAATTGATAGAGATACTTGATCTCTTAAGTGCAAGTACTGTTGTTATTCTTTGCTCAATTCCCACTGAAGTCCAGAAGAGTGTTTTTATGGAAAATATGATGGTAGTTTATTGACCTTCGTGCTCTGTATGGACTAATAGGAGTGGCTTTCCATTTCAAAGAATGAAAAATATTTTTTGAGTGTGACTAGGGAGTGATTTGTTCATGCACAGTTGCTATCAAGAAGTTTAAATGTCAGACCAAGGTAAAGCTTAGCCAGCAGTAAATTACTTTGGCCTTATTCCAGGGTGGTGCCATGAGGGGAGATTTGCAATAATTTACCAATGTGGCAAGAGAGTTCCTCAGAGTATTACATGTGATTTTCTGTGATCTGTTCCAAAAAAGTTTCTTCATTTGTGTCTATTACAATTGAACTTACTCTTGGCTTTGACTACAGTAACAAAACAGATATTTTGACCACAAATTTTGTCTGCACTTTAAAAACTTAACTGTTCCACTTGTTATACCATGTTTATTTGTGTGTGTCCCCTCTTACTTGGATAATGCGTTGTTATGGGTCTGTCCTGCTTCTGTGTATATCGTTAGAGATATGCAGTATGATTCAGTAGGATTCTTGGGTTCCAGAAAAGAGTTGATATGATATAGGATATTGGGAGTGTGGGGGGATGTGTAGGGAATATATGGCACTTCATATGTTCACATATGACAGGGATAAATGACATAATTATTTTTTTTTCTAGTGATACACTTTGGATATATTGTGTTCGTAAGTAGCAGATTGTAGATCTCAGCACAGTGAAACAATCCACTGCATGGGGAAAGGGTGGCAGGTTGACTTTCACTTAAGATCTGATACATCTGTCTTTCTGGGTCAGCCTTATGATAAGGCTCAGAAGGATGTCTTTGTTTAGCTGATTTGCACTTCGACAAGTGTTTTTTAGGGGGGAGTAGTGCTAGAAAACATTTCTGTTAGAAATACTACAGATCGTGAGCAGTGTGTAGTTCAGAAAGAGGAAGCTTGAAATGTGAATGCTGATAGTTTGAGGAAATATAAATTAGAGTGGGTACAAACTGTAGTATCCATATTACAACTAACTATGGGCCTAACTTCTGACATTGGGTGCTGCAATAGAAATTTTGCTCGGTGTGTGGTTTTGGTTTTCTTATTTTTTTAGAAAAGTAGGATAGAGTGATGGGGTAGTTTGAGCCATCTGGCTAGCTAACTGAGCAACACAGCTTCTGCGGGTGTGTACTGTGCATACTAATGGGGTTACTGTTGAACATTTAAAAAATCCATAAATTTGCTTTGATAGTTTGCTTATCTAGGTGAGCCCTAATTCACTTTCCATGGAAAGGATGTAGCTGAAGATTTCTCTCCTCATTTTTTTCTTTATGTACAGCTGTACTGAAGGCCAGAGGACAATATGGTACTGCATATTCATTTGACATCCAACCTGACAATGACTGTCCTGTTTGGGACACTTATGAGATCTTGAAATATGATATATTATAACTCTTCAAATAATAGAGTGAGTGTACATATCGGTCCCCTTTAGAGGGACAAGTAACTTCTCTCCTTTTCTTCCTGTGGGGCATGGAGAAGCAAGACTGTAATATCACCGGCATGAATTATTTAGTATCCATTTGGAGGTTTTGAATGATGCATTCCAAATGAGAAGCATGGGAGAACCTGATCATCACAGAGTTAGACGACACTGAAATGGGTTCACAGTCTTTGTCTCCCTGTATTATAGAATCAGAATGCCTTTAGGCATTTGAAATTATTTACAAGTCACAGCTATTTCCATGCAGTATAAAATATCAACCATTTGAAAATGAGGTCTTGTTGTCAAATCCTAATCCTTTTACGTGCTTAAGCAGTGTTTTTATATTAGCAACAACTGTTACTACAGCATAAAACATTAAGGAATTCATGCAGTTCTTATCAAGTCCCAATCTATCAATGATACTAAAAACTGATTAATTTGCATTTTGTTAAACCTAGGTTTCACAGTATCTCAGTACATATGTGACAGATAACACTGACCAGTGTTCCTGCTACTGAATACCTGGAAGAAAAAGCTTGAACACCACTAAGTCCAGGAAAGTACTACTTTTTACGTAATTAAAACCAAGTTTGACTGCATCCTTTAATTACAAATGCAACCATTCCATGCTCAGAAATAGTTTAGATTAAAAACTAGATTTAAAAATATAAACTCTGAAGGAAAAAAAAGCACCCAATGTTTTCAGTGTATTCAGAGTTGGGCGTGGAGGCGAGTTCCCTCTGGTAATACATTATTTTCTTTGCTGGGTGTTCATCATAATGTAATACAATCTTAAGCTGTTTTCTGAATTTTACCCTAAATAAAAGTAGTACACTGAATATTGAGGCTAAGCCGGTGGTCCTGGAAAATAAGTCTTTAAAGTTACTTTAGCTGAGGTGCTGGAGAGCTTGCCTTTATCTGTGCTGATGAAAAAATATGGGAGAAGTTTTAATGCAGTACTTTTCTGGTTGATGAGTATAGGAGTCTGGAGCAAGTGGGTACTTTGGAGAAACACAGCTACCATGGCTATGTTCTGTAATTTCTTAATTACTTTGTATCTCTATATTTTTAAGGTACTCAGATGTTTGGAACTGCTGATGACATTCCAATAGCAGTCTTCCCACTTATATAATTTATGCTATGCAATTTTAGCTCTAAATATTTGATTGCTCTGAAATTCTCTTATCAAATGGGAGCACACCTCCTTGATTTTTAACTCCCTTTAAAAAGCCATTAGAATTCCTAGCAGTTTGTACTGGGTGTTGGCAACAAGTATATCTGAGTTAATGAGGTATATGACTTCAATTTAGGTATAGGAAGGATAAATGTAATTCAGTATCGTATAAAAAGCATCAGGAATCAGAGAGAGACTGTCAGTAGATAAAGTTAAATGAAGAAAAAGTCCAGTAGTGGAAATTAAATTTACACTATATAATTTTTTACTACCTTGCTTTTGTATTTATTACCAGTTTGATGTAAACTTTGCATCTAAAATGTGGTTGAGGCCTGTGAGGTGCCATTTATTATAAAGGCCTTACACTGATAATTATATTTTTTGAAAAATAAGACAATAATCTCAAAATATGCAAATGCTGCTTAACAGAAACCAAAGCTCAGAAGTACAGGCTTATACTTGTCTCATGTTTTGTAGCTGTAATCTAAATAAAAAATAATTTAAATTTGTGAAGTAATCCAACATATATCAATATATTTAAATATTTCACACCAAGCATACGGATGTCTCCAAGCTTTGTTTTATAACTGCTGGTATTATAGTTTCCCTGTTTTGTTAGGAAGTCACCATTAAAAGATCCAAATTGTTTTACACCGTTTTGAAAGGCAAAACCGGAGTTTTAAGTACAGCACCTTGTGTTGCGTAGTTAAACTGAATTTTCCTTGGTTCAGTAGTAATCTGGACACAGTATCAGAACTAGGTCTTGGGTAATGTCAGTTTGATCTGACCTTTTATAAGCATTGTAGTTGTCACAATTTTCAGTTTCCTTTGCCGCCCTGGGTGAATAAGGTCTTCACTGTCATGCAGGATACTTGCATGCATTTTCAAAGAAAGATTCTTTTAAAGCCATGTGGTTTATCTGAGAGGCAGTTTTTGCTTGTGAAAATACAATATTCTTTTCCCACACAGGCTAACAGTTGGAATTTCCAGATGCAGTGCTTTTGTGTAAGAAAACACAGAGTACCTTGTGGGGAAATTTTAAGGGGATAATGGTGATCATTGGTAGCTGTAGTGATCTGTTTGACAATCACCTGCGCTGTGATGGATATGAGAAGAATTTAAGATGACGCTAAATTCTTTGTCCCTGATGTCTTTAAATAAACACCAGTTCTTGCGGGAGTTGTTTTTACCTAGTGACAAGATAGTCCTCTCAGTGAAATGTGGGGGGGGTGTGTGTACAAGGAACTTCTCTTGTTGTACTATGATAATACTGAAGAACCAAAACTAGGGAAATTTTCTGAGAGTTAAATGCATCTTTTCTGTGATTGGTTTTGCAGTGCAACACAACAATTTCTCTAGGAGTCTTCATGTTGCCCTTAAAGGTCAATTAATAACGTTCAGATCTTGGATATTTTCAGTAAAGCTTCATACATGATGAAATGAAAATATGCATAACCTGGAAGGAAATAACTGCTGAGAAACTAAGAAACCAACATTTTATTCCTCTTTAATTAATTATTTTATTCTAAATATAAACTTATTTTAAAGCCACAGGTTTTAGTCACTGTACATCAGAGGATTTCTTGGTGTGGTTTTAATCGTATTTATCTTATTCTGAACACTTGCAGGATTGGTCTACAGAGTGATCATTTTTTTCAGTGTTTGTACTTTGTTATAAATGTTGACTAAAATGTGCTACAAGTAGAATAAGTATAATCAGTTGAAGCTGTTTAGTTGTGTTTTAACATCTCATACAGCATCAAGAAGTCAAAGATCACTGTGTAACTGGATTGTACTTTTTGAAATTGCCAACATGGCCAAAATAGATGTAAAACACATGCACAAGCATTGAAATTATAGCTTTTTACAATATTACCGTCTATAATAGAACATTGTAGTCTACCCATCCCTTTTTTAGTGGTTTCATTATGTTCCTAAAATAGTGGAGATAATCAAATGATTACATTGTTTAAATAGGCAAACACATCACAGTAGTAGTGTGTAACATTCAGGCTATTTAAACAACTATTCTCTGTATATAGCATATTAATTATCATCACATTTAGGTTTTCTTTTCTTTCTTATGCAGAGAATGAATGAGTAGGTATAATATAGAATTCTTTTTATGTTCATATTTGAATCCTGACAGTTTGATAAGGTTCAGGATTTGGGAAGTGCCGTGCATTTGATTTCTATTTAGTTGTTTTGCACGGTGATATTGAGTAAGATTGAAATATTAAGTACCTCACTTGCCTTTAGTTGACTTCAAAATTACCTTGAGGTCTATAGGGGAAGGTGCTGTATTAAATCTCCCTAATAATTTTATAAACTGCTTATTCGCATTAATAACGATATATATGATCAATTGGCAAAGACAGAGAGCAAAGCAGGATGTTTGTAGCCAAACCAGATAATCAGATGGGAGAAAACAGAGGAGTATGCTTGCCATATAATTAAGACAATTCCTATAAACTCCATGATTTTTTTTTTTAAAGTAGATTATTGTAGTCGGGGCAAGCAAACAGCTAATATGTTTTTAAGAGCTGTCAAACCTTCTCCCTCTACTGATTTGTTTGTCAGAGTGTAGCAGGTTTTTATGGATGAGAGATATATACTTGTCAATCCTTTGCTATGCAGCTTCTCTGGCCTTTCCCACCTGTTGATCATGATTTAGCATAACACATTTGCAGTAATAAAGATGCTAATCTGTTGATTTTTGCATTTTTACATGGTCTGTGGTTAATTTGGTAAATTCTGTAGCTCTTTGTTTAGATAATTTTACTTCATCTAGACGGTCATATCATGCTTCTGCTTCTTAAATGCATTTGCCTTGCACCAGTTACTAACACAGGTGGCAGTTCAACTCAAGAAATAGAGATTGATTATTCATAAAGAATAAGCTTCCTTGCCGTAGTTCTGAAGCTGGAATCACTGACACATTGTAAGAATAATTGGTCATTCTTTATTTGTCGTACTACTTAGACATTTTAATCCATTTTCAAAAGCTGCTAAGGTTTTAACTGCAGCTGGAGTCACATAAAGGAAGGAAGGGGACCAGAACTAACTGACAGGTACGTGTCTCCAGGTGGAAGGTGAACTGTAGAAATATCCAATAAATTATATTTTTGTTAATATAGACTTTTATTTATACCAGGATCTTAAAATTGCAGCAAAAGGCACCTATGAGTGCTTAGTTCTAATTAGTAGGAGAATAAGGTCTGCAGTGAAGTACCACTGTATACTTCAGATGTGTCAGGTCTATTTTGTAACATTAATCCAAATTAAATATATTTAATGGGCCATATGGTGCTCTTTATTTTCCCAAATTTGTAATATAAACCTGTAAGATGATGCTGAAAACCAAAATGAGCTCCAGAGAAATAAAATTATTCAATTATGAATAGCATGCGTGTCCTTGCACTGACGTGAACCACTCCTTGATTACTGTCTAACCACATGGCTTGCTTTCCTTCCAGCCTAAAGCGAGGGCTTGATTGACACAGTGGAGACCAGCCTGAGCAGCTGAGTGATCCAAGTTTTATCCTATAATGTGTGTTTTAGTGTAAGACTAACCAGCTGAAGAAATGTAGTTTGCCTGCTCTACAACAGGGAGTTCGTTCTTACGGAGCATGTTGCTGATAATTTATTCTAGACGCATTTTTAAAGTTCGAGAGGTTTTTTTTCTCTACATAAAAGCTAACATTTAAAGAATCATTAAGTAGGACCTGACTGCAGCTGGTGAACTAAAGCATATCAATTAAACTTTTTTCCCAAACTGGGAACTAACAAATCGTTTTTTGCTTATAGGAAAAGCAAGATTCTCTGGATTATCAGAATTAAAATTAATCAAATTGTTAAGTTATAAAGAGTTTTTTTGTGAATGACACCATCTTAGAATTAAACATGCAAAAATAACAGATGAGTTGGGGGGGGAGGGGGAGGATGGAAAAGGAAAGCAGAATGCCAAAGTGATTGAAGTTAAAAATGCTTTTAAATCCTGTGTTTCTGGCCATTGGCATTGGTGTAATCTTCTCCCCCACCCCTGTCAATTCTGTGGCCCACATCCCCTAGCAGTCTTTTACTTAGGCGTGACCTTCATTTCCTAGCAGCAGCAATTTTTCCATAGCCAGTCTTTCATCTGTGTTCTGCATTGATGCCTACTTTTCGTGCAGTAAGGATCAGGCATTCTGCTGCCAAGCATGGAAGCTGTCCTCCTTGTCATAGATTGCCATTACAATTTTGGGAGACGATCTTTTCCTGGTTTTCTGACTGCTGCCTATTGAAAGAAACTTGAGACGGTGCTTGTACGTTTTGGTAGGAAAGTGTTTCACATGATACAAGAACAGTATTTCCAGTTGATGAACTAGGTGGACTTTGAAGTTAATTTCTGTGTCAGAAACAGTAGTGTCTTCAGTGCAGAAAGATCGAACAAAGATTTAGGATGGATCTTCTAGGTAAGGATGAGGAGGGAAAGAAACAAAAGCAGCAACTACTAACATAGCCAGTATTTGTGGGTAATAGTCCCATAAACAGGTATTTGTAGGTACGGCTTCAGTTATGTGTCTAGTTGCTGGGTTTAATGCTACAAATGGAGTTGGTATTAGACTTACTTGATGTTACTTTTACCTACGAAACAGTAATTATAATACATACAAAGCTAAGCTGCCTGGACATTGACAAGCAAATCTGTATAGATAAAGGAACCCCATTCAGTCATGTAAAGATAAAAGTTCAATTCCATTTGAGTTTGATGTACTTTCTTCCTGCAGATGCTGATCTAGTAGGATACAGCTTTCCCCTGTGTCTTGTTTAAGTCTGTGTGAATGCCTCTCAACGTCTCAAATGTCATTAGACAACTGTATTTAGGCAAGCAAACAGCCTAAAATGCCCCGCCACCTAATTACTCCCATCCCGTCTCCCATTATTCCCTTGCCTCCCATTATTCTCCTGCATGATAAGACTATCTCATTTTTGCATCTTACGCCAGTAGATCATTCCTCAGTTTCTTTTCTTATAACTGTAAGAAAGGGGTAGAGGAAGAGGCTTTCTTTGCTGATTCTTTCAACTTCTTACTGCTTTGATTTGTTATTGTATGTGAAATAAGTGGCATATTGTATGGTGGGCTGTTGTTCTTGCATTGACTAAGTTAATAGCTTGCCTCTTAGTTTACCGCACTTCATTGATGGGAAAGTTTTATTAATTGTAGTACATTATTATTCTTTATCTTAAAGTCCAGTAATTTTGAGAAACATTTCATTTGTTTAATGAATGCAAAACACACTACATGAACTTTGCAGTCATTGCCAAAGACTTGAAGAATGCTGATGTTGTAGAGTCTGCATAACAATAAAAATAAATTGGAAGAGAACGTTAACTTGCACACAAAGCATTCTCCCATATTAGTGCAGTGTTAAATATTTATTGTTGAACTAATCATTACCAGGGACTTGTGGCAGAACAGTGAAAGTTGAACAAAGCAGTTAAACACTTAAGATGCTAGCGCTATTGAATTGAACGTTGCTGTCATAAAAATCTAAATTGTATACCATGAAGGATGGTGATGTAAAAAACAGAAAGTACCGTATCTCATTATACTCTTAACCGAATATTTAAACATTTCATACGTAAAATTTCATACATAAAAAATATTTCATTGGTGCTATAGCGAGGAAAAAAGTAACAGATTGTTTTTGAATCGTTCAAATGGAATCACGGAGTTTCAGAGTTGGAAGGGACCTCTAGAGATCATCTAGTCCAACTCCCCTGCTAAAGCAGGACTGCCCAGAGCACATTACTCAGGACTGCATCCAGGCGGGTCTTGAAAATCTCCAGGGAAGGGGACTCCACAACCTCCCTGGGCAGCCTGTGCCAGTGCTCTGTCACCTGAACCGTAAAGAAGTGTTTCTGTGTATTTGAACGGAACTTCCTGTGTTCCAACTTGTGCCCATTGCCCCTTGTCCTGTCACTGGGAACCATTGAAAAGAGCCTGGCTCCATCCTCCTTCAGCCCACCCTTTAGATACTTGTACGCCATAATAAGGTCTCCCCTCAGCCTTCTCTTCTCCAGGCTAAAGAGTCCCAGCTCTCTCAGCCTTTCCTCATAAGGCAGATGTTCCAAGCCCTACATCATCTTAGTTGCCCTTCACTGGACTCGCTCCAGCATTTCCCTGTCCCTCTTGAACTGGGGAGCCCAAAACTGGACACAGTATTCCAGTTGTGGTCTGGAATGCAGTAAAGTGTTTTCTGAGGGACAGAGCGCTGGCTAAAAGTCAAGCTTGGATTTCTGAAAAAGGCAGGTGTCTCTTTTGCCAATTCCTGGTATGCTACCAGAAATGGGCATTGGTGTATATTCAGAATTAACAGACTCTACCATCATTGAAAGGGTTATCAAACATTGGAACAGGCTGCCCAGGGAAGTGGTGGAATCACCATCACTGGAAGTATTTCAAAGATGAGTAGATGTGGTGCTTAAGAATGTGGTTTAGTGGTGGCTTTGGCAGTGTTAGGTTGATGGTTGGACTCAATGATCGTAAAGGTCCCTTCCAACCTAGATGGATTCTGTGATTCTGTGATATTATAATTCCTGAAAGGAGCAACCACTTAACAATTGATCTTGTGTGCATATACGTGCCTAACATTATAAACATGCATTTATGTGTGGATGTGTGCTATGCAGTGCTTTTGACTGGGAAAGATTGTAGAAGATAAAGTGTGATTATTTAAAAAGACCTTTTGAAATGAATATACAGTTTGGGCTTCTGCTGTTTCTATTGTAGCTTTAGGTTTTTAAAAAACAAATTTAGTGACTTTATTGAGACTGTTTAGATAGCAGGTGGATTTGTATGTCTTTGAACAGCCACACTGTGATGTCTTCTCAATGTGAATGAAACCTTCTCAAGAATGTTGTAAAGGGGGAGTAAAACACAGGAACAGAAGTTGTAATTAAAGGGTTGCCTTCAAGTTTAAAATCTTTTTTAAAAAAAACTCTAAATCTAAAAAATCCCCAATTTAAACTTTTGTCTGCAATGTTCTAACAACTATGACTTACAAATGATACCTGAGATCAATGATGCGTTAATGTTTAAGTTTTATTAATCTTTTTTCTTGCTATGCCATGGAGAGCTAGGATTTTGCCTGCTGTAAATCATGTTGCTCCATGGATCTCCTTAAAGGGGATAGTATTTACTAGAGGTCGACTGCATGTACAGAAGGGATCTTTTGTTTCTGTTTTGACTATAACTCTCAGTCTTTTTGGACAGACTTTGCACGACTGTGAATGTATGTAAAAATGGCGGGAGCAGAAATGTTAATCAAAAGAGAGTGATATAGCCACCTTTCAAAAATACTTATGAAATGGAAGTTATTACTTGAAGGTATTTTAAAGTAGTTTTCTGTGAGAACTTGCAGCCCTTATTTATACTGGGTAATATACAATTGCATTCTTCATAGCACTGAAGTGAAACTGTGAAGCAATAATTATGCTAATTTAAATATGGAAAAATACCATGATTTGTGTCTTTCTAACTCTTAAAATATTTTCCTGCTAACCCCAGGAACTTCAATGCACAGAATCTGGTGTATTTTAGTATTAAAGGAGAACTAATCTTACACTGTTCTTGTAGCAAGCTAGTAATTTAGTAGGGAGGTCTTAGGAAGTTATGTTATACTATACAAACTGTTAGCTAAATGTAAATAATCTCTAGTACTTCAGCTTCTTAACATTCTTAAAAAGAAACCCAAGTAGCTTATTTGCTATAGTAGATGTTGAAAGCCTTTGTGCCTGCGAGTTATTGTGTTTAATTACCTGATGTGTTTGAAAACTACACTAGTGTGTGGCACTCTGATCTCAAGCCCAGTATGGGACATTTCACATGCCTACCAAAGGCTTCTTCTCCTGCCCCTCATACTGTTTCAATTAGATATGACTTTCATTGTCCTTTGAAAGACTCAGCCATGTTCCAGCACGCTCTTCATTCTCTGCTATGTCCAATCCCAGACTGCAGTATATATCAATAGAGGGTAAAAGGTTTGTAGACTCACTCACTACTCTATTAAGTATGAATCAGCTAATACGTGTTTGCACCAGTGTAAGTTCCTTGTTTTTAAAATACTTCAACCCAAAGAATACTGTGTAAATGAGATATTGATACGAGTTGTTAACAGTCTGGTTTCAAGTAAGTAAGTAGAATTTTGATTTGTGTTTGTTTTCCAGAGCCAGAGCTTCAACTGTGTGGAAAAGGCAAAATGTCTGGGATCTAATGTGAGTTCCGTGCAGATACAGGGAGATTCAGATTATTTCATCAACCATCTTGGAGTACCTGCCACCCAGTTTTCTTATGAGGACATCAGAACATCAGAGGTAGTTACAAAGAAAAACAGACAAACTGAAAATAGCTAAAACATAGAATTAGATTTTCTCAGGTTATATCCTTGCATGACAAGCACCTTGTAGTGGAAAGATATTCCCTGTAAATGTTTTAGATCTTCAGAGGATTACCACAGAGCTTCAAAGTGACTGATTTTATAGGAGTGTGGCATTCGAACAAACAGGTAAATGATGAGAACAAATGAAAAGAAAAAAAAAAAAAAGATGGACATTATGTTAAAAATGTTAATATTGCCAATAATATTATAGGTTACATATTATCTAACCCAATTTTTCAGACTGCTTTCAACATTGAGGAAACGAGTTTTGATGTGTATTTTTTTCCTGCACGGTAGGATGAGAGAGCCTTCAAAATGAATTTTATATCCCTTTTCATACTGTGGGCAAAATATTACTCTAGTATGTATGTTGGTTGTAAACATCTATATGCTTGATTGGAGTCTTCAAAACACCATGTTCTTTTTCAGTCCATTGCCCTCTGCAAGGTACGTGGAAGGAAGAGGCATGTTATGCTGTTTGGAGACCAGGTTGGAATTGCACACAGATAAACTGTTAGGAAAGTTTGTCCTTCCTCAGCCTTTGCTATTGTAGGTTGTATTTGCACCTGGAGAGATCAAACTTACCCTCAGTTGGTCAGCTGAGGGTCAGGAAGCCTGACATTAGTTACTTCAAAATACAGTGGTCATGAGGAAAACTGTGTGTTTTCTTATAAATGTAACAATGCACCGATTTAATATTCCCCTCATTTTTCTTCTTGCGCTGTGCTTATCTACATATGTGCGCATCTTTCCAAGTTCAAGAACAAAGCTGAAGCTGAGTTGAACTGGAATGCTTCCTGGCTCTGCAGGCTAATATGCTTCTATTTCACAAATGCAAAACAAAACAGAAATATGACAAATACTGGAGCATTGTTGTGATGTTTTTGTGTAAATTAAAATAGATTAACCCAAGAATTTATATAAACAAGAAGACTTCTGCTTCTAAACATCACTGCACCTATTAGGCAAAGTATTCTGTTTCAAATTATACACAAGGCAAAGGCTGTAAGGAAAATGTGAAGGCAGATCTGTAAGTGCAATGTTTATGACAGGCTTGTGGTTCAGTGCAAACTTCTGTTGTCACTTAGCAGCTACTCCACATAGTTTTCATTACAGATCTGTGTACACAGGATATATAGAGCACGAGAAAGAATCTGCAGACTTCAGTATATCAAAATAATAAGTATTTCCCAGCAACATTTACAATATGAACACTGAAGGTTCCCTTGGCTATTGTCTGTTTCAGTCCTACCGAAGTTATTCCTCGTGGTCAGTTAGCTTGGCAGATGGGCAATTTTGTCTCTCAAAATGACTCAGCAATGTAATTAAAATAAGAAAATATTTTCATATTTGCTTAAATATGACACAGCAAATTTGATTCTCTGTTGCAAACTCAGCTTTTGTCCTTCTTGCGAAATCATTTCCTAGAAATAAACTTGTGATAAGTGTAATCTCCTGACTTGAAGTTGATGTACTGCATCTTTCAGACTGTAGGAGATCTTGACCCCATGAGATCCATTTCATGTGAGAAATAAATCTGCTTAGCAAAATGTGTAAATTTCTGTTGACAAGAGGATTAATTTTTTCCTAAAAGTGAATTTACACAGAAAGATTAAATTTGGATTCTTTGCTATATTCTTGTTATTACTATACTGGTTATTAACAATGCTTCAAAACATAGATGTATTTTCTCTCCTAGTTTGCTACATTCTATGAGACGAGCAATCTGTTTATTGTTTACTGTTTATTGCAATTGTTTATTAGGGATTCTGTTTATTGTATCAAACAGTTCAGGCAGACAGAAATTAGAACAAATGAAAAGCAAAAAAAAAGGGACATTACATTAAAAATGTTAATATTGCTGATAATATTATAGGTTACCTATTTTCTAACTATTCTGGGTTTACAGCTCTATTAATAAACATTGTAGGAATTTATCTCGTGCAGGTTAGTGACTGAAGGTGATCTGTGGGATTGCAGGTAGGGATTTTTGCTTGTTTGTTTCCAAGCCAGTCAGCTTTTTAAACTATGCCTCAGCTTTGTCAGCTTCATTGCAAACCAAGATTTGGATTTGAGAAAACAGATTTCAGAAACGGGATGTTTTCACGTGCTTTTGTAGACTATCATTTTACCGAGTTGGTTTCCTCTGCTGTCTCTTTCACTGCTGTGACCTACTCAGGAAATTCTCTTCTTTTGGAATATACATTAGTTATTTATTTTATCCACCTGTCAGACAGTCTGCAGTGTCACATAAAACTGATGCTATTCCATGCTCAAAACCCCCTGTTATAGAGCAAAAAAAGCCCAAGACAATCGGTTTTAGAGCAGAAGAGCCCAAGACCTGAGCCTTGTAGCCTGCCTACAGAGCAGCAGTTTTAGGTCAGCTTTAGAAATGCATTTTTTACACAGCCAGTGTAATGACAGTCCTCGGAGAGAAGGTTGTAAAAGCTTTTCATAGGCAGGGACCTAAGGAGTAAATAAGAGGAAATAAAAACTGTAAGAGGAAACATTCATACCAGAAGAGTAAGTAAAACTATCTTGTTTGAAATTATCTAATACAGTGAACCACAGCCTCAGGGACATTAAATCTGCATCGCAAATGCCTGTGGTCAGATCTGTGAACTAGTAAAGTGCAATCTAAGTATTCATCCACTAGTATAAAAATGCACTGAGCGAAATGCAGCTCATTTATTTACTAGCAGAAAACATGCAGCATTTTAGTCTGCCAGTAAGAAGTAAACTTAGAAGAATTTCTCAAGTGGAAAAAAAACATAATATTAACCCAATGTCCAAGGATTCTCTTGCAATTGCTGAAGAAAGCCTTCCTCTCTTCCTAACCTCTGGTGCACTGGCTTTACCTCCACGTGAGGGTCATGTTCTGATTTGTAATGTATTAGGAGAAAGGCTCATCAGCTTTTCCTCATACTGCAGATTCTGTTACTTTGAGGAGAAGTCATGCTATTCAAGTTAATGTTTAATTTACATCCAAGTGACCACGTAGAGCCTCCGGAGAGAGAAGTAATGTTGATTTCAAATCTGAATTTGTGTACTACTGAAAGACCATGATCGTAAGTCTATTAGTCCTCACCTCAGTAGAGAATAGTATTAGAAACATCTTCACTTAGCTTTACGTCAACAAGAGCAGCATAAAGTAAAAGAGGTCTTACATCACAGACTTGTCTTTGTTACTCTCTGTATTGCAATAAGAGCTAGATATCAGTGGAGTTACTCGATTGTATGATCGTTGCTACATCAGGAATAATAAATTGGAGCAAGGGAGTAAATTCTGTTTTTTTTCGTGTGTGGACCGTTTCTGTGCCCTTGAAAATATCAGTCAAGTTTGTATGACAGTGTATTTTCAAACCAATAAGTGGTCCATAATGACAGAAAATACACGCATATAATGGACAAAACTATGGTTTTGGATATGTCACTGTTCATTGTGTTTCTGCTTAGTGTCTTAGATGTAAATACTTCACCTGTGATGTTTTTATTTTGTAAACAATATGACTGAAGCTCAGCTCTTGGTTACTTGATGATAAATTAGGAATAACTAAAAATGCTGGGTATGGTGGTGTATGATCTGAAGAGCATGCATTCAGTTTCTGTTTGAGTTCTTCATTGTTCTTCTTTCTGAATGCATTGTGTACCTGTGTAATAGAACACACCACTTTATCACTTAATAATTCTCTTCCCTTATGCATCCTTTTTATCCTTTTCTGTTGCTTTTTGGCATCTTAAATTTGCATGTTAATGGAAATTCTAGTATTAAATGGTTTATTTCAGTTGTGTGACTGATAACTGTGTTCTTCCATATGAAGTAACGTTCAGTGTAGACTCAACTCTGCTTTTGTGAATGATCTCTACAGAATACAAAAAAAAGTGTTAAAAATTATTTAAACTTAACCTTTACAGCAATAAAAGGCTCATTATTCAAATCTGTGGCTGTGTTAACAGAAAGTGGTTTTAGAGTGAATGCTTACTTGCTAACTCATGAAATTTCTTACAACTGGAGACATGAATGGAAAAGATGCACAAATGCAGAGTACTCTGGGTTATCCTGTTTAACACAATTTAGGAAGTTATTTTGTGAAGATAGAATGATTTATTTCAGAAAGTGGGTACCATTGATGTAGTTTTGACACAATGGGTGGAAAGCCTGTGTGGAGGTAGAGAACTTGTTGCTCAGATTCCTAGGTTCGATTCTTTATAATCGGTCACTAAAATCCTTCAAAATGTTGTTTGACCGGTGTTCTACCTTATGCTGAGGTGTTTCCGCCATTAAATATGCTGAGTTTCCACATTTCTATGTAATGTCAATTGAATTGGTGATTGTCTGATACCTCTGAAACTCGATTGGGGATTAATTCCTGTTCAGAGAAAACAAACTTCCTTTTTTTACTTAGTGGAAAAAAAAAAAAAAAAAAGATTTCTCTGTTGCTGTAGAACAGGATTTAGCAGTGGTACTATGAGGCATGTGTAATCCAAACCTGTAAAGCACCTTTCATAATTAAAGTGGTGTTTCTCAGAAACAGTTTGTACTTCTGGTCAAACCACTTTACTCAAAAAGTTTGTTATTTTCCCAGTTTATCTTTCGTCTTTTTTTTTTTTTTTTTTTTTCATACATTAGTGTAACGGAGCAATGCTACCTCTTGATGAAAGGCTTGAAGCATAAACATAAGAAGGATTCTAAAAGAGCAAGGTATTCAAGTGGTAATCATTTTATTAAAATGTGAGAAAGTTTCAGCTTTTGGTACTGTTTTGGAATTTTATCTGTGAACTTTTCAAAAAGTTCTTTGGAATATAAAAATCATCACAGTGAGCTAATACGGGAATTATAGCTTTATTCAGCACTATAGATTACATCTAGTACAGAAGCAGAGTACAATAAATCTCTTGGGGATCTCAGGGGGGTTTGTCCCATTACGTTTTAGCTGCAATAGAAGCATCACCTGTTATGGAAAAGATGTAATGTAAAATGTAAGCTCTTTACACAGCTGTTGGTTATAGAGGTAGTGATTTCAGGCAGTATATACTGAGAAGGGCTAAATGTGCTGCGATGTATTTTGGTAAGGGCTGCTCCTGTGTGCTTATGGTACCAGTTCGTTAAGGCTGGTGTCCTCAAATAGGGTATTAGTTGTGGAGGAGGAGAGGCAGATTCCACAAGAACACTGAAACTCTGAGGCAAAATTAAGGGCTGTTTTCTAATCCATCTTCTTTAGTGGCCTCATCAACCATGGAAAGGAGAAGAGAGATTCTACTATGCCAAGAATATGTGTGTCAGTACATACAGAGGTATATGGAAAGAGAACACAGGAGTCTTCCATAGTCTTGTAACTGCTGAGTGACCTCAGTCCTTCAAATAACTTTCTGCTGATTGACTTAAGACAGATTGATGTTAATTTTATGTCTTAAAATGTACCACATGTGTGTCTTAAAATATAACACAGCGTTTGCAGTAGGGTGTCAAGGCTGTTTCCAGCCTTCTCCAGAAACTTGTTTGGCATAAATCTTTCCTTTCATTTTTACAGTGCATTTATTATATAAAAATATAACAAATGGACCAACATCATGGTCTAGAAAATTTTGTGGAGTTTCCTCTTTCTAGCCATAGTTTTACCTGTCAGAGAGACTCAGAACTTCAGTTTATTCATACCTCCTCTTTTAACCTTCTCGTTTCTCTTATTTCTCTTTTATTTCTTTAAGTTTTGCCTTGTTTTTCTTTTCATATGAGCATCATATTATATCATTTTCCCTCTTCTCAGTGGAGCACCTTAAAAATGTAGTTTGCTCTTCTGGAGACAACATTTTAATCTGATGGCCACGCTTGCCTTCTTACCTTCATGAAAGGAGACAGAGGAAAGTTGTTTTTAAAAGATCTGTATTTGCCAGAGAAACGAACCAACCTCATAGTTGCAAGTTAATGCATTTTGATTATGTCTTTCTTAGTACAGTTTATAGCATAGTTGTTGAAGTACTGGAACATAAGTAAATCGCAGAGACTGAGAAAAAGATCCTTGCTATGACAGCCTAATGTTTGGCTACAAGAGAAAATATAATCTGGATTTGCCATGGTTTCAGTTAGATATTTGATTGTTTCTTCAGCATCGTAAATCAAACCACATTAAACTGTTCAAAGTTTTGAAGCCATTCCAATCGCTTGCAAAGTTAAGCTGGTACAGGAGTAGTTTGAACTTTTTTCAAGAAGGAAATAGACTGTTACTCTTTATTTCTATGTCATAGTAGTCGGCAGTTTCATGAGGAATCCAATTGTTCAAATTATAGCTAGATGACTTCCTATGTTATCTATGTATCATTCATTATTCTCAGTGCATTCTATTACATAATGATTCCTATCTGATAATACAGAATTTTAAATCTCTTCTGTGATAATGTGGTAGGTTACATCAATGTTAGCATTATCATTTTGTTTTGAGAAAAAACAAGTTACTGCACATTATTAAAAAAAAAACAACTGCCCTCTTTTTTTCTTGTTTATTGATGGACACATATTTAGCATGAAATATTTTATGGTAGCTGTCCAAGTTTGGGTATGCAGGGCTTACAGAACATTTACTTTTACACCTAGACCATAAAAGTTGTTTTCCGTATCTTCACTCAAACTTTAAGTACAGGCAAGAAGTATAAAAATTACCTGTCACATTATTCACAGGCTAGACCAAGATAGTGTAATACCATGGACCACTAAGCTAATTTAGAAGAAAAATGAAAAGAGGTTTCTTTATAGAAGGCATTTGTATGTAATATATGTAGAAGAGTTTAGAATTTTGACAGTTTGAGATTGTATCCTCTTTAGAGAGAATGCATAATGATTTTTATTTCTGTTGAAATATGCATAACTTTTTGAAGGTAACTTTCAACTTTCATTAGAGCCCTTAAAAGTGATTTTCGCCCACACTGATGTAATACAGAGGCTACTAAATCTTAACTCTTCAATAAATGGGGCTTCTCAGTTGTTTTTAGCATCTGCCTCTGCTTCCTCCCCTCCCCCCATCCTACCCTTTTTTCTTTCTTTTTTATCGCTCTTTGGGGAAACTTTCTGCAGTTTCTTGATTTCAGTATTTACATGCTTACACTGGCACATCGTGCACTTCTTTCAAAAGAAATCAAAAGCTTTCCAAGTTTTCTTTGTTATGAGAAAAGAAACAGAGAAGCTGTCCTTGATGGAGAGAACCTAGGGTCTAGTTTACCGAAAAATAACTCCCATGTTGCATGCTGCTTTTATCTCTTTCGTGTCCTCGTGTGAGTGCAGAGGGAGGGCTTAGTCAGCGTGGAATGCTCTTCAGCGCATCTGGCTTGTGGTTTTTCTTTAAAGTGAATGGGAAACTGGTGTTTATACCAAGTTTTGTCTGTGTGGAAACAGCATGGAATGTATGTAAGTTGTGGGGTTCTGGTGTCAGTGATTGGGAGCCCCATTTTAATTGTGTATTACGGGGACCTTCAGCTGCTGTTTCATTTCTTGTTTGTTTTGTTTTTTTTTTTTGTCAAGGTAAGGTTTTGAACTGAACATTTTCATAGAAACTGAACATGGTGCATAGAAATCAGGGTGGCATGGGGAAGTTTTGGGTGTTGGCCATCTGTAAAGGGTCAGGACTCTATCCAGGCAGCCAGACTGGCCATGCTGGGACCTTACCATGAACGTCTTTGTCCCACTGATGACTGGGAGATTCTGTTTCCTACCATTATTGATTCACTGATGCACTGAGTTGGTTCCAGTTATGACCTTGACGTGCTGTTTATATTATTTAATTTTAGTTCAGTGAAAGTGTCTAAGTAATTAGCTTCTGTGAGAAGTTTAATTTACTTTAAGTGGAACTTGTAGGAAGCATTTGGAGTTTTTTTCTTTTATTTTCAGATTTGCAACTGCCTTGTCAATCATTGCAGCATAGGTAATTCAGTAGTGTAGTTGATGGCCACTGGCTCTATTACCGCATGAATAGCTACGCCCATTGCCATTATAACCTCTAGCACACTGTTTCTTAGATTTCACAAAACAACCAATGAAAATAAAGTTAATTTCTGCCTAGCAGTGAGCTATTACCATTTCTCTGGCTGCCAGAATTTATTAAAAGCTACTGTTTCTTTGAAAGAACAGTTCTCTGTCTCTGTATCTCTGATACAGAATAGACTGTGAATGTCAACAAAGCTGAAAACAACCAGTGAACCATTTGCAAACTCCAGGACAGATAATCCCCAGTGACAAACACAACCTCTGTCTTCTAGCTACAAAGTCTGAGCTGCAGCTTACCGGGGAATATAACATGTATTGTAATGTGAAGCACCTGGGTGTATTGTGAGCAAACACTGTAAATTTCTGACCAATGGTCTCTTACATTCTCTCTTAGCAAAGTTCTTGTCAAGGATTATTCATATAGGTGTTATATGTATGTAAAAACACACACTTTATTTTTAGATGCATATATATATATATATAAAAAATCAAGGTGGTGTTATGGAAAGCAGCAAAGTCTGTGTGTAATTTTGTCAGCGTATTCTGGGTAAAGTGAGAAGTTTAACTCCATAAACACAGCCTTGTACCTGTGTGCATATATCTAAAGCAAACATGAGTTGTCTCATTATGTTTATTATTAGCATACTGTGATACTGTGATTATGGTATCCTTTATTGAGAGCCATGTTTGTATCACTATGTAGTTAACTGGTCAAACAGTTACAGTGCTTAAAGTCAGTCAGTCTTTATGTTCTGAGGTTTCAGATCTCTGTATTCTTAATGCAGTTATCTCAACATTTTGCATCAGATCATTAATCTTACTATTACTCTGTATCCAGGTACTTCTGGTATGTCCTCCCGTCCTTTTCCAGACAGGAAAGAGTTAGTTACTTTCTTGAGATTTCTGATTGACTGCTTGGCTTCTCTACAGCTGACAAGCCTCTTCTGGTCAATTTTATGCTGTTTTTCTTCTGTTATTATTTATGTCCTCCTGGATTAAGTGTCATCCAGTCCAGTTAATTTATCAGATCCAAGTATATTTATCAGGACCTTTAATTAGAAGCATCACAGCATCATTTTCTTTGAAGGATCAGGGTAGACCATATGCGAAGACTTGGTGTACTTATATCAGCCTTAGCTGCTCAAAACAGAACTTCTAAGCCTGTGGCATATGCATGAATGTCCTTAGAAGGGAATTAGTGCCAGTTGTTTGAGACTGATATTCCAGGAAGACTCCTACCCTAAACAGAAGCCATAGACTAATAGGGAGTTTGCATAACAGTAGTGTGTTGCTGTGATGATCTGCAATTTGGTAGCTTTTCCATCTAAAAATACGGCTCTGCATGGCTCCCATCCTCCCCTGTTTTACTCCTCCTCCCCTTTCTCACTGGTATATGTTAAATTTCTTAAGGAGATACACAGCTGGTAGCTGCCCATGGGGAGTTATGAGGGGTGTTTCATGCATGTATGAAAAAATCAAAATACTAGCATGCTGAGAATACCAGAAATCCTTTGCAAAGGAGCAAATGTGTATCCGCCTCAGAATGGCAGGTTGCTTGGAAACCCAGGATTTCCTTTTTCTAATCTGTCTCTGGAGAATTTGGTGCTGTTGCATTTGCTGCTGGGAGATTTTATGAACTTTGTAGTAGAACTTTATGGTCAACAAAGTGTAGCAATGGGAGTTAGATGTGTCAAGGTGAAGACAGAGGTTTCATTTTTGTTCACGGACAAGTGATGAACTGCCAGTGTGTAAGCAAATACAGTTTGAACAATCCCCAGTAGATTGTCTTGGGACTACTTGTGAAGGTAGGTCCAAACCCCAGCTGCTTGTGTGTCTTGCCTTTCTCACTCATGGGCTATACTGTCTTTACGATAGCTATGCTTTTGTTTACTCATACTATATTTCTTCTGACCAACATGTTTTCTCTTTTCTGTCTGTCTTTAGCATAAATTTGTGCTTTTTAATTTCTCAGTATATTCAGGGGTTACTCAGTATGGCACTCACCAGTACTACATTAATACATCAGTCTGTCTGCTTGGATGCTAAGTTAGTTGAATTTGGTAGAGAGAGCATGCTGAAATTGTTAAGGTTAATGACTCAGTGTTTTACAAGACATAATACGTTTGATGTTCAATTGATTGCTTGAGTTGTTTTATTGAATAATATGAATATTTAGCTACTTAATTTCAGGAAAGAGCATCTTTGTTATTCCATTAATGTTAGTGAAACTGATGACGTCCTCATCAGTTGGATACATTACTTTGCTCCAAAAGAATCTGTTTGGTCTCACAAAACCTAGTGCTTTGATGTCCCAAACATTCCACGGTTCATCTAGGATGGGAAAATTCGTATTCCAAACCTGCTGTACAGTGACAAAAATGCACAGCTTCTTTAGCATTCACACTGCATGAATACATGTTCCTGCTGTAAACTCTGTCCTTGCAGATGCTCTCATAGGCTCTTCATTTTCTTGGAGTTGACTGAGGGCTGTTGAAAGTCAATGGCAGTAAGACAGCCTGGAAGTTAACAGGGTCAATGGGATACGGAAAACGTGAGAAACTTGCTTAGACACCAGTCATTGCTTCTGTTTGATAGCTTACTGAAGCATCTAGTTACTGAAAACATGTATTACCTAAGGATAGAGGGCACTGAATTATCTGTCCTCTCTGGAGAAGTAAATGGCATGTTGCATTCAAGATAACATTTTACCATTGTTGTTCTGAGTGGCTAAAGTCAACAGACCAACTAAAAATCCTCTGGCAGAGTATCTGAAATAAGTATCAAAACTTGCCTTTGTGTCAGCATATATTAGTAGTGTGGCACTCAGCTTTGTCTTTTAATACTTTGGAAAAAAAAATCAGGATCACTGGACTATCAAACAGCTGTGATTTGAGTCAATGTTACATTCTCTCAAATAAAATTTGTAATGTTTGATGTATCTTATCATAGCCATTAAAGAACTGTTTAATAAGGCTTTTGATAAATAGATATTGTCTTTGAAGACATTATTGTTGTTCTGAGCAAAAGCCAATTCTGATTCTTACCTCAAAATGGTGAGCCTCCCACCTACACAATATCTGTCCAGTGGATAAAGTCAGATTTCTTCATTCAGCATAATAATTTAAATAGTTTTTTAAAGCACTAAAAATAACTGGAAATAAGAAGCATCAAATCAGGAAGTAAAAGCATTGTGCTTTATAATATTTGTGATTATGAAAGACATTGTCACTGGGATTCACGGCTTACAGCAGAACATTGTTAAGATGATCTTACTGGCACTGCCTGTTTTCCGCATAATTTGAATGCTCATATTTGGTCATAAAATGTTACAAAATGTTCTTGCATCCTTCACACCTCACATCCAAGAACAGGTGTTCTCTCTTACATGTAATGAATCTGAACTGAGCCTCCTATTTCTAGCCTTCTGAAGCTTTGTGAGATCCTCTGTGAGGTTCTGGATTTCTGGCTTGGGCTGCTTCTCTACTTAAACTGCTGATTCTACCTTCAGTTTAAAAAGTGTCAAGGGAAAACTCATGAGAGGAATAAAGTTATGCAAGTATCCTCATATCCTAAAAGTTGCTTTCTTTGTGCTGCCGTCTGTGAATTTATAGCTTTACAGTGGTTATTTCAATTCACATACTAATGCAAGGAAGAAAACATTAAATTAGAAGAGATGACAGAAAAGTGCTTATATTCTTTTCATGTCTGATGGCTGTTGGCTTGAGTTTTTCTGGCTACAATGGAGTTGAATAATAAAATAAATCGTGCCGTGGTGATTCCAATTCTGCCTCTTCTGTTCTCTGTGTAGTCTGATTTGGCAGGCCTTGCTTATTTCATCCAGCATCTGGTGACATCACAAGGTCAGTGCACATCATTACCAGAACATTAAAATAGAAAATAGATTTGGTGGTGTTTCTTTTCTAAAAGTTCTTCAGTAAACTGAAATAGTAAAAATGCCAAAGGAAAGCCTCTTGTCAGAAACTCTTTCTGACATGCCCATTTTCACAAAGTAGGGTCATTCTGACTTTGAATTAGTTTTTTGATACACATTAGGCTGTGGGAACTGCAAAGCTTTGCTTTCTAAAAATAATTTAAAAGCATACACATTTTATGTCTTTAGTTTCATTTAAGTAATAACCAGTGGAAACCAACTTTTGCATCGCTTTATAATCCTTTGTGAATTGGGGGAGGTGGTATTTAATTAGATATCAAAAGCATTTGCTAGAAAGGGAAGAGTCAGCCTACTAGTCAGATGGAGAGGCATGCACGCTCTTCTGCAATATATTTGTAGCTCCAAGGGCCTTTATTAGTGAGAAACCCTATATGCCATACATTAATGCCTGGTGTTATTTCATTGATTCAGTTTAACCCATGCATTAGAGAACCACACTTTGGCTTCAGTATGTTCTACGCTAGGTAATCCACTCTTTCAGTAAATCTATTTATAAATCTGCTTTGGTCTGCAGCACCCTCCCAAACTAAAAGTATTCCAGGTGGCTGATGATAAGCCCTATTTTAGTCTATGAGGTACCCTTTTCCATTACTCTTTTCTTGATCTTTCTTTCAGTCAAACCTCTGGTTCAATCTCTTACACCCTGCCAGGAAAAAAAAAAAAAAAAAAAAAGGAAAATAGGAAAATGGAGAAGAGATGGTCTTTTAGCCTAGCTGAGGTGAAACACCTGTTTCACAAAGGAATACAATTGTATATTTGCTGCCAAGACACCATATGCTGATTGCTTGACTTAGGGTAAAATGGAAGAAGGAATTAGCGAGAGCCTGCAGTGCAAATTTCAAAGGTATTTCTGTTCTCACTGCTTTCTCTTTATCTTTTCTTCTGACGGCGCTTTCTCCTTCATGCTATGACAAATTTTTGGCAATGGTTTTGAATACAAATGCAGACAAGTCCTCATGCAATTGTAAGCATCTGGATTTCTGGGTCATAGTTTTGGACACTAGCATAACTTTACAGTGCATGGTCTGCAGGTGAATTCAACCTCCCAAGTAAACTTGTTTCCCAGGTTGATTCTGAAGGTAAGCACTAACTACTTGCTTTGTGGTTTAGTGACCAGACTCTGCATGTTTGAGTGTGTCCCTCAGGTTGCTGCAATTCTACTCTTCATGCTATTGTATTACAAAAAGGCAGAAAGAGTGAAACAGGTTAATAGCTTATAGAACGAACACAGCATATATATGTATATATATGGACAGGTAACAGATTATATTCTCAGTCCTGATGCAGAAGAAGCTTTATACCCCTAAATTCTCCTCTGTTAGACATTATTCTTTGATCTATGTGAAGAAAATAAACAGCTGTCACTTGGCTTTCATCCTTCTTTTGTTATTTGCTGTGCAGACTTTAGCAGTGTTAGATTAACATGTGTATACTGTTTGGCCTACCTGTACGTATTTCAGGAGGATTTTTGCTTTCACTGCTTGCTCTCTGTTCTACCTTTCTAAGAGTTTTTTACTTTTGTGCAGCATGAAATTGGTGGCACAAATATTGTGAAGTGATGAAGCTGGCACAGATATGGACAATACAGACAAATACTAATAAGGGTGAAGTCAAAATGATTAAAGAACTTTAGATTAAAGACCGTGTTTTTCCAGATTGAACATTATTGCTGAGTGGAGAAACCCCCACTGAATGTAATTTAAAAAAAAAACGAAACCAACCAACCAAAAAAACACCAAACAAAAAAAAAAAAAATTCTGCAGGTATTTGTGTACTATTCACCAAGTTAAGGACAGAGAGAGTTGTTTTCTTATAAATGCTGGGGAATATTCAGTCAGCAAGAAAAATCTATTCAGGTATGGAATGAGAACATATTAAGGAATTTAGTTAAATAGAGTTTCCTAACTGCTAATTTAACCATTTCTAAAGAAATAATCAAGAAAACAGGACTCTCTGTGGATGCAGCATAGTCCTGACCTAGTAAAGAATATAGTTTGTTGTATGTACCACAGACCTATTTCCAGTTCTATGACAGTGTATAATAAAATTTGATTTTTTTTTTTCTAATGACACCAAAATAGATCTCTAAAGTATGTCTTGGTATTTCCTCTGTTTTACATTAAATCATCAGAAATGCTGTGGGATTTTATTCATTGTTTAAAATGCATTGGTTGAAAGTTGCCATATAAATTGAAGGTATGCTATAAGATGGTAAACAAGGGATGGTAAACTTAGTACCTTTAGAAGGTGAAGCATTCTGTTCACTTTATTAGTTGAGGAAGGATAAGATAAGTTAGAAAAATGAGTCTAGTAAATCAAAAGTGAATTTTAGTGCAAGTGTCCATCATATAAATAAGTGAGAGTAAGCCAGGTTTGGGGTTTTAAGTTTTTTTTTCCCGCATTTTCAATCCCCATTTAATCGATTCATAAATCAATTAATTACTGTCACGAGACCTGAGGGCAGCAGGAAATTGGGTTCAAATTAAAATGAAAAGGAGGCAATTTGTTTTAAGATTGAAAGTTGAATGTTCAATCGAAGTTTAATCAGAAGTGACCCATTATTTGAAAAGTGGAACATCAATGTCTTTCTAATTTCACAGAATGCTTCATTAAATGAGTATTGAAAAGATCAGGTTAACTGGTCATTCCAAAAGGAAGATGAGACAAAGGGGAGTTTTGGGAGCCCGCTTCCAAATACACATTATGCTTGTTCATTTCTCTTCTGAAGAGCTCATAGAGAAACCAAATCGTTACGCAGGGAATTCAAGGATTATTGGTGTGGTCCTTTCTCGATTGCACAGATTGTATGATAAAAACACAGTTTCAGATCAGAAGAGCAAATGTTCTTAATCCATTTGGATGTCTGTTTACCTAAAAACAATTTACAAAAGGCAATAAACAGCAAGGAGAAAATTTTTAAAGGCATGACTGGAAGTTGGGCCTCCTAAATTTTAGGGTGTCTCACGGTGATCTGACCTTGAAAAAGTTTTTCCATAAATCAATATCATTTTGAGAGCATTCAGCTGCACAATATGTAGAACATTGCCCATTGTACAAAGCGAGGGCAATACTAGTGCCTGACTAGAAGGCAGATGAATTTTGTTTAGGAAGTGTGTTTGGGAGAGTACAAGGACAACAACTGTAGCTGTGACCCCTACTGTGGGTGAAAAACATAAAGGAGTAATATAGTTGGTTTTAGTGCTCTTTGGATTAGCATGTAGCGTTTTTTTAGTGTGTATTTACTAGAAATTTGCTTAGCACATTGTTGTTAAAAAAAAAAAACAACACACAAACCAACACTCACTTGATATTGTGGGCTTGCTGAAAGAATAAATGATGAGTCTGATTCAGTTTCTCGCTGTTGGAAAGTGTTGCTCTTGCTGTTAAATGCTGAGAGGTACTCTTGAAACATCATCTAGACTCATATCTAGCCCTGGGATAAAGAGTGGGCTTCTGTTACTTGGAAAGTTCATGCAGCTTTCTCTGATGAGCATGGTGCTTGAAAGACAATAAAAGGCAAGAGAAACAGAATATGTTTGCCTTTCTAGTAGTTCTTTATGGAGGTCTCTTATGAAAAAAATAAAAAGGAACAACAACTGTTCTAAACATTTCCCTTTATAAGTGCAGGGCAAGATATTTCAGACAGTAATCCTGGATTAACTCTTTGCAAGTACACACACACAGAATAATAAATGTTATCTATAAATATGTACAAATATATAAATTGGTAGTCTTTTTTATTTTTTTTCACGTGCACTCCATAGGAAAGGCTTTGTTTTCTGGGCAGAAAGCTTAATGATGCAAAAATTCCCAAGTCCGCTAAAAGCAGTGATTCTCCTTTTTGAGATCTTAGCAACAGGGTCTTGATTCCATCATGAGCAAAATGACTTGCCACTTGTGATGGCAAAATGTGTTTTGATTTATTTTCTAATTGTTGCTTACTTACGTTGTGTTTCTTTAAAAGGCAGCAGGTGAGGCAGTAGCAAAAGCTGCCTCTTTACCTTGCCCAGCTGCTGTGGGCTCGACTAGGTTGGAAGCCTTTGGAAGGAGGGTTGATTGCTCACTGGCTTTCAGAGAAGGAACATCCAGAGCATAGATGTGGCAAAAGAGAGAGCGACTGGCCTGCTGTGAGAGGAGGACAGTAATAAAAATCAAAAAGACCCCCAAACCTTTCAATACAGAAGGGACTGATGAGAAGAGCAGGGAGCATATTCGTAGTCTGACCACAAGATGCATACGGAAAAGAACCCCTCTTTTCCCGGGGATCCTAGCAGGGGCGGTGCTGAAGTTGTTGCCAAGTGAAAGTTGCTGAAGGGTTGCTGGGCTGAGGAAGAACCTAAACGCCTCGTGCAAAAAACAACAGGCAAAAGTTATTTACAAATTATTTTTTATTTTTTTTTTTACTTTTGCTGTTTAATGAAGGCTGTTGTCCTGAATTTAGTTCTTGTAAAACCTAGTTTTAAAGAAAAATAAAGTTTGTCTTGTCAAGTGTTTGCCTCCAGGAAGATACCAGAACTGATCCACATCAAAGCTCTCACTGACTTGGGGTTCAGTAACACCTTTCACTTGTGTAATTCAAACACTTATGATCTAGTATTTCTTTCCATTTAAGTTGTGTAAGAGGAGCAAGACCTTCTGCTCCATGAAGGCATCTAAATTAAGAGAATGGGTATGAATGTAATACTTCCAGTGTTTGTATCTCTCACCATTGAATGCAAGGTGAGTGTAGGACAACTAGGATCCTAACCTGGACTCTGTGGGTGTGTATCTAGAGTAGGGTGGAATAAAAGCTGGTTAAACGATGTTTCTCTGCTGTACAGGCATCTGATCCATCAAGTTTTAGATTCCAGAGAAAGAATATTTGTCTAGATGGAGCGATAATCTGATGTTGTGTAGCAAATCTAATTCAGTAATCATTCCCTTCACTGACTCTCAGTAAGGTACTCAAGAATGAATATAAATAATGTAATTCTTTTTAAGTTATTGATTGCAATTATGTGATGAACAACATTAGCACCACCGTAGCAGAATGACAGTGTTCCTCAACCTCCCCCCAGTCAAATGACATGGCTCTGTAAATTAGTGTGCAAACTTAAAACAAAGATGAATAGGTGTTATGAATTAATCTTGAAGTATGCATTTTATCTTTATAATAAATGGCTTTGTGCATCATCTCCCTGAGATCTAAAAAAAAAAAAAAAAAAAATAGTTTTCCGAAGGGAAGAATGACTTCATTTATTATTCTGATACTTCTGTGACAAATTATACAACACAGAGATGCATCACTGAACACAGAAATTTGTATGAGTCAGTGCTAATTGTATATATTTTTATTTTTTTTTAAGAAGGTGGTTGGAGCTTCCTACCAGAAATAATCTTCTAGAAATGTATGGAAATACTGATAGAATATTGATCATGGAGGCATTAATTTGTAGAAAAAAATTAACAAGCAAACTTACCAGCAATGTGTAATGTACCTTTTTGAGACATACTTTTCAATGAGTTTTCTTGAACATGCCTATCAGTTGCGTCACACTGTTCAAAGAAGCTTAATTTAGCTGTGAATGTACTAGCTCAGGAGGTGGATTGAGCATCTTTAGGGAACTACACTGAAGCTGAATAGTTTTGAGCAGAGCATGTTGTCATATCACATCACTGATATTACTATAATTCATTTGTTTCCCACCCTTGTTCAGGAAGAGAGCTAACAGTGCTGTGCCCAATTAAGAACTAGCTCTTGGATCCATATGATGTACTGCATTGTGTAGCACAAACATAATTCTAATTCAGCAGGTGTGTATCGGATACCACCATTTTATCCCCCAGGTGTACATAGGTAAGATACTTTATATCGTTTGTTTCAAAGAACAGGGTAGGGCTTTTTCTCTGCTTCTTCGTAACTTCTTCTGTTTGAATTGAAGTTAACAGCTCTTTTAGCTAAAGTAGTATTTTTCTTCAGTCTGTGTATGGCTTAGAACCCAGTATGTGAAAGAGCAAAGCTCGGCCACATAAGAAGAAGTTGTACAAGCCAGAAAAAAGCATCTAAATTGTTTGTCTCTCTCGTTTGCTCACTTTCTGAAGTTTAAAACAATAAACCCTACTGAGTGTTTTTAGCAAGTGAAAAGGTAGTGGAGTGCCAACTTCACGAATCAATCCTGTTAAAGCTCAGATCAGTTTTAATATTTTTCAACTAAAGCTTTATTTGGCCACTGCTCAGCATGCAACCTCTGAATGCAAATAACTTTATGGCTGATGAAGAATGTGTTGAGCATCTTTACCAGGTTTACCGCCCCTGAAAAGGGGCTTCACTTCTTGTGAGTACAAAGTATGAGTCTTTTTTTGAGAATAAGAACAGAAGCTATTGAAGATCAGTATATATTAGGAGGAGGAAACTAAAAAAATATTAGTCTACTAGACATGGGAAGCTAGTATTTGAAAAGGGCATGCTTTCAGAATATTGTCAATATTGCCTCACAGTCTGGGAAATAATCTAAAGCAGAAAAATTATTCATCTTAAATACAGGACCATGGGTTCTGTGAATTTTATTTGGAATTCAATCTGAAAAGGCTCTAAATATTTTTCAAAATTATCTTCATAGAGGTGTAATCATAGTATAATGTCATGATGATTTAGGCATTTCTGAGCCATGGATATTGTCAGCTTCTTATTGCAGCTAGTACTATTTTATACGTGGATTCACAGAACGTCAAAATTGCACTCAGAGTTGGGGTGCTCTCTTTATTGGGTCCTATGTAAAGCTCCAGCACTAACATACATAAAATGTTATGATTATGTATCGGCAAAATATATTCATTTCATGAGTCACACTTCTCTACTTAACCTTTCCTAATGGATACATTTTCTTATATTCTTATTAGTGTCCCTCTCCCGAAAAAAAAACCAGTGGTGTTAAGACATATGCAAAATGTTAGTTCTAGGACTAGCCTAACTTAATCTGAAACTGGATACTTCCCTAGAGATTCTGCCAGGGCTGTCAAATGAAGGACAAGACTAGTTTCCCAGCACTTAGATACAAAGACGTGCTACAAGGAAGTATGTTAATGAGAAGCTTGTAGCGCCTCTGCAGTCCGCAGTCGATCCCTCTGGTAAGCCCTCTGTGTGTGATTCTATGTGGCGCACTGTGCATTGTACACTAAATAGAAAAATACAACAAAGGACCTTAGGATATTCTAGCTAAACACAGTAATATATATAGGTGCTGGCATCCAAAATTAAAGTCGAAACCCAGAATAAGATTCATGGACAAGGAGATACAAAATAGTATGATGCTGAACTTAGTTTCCTAGAGGCAGAGGGCTTGAGGTGAAGTTTTGTTCCTCTTCAAGATGTAGCTAAATGTAGTGGATACATCTGTGGTTATTTGTGGATCAGATTTCACTTTGAAGAGAATATTTAAAAGAACTCCTCATAGCTAGTACCATTTAGAATGGCATGATACTCACGCACTGTCACATCCTCCTGCTGATCTCTGAAATAACTTTGGCCATAGCTTCTGTGCTTTTGTACTGAACTCATTGCTGGTGGTGAACAGTGACTGTATTCAAAGTACACGTACCAAATCGAGCATGTCAGTCCATCAACGTGCACCTCTACACCTATTTTTATACCAGGTGGGGATTAGACAGGCCCTAGGTCCGTAGCTTTTTGAGAGGGGCAGTTCAGGTCATGCCTAAAGAGCAAAACTAGAGGCACTCCACAAAAGCAGGGATAATTGTAGGTTATGTGTCTCAGGAGTTATAGGGATGTAGAGAAAGATTTTTCTTTCCAGATTAGTTTCTGGGTTATTATACCAGGTTCAGGAACATAAGTATAAAATAATTCCCAATTTAGGCATCTGTGCACCTTTGAGGCTTGGGGTTTTGTTTTGTATTGTTTTGCTTCTTCAGCCTACACCTGGGTATCAGGTTTTTTGTCTCCTTGTGACAACAAATATGCAATCTGACTTCTTGCTTTCTCACAGTACAAGAAGAGGCGAACATCTTTTACAAATAATATATTAAGATTGCCTAGTCTTAAAAAGAGTGGTCTCCCTAAAGGACATAATTCTAGGCCATTAACCAAAGCCCCATATTATGTAGATGGTATTACTGGATACAGAAATAGGATGGTTGCAGAAGATAAAAGTATATTCTTTGATTATTGTGTTTACATTTCTTCTGAACGCTAAATCATAACGTATTTAATAAAATGTCTGATTGCTGCCTAGCTCAAAATGAAATCTCTGCGGATATTTTTTTCTCCCTTTAGGCAAAACTTTTAGCTGCTTTGGGAAGCATAATTACAAAGACAACTGCCATTCCAGAAATAAAGTCATATGACTTAGGGTTTTTTGACTCTTTCAGGGACTTGGAATCAGTTAATTAGATCAGTGAAATAAGTTTAATAATCAGCCAAACTTAAGAACAATTTGAAGGGTTTTTCAATCTCTGAACAAAATCCAATAAGCATTTGAAGGAGAAAAATCAATGTGGACTCCTAAAAGGCTTCTTATTTCTTTCTTACAGAATTCTAGCTTTCTCTCCGAAGCTCTTTTTCCTGTACAAACAACAAAAACTGAAGAGCTGGATCCCTCCTTCAGCCTGCATGAGACCATTGCAAAGGTAACAGAAATGGAGATCTCATTTAGACATACTTTCCTTCATGTAGCCAAATCTGAATTTGTTAATAATTTTGAAAGATAAACTATTTTTTCCTGTGAATACTTTGAATGTAGTTAAAACTTGTGGAGTTTTTTCCATTGAGATTCACCTTTGGAATATTCTTTACAGATAAAATTATTCAACTTGTGTGATCAAAACACTTTTATGTACAAATGCTTCATTTTATGTGATTCAATTCTATTTTTCATGGTTCACATTAAACTTATTGGCATGAGTGCAGGGCATTGAGCCCCACTAGATGGCAGGGAGTAGGAAATTTGTTGCTGTCAATGTTGTCAATGAAGAGGGCTCTCTGAGGGCACCTTCACATGCACAGATACTTGGGTTTATGAGCTGTCACAGTGATGCTCACATGGGAGGAAGGGGTGGCCATCCCATGGTTCTGGAAAATGCTCTACAGAGCGGACACTCCCAAAGTTATTGTGTTCTGACTCCCCTCTCATCATTCCAATATAATACTCCCTCCATGTTTTTTATTAATACAATCAAAATTACTCCTTGCTCTAAAGTGTTCTTTCTTCACTCTGTCCACTCAGCAAGTCCTATTTCTACAGAGACATGACTACAAATGAGTCCAACTTAATGTGTTCGTACAATTCTTATAATTGGATTTCTTACAAACCAGAGCTACATAGACCTCACAAATGATTTCTTTGTTTATTTGGAGCTACTTCTTTTGGGAAAGCAGCTGCTATTGAAACATTTATTTTGGCAACAACAAAAATAAATTCACAAAGATCAGCAATGTGCAGATTTAGCATGTGGATGGATCAGCATCTTTGGCAAAATAGACAGTGACTGATCTTGGGGTTTTTAGGAGGTATTTTGTTTGCTTGCTTGCTTGGCTTCTTTTTTTTAAAAAAAAAAAAAAAAAAAAGCACATATTCCTAGAGATGGTTTTGAAACTTGGCAGAGTCTGATGGTTAAGAACAATCACAAGACAGGAGTCTTCTCTGAAGCCCTTTCAGTGGGATTGATGGGTTTTAAGACATCCTTGATGCCAGAGCGACTGAAAAGATTCACCAGAGTTTTTCCCAAAGTCTGAGGGAAGTAGGTATGTGATTATTTACTGCATAATTAATTTGTGATTAGTGTGTGATGGGCCATGTGTAATCTGAATAATCTGTATTTTAGTATTTGCTGACTAACACTGAAAAATATTTATTAGATAGTTGACTTGAAGCATTTTGATCTTGTTTAAATCGTTACAAATGATTTTAAGTAGGTTCATTGAGCATTACAATTTCCTTGATGAAGATTGCACTAGGATACATCTATATTTGCAGTTTGCTTTTCAGACTGTAGCCCAGGATGCTTTTATAAAGATGAACGGTATATGCAGCAGTGGAGTGAGATCCTTAGCTGGTAATTTTGTCATCTTTAGCTTAGCTTAATTGATCTTAAAGTGGTTTCTGAATAGCTTGAAAAGCAAGAGTTTTCTAAATTTCATCTCTTGTTTAGTCTTTTTTATAGTTAGATAACCGCGTTGTTACCTCTTGGTTACCTACACTCCCCCCCTCAAACTTTTTCTCAGAGTAACTAAGCCAGCCATTGTCTTTCCTTCCTCCTGCAAGATGGGCTTTCCTTTGCCCCTCCTTTATCCTAGTGTTTGTCATCTCTTCCAATTTGAAAGCATTTTCTTTGGGTGAATGTCCAGAAATGTATGCAGTATTTTATATAAGGCCTATATATGGCTGTGTGGTAACATTTATCCAGCTTCATATGTGAGGCGACGTCATATCACCGTTTCCTTGGTAAGATCGTCTTTCAGCCCTACATTTGATTCTGGTAGCTGCGTGTTAGTGCAGACAAGCTGCTGCCTATATAGTCTGAATTCTAAAGAGTCATCTTATTTTAAAAATGTGCCTTTTTTAAACTGACACTGGTTTTCATGCTTTGGGCAACCTGGAAGGTTGCTGGGGCTTTGATGGTGGTTTTTCCTGTCTCCGTTATCAAAACTCTAAATATGTCCTCTCTGTACTACACACATATCAGTTCTCAATGTGAGCCCTTTAAGGGGTAAAAAGCTTAATGAAGTTTTATTTCTGTGGAAAAAAAAAAAAACCCAAACACGTATCAGTTTGGATTTTATGAAAGCATCTATAATTTCTAAAAGAAAGGAAATTCAAGTCACATGGAGATACAAATCTTTTAAACAATACCTATTCTACGCTATTCCAGTATTGATCAGTTATCTATGGTCAGTCTATGAGTGTTAGAAGAATTCCACGTGTTACACTGTGCACATGATACATGATGCTTACTGCTTCGACAATGTTTTTCTCTAGTAAAAAGTGGATTATTATTAATTTTATTTTTTGCATTTATCTGTTACTGTATATCTCTGATGGTTGTCTTTGAGCTAGTTTATTAAAAATAAATAAAATATGTTTTTATTTTAGTGAAAGAGAGAAGTGGATAAAAATACAGAAACGTTATATATCCTGAAATACCATTTCATCTTATATCTTTGAAAAAAGAGTTTTCTTGACTTTTATAGGCAAGCTGAAAGGAAAACACTTTTTATTTGGACTTCTAAATTGCAAAAGCAAGCTGTATTTATGAGACTACCGAAATTCTGATGCAATCCTCTGAACACCTTGGAAACCTTACAGTTTCAGGGATCAAGACTTAGATTCTTACTGAAGCCTTTAAAGTAAAAATATTACTCGGATATGGGACTTAAAGGAAATGCTATATTTTTTTTAGTTAACTAAGCACTCTTAATGCTATTCCTTAATCTGAACTCTTCATATTTTCATTGTGATACTCTGAATAGAGGAGGCCAAGTTATATCTTCAAAAGATTAGAAATCTCTAGCTTTATAATAATTTACTTATATTTGCAAAAATAATCCATAGTGAGAAGTCAGCTTGTAGATAGAGTTTACGCTCCTCAGTTGGAAGTGAATGCTCCTCAACAGGTACATGTCAACTGACTGTGTATGCTCCATTGCAATTGCAAGTAAAACAGGTATCATAACTGCTTCAGAAATTTTAACTTCTAATTTCAAAGACTTTTCACACAAAACTGTTTTTTATGTTAAAAGAAATTAAATATTCAAATATAATAAATTCCACATTTAATAATGTTCATTGGCTTTTTTACTCAGAAATGGCTTATGAAAATATTTGAAACTAACTTTTTATTCATAATCGAGACCAAACATAATTTTATTAATCTTAAAATTTTTCACAAAATGAAAATGACAGATTCTGACCAGCTGTATTCAGATACGTATCTGGTTATTTTACCACTATTTATCCACATATCAAATATTCAAATCCTTGTTTACAGAACTAGAGTAGTACAAAACACTGTTAACCAGCTATAATGGCTTTGAAGACTATGAAAATCTTTGTCATGTATCAAGTTTTCCATGATATTAGATTATAGAAGTTCAAATTGCAGGAAATTCAAGTTGAGGAAAGATCTGTGAGGTTTTGGAGATACAAATCTTGGAAATAAAATCCAAAATATTGTAGGTCTTTAGTTGATAGCTTATTGTTAAGCAACATTCTGCCATATCTGAACTAAAGATCCTGCAGTCGTGAGAGGCCTGGTGCAAGCTAAGGCCTAGAGCACAGAAATAGTATGCTGTATTCATATGTAAATGTAATTCCTTCTATTTCAGTGATTGCTAATTTGGCTATGGTATCCATGTTCAATAAATAATTCATTTTTAACAATAATTTTTGCTTCCATTAATAACCCTTGTATTTTGTTTCCTTTGAAAAAATCTTAATGGCCAAATAGTCTCTTAAAAAGGCAAAAAATAGTGAAGTTTCATACCACTGAAAAAATCCATTTTCCCTATGTAGAAGCATGTATTTTACAGCTGCTTATGGGAGACACATTGTGTTTAAAATTACAATCTCAATTCCTTTAGTGACCAGCTGAGACCTGATCGGAATGATCTACATCTGTTGGAACGTGTAATTGGTGTTTTTGAAACACAGTTGGTATATATTTCTTGAAGCTATACTTACTTGATCATATCAAATTGAGGTTTGGAAACAGAAAATGTTGAATTCAGTGCAAGAAGGCATACCGGTGCTGGACAGCGGTTATCGTAAAAGGATTATTGACTTTACTAAATCGAGATTTATTAATGCAGACCTAGCAGTGAAGATGTTACAGAGTTGAGAAATCTGGAGAAAAAATAGAAATATCTGAAAACAGCAAGTTTTATGAAGTAGTATGTATCACCAAATTTCTCGTGTATTGATGGTTTTATAGTGAAGGAGAGTTTGCCCTGGTTTGGGTCTTTTTTGTATATTCAAGAGTATTAGAATCATAGAATGGTTTGGGTTGGAAGGGACCTTAAAGCTTATCTAGTTCCAACCCCCTGCCATAGGCAGGGACACCTCCCACTAGACCAGGTTGCTCCAAGCCCCATCAAGCCTGGCCTTCAACGCTTCCAGGGATGGCACAGCCACAACAGTGCTCAAATATTGTGGGACGCAGGTCAAGAAGTTCACAAAGAATGAGCATCTGTCAGTCTTGGTAGCAGTGGTGTGCTTAGTGTTCAATTTGATGAAACTTATTTGCCACTGCATATCACTCGCAGTGGGCTTTGCTTGTACGGCCGCTGAAGCTGGTGGAAAAGCTTACGCTGGTTTTGGCAGGAAATTATTTGAGGGTCTTCATCTTTCTGAGGGAAATAGAGCTTTAATGATTTTTTTTTTTCTGTGTGAATGGCTTAATACTAAGTAACAATGGAAAATTTTCAATATAAATTTTTATGTGAGATTCGGTATAAGAAAAATAATCAGCTAATGGTGGCTTGTGCTCTCTGAAGACGGTAGTTACATTCATTTCATGAATACTTTGAAAAGGAGGAGATTGCTGAATGTGGCAGGTAAAATGAATGAGAAATGTGGAGCTATTAAGGAGGCAGATCTGTAATCTGAGTGCTTACAAGATCTGATTTGTCAGAACACTTGTCAGATCAATTTATCTTAGGTCTTGGCACTTTAAAGGTGGATTTAGGGTGGGTTGCTGCAAGGCCCAGGCTGATCTGAAAGATTCAGAGAAGAAAGAGAAATACGTAGGCTTCCTAGTGGTTGAAGAACCAAGACATTCATTAAAGTAGCGTGTTGCAGTACAAAATTTAGTGGTATCTTAAGTGAGATTTGCAGACCTTGTAATTTCAAGTGTGTTTTATGCTACATGTATCAAATATTAAAATGGAGAAATGTGCGCCTGTGTGGCAGAAAGTGGCTTTTCCCACCAGACTGGAAGAAATCAGGTGCAACTCCATTGTTATCAAATGCACACTCAGAACAAAAGTATGTGCTGTCTTTCAGTAAGTTTCATCAGTGTTATTCAGCACAGTGTTTCATGGTAACTAGTCAATTGGAGTTATTAACAAGTTTGAAAATACTTTTGTGTTATGAGGTATGCTCACTAGAGCAGCCCAATAAGACTCGGATTATGCAGTTCTAAAAGCTTTAATGGCAGTCCCCCAACAGGGAGTGCCACTGGAGCCACTTACCCCGTATCAGCCATGGAATAATAATAATCTTTTATTGATTTTTTACTTTGGCAGGCACCAAAGTGTTGAAAGGTATTCCAGAAGTGACATAATTGGTTTTATGATGAGTTATAGGTGCTGACAGACAACTCTTGAGAAAATTATTAGTGATGCTGATTATTCTACACTTCAATTATGGAGCTGCATAAAGTAGAACTAACTACCGTAATGTAATTAACTTCTAAACATTAAATAAAACAGTAATAAGGAGGAATGTTGCCATTTCTAGGGGAAATAAGGGGGGGGGGGGGGGTGTGTGTGGTGTAACATACGGTAGTATTTCCACTTTTAAAAAAAATATAAACACTTCCAATGAGATGACAGGCAGATTCTTTTCTTGAAGAAAATGGAATGAAAAGTACTGGACTGCAGGACTGTTGGTAAATGAAATTCACATTTTGACCACAGATAAGGTGCAGCACAGGAATGTTGCTTTGAGGGCTTCTGTAACAGGATCATACTGTTCTGTTCCTTTGAAGCACAGGAGGGATATATTCCCATGTACCCATTGTCTAGTCCTACTAATTCTCTAATACAAGAATGGGGAATACCCATTCATCTGGACAATGAAATTATATCCATAACTTTGGTAGTTCTTTTTTTGTAATCTCCCTAAAAATTAAAATCTGTGGTTTGGTGCGTGCTACCTCTGCTAAATATTTTCATCTTCCTGCATGGGATATGCAAATGAGCTCTTTTTCTGTGTGCTTCTGTACTGCAAAAGCTAAAAGTAACTATGGAGATATATACGTAACCAATATATGAGATTACCAGAAATTATTGCAATATTAAATTTATGAAACATAAGATAATACAACATATCTAAATTAACATAAAGGTGGCAAACCCTTACAATCCCAAAGACTGAGAGTGCAGATTTTGAATCAGTAGAATAATACTGTGAAGAACAGTATTAATGCTGTTTCCTGCCAGAGTTCAAAGTCAAAACAAAATCTCATAGTAGTCAACCAGCTTGAAATTTCTTTGCATTTCATTGAAGCATCTGTTGCAGTTTTGGCAGGGATGCAATCCCTGTAATATCAAATGGAAACACTTTCGCAAACCATCTACAGCGCCTCTATGTTGCAAAGTTTTACCAGAAACATTTCCACCAGCACGTTACTACTGGCATAGCTGTTTCAGCAGAGTACATTCACATTCATGCGGGGCTCCCACTACAAAGTGCCCTTTTTGGTATCAGATTGTTCTTGAAAAAGCTGTGTGGCGTTGTGCTTATGCATCCCAGTGGCCTCTGCATCAAGGCAGCTGTATATGTGGATTTCCATTGATGCATCTTCCTTTTACATTTAAAAATTTCCTCTGTGTAGAACTACAGGATTTGGCAGAATTGTTTAAGATTTCCAAACAGTAGAGACAGTATATTACTCCAGTCAGAGTTACAGCACTTACAGTGTTAAAGTGCTCGTGTGGCACATGCAGAACGAATCTGAAATACTCGGAAAGCAAAAGTCTGACGCACCCAAGTATATTGAATATCCAGGCCAAGCCCAGAAAACCCTTTATCCTTGGAAGGCCCAGGCAGATATATGGCAGCCTTTCCCCGCATCGCTGTGTACTATGCTAACTGGAAATTTTTGCTGTATGCCATGATTTCCGTCATGAAAGTGTGACACTTTGGAGTGTCAGTTTTCACATGTAATTTCTCCAGTTAACTTTCCTCAGGGATGTATTCCTTTTGATGTAATTTTTAAAATTCCTGTCTTCAGTCACGTATGCTAGACTTTCACATCATTTCTCAATTTCTTCATCATCATACCCCCAAAGCCATGAGTTCTGCATGATCAACAGAACTCTTATGTCTTTTTGGAGCCAAGTTATGTTAGGATTTCAAAACAAATTATCCAAGCCTTCAGCCAACAAACAGCAATATGGACCAGGGGTCGGTAACAGATGCTGAGTGAAGTTAGCATTACAGAAGCACAGTTCTCAGTGTATGAAGTGAGAACCAAGCTGGGGGACCTCATTAATATCCACATTTGAGACAATCTGCTGTTGATACTGAATTTTTAGATGTGGAGTTTCACCTTGTTTTGAAGGTATCAGAATTGTCTGCTGCATCATTTGGATGCTCTGTCACACATAAAAGCACCTGTATGGGTTTTTTTTCCTGAGAAATTGCAGGATAACTTGGAGCATCTCTTGATTTTTCTGTTTGTCCCCCCACAGCTGGCAGCGATTCATGGTGTTCCAGCAGCTTTCATGTGCCGTAAGGCAATGTAGCAGTGTAGGTGCAGCATAATGCCAGATAGTCGCTCTGTAACTTAAATGACTTGCTTTGCTTTTCTGATCAGCCTCTCATATACTGTTTCTGAGCATCTTACTGGTATTTATGGCTTAATGGTATTTGAGATGTGCAAAGCAGAAGTATATTGTCTGTGTTGAGGGTCTGACTGAATTCACGCAACAAACTTGCCTGAATTCTTCTGCAAGGAAGCACAGGCATATTTCACAGAAATGGTTTGATTTAGCACATATTCTCTTAAGCACACAAGTGAGAGTTTTTGTTTTACCTTTACCCTTCTTGCATGAAAGAACATATAATACAGTTCAAGCAGAGGGTAAAGACAAACCTGCTGAAAACTCCCTTCTGACAATGTGTATTTTATAACGTAGCTATTGTCAGCAGCAATAAAAACAAGAGCAAATCTGCTGATATAAACTGGCACAGTAACTTGGGGATGCTGTATGAATTGTGGTGAACAGGGAAGTAACAGCATTCAGTAAAACAAAAAAAAAACCAAACAAACAAACAACAAAAAAAAACTGTCTGGGGATTTTCTCAGCATTAGATGTGAGAGAGGTGACTTTGCTGCTAAAGACATGAGGTGTTCTGACAGACAGTCATACTGTGTTTGGCCAGACAGCATATTCTCTATCTGCTGTAGCCTAGTTAGGGTAGATACGCTTGGAATTTTTCAGTAGTTCTTTGTTCCTAAAAGCAAGTAGGCTCAAGGACTCTTGCACTTTTTACTTGAACTCTGATGGGTAAAGACTAGGTAATAAAAATCAGTTGAAATTGCAGAAGCCCTGGTAAAAAATTGATGAACCAACTGCACTCTCCAACACAACTCCACCTGGTTCAGTCAAGTATTCAAAAATAACCCCAATCCACTACCCCCCTGAAATTTCCCACCTCTTTCCTGCTAATAACTCCCTCAAAATGGAAGCAGTGTTACAGGACAGAACTAATTCTATTTCCTCCTGTGCCATTTATTCGTGAAATTGTGGAAAGATGTGAAGACTCGAGTATTCCAAGATTGTTTCTGGGCTTCTTTTTGAGTCGCTGGAACTTAATGTTTTCAGCTTAGAGAACTCTGACAACTATGAAAATATCAAAATAACCAGGAAACTGTGGCGCCTATAAACAAGAGAAGCTGAATGAACAAGAAAACATCATCAGTAGCGTGGTTTGTGTGGAACCATCGCCATGGATTGTCTGTGTACAGTCCTAACTGTTCAGTTCTCTGACTCTCAGGAGAGAATTAATTTTACATTCCTTAAATCTTTTTGATATTGCAGCAAGACTGTATGGTCTTTAAAAAAAGTTAGCACTGGCTTCTGTCAGAGTGTTTCTTAACCAGATTGCTATGTAGAACCACACAGTTCCTGAATTCCTCTTTTAGACCTAAATTTTACTCAGTTTCTCTCAAGATTTGTCTGTCAACTGTCTGTGAAAAAGAAAAAAAAAACATTGCATCATTTTTCAAGCTAGAGTTGCAATTTAAGTGAAGGAAGCAAATACATCTGATCAAATCAAACACAGGATAAACATAAGCTCATACATAATGTATCATTTTAAATCTTATGATAGAAACCCAAGATTGGTGTTGTGTATACATCTTATGGAAGACATTTTTTACTCCAAATTAAAGCAATCTGACTAAGCAAAAAAGGTAAGGTAGGAATGAGAGGAAGCATTGTTTAATCCCCACTTTATATATGAGAAAATGAAATATCATGGGTCAAAAATGATACATACAATAACTGAGCACCTACTTCATCTCCTCACCTGAATTCAGCATTAACATATCGAATCTGGTGGTTGGGGTGACACTGTAGACAAAGACTGGGGCATATTTCAAAGCTGAAGATAGATTTCTGAAGTTGGAATTTATCACGTATTTGGGATTTACTGGAATTTCAACTACTGGCTGCGACCAACGGGGCAGTTTTCTACTATGTACTGAAGCCACGTGAGTGCCATTGTTAGGGGGAGTTACCCGGCTTGGAAAGAAGTTACTGTGCCTAAAGCAACGCCTTCGTTTACAGTGCCTTATTTTGGTTATGTTGAGACTTGTAATCTGACTGCATCTCTGGCTGGTTACTGGGTGCTGCATTAGTGATGGGCTCTCAGCAAAGTAGTTCATGACAGATGTCTTATTTTGTTTGTGTTTTTTTCTGCTGGCTGATGATTTATTTATTGCACAAGTCAAATGATTGTTTCCAGTTTGTCCAATAGTGGCTTTGTACTGAGTGATGGGAAAATTTATTTTATATACATTGCTTTTATTTCAAAAACGTAAGTTTTTTATGAGGGATATAGAATAATTTGACATACGCATGTATTTTTTAAGGAATGTCAACACATTTATATGTTTATATTCAACCACTGAAATCCGACAGAAAAGAGATCTGAAGCTTGTTACTGTAATAGGTAGGAATATACCTGGGGTTATTTGAATGTTCCCCTGTGTTTCCCTATTCTATTCTTCACACAGTTACTGAATTTATCAGTGTATAATTTTATTAATTCATTCTTTAGCATCAGTACTACCGTAGGCATTTGTTATTGGTTGACAAGTACTTCATCTGCCAAAGTATCAATCTCTATTCTTGGCATACAGGTACTGACTTTGGTGTCAGTGCAAGGAAGAAGATGTGTTTTTCTTTAAACAAGACACTAACATTCTACAGGAATAGTTCTTTTGGGTACTCTAAAAGTATCTTGTCTGTTGTGTTAGCTCACTGTATCAGCTCTTTTCTGTCTTCAGATCTTTTGACCAAGACGTCAAATCAGACAATCCTTTCCCCGGAGTGTGCCTCTTAAACCACTAAGTTTCTACTACTAATAATGTAGTAATGACTCTTTTTATTTGTTTGTTTAACATAATCCAATTTGCATACAAGTGAGTATGAGGTCTGTGGTCAGTGGAACTTGAGTATCTGTTTAAGTGCTTTTTAAAAACAGATGGAAGCTGCTTAAGTGCTATGAATTAATTAATTGGTTTTGCAAACAACTTGCAGAAATATCTGGGGAATACAGCTGCTAAGATGTATGTTTATTTGTTAGTTTTTATTTTATAGACCATACTTACAACTTCCTGTGATGTACAGTTGTGCAATGTATTATTGACAGGTTGTTTTCTTTTTTTATTTTACTCCGTGATATAGCTACAAACACATTGGAGCTTTACAGATGCTGAAGTTTCCTTCATGAGCTGAGTTCGGAATTCAAAACCAGATTTTCAAGAGTTTGGTTTCACTTAAGGAATTTTAAAATGTCAGATTTTTCCAGGAGGCCCAGTCCACAGTGTTCTAAATCTTGTCTTTAAATGTTGACACCTATTTTAGCATCAAACCGATAGCTGAATTCTGCTGGAACCATCCTTTTGATGCTGAGCATTTCTTGGGATTGTGGCTGTCCAGAGGGGGGAGTATAAGACCAAAATTAAATGTCTATGCAGTGGATAATAAGAAATGTGTGTCCTGGAAAAAGGACTAAGAACCAATCCATTATGCTCTGAATTGGGGGATGCCTGCAGGAACTTAATAGTAAAAAATAAGCAGAAACTTATGTCTGAACAATTTTACCCTTTTCTTGAGCATTGGAGCCTGACCATGGGCTATTTACTAGAGTAGAGGAATGTAGACCTCTAGCTCTGCTGCAAACCTCTCAGAATTACCTTTTTTCTACATCATCAGCGCTTAATGTAAAAAACTTCTAAATTGCAGAAGCTGGGACTGCCGCTTCTCACAGTAATAGGTAGGATACAAATACACGCTCCTCTTTTTTCGTTGTTCTGTTTCCAGAATCAACGAAACTCAGATTCTTTGCTGCATCTTCACTGTTAGGGATGTATGATATGTGCATCCAGAATGGCCTGTAGCCTAGACACAGTATAGTACACTTTTGGGTATTGGGAGTTGCAGATTTGAGTTCTTCAAGCCATAGAAGGAAAAAACTGGTCCAAAGGTTATACAAGCTTGAATATACATATGAAGATGCTTCTATAAATCCTTCTAAATACGTGTCAGCTTAGTTGTAGAATTTCTATTAAAAAGACTTTTTACATTTTTGGAAGTTTAGCCCTTACTGGTGAAGAGCCAAAATAAACAGCGGGAACTTCAGATTTCAACATGCTGCACTGTGAAATTCCCTACTTGCGTTTTACAATCCATGTGGCAGTAATAGGAGTGACTGGGCCTGTGTCAAAGCCCTAATCTTTGATGCCTTCATTGCAAATGTGCTGTGAAAATCTAATACCAGTGGCAGATAATCTTTATTTGAAATTCTTGTTCTGAATTGTTTTGTAACTCTGGTTGTATATGAGAAACCTGATGTACTCTCAGTGGTAAAAATCTTAAAGATGTTTTTGTAACATACTCCAGTCTATGAAACTGTAGTTTCCTCTTTTCCTTTGTTTTCTTTTAACCTGTCTCCTAATATGTTGATATGCATGTGTTTAAATCTGAAATACCTGAAAAAGTACAATTACATCTTTTCTAATAGATCTCCTAAAATGAAGGATAGCAAAATTACCGTGAATTTTCAAATGCCATTGGACAATGTGAAGAAATTTTGTATAGTATAAAAGTTGTGAGACAAAACTAGTGAATACTTACAAAAAATTACCACGAGTCAAAAAAAAGAATATAAGCTAAAGGTATTACAAAATCCCAGGAAGAACATGTTGTTTATTGATCTGTTTTTATTACAAGCATGGTCAATAACAATAAAAAAATACTGCCAGTTTGCTGAGACGCTGTAGCATTAAAGCAGCTAAGATTAGACCAATTAACATTAGACTAAGTATAGGTGATTAGCCTTAAGCTAGAATTATAAAATTAGAAGTGTCTTTCAGAGAATTGTGGACTAAAGATCCTATATCTGCAACACTATGGATAGTTAAACTGTTTCTTCTTATTTCAGTATGTGCAAGGAAAGAGATTGTTTTGGAATAATATCAGAGGGTTTGGGTTTATGATCTGCTCAGTATCTTTGAGAAGAGAATGGTTCTGCCAAGCAGTGATTATGAGTAGGGAATACTGTTTGTCTCCCTGTTTCACCTCTGTGAGCCTGAAACCAGATCTTAGTTCAATTGTGTTGTAAAAGCAGTTAATTCTCTGCCCCAGAAAACAAGTGATAACCACACTGAAAGAGTTTAGTCTAAGCATGTAGTTTAGGAAAGCTAAACCCACTTTCTTGAGTGTGTTCCTACTGAAGAAAGGTCACTGTTTAATGACTGAATAGGGTTTCTGGCTGCCAGAGTCACATGGGACATAGGAGTATTCCCACTTGGATAGCAAGAAGGGGCAGAGGCAAATAAGCTTGGACTTCTAATGGTCAGTTTTGCTTTCAGGAATTAGGAGTTCAAGTATGATCCTTTCTGTTTCCATTTCAGTCTAACAGAATGGATTCAAGCCCACATGTTAACATAATGCGCGTGACATTTTGTCAACCACCAGAAGTGATCACCCCGTCCACCAGCAGTTCCTTGGGCCAGCGGCTGGGTATAATCTGTAGCAATCTAAACATAAAGCCAAAGCAATATAAAAGATGTACTTTCCTACAGTGGAAATGATATTTCTATTTTATAAGCAGAGATCATATACTGGCTATGAAGCTATTTTTTATTTTAATACCTTCTTGTAAAACTAATGGCCAGGAGTTTCACAAGTTGTAGTCTAATGCCAACCATGCATGTATAACGTTGATTTTCAAAGATACATCTGTATTATCTTTTGAAATAATTTTAGTTCAAAATTTAAGGTAAAATTACAAAGTACAGCATTTGGACCTAAAAATGTTTTAGGAAAAGAGTCCAGTAACCAATAAATGAAAGAAGAACAGAAATGGTTCTGGAGTAATGGAGTGGTATATTGTAATACTGTAGTATGATGCAGCCTTTTCCTCATCTAAAACTAATATGCTTACGTAAAAATAGAGAGAAAGTTTTATTGTTAACCTTATTTTGAAGAAATTTCATTCATGAAAAGGCGCTGGTTTTGTACAGTTATGTGATAATTCTGGAATCTGAGAGAGTTCTTGTCTGGGATAGCCCATTTATTTTGTTGCTTAGATATATCAGTAGTAGGTGTACATGGGTAATGCATGTGTGTATTCTGAGATAATTTTGAATTTTACTTAATCCATTTTAAGTTAGTACTGATAAGCTATAAAATAATCTCTGTTTTGCTACCATCAGACGTGATCCATCAACATTTATGTGCATACCTCTTTAGAAGAATGAAACTCTGAAGGGAGAACATTTACTTTCTTGTGCCAAAATAGTTCTAATTTTTAAATGGTCAAATAAATAGCAATATTTTTGCCTCTGACTGATGTGGATGATGTTAGGACTATTGACTTCGAATTTCATGATTAAGTTTTTTTCTGATCAAATTTAACGTGGACTTTGTGATTACCTTTTGTTAATAACTTATGGTACCCTCCTTTCATTCCGATAGGGCCAGGATTGTGCGGTTTTTATGGTTTGGATATTGAAACTGACAAATGTGTAAATGAATACCGACACAATTCATCAATATATATTTTAGTCAAGGAGAGTAATTTGCCCAAAGATCATAGCCTGTCCAGCCATTTATCTCAAACTTGCCTGGACAGGGAGAATAGCATGGCTAATCCATCAAAATTCATGAAAGCTCACTCAAATTTCAGAGCATCTAGTAAAAATTCAGCTGTGCAATCAAGCTAAGATGAAAACTGACGTATACTAAGGATGATACAAGTCAGCATTGTCAGAAATGAATGCTTGTTTCAAATGTGATTAAAGTAAGTACAAAAATAGTTGAATACAAACCAATTTTAATCCTTTTAGATCGAATGGGACATCTTGTTACACTAAAATATACTCCTTTTCTGATCAACAGCATTGTACCAGCACAGCCCTTTTAATTTGGAGTGAGGCAACCTTACAGATTTCAGTTCAACTTGGATAAGTGTTCAAAAGATCTGGAACTTAAATAACTCAGGAAGAATTTGGTCAGTGGCTCTCAGGGAAATAGCCTTCCTTTATTGATTACTAGCCCAATCTTTTTGTAAGGTTTTCTTAATGATTTTTAAGGTCTTTTTTTTTCTTTTCTTTTATTTTTTTTTAATAAAAGCACTTAGTTGACAAAATCATGCTTTTACTGGCTAAATTAAGCTCTGTATACACATGCTCTCTCTTCACAAAATCCAAATACTTTGATAGAAAAAAAGAGATGTTACCATTGTCTACTCAGTGGTATTTTCTGTATTTTTAATAAGATATTTTAAATGTAACACTTTTTTCTTTTTTTCTTTTTTTAAATAACGCTCAAATCCACAAAATTTCAGCTTTCTAGCCCAACATACTTACAATTGTACAGTATGCAAACTGCCAGACTTTGTATCACAACTGTCCAAAATATCTAAGGCACAAAAAACCAAACAAAAATTCACTTGTTTCTGTTCAAATTAGCTTATTACAGTACTTCATGATTCTAGGGGGTTTATTGCTTATTTTTTTATAGAACAGTTTTAGAACACAAAGATGAAAATTGGATAATTTGTAATTTTTTTTATTTATTTCCTCTGTGAATTTTTTCCTTCATATATCATTTTGAGGAATCTAATTTTAAAAAACACTGTTGAATCTGTCAAGGTGTCAGCCTGTGTTAATCATTTAGATTCCACTTTTTAAAACTCATCATTAGTGTTCTCTGTCAGATAAATGAATGTGATGTAAGCAGATGAGTCCCAATCTAATTTCCATTATAGTACTAGTTCACTGTACTTCAGTGGAGTTCACTCTGGCTTCGACCAGCGTAAGAGCCCATGGTCTATGCAAAGTGTGTATATAAAGAAAAATACTGGTGAGATTTTTAGCTGCTCACAAAGTGTTTGAGCCCATAAGTGCAGATGCGCTCTCAGATTTTCAGGTGCAAAATGAGAGGCAGCAGCTGCAAATATGATTCATTATATTTCAAAATAAAATTCGTAGTTTTGTTCTGCTTTGTGAATATAAGACCTGGCTGGGAATTAAATTTTAATCCCTATTCTGCATCCCATCAGTACTCATCCAGTACTATGCCATGTTGGCATTGATGCGCTTGAGAGGGGAATTCAGCCCCAAAGCTTAAAAGGAAGCAGAGGAGCACTCTGAAGACAAAAGACTAAATACTTATAGTTATGCAACTTGATTAGGCTCAGTGGAATAAATTCTCTGCTACGGAAGTTTTAGGTATCATAAAAAAGCAAAATTGATTGAAGCAACATAAAAAGAGATAAAGTTCCTTTTTCTTTTCTTTATTTTCACTTGAAATATGGAGAACATTCCCTTCAATGAGCAGAGCCTGTGGCTCAGCACGCTATGACCTTTGATTTTTGGATTTTGTTCTATGACAAGAGGGTTTGGCAAATGAGTTTTTTAAGAGCAAGTCCATATGTAACATAAGGAATTATATAAGGATAATTAAAGTAAAACTTAATCTATGTAAGTACTTAAAGAAAGATGTAGTAACCTTAAAAGTTTTACTGTTACACATCTTGTTTTTAATAGAATGTATTTACCTTGCTGTTGAAGAACACTATTGGAATTTCAGTTTTCAGTTCAACTTTTTTTTCCTATATTTAGAAGGATCTCAGGAAAAGTAAAAACTTCTTAAAATAAGAAAAGCTTGCTTCCTCTGTCTTTGATACATCACTTCTGATTTACTACCTCTTCCCTTCCTGTCACCTATATTCCATCAAATTCTGAGCTGAATGTCAAGTTCTTAGCACCTGCTATTGGAATTGGATTTTCGAAAGACTTTGAAACTAATGTAATAATTAAGATCATCAGAAGTATCCATCAGTTGGATGCTGCTGACTTTATAGTTTCACAGTTCCCCTAAGCCAATCTGAACACTACCACAGAGTGAGCAGGATTAAGTTCGATCTGACTGAAAAGTAATCACTTGGGTTTGTTGTTGATTTTGCTTTAGGGGTTTGTTTAGTTTTCAGCTCTCAGATCTGATTTGCCATACAAGCTTTAGTGCCTGTGTAAGGATGACAGTGAGAAGTGCATGCAGAGAGTAGCATAGAAGCAGTTATTTCAGCAACCGCATAATTTTTGATAGGCTCTGAAATTTGAACTGAAAGGGTGTTGAAATTGGCCTGAGGAAGATTAGTTTTTTACTTACACTATTGCAAGTTGATTCTGAGATCTGCTTAAAATACATGCCTGAAATATAAAAAGTCCTTTCTGTGTTTGTTGCTGTTGTAATTTCAGTAGAATTGTAGAAGCGTCATGGCTAAACTTGACGAATAATAACAAATTGCCACTTTTCAAAAAAGCTAGTGTGCTTTGTGGCTGGAGTGTGATTTATTCTCATCTGTGAAGGAAGACACGAGAAACAGATTACAAAGCCATTTATGAAACTCATTATTACATCTGGACTTCAGGAACTCGCTGTGGAAGTTCTGACTGGAATTTATAAAACCTAATTAAGAGATAATGCATAAGAGCTGTATTTTTAATTTTGACACTAACAGCTGACACCTAAAATTGTGATTCAGAAATAAATCTATTGTATGTACCGTAAAGTTTGAGGAAAAATTTCTGAATCAAAACTTTATTTAGGATTTATTGGTAAGAGTTGCATATCTGTTACCATTTTTATAAATCTATTGCAGGGTTCGTAAATATGCTTTAGGATTAGTAAATCCATTTGGGCAATATTTGCTGAAAATCTAAGGGATATGCATTACTTGACTCTTGAGGAAGTATGCGTTTTGGTGACATTCCTGAAAATGTTTTCCCATTTTAGTGGGTCAGTATTTATGGTGAGTTAATGAAAAGCAAACTCTGAGAAGGCAGATTTGCATCTCCCAATTTTATTAGGTAACGCTTTTGTTTCTTTACCATTACTAAACTTGTTTCATAATGCAGCTTTATGTGTTGCTCAGTATCTGAAGAAAAACTAGTTCTTATGCTCTATGTTTAAGAAAGCTCTGTCATAGAGTTAAATCAAACCACAAATCTGGTCAGGATTGAATTGTAGAGTTGTTTGCTATTTAGTTACGCAGGCTGTGGTGTTTTTGTTGTGCTATTCATTGTTTGCAAACTGTGTTGCTTACCACAAGCTATGGTTAGATGATCACAGTTTATTAATTGAGGAAATTACATAAGTGAATGAAAGACAAATTAATATTGGGTTTTTAACAGAAAGCTGTACGCTCAAAGGTGTATTGTTTTGGCTTGAATGGCACTGCCAGCCAATGATTTTCTACAGCCAGTTTATCAGATACAAATAACTGTTAAGTTTTTCCCTTTTCTATTTTGGGTAGCTAAGAAGAGGACTGTAACCAGAAGGACTTCGCTTATGTGGGTGCCTTCTGCTATGTTTTTTCCCTGAGACTATTCACAAGTCTGGAAAGGGAGTGCCAATGAGTTTTAAGACGGCTTTATGAAATCTCGTGATTTATAAGCTGGGTACCCCAGCAGTGCATATTACTTGTTTAATAATTGGCTCTAGAAACATGTCGATCCAAACATCAGCATTAACAAGCTTTTCCAAAACGAGCGCTAAACTCTGTGAGAAACACACTTTGTATCTCTACTCTATCACTAGCTTTTATTTAAAATGACGTAAAAATGAAATATACTTAGTTTACCACCTGATACGTCACATTGCACGAGGTGGCACCACGTTCATTGGAGCCACAGGACACAGCGCTTAAAAGTTCTTTGAAATGGTTGTGTTCCTCTTCGGCTCATTCATGTCAGCTGCCTTCTTACAGAAAGAGCCATGATCCTAGAACAGCGCTCTGATCCCTAACGGTCAATACTTCAATACTAAACCATGACAGGCGTCAAAAAAAAATTAATCCTACAGTCTCAAATATTAACAGTTGCCATTTCTAACAGCTAGACTGTAATAAAAGAGGACAACGTGATAATGAATGAGAGATTGTAAAATTATATGAGCACATTTAACCAGGTGTGTCTCAGAATCAAAGACCTGGTACAACATGCTGTTTAGTTCAGAAACTATTGCAAATACAATAAAAACATAGCTACGTGAAAGAAAGGGAATACGCAGAGTATATCTTTGCTACATGAGTGGAAAGAAGGCAGTAAATGAACATAGCCTGCAGAAGAACCTGAGATAAATCACCAGAATCTTAGAATTTTAATAATTTTTACATAGCCAAGTAAGGAAATGCTTTCAGATTGAATGTCAGGCCTGCTCTCCCTGGCCAATTCAAATTTGAATTCTATTTATCTTTTGTGAAACTGTGATCCTAAAGAAAGTACTTCTCAGCTAAGAAAATAGCACATAAAGAGAAATACACGTTGGAATCATTGACTGAACACCTTTACATAGCACAGTTTGATTTTGGGGTGATTGCAGGGTGAGTTTTGTCCTTTACATAAATATCATCTTGTCTAAAAGTGATGAAGAAAATAGGGCCACATAAAGATTCTGCTTTAACTGACATGAATGATATTCTTCTGAACTTTGATGTTCCAGCCAGTGCAATCCTTCTGATTGACATATCTAAGGGAAATTTTAAGCTTTTTTCTTCCTTTTTTCTTGAGATAAACTGAACAAACTTGTGGCTGACAGGAGCCTCACATGAGATCCTAATGAGGCAAAGAGAATGAAACATTTCTTTGTATGCTGAAGTGCCAAAGCCATAATAATGTGTATCGTGATTTAAAAAAAAAAAAAAAAAACAAACAAAAAACAAAACACAAAACCCCAAAATAAAAAAAAAACTCGCTTGTAACTCCATAGATATTTTGCATAATGCTGAGGACTGAATTCTGAATGTTGAGGATATGAGTTAATCAAAACTTTTCTTTCTCCTCTCCTTTTTCCACACCAATTTGGGAATCTTTCATTTGCATTCCTTTTCTCTTGCAGGAAAAAATCTCTGTCCACAGTAAAATCTCACAGGACAGAGATAAAAAAGTATTTGTCATATGGAACTTTTCCTAACTGCTAAGTAACCATTTTTTTCTGGATAAAGTATGTTACAGATATTCGTTCAATTGCTTTTCTAAACCAGCTTATCTTAGAAACAATGTGTTCTAAATGCTTCATTTACATCACTGCATTTGAAATAGAGCATTATCCTAAATTAGTAAGTTATTTGCTGTTCCAAACAGCACTGCTATATCAATCAAACCCACATAAAAATAGCTAAATAAGAAAAAAAGTTAAGTAAATTAAATGTTAAATAGATTTTGTTAAAGTAACCAATTAAAAAAAAAAGAATTTCATTTACTTCAAAACTTTAAAACATTCTTCACTGGAAGGATTTTTATGTTTGAATGTGGTTTTTTTTAAAGAAACAACAGAAATTATAGATAATTTCTTTGCAAAATTTCCCATTATGCCTTATTGTATTTAACTGGTAATGCAATGTTGACACGATTGTTAGTTACCCCATTAAGAATATTGCTGTATCGCTTTGAAAGAGTCTTGTTCCACTGATTTTCTGTTGGAAATTGGATTGCTCCTGTTTATGTCTAGAGATTTGAAGGGGTGTAACCCCATACAGAAATATTACTGCATTCTTCTCTACTGTATTAGAAGTAAACAAAGTAACTGACAAAACACAGTCATGGCAGGAGAGAAGAGAACAAGAGTATGATAGCATTTATGTCTTAATTCTGAACTTTCCATATACTTCTAAACATTAATACCAAACCCCATAAAAATACATACATCTGTGTAGAGTATATCCAAAATAAAATAGTTTGTGACCTGCACTACCCAAATTACCTGTTAGAGCACCTTCTTATCACATCTGTGAAAAGATACAGAACGGGAAACAATGCAATAATATCATAACATCCATTTTTGTAGTATTGACCGTGTCTTTGTGGATGCTGCCACATCAAATATGACAGTATCACTCTATAACATATTTGATTACAGTCTACCTCAGAGAGATTATTTTTTTCCAAATAACAATATGTAGTTAACAGATATGATAAATTTGTAATGACAGAATTCCATTTAAAATCTTGCTTCTGTTTATCTGGCTCATTTTTTAATTAGTCTGTGTTTGCTAGGGAAGGACAAGGATACTCTAGAGCCATTTGGTTTTCTTTGTGAAACAAAAGTAAACAAAAATAAATCTTAGGATGCTTCGGTGCAGTCAATGTCTAAATCTACAGCAAGTGCTTTTATCTCATCATACTGTTAGAGTTATTATATCATCAGTCTCTCATTGACTAGCCATCAGACAAGACATTCAGCATCTTTTTTTAAAAGCAAAGCTCTACCTTTAGGTGGAACGTGTAATTTTTCTCCTCTGTGTGCCTCCCGCTGGGCTCTGCTGTCACTAGTTTTCCAGACCACGTTGCAGTGAAGGAGAGTGAAGGACTTGTTAAAAGGTACTTGGCTGATGCACTTCAGCCCCCGTAAGTATACTGCTGGAAGAGACGGGTGCTGTGAGTTGGAAGGCCTCACTCAGCACTCCTATACTGACAGGAGAAACCATTTTCTTGCTTGCTGGAGAAAACAGGTTCCTAACGTTGGCAGAAGCACCCAAATTCTGACAGGCTTTGGACAGTTGAGTTGTAATTATGTAACAGAAGACAGTAGCTACATGGGCATATTTTAAGAACTGAGCTCTAGTTCCAAAATAGAGAGCTATAAATCTGTGTCATAGATAATATCTTGTGCATTCTGCCTGTCCAGAAACAGATGATATGTTAGTGTTAACAATCTACTCTTCATCTTCCATTTATATGCACAATAAATTGCTGGTGAGTTTTCCTGGTGGACTTTTAAAAGCAGAAGAGATCAATACTTACAAATATGTACATAGTTTTTAAAACGGCAAGCCCTTAGAAAATATTAGAGTGCATAAAGTTGTTTCCCAATATATTCACTAGTAGTGAGGTGATGCTATTTACGGGCATTTCTCTCTGTAATTCTGCCTGTCCCAGGTCTCTAGGGGAAAGCTGAAGACTGGGAGTGCTTTCTCCTCAGGACTTAACATGGTCGTTTTGTTTTGCTTTGTGTTGGTGGAGCTGTGCTGACTGCCAGATTCTAGTCTTGAGCACAGGCCCCAAATGGCCAGAGCGAAGACACTGAACGTAAGTGAGCATCCATGTGGTACATAGGCTATTTTAATAAATTGCTAAAGCTGAAAGGCATACCATGTGTTCTGTGTAGTGACGGGTAGTATATGTGCCAATTTTTTACCACAGCTAGGCACTGATTTTGGTTAGCATACTACTAGTCAGACTGTGGTTGCCAGCTGTTTGAAGATAACAGCCATCCCAGATGTGCTATTTACACAAAATCATTGCGAAAACCCATATTATTTGCAGTAATAGCAAATCTGGAAACTGATTATTTTTGCTTATTATTGCATTTTTATGAAGATTATATTATATTTTGCCCATGAGTAAGTTCTGACTTCACTCTTAATGATTCTTATAGGCACTGAGGTGCTTCAAAATTGAATTAGAAACCAAAGCAAGGAAGTGAGAATCTTGGTGAGGAACACAAAAATGGAAACATGCGTTTCTGCTCAGTGCATTCAATTTTAAAACTTGTTTTTCTGCTTGTAGTTCAGGCTGTGGAGTTTTACTCTGGTCTTGCATTTGGAGAGGACAAAAAGAAGTAGAAATGATAACAAGAAATCTGCCATCTTCTTTCACTCAACTGGGAATGCAGTTGTCCTGCTTCTGTGGAGATATTTTGTCCAGTAGCCCAGTTCTTGTTTAGGGGTAATTTTGCCACGCATTAAGATACTATTCGATAAATCTAGTAGGCGTGCAATTGGGTATGTATTGGTATTTTGCTATTTTTCAGAAGCTGTCAAGAAACATTTTTTAAAGGTCCGTAGTGTCTTTCTTCATATTCTGTGATTTTCACTGTGTCACCATATCGAAAGCAGTATGATTCTATTTGCTGCTTCTGCTTTCTTTGTCTCAGTTACTATTAAGACTTACACCTAAGTATGAGATAGCTATGAGCATAAATGGAATGAAAAACTTCCTTCCGTTCAGTGGAGAATGTACATGTGCTTAGTATATTACTTAGAAGAGCTGTGACATATGCTGCTGAAATATGTTTCATTTCATTAAAAACCTTCAAGTTTTGTAGATTTCAGCTTGTATTGGTTCACTGATGCAGATCATAGAAATAGAGCTGGTCTTCTGAGAAGACTGTAGGAACAACAAAAAACACCTCTGCCTTAAAATACAGCCTTTACTTGTCATGATTTCCCAGTATCTTATTTAAAGCTGTTTATATCATCATGCCCTTTATTGTACTTACGAAAAAGGGATTTTAGTGAAATATCTTAGAGCTTTAGTACTGTTGGAAGGCATAAATGACCAAAGTACCGCTATCACAGTCCTCACTTCTAGAAAGCATTAGTCTGAATCCTTGGCAGTGATCATTTGCTGGATACACAGCCTAGATGAACTGGAAAAGGCAATTCACTATTACACATGGATTAGACCGAAGTCAGTACACTTCTTACAAGAGACCAAGATGAGTCTTCACTTTCAATTCATGTTTGAGGAATCTAGCAACATGGCACTTCAGATATTACAACCTGCTTGTACTGTCCGTCTTCTTAATTTGCTTACCTACAGCATCTCATCCTGACTATAAGTGTTCTAGGACACTGCAAAGTGTCTCCATTGACAGACCATAAGTCGGGCTCCTTGGTTGTGCTTAAGGATGCTTTATAAACAGAACACTTTTGCAATCAAGAAGCTGCTAATGAACAGTTTCCATATCCTCGCTCCTGTTTATTTTTTCTTACTTTCACGTTGTCCAATGTAATCTGTTAAAGTTGTGTAAATGACTTTTAAACAGAGGATTGAAATACACAGCATCTTGCATAATCATGTGTTTCTCTTCATTATATTACTTGCAAGTTATGTTCCACTCAAATACATAACAGCAATTCGGTTAGTAGTCTCACCCTAATTTTTAAACAGCAGTTTGAAAGGGACATACACATAAAGAACCCTCCTCCAGAATCTCTTTGTTGTGAGACATTACTTTAATACCATTTCTGTGTTAACAGCTTAAGGTGTAAGTTTACTTTTGCATTTATTTTTCATTTGGCACATGTCTGTCCGTAGTCCTTTTCATGTACTTCAGACATTTCTGTTAGAGGCTATTGGCAGGGTCTTAACCTGAGGAGCACTATACTTTAGAACTCATCTTTTCCTCCATCAGAACATAGGTCTTGTGTGTCACTCATATAAGGCATAGGAGAATCATGGATGCAGCCATGAAAAATTGGGAAGTAAACAGTAAATTCCAAAGGTCATAAGAGTTGAAAACAGTTGTTTTGTTTTTTTTTTAAATTGCTCTTCTCAGCTTGGACAATTCCCTAAATTTTCATAGAAACTCTAGAAAGCACATCCTTGATATTAAGCTAGGTCTTTCTACCAACTTTTGAGTTTTATTTGAACACATGAAGCAATTCAAGCTGTTTGGAGAGAAGGGAACCACAGTTTAACACTGACAGAAGAAAATATTTTTTCTAGCCTGACTTTCAGAGTCCTCTTTAATTCATTGGGATCTTTCTTTATTAGAAAAGAATCTAGCGACCATTTATTCTCCACAAACTTTGCCTGAGCTTTTCCAGACTATATGAACTTAAGCTAAACAACTCATTCATAAAGTCCTACGTGCCCAAACTTTTCATTGTTGGGGTGTATGATTTGCCTGTATTTTCTGAAGAACAGAACAAAGCAAGGCATTGGGAAGTATACACTGTGGTAAAATTCTGCGGTCTTTTCTGATGTGTTACTGTGTTTCTTGGACTATTTTTTACCATATTTTCCATAGTTGCAGTGGACTTTCAAGCTTCAATTCCTATACGACTAGTTGGATCTTAAAAGTGATTAAACTGTGGCTTTGAGAATGAAAAACTAATAACTTTAAAATTACTGTCTGTTCCAATAATCTCAGCTTTCACAGTGTCTCAAAAGGCAGCAGAACTAGAAATCTTGCTTTCAGAGGTCATGTAGGAAATACTTGAGTCACAAGGTTTTAACAGAAACATTTTTAATGTTAAGAAAGAACCTCTTGCTCACTTTCTCTCAGTTTGGCTGGTTTAGTTCACCGAGACTGAGTTGTGTTGGTTTTTTTGCAAGGCTTAGTGGTTTTAATTCAAAGAAAGTAATAAAGAGAAAAATGCAAAACACAGCCTTTACGCTGCTAAACAGCAACATATGTTTATATTGTTTGTGAAATGTATTGAACTGCCTAATCCAAAGCTCCTTGAAACTGAATGCAGATTAATAGCAATAGTATATAATTAGGTATTGCTGACTTTTTTTAACCCCTGAGAGGTAAATAAGATCACTTTTCCAGAGAAGCTGATTGTGAGTGAAGGGACGACAATATCAGAGTTGAGGTAAGAGGTTGCCTGGTGTCCACTCACATCTTTGAGTCAGTAGCTGCTTTTGAAAGATTTTTCCAAAGCTCAAGTTCCATTTTCAGAAGTGACTGGTGGTTCTGGCAGATAAGTGATGTGGGATCTTGCTGACTCTGTCCCTTTAGTTACCAGCTTGTTTCGTATCCGTCATCTAACCCGGTGTGGGGAAACACATACTCAAGTTAACATCTCCAATGACCAAAATAGATTATTCTTAGCAGACTAAAAGCCAAAATTAATTCTGGAAATTTGTTCCTTTAGTTTTTTAAGTCAGGTTTCAGTCACACTGTCTTTAATCAGTAAGACACAAGAGACAAGACTGTATGTTGAGTTCTGCTGACCTTGAGTGTTTAAGGTAATGATCATATATACAGCAGATGACTGCTCATAGTTATTAATTGCATTAATTTAGATGTACTTTGTGACAAAACACGCTGCTTACTATCTTTTCCCTCAAATATGAAATCAGAATGGAAATAAAATAACATGGATGAGATACTACGAATCATTATGATCGATCATGCTAATTGAAGTTAAATTTCAGGACATATGAATTACGTCTACTCGTTAGGTTGAGATAAAGAACTTTGAGGTCATTTAGTCCATTCCTGACGGTACAGTAAACTTCCTTCCTTTCTTCCTAGATTGTATTTAACTATCAAAGAGGAAGGTCTTTTGCCATTTTACTTGATAAACTGTTCCACAACCCAGAATGACTACTCACAAAGTTTTTCCTTCTCTTATTCAACAAAAATAGTTTTTCCTTAATTACATTACTTTACCTTTGGTTGTTTCTTTTCATTTTGACTTGGAAATTTGAATTTCCTGTAACTACTGTGTTCTTAATTTCTTTGGTAAAAGAATCCTTTATTTTGAGATCAAAGAATTCTGATATACATTAGCACTTTAATTATAAACTACAGAATGATAACTGAATGAATAGGGTGAAAGCTCTTTTAGACTAGCAGGGCTGACAATTAAAAAGGCTTTTTTCATGACTTGCAGCATAGCCTATTCTTTTTCTGTGTGTTAAATATGGCTACTATTATAATTGAAGATTAATAATCACTAATAGCTACTGGATTCTTTTAATGTAATATTCAACACAAATAAAACTCTCTGCTTAGATGGTACTAGCCTCCCCCTTCATCCCCTCTTTTGCAAATGTCAGTTGTTACTTGAGCAGAATAAGCAGAAAAGACAATAAACTCAACTGAAGACATATAGTTAAACCTCTGACTCAGGGACGTGTTTTTTTTTGCGCAGGGGAGTGCTGGAGGACTGGGGTAAAATAAATATTACCCAAATCAGCGTAATATAGTGGTCTAATCCAATGCTATGTCTAGAGTCTGCTATTCTCAGTATGGAAGCTTCAACCATTTGGGAATGGACAGACATGGAGATGTCAATGTGCTGTCTCTTGGGGCAGCCCTCCCGATGGGGCACTGTGGCCACTGAGTGGTAGGCAATTAGCAACTCCTAGAAACCACAAGATTTAGAGTGTCATTTCCATTTTTCTTGTTTCAAATATTTTAAGAGGTCATTATTCATAATAGGAATTTGGAGTTTAAAAGGTGTTCAAAAACTTTGTTACTTGTTACTGCTTTTGGCTATGTGTGAATTTTAAAATCTGTCTTTTTCATTCAGTCCATAAATGAAAACTATTTATTTATTTATTTATAGTCCAGTATCAAGTGTGCATTCTGATCAGTTCCTCACCCCCAAAATGCCCCATACCCTTATTATTGGATGAGGCTGGGATGAAAATATTGTTAATTAGGGTTCAGAAGCTGTTACAGCATTATGATATACCCAAGAGATCAGAACAGTTTCTGCAGGGCTTTTTCATTTCTCTGAATATACAAATGAAAAACTTTACAATGTGTTTTGTATTTTGATGTAAAATGTAGATGTAGTGCAAAACGTTCTAGAAAATTCACTCTGATATCAAAACTTTTGAAGATTATTTGGATTTAGTTTAAAGCTATTCAGAGCACATCAAATGCCTATACACATCACCTTTCTACTGCGGGGTGGGGGGTGGGGGAAGAAAATTCTTAAGAGTCTACAAACTCTTAATTTATTTTTAGGTCTGAAAATCTAATCTGTAACTGCATCTGTCTTCAATTTTAATGTACAGAAGAACTTTGAGATGAATTTTTTCTCTGATCTATGTGTGCAAGTACACTTAGGTGCTTTCGTATATCACTTTGGATGCTGTCAGCACTCCCACTAATTTGTTCACTGTGTATCAATGCCATAGTTTGGAGCATTTTTTCAGTTTGGGGGACAATTTATTTGGAATTTTCCTATGAGGAAGTTATGCTGAGCACACACTAATTACGGTATGCTGAAGGACATTGTTAAGTATTTTCCTCTGATATGTTTTCCTTCTATATTATTTCTAAAAATCCATTGTTTTCTCCATGGCCTTATAGTCAAACCACATGCCTGCATTATAATCTTCTCTTGTCTTGACACATTTGCCTTGCAAGTCTTTTCTGCTCCCTGCAGTCCATCTATAGTGTTGTTGCCAAAATGATCTTCCTCAGCTGTCCTTTTAATCTTGCCATCTTCTCTTTCAGAAATTCCCCAGGCTCCTGTTCATGTTGTGCAGCAAATTCCAACTTGTTTTTCTTTCTAAATCTTTAGCCTTTTTCAAACACCTTCTCTTCCAGTCTCCAGTCTCTTCAACAATGTCCTTTTCATTTTCTTCTTTCAGTACAGTCATCAAATCTCCATCCTTGTTGTTACCTGTCAGACAAAACTTGTCTCCGTGTCTATTTGCCCATATTGAGATCTCCCAGAAAGTAAATCTAAAACAAATAAACGTTCAGCTAAGAAAAAAAAAAAAAAAAAAAAAAAAAAAAGAAAAGTTATGGAATCAATAGCAAGACCAGAAGCTAAAAAAATTATGATGGTTACCAATAAGGTGAGTCCTGAGCTCTGAGTTGTTCTTACAACAAGGCTTGTCAGATAGTCTCACGTGAACTGTGCCTTTCATATGCCATACCCTTGCTTCTTTGATTCTATCGGATGGATAAGCTTAAGACAGGCAACAAGCCTTTTAGAGTACAGGTCTTTTCAATTGTTTTCTGAGACATGTAATGTATTTTTGGTGCTTTGACACTAATGATGATTATAAATAATAAGGTATTTAAAAAAAGGTAGCACCTGGAGCAACCATGGTGCAGTACTGTAGGTAAACACTGATTTATTTTTTTTTAACAATAATTGCTGTCATTTGAGCAAGTGGTAACTTTTCCTGCAGTGTTGTGAGATTATATCCTTTTAAAATGTGCTTCTCTATTTAATCTTTGTTGTTGCCATTATATGCTGCCTTTATAAGTTTGATACAGAGCCCGCATAAAGATAGGTTGCAGTGGAATGAAATGGCTGTCGTAATTTGACTATCTTAGTAACAGGTGTATTATTACAGCCCCAGACATGATAATAAATCTCAATTCTACTTTCAGATAGCTTGAGTTTTATTGCTAGGGTTCCTTATGGATTTTGAGGGCCATAGCACAGGACATTCTTCTGAGTTTTCTTTCTCTGTTTGTATAAATATTCTGTGATAAGAAACATTATTTGTTAGATCTTTATTCATTGTTGTTCAGGGACAAGTTTGAAAGGTAAGGGAGTTTCTTTTTCAGGTAAATTGGTAGCCTCAGGAGCGTGCCAGCTAATTATAAAATACTTCAGTAGGTTCATCAAACTGACCTGAGATTCCCTAAGGCTCAAAGAGTTTGTCAGACTTGGCATTTTCCCCAAGCCTGAGGGGAGCTTGCTCAGTCCCAAACATATTCATCTTTAATTAATGTTTTCTTTTTAAAATAAAACAACCAATCTTCCCCCACCTTTATTTGTTAAGTTATACTATTTAATTACGGGAGGAGGTATGAGATCTCCTTTTGAGATTTAAATTCCAAATTATTAATGTAAGTCATAGAATCATAGAATGGTTTACGTTGGAAAGGACCTTGAAGATAATTCAGTTCCACCCCCCCTGCCATAGGCAGCCCAGGTTGCCCAAGGCCACATCCAGCCTGGCCTTGAACACCTCCAGGGATGGGGCCTCAACAACCTCTCTGGGCAACCTGTTCCAGTGCCTCACCACCCTCAAAGTGAAAAACTTCTTCCTAATGTTCAATCTGAACCTGCCCTCTTCTAGTTTAAAGCCGTTCCCCCTCGTCCTATCACTCCAAGCCCAAGTAAAAAGACCTTCCCCAGCTCTCCTGTAGGCCCCCTTTAAGTGCTGGAAGGTCACAATAAGATGTCCCCAGAGCCTTCTCTTTCAGCCTCTCCTGATAGGAGAGGTGTCTCCTCGTAGGAGAGATGAAGTCAGCTGATTACTTCTTATTCTGTGTATCTTGCACAGTATACGTTGAAGATTGAATGGTCTAATTTGAAAAGTACTGTGAAAAATTCACAGAAATGGCATCTTTGAATTATGATACCGATAAAAAGCTTAAATACCTTTCTGGTTAGTAACTACCATGCCAGTAGTACCTAGAGCAGAATGTAACCTGAGCTGAAGTAATTGTCTAACAAGGAGATTGAGCCTCTTTGTGGGTACTGCAGTATACGCTGGTGCCTGGGGGTAACCTCAGTATGTTACCCGAGCGATTCTCCCCTGAAGTGGAACGTGTCTCTTGATGTCTATGGGTCTTTTCTTTGAGATATGTATTACAGAACTATGGATTTTCAGCTTCTCTTGGATCCTCAGCACTGCGGTTCACTACTGTCTCTCCCTCAGGGCTCGTCTGTCATGTTTAATGAACTGTCAGTGTTCCGGTCCTCCCTGATTAGACTGACCTAAGTGGAAAAAATTGAGGTACCTTTGCATCAAGAGGTGGGAAAAGAGAAAAGAACAATATTTGCTCTCTATAACCGTTAAATATCTTAGCTTTCCTGAGTTGGAGAGGATGGGGAGACTTTAATACATAATGTTCTCATGAATCTTTTTGTAATGCTTATTCTGTTGAGTCTATGCTGAATTGACTGTCCAAGTTGTCCAAGTTCTTCAAGGAACCATTGCCTCAACCGCTCACTGATGCTTTTCTTCAGGTTCTTCAACTCCTCTTTCTTCCATCCATTGTCCCTGGTTCTCCCCAAATCCTATCTCTCTGTCTCTACGGACTTACTGCTGCCTATTGTACAGTCTTCTTTCACTTAGAAGACACCATAATTACAAATTAAATTGAGGCAAAACAGAGTATAGTGTAAGGCTCCTGTCACAGCATTTCCTTGTACTCTTCTCACAAATCTCCATAGTTGGGTCTGACTCATTTTGAAGGTCATGCTGGGCAATGAGATTTTAAGGATGGTGGCATATAATGCATCTCAGTATCCTGATATCATGATCAGTAACATTGAAAAAGTGTATAAATGAAATGGGGATAGATGAGGAAAAATAGAAAAAAAATGTATTGTCACAATAATGGAAGAAAAAGAATAATGAATATCAAGAATGACTGTTAGGTATTGAAGCAGATTATATGCATTATTTTAATTAAGAGTGCCTAATAGTACATATGGTTTCCTTTGAATAATAATTGCATGCTGATGAAGTGTGATTAGAGACTTTTTTTTTAGGAGTTCAATTAAATCAAATCCATTTCTGTAAAAGGGGAGTGATTAAAAAGATGATATCAAGGTCTAAACTGAAAGCTGTGGTTGAAGCTTCCTATTGTAGATTTCTTTATTATTGCAGTCCTCTGATGACTATTATCTAGTTTTTAACAATGCCACAAGTTTCAGACTGAGTCCTGCAGATTCAGCAGAAGAACTAGCTTTGCAGATCAAATAGAAACTTAGCAAGTCCTTGGATGTCCTTGAAGGTATGATCCTGGGATTGGTTCTAATTCAGGAAGGTTCTTGGTCCATGCATGTATCTTGAAGCATATGAGAAGATACTTTGATTAATTAGGACTGTAAGACAACATACTGTTTGCTGGGTTGCTCTGTATTTCTGTGGAGCGCTTGTGGACCTGGGTGATTAAATGCAGACTTGCACTGCTGCTTATTTTATCTGCTAGTCATTACTGTCTGACTCGTAAGGCTCACAGACTGGCAGGACCCAGCCAACTGTCTGGCAACTGTTAACAAAATTATCAATTATCTTGCTGAGCCCTATTATCTTGTGCTTTGATTATCCTGGACCGTGAGTAAGGAGGGCTGGTTGTGCTAATATCCTGATGGGAGTCTTAAACACATACATAAGTCAGGGAAAGGTACTGATATTCATTAACTGGTAGCAAACACAATGAAGGCCTTTAGTAGCATGGAAGAGCGTGACGTCCAAGCTATTAATCACAGCATCCTGTGTTTTCATACCAGTGCACAGGGATCTACACTGATCTATCTTGTCCGTTATTGTGAGATGACGTTTACATTCTTTATGGAAAACTTTTCTTTATGGCTTAAACCAGAAAAAATACTTTACGTTTCTTGTTCTAAAGTGTTAGCTAGCTGCATGTTTTATCCTTCAAATGTCTGTATTACACATGCAAATAAAGAAAAAAAAAAAAAGTGATGTAGTTTTGGTTTAAGGTAGTAAAGATCTGTCCAAGATGCAATTTCTGTACATGATCGTTGTCATTAGAGATCTTTGCCTCTGATATGTGGAAATAAATTTTGCTTCATATTTTATTATATCATTCTCTTTCCACCACAACAATAGCTAAATCTATTTCCTCAGGACTGCCTGTAACCAGCTTCAGGCAGTTAACATTGCTTCTGTAAAAAGGATCTAGCACTCATTTCCCCCTCCTCCTGCTGTACCTGAAGAGGGTCAGAGAATGAAAGCATTTTAAAGGTCGCTTTCTGTGCAATTGCGGCATCTTGGTTTATGGGACTGCTATATGCAAATCATTCAGCTTTAAAGGAAAATTTTCTGTATTTGTCACTTTCAAAGACTGTAGCTGGTAACCGGAGCAACCTGGCTTTAAAGTTGGAGACAAAAATGAATTAACGCTAGAACAAACTTTTAGGGTTTGTAAGGGTGTAACGTAAGGGTTTGTAATGATGTAACCTAACGTAAGGGTTTGTAATGATGTAAAGATGAGTATTGTTGTGGTGTGACCTCTTTACTCAGAGCCCGTGAAGGGGACAGAAGAGGGTTCTGTTATACCCTTTTGCATGCTCATAACTACGCACACAAGGGAAAAGTCTAAGTGAATAACTTTTTTTACCAAGAGGCTCCAGTCTAGTGGCCCTTCTAGAAGTTAATTCAACACTTTCTTTGCACCTAGGTACCACTAGAATTTGACATACATAAATATGAAGTACATGATCAGAAACTCTTCTCAGGATTATTGCTACTTACCTGCATACTTCAAAGACAGGCAATTTCTGTTTATGTGGAAAGAAAAAAGAAAAAAGCATTGAGAAACTCTCCCTTTCTAGCTACACGCCTACACTGCTAAACTGCCCACCTAAGGAACTGTGCATTACAGTTAACTTCATGGCTTCCTGTTAAGCATTAACCCTGTGTATTCTGCACAGACATAAAGTTGCTCTGCCTCAGTTCCAAACAAACCAGGTTGAGTACAAGTTCGTTTACGCAGTGCCAAGCCCAACTCAATAAAGCTGTTGTCTTGGAAGCTGAGTTAATGTTCCCTGTTCTCTGCTGCTGCGGTAAAACGACTGTAAGAACTGCCACAGTGGGCCAGACCTGACCATAGCTAGTGACCAACACCTCAGAAGTATGTTTCTCCTATGACCACAGCTGAAGTTTGAATCTGGAGCATCATTTTTAGTAGTCAGCAGTGCACTGCCCTGCATGAGTCTGTCTGGTCCTGACTGAAACCTGTTTGTGCTCTTGGTGTCTGGCACGTCCCAAGACAGTGAGCACAGTGATGTCTTGCGGGACACAAGGCACCTCTGCCTGCTCTGCGCTGGGTGAAGACAGGAGCATTGCTCTCTGCCACTGTGTGAGGAGTGGCATGATGACCTCTTGATGTCCTCACTCATATCCCTTTCATTGGTGATCTGGATAGAAGGTAGCAGTGAGTGGAAAGAAACTCTGTATAACCATAAGGAGTTATAACCCAGGGCATGGGGTATAACCACTCACTAGAAATTAATACAATTTAAAATATATTTTTGATATACACGTATTAGAAGATTCACATAAATTCATTTAAATAGACACAAAATATGTATTTCCATATACTTTATATAAATATAATTTAAAATGTCAGAATTTCTACATGTACACATAAAACAAAGCAGAGATAAGTATGACTTTCTTTTTATGCAAGTAACTGAAAGCAGTGGGATGAATGATCTCTCCCAGCTGTGAATGAAATCTATAGAAAATGTACTTTAACTGCTCTAAGTGCCGTGTATTACTAAGTTGGGCAATAAATTAGATTTTAGGCAAAGTAACCACTTAAGAGAATACTTTTGACCTTAATTTCTAAGTGCCTCAGAATCTCATCATGAGTTCTGTAGAAAATGTAGCATATGATCATGTAACTAAAGATCTGTACTCCAGAGTAAGCGTCCCAAGCTACCATAATTTCGGCATATCTTAAAACATAACTTTCGGTATGCCTAATGCTGTGTCCCACCATAATACAATTACTTAAGCGTTGTTTGCTTTGCACAGGATACCTGCAAATGTTTTGTTCGCCATCACTTTTACTTCTCAATCAGTATTTTCTATACTGAGAGTAATTAAAACGAGATTAAATAATAGAGGGAGATGTTGAAATAAAGTTTTTAATATTTCTAAGACCTCATACTTTCCTTAGTCAGAAGCGGCTATCTGTTGTGAATTACTCTGTTCTAGTTCACCTACTGTAGCCATACACTCATCATACTCTTTTCTCAGAGAGCCCTCTACTGACCTAAAATACAGTATGTTGAACTGAATGTCAGATCCCCCAAAATATTGTTTGACCTGTAGTGTGAATATGTGCCCTGGTGCCAAGGTAGATTTCAGTAGTAACACAAATGCATACGGTACTACTGAATTTTTGAGAAGTTCTGAATTTTCAAAAGTTGACAGCTTTAGTGCAAAGCAAACATGTTTGTGACCAGATTTCTATTTCTTTGTCTAATCAAAGGAATGTGGTTCTTCAGAAAAATAGAGGGTCAAAGAACTGCTTGTTTTCTCATGCTCCTGCCTCTGATTTTTCTTGTATGAGTCAGTCAACTGTTTTGGGGTGGGGTGAATATAAGAAAAACAACTGTGTAGACTGATTATGTAGGATTTTTTCCTACAGTAAATTAAGGTCCCAGTATTAAAAATGCTCATTAATTTATCATCAGTCTCACGATTACTGCCATTCGCCCAGTAATACTAGGTGCTGAAATTATGTTATTGCCCGGGAATCTTAGAATTTCATTTAAATAGACTCAATTTCTCATGCTTAATTTAAAAAATCTGATAACGTGAAGGAAGTGGGGGGAGGAACCAGCAGAAAGCAAATTCAGGAAATTTGCATGTATTATCCAAAAAATATTTCTTTAATTTTGCAGCATGGAGAGGTTGGGGAAGGCTGATTATTTTAACACTTGAGATTGTTAATGTTGCTTTTCTGAGAGGGGATCTTAATATATGCAGAGATTTATTCCTTATTTACATGGGGGTGGACACTGAAACCATGGTTTATATTTGGGCAATGTCAAAAGATCTCAGCAGGTCACTCTGCTAGTCACTATGTGGGGAAAGAGAGACCCCTTGATGCAAAGAGATGAACACCTGAGATTAGACAGTGCAACAGCCAGCCACGAAAATTAAACCTTTTCATTCACCTTTACAAGAAAAAAGAGAAAAACAGTGTTAAGTTATTTTCAAGACACTGTTATTGATCCCCCTAAACAGCACAGTATCTTTTCCTACTCTTTTCTCATCTGCGGACCCCATGGATAATGTGTGAAGGGAGAGGTGGAAGGTGTGAGGGCACACATGACTCCAAAAAAATAACGCCTGATGTCAAAGGATGTTGAGGCTCAGAGTTCAAACGAGTTGCGTAGTGTCACACACTGATCAATTACAAGGATTTTTTGAGTCTGTAGTAGGGAGTCTTACATACAGAGGTCTGTTGAATTTGTAGTTGGGAATCTACACACGTCTACTACACTACCTTATTACATTATCTGCTTTCTAATATGAATTGGCATGGTTTTGGTAGATTAGCTGCTATGTGTATGGTAGCTTTCTCTAAAAGTGCACAGGTATCAGTAGTGTAAAGTGTTGTTAGTATTCATATTCAAAAAAAAAATTATAGAATGCAGGAAAGAAGAAAAAGTATGTTCAGAAGTATATGGCTTGAAATAGAAAGGAGTTGCCACTGCACAATTCAGATTTCAAGTAGCTGTGTCTAATTCATTCCAGCAGGTAAAATTGGAGTACAGCATTTCCGAAGAGCGGTGTTCATAAAAGGATAAATGTGGCAGTGTACCTGATTTTTTAAGTTATGTTGTTTGTAACTTGACATATGACATAATCGGAGATGTCTGTTTAGATTTTAGCACTCTTAATGTAACTAAAAATGTCCTAAAGGCTCCACACTTACACCCACAGAGGTTTACATAGTGTGCAGGCTAGACATAGCACACAGTTCCAAATTTCACTAGACAAAAAAAAAGAAAAGAAAAAGGAACCAAGACTGGCATGTGAACTTCTGTGTTAAAGAAACTGCCTGCACACTATATGCTGATGTTTATTCTAGCAGACTGATCTCTATTACGCATAATATTTTCATATCTTCATATCCACTAAATATGTATTCATTTTATTCATCTTACAAGTTTCTCATCCTATGACAGAATGGAAGGTGGGTTGCCATGCCTGCGTTGTCTGTAAAACCAGATAACATTTAAGATGTGTCCCTGCAACACATGGTCAATAACAGCATGCCCCAAACGCATAACTGAATCTGTGTAAAAAAGGCTGTGTGGAGCCTTACACATTTTTGTATTCTGGATTTTAAGTATTCAGTGTTGGGGTTTTTTTTAATTTTTGAGTTTTTTTTAATTTTGCATGCCAGTAGCCCTGCTTTGAGTTGTTAGTAGGCAGCTTGCATACTTGAAGAAGCAACTTGCCTTTAAACTGAGTTTAGCTCACAGAAAAACCAAGTGTGACACACTTAGCAAAAAAAATAAAATTCTGTGATGAACCCTTCCGCAACTCCATTTCAGTTATCTTCCTTATTTACATTGTAAAGCAGCTAATAAGATAAAGGATATTTATGATTTACATAGATAAACATACTGCGTGTATTTAATCTAGTTATTATTTTATTGTCAGAGTCTTGGAGAGTGGTGCAAAGCTACGTGATGTCCCTGAGAGCTGTTTTTTATAATGAAATTAGGTTCGTAAGTTGGGTAGAATCACAAGAAGACACAGTTCCTAAATGAGTAGGTTATAACACTTTGGAAGAGATAAGAACCTACAGCTTCATTTGGGAAGTGTCATGTGATACTGAATCATCTTTAACACCAGCATTTTTTGAAGTTGGTTGGGGTTTTTTTCAGCTTTTTGGATCTGCACAGTGTCAGAGAGATGAAGGCAGGGACAGTAGCAGGGACAGCAGTTACTTCCTTCTACAAAGATGTTTACGCTGTAAGGTAAAAGACCTTGAAAAAACGTTGCCTTGGTATAAACCTATTTTAAATATTCGGATTTATTTTGCAATATACAGTATAACTCTACTTGTTATGTTTTATATTAATATTTATATCTAAAGTAATTGGAAGTTCATTAAACACATTTTCGTTTACTGAAGAATACCTTTCCTAAAGCCTAGTGCAGTGGAAACGTTATTCATTATTTTTTCATTTTAAATTGTGTAAGAAAAGCATTTCAGAATCAATTAGCAATTGAACTATAAATTTTTTCTTTAGACTTGATAATTGTGCAAATGTTGCATCATTGTGTGTATTGTGTGTGTATTATTATGTATAAATGTTACTTGAGAAGTTGTCATTAGTGTTATAACAAGTTTGGTATGGGAATAGAATCAATTATGCTGCTCTAGCATTTCACTTTATGAGAAAATTGTTGTCTTTACTCTTTGCTAAGTTATTCTTGCATTTAATAATTCAATAGTCAGCCTGAACCATTTTTCAACGGGGAAAAGGGAGCAGAAGCTTGTCTTTATTTTCCATGTATATTCAATGTTGTACTCAGGGGAAATGGTATATCCAAAAATAAGACTATAAATAAGAAATCAGTAGCCTTTTCTGTCTTGCTGCATTATGTGAGTTTGATATATGCTTCTGCAGCATTATTACTTACTCTGTTCAAATCAATGCTCTGAGCCTTCCTTTATGTGATTGATTTCTTCCGGATTAGCCTACAAAGTACGTGATTTAATAAACACCACTATTACCTGTTTACTAACACACAAATATCTGCACTATTACATACAGAGATACTATAAAGTTTCCAAAATGCTTCCGTCAATCATAATGTTTTGATGGTGTGACTTTATTTGAATAGGAAAGAGAAAACAACTTTGGTCTTATGTAGTCCAAAGCAAAATAATATTGCTTGGAAGGCAAGAACTTATAAAAATTAAGCCAGATTCCGTAGGAGATAATGATGAAAAGGAAAGATGCTTACTGAAGTATTCTCTTTAATGCCACTTTCATGCCTCAAAAAAGAAGCATTTTTTCCATACTTTTGTGTTCTTAAACATTGCAGTAAGAGATTGAAAAGTATCAGTAGCACTGTATAACTGTTCATGTCCCTCCCTAAAATGTGCCTATGAATATGTATCTTGCATTACCATTTTGTGAAGGTTTTTGCAGAAATGGGGTGACAGGGAAGAATTGAAGTGTTTTGCGTGTTAAAGTGCTATTTAGGATTCAGTGGGTTTGGGATCCATGTAGAATGCCTCCTCTTTAATAGGATGTTATTTCATTGCCACAGTTGCTTTTCCATAGCAGCCTACAGGTTGTTGTTGGGCATATATCTTGGAAGAGTTCCGTGCAGGACAAGGAAGGATTTTGGATGGCATTTGGACATTTAGAACCAGTTTTTTACAGTTGCTTATGGCTGGATTATATGAACCTGGTTTGGATACAGTTTTGAACAGATTTCTGTTTGCTCTAACAATTTTAATTTTTGTATTTCCTCCATACCTCTCTGATATTCCTAAGACCAATGTTTTCTAATGCTTTTCCACCCAGAGACTTTTGTGCATAATCACTGATAGAAAATGTAATGGCCTTCAAGCAGTAATGGCTCATGCGGTTGGGAAGTTTGGAGAAAAGTTTCATGAGACGTTACTGTTTAATATTTTAACACAGATGTCCAAACACAGTATTTTTCATCTTCCTTCAAGTTCACCCTTAGTTCTTTAGTTTTCCTGATAACAGCCTGATATATTCCTTCCTATTTTTTTCTCACTGTATATATGGTATGGGTTTTTTTCATGCCTTTTGCAATATTGTATTCTCTAGAGATAAATCTCAATAGCTTCACAGTACGTCTCTGCTCAGATGTAGGTTGCAGCCTGATATACAGCATGTTCCTTCAGTCTCTGCACCCAAATCAGTCTGTGGCCAGGTCAAAACCCAATATTTCTTTAATGCTTTCTTTGAAATGTTGTTGGGGTTCTATTAATCTTTCTGCAGGAAACTTGTATTTCTGATATTATCCTGTTCTCATCCACTTTCCTGGGAGATGGTTTTCCTTTTCAATTGCTGTACTATTGTTTTTAATATTACTTGGGATTGTTGTCTTTTCCTACTAGTTTGTATTGTAGAATTAAAATGCTACTTTCAGCACAGCAACTATCATATTGCTTTTGAAGGATAGATATTATTCTAACCTCCCCCCAAACACCTTGGGAAGTATTGTACAATATGATTCTATTCAGTCCACATTTTTATCAACACGATCACCACCACCTGCAGCCATCATTCCATTTTAGAGCACAGCCTTACAGGTATTTTTCCCCTTTTTGCAATATCAGATATGAGGAAGATGAATGAAAGTTCCGTGCATGTTTTTGTCAGGGTGTTTTTATAGCTCCCATGAACAGTGATGGACTCGGCAGCCTAGAGACTGAAATCCTCTGTTTAATCACAGGCCAGGTATAGTTCAGCAAAAAGATGTATTTCTATACACAGCCCCTGTAGCATGTCTAAGCCCGGAGCTGGAGAGCCTATCTTCTGTAAGTGAAAAAAAGCACTCAGGGCAGTCAGTCCCTGGCCTCATCTCCGGAACTGTTGAAAAGAAGAATTCATGCCATTGAGTTCCGTGACAGGTGTCAACATCTAGTCCAGAGTGGACTGAGAGTTCCTTTTCACTCATTTGGGAATTTCTTTCTGTAAGTTACTGGGAGAATGTAGCGTTCTATCCAGTTTGGAAGTTGTATGTGTGTGTGCATCAAGTTGTCACATAACTCTTCAAAAGGCAGTAGGTTTTCAGGTTAGCTTGCATTTAGCCATGGGCTTGATCTGATGCTCATTAATGTATGGGATTTTTTTTCTTTCTTTTTACTTGTGTAAACTCTAAAAATCCAATAGCTAAAACCAGAGAACTAAGTAAAACAATAAATCTCATCCCTATTTTTAGAACTTGAGTTGTTTTATTTGAAAACAAAGCAAAACTAATAAGGCCTTTCAGAGACTCCTGCAGTATCCTAGGTACACAGAAATAAGTGCTGCACGGAATTCTTGTGTGTGGTCATAAATTGTGATCTCTTTTAACATTTTTTAATGTTGTATTAGAAAGGCAATGGTCTAGGTCATATTCTTTTTCATGAAGATGTGTTTATGGGGTTTTATTCATTTTTCCCTGAAAATCCAATGTAATGAAAGTATGTGCTATTCCAAAAGAAGTGCTGGCTATTAAATCTACTAGAAATTATTTGACCGTTTTTTGGGTTTTTTATATTTTTCAGCTAACAGGACAAGTGACTTTGCAAATTGCCAATGAACCAGTTTTGCCGTTTAATGCCCTCGACATCGCATTAGAAGTTCAGAACAGTCTTAAAGGTAATTTTTGTTAGAGGAATATTGTTCTCCATTAACACAGAGAAAAAAAAGGTTGTCTACTCCTTGATATGGATTTTCCACTTGAATGATAGCCAGTGATTTTACTAGTTAAACAGTGTCATTATGTAATGCTAAATAAAACAGGTTTTGTTGCTAAATAAAGCCATAAAATGTTTATATTTCTTCTGATGTTACTTTGTTAATTAAGCAATAATTAGTATTAAAATCTCATAATTACAGTCAAAGAGAACAACCTCTGTGACTGAACTTGATTTTAATTTGCTTCACGGCTGTGTTCAGTGCAAGCAAGAGAGGGCTTCTAATCCCATTGCCATTTGGCTCCTTAATGTGCACAATCGTATTCCTTGTTTGGTTATTACACTTACCTTGTTGGCACCTTCTCGTTTTTCAGGTGTGACAGAGCATGAAAATTTACCAATAGGTATTGTTTGAGTTGATTAAACACTGAGACCCTGGAAGGTCTGTATGTGATCTTGTTGTGTTTGGGACAATGAGTTGGGGTTACGGAGACGGACAAGAATGTTCCTAGTCAGAAAGTAAACAGGAGTGACTGGTAACTTGGAAACGATGCACATATAATTCTCGCAGACTCTGAATTTGGCACTGCTGCTAGGTGTAGGATGAATGCCTTGATATGAGACCAGTCCATCAAGTTTGTGGAACTATGACTAATATTCCTGTGTTGCCTCCTCATTTCTTCTCTTTCTACTGTCTTGTGGCCTTTTAGGGCTTGATAAAAGAACAAGCATTCTGCATTTTTTTTTGTCCTGTGTTGACAGCAGAACACAATTAAGCCAATAGTCCTTGGCTTGAGCTGTTGAAGATAACACAGTTAAAGGGTGCAGTTGTGCATTACCTTTGCTTCTGGGGGCTGGGGGTTTGGGGGTTGGTTTTGTTTGTTTGTTTGTTTTCCCCTCTACAGTTGGTAGAAAAACGTTGATACGTTATAAGGAACTAAACCCATTGTATGTTACTGAGATGTTCTCTGCTACTACCTAGACTACAAAAGAACAACGAACCTTATCAATTACAAAAATAATGTCTTAGTTCCAATCCTGAGGACTAAGGAGGGAGAATAAGTCTAGGTCCAGTGTCACGCATCCCTATAAGCTTATCATGTGTCTTACTCCTCCCATTCTGTCCTTTTTCCCTTAGTTTCCTCGTATCTTAGTATATTCAAATGAGATACAACTCTCCTTCCTTTTCTAAGCAACTAGTTGAAAATAGCCTAGATGTGGAGAGCACATAAGAAGCTTAGTCCTTGGAGGTTAAATCTTTTGATGATTTAGCTGCCAAACTCTAACATAATTCCTTGAATGTGTACAAACTGAGATATTTGAGAAGCTGGTATTCTGGTCAGAACTCAGTGAACTTAATGGTAAAAGGTACATCCCTGACAAGAACACCCATGAAATTTGAAAGACTTCTCTAAAGCATGGTCTTGTTAGGACCTCAGAGTGAAAAAATGTGAGATAGGTAAAACCATGTTGTTATTTCCTCATCTCCAATTATGTCTCTGATACCGATTACCCGTAGTGTTCTAACACCTTTCAAAAATATTTATTCTATTTATATATTTATGGAACTTGCAGGTTGATCTGTTAAATAGAGATGTAAGTTCCATAAAATCACACCAAAACTTTACATATAGTTTCCAAAATTTTACATACAGTTCAGCAGAATGAGAGATCTTATCTCAAACTCCAAGATTTTTGCAGTCTTGTGGTGTTGCCCCTGCATTTCATTCACTCCCTACAGCATAAAGTATCACTTTTCTGTAATACACATTCGTAGAAGTATGATACTTTTTCTTTAATCTTTGCCATCCATCATTGTCAAGACCTAGTAGTCAGTAGGCTAGCATTGGTCTGGAATCAGTGAGCATCCAAAAAGACAAGTAATTTTAACTCTGTTGTGCCTTATAAACATTGGTTTAGTTCAGCCTGAACCCAGCAGGGAATGATCATCACATAAAAAGTGTGGCTCAGCTGGTATTCCTTCAGCTGAACATGAGACGTCTGCTATTGTTCTTCCTTTTTCTTTATTTTGAGTAACAGGAACTCTTGATGTAAACTGACTTTTTTCCTCTAACTTTAGTTAGATCATTTATCTCAACCACTTCAGGGGAGGGAAAATTATTTTCTAGGCTGTAGGGCCAGCCGGATAAATTTTCTCCCAGCTGTTCACTTTGGAGTTTTGTTTAATGACTTTTCCCATGTCTTTCATGTCTCATCTATCTCTGACTTGTGTCAAGTAACAGTTTATTTTCATTTTGGAAAACAATAAGACAATGATCTTATTTCTGGTTACTTAAATGAGAAGTTGTACTTTTTAACACGGCTCGTGTTTTTTCTTCATTCTTCAAAAGTTTTTATGTTGTCTGAGATTTCCAGTTCAAAGTTGTGTTGTCTTAGTAAACCATTTCCTCCTCCAACCTGATGCAACCTGTAAATGTAGAAAAGGTGAAGTGAAATCCGCACAACATGCTAGAAGATTTGTTCATTTGGCTTTATTTTGTGCTTCTGGGATCTCGTTCAGCCTATCACTTAAGCACACATTTTATTGCCTGTTGGACTTTCTCACATTATTGAAGTTAAATCATATGTGTAAAGACTTGAGTCACTGTTTTGCAGTCTCCTGAATGTCCTCACAAAAGGATGTGCATGTCTTAATATTTGTTAATACCGCATTTATTTATGCTTGCAAAGGATTTAATTCTGTAATGTGGTATCTGTAATGTTAGCTCTGTTTAATTCAGTAGGCTGTTACTCAGCACTTTATAAACCATTTCTTACGTTCAGGATAGGCTGGATGGCAGGTTATAGAGAAGTTTCATCCACAACGTGTTTACATCTGGCTCGAGGCCTGTTCCTCAGAAAGATGGGGAAATGGCTGTTAAGTGACGTGTGTTCTCTCTGCTTGCTCACACCAGAACTCTTGGAAACAAGCTGCTGCTTTTGGGTTTACCTGAAAGGAAGGGTCTTGACTGGAGAGACATTTCTTTTTCTGCATCTGCTGGTGGTCTGATGTTTAACAAGAAACCTTATGGTCACAAATTATATGCGATGGGTTCCAAGACTGAAATCCAGGTCCCCAGGACTATGCAGGCTGTTATCTAACTGGTCACAAATGTGGTATTTTAGAGAAATTCATAAATAGGTGACAGTTTAAAATATTCCCATTAACTACACATTGCAATTTTACAGTGTTTCTGCCTTTCATACGTTTAAAATCAAGACCCACTGCAACTTGGATCAAATACAAGAATATCTCACTAGTCCCTGCATACTATGAAAACCCAATTTATCTTTTGAGGTAGGGCACAGACAAGATGTCAAATCTGGTGCCTGAATGATACAAATGGGTCTTTTAAGCACTTCTCCAGAAGTATTTTTTATGTACATGCAAGTGCAAATATATAAGCATTTGTATATAGGTGTTTTGTATGTATATAAGCATTTTTATTCCAAACATATTCGTAACATCCACTGAATGCTTTTAGCGCTGTGCAGTCTGGGCTTGCTCCTTGTAGCATATCTTGCACTGTATTTGAGCATCTTTGACATTTAGTATATATTACAGCAAGCTTCGAGGATTGATGATGGAGGTGTTAGTGTCTCATTAGGCTCAAAAGCCTTTCTGTACATCTGCACCTGACTGACTCAGCAATAACAAGTTCAATCACACAGTTTACAAAAATAAAGGCAACCAGGTTTGATGCTAGCCATGTCTCTCACTCAGTTGCTGTTGGCTGTACAAGCTGATATTGTTTCATTACTGCAAGTCCCTGGCCCCACCTAGACTCCTGCAGACCTTCCAAATATTGGTATCTGTTGCCCCAGCCTCACATTGTAGCTGAGTAGCTCTAGGCACACGTGTTAAGATTCCCTAGTTGTGGCTTTCGTCACAGGCTGCTGAAGCTGGTAAGCAAATCAGAGAAGCTGTAAGCCATCTCTAATAGGTGCTGGCTGAGAGAGGCCTATGAAGATAAATTACATGGGGTAAAATTTTCTCATTTTCCCTGTATAGGGAGGGCAAGAGCTGTGATTTAAAGCTCTTTGGCTGACACAGTGTCAGTTGTGTGTTGCTTCCTGTCAGTTAGGCCCTTTCTTCTCCCTAGAATGGATGTTTTACAGATGTTACAGCAGCTGAAGTACTTGGGGTGATAATAGTAGACAGTGCTAGCAGAAGTTTTAAAATAATCTGGTTTATGATAAGCTATTTCCAGGAAAGTCTGCATGACTTCCCATGGCCCTGGCTCAGCCCATACATTTCAAAACATCAGTCTAAACTCTCTGTCCTTAGAAAAATCAATACAGACACATCTCTCATTTACTTGATGGCTGCATACTCATTGCCTACAGCTATCTGCTAGTCTTCAGCTTGGCATCATTTTACCTCCTTGACCGTATTTCCCTGATCATTTAGTGTGCTTTACAGAGTTACTTTCTCCATCTGTCTGTAAGGTTCAGAGTTTCCTTCTTTACTGTTCCCACCCATTATTTTTGACTGCTACAGAAGTGAAAAATGCAAAGTTATCTCTATAGATGATAGAAATACTTTCTTTGCCATGAGACACTGACATCTTGTCTTCAGTATCCTTTGAAGGATATTATATATTAGTATTGGCAAACCTTTCATCAGCCTTAAAAAAAAAAAAAACATGGAAAAGTGCATTTTCCATGGGCAAAGTATTTGGTGCTGAAGGGAAAGGATGAGCATCTCTTCTGTATCAGTAGGCCATATGTGTTTCAGCATCTCTGTACAAAGTCCTTGAGAACTTCCTCTGTATTGACATGCATAATACTATGTCACAACATGCCTTTTTAATGATAGCCTCTTTGAAAAGAGACTTGTAGCAACACCAGATTAGTTTGCTTGGGCAGTAGCCGTCATGGTAGCAAAATTGAACCTGATGGCAACATATTCTTTGCACTCAGGATGTCTGTGGATTTGTGTTTCTGCCCCCTTTAGGGTACTTTCTACAAAGCTTTCCCATTCAGATTTTCCACTGCTAGGTCCGATCATCCAATTTTGCATGCCGTGAAAAATCTTCCTAGTGAATACAATACCACACCATAGCGGATCATGAATGTGCAAGCTAATCAAAACCTGAAGCAATTTCCCCTCTATCTTAAATGCAAACACATGTTCACATGCATGGAGAGCCAGTGTAATGCTTTAAACTGCTGATTTGTCTGTGTTCATTCTCCTGTAGGTACTTGTAGGCAAGTACATTCATACCAGATGGCACAAACACAATTTAAAAATGTTAAATCTCTAGCACTGCTTTTCATAAGAGCAATCAGTTACACAGGGAAAGGCTATTGTATTCAATGTCTGTAAGAATAAATATCTATTTGGTGTAACCTGTTTCTCAGTAAAATCCAGTTACATTTAGCAAGTGTAATGAAATTCAACAGTATAATTCTCTGATCAAGAGTATACGTACTCTTGAGTCACTTTCTTGTACTTGCAATTTTATTTATTTAACAACTAAACAGCTAGCTTAGATGATTCATCATGATTCATACCAGAGACAAAAGGACAAAGAATACAAAATATAGTAATGTGGCATTGTTTTCTCTTGAGTGAAGTAGCGGTTGCAGGTTTTTTTTATTTTCTCTGTAGAAGCATCACAAGATGTTTAAGGCCTTATTAGTTAATGCATCCTTTTCTTTAAGAATCATTTGTCTTTCCACTCCCAGCTTCTCAACTTGAGAAAAGCACAAATCATGTTCTCCCTTGGCAGTGAAGTTCAGTGTGTTGTGGTAAAAACTACAGATGCCCTTAAAATTGTGTCCTTAGTTCTCGGTGGTAACACGAGCCATAGCCACTTCCAGGTTTTGTACTGAAGTATTAGAAAAGGGCCTGGGTGTTCGTTTTGTAACGGGTGCTGGTATAGAGTGTGATGTAAACAGTGCTTTTTACTTGTGGCTGTAAAGTAAAATGTAGTTGGTTTAGGGGCAATATGCATACTCTGCAGAAGGAGTGAGAGCATTTACAGGATTTTTATGTGTAAAAGGGTGGTCTAGTTGGCTTCATTTCCAAGTACAGAATGATGCATTTTCCCTTTGTCTCACCTTCCCTATTGAAAAGTCACAGCTGACATTTACAATTGTTTGTATAATATTCAGAATAAAAATTATAAGTGTCGTATGTTACTTGGAATATGAAGTGCTTTGCTGAAGCCAAAGGATGCTTTCTAACAGGGTGAATTTAAACCTTTCCATACTGACACAAGTCCCAGAGTAAGGTATGCGCAGTGCCTGGATTATATGCATGGAAATCACAAGTTCTTCAGCTGCACAGGATGTTTGCCTGAGATCTGAAAATTGAGGATACTGATATTTTGCAAAATATGCCAAATATACCAAGTTTATATGCTTGAAGATTTTTTTTCTGAGGCATCAACCTAACCTAATCAAGACTTTACATTACTCCAGACTCAATCAGAAAGATACCAATCCTGTACATCAAGGTACTACAGTCCTTGTTATCCATTCTAATTAGGAAAAGGTGGATTGGTCAAGAGGAAATCTGACAGTTTCTCTTACACCAGCCTCTGTCTCTCCATGTATTTTGGATCTTTTCATGTTTTGCTAGATTGGAATGCGTTAGTCAGCTAAATGACAGGTTTGCACGGGGATCTATGAACTCCTTTCCCTTTGCTGAAATGTATCCAGTAGCAAATCTCTTTTTCCATATGAGAGGGAGAATATGTCATATTTAGCCATTTCCTTGATTTTCTTAGTTGTACCTATTTGCTTTTCCATTCCTGTTATATGCTCACCTTTCAGACTCTATCCATAAATAGTTTGAGAAATGGGTTTATGCTCTCCATTTACTATTTCTGATCTTTCCATTTATCCATTAGACAAGGATCTTTAGTATTCATTTAACTTATGTCTTGAACCGCTTTGTTGGATTAATCGTTTCAGTTACTATGATACTGAACTCACTGAGGTTTGTACATTCAACTAAAGGTGAGATGGCTTCTAAAGCTGAATGGTTTGTTTTGATTAAATTGTCATTTGAAAGATCTAAAGATAGTTGATTTTCTTGTCCTTAATAGGCAAAGTGAATCTTAGCCTTAAAGATCATTTCTCCATCCTGAAAATATTTTTGCTGACTGATGTTACTTTTGACTTTATATCAGGTTCAGACTCCACTTTCTCTCTCCATTTGCTTGTAAAAATTAACGCAGCCTATGCACACACTGGGAAAGGAGGGCATGCTTTTCACCTGCACTTCAGGTGGGAACAGACTGCGCATTCACAATGCTCCAATGCACGTATCACATTCTTCTTTCTGGTCTACAAACAGGAAAATAACGAAATTGTGGTGTGCTCCAAAGTGCTGTGGGCATTTATTCTTTTGGTGTCTGTGTAGGATTACAAAGTAACAATTAACACTCCGAGTTTAAAAAGTTTTGAAAATATTGACTGGACTAGAATATACATTTGGATATCAATTAAAGTGTTAGTTTGCTCAATGGCATATGATTTAAGTGATTAAGAGGAACGATTTCATGTCTCCTCTACAACTGTTGTTAAACTGTAGGATTCTAAAATATTGAACAAAATTCAATTAAACACTGCATATTATGATTTTCTATACAGCAGTCGTAATGGAATCCAAGCACAAGCTTTCAAACTTGAGAGGAGTAGCATCAAATGGCATTGAATAAATTCCATCTCAGAAGGAAATGTTATTGTTACTGATTTATAACCATTGCTTCCTGCATGGTGGATTTTCCAATGGTAGATTTCAAGCTCTACCCCAAAATCATTCCTCATAGCTTATTAGATCTTAAAATATCACAGCCCAAATTGATCTTCTTTGAGAAGTAGATCAGAGCTTATGTGCAATGATCTATGGCCTTCCTTGCTCCATTACATAATTCTCACAAGGGAAAAGAGGCTCAGGTTTTAGTTGGACTATTAATTTTGACTTGTAAGCAAGGGTAATAAGTGATGTTCTCTGAATCACTGGCAACTGTTTTGCTCTTACTGTTCCTAGGTGATGAAGTAGTCATTCCTCAGTTACTTGCAGTGGCATCACGTCTGAGGGACACTGCAGAATTGTTCCAATCTGATGAGATGCGCCCAGCTAATGACCCCAAGGAGAGAGCTCCTATGAGAGTCAGGATGCTCAATGATGTGCTACAAAGCTTGGAGAAAAGTTTCCTAGTTCATCGAGCTCCTCCAGGACTTTACAGGTATTGTATTCAACACGTTCTCCATTTGAGCCTAAATGGTAATCTTGCATTGCTTGGTTTTCAAACCGTCATGCTCTTTTAAAAAGATTCTCAGTGAGTATCCAAGAATAAAGCTAATTTTTCCTATCTCATCCTTTCTGCAGAAAACATTAATTCATTACAAAACAAGAGGTCATTAGAATGCAGCACTGTAGCATTTCTGTCATGACATCACTGCTAACAAGATGTACGTTGTGATGGCAACTCAGGCAGCATGACAGATACTTGTTAGATGGTACAGTAAGCTTTCAGAAGAAAATATTTTGAAGTCTGATACTGCTTGACAAGCTCCACCTATATTTTATTTAAAACTTTTTACAGTTCATTGAAGATTCAGAATTACACAAGATACAGTGTAGCATTATTTAACATATTTAATTATATAGCAGTGTTCTTGGGTGCATTTCAACCAGTCAAAGGCAGTACAGTGGAGTGAATGAGAGGGTCTTAGTCACGATTCATAACATCGTGCCTCTGGTTAGAATTCTTCTCTGATATGTATTCAGCTGCACTACCCAGGTTGATTTTAAGATGTCATAATCATTCCACTCTTTCTAAGAAAAAAGTCTGCAGGTCTATATCTCTCAACATAGATTCCTCTACACAAAAAAAAAAAAAAAATCAACCCAAAACCAACTTATGTCAATCAGTAGCTTAAAAAAAGTTTGCAAAGCAAGAATTGGCCAAGCCTACCCTGAGTAATGCCTGACCCTCTGGCTGTTCAGGAGAAGTAATAAAGGGTGCGCAAGTGCTTCAGTACAAACTGTCTGCAGCACCATATTGCAGCCCATCGATGTAGTGGTTTATAGCTTGACCGCAAGGATATGTTTTGAATGCCCTATGCTATAATGTGGGGGCATATGTGGGTTGTTTGGCTTCACCAGGCCTACTGGGATTATTTTCATAGAATTGTTATGGCTGAAAAGATCTTTACGCTCATCAAGTCCAACTGTTATCTAACTCTACCAGGCCCACTTCTAAACCATCTCCCTGAGCATATCTAGACAGCTTTTAAATACATCCAGGGATGGTGATTCAACCACTTCCCGCGGCAGCCTGTTCCAGTCTTTGATAACCCTTTCAATGTAGAAGTTTTTCCTAATGTCTAACCTAAATCTCCCCTGGTGCAACTTGAGGCCATTTCCTCTTGTCCTGTTAGTTGTAACTTGTGAGAAGAGACCAACGTCAACCTCTTTACGACCTTCTTTCAGGTAGTTGTAGAGAGCAATAAGGTCTCCCCTCTAGCCTCCTTTTCTCCAGACTAAACAACCCCAAGTCCCTCAGCCTCTCCGCATAAGACTTATTATCAAGACCCCTCACCAGCTTTGTTGCCCTTCTCTGGACTCTTTCCACCACCTCAATGTCCTTCTTGCAGTGTGGCACCCAAAACTGAACACAGTACTGAAGGTGCAGCCTCACCAGTGCCGAGTACAGTGGGACAATCACTTCTCTAGCCCTGCTGGCTACACTATTCCTGATGCAGGCCAGGATGCCGTTGGCCTTCTTGGCCACCTGGGCACACTGCTGGCTCATGTTCAGCTGGCCATCAATCAACACTCCCAGGTCCTTTTCTGCTGGGGCAGAAGGACTCTGTGGCTGAAGATAGCCAATAGCTCATCCATACTGTCCATTAGGAGGCTTCCTAAGGTAAAACTGTCCCTAAAGCCATACCCAGGTTTTACTTTAGGGGGAAACTGGTTGGCATACTTAAAAAAGAGAGCTCAGAAGTGAACTGACATACATACGTACACAGGAGACAGGCAGGGACCAGGACACAGAAGTGAATGAGGCACCTATGTTATTTAGGAATATAAATGTACTTTCATCCAGAACTACCCAAAGTAATGAAACAGTACTTCATTGCAGTTGATGAGAAAAATTGTCAAATGTCTTATGCAAGTGATATTTCAAGTGGGCACAAAATAGACAGGCGGTAGAGGCAGAATTTGGAAGAAAAGCAGAAAGCTGCAGCATCTGGAGGAAGAGATTCTTCCAGGCATTAGGAATGGCATAAAACAAATACAGTAATCTTTTAACAAAAACAACCAAAAAAAAAGAAACGTAGTTGTGGTGAACTCAGCAGTGTCCATGAATAATATCCCTACAGCTATAATAAAGAAAATATAACAGGGATATTTAGGGAGGGACTAATTTACTTCATTCCTGCTATGACTGGATTTATAATATAAAGAAATAAACCAAAATGCGATTAAATAAAGTCTAATATTCCAGGTTTAGCACTGCTGTCTTTCTTGTCTGAACTGGTATGATGTTGCAAAGAAGTCATAAAACTACCTAATATAATGTAATGTGTCTGTGTTGCATTGCAACGGCACATTGTTGAATCTGGCCCAGTTCTTTATTTGTAAAAATAAATTATACCAAAACTTAGGATTCCAGTAAAAGGGTTTTTTGAGGTCTTCCAATTTTTAAATTCTTGCAGTGCTTGCAATATTACATTTGTTATTCATCAGGATGTAATTGCTAGATATGCAGGTATAATGTGAATTAAATTTTTCACCTTCCTGCTGTCAGCAGTACTTCGTCACAGAGTGCAGTATTCCCACTGCCAAAGTAGATACTGTAATTTTTCCCCTCCTAATTTCATTAAATTTTTTAGAAGATTTAACAGTAGACAATAATATTACTTCAGAGTTTGTGGGCAAACTTTGGATTTGACTTTATTCTGTACTATTTTACCTAACATCATCTGGAGTATATAAGAGTAAAGTACACCTTGTGTATCATCATTTAGATACTTATGTAAATGCATTCTTTGTACCATGCCAAGGTGTGTAATTGGAGTGTAGATTTGCCTTTAATGCAAACAGAATCGAGGACAGTGATAGATTTCTGATTTCCTTTCCTGCCATTAAAAATATGCAGTACAGTGCAGTACAGTTTCTTTTCAAAAAAAGCCTCTAACAATATGTCTTTATTTGGCTTATTTTTTGCTTTCTAGGGATTGAAAGTCCCTCTATTAATTGATGCAGTTATATGAATCTATTTTGTGTTCTGAAGCTATAATTATATCACAGGAACACTAAAAGTACTTCAAAATCTTGATGTACTTTTTTTTTTGTTTGTATAATTTTAAGCTTTTGTTTTTGTAATTTGGTAAAGAAAACAAGCAAAGAAAATCACTCTCACAGCCAGGACCTTGTATGCCATGTTTCATCCCAGTCAGAAGATTGATGGGCAAGTTATAAACCCCTGAAATAGTGGTTTATAATGGAAATGCTGGCAGCCCTTTAACTATAGCAGTGCAAGCAGTGCAGCAATAAATACTGTGCTTCATCTGTAAACAGAAATTTAGGATGCAGTTTGCAGCCTTGACCTTCAGGCTCCAACTGTGTTTAGATCATTAAGATTCCATAAATACTGTAATTTACAGCCTTCTGAAGGAAGAATTTGTGTGCACAGTAAAGCACGTATTCTTCATGAAAAAATGATTGCTTCCTGTATACCCATTTGGACTCATATTCTCAACCTCAATCAAAGTAGTTGACAAATTTGCTGAAGTCGAGGCATCATTTTTAGGCTTGTGTTTGTCCTAATTCACAGTGTTCTGGATCTATGCTATGTTTTCTCTTCTAGAACTTCAATTCAAAAGAAAGGTGGATTTTTTGCTTTATTGCGGGATGAGGGTTGCAACCTGCTTGTGTTTGACCACTAAAGGGGAACTAATACATCTTTTCTATATCTTTTTTGTATGGTTTGTATACTTATTGCCATAGCTGTAGTCTCTTACTGTGTATATGTACTTAAAAAAACAGATACCTCATGCCACTCAATGTCATAGGGCAATATTTGGGCATAATTGCTATAATGAACAATAAAATTATTCAAAGTTGCTAACAGAATTCAAATTACTTTACTTTTTGATAATTACATTAGGATATCCTGACTAAATTTAACTAATGATGATTGACATTGGCAGGTTGTTGTACTCACAGTGTGAGTAAACATTGTGGTTCAGACTATCATCCTTCTTACCTCAACTTCATGACATTGAACTGAAAATTTGACAATAGCATACTTTCCCCATGATATTCTATATTTCCAGCTCAGCTGGAAATATACAGGTACAGCTTTCATCAGGGTATTTTAGTCTTATCCAGAAATTTAGGCAAAGTGAAAAGTAATAGGTTGAGAAATGTTATCCTGCTTTGCAAAGATTACCCTGAGGCTTGATTTGGGGTTAGGACAAAATCTCTGAGTTTTATTTACCTGAAGAATTTCTGTGATTCCCTATGGTAACCCCAGGTAGTCTTTCTATTTCCAAAATAAATGTTTAGGAACAAAAAACAAAATACTGATATTTTTTCATTTATCTGCCTTTGCTTCTTGTAAAATAATGATATTGATAATTTTATATTTTGTCATTATTTTAATGGAATAATCAGTAGAAATTTATATGTGTTTCTTTTCCCTAGCTGTTTCTTGTTTTCTACTCTTATATACTTACACTGAACTTTTCTGTATATTCTCTGATGCTTATATTTTGATACTAATACTAATAACCATCGATTTCACTGCACTGGCATGTACGAAGCTAAGGTAAGAACAGAAGTTCTGTTACTTTAGGTACTGTACGTAGACGGGGGAGGGGGGGGAAGAATTATCTCAAGCATGTTGTCCTCTCAATGAGATGATCAGCATCAGCAGAGATACAAGGTGATTCTATAAATGCTGATACATAGTAAGAAAATCTCAAATTCTTACCCTCATCAGCATTCAGCAAAGCACATGTAGTTGCCTGCTTGGGACAGAAGAAGATGCTTTATCTCTGTATTCTAAACAAAAGATGCTTCAGCCATAAATAAACATAGCTCAAAGCAAAGACCTGGGGCAGTTTCCCTACAGTGAAAGCAGCTTGTCTGATAAGGTCAAGGAAGTACACACGGACACGGAAGCCTGTTCTGACACTGATTAGCCAAATCTCTACATGGCTTCTGAGAGAGAATAAAATTAATTTCTGTAAATTAATGTTTGTAAGTTAGGTAATCAGGCAAATGCATCCATGCTGAGTGATCTGTCTCCTCTTTGTCTCTTTCCTGAACTTCTTTGTCTTTTGTGCATCAGCTAATCTTTAAAACTCTTCTAAAAGTCAAAAAGTCTACTGTCATGCTTTTGCATGCTTTTCACTCTATAAAAATACCTACCAAAACACAGACACCGGCAATATGGATAACAAGACAGCATGTATCTTCCTAGTGTTTATAAATATTGGCCTCAAATCATAAGTTTGCCTAGACTGAATAAGACCATTCCCCCTGGTCCTTGAATATTTTATTATAATTCTTATATTTGCTGATCACCACAGCCTCTGACAACCTGTCAGCCTAACCTGTCTGTCAAGTCTGTGTGTACGCCCCTTAGGTATTCACACAGACAGCTTGTGTCTTTTTGTTGAAAGGCATAGCACTTCAATAGGATTGGAACAATGAATAAGAACATCGCAAAGAAATGAGATAATCAGGAAGACTTTATGGAATATCAGGCAAAGGACACTCAGTGAAATAAGATGTCCTCTATTTCTGAAAGTCTGATTTCTTCAGGTCCATGTCTAGAACTCAACCTAATCTTGGTATTTGATGGATGATGTTGATACTAGACGGATCCAGTAGAAAGGATGCAGGGTTTCCTAGAACACCCTGTGATGCTCCCACCAAGATTTCCAAATCTAAAACCAGAGTTTGTTGTCTTTGGTCTTTAAACATCCAAAAAAGGCACACAAGGGCTCAGGCTGTCATTTCTGCTCCAGTTACGTGGGGTTTATTCTTAATAAACCATTGCTTAAGGATCAGGTATGTCCTAGCAGTTCTTTTAACAGTTTTTTAAAAGAATCAAAGTCAACTTGTGTAAAATCTTTCATTTAGCTTGCCAAGTTTATCCTGTCCATTAAGGCGGTACACATCTGTCACCACTACTTATGGCATTGTTGCAAGGGCCATTGTGCTATGTTTAGTAGATGTAATTGAGTGAATTGAGTAATAAGTAGGTGAAAAGTAAGGATTTTGAAAACAATCTGTGTTTTCAAGAAAGACCTCCAGCAGTTTTTATTGCTCATTTGTGCAAGTTAAACTTCTTCCTTTTGCTTCTTTTTATCATGGATACCCAGGTGTGACATTAACACTTCACTGGGCTAAAAAATTACAACCAATCAGTATGTTAAAATGCACTGAATAAAATACTCTCTATAAGCAATGATATATTATGCACACTGAATTTACCATAATGAAATGAAAGAACAATCAAAAGACGCTTTTAGCACCACACAAAAAGATAATTTGCATTCCTGCTAATCTCATGCTACTGAAGTGTTTATTGTTCACTAGAACAAATGTTTTCCTTTCAGATTGAGATTTGTTATATACATTGCTGACATATGTACAGAGTCTACTGGATTTATTTCTGTTTTGCTAATAAACTGTAGCGGATTTTCACGTGTCAAAATTCACATGCCCTAAGACTCTAGTTTCTAGAGATAGATTTAGTAGGAAAATTAAAATCCTTATTAAATCTCCCTGTGTAAACAAGCTGCTCACTGGATTTACAGAGGACAAACATTAAAGATGCAAATATCCTGCTAATCTTAAACCGTTACATCAGTAAACATGTAGTGCAATGTCATGTGAAAAAAAATATCTAGCCAAGAGTTTCTACAGAAGACTAATTCTGTCTCATTGTATAGACTCTTTGCAGATTAGTTTTTTCATTTTGAACTCTTTGATTGTGGCTTCAAGTAGAACATTTTCCTGTATACTTTGTTTGAGATATTTTTGACTGACCTGAACCAAACACATGGAATTATTTTTTTTCTGCATTGCATTATGCAGAGCAGAGAATGATTTGATATGGTGCTGATGATCCTTAGTGTGGAAAATAGTGCAATGATTCGTGTTGCACTGACAGTAGTAGATAATATTCTGTCTTGTATTATCTGCCATATGAATTTGTAAATATAATACTGGAATGATGGTGGGGGAGAAGGAAAGTATTGTGTACTGGTTTTAGAATAGCATACCTCAGATTTTGCCATTCAGTCAGAATAAATGCATTTTCACCTTACTGTACAGCAGTGATTTTCCATTTGACTTTTCACCCTAATATCTTGTATCTTTCAAAATTTGTATCTCCTTTTCTTCTATAATTGTTCTACATCGTATAAGTGGAGTCATGATTAGTGCTATTACTAGTTTCACTTCCTAATCCTTCCCTGGTATCTCTTGGCTCTGCAGTTCTTGTTCAGCTCCTTTCTCTCTGATACACATTTTCCTGAATGTATTTTTTGCACCTAAAATGTCTTCCCATTTTCTTCTACCTTCTTCCTTCAAACCCTGCAGAGTTTGTTCAGTCTGGTTGTAGTTTGTGTAAGTATAAGTTAGACATGATGAACTCAAATATTCAGGACAGAAGAAGTGAGACACAGGTTCAGTAAGACTTCCTTCATTGTAGCTCACTCCATGAACTACTAATGGCAAAAAAATGACAGGAAAAAATCCAAGGATGGTTTTATGTTCTTCCCAAGAATGTGGGAAGACAAAAAGGAGTTTCATGAGATAGGTGAAGAAAGGCAGCTATGCACTGTCAGAACTTCTGAGATGCTGTGCAGTGCTTGTTAAATCTTTAGTTAATTCTTACTTGGTAGATGATTTTCTTCCCAGTCTTTGGTAGCAGACATTGAATGAAAGGATTAGGTTCTTGGTTTATATGCTTCTGTGAATAGATGCTGTGTGTCTGATGACCAGGATTTATAAAAGTGGCGACAACTATGAGTCAGTATCCAGAATTTTTACAGCATAGTCAAATGTTGTTTTTATCATAAAACTGAGCAGACTGAGTCATCTCTGCAGGTCACCCCTGATTAGAAAATAATTTATAAGAATATAATTGCAGTTCTTCCAGGTTATTTTTTCTAATCCTAAAACCAGAGACAAGCCAGTTAGTTAATGGCATAACAAGCAATGAGATAAATTTAACTAGGTTGGTACAAACTAAGAAATATTTGCAATTTAATCCTGAACACTAGATTCTAATAGCACTTATAGAGCTATTTCTATCTTTAAAAAAAAATCCAATAACATGTTTGGCACACTCAGTTCAGTTTAAAATCATAATTTAATCAAAGTCTTACATCCAAGTCACTAGCAGAATCTGGAGTAACAACCTTGATATAAGGTGGACTTTAAAGTATTTTATTCACTGTATTCCTTTTAAACATTGCACCCAGCTTTTACATGGGGGTATAGCATGGGTGGGAGGCAAAAAGGAACTGTCTTCTCTCTTGAGCAGCTACCAGAAACCAGACATAATTAAGATCACTTCTTATTCACTCATATGGTACAGATACTCAAAATGGGATTTGAGGGACTGGGAAGAAGACACAGTCATGAATCTGCTTTTTCAGTGGATCAACATAATATAGTATTGAAATTAAGCTGTAACTCTGAATAGCACAAGAAGCGTTTGCCAGGATACCTTTTACTACCATAGCAGCTCCCCTGAACAGGTATAGTTAGGAAAGTGTAGGAACTGTTTAATTCATGATGGACCTGTCAGGAACAATATTGTGGCAGCATGAGCATTCTCTGTGCAGGGCAGCTTTGGACAGGGTTCTGACCTGGTCCTCCAGCCCCTCTGGGGGTGATTGAACAGCGCTGTGGTTATGCATTCTCTAGGCCAGATAGAATTTCATGTGCTGGGATATTGACTCTTTAACATTCATCCATGTGTGGAGCAGCACATTTATCCTAGCATACATCAGTAGCAATTACTAGTTTGATAATGCTCTTACAAATTCCTGCTATGGTTATTATTTTTCTCATGACTGATAATCATACTGAATTATGCCCCTTCTTAATACTGAGACGATGCAATGAAGTGAGTGTAACTCATATTCAAAACACCTGATCCATCTGAGTGGCAATTCAAATGGCTTTTCCTTTGCAATCACCACTACGTGTAATGACCATGAAGTAATCACTGTATTTGTTGTCTTGTAAATTTTTACTATTTAAAGAGCATTTGCTGCATAAATACTACGGAATTAGCCATCTGCAGAGATGTAATTATGGTTGACTTTAAAGCTTATTTAAACAGGGAATGTGAAAATCTTTTCATTACACCTGCAAAAGCAGAAAACCACTATAATTAGGGATTATGTCATGGCTGGAAACCAGCTTTCTCACTTCCTTGATATGAATGGTAAACCTGGGTATACATACCTTAATTTATTTTTCCTTTATGTACTTCTCAATGAATTTTCTGCCATCCTTTTAATTAGATTGACTTGTACACTTAGAAGGTTCTGTCTGTAGTATGCATCAGACCCATTAATTTTTTTATACAGTAAATATTATTATGTATATTGTAATTTAACACAGTGTTGGTGGCCCTTAAGACAAAACTTCATCCAGGACATACAATCGCTCATGCTTTCTGTGAATGTGCATGGTCTTGACCTTGCAAAGGACCTGGGTTTTTATATAATGACATTTATTTGAATGCGTGGCCTTATTAGATGTTTCAGCCCGTTTCACAGCAGTTGTTCTGCTAACTGTAAAAATCCTTCACTGAGGGCTATTCAGTGAGCTCAGTGCAGAGCTCTCATGCCGATGCCTAGCAAGTCTCCCGATTCAGGTGCAATTTCCATTCAGTTTCCCTTGCTGGCAGATTTCCCTCAAGTCTACGCTTATGGTGCTATATAGGCCAAGAATATTTGGTTACAGAGAAAAATAGCATATCATCTCAGAAAGTTATAAGAAGTATTAGGGTTTGAATTTGTTAAATATTACAGAAACTTATTATTTTATACATTATTTCATTTTTCTCATAAACAGTAGGGTTGATAACATTTTTTAGATCCAAGAAATATGTGGTTCCACATTTTTGGTCATGACAGATAAGAACCACTTCTGTATGTTTGAAATACTAGCCAGGAACATTTCTCAAATATAGTACAAAAATAAGTGGAATTCATTGGAAAAATAGGTAATATGAAATACTGTCCCCACTAAGGTATTACCCAGGCAATAGGCCTTAGAAATTTGGTGGTGGGATCATTAACACGAAAATTACCTTAACTGGTATTAAAAAAAGTGTTAATTTTTTGTGTATGCATGCCATTGAAGGTAATTAAAGAAACTCCTAAAGTTATATATTTAAGAACATATTATGACATGATTCATTTTTTTATCCATAGTTAACTCTTATGATAGTGACCTTTCTGATTTTGGCTACGATGATAATGGTCTCATATCTCGTGCTGTGAAGTTACTTAAGATGATAAATCTAGTCAGGATCAGAACTGGAGATCAAGGTCAAGCCAATTTACTGCATCAAATACTGGGCACTGCTTGCTGCTTTGTTTAGAAATGGCATTCCTTCTTAGGAATCAGATGTTTTATATGATTTGTAGATAAAAATCCCTATGAAGCCTTCAGAACATCAGCTGTGCGCCATTTGGAAATAATTTTAATTCGCTTTCCTCAAGTCCTTCAAAATAGTAGCACATCTGCTTTGAATGTGTGTATTTCAGACTGAGACATCCTTAAAAGAAAAATAGTTTCCTCCAAGTTATTCACATGAGCATATGTTTCTTGCATTTGAAAAGCAAGTGCAGCATAAATCAATCAAAGAACATGCCTACATTTGTTACCAACAGCTACATTATTTGAAATATAACAAAGTATATTTCATACCAGTTTCTGCCAGCAAATAATGTTTTAAAATACAGTTATATTAATTTTGTTTAATGCATCATCACTCTTAAGTATAGATGCAAGTCCTTGTTCTAAGAAATTACAGAAAAAATATTGAAGTGTTTTCAAGGAATTTTTATGTTTCTGTGGAGTATATATCATTCTGTCATTAGCTGCGTATAGGGTTTGAGAGGTCTATGGCAAAGAGTCTGACAGGATGTTTTGTGGCATCTTCAGGAATTTCTAGATTAGGTCACTAAATAATTTCTATAAAACCCTAGAGAAAATCATGCGTAATTAATTAGAGGACTGCTCTTTAGCAGAGATAGATAATTACTTGCAACTTCTGAAGAACAAATACATCCTACTTTTTCTTTCTACTTGTTTTGTGAAGCCATTCTGTATTGTCGAAGTTGTAGAATTGATTCTTCTTACTTACTGATCTTATTTACTCAAAACTAAGAAAGAAATGTTTCCTAAAGTCAGAAAAGTTTCAACAGGGGAAAAAATGTGAGTGCAAGGTAATCCCTTACAAACAGGTATTTTTTTTTTAAGCCTGATTTTACTCAAACTGAGTCTTTAAACTGGTCAGACTTCTTAGTTCCATTATTCTTATATGAGGCTGTTCCAGAACATCAGTCCTCTTATGATTAGCAACTTGCATTAAGCTTCCAGCTTCCATTCGTTCATGGTTATTTTATATTATACTAGAAGCTGTTTTGTTATCATAAGCCACAAAAATATAAAAAATTACAGGAAGAAATGAAGTAATTACTGTTTATTCAATGAAAGTGAAAAAGTTTAGCTACAAGTTGTCATAGATACAGTATCCCATTTGAAATCTTTTCCAAGCCATCACATAGCACTGTCCTATTATCAGAAAATCAAGATTAACATTCAGTTAGATTTATTTCATGGCAGTCTTTTCTGTTGACAGTAATTAAACAACTATCAGAAGAATGATTTTCTTACATGTTTCAGAGCAGAAAGTGAAAGTGAATGTTTTCTGTGAATGTTGAGTTTTGGTCAAAAAAAATTCCCTGAACAACCTTTACTCAGCTTGATTTCTTTAACAGAGCTTTCACTTTCACTCTAGGATTCTGAATGCTCATACAGGCAAATTGGAATCTAGTACATAAATCTGTAACAATCACCAGGATAGGTTTAAAGTTGGGAAGGTCTGTAGGTAAGGTTAGGAGTGGTGTCTGATAGGGTCACCTGTTTAGGTGACGATTGTCAGGGATGGTGAGAGCTGGCTGCTCCCTAAAGGGTGGGGAGCCAAGCACGGCGCCATGGCCAACAAGGCAGTGGCCTCTCCAGCCATGCCTATAGTGCCCAAGCCATGCAAGCAGGGGAGGCCTGGGAGCGGCAGTCAGGTTCAGCCAAGAGCCTTGGTCATCAAGCAAGCCCATGGTGATGCAAGTCAAGCCAGGAAGTAGTCTACAGATAGGGGTCTGGATCAACTGGCTGCACGGCAGCAACAGAGCTGGAGCTGATATGTAGCTCAGGCTGAGACTGAAGACCCAGGGCTCAGGTGAGATGGGGCGCCTGGGCCTGTGAGCAGGGGGAGTGGGTAGTCGCCCCAGGTAAGGCTGGTCAGGGCCAGTAAGACCTAGAAGTGTACTCCAGGCCTTGACAAAGATCTAAGGCTGGAAGGGTGCATCAAGCTGAAACTTATGCTAGAGTTAGTGTTGGCTTTAGCGGCAATTCAGTAAGAGATTAGTGTGGTTCACGACAATGCGTTCAAAACCTTTAAAAAGTACTGCAATCAAAGATAACTGTCGGGAAATAAAAGATAATATATCTTGTAACCAGCTATCATTCCAGTTTGGCTTCTCTTTTTCCTTTGTTTATTTGGCAGGCAATCAAGCCAAACCAAGCCTTGAGACACTTCACAGAGCTGCCAAAATCAGGGTTTACTTTTTTAACAAGCCCTATTCTAAATTGTCCTCTCAGAAATGAATTCAGACTTGGAATAATTACCTCCTTGTAGTCCCATGTCCCAACAGGATTTTGTTAAATACAGACTTACCATAACCTCTGTTTGCCATAATTGACTCAATAAGAGGCGTCCTAACTCCTGTCTCTTATGCAAGATAAATTTCTATCTGGCAGGGACCGAATTTATCTGGTTTACCACTGTCACATAACGGTGCCTTTGATACGCCTTTCAGTTGCTCAGACTATTTAGGTTTGATGTCTAGGTTACCTGTAGCTTATCAAATGCTGATACCATGCAAATACCTTTCTTTCTGCCAGACTTTCACCTTTGAGTGTACATATGATTTAAATATATCGCTTTTAATATATACTGGTGGAACAATTTGCAGTTCTATAAATGAAAGCACCAAGTGAAAGCAGTGGATGGCTTTTAGAAAAGGATAGGGTATTTAGCAAACAAAAGTTAGGAACAACACATTACAAACAAAGGATCCATAAATAGGACATTAGGACAGCAAAGGAATAGAATGACGTTTACATTTACAGCTAAATTGCCCTAAAAGGTTGGCTGCCATATCCCCATCTTCCCTGGTCACATGTATGTTGTTCGATCACGCTGGCCCAGAGCCAGTTACTTCCACAGTTCGATCCAACAAGAAATCAGTATTGTAGAAATCCATTTCCTCTGGATCAGCTATAATGGCATGTAATGATAGTTCACCGCTGCATAAATTTTGTCCTGATAAAAGTTAGTCTTACATGGCTAGCAGCTCTAATTTTATAATTATAAACCTTCTGCCACAATAGTGCTCTGAAATAAAATAGGTAAGATAAAATAACTGTATGTGGGTGTCAAGAAAGTTAAAAAAATAAAGAGGAAAGGAGAACCACCATTGGAGATCAATAGGATAAGGGACCCAGAGGAAGAAGGGATGATTTCTGTACCTTCACCTTAAAATTTTCTGAGGTACAAACTAGTGTAAAAAAACTAGTATAAATCAGCTCATGCAGCTTCCAGGGAAGAAGAATTTCTAATATTTTATGTCCTACAATAAATAAACACCCTGTGGAAATGGAATTCTCAACATGGAAATGCTATTATTAGAATGCATTTATTTATTTGCCAGGTTAATAACATTTTATATTTTACAAAAATGAATGAAAACAAACTCCTAGAGGTAAGAAAAGTGCATTCAAAATTGAACATTATCAAGAGAAAGGGAAATGCAGAGAACCCCTATTCTGGTGCACTTTTTTCCTTGGAGAGTACAAGAAAAAATAATTCAGTGATTTATAAAATTGAATTTGTGAGGATGCTGAAGCAGGTCTAGTCAAAGCACATTGTGTTATAACTGGAATAGACAGAGGCTGCCCATAGCATTTACCTGTAAAAATTCTAATCTGATTCCACAGAGAAAACATGTACTCCTTTTATGTGGGAATATACTTGACGTCATGTCCTAATGATTTAATAATTACTTTTCAAAATCTCAAATGTAAGCTCTAAGGTAGGAGGCTGTTTGTAAGTACCTGAATAATTCAGCTTGCGTTGTATATTACCTACACACAAACTTTTCTTGTAAGCTAAAAAATCTTTTTTCATTACAAGAATAATGTAGTAATCTAGTTTTATCGTGTACTGTCCAGTTGTTCTAATATAATGTCCAGAATAGTTTGAAGTTGTGTTAAAGTCCATATATTTTTAGTGTGATCTGTCATTCAAGAATTTGTGAAATTCATTTTGGTCTGGTAGGGGTGACATTACATCCTCATTTGTGATAAGGTAAAACAGCATGTAACTCGAATCACATTATTTCGATCAATGATGCTTATGTTTTTAGGCCTGCAAAGGGCTTTTAAAAGTTACAGAAAAGGTTCTTTTAGAATTCATTTTTATAGTTTCTTTGTTTTAATTTACTAAGGCTGATTCATTTGTTTGGAGCTATTTTACCTCTTTCTGTGGTACTGCCTGAAGTTATTAATTAGGTTTCCTACTTCAGCGTTACACTTTACAGGTCACTGTGATGTGTCATTCAAACAAGTCCATTAAGATGAATGATGTGTGTTGTAATTTCATGAATGTCATCAATAATGTATTGCACTTTTCTCTTTAGGAGTTTCTTTTTTTGTGTGTGGGTCAGGCTGACTGTGTGAATTATATTTCTAAGATCAGAATAGTTAAAGATGAAGGAAGATACTTAAGCTATTAGGCCAGAGGCTGGAATTGTTGTTTTAGAGGTGTAGGCTACAAAACCAATTTGTATTAAGGAATGTTTAAGTAATTGAATTTCACAGTATAAATTAAAATCTCTTGGTATCATTATGCATGTTGTGGTCACATAGTGGTATCTTGTGCCAATGAAATGGCTGGATTTTATTTTTCAGTCCATGTGTAATCTTTAATGAAAACACTTTTATGACTTGTAAAGGCTTGGAAGTAATAAACTGGACTAGCCATTTTTTCATTTCATGAAGCTTGGACAGAGATAAGAAGTAAAATTGTATAAATTTACCCTCATGAACATGCATAAAGAGAGAAATCATTTTATGCAACAAAGGGGTGGCATGGCTTGCCAAGCAAAGATAAGTAATTGGAAAATATAAGACCCTGGTGAGAATTTCTAGCAGAAAATCTGAAAAAACAGGTGCCGTATAATGTTACTTATTATTATTTGCATGTGTAAAAATAGAAAATACATTCTGTCGTATTATGCAATCAGTTATGCCGAAGTCATATTACTATTGCGAAAGTTAGTAGTCTTTTAAATTATGACAGCAGACTACTTGTGTCTTTCATTCATCAAACAACTAAGCTTTTCTCATTAGACACTGATTTGTACTGTAGTCAGGTGGGATGTGCTAGGAATATTTCTCTTTTACAATGCCTGTTACCTGCCTGTGGATTTACTGTGGAATCACCTGAGATTCCAAAATCACAGCAGTAGAGTTAAACTGTATTAGCATCCTTGTATGTCAAGGTAAACCATCTTGTTAGCCTGTGTGCCGTGTTTAGAGCACATTTGAAGATGGGATAGGAGATTTCTTCCTATTCACCAAACGTTTTCTCAGCAGTCCCCAGATGTTCCAGTCTTCACGTCATCCTCTCTTTAGAGTCTCATTTCTAGCAGTCTAAGTTAGTGTTGCTCTGCTGATGGTTATTGTCTTATGACATTTTTATTAGTTTACATTACCCCCAATAAAGGAATAGAGGCATCTTAATATAGATCAAGATTCCAGTGTTGTAGGCATTTGGAGCAGAATTCTAGCTCAGTCAAACTCTCCCAGCCACCAGCAACCAGGAATGTCACATGCCTCCTCAGAGTAGAAAGTAATGTGATTATCTCTGCTATTGCCCCTGCTGTTCAAGGGCTTTGAGGGTTGTGAACAGCTTTCTATCTCCCTATGAACTACAGGAACTATAGAGTAGAGTTCTTCAAAAGCCTGGTTCTGCTCACACTGTCTCGGCAGGAGTCCATGAATTGATTTCAGAGGGAGCAAAATCAATCCCTGCTTTGAAAACTACAGTATTTCCCATAGCACAGCCTATCCTGAAAAACCAACCAACCAAGAATTTATCTCGTTCTCAACAAACACAGTTTTCATTTACTATATCACAGATAACGCTTTAGGGACAGTCCGTAATATGCCTTTAGTCACCTTTGAGTGTAAGCTGCATCACAGTCTCAAGGAACTGTAGCATCAGCTCAGAACTGAGGAAGCAGGCAGTTGTCCTCCTCTGGCTGCCACAGTGCAAGCTGAAGAAGTTATTGCCACACCTGCTTGTTACTGTCCTCTTGATGGAGGCTTCTGTCCCCGCTGAGCTGTTCCTGCAAGTGCTTCTAACCTTTTTCAATCTAAATTATCTAGGTTAGTGATGACCTACTCTTTAAACTATGTAAGCTATCCTTCTACTGCAGTGTTGGATTCAAACCGTTTCCCTCCTGTTTAAAACTACTATGTATTGCATTGCAGAACACTTGAAACAGTTAGACATATTGCTGTCAGGGGATAAAAAGCTTACCATTCCTATTGCACATTGCTGGTTTTGGATGCATATCCAATTATAGAAAGGTAAAAACATAAAGACTGGAAAATTGCCTTTTGAGGATAGGAGTTATTTCATATCTTTAAAAAATATTGCCTGTCAGTCAAAGCATTTTTTCAAACTGGAAAACATGGCAGAAGATTGTAGATGTTCTGTGGTCATTTATTGGACTACTTCGCTACCATTCCTTCTTGTAGACTGGCTATTAGATGACTCATGATAAGGTCCTGCACCAAATCACCTGTACCTTCGCTGTTTCAAATTTCACTCACTTCTGTTTACAATCAAAGGAGCTCCTGGGTGGGGTTTTGTGATATTTACATGCTCTTCTAATTAGGATAATGATTACACCTGTTTTTAGATAACATTTATAGCCTGCTTCAGAGAGTCTCATTGAAATCACTGATTAGGTCTGAATTCTGAACCTTCAACACCTCATACAGTTAACATTTCCAAGGGATCAGACATTACCTTTGCACGTGGTTTTATATGAACAGTTAAAAAGTCTTGCAGATATTATGGGAAAACACGGATTTTGTTTCATAAGGGTTTAGCTGTTACTTCCATTTACTTTCTTCCTCAAGTGTGTGACATTAAAGATGGGTTCCTCTTATTCTGATGCCACAAAGGATTATTGATGAAATAAAGGCCCTGCTGAAGGCAATGAGAGTTTTACCACTGACTTCAATGCAGCTAGAATTTCACCTCTGAAGTGTGAAATAAATAACAGAAGCAGATAGGAAGAAAAAAAAAAAAAAAATCCGTGCTTAGGGTCCCCAGTAATAACCCAACTTTTTTTAGAGGGGAATAAATGGAATCCAGCTGAGGCATGAAATACTTCATGAGGGGTGTGATAGGTCTAGGCTCATGATTTTGAATAAAATCTTGAATGGTCAAAGAGGAATGTGAGATTTCTTTGAAAGATTTTGTGAATGTTTCAGTGTATGTAGCCCTAGATCAATGAGCAGTTTACAAAGCCGTAATAAATATGCAGTTGTCTTTCAGTTTGCCATGGGTCAGCTTTACTGTGCATAATATGTATCATCTGTAAAGTGTGGCTGATACTTGCAGGGCTTCTTGATGATTTCTGATGAATTGTTTTGAGTAAAAAGTTTACCATTCTCCATTGTTCTCTTTTAGAAATATTCTTTACAGACTAGATGAAAGGACAAGCCAGTTTTCAGTACTGCTAGAGGCACTGGAGCACTGCAAACTACATCAGTCAAATGAGACCATTCAAGCAGCCTTGTCAGAGGTGCTGAACAGCATCAATTCAGCTCAGGTTTACTTCAAAGCAGGACTTGATGTGTTTGAGGCTGCCTTAGCTGGAAAGAAATGAGAGGATTCTCTGCATTCTAAGACGTTTGTTTACAACTCGCTAAACAAAAGTTCGACTTGGACCAGAATTTCTCTGAGGATGAAACCTTTCTCAACTTTTCTTTCAGTTGGCTCTTAAAGGTACTGCAATGCGTGTTTTTATAAATATAAAACAGTCTTTTGCACTGTTTACAGTATATCTCAAATGTCTGATTCTGAATGTATAAAACATAATGAGAGGGAATAACACTTAAGATATGATTTTTAGAAGGAGATCTGCTGTATTTTTATATGTAAAATATATTTTTATGACTAAGAGCTCAAACTTGCAAAGTACCGAGCACTTCCTGCAATATGCTGAAGACCTGGTTCTGAGACACCCCAGATGTATACCCAGGTGAGCTTTCCACACCTACTCTGTCAGAAAAATGTGACTTAAGTATACTATTGTGTTTCTTAACTTCCTCAGCAAACTCATCTTCTTCCTTACTCCTTTCAGAGAAGGTAGTTGAAGGATGTGGTGTTTCCTTGGGTATCCAACACTGGAGTTAATCAGGAAATGCACAAAACACCCTTACCAGTGCAATCCAACATCTTTACTCCTGTGGAGCAATAAATACCTCAATTCTGAGAATACAGATAAACTTTGATTATCCCATTTTATATGAAAGAGTTGTTTCCTCTAGAAATTCTTGGAGAGAAAAATTTTGTGAGGATTTAAAATTATTTGAAAAGTTTGAATCAGTAGTTACACTTGTACAAAAATACTTTGATTCCTTATGTTAAATAAAAGAACTGCCTAGTCTTTTAAGGCTACATATAATCTTATAATCTTATATGTTACCAAAACAGCCCACGTCAAGGTCTCCCTAAATTTGCAGAGACCAGTAAATGAAAACAAGACCTCAGGGTTCTGGTAACATTTTTGAGATTCCACCACTCAGGCACACCACCCACTGTTCCAGGCTGGATCATTCCATCAGTAGGTCCTGGCATATAGGACCTGGATTTTTGTCAAAAAAGCACAAGGAAAAAGGAAATTCACTCCCTACTGCAGAACCAGGAATTCACCTCTGAAGGCACAAGCTGGTGAGGCATATTGCAGAGCTAAAACTCCAATCTCTTTTGCATTGGTGGAAGCCCTGTACAAAGGCTGTAATCACACCATTACCTTGTTGGCCTGAAGTAATCTGTGAATGAAAGGATCAGGAGGTTCAGTGTCCTAACCTCTAAGGGGTTAATATACACGTTTGAGAATTGTGGGTCTTAATAATGTAAACAGTTGAAATTATTAAGCCCTATTGGGTTTAGAGTTTTACAATCTCAGATGATTCTGGGCTTAGAGCTTAAAAAATTAATTTTATATAGATATGTAGAATTCAAATATAATTTATTTGATGGAAAAAATAAATGTATTGTTACCCAGTTTGCTATGGAAACATGACAGAAACATTTCAGGTTGTAATAAAAATGGAAAAAGTATTTGTGTTAATGTAAAAAAAAAAAAAGCCTTCTGGAAAATATCAAAGTGCACAATAAAATGCCTTCTGGAAAATATCAAAGTGCACAATTTGGTGAAAGACTATTCACATAGCAAGAAATTAGAGTTGTTTACGGATCTGGGCTTCTGTTTCCAAAAGTCCTTGGCAAATGGGCCTCTGTTAGCAATGACCCAGCACTAGGTATATACAGTTATGTTGTTGCTATATTTCTTTGCAATTTGTTATTATGACATGGGCAAAAGCATCCTGAGTCTGACCAGAGGTGGGGCTATGCAGTTGTACAGCTACAACTGAAGTGGGAATATGTTCAACATCAGTCAGCACAACTACATGAACTTAGATATGATTATCTCTTATTGTTACTTGGCATCTGATAAGCAAGAGTATATAATTAGTCTTTTGCTAATGCTGGTACCAATTCTGTTTACTGCGAGAGAATTTGACTGCTGAAGAGTAACACTTTGTCTGATACTACAATCCCCTTGTTTCTGTAGTATTTACTACTGTAATAGTTAAGTGGCTGGAATAGCCACATTTGAGTTTTATGTTTATTTTGTGATAGTATTTGGGGATGTACTGTGCATACTACATTTGAATTGTATTTTCTAATAGGGACCACTCTTCCAGCAGTTCGTTTAGTAATGTATTTTCTTTAGACTCGCTGTGGAGCCAATGTCTATGGTCTTAATATAGGGTCAGGTGCCATTAAGAGACCAAAACCAGAGATTAACACTTCCTTTAACTCTGCCAGGTGAATTTAAGAACTGCTTCCTCAGTGTTAGCATGTATGTTGCACCAAAACCACCTCTAATGTAACCAGAGTGTACTCATGCAAAATCAGTGAAATCTGTTGGGAAAAGTATCCCTCATGTATGATTTCTCAACCATGTCATTCCTCACTAAAACATTTATCTTGTTTTCTTACCGATGTCTTTCTATAACCACTTTTAAAATAGCAGACTTCAAAGTATTCCAGCACATAAAGCACTGCTACTATAAATGCCTGTCTATTCTAGAGACAATCGTGTATTCTCGTTGGTGAGATGAGTCAGACGAGCTACTTAAGGACTTAAATGCATTGATTTCAATGTCATCTCACACTATTTATTTCAAATGTTCAGATCTTACATACGAGTGCTTAGTGATAATATTTGTACAGTTACAGCTTCGGAAAAGGCACTTTTGAGCCATATCCTCTCATTGATTTTTAAATCCTACCTATTGACTTCAAAGAATTTATAGCAAGTTAAGGTCCTAAATACCTGGTGTGTTTCTAACATAGAATTTTTGCCCATCCAGCTGTGGAACATCACCTAAAGGAAGGTGTTTCTAAATCACAGTAGCTTACCCAGATTGAATACATTCCTATATTGTGTTGAAATAAACAGAGTGCCATTAAAGGCAGAAGTATGTTTGCAAATTGCCTGAATGATACTAAAAATTTGTTACCTTTTCAGAAACATCAACTACCAGAGACAGTATAACAAATGCATTGATTACTAAGTAATCTAGAGTTACGCTCACAGTGACCAGAAAATCCTTGCAGCTTGCAGTATTTGTATGTTGAGACAGTTGATAATAAAAAGCTAATAAGATTTTATTAGTGCATATTTTAAAGACTCCATAAAGAAGCTAAGGTACAATCAACTCAAATGAATAATAAGTACATGGGAGCTGGATTTTGAGTACTAACCTTAAAAAAAGCCAATGAATTGCTTTTATAATCCAAGAAAAAGAAGACTATGTTGATATACAGTGTCTGTGCGAATATGCAAACACACAAATACACAAACTCTTTATCTTCAAAACGTTGCACAAACACTAATTTACTTGCAGTGATATGATACATAGGACAAGAGGAAATGGGTTCAAGTTATGTCAGGGCAGGTTTAGATTAGATGTTAGGAAGCATTTTTTCACTGAAAGGGTTATTAAACATTGGAATAAGCTGCCCAGAGAGGTGGTGGATTCACCATCCCTGGAGGTGTTTAAGAAAAGGGTAGATGAGCTGCTTAGGGACATGGTTTAGGAGTGGTGGTGTTTTTATCAGGGTAGGTTAATGGTTGGACTTGATGATCTTAAAGGTCCCTTCCAACCTCACTGATTCTATGATTCTATGATTCTATCTACATAAACACAGATGTAAATAATAACTACAAGAGAAAATTAACAAGCACTTTGCACTGCTTCATGTACTTTTTAGGAAAGTATTTCAGTCTAGAGGTGTAAAAGACGGCACTGCAGCTGATCTCAGTTCTTGCAGCAGTAGGTGGGGAAAGGTTAAATCTCAGGTATCACTGAAGGGACCTCTGGAGGTCATCTAGTCCAACCTCCCTGCTCAAGCAGGATCACCTAGAGCCAGTTGCCCAGGAGGGACTATGTCCAGATTAATTTTGAATATCTTCAAAGGATGGAGATTCCACAACCTCTCTGGACGACCTGTACCAGTGCTTGGTCACCCTCACAGAGAAAGTGAGTATCCTTCTTCCGTAGATAATAGTTTATCCAAATCTCTCCCTTTATTTCTTAAGTTGTTAAATTATTGTAATTGGTTTCATTGCAAACATTCAAAAGATAACCATGATTTCATTCAGTGAAAACTCTTGGCCAAGGTATCTAGGATTTCACAGTTAATATGTTGGAAAGTTTGTATAAGGAGATTGTCCTCCAAGCCATGGGATTTATTTTCAAGTTCTAGAGACTAATGTCTTTATCTTTTGAAGTCTTTTTTTTACAGTCCCAGGTTCCAAGTCATAGGATTTCTATCTACATTAAGAAAGTGATTGAGAACAAAAGATGCATTAGAAAATGCAGGGAGAGAAAATACCCATCAGCATATGCGTAGCTACATACTACAGATGTATCTGTTTTAAGTCAACTTTGGGATCCCAGTGCAATTCTATGGCTTGTGTTGTGCAGAAAGTCAGGCAAGATAATTGTATGGGTCATTCTGGCTTTAAAAGCTATGAAATACTATAAACATAGTTATGTCTGGGCCTGTATTCTCAAGGGAGCAGTTAAGAGTTTCCTCAAAAGCCTTGTGTTGCAAGCTGTTATCTGTGTTACTCAGAAATGGGTAACTGACATACATTACGGTTGCTATCTCAGGAAACAAGTATAGTGTGGAAGATGTTTTTTCTTTTAGCACTCTGTAACATTTTAGCAGTATTCCGCCAGTCACAGAAAGGTGAACGATAGGAAACAAATCTCATTTTAAGATGCCTGGGACCTGAATTTTGAAAACAGTTAGCCTTATGCAGTACTAAAATAGTTCAAAACATAGTAAGGTGTCTTCTGTTGGAGCTCTGAGTCTACAAAATTTGGGATAGAGACTCCAGTAAGGCAAGTATACGTCTCAGAAATACAGAATACACAATTAGATACTGTCTATTAAAGGTTATATTAATGGTAAAAGTTACTTGCCTACCAATGCAGGGATAGGATTTCATCACCCCACATAGTTTTTGGTGGCTTTAACCGTAAAAATGTCTTTTCTGTCTCTGCCACCATCTTCTACAATGCCCTGCAGTCCCTGCATTCAACTTCTCTCACATCCTTATGCCACATGATGACTCTCCTCATTCCTCACCACCTTTTTCTTGGTCCTTCCCACTAGTTTTCTGTCTCTGTTCTAGTTCCTTACAACTTCTTAGTCATCCCGTTTACTTACCAACTATCGCTTCTTAGTCTCCCCTTTAAATCACCAATCACCAAGTTAATCCCTCTCTTTTCTCCCTCTGAAGTCAGTCATGCTTTTGTTTCCCATCCAGTTCCAGTTTCCTTAGCCAGTCATTTGTTTGCCTGTCACATCACTTCCCTGGTTTTCTGTCACCTTTCCCGTAGCTATGAGGCTTTGTCCCAATGTGTTTCATCTCTCCACCTCTAGACTTTGCCCTCTGTGTTTGAATTTGTTCAGCTTTGTCCGTTCTGCTTGGGCATGGTAGAAAATTAGAGAGGGATAGATCAATTCACCTCCCTTAAGTTTAGATTTTTATTCTTGGTACAGCTAACCATAATAAAGAGCTGAAAGTGATGGAAGAGTCCTGCTCGGATCAAAATGGATCTTCTGAGTATGTGCAAACAGCAGTTTTTCAATTATAACTTGACTGAATGGAAGCAGATTTTCTTGGGGCCTGTAAAGTATTTTTTCTTAGCTTCTTTCTCTCTTAATGTGTGGACCAGGAAATTCCCTCAAAAATATCAGTGTAGGCACGTTACAATCTTGACAGTTTTGAAATACACTTTTTGAAGTTGGATGAATAAGAAACAATATGCAGACTTAATCAGAGGTGGACTACCTACTAACTGCTTGCAAAACAAAAAAAGCAGTATGTAAGCACGTAAGTTTTTCTGACCTTGTGCATGCCATCCATTACCTTTCATTACGTGATGGCTACATGTGAAACTCACATGTGTAAATATCTGAGTAAGAAAAGATAATTAAAGTGGAAGCAAAACTTGATTACTGTATTGCAGTGTTTTAAATGATTAAGGATAATATGGACTCAAGCCATATGCACAAACCTGTACTTGAACATGCACACTTGAACCTAGGAAGTGCCTAAGAATAATGAATACTCATCTAGGAAGCAAAGGATTTAAGAATATCTAAATTAGACTGTATGTTTACGAAAACTATGGTGCTATGAAGCCTAGCATATTTTTTTTCTTAATTTGAATCCCATTGCCCCTGCATTATTTCTACTATTGCTTATGCACACTCCTCATAACTGGACAATATGTACACCTGCAGATTTAGAGTTACTGAAAGATTATGTTTCCCCTCAGTCCTACTGACTCGGTCCGTTTTTTTCAGCAGGGTTGACTTTACCATGATTGCTCGTCGGGGTACTATTCCACATGAGTGAGGTCAGCAAAATTTGGCCACTATTTGTGAAATTTCCAAAAAGATTTGGTATCATAATATTGTTTATTTGTGTTTAGTCTATTTTCTTTAGTCTCTCAACATAGATTATTACAAGCAAGAGTATATTTTTCAAAAAATTGGCAGGAGTCTCATGGTCAATGTTAAGTAAACCCACATGGCAGAATATAAATGTATATATACAAGTGTTGTATTATAATCTAGTATCAACTTAATGGTTATTATAAATGTTGGCACGGTTTAATGCACATGTTCTCTTATGAGCTTCAGAGATTGGAATGAATACAAGGGCTTAATTTAAGAAATAGAATATAGGTGTGGAACAACTTTTTTTGCTGTGTAAATGTAGTATATGCTTACTTGTCTGCCTAATCCATTTGGTTAAAAAGGATTAGGGTTTTGTTTAAGCTACTTTTCTCTGATTTATTTTCCAACAAGCCTTTGAAAATGAAGTCTTGCTCTTTATTTTTCTGTGTGCTGCCTTTAGTGTTTATGGAAAGCTTATCGTGTTAAGACAGTGTAACGTCTTCTTGTCTTCTAATTCCTGGATTATTTGGTAGAAATAAAAGTGGTATTTCAAAGCATGGTCTTTGGAAGAAGGTGCTTTACTGACCAGATAATGGATATGATATGATATAATATGATATGATATGATATACGATACGATACAATACGATACGATATGATACGCTTGGGTGGGTGCCGTTCCCATGCAGTGGTATAGCTATGCAATATGATGCTTTGAGGCAGTAATTTAAAAGAACAGCTTTTTTTTTTTTTTTTTTGTAATAGTATTGCATGTTAGGGAGTTTTCTGAGCTGTCAGGGTATTTCCACAGTTTTTAATTAGTGTCTTTTGTAGCCCCACTCAGCTTTTATGTAGTACAGTCCTGATATTAGTCTGAATGACACCAAGGTGAGATGGATAGGTCTGAGTGATGTTTTAGCTTGCTACAGAAAGTGGTGTTGTCTCCTACCCTTAAAAAGTTAAATAAAATACTTGGTTGTTACTTCCGAAACTTTTGGTTTTTTCAGTCTGTATACTGAGAATTCTGAAAAAGTACTGGAATACTGTTTTTTTTTCATTCAGACTCATTTCCTGTTCTCAACAGCTGAAATATCTTGTAGTCTATGAATCCACTAGAGAAGAAATAAAGAGATGCTTAATATTTTATACTTAAAGCAGATAAGATGAATACAAATTCTCTTTGTTTTCCCTTTGCAGTTTATGCAAGTTAATATGCAACATACTCTTATCACATATATTATGATTTGTTATTCTCAGACAAATGGAAAATGAATGTGATTCCATATCCAGAGGAAGTATAATGAATTCAGGGAACACTTCACATTTAAGTATCTTAACCACATACAGTAAGAAAAAGCACAAATGAACATACTTGGAACAGATACTTTTGGGAGTTTTAGTACAGGTCTGGAAAATAATATTCTGTGTAAGGCCAGATTTTAGCATTGCATTCATACCTACCTGCATATTAGTGTATTGTATGTCCTCATGGCTGTACCTTCGAGGATTCATGCTCAAATGCTGTTATCAGTGATCATGTTAGTCACAGTACGAACCGTGATTTTTACGTCACGTAGCACCTTACAGAGTTTACCTAATTGGATGGAATATCCAAGTGTTTCTGCCTTTTGTATGCAAAAGAGCAGCTGTCAAGTTGTGTTATCTTTGTCACGCTTTGGCATAGAATGTGAGATGCCTGAATGATGACTCCTTCATTCTACTTCTAAATGTTCATGTAGTAAAATCAAGTTGCCACAACTGATAGCTAGTCAATTCAGAATTACTAACTAGGTTTTTTGACCATGCAGTAATATAAACTTAATGCAGTGATTCCTAGAAACCAATAAATATGTTATGTGGAAATGTGCAATGAAAGGTTGATTTTTATAACACATTATAGAATGTTGAGTCTGAATAAAACAGCTTATTTGCAAAATTAGTTTACTTTGTATCAATTTGTACTTTTATAACATAGTGTAATAAAAAGGTAACATTGGCCATTAATGTAAGTAGATTCTACGTACTTTGATTAAGAAGCCCATTTTACTTGTTTGTGCTATGAATATGATTTTTGCAGTCCGTGAGAGTGTTTGCAGAGAAGGCACTATGGACTGGAATTCAGTAATAGACATTTTGTGAAAGTGGCTGTGAATTAGGCCACGATTTTTCCATGGTTACATTTTTGCTAGAAATTAAACTGGAATATGAAGACGTGTATAATGTACACCGCACTGAATGATTTGGAGTTATATTAATTCACTTTTTTGTTGGTTTTGCTTTCTTTTTTAATTGGTTCTGCCAGTGAGCCTGTAACATATGCCTCTCAAGCTGCTGATTCGGTAACATGGATCCCAGGGTATTAAAATGTAATGGGAAGAAGGAAAAAAACAAGGAAGAAAAAAAAAAAAGGTAGACAGAACCTCACAATCCTGGGATGTGATAATTTACTGACGGGTAAATTTTGAATTATTTTTAGGTGCTGGTATATAGAAAGCCCAGACATTCAGATAATTGGTCTTTCAGGTAGGAAGAAATTGTCGCTATATTTTTTGGAGAATCAAGAGTTTGAAAAGAAGATAGAGACTTTAGATCAAACTCAAAGTATTCAGGATGAGACTCTTAAAAAAAAGGTTACTGAACAATCTGAATGCTTTGTGAAGAAAGAGGCCAGTTGGTTCTGAAAATCTTGATGATATGTAATATTGAGATTATATGAAATTCAGATCAGGCTTTTTCCTGTAGTTCAGAGGTCCTGAAATTATAAGGTAGTTGTTATCTCATGAAAATATGAATTCTATGTTTTGCTTATGGTATATGAGGACTTGGAGGCTTTTCTGTACTTATGAAGCCCTTGAGAGGTGTAATGAAATAATTTCACTGTAAATGAATGTGTATTTCCAAATTTTATTTCCATTTTGCGTAAGGTTTTTTTCGAAACTGCTTGCCTGTTCATCAGATTAAAAGTAAAAATAAAAGTGATACCTTGTTAATGTTTATAATCATGGCTAGATCATTAACCTATTCTGAAACATTAGCTCCGTATAAAGTGCAGTTCTGACTAGAATATCTCATGTAATGTTAAAGACTAATTTGTGAAACATTCCTTCCGAATATGTTTCCTTTAAGCCATGTAAACTTGTGCCATGAAAATAAAAGCCAACCATATATCAACAGTTTTGTACAAGTATGTTATTTTCAATTCCTATTGATAGATCTGTGGAAGTCATTATTACTGAAAAACGTCATTAAAGCTAAATGTTCTTTGCCTGGGTATCAAAATCTTCTTCAGTGGCTCCGCTTAGGAGGTTGGACCATTAGCCTCTTTCACTGAGTATCTTTCTGAGCAAGAAAATAATAATAAAAAGTATATTTAACATATTATAAGCATTCTAAGTAGCCAGGCTTGGTATGGAACAGATTTGTTGAAGAGAATGGGAATATAACCAGTCCTCCACTATTTTCTTTAACCTTGAGATTGCTATGGCATTTCTTGCACCTGTATCGCTTATTAAGTAGTAGTAGAGAGATCTGCATGGGAGTGGAGTCTATAGGCTCATGTAATTATGAAGGCATTTGCTTTTTATATGAAGTGTAGGTATGGCAGCCATGCAACTGAAGTAATGAATAATTTGGTGCTGTCACAGTGAAGTGTTTACACACTAGGCTGATGAGCAGGATGGGAGTAGAACCAGATTCTGGCTAGTGGTAGCTGCCTGTTGGGGCCAACAGTGGGTTGAAAGTCCTAAAAGTGCCAGAAGTGGGCTCTGGGAGAGGCAGGTGATGGTAAGACAATTCTATTGCACCAGGTGCCAGCAAGCACACAGTGGAGACCTAGCTCTTCCCCAAAGAAACCTGATACCAGTTTAACCAGGTCTGAATTTGTTCTGAATACACTGTAGACCAACAGGAGCACTTCAGCCCCACACTGATCTGTTTATTTTGGAAAGAGCAAGGTATGAAATAGCTAAGACTTTTAACACTAGAAACAGTAGCAAATCCTGCCTTTGAAACTCAGGGCCTTGTGTGTTAGTTTCTATATTCCATCAGAAGAGAATAGAAAAGTGACTATGAGAGTGGTGCTGTCAACTGAATCGATTTTGAGATACTTAGTAACAACAAGTGGACCACCATTTTCTCCCTTACAGGCAAGAAGTAGAATGGGTGATTCTAGGACTGGATAAGATAAGCTAGGTCTAAATATCTGAGTTTAAAAAGCCTTAAAGCCTTTGTTGAGGCAAATACAAAAAGGCACCAAAGCAAAGATTTATTTCAGTACGGTGACCTTGAACAGTCCATTGACCTTATTTCTAACAAACTTCAGTCTCTTTCTGCTTATAGTCCTCCTCTCAGATGCAGAGGCTCCGGGCTGTATCTCAAGTGTTGTAAACCAAGACCGCTCCTTTGAGGCTGTCAGCTTACATCAAGCGAAGATCCGATCTGCTGTTTGTAGCTCAGCCTCAAACAAACGGAAGCGCTTTCTGACATTGCTTGACTGTCTCATTTCAAGAGAAATCTAGTAAGGTTTCTAGCCAATGCCTCCAATTAATTTTTGGGTATATATGAGCTGAGGTCAGTGCTATGCCAGATATGAATTATCCCATTGGTTAAGGGTTATTTTTCCTGCATAAAAGAGAACACATCGGAACTAATGCCATACCAATATTTACTTCCTTTTAACATGTGTTGTTGGTTTAATAGCAAGTCTTTTCGTTAAAATTGGACCTCTCCCTTGAATAGTTAGTTACCTGTCATCCCTTAAGAATAAGCTGCTTTTATACTGTGTGATACAAACCAGTTCCATACAGTATCCTTCTGGATCCCTTAGCTGTGATAGGACACTGTGCTCATCATCTTCCTGTCTTATCAGAACTGCCTCACTGTGTCGTCTACAGGATGGAGGGAAAATAATGGGCAGAGATGTACTATAAGAGGTGAAAATACAGAAGCATAAAATACAAAATTTAAACCAGTAGTAGTGTTCACATGGTGTTGGTTATGCAATATAGAATGAAAGTTAAAGAACTAGTATCTAAAGTGAAACAAAATGGGTAAATATTGTGTCAAGATTGAAGAGACAAAATGGCTGAGAAATGTGTTTGCTTTGATAGTGTAAACCTGTGGAAGTTGTTACAGAACACAGAGGGAAATTGTTAAGGTCAAAAACTGGTCTAAGTCCAAGTTACACGGATATGCGTAAGTTGTAATGTGAGAGAAGTTATAAATGCAATATGACCAGTCAGATGTTGAAATGTCTAATATCTATCAAAAAGGAATGGTTACATTCCAAACGGGAAGATGGCATCCAGAGAAACAAGGAAAAAGAGATGGCCGTCTGCATCTACCACAAACGGGCTGACATTTCTAACTGTATTTCTGTGTTTTTCCTCTGAATAATAATAGAGCTCAGTGTAAGAATTCATGAAGATGGATTTGTCTCTAGCCTGGGTGACAGGCAGGTGTTTGTCAGCGTGGGACTGTATATGAAAGATGGTCAAATTAGCTGAGTAAGTTTCCACATATGTCATGTGTCACTGCATTTCCTGAAGTGAAAGATCACCATGTTATCTAAAATGAAGATGCAGAACTATGACGGGAGACCTTGATATGCAGGTGTTACTTATACAGTGAGCGTGAAAAATGAGATCATACCCCCGCGCATGAAGTTCACATTTTCAAATTCTAGGAGGATGACCCTATAATGAACACTGACTGAGTTCACTTTCAGGACTGGGCCATTCATAAAGTGCTTGTCACGCTCTCCTAGCCCAACCTAATCAGGGCCCTATGAGTGAGTAATAGCCTTGTATTCATAGTGAGGCAATTTATTATCCTATATGTAAAATGACAACTTCATTATCATTCACTATTATAAAATAGCAGGCAAAGCAGCAGTTGAAATAAAAAGGCAGCTTTTTAAATAATTCTTTTTACAGTATGAAAATCCAATACATAAATTTGCGGCATGTAACATTTTTATTAATCTATGAAGAATTTAACTTGATGTTCCATGGCATACTTCACTGATGCTTCATCATTAGATTTAGAGAGAAAAATTTACAGTGACTAGTTGCAGCATCACGGGTTTCTTCCAACTAGCTATCCACCTCCTACTCTGCATTTTTAGATTGGCAGAATTCTGCCTCAGTTACTTTGCTGGCCATCCAAGGAATTGACTCTCGGCTGTGTGGTTTAATGCAGCTTTGTAAACCGACAGCAAATACTTAGTTCTGGTCACAATAGAGTACAAAATATTTGACAGATGATTGGTCTTCTTATGATTTTTGCGGTTATTTCAATGAGGCCTTCACTATCCATATGCAATAAGCAACTGTTCATTTAGCTCCTGCTGGTTATACTGCCTTTTCGGGATAAGAGGAAAACTTTCTTATCAGAATAATTATATTTACTCAACTTTTCTGTCTTCTATTAATATTGCTGAGAAAACAACCTTTTCAGAATACATTCATTTGCTTCAAATTACATGTATGACACCCATCATTTTATAAATCTAGAATAAATGAAAATGAGTGATCGACCATGATAGGCTTTTTTTTTTCCTCAGAATATTTATGTAGCTGATTTTAATAACTTTTCTCTTTCCAGAGATCATTCAGAGTTATGGCCAGGCCTCAGATAGCACACTCCAGGGATCTCTAATGTAGCCCACCTGAGGAACTACTTTACAAATTTGCTATTCATTTAATCAAATCTCGTAAGAGGGGACACTGGTTACTGCTGCAATGTGATTCTTTTTTCAAAACATCTGTCAGAGAAGGTGCTTGCATTCCAGAGCTCTTAGGACTCAATAATGAGTAATCCATATGATGAAGGCTAAGACAGAAAGTTATACTGAACCAGCAAATAAATTTATTAGGAAGAAAAATGACTCTTGTAAATCTTACATGAAAATAAATTGCTATGTTGTATGAGCACCTCAGGGTCTCTAAGTTGGTCAGTGTGACAACACCCTTATGACCTAAAGAGGTTTTCTGTTTTCCTCTTTTATAGATAGTGGGACTAAGGTGAAGGGAGTGTGCAAAGAATGAGGAAGGTAAGCATACCTGGGACCGCCTGCATTCCAGCAGGGAAATGTAACTGCTGGACTGTCCTTCTTAAGCCTTTGTCAAAGACAGAGATTTTTGCCAAGATAAATTCCTCTAGTCAGAGAACATTTACATACTTTTTTTCTTCCAAGAAGACGTACAAAGACTTAAGAATTCTCTCCCTGACCAATTGTATGACACTTTGGATAAATCTTTATATGCAATAATACTCAAGGACCTAAGTAATATATCATATTTGATCTGACCAGGCATAAATCATTTATTCATGATATATCATTCATAACTTGATTCATTGACTCATCTTTAGACAAGACAAGGTCAGTAGAAAAAAATGATTAAGCTTTTTGCCTGAAGGAGGATGAAGCTTAAACAACAAATTCATCTTCACATCTGACCTCATGAAACTTGACAGAGAAGATTTTAAAAATAGGAGTAGACTTAAAAAGCCAAATTTTACTCTCAATTACACTACTTTAAATCCACAGTCACTCCACAGACTATAGAGTAAATGGGAAAAGCCTGTAGAAGTCAATGAAATCACACCATCAGGGAAGAATTTGACTCTGAAAGAGGGGACTTGGACATTCAAAGTTGAAAATAATGTGCCTGCATATTTTATTGAATCAAAGATAGCAAGTCAGACTCTGTATCCACTCATATCATTATAAATCTGCTAAGATGCATGAAATTTCAGACTAGTCTGAGCCTTCTGGCAAGCTGAACTAAACAGCCTCCTTGATTTACAGTCAATGTTTTTGCCTGTGTTACTATTGGAATTTCATTTCAATGGACCTGCTCCCTCCTGGAGCGTCCTTGAGAGCAGTGCCTTTAGAACAGGTCGCTATTTTGTTAAGTAACAGAGTATGTCATTTCCCTGCAGTGTATCCATGGTCCTAGCACTCTTGACTTTTGCCAAGTCTTTGCACATAGAAGAGGGCAAAAATGTCCCTCATATTCTAGTGCAGCACTGGTAACAGTTGTTGTGGAATAATTATTTTAAGAGGAAATAATACCACGGTTCAGGTAAGGTAATGCAGATTCTTCAAACTAGTTTAAACTTGTTTGTGTGCTTAAGTGTCCAGAGGGCACAGTAATATTCAAACAAGCATCTATGTATTTATTCTAAAATTAAGCAAACTAAAGCAGTATGTCCAAGTTGAACTTCATTCCATTTGGTAGAAATCTCAACTTATTTCCAATTTGAATGCCTTTAGCAACAAGTTAAACTGACAGAAATGGAGGATGCTTAATACATTGAACCCTTTGGAATTCTCCTATTTGTTTTTAAGACAGAGTTGGAAATGCATAATGGTGAAAATAGCTGCAATCAGCATTTTATATCAATGAATATGGAAACAGATACAAGCGTAAGACAATGATACATTGGAAAAGAAACAGACTTTAAGATAGCTGATGGGGGTTTGTTTGCGGAGAGATTTAGGGGGGATTTACTTTCTTTTGGGCTTTTTATATTTCAGACTGTTGTATTACAGAATAGCCCACCAAATGTTACAGTGATGAGTGTGAGCTGCAGGGTCCTTGAGCAGTGTGTTTTCCCTACATATCATTCTAAAAACCTGTGCTAAATAACCTAGTGCTGATTCACATCTCCAGTGTTCAGTAGCCTTTAAAATTTCTCATTTCTTTGCTCTGTGATTGTGCTTTAGGCAGTAGCATAAAACATAGAAATGTATCCGCTCAAGGCATGTAATGGTATTTTCTTATATCACAGTTCTCACAAGGAACACCAGCTGTACTTTTTTATATGAATAAACATTTTAATCAATTTAATAAGTTTAAAGATAAATTCAACCTAGGCAGCGAATATAAGTGCAGTACTATCCACAAAAAAAAAAGAAGAAAGAAAAATAGAGCATGACACCTAAAGCAAGAATTCAGAGTCCACAGTTACTAAACCTATTTTTACTTTGTGAACTTGCAACATCTTTAATAAGTAATCACACAGCACATTCATGACATATCCAACTTAGCAAAATAACCATTGTTTCTTTGATCATATAAACACATTTACATTAAAACATTTTTAATTTTTTTTTGCATTAGAAAGAATTTCACTTCTGATATAGCTAATGTTATCTGCAATGCAGTAATTCACTCTAGAAATTAATTTCAGAAAGTGCAGTTAGTTAGAAGAGATTTTACTGAAAGGTAAAGTTACTGAAAAGAAAATTGGTTCCGTTGTACCTCAGACCGTGACAAGAACATAAATGGGGACCATGCCCAGCCACTCGGGGCTAAGCAAAGAGCCGTCTAGGGCCAGGCTGTCCTAGAGAGAAACAGAAATGAACCAGAACTGAATTGGGAAGGTGTCGTTTTATTCCATGTTAAAAGTACTGCATTTTTGTTCCAATTTAATTCTTTTGCTCTACCAATCATGATTACCTATACACATAATGACCCTAAAGGAAGAGGAGGGCAGTGGCTCTCAGTGCTAACGCGATCACTTAGCGATTCCTTAAGAATGTGGGATAGGAAGGCAACATGCAGATTTTGCCACAGCAGGAATTAGCCGGAAGGATTCATTGTTGAAAAGAAAGAACTTCCTGTGAAGCCTTTAGCTTTAGATTTGAATACTGTATCTCACCCTGTATAACTGTCACTTTGTATAGATCCTAAACTTATCCTGAAGTCTGTTCTATTTTAAGCAAGAGAGACATAATCATTTGTTCAAAGCTAGCCTGTTTGTTTCTCTGCTTCTTTTCTTTGTAACTCCTTATGCATAGATTTCTATTCTGGTATCATTTAAATTCTTGCAGAAGATTACTAATTGCTTTCAAGGACATTGTGGCTTGACACTATTCTAATGACACCTTCCATTTTTGCTTTTCTATTTCTCACCCATTCAAATGAAGTGTTATACTGATACTGTTAACAGCTTGAATGAAATTCCTGATAAAACTCCACTGGTTTTGGCTGAATAAAACATTTCTGTAATATTGTCCAGTTAAACTTCGCTGTTACTGTTATCTTGTGATTAAGTTCTCCAGCAGAAAGCCTTTCCTTGTGGTATTTTTCTTGTCAAAGGCTGGGAATTTCTTGGTGAACTGGTGCTGTATTAACTTTGCAAATGTGGTTGTACATTCCAGTTCATTCCCGTTTTGTCCATTGCAGAATATCCCTATTGCTCTCTTTCTTCTTGGTATAAACACTGTATAAAGTCACACTCTTGCTTAGTTAATTTGCAGTATTTTACAACACTAGAATTTTAGACCAAAGCCCTGTTTGCTTAGAATTGAAGACATTACGCTTCCTGAAAAATTACCCATACGCTACCCTTTAACTTTACCTGGTCTAGCAGAAGGTGTCCCTGCCCCCAGCAGGGAGGTGGGAACTACGTGATTTTTAAAGTCCCTTCCAACCTGAACCATTCTATGATTTTATGAATTTGATACATTTTCTTATTTGGACTCACTCAGCTATGTATTTACTTTATCTTTATAAAAAAAGACTCCAAGTTGAACAAATTGCTGTGCTAATAACCTTAGTCCAGAGATGCATAATTCCTATTCAAGCCTTTTCTACTATATTAGACACATAGACAAAACCAGTTTTACAGGTCAATATTAAATTTATATAATCCCAGCACTAAGCACATCTATTCATTGTTAAAAAAATAAAGAAATAGATTGTTATTAACACCCTTTTTCATATTGCATTTTTTGGATGAGTAGAGCCATGCTGTAAAGATAGGAATATATCATTCAGCATGTCTGGCTCTATTTCCCAATTGCTGTTAAGAACAAAAACTATTAATACTAAAACATGGTGCTCAACAGATAAGGTCGAATTCATTCTGCAGCTATAGTGACATTATAATTAATGAGAGATCTGTATATGGCAAGAAAGGAGAATATTGACCCATTAATACACATTTGAAAATCAAAGACCATTTATCTCCTGGTAATTCTTACACGCATTCAATGTTACATGATTTTTTCCCTCTAAATGAAGGACAGAAAAGCCATTTAAAAACTGAAAGTGGTTGAATCTATAAATGATACTTGAAAGTCTGAAACTTTCATGAAACTGTAGCCTTATGTCAAAGCAGATCAGGAAGAGCACAGAGGGACAATACCTGGAGCAGCTGGAAGGCTACAAAGATCTGTTCTGGCTTTCAGGTTGGGTAAGTGCTTTATCGTATGCAGTAAGTGTTATTGTTCCATTATATGTATGGGGAAATTAAGCGTAAATGCAATGCCTAGACCCGTTTGTGAGAACTCAGAAAAAACCTCCAAGATCTCCAGTCCACTGTCGTATTCACTAGAAAACAGTGCTTTTCTGCATGCCGAAGGGTGGTCTGTGCAACACAGAGAAACTTTTTAAATCAGCAGGAAGGTGCCTGCTGCATTCTGCCATCAAAGGCAGAGCACCCATCAAGGGCAGCATGGCATGAGTGCCACCCCAGATACGCATCTTAGGTGGGTGTCAAACTGGGAGAACTACAGGTTGCCAATGCCACTGCCGGGCAATGTGGCATGTGGGAATGAGCCCAAGGAAAGTAATAAAGCCAACACCGGTGCCTAAAACCTACTTATGATCCTATTCAAATATGGGAATACTCACAATTCTTGTTGCTGTGTTTCTTCTATAGGGAAAATACTATATTTTTGCTCTGTGGAGGTTCCTCTGCCATGCTTGCCATGGTTGCAATTCCATACCTCTGTCCTGAAGGTAAAAATTTTAACTCTTAAAATTTGTTTACTGTTTTGCATTACATAAACGTTTGGTTTTTACAGTTGTTTTTAGTTGATTATGTGTTTTGAGATGCAGTTAACCCAAAAGGCTATGTGTGATCATCTCACCCACTACAAATAATCAGGAAACCCTTTTCTATATAATTTATGATCTTTCTTCATTAAGGTATAATATTTTTCAACATTTGTCCAAAAAGATAATATCAATATCATATTTATGATGTGGTCATACCAAACAGAATAGAACAAAGTCTTCTGTGTCTACTTCAGAAATCTATCTTACGTTTGCTGTTAGTGTTTCCTGTGGTAAGTTCAATAAAACTAACAAAACCTTCATCTGTTTTATTTAAGAATTGTTCCGTATAGTATCTAACCCAAATACCTAACTTGAAAATCTTTCATGTTGCACCAGCAAAAAGAATAACAGACAAGTAAAATCCTTGTTAATGTCTTCTGAGAGAGCCGTATTGCCACTGTTAGGGGAAGAAAAATGGTTGCCATTTTCTAACATTGTCTCTTTATTGAAAAGTATTAAGAAAAAGTGTTTTTTATTGCAAAGATATCAGTCTTAAAGGTCTTTAAATTCAGTATTTTCAAGAACTCTTCAATCATCTGTAGGGGATCCAGTTAATAACAAATAAGGCATTTTTGTATTTCTTAATCCATGCTGTGAGTGTATGCAGGTAAGAACTTTTTGCATTCCATGATCACAATATAAGCAGAAACACTGGCAGTGAGTTTTGGTCTAGCTCAGATAAAATAAAAGGGAAAATGAATTGTTTTAGTTAATTCCCCTATCATTTGGGGTAAGTAATAAAAATGTATATATCACTGCTTTCTCTGTGCTTAATTTCATATTGAAACTGCTTTGCCACATTAAATATTTGCTGACCTCAAAAGAATTGAGGTGTGCTATGAATGTCACTGCAAAATACAGTATCACCTGACTAGGGATCAGTAGTCGTTACCAAGTTCCAGTGAAGAATTGGCTTGTGATCTACAACAATCTCCATTCTCTCCTTTCGGTAGGTCTTTTGGGCAAACTTCAAAATAAATTTGACTTCCTCTAAAATTTACAGGTAAACATGGATGTGGTATGGTGCTCTTTCAGATATATTGTACATTGTCAAGTCAATGTTGATTTTATAATGGTGGTTACTTCCCATGTATATAGTTCATGTAAAGTTTTTAGGTCCTCAATATCTTTTTCCCTTGAATGGCATTAAGCAATGTAAATGCAAGTTGTTATCTGTTTATCAGTTGGTTGGGGTTTTTTTTGTAATTAGCATCCAGTTTCTCTACCCTGTAACAGAATGGCCAGAACAGTAAGATGAGAGAGGGAATGAAAGGAAATAACTCTCTGTCTGGTTTGTATTCACTTTTTTCTGTTTCTCATTGTTTTCATGCAACATATGTAATTTAGCCAGCATAGCACGCTCTGCATGTTGACCAGTACTGAAAAATAGAGAAGTTACATGTATCTATTAATATGATTTGTTTTGTGCAAAAACTGTAATCTGTTACAGCTCTGTCTGAAATGAACCAAGGTGCATAACATTCTGTATGCAGTCTGTCTTGCATCTTCTTAGAGCAGATATAAATTTGAAGTTAAATTGCCATAGTTTGGGCCTTTTTTAATTTTGCATTTTTCACCTTGACCATCCTGCAACTTATAGAAAAATGCAAATAAAATATGAATTCCCATTAAACAAAATTCAATGCCGTTTTCAGGATCTGTGTGGTCAGTGTGGTGATAATGAAACACATTTCTCGTGTATCTTTAAAAATTATCACTCCCTGGTTTCCATCTTTCCACTCAGACTGTGACTCCAGTCACCTTGGAATGGATTAATTTTGTTCCCATAAATTAATTTTTTTTTAACAAGTTTACTTTATAATACTAACATTTCTATAGTAGGCAAAATACTTGTGTGACATTTTAAATACGCCCTTTTTCCAAACTGAAAAATGAGCTACAAGATTGTGAAAATATTCCAGATCCTTAAAATATTTGTGTTATTTTCTGGGAAGAAACGAAGTTTAAAGCCTTCTAACATGGCTCCAGTCTGGACTTCTCCTCCGAGAGGCTGGCTGAATTAAATACTAAGTAGTCTCTGCTCAGTACATTGTTAAAAAAAATGGTGAATTCCATCTATAAAGCTGTTGGAGAGATGTGCCTAATGTCGTGGCCTGGCTAGCTGGCCGATGCCAGGATGGTGCACGCAAAGGCCTTTCTCTAGGCATAATTTGTGTTAAAGTTGAGAATTTAAAGTCTGAGAAATAAATGGAAAACAAGAATCTCAATTCTTTCTCTGGCTGTGAATGTCCCTGGCTAAGCATATAGAAGTGCTCAGTTTTCTAAAAGGGTCAGATATCTCAGATGTAAAATATAATTTAGTAGCATGCATGCATAATCTCATGTCATATGAGGGAAGATGCATAAAGCAGTATCAACTGTGTGAGAAACGAAGTCCAGAAATTAGCTTTCTTTCCATTTAGCAACAAATAGCTGTGCAGTAATATTAGAACATTACTGAAACTAATTTTCAGTAATGCGACTCCTTGATATTACAAACGCATGAATCCCATTAAATAAAGTTAATTGAATTTTAAAAGGCCACTTACAGCTCACACATCAGGTAGTTTTCTGTGCCACATCATCAGAAATATTTCTTTGTGAGAGAAAAACAGAACAAAAACAGAACAACTCCCCCTGTGCCCCAGACTGATTATATTTTCTTCCCAAATATCCTGCACGCTCGATGTGTTGGCACTTCTCATTGGAGAAGTCTATTCCTCACCCCAGTTACATAATGAAATAGCCTTTCATAAGAGGAGAACCATGTGTATGAAAGACCAGAAAAGGCTTCCCATATCAAGCAAGCAGTTCTGAAAATAAAATCTCACCCTCTGTATAGCGTCAAGGAGAAATCAGAGAGGGACTAAACAAAACTTGATGCAAGAAAGCTGGACAAAGTATCATCTCATCCTGCAGATAGATAGGAAGACAGTCAATATTCTATGGTAGAACAGTTGACCAGTGATGATCAAGAGCAGCCACAGAGTTGCCAGTCTATAGAGGGAATACATTTAGCATATATGCCTGCAGAATTGGGACTTAACAGAAGAGGAAATAGCCACCCATTTGCAAAGTGAAAGCAAACACTGAAAAACTCATCTGAGCTGTTGCAACTCACTTGGCTAATATGTGTTTGGACTAGGTTGTGGCTGAGTCAACACGGGTCAGAAACTGGCATGAAAAGAAGGAAAAAGTTCTTTCATCTCTTGCCCTAGCAAAAGGTCAGCTTGTCACCAGCATCATTATTTTAAATTCTTCCCAAAGTTTATTCCCCAAGAACCCGCCCACCAGCTGATCCTGTGGTTCAACTGTCGTATCAGCTCCCATGGATTTTAGTAGTTGGATCTGTAGTTGTCTCAAGTCCACGTAATCACTACTTAACCCCTAGTAGCTTTTTTTTCAAAGGAAATCCATTGGGAGCCACAAACCAGTTAAAAATGCAATCATTCTTGTGCTGCAAAGGAGAAAAGAAAAATTAATAATCAAAGCTGCATAATGAGCAGAATGGCAGCTTACTTATGGAAGGTGCATTTTCTTCTCCAGCAAGTGAGGCAGAAATGACTTCTGAGAATACAAATGAGGAAAATCAAATACCTCAAAATCTTTGGGAGGAAATTTTGACTTATCAGATAATGAGCTAGCTTTTAGTGATGAGAATGATAATGATTCCATTACTAATACTGATAACAATAACAATGGCTGTGTGTGAGCTTAGCAACATCAAATGGTTTGCATCTGGTGAGAGGATAAATTGTTAATATAAAAATAAGAGAGACATGAAAAGATACAGATCTTTTTTTAAAAAACAGAAGCTGCCTGACAGTAATAATAAATTATATGAAAAAAAACAGAATATAAAATGTGTTATTTTTATTTACAGAAACCAGAATAAAATTGTCAGGTTGAGGAAATATTACTAACTTGAATTCAAGCCTATCCTACTACTATCCTCAAGTTTGTGTGCCGTGATAAATAGTCAGATAGTGAAAAAGCTTGTTAGATGTGCAAAGTTTTGATCACTTGGGGCTGTCTGCAGGAAAAAAAGCAAAAAAAAAACCCCAAAACCACAACCAACAAACAAACCAAAAATCCACTAGAACCTGAAGTCAGTGTCCTTTGTTTTTCTAAAGCTGAGAACTTTCTGCTTTTCAAGATGATCCAATGACAGCTATTGAAAGCCAGTTAGACTGAAATATGACCTACTTTCCCGTGATAATAACAGAGCCTTCTCATAGACATCAATAGATATTGGAATGAAACCAAAATTATCAAGAAGACTGATAATGACTGAACTAATTAGGATAGTTGGTTATCAAATATACACCTTAAACTGCTTCATAAATCACAGCCTGCCAGATTTAGCCTCAAGGGAAGGTTCTACAGAGTCAACATGAGAAGTTATGTTGATACAGACAATATTATCATCTGCTGACATTTACCTTCCATCCCTTTATCTAAAATCATGCCTCTATTAATTCATAATCTACGATAAGTAAAATATACATCAGAGGAATACATTATGTAATAAACCCAGCATTGTAATTTTCAGCCAAACTAGTCGAAGCTACAGTTTTAATGAACTTCAGCTTCTCACTTGGTACTCTGCAGGGAAGGAATCAATGGACTGATTCCAGTGGCCCTTAATGATAGTACTTCTACTGTTGATCAAAATACCTTCCCTCATGCCTTGCCTATAGTCTCTCACCAGTACCATTCAGGGAGAAGACAAATTTAGTTAAACATGGGCTAAATAAGCGTCAGTTTCCTGGAAGCTTCAGCTGATCCCCTCTGTCACCATGGCTGCAAGAATGGCTTACCAGTTATGAAGACTACTGTAATGCTTACTGAGAGAATTTGGCCCTAAGAGATCAGTTTCAAGGCAAGTTTTCAGGACTGGCTGGTGAAGTAACACAAGCATATGACAAAGTTTTTAAAATTAAAAAAAAAAAAAAAAAGAAAGGCAATAAACCAGGTAGTTTCCTCTACTCTTTTTCCTTGTTAGTTCATCCTGGCAGACTGAAAGCAAATTTAACAAAAGAGACCAAGGCTTGGCAGAAAACTGATATTTTCCCTGCACTATTTTCAGCTGCTCTCAAGACATGCTTTGTGTCAATTGTACTTAATATTATAGTTATTCTGTCAGACTATTAAAAAAAAAAACAACCTCTGATTTCTCTTTATTGTAATTCCAGAATTTCCTATTGGTGTGGGTGCAAATGTCTAACAGTTCAAAGTATTTATTCCAGAAAAGTTAGTCACACTTTTACAATATAATTTCCTGTGAGTGGAAATAAAATTACTTCCTTCTGTTAAAATATTCGATGGATTTGTTGCATACCAATGCATGAAAGTTAGTTTTTATAGTAAGGTTGCTTATCTTACTCCAAGGGATAGCTAAGTTTCATTCAAGCCTTTCCTTCACAAGGCACTGTACCAAGACACACTCTTAATTCATCTCCATTTTTGTTGTGGTGGTGGTCTGTTGGCCTTGAACTGTGGCCAGATGCTCACCCAGACCTCTCACTCCCCCTCCTTGACAGGGAAGGGGCAGAAAATGAGGTGAAAAAGCTGTGGGTCGAGATAAAGACAGGGAGATCACTTACCTATTACTGTCACAGGCAAAACGGATTCAACTTGGGAAATATATTACCAATTAAAATACAGTTGGATAGTGAGAGACTGACAACAATTAAAACGACACCTTCCTCTCACCCCTTCCTCTCAGGCTCAACTTCACTCCCCTCTCGTAACCCCCTCCCGGCGGCACGGGGGGATGGTGAATGGGGGCTGCTGCCATTTTGTAACAGCCCCTCTCTGCTTCTCTTTCCTCCTCACACTTTTCCTCTGCTCTGCCATGGGGTCCTCCATAGGCTGCAGCAGACATACCTCCTCCACCAGGCTCTCCCCACAGGCTTCAGGGGGACAACCTCCTCTGGCGCCTGCAGCACCTTCTCCCTCTCTGACCCAGGCGCTCACAGGGCTCTCTCTCACGCTTTTTCCCTCACTGCTGGGAAGCGTTTTGCCCTTTCTTAAATACGCTTTCCCAGAGGTGCCACCAGCATGGCTGACAGAGTTCAGCTTGTGGTGGGGCCGTTGCAGAACCGGCTGGAACCGGCTGTGTCCGGCAGGGGGCTCTCCTCACAGACACCCCTGCAGGGCCCCGCCACCCACACCCAACCGATGCAGGTGCTGACATACCAAATTTTGTAAGGTACTTAAATCAGTGATTGCCTTTCTTTTACATGACTGAAGCCATTGTTCTCTGAAGAAAGAAGGTCGGACAGAGGACTCACCATCTTAGCAGGAAGAAGAGAAGGTCAGTCTTCCAAAGCCACGGTGAACATTTGCTAGTCTTATGTCCAGAGTTTGTTATAGTCGCCGTCTATAAGCCAGCAATCTATACAATATAGCAATGTACATATTTCTATTTCTGACTAAGCCAACCTGTACCTCTACTAGCCTTTATCTCGAGATCGCTTATTTTGGCATGTTTCTTCCTGTCACCGCTCCCTGTGGAGAAAGCAGCCTCACCCGTCCACTGCCTCTCCGCGTCTCTTCCACATACACTGGGTCTTTATTTGAGCCCGTCCTCCGCCAGTCCTGTAGACTAATGTTAAAACAGATGTGACGTGTGTTTTCCCTAGTTCAAGTTATCTTGGCGGAAATCTAACTCGTTCAGTGATCAACGGGACCAGAGTTTTAAGAAATACACCATAGCACTTACAATTCTTAGGTTACACTCTTCCTTTGTATTTCTGTATCTATCTCCTATGTTAGTTCTAGTTTTGGTCACAACGTATTTAGCTAGGAATTTATCTTTTTTCTAAAGAGCGTCTGACCGGGGTAATTTCCATACTCAGTGGCAAATGATTTTGCCTAATTTGATCTGTAAGTGGAAAAAGAGGAGAGCAGACAACATACCATGAAGTGAATAAAGGAATTGTGACTGCACGAAGTATATAGGACAGCTTTTAAAAACTTACATTGATTAATAGCTTGTATAAATTTAAGCATGGCAGTACCAAATGCAACTATGATTTATCAATATTTAACTGTGAGATGGATAGCCATGAGTAATCAATAACAATAGACAATTAGGATACTGAGGTAATTACGAGAATGGCGGTGGATGGCAAATAGCTCTAATAGTCTTATGAGGTAAATCTAATGACGATAATGGTAATGGACAGCTATAGCAAACTACTCGGCATACAGCCACAGAAATATTAAAGTTAACGGTGTCAGGGTTATGACAAGCATTCCCAAATCCTCATGCTCTCCCAACCCACTGTGGCCCATCAGGCACCTCTGTTGGTCCTTAGAGTCTGCACTCAGAGCACAGGGCTCCCAGCGGCATCCCACCCTGCATCCCAAGGTTTCCTGGAGAAGGTGTTTGCATCCGTAGCAGTAGATTCTTAGCAGCTGGGGTTTTTATGCTGATCTGCTTCTGTTGTTCCCACCTCGATAGTTTCCTGAGTTGTCTTTTATTCCCTCAAGACTTCATAACCTATGGTTATTTCTCTGTTTCTCTGGGAAACTGATTTCCTGAAACCTATTTCATATTTTCCCTTTGCAGTATTCCATATTGAATGTTGTATTCCATATTGAATGTTGAATTCCATATTCCAAAGGCAATGTTCCTTTCAAATAGTTCCTTTCCCTCTCCTTCTGCAGCTGTCTTAACCATGCTGTTACTGCATTATTTTTCCTATGTGCTATTTATTGTGTTAAATCAGCCATTTGTTAGTTCAGCATTTCCGCCACGGTTTATAGATATTCTCAGGCCTTATAGTTATACTAAATCAGCAATTTGGTTAGGTCTTGTTCCACCACAAGAAATGCCAAATATATTTTTGCAGGCTTAGGAAAAACTATACCACGGCCCATCTTGGCTTTAATGATCCTCTTTCTGCTGCTATGGTACAATCTTATGTTAAAGCCTATCCCAGCTCATTGTTCCCTTCACCTGAAATAGCAAATTACGAGAAAGCCTGTCTTGGCTCGCTGGTTGCCTTACCCTGCTATGGAAACAAGACATCTACATTCTTAAATTTCCCCTTACATCATCTCCATCAGGAGAGCACTTAAAGAGAAATTTTGGGCAAATTCCTCAACTTACACAAATCGTTTTAGCCTTATTGACCAACAGAAAAATACTAACATAGCTTGAAGATTGTTCTTTATCCTCTCTGATACAGGCTTTTTTTTTTTTTTTTCTGGTAGTGCATTAGTTTTAGAATATTTTTTCAGGCAAATTACAAAAAGTCAAGCCTGTAACCATAATTTCTGAATACACATATAGTATCAGATGCTTGGATGATACAGTGGCCTATTGGATGGGAAAAACAATTGTAGTAATGTACTTTATGTTGTAGCTACTGACTAAGATGCTTAGGAAAAAAAGATGCTATATACCAATTCCTCTGTAATTGACAACTTTGAGATCTTTGGACTTTTCTGTAAAGAATGTGGCCATTGTTGGGCACAGGATATATATGTAAATGAATTGCTGCTATGGTCTTTTCATTCGTGCCAATGAAATTATAATCTCAGTATTGAAAGGAAAGGAGTATAATATTATTACTGAGATATATTTTTATTTTGTAAAGATATAGTCAAGGCAGACAAAATAACTGCAATTTTAAGCAGAACCTAATTTTTATTTGTCTTTGAAAGCCCTTAGTATGTTTTGTGACCATAAAGTAGAAGGTTTTTTTTTTTTTTCAGAACAAGGCCCATGAGAAGGATGGTATGTCATTACTTTTTGTACACTTTACTATTCTTGTAATGAACCTGTTCTACCAAACTGATAAGGACCAAACTGATTTCCATATTTATAATAAAAATGACAATAAACTAGTTCATATTTTTTCAGCTTGAGATAGCTAACTTTTTTTAAATATATTTCATTATGGGGAAAGCCTATCCTGGGCAATTTATGAATTAATAACTGAAAAATGTTGGTTATAGTTTAAATGGAGATTCTTTCAGTCCTGATAAAAAGTAGCACACTTCTACTACAAGGTAGGAAAGAAAATATTTGTGAAGGATCTGTGTGTATGTGGACCAAAGATTAAATTTTGAAGATGCTCAAAAGCATTGCTTTAAAAGGCCTGTTTTAACACTAAGCATAAAATAAGGGAGGTTGTTTAAAGAAATGTATTCTCTACAGTGAGAATACGATCTCAAATCTCCCTTATATGGGTTAGTGATATTCTATTTCATTTTAGATACTATTTTAAATATCCAGTAAGATTTGCAATAAATAAGTGTGATGGGACTAAAATCGTGCTTGACTGGGAGTATGCCATGTTTTTTGCCAACACAGATGTGATCCTACAGTATATTGTAGGTGAATCTCTGATTAAGTTCCCTACCAAAGATTGTACTGGTAAATCAAAACCACCTGGTAATTCCGTGATTACAAAATCTGTTTTAATGAAAACTCTGGGCAATTAAAAACATCAGGTAATAAATTGTCCAGATGTTGTATGGACTTGTCGGTGATGTTCCTGTATCAGCAACATGTATTGTCACCAGATTTAACAGCAGGTTACCTGCAGCAGCTAGTGCGTACGTGGCCAAGGTTCTCAAGTGGGAACGACATTTCTGTTTTTCCAAATTACGTCTCAGAAACAGCTGTAAGAGAGACAAAATAAGGTATTTGTATATGCCACTGGATAAAGGAGATGTGCATGGCCTTTCTGACTTCTCTCCTTGTAAGGATGGATTGATGGGGTTTCTTTCTGACACAGACGCACACAGCAGCCCAAAAGGACATCACAACCTCTTGGGTTCTTCCTTCCTGCTAATCAGAATTAAAGCAGTTCACATATGTAACATATTTTTTCCTAAAAATGTTTTAAAGGAATGATTTTGCATCCCTCAGTGAGATGTATTTGGAAAAAAAGGTGTTTGAGCCTGGAGGTGTGCATATATATATATATATTGTGTGTGTAGCCATATATTTATGTATATGTATAGTATATGGACATATACACACACATATATATATATGTAAACACACACATCCAGTGCATTTATTCTGTGGGTTCTTTTATTTATTTTGGTTTCATGAGTAAGGCAGAACTTGAAAAAGTCTGTAAATCTTTTTGAAGTGTTTTTTGGAAGTTTCCAACCAATTTATTCCAGATTCTTTAATAAATTTAAATTTTAACATCTCTTTAAAGCCTTATTATTTTGAACAACCAAGGGAAAAACTCAGTATTAAAAACAGAGCTAACATTTAAAGCACTAATATAAAATGTTTGTTATCTTCATATAGTTATTTACAACTGTGTACTGGCAGAATTAATGAGTTAATTTATTACCTGTTTATTTGTTGTTGGTGTCATTATTACGTGACTGTAATTTTAATTAATTCCTTGGCAGAGTGTCTGTGATTTCTGTGCAGAACATTAAATGTCAAATTGACTTTCTTTGTTACCTCATTTGTAAGTATTAAAGTATCCATATACAGGAAAAAGAAATTAGTAACAATTACTATAAGACATCTATTGCATATGCCAAATGAAAGCAGAGTGCAAAAACCCCACCCGATTACCTGTTACCCTATTACCCTTATACTGTTTTGGATTCTTTCTTTATAAGTTAGATTGCACATAGGACACATAATCAAATACAAACAAAAAATCCATGTATTGTTCCTCTGTGTGTGTGCTTCTGTGTGTCTATTTAATGGTGTAATTTTTAAAGAGTGCATTACAGAAGAGTACTTTCTACAGTGATATCGAAGAAGAAAGGATATGAGGCAGGCAGCTGCAGCCACATCACTGGTGATTAAGTGTTTCTGTATGCTTGTTTCATTTGTATGTAGATAAGTGAGAATCAACTCTTCAGACTGGGTTTATCAGAAGTCCTCACTTTCTAATGTATTTTCAATGTAAAAACGTCATGGGCTTTTCAAAACCTGAGCATATGAATCAGAACTTTTTTCTGCTTTTCTAGTATGCCGGTAGAGGAAGTTCCGTATAGCTGGATAGTACTGGAATAGCACTGGAGGTCTAGATACTACCCCACGCCTTAACAGCAGTAGCAGCAGCAGCAGTAGTAATAGCAGTAGTTTGGCTCCAGAGGTCCGGTTTTCATCTTAAACTTGTGCTAATTCTTACTGCATAGCTGATAAGCCATTTTTATGTATCCATGCTCTGAAAATACTCTTCCAAAATACCATAAATGAATATAACTAAGAAAGGTGTAGTATGAATGTTTTCTGGAACAAATTCTATATCCAATATACTATATGTTTTCTGCCTGCTGAAAATCTTATTACAATCACTGTAAGTCTTTCTATTACTTCAGTGGCGTTTAGACAAAACTCTTGCTTCTTGCGATTTTGAGGGTAAATTTCCCATTCAACAAGCCAGTCTTGAAAAGACAGGTGCTAAAATTTTGCAAAAATGTTGAAGATGTAAGTAATTACTACAGTGTGTTGACAACCTGTAATCATTGTGAAGTCACTTATACTTCTTGTATTGGCCGAGAGTAGGATTTTACAACCAAATTAAATAAGCTCTTAACAGAAATGCCACTGTCACTTTCTGAGGTTGTTGAAGGCATTAGTATGAACCTCTAAGATAAAGCTACATCCAATTTTTAGGTGGAAGTATATGGTAGTGAGTTATAATAGGAAATTCCTAATTTCTATTCAAAGTGGTCATCCTTCTTTGACTGATTATTCTAACTCATTAGAATTTTTATTATCCAGTTAGAATACTGTATTCTTACCATCAGTTGAAATTTTAAATAATAGCTATAAAATATAGGTTGTGTAAGGCCATTTAATTAACACAAAAATTTAAAACATACATACTTAGAAGTCTAACTATCATTTTGGGTTGATGAGGTAGCCTGAATACAGTTTTTTAAAATTCCATATTTTACATCTCAGCATAATTAAAATAGCTTAAATCTTTTAATCTTTATATCTAATTTTCATTTTACACTTATATTGATAAACAATCCAAAAGACGCCAATGGCTTTATATAACGTAAAAGAAAAACATATTTTTCGCAGCAGAAAAATCCACCCATGTGGAATCTTTTGCGTGGTCCAGATAAGGATCTTCTGTATTAATGAAGCTCATTTGCATGGCAAACATTCTGATTTTGTGTTTTCCTTCTTCGGTGTCTTATCTCAGCCTTTCATTTGCAGATTAAACAGGCAACTGAATATGTTTTTTTCCTGTAGAAACTTTTTTATTATTTTTTTTAATTATTATTAGTTTCTTTTATCCAAGTGCATTACAGATCAAAATGCCGATGTTTTATGAATTCCTCCATACAGGTGTTCATATTATATTACAGTATATGGTTAAAAAGAGTCCAACACTGGTATGTTACAATGTTAAAGGGACTAAGAAGAAATTTCTTGAAGCTCTTTCAGATCTCTTCCAAGATTAATGCAGGGGTTAAGACCTATATGAAGAGTGTTCAGTCCACAAAGTTGCCATGCAGTTCCTGGAAGAGCTGCTATCTTCACTGATTTCAGTGTAACCACACACTGAAGTATCTACTTCATTTTTCAAAACTTTTTCAAAATCTGAGCCACAGCTCTTTCAAGACTTGCTTATTAAGTGGCAAGTTTAATCTGCATGGGTGTATAAATCCAGACATGTACATAGAGCCAGAGAAATTCCAGTAGCAGTAAAAAACCAGAGCTGGTCTTGCATTTCGCTAGCTGTTTCCCAGTTACTCTCATTAAATTCTAGAGTGAGAAGATGAACCAGTTTGGGGTGATTTAGCCTGGCCTTCTGCATAGCACGGGCCTTTGAGCTTCCATAAATTAAGACTGGTTTGACCTGGAGCATAATATTATGGTAGTATTTAGTTCCCCTCCAGAGCTGGGGGAACACTGTTCTACGCACAGGACCTGCATATAAAAGACAGATCTGCCCTAAAGAGTTTCTGGTCTAAATAGACCTGACAAATAATAGGAGGAAAGAGCTGGTATTCATATTCGCATTTTATACCTGGAAAACTGAATCATAGAAGATGTTATGAAAAGCCCATAAAAGTCAGGGAAAGGCTTCCAGTGACTTCAATGGATCTATGATATTATATCAGCAAAGCACTTAGGGACATGTTTAAATGATTGGCTGACTCTAAGGCCTGTTCCACACAAGGTTTGCAGAATAGGCTGAAAACAGTACTTCTGGTGCCAGTACTGAACGAATTACCCACAAATCCTGTAATTTTGCCAAACAGTAAATCTATTTATGGAGGCCTATTTGGTCTTTCATCAGTTAGATGTTCCCTTATGTATGGAAACACGCACCTTGCATTTCAGTTAAAGACTGTAGATCTGATTTGTAGCCTATGAAAATCAATTCAGTTCTTCAGTAGACTTTGCACAGTGACCCCAGGGAATTTTAATCATTGATACAAGAATTCTAAAATTGATCTAATGTTTAAGAAAGCATTTCTTCCTTGCTACCGTAAAAAAAAAAAAATACTGGTTTTGTATCAGCCTCAGAAATGTCTTACTCATTCTCTCTGAGTAATAGACAGTAAAGTAGGTCATAATCTGGGGCATCTGAAATATCAGTTGTAGTGAGTCATGCATGCAGCAGCCAAGAGCAAGTTTCTCCCCACCAATGCACTCCTCACATCTCCATCGCAGAGTCTAAAATCAGACTCCCCTTCGATGTCAGTAGGACCTCAGCCTGTGCTGTAGGTACAGATTGTGCAGGGAAGGAAACGGACAATTGACTGGGAAGTGGGAAAGGAATAGTAAAATAAGAGGGTAGCAAGTTATTAAAGACAGGCTAGCCTGTTCCAGCATACTAGGACACCAAATTAATGTTCCGTTATGGTGACATTTATTAGCATCGCTAAACATTATTAATTATGCGAGGAGCCAGAACTCATGCAATGAATAATCACACACACAAAAAGGTCCTTCTTATCCCAGAATGTTTATCACCTGATATTTCCATTTGGCCAGATGAGATTGGTCTGGAGTAGAAAAATATGTTTCTAAGGCACTAGTCAAATCTGTGGTTTTGGCTGGAGGTACCTATGCAGATGCTGTAAGCGGAGCAACAAAGGAAAGGAGAGCAGGGTCAAAATCCATTGGCATTCTCACAGGGAAAGGGCATAGTGGATGCTCTGGCAGCCTTGATGACTGAAGGTGGAAGGAAGATGGAGATGACAAAAACCAAGCCAGGGCCATTGGCTCAGACGAATTCAGAGCACACTGCTTTGTTGAAAATCATTTAATGGCAGGAAGTGTCAGAGGGACAACTACTTGGGGGGCAGTGGAGCAGCGAAAAAGTGCCCTTGCAATTGAAGACCCACGGTGTTGAGTTCTGTCTGTGAATGAGAAATGCTTTTTCCTCCCTGATCTCCACCTTGCCAGTAGAAAGGAATACCTGAATGCCTTTATATAGCTATGGTAGCTTCAGCCATCTGATCGCCGCAGTAGCAGAGAAAATTTAGCATTCAAATAACTCACCTGACCTTCAAAAATCTAGCACGTCTCCAAAATACGTATCATGTAGGTGACAAATTAAATAGAAACTCTTTACTAAAGTTAGCAGTAAATATTTAGCTACCTGTGCAAGGCAGGAAATTGCAAGTTTAGGACTATAACTCTATTTTTAGTAAGTTGTGTTAGATTACTGGTGACACCAAACATGAAGCTCTAGGTGCAGTCAGTGTTGCAATGTGTAAGCAGAACTCGTTGCATTACAGATGCAGTCTCAGCCAGAACTTTGAGTTTTGTTGCTGTGTGGGACTGAAGTGGAAGCCTTACTATCATTATAATGTCAAATGTTTTTGTTACAGTGTCCAAAGCAAATGTTGTCTCGTTGGATGCACAGCAGCTCTTTAAGAAAATCTTCATCTTGCATGTGATGCTCAAGATTAAATACCGCAAATTTAATTTACTTAAAAATCACGTTCATTATTGGAGACAGATCAGTAAGAATGCATAAGTAAGCATTTTTCAGTTTAACAGCAGGTAATAAAAGAATCTGTAATGCTCTTGTTTTGGAAGAAATATTGTTCCTGTGGTTCATTGTTTACATAATGGGAACCCGTCAGTTTTGCCTCAGTTTATATTGGGTGTTCCTCCATGCCCTGATGACTCTAGTTGGTCAGAACAACCTCTGCGGCCAGAAGCCGTTAACTTGTCTTGGCAACTCTGGTTTGTACATTTTCCTGTTTCTGGTGTGGTTGTTCTTTCTGCTACAGCTTTGCACTTAACTGAGGCTCACTACTGAAAAAATGTGTAATTCCCCTTTTTGGAAAGTTTTTTTTTTTTCTTGTGTACTGATGCAAATCTCTCTTACTCGTCAATCTTCATTAAAAATCCTTGTCTCTTACTCTAGACTTGGATAAATGTTAGTGAATTCCAGGCCCTATTGCTTTCTCATATTTTAAGCAATTCTCCAAAAAAAAGTCCTATAAGGTTTGAACGTTACTTAGTCCAGGGTCTCCAAAACTACTTGAGCATATCTGCATTGCAAATAGCCATTGTTAATCATTTGCGTTAATCATGTGGAACCTCTGGCTGCTAAAGAAAAGTAACAGGTTGGAAACTTGGAATCCTACCTGTTTAGAGACCTTCCCTGCTCTCTACAGGGGAAAAGCCATCTGTAAGGATGGAAAAAAATGCCTTCTGTTGACATTAAAATTAATAAGAACTGGAAAACACGAATCCATACTAGGATGTTCAGAGATTTAGACAAGTGTTGTATATTTAATCCTGAGGGTTTATGGTAGCAAATATGCAGTGCGGTGGGTCAGATGGTCTGCTTTTTGGGTAAGCAGGTGTGGAGATGCAGTCCTCTAGGGAATTCCACCTTGTGTGGTTTTTCCTGGGTAGCAACTCAAAGACCTTCTGCTAGAGGAAGGCCCGGTGAAGCAGTGTGTAATAATCAACACTGCCATCTTGTGAGCAAAACCTACCCCTACATATTAATACAAAAATTATGGTAAGAGATTGGCAGTAAAAAAACATATAAATATACGATATTTCATTTTAGGAGTATCCAGGTCTTTCTGAGCAGCTAACTGTTCCAAATGCCAGGAATTTAGATTGTTTCCTTATGAATAGACTCCCATACCCTTTGAGCTTCTAGGCAGGATTGTTTAGTAGTTTATTCTGTAAATCAGTCCCAGCTATCATATACGGTAGTACATAGCAGTATTTTACCTTCTTGTGTCCCCCGTGACCTTTCCTCTTTGCTTTCTTATTGTCATTCAACAAGTAAGACTATGCAAATTCACCATGAAAGGCATTTTAGCAAATAATAGTCAACCCTGCTTTATAAAGAATGATTTATGATATTATTTCTGTTACTCGTTATTGGCTCCATTCCTTGAGATGATGAAGGAGCTATCTTTATTAACCTCAGCTAGCTGAAAACATTTCATCTATAAGTTTTTTTGAAGAAATGCATCTCAGTAACTCATGATGGAAGGCATCTATGCTGACCCATCAGCATTGCTATGACTTTCAATATATTATACTTAATAACAAATAAACATCCTTAGCCAGAAACAGAATCCTGCACTGCAGCTTGATTACATCTGCGAAGAGCAATGATTGCCCTGACTATTTGAATACAAAACCAGTGAGTGATGGCGAGCGAACACAATCTGTTTGAAGCCATACTTGTGAAATACCTTCAATCCACAAACAAAGGGGTTATCATTATTCCAAGATGGTGTGTACTTCCCACTGATTGTAGCAATTGTTCCTAATCTTTCCCCCTCGTTGGGGGGATAGTGAATGTAGTGGCAGTTTCCTCTGGAAAACGCAGCTGAACATTTCAAAGTAAAAGTGAGGTAAAATGTTTTCATAAAAGATTACTGGTACAGGCAGTCAAGAGAAGTAGCCTTTGTGAATTTCTTCATGTCAAGGCTGGGTACTGTCTGGAAGATGCTATTTGGTCAAACATAACTATTATGCTCAAGCAGAATGAATGTGAGTAAAAATTCACTGTGATACATTGCTGTTATATGCTTTAAAATCCATTTTAAAGAGCTAATTGATACTTCTAAATTTACTTTTAGGAAAAAATCCTTAAGAATGAACAAAGGTATTGTAACGCTTAGTACAACAGATTGAAGCCTTTGAGGACAAAATTATTTGTACCTTTGTTACATTAGCAGCCTCTGTTTTGAGGGCCTGTGTGATTCTCATTGATATTGATTTGATGCTCTGGATCTGCAACAGGGCAGACTGGATGGATCTCTAGTAGATATCAGCTGGGAGGTCACAGCTTGTACAGGACATGTAGCAGCATTCAACTTCAAAGGCATACTAGAATTTTAATGTAAATATTACAGTAACAAGTTTTTATGGACTAGCCATATCCTTCCGCCTTACAAAATCAATTCATTTAAAGGTAAGAAAAAAAGAAAACACCAAACCACACAAAACAAAACAACACCCTCCGCCAAAAAAAAAAAAAAAAAAGCAAACTAAAAAAGTCAAAGGAATGAATGAGGCTGAATCAATCTATGGATTGAGTTCCTTGGTAGCATGTTTTTCTTGGGATTTTGTAGAGTTGTCAACATTAATTTGAAGTTGTAACTTTTTTCACAGATAAGAAATATGTGAAGTTGAAGTGAGAGAATACCTGTATCTTTAAGAGTGGATGTTGAAAATTTAACTTCAGATAGCCAAAGGCTGCTCTGAGATTAGGTACATTTTGCATGACATTTGATGTAGTTCTGAGCAGTGGCTCAAACTGATCAACATCTTCATTAGCGTTGTCCTGTGTTCTTTGTCTTACTCATTTTTTATTAGCTTAATTTTTCTTTTGCTGGCTTGATTTGGTTTTCATACAAATCTCTTAATAATTAAATAACATAAAATCATAAAATTGAAATGTTAAGCAATACTGAACTGTGAGACAATGTCAATGTTATTTATTTATTTATTTGTCTATCTGTGTATTTATTTATTTATTAATTTTGCCAATCATTTGCTATTCCTTACTGAAATGTAGGATAAATTCACCATTAATGTGTTCTGCACTAGAGGTATTTACTGATCTCAGATAAACTGTCTTTAGCTAATTAATCTTCCTTGATGAGATTTGGTGATAAAAATGAAAGTCTTCTATGAGAATATAATGACCATTAAAGAATTTGTCCGTGCCATTGGAATGATCACAAATCATAGCCTTTCTGAAGAATCTATTCAATTGTTTTGGATGTTCTTCACTGTTTTTCTTGTGCCCAGGATATTGTTATGGCAGTGTTGTGTTCTGATGTAGACAGCAGAGAATTTTCTTCATTAGGTCTTGATTGATTTATACACAAACATATACATATACAGTATATATAGCTGACGCAATACCCAAAGGGAAACAGAGTAGCAAAACAGACATTTTGGTGTGTTTGTTGTCAGGAAATGTCATGATTCATCTTTCATGAGCATCTGCAAATATGCATCTGCCAAACCTATTTGACTAAAAGCTTGTTCTCAGCCAAACATATTCTCAACCCAAGAGTACAAAATTTTTGATTGACAAGTAGAAAAGGATTAATGATTACTTTAGTGTCTCTGCAGATTCACACGGTGCCATTTTCTGCTCCACAATAGGAACAACTATCATGATTCACTCTCACTGTCACGTGGTAGGAGTGACATTAATGTCTTTCCAGTCCCGTACATCTTCTTTTGAAGTGACACAGGAGGAACAAATGATGCCTTGTAGGATGAAAACTAGGACCCACCCACAGTGGTTAGCTTTGCCTAAAAATTTACTTAGTTCCTAACTGCTGTTTCCAGAGCTTTGCATCCTAATCTGCACGAGGCACTACTAATGTAATGAAATTTATGAAAATTGGTGTCATTCTTGCTCTGCTATTTGGAGGGTCTACAGCAGTCCAATACGTGAAACTGTAGTAATTATCAGGGTTCATCAGGCCGCACTGTTTCCTGGGTCTTTCTCTGATTACATCCAGCTCTTGCTCTCACACCTAGAGAGCAAAATTTCCGTTATAGCTGTGCAATGAAATTGTAACCCATGTTTTAACAGGATTAATATGAAGACTGCACTGGAACATTAAACTAAAGTTTAATATTCTGTGATAAGAATATACTTTGCCATTCTGTGACTAGCTTTCAGTCTGAGACTCTGTAAATATTGCAGAGCACATGAAGTCGCTACTAAGCTTCCTGACAGTTCTGAGCCATAATCTGCTGTTTTCATTAGGAGCAGCGAAGAGAAGGGAGAAGGATTCTTCTTACTTATTTTGGCATGTGGAGTCTTCAACATCTTCTGAAATCAGCAAACAGCAAGGTTGAACAAGGGACATTAAACTTTATTTAAGATAATTGAAATAATTGATGTCCCATAATTAGGATTAGAACTCAGGTATTTTAATATCCAGGCCTGCCCTCCAATCTTAAAACCCAGTTCATTTCAATACATAAATGAAGTCATACCCTCAAAACTGCAACTGAATGTGGATAATATGACATCATGGTTTTCCGTGAGGATTATTTTTGGGTGCTGTAACTGATAAAGTATGGAAAGATCTTCAACGACTTCCAAGTACTGTTTTGTAGTATAAAAAATAGAGATAAAGAAAATATCTGGGTTCTGCAGTATTTGTTGACTTTTCCTTCATCAACTTCAGTGGTACACTGACGGAATTTTATTAATTTATATTGTGGTGCCTTCCTCGCCAAGTCCATTTCTAACTTAATCTGCTTTTTTGCCAGTGAAAAGACTGTGATTAGTGTCATCTTGTTTAATGTTTAATTGTATTTTTATCTTCAAGTTCCCTCCTTAGCTTTTCTCTTTAAAAGTAGCAAACTTATCAGCAAAATGAGGGAAAATGGTTGCGTACAACTTTTAAGAAGGCTTTTGTTACTTTGCTGGTATATATGTCACATATTAAAAACTTGAATATTTCAGCAGATAAGTAAGATCTTTCTCTGTACATCTGCATGAGAAGTTGTAGTAATATGTTGAGTTCCCAGGCCATGAAAGTCAGTGACATAACCACATAAGACAAATTGACAGTAGCAGGAAAAACCCCAACAATAAAGCTCAATAGTGGTCAACAGGCAGAAAGGCAGTTTTATCCACTGTAATTAGCATGGGCTAATAGAAGGTAGAAGTCTAGCAAGGGTGAGGCATTTTCACATGTACTAACAAACTTGGATAATTTCTGAAAGAGATGAATATTACAAACTGAATTTTCTTCAGCAGAACCATAGCTGACATCGGTTATCATCTGTAAGAAAAACACAGAGGGAGAACGCTTCCTCACCTGGTGAGAAAAGCAAAGCCTGCCCGCTCGTGGAACCCGTGAGCAGGCATTTTCCAACTGACATTTTTTCTGATCATTGAATCCCACCAGGTCAATAAGATCATAATTAGCTGATAGTGTAATTCAGAAGGGAGTTGTCCCCAGGAGCAAAAGGGGAGGAAAACCCAAGGAATAACTGAGGGAAGAAAAAAGATCTGGGAAGTACAGTGTCCCTCCCGTGTTTTAGGGAGTGTAAATCACATGTTGCAGTCCACAAAAAGCCATTAGGATTGTTCCCCCCTTTTGGGGGGGTTTTGTTCATTTCTCTAGACTAAAAAACATTCGAAACAACAACAGAACTCTGTGTGGTTCATTTCTTTTCTAATGTGGGGTGAATTTCGGAATGTACTTTCTGTGCTGGAAATGCAAATGCCTGTTTTGGCTTACTCTCTCCCCATTCTGCAGTCCACCCTTCTGGGCTACATATTAGAGAGATGGTCTCCTGCATAGGAAGGATAAGTGGGTTAATAAAAAATAAAGTGCATAGGAGGCCAGAGTAAATGGAGCATATAATTTTTTCATGAACTGCTCTCTTAAGTTTCATTTTGCAAGGCATCATGATTTTCTATATATTTATGAAAATATGAAATAGTGAACTTGATGCTTAATGCAAAATCTACTTAGCAGTTTTCAGTAAGGCTGTATCTTGTTTTCTCTGTCAGAAACCCTGGTACCTACTGCAGATACTACCACAAAAGATAGAAAGATAATGATACTCTGCTGTTAGGAGGTTCTGTAGTACTGCAAACCTTCCTTCGAAACCATTTCTCTTACAAAACAAGTCTACATGCCGGCTTGTTCTGTTTGGTAACATGCAAGCAAAAACATTGTCAAACTGACCGTTAAGGATGCAATATGATGCTTCGAGAATAAAAGTTACTTAAGATTAATATCACTGCTTACATATACATCTTAAGAAAGATGGGTGAATATTATCTTCTGAAAAACTTTTGAGATAGAGGTGTTTTTTCTGGCATCTAAATGGTATTTTCAATCTTGAGAGCGCTAAAGCAGTTTATAAAGATAATTAGGCATAAATGTCCCCATTTCACAGCTGTGCAAACAGAGGGAAACAGTTCTGTAACCCACTTACCAAAATCTTATAGAGGTAAGCAATTCTTGAACCACCAGATTGCAGGCACTGGTTCATTAAGATCGCTTTTTTGTGCCTACTGTTTTTTTAGCTAAATTAATTAATATTGATATATGAAAGGAACAAAAGAAGCCCTAAATCTCAAGCTCTTAATATTACCTGTTTCAGTTCTCTGTAATTTCTACGTCTTTGATAAGACGTAAGCTTCAGAGCAATTAAATATATTTCAATTCACTGCCTCATTACACTCTTTGAATACCATTAAAGTTTCCAGTAATGTCTAGGCAGGTGTAAAGTGAGAGCTACCTGGGTATATCACTGCAATAGCATAATACTCAGGCACAGTGCAATAAACTGTCCAGGAAATATCCTAACCACCAGTTGCAAGGCATTCAGAAAAGGTGCTTGTAAACAGATATGCTCCGCAGTTTTCTAAGTACACAGCATATAGTCTCCTGCATTAGCAACATCTCCATGACAACTGCTTTATAATTCATGCCACATAATATATAACTTTGCTGTTAAAAAAAAAAAAAAAAAAAGCCCTTGCAACATACTAACAAGGCCACATTCTTGAAAATTAAATGAACCTGAAAGATTTTTTAGCAATCAATTAACCATTAAATAAAGCTTAAGGGACATTAGAACAGTAAGAATGACAATATTTATGGCTTTGATGTGATCATGAAATCTCATTCTCTGCTTCTCCACCATTCGCACCATTTCAAATCCCCATAATTGATATTGATGCACCATTTCAGTCAATAGCTATAAAAGGGAATGAGGAGCACAAAATGGCTTTTTGGCATTTAATGAGTAAATAAGGTCACACGGAGCTTCATATTTCGGAATTTTTTGCTAATCAATCTTGTTCTAACTTAAAGAGTTGAAGTGTTTGAGGGATCTCAATAGGTTTGGGGCTTAGCAAACAGTAGAATGATAACAAAGATAATGAAAAATATGTTTTCAAATGTAGTGCAGAGAATTAAAATGCCTTTCCCAGTTACTGATTCAAAGTCAAATTAACCAATCAAATAAAACTGCTGCTGTAAGACCAGTAGATATTCTGGCAGGTATGAAATCCAGTGTAACTTTAGTTCTGTAAGTTTACCAAGACAACAGATGTATACATAAATAGGGAGAGGCAGAAACAGCTGGATAGCAAGCATTCACTGGCCAGGACCTACATTTTAAGAGTCAGAAAAAGGAAGCAGGGGTAACAGGGCAAAGCACGTCATGCTTAGTGGACTGTTCTGGCTTAATTGATGTCTGCTTGTGTAAACCTAATAATTTGGTTTTAAACATCAAGACTAGGAAATACCGGGATGCAGCTCTTGGCCCCTTCCATGGCAAAAAGAGGATATGAAGCCATTGTAAGATTGCTCAGCAATCTTTATTTTGCAGGCTTTTGTATTTGAAATTTTCTTTGTTATGACGTACAGAATATATATGGTAATAATTGTTTTTAGAACTGGGGTACAGAAACTACACGAGACATCAAATAGGAAGGAATTTCTAACTGAGAAGCAAAAGACTTCTGTTAGATTAGAAACCTTAAGCTCTGTTCAAGAAAGAGCAAAGCAGAGAACCACATTTTGGAATCAGAAGCACTAGTTCAAAATCCAGGGACCTCATCATGAGACCCGTTAGTGACTTAAGCTTACAGGTTTAACTTAGTAGCTACCAAAAAGACAGGTCTAATTCCCCAGTGAGGCCTCCTTAAGAAACAATGACATTAGTGACTAAACAGCAGCTGTGCAGAGCTGATCCCAAAGCAGGGTGCATTTATACCAGAAGCACACAGTGGTTTTGGCTGTTTTCCAGGTAACTCTGTTTATTGCATCTTCTCCAGTGGATGAGAGGAGAACTGAAGTGCAGTGACATATGCAGCAACAGTTCAAAATAGGACTGACGTTTCACTTTTTTTTCAGGGTTCCAAGTATGCAGTATTATTTTGGGATTTATGTGACTCTAGAGCATAATTTAAATTGTTTGGTTTGCAGAGGGATAGAATTTTGATTGTAAATAGAATAAATCTGGTGCTTAAATCTGAGGTATTAAGGCAATTTTTTATTTCTTTATTTAGGGTGGTTCAGGGGGTCTATATGAACATATACTGTGGGGTTTTGTTTGTATTGACTGTCATGTTCCTCATTTACTGGGACCTGTGCTTCTGCAGAGCACTCGGAATTTAACAGTGGGGGAGTGCAAGAAGGTGAATGTGTTGTACAGCATAAGGACAGTTTAATTTCCGCAGCTAAAAATGATGAAAACTCCTAGCGGAGTTGAGCTGCATTTTTCTTTTAAACAACAATGAAAAAAGTTTCTCTCAATAGATTCTACAAGTTCTATAGTCAAACCTCTGCTTTCAGTCCTAGCAGCAGGTTGTATGAGAAATACTTAAGTAAGGAGGCAGTTGCACAAAATATTGATGCTAATGGAATGAAAAAGGTGACGGGGTATAAGTTTATTCTTGCTGATTCCAGCCGGAGTGACTGGGGCTGGGGCTTGAATAAGGGCTGGAGATTAGACCCTCCACAGATTAACCTTCTCAGTAATAGTAATGTGAATTTGGGCACTCTTTTCTAGTTTAATTATGTTGACTGTTGACAACTATTTCTTTTTTTCTGACCGTGTCATTCCATCTTTAAATTACTCACCTAGCCCTATGTATCTATTCCTTTCCTCCTGTCTGCAATCCATATAGCTCTGGCCTCTTGTTCAGAATATTTCTTTCCCGTACGTTCAATAATTGCTCCGTCAATTCTTCCTTTTTCCTCTTTCTTTGAAAAGCTGCTACTGTGTTGAACAATCTTTCTATCTCCCTCTCTTCAGTTCTTGTCTCCCTTTGACTTTGAGACTGGGGTGTCTGAACATACCAATATTTGTGTCTTGTACAATGCCAAGTTTAATAATTAACAGTACAGGAAATGCACAGTTGCTATAAGAGAATTAAACAACTCAGGCAAAAATTGAGATACTGCTTCCTCTGCAACAGCCACTGACTGCACTAACTGTAAAATCTAACTGATAACTAAATTGTTGGTTTTCGTGTATGCTGAAGAAACCGAGCAATGGCACACACGCAAATGTTTACTTTCCATTATCCTGGTAACCCCCAGTATATATATCCTTGTGGTGCAATGTAAACTCCTTTCAAGATGCTGTTTAAGAGGAATTTAATCTGTATAGAGCACTAACAAACTGAAGCACAGCGGATTTATTCATTCAAGAGAATTATTCATTTAATTTTCACCATTTAGTATTTATATTCATTTACCATTCATTTATTCCCTTCATTTTTATTCATTTATCAAATATTCATGTTAATGGATTTCATTATCACTACAGTAACTGTAGGGACAGATTTGCAATAATTTTATTCTTTAAATAGGTTTATTCTTGGAAAAATCTACAGAGCAGGGAAAGGCTGCTGGTTCTGTCAGGTTCATTCCCTTTTCCTTTTCTCAGAACTGTTTGTCTCTTTACTCCCCTTGTTTCTTTACAGCCCTCCCTAGGTTTCTCTTGAATTCCTTTATATGTTTTATGACAACAGCTCAGCTCAACAATATTGGACCAAATGCTGGACTGATGTGAATTAATGAAATCATAGCATGTTATTCAGTGCTTTGGATGCTGATTTTATCTGCTTGTTTCTCCATATATATTTCTTTTCCCTGTAGGATAGCTTTTCCTCCAAAATTCACCTCTTTTTCCCTTTTAATGTCAGTTCCATTTCCCCATAGATTAGTCAGCTACAAACCAGGGATCAAAAACCTTTTTAGCAATAAGTGTTTTGAACTACAGCAGAAGAAAATCTAGACCTCTGAAAAGATTAGTTTCTGTATATTAATTTCCATTGAAGAACTGAGAATTGGGTCTTTTGTAAAAAAAGAAAAACCAACAACAAAAAAACCCCAAACCTAACCAACCAACCAAGAAAAAAAAATAAAACCAAAAAACCAAAACCACAAACCCCACCATTTTTTCTCCCGATGTGAAAACACGGGATGAATAATACCTGTTAACTTCAGAAAGCATCAGATTGTGCTTTTGATGAGGAGAACAAGGACTGTATCATCCGATGCCTCCTGTATATGAGCGGTATGTTTGAGTTAGAATTATAGTTCTTCAGTTTTAGCTATATAGGCTGATAAATGCGTATGCAGTTCAGCCCCTGAAGTATATTACCAGTCACCTTATGTGGACATAAGAAGGACATCTTCTTATGTGTAGTGAAGTTTTATCCTGGAGAGCAGGATATTCACGGATGAACACGTGCTTGTTCTTGGTGAAGGATTACGTTGTTTGTTGGTTTTGCCCTTTTCACATCTTCAGTGAACCCCCAATTTCCTATGAAACTTCTCTGTGACTGGTTTAATACTTCTTGGCATTAGAACTTTTAAACAGTGGCACTCTCTGGTCTCCCATAGCTTAAACTTTTCTTCTTTTGAAGAAAATTTTCTTCTGTTTCAACCACAAAAATGCAGCTGAAATAGCTTGCCACATCATGATTGGTTGCATAGTACTTATATTTGACACTTCCAAACTTGTTATTTTGTGTTTATAACATCATAATAGAATAATTTCCCTATCCTTGTAGAAAGCATCATGAACTGGGTATTCCCTACTACAGTATATTCAATAAACCAAACTGTGTCAGATATTTACATTCTGAAGGTTATCTTTGTTTCCAGAAGAGCTGGTAGTAATTCCCTTTACAATGAGATCTTAAGTTTGTAGAATGTGTCGTGACCCTGCAGAAAAACCTCTTCGCAGCCCCACCTGAGGCTGCAACTCTAATTTTGAGAACCACTGCTCTAGAGGCTTTTTATCAGCTTCAAAAATGTCCTGTCTCTGGTTGCTTTTAGCTGCATAATGAGAGGTCATTTGAAATGGGTAATGTCTTTGTAAGCGTCTATAATCTAAAGCCCACAGTTGTCCATGGAACATCGATTGATTTCAGGGACTGTGGATCCAGGTATTTATTCCATAATATGCAGTGTTTGCATAGTAAATTCAGTAGTAGTAAGATATGAGGAAATGGGACTGCCTGTTGAAGCCAGACAGAAATATTCTGGTGGTATTTACTTTGTCAGATAAAGCCCTGAAATTCCTGATAATCTAAATATTTTGCAGTGGCATGCCTCTTTAATTAACCTCTGCCTCAGAAAGCAATCCTCTTTCCAGGTCACCTGCCCAGCTCCTCCCAGCCCCTGAGCATCCCTGCAGACTTGGCGAGGAAAGCCCAGGGATCCTGGGGGGGATGCATTCCCATCTCTGGGGGAACAGCCTGCAGGAGCCTTGGGTTCCTGTTCCGGAGGCTGACTTCTCTGAGGGTGAACACGGAAGGCTGGGCCCACACACAGTTTAAAAAAAAATCATTAATATAAATGTCTATTTTTTTATGCTACTACTAATTTTCTTCAAAATATTGGAACTTCCTGAAAAAGGATTTATTTTTTTTATCGATCAGCTCAACTTGCCAAAAAAATCAAAGAAAGTATACACTCGGGTAAGAGAAGAAATAGTTTATACTTTCTTCCATCTCATCTTATCATGCAGTGTTTGAATGAGTTTTATATTTGAGGGAGCTCTCCTCCCCCCCTCCCGCCCCCAGCAGAGACTTATGTCAGTGTGAAGAGATCTGATGCTTTAACCCTCTAGTGTATGTACATTTTTTTATTAAATCTGAACATTAACCTGATGGCCTTTAGGCACAATACTTTCTGAAAAACTTAAGTGTGCTGTTTATTGCTTGCTTTCCAACTCTAGTTCCTCTTGCAAACACTACAGGGACCTCATTAAATTCTGCGGCTATATTATCCTCCTTCATTATTAACTTCCTCCAAATATCCTGCCGTGGTCTAATGTCTTCTCTTGTCAGCTTCACTCCACTTTATACACCTGAAGGAGACTTGATGCGGTTTATTTCCTTGCTCTGAAAACTTCATTCATAGTGAGTTTTGACTTCTCAGGAAGCTCATCCCTCCATTGTGTCAGCCTTTCTAGAGAATATTCTGTGCTTTTTAGGCATGACATGCATTTTTTTAATCATTATTTTAATTTCCTGATTTAAATCTAAATAGGGCAAGAAATACAGCAGAGCTATAGATGGTCTTGTAATCTTTTCTGTTGTTCTAAAAAAAAAAAAAAGAGAGAGAACTTGCAATAGCATGAAAAAATCATCTCAAACCCTGGAAAGACTTTAGCTTTAGGAAACTATTAGACCAGCAAGTAAACTAGTGGCCATAAAGGGCAGCCCAATACATTGGTGCATCCTCAAAGTTGGAGCCACAGCCATTCAGTGCCTCCCAAATCTGGCCACGCAGACTTTGTATGGATTCCCCTAATTCTTGCTTCCATTCTAGCCTCTTTTGACCTTCATGGCAAACATTAGTATTGCAAGAAGATGAAAATATGCTTTTGTGAGGGACCTCTGCCTACTATATCCAGTCTTACCCCACATATCATCCTGTCTACAGAGACAGATTTCATCCTTAACTTTTTTTTTCCACCGGCTTCACAAGAGTTTGTTTTACACACTTCACCTGAGCTGACCATTGCTTCCTCACATTAGTTCCAATCCATTATTATTAGAGAAAGGTTCATTGAGTCCTGTATCTGTGTCACTCTCTGAAATAAATGAACATATGAACATGTTTCAGTAAAATTCAGGATAGTGGAAAAATTGATATTAAACTCTTCATGAAAACGTGGAACTAATATAGACAGGAAAAAATATTCCAAGAAAACAATACAGTAAAAGAATATAACAATTATCTTACGCAGAGCCAGCTCAAGTCAGCATTTTAAAGAAGTCTACATATTCACTTACAAGTACTTATAATGCTCAGTGCAACCTGTTAAACAAAGTCAAGTATGCAAGACTAATACCAAATCAATTACAACCATTAATGTGTGATACAACTAGAGAGCAGAAATAGTCTGAGTTGTGCATAGCATTCGTTACAGGTAACAATAAATTCATAATTTGAGCTTCTGAAATTCAGTAGTCTGGTAAAGTTCAAAAGAGAACTTACCACATGTTCAGACTTCCCAGTGTTAGTGTTCCTACCATGCTGAAATTTGGATTGTTATTGTATTTTACAGTAACTTGAATACCCAGTGTCTTATTGGTCTAACAGATCTTCATTCTCATTCCTCAGGAACAGTTCCTGTTGATTTCAGAATGTTTCTTGGATAAATCATAAATCATTATGGGACATAGAACTCAGCTTCTCAAACAATTCACAGGGATTTATTAGGAAAAAAATAGGTTTAAGCATGCAGAAATTGTGAGAGCACCTGGTAGGATGTTATAACCAGTATTTCAGATCTCGTGGTACTCTCTGAGGTTATTTTCTCAGTCAGTGAAATATTAACAGTTACAATAAATTTAAAACTATATCTTTTTAATTGTAATGCATCGTTGCATTGCAGAGGCAAAAGCACTGAACCAGACCTGGCACCAGAGGTAAGACTTTTGCATGAAGTATAGAAGAGAAGAGGTAGAAAACTGGATTAGGAACTGAACTGGAAGCTGATACTTATGGTGTGACTCCTGTTATTTGAACAAACAGACGGGACATAGGGATCCAGAAAGGCCTAAGGCAAAAAGAATTGCTGGGTAGGTACTTGGGGTGGACGTTACTTGGTGGGAAGAGGTAATTCTGGACAAGAAGGTAGATAAGCAAAACAAGGTCTGGGTATAAGAAACCCATGGAGTGAAACAAGGAAAAGAGGAAAGCAAGGGACAGAGTATGGCAGTAGGGATCCTCTGGAGAAGAGGAGCAGAGCAAGTAGAAGCGTGGCTGGAAGGAAGGCAGGAGAGAATCACCTAGGTTGCAAAATGACTGTGTTGATACTCCTGGGTTTTTCTCCCCATACGCACGTGCCCACTGTCAAAGCTTCATTCTGTTGTAGCACTGATCGTTTTAGGGAATAACCATTGTTACCACAAGTGTCATTAGTTCAAATGGCAGAGGTCTGTCCTGTGCAGCCTTCCACTCCCAATTCTGCTCATGTGGGTAATAGATTTAAAAATAGTAATAAAAAATGCAATCATGCACAAAAATCCATTGTAAAAGAACCCTGACAGATGTGTAAAAGCCCTATAGTACAACCTGTTACAGGCTCAAGTGTTATCTTTATAGATACGTAGCATGCATTTTTATAAGTGGAAAAGTAGTGACTTCTGTAAATGACATAGGTGGCCAAGGTATGGATTTGGTGGTGCATTTATTCTTGCTTGTGGAAGCTCTCTACAGAGGGTAGCAGCGTGATTATGTTTTCACAGATTGATAAAGAGATAATCGGATGAAATGCCTTGCTCTAGGATGATCTTAGATCAATGGATAGGTAATCCTAGCTGTCCTGTGTTGTATTATACCACAGTATCCTCAGTAGATCTTAATGCAATGATGGTACCAACACCACATTTCTCATCCCTGTAGCTAAGCTTTTGATGATAAAATTAGATCCAATCAAGATGCTTCCAAATCCTATATTTTGCAGAATACCCATAAAGAGATAGATACATATTCTTCTTTTAAAAATGGTATTTGTGTCTCTTTCTCTCAGTTGGGTTCTCTGAGAACTTGATGCTTATTTTTACTGTTTATGCAGGTTAGTTCCTACTGACCACATAATTTACCCCATTCTGGCTGTGTGAACACAAGCTCACAAAAAGAGCTGTGCAGGCAAGAAACCTGCAAAACACAGGAATACTTTTCATCTGCACTATGTATTTACAGAGCTGCATGTTTTTGTGTCACAGTACGTAACACTGCTTGTATATTGATACGTATACGTGAAAGCCAAGCTCAGCAACACTAAGTATGTATGACTTGGCATGCACTCATAGGAATTCACTCATGAAAATTTGCTTGCTTCAGAGTTAGATGCTTGTTTGTTTACAGAGAGTAAGCACAAAAGATGAGCACCGGAGATGGCTTCACCAAGGGCAGATCTAAAGCAGAGGCTGGTGTGTCAGCTCACATGGAAAATCAGGGACTTTGAGTGCAGGGCCAAAAGGGTGACACCTACTAGAAATTGCTCCTGATGAGGAGGGTTTTGCTTAATTGGTTACTATATCTGGGTATATTCCTGCACTAATTGGTAAAGAGAATGACAAGAGCTACTAAACCCACTTTTTTAGGAACAAGATAAAATATTTAAATCTTTGTCATGGCTGTAGAGGACAGAAAGCAGTATTCACATTTGTTTTTAACAATTCATCTTTACCTTATAAAACTGGAGGGTCCCATGCTACCATGCTGATGCAGTAAGAGCACAATGATGTAGCTGTGCGTAAAATGAGAACTGTTGTATTACAGTTAATATAATCTGAATACTGCACCCTGATGGCTGTCTGCATAATTTAAAAGGTGGAGATTTTCATCTGAGCAGTTATTCTCCAAAAATGGGTTCAGAAAAGATTCTTTTGTGCAGCTGATGGTGAGACAACTGAGCAGGCATTAAACCTCTGTGCTATAGATGGTTTATTCAGAAGCCTTCCAATAACATCAGTGGGCAATTCTAGAAAATTGTTGAGAGTTCTCTGCATGGACAGCTTGACAGAGTTTGATATTTCTTCATCATTAATTGCTCCGTCTTGCTTAAAGAACAAACATTTAGAACAGTCTGAATATAGCCACGCACAGACATATGGCTCTTCCCCCCTCCCTGATTTTGCACAATTAAGTTTTTAAGAATCTTCAGTTATATGGCTTAGATCATCCTTGGGTTACCTGCTGTAACCTGATGCATACATAGGACTTACTTCAGATACACCATTACTACTCAGCTATCAAAACCTCTGGGCTTTAATGTTCCACTTTTTTCTAAGGCAATCTCTCAAGACTTGTGCCTTTAAACTTAAGCATTAAAGCTTTGGCCACAGTTACGGCCTTCAAGGTTTCTAGAGACAGCTGCACTCAGCCCTGGATCATCTGAAACAAGCTCTGACCATGTGCAACTGTTTCATGCAGTATCTCCCATTGCTACCTTTGAGCCAGGAACCTGTGAAAATACCTGCTGAGTACCTTAGAAGCCCAAAAGATGATGTACAGAATTAAGATGCCGTACAGAATTAACATCCTTTTCAACTGTGGGTCCCAGGAAACTTATTTCGTATCAGAAACATGACGGTGTTTTAAGGAATACTTAATTTTATCAGAATTGCTTAATTGTTTTTAAAACAATAAATCTGTTGGGGGGAGGGAGCTTTCTGACACCTTACTATGTTATTTGCACATATGGTTATTTTCCTGTTTGCGAGAAGTCTCAGCTTGTTTGTTAATTCTACTGAGTTTTACTTTAGGATATTTCTATATAAAAAAACTTAGCATATGTGCACCATAACATAAGCATTGTAATGTGGGTTTATTTTTAAGCTCTTAGAAGTTATAAGACATACTTTGAATAATTTACATTTGTATGAATATCTATATCTTTGAACTTACTCTGCTGTAAGGCTAAAGGTCCTTGGCCCTCTGTCCTCGTGTCCCTGACATGAAGTTTGGCATCGTGGTGTGGATAACCTGAATCTGTCAGCTCTATTGCAATGAATGTGTGAGCGCATGTTTAGCTCATCCCCTGGCATTACACAGTGTGGAAGTGCTGAGCTCTCCAGCAGCCTGTCAGAAATTCAGTCAAAAATATGTGTGAATCTCAGAAAGAGAGAAATGTTGGGCAAAACATTTTGGGTTTCGTCAATGGCGTTTCCTGACAAAACTCTGCTGTGTTGAAAACGTTTTGCAATCTAGTTCTGCTTCTTATGAAACTAAACTGTTTTGCGACCAACTACTGCGTAATAAAGTGATGTAAATTGTAATTTACATCAGAGCAGACTAACGCTGCAGTTTCTTTGTCCCCAGGGAACAGAGGACTTGTGGCCAGAACAGGGAAGTGCTCGCATCACAGGTAGTAAGGCTGGCTCGGTCACTGCTATGCCATCAGTGTTGATCCACAGCTTTGGCGCACTCCAAAATTCTGGCTATGAAAGAAAGCAAAATCTAACGCATTCCCAAGTACTGCATTTTTTATCTTCAGTTTTGTAAGATATGATTGTCCTGCACTATGGAGTTCTTTTATATGCCAGCTGTCAATACAGATTCTTCTGATAATTAGAATAGAAGTTCACTTTCCTTTTATGCCAATGTAAATAAGGAACAACTTGTCTGAAGTCAAAGGAATTGCACTTCTTGTTTTATCAATGCAAGTATAAAGGAGAATCAAGCTCCATATTTTTTTTATTCCTGGCTTAGCTTTCCACAGAGTTCTAGGTGCTGTAAATACCATAAAAAGAAAATCCATACTCCAAAATTTCACATACAAGACAGCAGCAAAATATAGATTTCTTTCTTAGTTTCTTTGTGGCTTAGTGTATATATGAAATTAGTACAGGGCTCCAGAAAGATATGAAAGGAGAGAGTTCTACCCAGGGAGCATGTAAACCGTGCCAAGCAATTGGCGTTGTACTGTGCTATTTGCTGTGCCCTATTTTCACAGGCAAACAATTTCTGCCACCAAAAATGCATGAAAGTTCAGAAATTTCAAGAGCCCCTGTAGTGCTGTGAGTTGTTTTTTCTTCTTCTGTTGTTTAGTGGTGCTTTTAGTTTCGCCTAACTGGTGCAAGCATAATTCCCTTTTTTCCTAATGGGGGGTTCAGTTCTGTGAGAGGAATTTCTTTGAATTTCATCAGCATCATGTTAAAGAAGCTGTTACCTGCTCCTGCCTTCAGTTTCTGGAAGGTATAGCCCCTCTAACTTCCAGGATTTGGGGCAGGGGGCAGCCTGTGTCTTCAGCTAGTACTTTAAAGTATTCCTAAATTTCCAGTAAAAATTTCTTCAAGTCAGGATCTAGGATAACAAATGATAAGAAATGTTTCCTTTTGCATACTGTGCCAGTAGCTGATAATTAAGGGAAGCCTCTGTTTGAAATAATTTCTTATCTGTATAAATGGGCTTTCCTTTCTTCTCCCTATCGAGTATGTCTGTCTTTTCCCCTGTAGGCAGATAAATAGAGGTTTCCATGACAGTAGGAAAGCAACCTTCCTCCAGGCTTGCGTTACAGGACAAATAACTGTGTTTTCTCTGAAATCGTAAATGGCCTTTTCCATAGAGTATTTCACAAGATCTGAGTCATACTGATCAGTACTCCTGTGCCCCACAAACACTATTTTAAGTACTTAGAAAGTATTTAATTTTTTTTTAAAGCCAACTCAGTCAAATAAAGTACACCACCTGCTCCCATCCCCACTTCCCAAAGCCTGTCAGATGAAAGTGAAGATTCAGGGCAATTACAATGTGATTTGGAAGACTCCATCCTTCTTTTGAACACTTTTTTGTTTTAAAGTGTTCCTCTAAACATTCCCCTACACACCCGCCTCACCCGTCTCTCTCTCTCTCTCATATTAAAAAAAATCAGTACTCTTCTGACATTCCCGCAATTTTTTTTTTTTTTTTTTCATTGGGAAACTGAATCCAGGAGATGAAGTCCCCAAAGCAGTTGATGAAATTACAGCCAAGGTAGAATTTCCCCCAGTGTTCACTCCAGTTCAAAATGCGCTATTTCACTGGAGTCCAGCATGCTCTGAGTTTAACTCCAGACCCCAGCAAGAAATATGATATGCCTGAGTAGACCCTTTTGCCTGGCTGTAACATTAACTCTGAAGATTTGCATAGGTCTGAGACTCGTTTTACACTAATTTGATCACAGGATTAAGATTCTGGTTTCTCTTTCTTACTAAGAAGTAGTCTGCAGTAAATTCTCGTTTTATTATACGAAACTGCGTCATTCGGGAAATGTTTTTTTCCCAGTTGTTTTCACTGGGGAAAGTTAAAAAAACAAAAAGGCAAACAAAAACCACCCCACCTCATTTCAAAGACTCTGCGCCTTAGACTTCTAAATGTACATGTAGCTTTGTAGTTTTAATGTAAGAATTGGTAAATTTCACAAATAAATGTTATAATATGAGGCCAGGTATGCAATATATAAATTTTATACCTTCTTATAAGATTTCTCACTTCTGAAAAGTAGCACAGGGATTAGCAGGAAAAATAAGATATGGAATTTGAGTCACTGATACCATGTTTTCTCCTCTTAGTGTCTGTGGTAAATCTGGTTCTCAGAAAGCTCATCACATCTGGCACTGAATATATTCCAAGGCTCAGGTGTCAAAGACCAGAGTTCAATCCTGCACATGGAACTACCGAGACCTGTGTATGCAATACAACTAAGTTTATGGAAAAATTTATAGCAGCTTTAAAGTAAGTGCCTCCTTAACAAGTGCTCTGGGGCCTCCTTATTTGTTTTGAATGTGCAGTCAGTAATGTGTCGGGTGTCTAAGGTCTGTGACACATTTCTGGTTTGGGCATAGTCACTAGCACAGTGGTTAGATCCGAGGTTATCCTAATTGCTGGCCAACCACACGCTAGGTCTTCAATAATTGAAAATCCCTTTCCTCTACAGCTTCACCCCTGAAAGCAGAGCCATAAAAAATTTTGGTAATGGAAATGAGCTCAGTAACTTCTGCTGTCATCTACAGCAGTGTCTTTACACCTAGGCAATCAGTCCTACATTGCTAACAAACTCATTTGGCATTTTACCTTCCATTTAAAAACAAATTATGATTTTTTTAAATTTTGTTTGTTGTTGTGAGATTTGTACTGCTAGTCCTAATAGGTGTTGGCTTGTGAATGCAGCAATTTCATTCCTGAATGTCTCCCTTTAGTTCTGGTCTTTACCTAAAGGCAAAGATTTCATTATGGCATATGCCCGTGCTGAACTGTATGTTAACCCAGCTTCTCATGTACAGTGTATTACATAAATAATGCAAGATTTACAGTCTCCCAAATCCTTTATCAGCTGGTAGCACAATTCTTTGAAAATCCTTTCCTAGTTTATGGTAATATGTTACTTTTTATGATGAATCCACTCAGGGCTTTGCTAACAGCTTTGAGGGTGAAATACAAGCTATGAATATAGAAAGACTGGAGATGGGGGGGGGGGGGGGAGATTAGACGGGTGTGCAATAAAATTCAGTGTAGAAAAGGCTAGGTGGAGAGCCAAGAGGTATAGTGATTGTGTGCAGGTTAGACTACATGACAGCACTTTTTTCAGTGATAATAGTTATCCCACCTCTACTGTAGGGATGTCAGTACCAGACAGAACAGTCTAGATACTGCGCTGCAAATCAGCTGAAGTCAATAGAGTTGGGTCTGTGTACCACACCTGAAGATTTTTGTCTATATTAAAATAAAGTCTACTCTTAAGGTCTGCAGCATCAGTCTTCCAAAATCTCTTATTGCAAGTTACTAATGGGGAAAAGTCATATTTATTTAGAAAGGAAACGTCTTGATAGAAGGCCAAAATGTTTGTAAGGGGGCTGTGTTATTAAAACTGTATTTTCATGTTCTAACCAAGATTTGGCACGGCTCTACCTAGCTGGGCATGGTATTTTTGTCGTTGTTGCCTGGTGGCTGGCAGCTCCCCAAAAATGTAGGAAATCAAATGACATAGTAAGGAGTCCACAACGAGCAAGATTCACTGCTGCTTTTCTCCAGTAGGAAGAAGCTTGCTACTGAAATGTGAAATACTCTGTTGCATTTTTGTCTTGTTTTTCTTTGGCAGACCTTTATTAATAGTCACTGAAGTACTCACAGCACAGTAATAAGGTTCGAGAAAGGTATATAGAAATAGAAGAAAAGCATATATATGTTTGTATATGCTTTAAGTGAGCTCAGAAATCTATCATCCTGCTATCCCTTATATCATCCTGCTATCCCTTATATCATCCTGCTATCCCTTATCCTGCTAATGTGGTGGCACAGCTGTGTAGATGGGCCTCAGTACTTAAGCAAATTCATGTATCATGGAAGAATTTGATTTAGAATGAGCAAAAAAACTACAAATGTGTGTAAATCCTCTGCTGTTACAGTGGGGAAATCTAGCCAAATTTATTTCTTCATTCTCTCCAAGGTGAGGTATGTCCCAAAGGGATTTCAATATCTTTTTTGATCTGAGAATGTTTTTCTTTTTTAATTGGTCACTACCACTGACATAGCTAATAATTAAAAGCAGAGCTGCAGAAATAGTAACAGTTAGTACCAATAGTGCTGTGCATCTAAGTGTATAGCAAGCACACAGTTTATTTTACTGTTTACCCATTAAATGGTTCCCTTTCTCGGATAAGCACAACTAATCAAATGACTTGCTAGATCACACACTGAATCAGAGGCAGAGCTGTGGAAACAAGTTTAAGGGCATGAAGCTACAAATACTTATGACTATGAGTAACTTTACTCTTGGGAGTATTTCAGTTGACTCCAGGAGGGATTATGTAGGGTAATAAGCTCAGAACTTCACGGAAAGTGTTCTCAGGACTGGTCCCCAAGCATATTCAATTGCAGTCTTCACATAAAATCACATAAATCTGTAGTCAGGGACTTTTAATAAACATATTCTATGCCATAAATTACTTTCTGAGGAGGATTTTTAGAGGCATAATTTTATAGCATTGACCTCCAATAGACTCATAACAGTCTATCATGTTAAATGTATATTTAATATCTTCAGACCTTTTACATTACTGGTCCAATGGCCCTGAAGGACTTAAGACTGCAACAACCTATTGTGTCAATGGATATTTAGAGAGGTTTAAAAAAATGCAGATTATTGACTTTATTATTGATGCAAAGGAGCCATTATATCCTATCAGGTAATTAAATGTCCTTTCATAAAGATCTCATTGCACAGAGACTGAATTTATGGAAATGACGAAACTTAATGGCTCCGTAGGAATCCTTACATCAGATCTGAAACACTTTTTGGGATTGTCCTGGTTCCGGCAAGGATGGGGTTAATTTCCCCAAGGAGCCGGCAGGGGAGGCAAGCATTCCATCCCACGTGACCCATGCCCGGCTATAAAAGGAGCTAGCCGGGGAGCGGGAGTCAGTCGCCACTCGGGGGCGGGCTGCGGCGGTGCGGGTCCGGTGGGTGCGCTTCGCGGCGGTACTCTAATCGCGTTCTTGTATTCCAATACTGGTGTTATTGTTTTTCTTTTTTGCTTCCCTTTGTCTGTTCTGTTGAATTATAATATTTCAACCTACGAGTTTTGCCCTTTTCTGCTGATTTTTCCCACGGCTGTGGGAGTCAAGTGAGCGGCTGTGTGGTTCTTTGTTGCTGGCTGAGGCCAAACCACGACAGTCCTTTTTGGCGCCCAACGTGGGGCACGAAGGGTTGTAATAACGACAGATCTGACCAGAGCTTGTTAAAACGGATTTCTTATATGTATTTCTCCTATTAGTTAAATAGTTGCCGGTTACAATGTTGCTTCGTTTGTTTACATGGCTGTGTTATGTAAATTCTTATATGCTGTATGTACTCCCTGTGATGCTGTTTGTTATCTCGGGGAGAGGGATCAGGACTATAATTTTGCTGTCCTGTGCAATATCAGCTTATGATATGGTAACATCACTATTCAGGTGGCTTTGTTGGGGTTTCTATGCAGTACTGCTGTCCTGTCCATACCTTGGTTACCGTCTCTCAGAAGTTATCAATAATCACACCCAATCTATGGGAGAAACAGGGGGAGATACTTTCCCCAGCTCTTTTGACTCCTTTTTCTCCTTTGGGCCGGGAATAACACCTCTTGAGAATTTTGAATATCCTTGGGATGCTCAAACCAGCGTGTTCCTATTGCTGTGTCTCCTGAATGTTTTTCAAGTCTTGTTTAGGGTAAAACAGCTGTTTAAGACTACCACTCAGAAATCTGTCCCAAGGCCAGATAGTCGGGTGGCATGGGATGTGGGAGAACATGGGCAGGTATCTAGAGAACTTCTCACCTCCAATGGCTTGGGACTTCACCCTTGAACAACTACAGGACCCTGATAAAGTAATAGAATGCTTGAAAGGAAAATGCGGTGGCTATTCCAGAGAGGCACAACTTATGGCACTGTGTTGGGCCCTGGCCAGTATCTACCAAACACTGCTCAGTACTATGCAGGACCCTCAGGGGAAAGAGGGGAAAGCCAGACCAGCAGACAAGGAGGCTACTCCAACCCCGGTGGCAGACAAGGAGGCTACTCCAACTCCAGTGGCAGGCACTGTGGCTACTCAAACCCTGGTGACAGGCAATGCAGCCGCTCAAACCCTGGTGACAGGCAATGCAGCCGCTCAAACCCCAGCGGCAGGCACTGCAGCTGAACCGGGCAACCAACCTATGCCAGTATCAGTTGCTCCTATACAGAAGAAGAAATACACCAAGAAATCAGTTTGCATAGTAAAGGATGATGACGAACCAGGGCCATCAAAGGAACAGGAGGAAGAGACAGAACCAGAGATAATCACCCGATCCCTATCCCTGAGTGAGCTGCGAGATATGCGAAAAGATTTCAGTCGACTTCCTGGTGAGCACATTGTCACCTGGCTGCTCCGATGCTGGGATAATGGGGCCAGTAGCTTGGAATTAGAGGGCAGGGAAGCTAAGCAGCTGGGATCCTTGTCTAGGGAGGCAGGCATTGACAAGGCAATTGGGAAAAAGACACAAGCCCTCAGCCTCTGGAGGCGACTCCTGTCGGGTGTAAGGGAAAGGTATCCTTTCAGTGAAGATGTTGTATGTCGTCCAAGCAAGTGGACCACCATGGAAAAAAAAAAGGTATCCAGTACCTAAGGGAATTAGCAGTACGAGAGATGATTTACTTCGACCCAGATAACGTGCAGTTACCCACAGATACTGATGAAGTCCAGTGCACAAGGCCCATATGGCGGAAGTTTGTACGGAGCGCACCACCATCATATGCCAACTCCTTGGCAGTGATGGAATGGAGAGGTGAAGAGGGACCAACGGTGGATGAGGTGGCTGGACGACTCCATCAATATGAAGAAAGCCTATCTTCCCCTCTCGTTTCAGCTGTGGAGAAACTGTCCCAGAAGGTCCAGCAACTTGAAGAGAGTATGTCCTACTCCCCACCTGTACAGGCCAGCATCTCAGCTATTAGGAGCAGGCGTTTCCCTACTCAGGAGGGAGAGTATAGGGGGTACACGCCACGAGGCACCCTGTGGTTTTACCTGCCTGACCACGGAGAGGACATGAGGAGGTGGGATGGACAACCTACCTCAACCCTACGGACACGGGTACGTGAGCTGCAAGGAAGAACAATCACAAAAAGGGATCCCTCCAGGAAAAGTGCAGCTCCTGTTTCCAGCAGACAGTTCCCCAGACAGAATGGAAGGCCTGATCTTACCTCTGATCCTCTTGAAGGGACTTCCAAATCATTTTTGCAACAAGTGAGTAATGGATACTATGATCAGGATTAGAGGGGTCCTACCTCCAGCCGGGTGGGGGAAAGGGACAACCGGGTTTATTGGACTGTGTGGATTTGATGGCCTGGCACATCTGAGCCACAGGAGTATAAGGCTCTGGTGGACACTGGTGCACAATGCACCTTAATACCATCAAATTACAGAGGAGCAGAACCCATTTGTATTTCTGGAGTGACAGGGGGATCCCAAGAGTTGACTGTACTGGAAGCTGAAGTAAGCCTAACTGGAAATGAGTGGCAAAAGCATCCCATTGTGACTGGCCCAGAGGCTCCATGCATCCTTGGCATAGACTATCTCAGGAGAGGATACTTCAAGGACCCAGAAGGATACTGGTGGGCTTTTGGCATAGCTGCCTTGGAGACAGAAGAAATTGAACAGTTATCCACCTTGCCTGGTCTCTCAGAGGACCCCTCTGTGGTAGGGTTGTTGAGGGTCAAAGAACAACAGGTGCCGATTGCTACCACAACGGTGCATCGACGGCAATATCGTACTAACCGAGACTCTGTGATTCCCATCCATAAGTTGATTTGTCGACTAGAGACTCAAGGAGTGATTAGCAAGACTCGCTCACCCTTTAATAGTCCCATATGGCCAGTGCGACAATCTAATGGAGAGTGGAGGCTAACAGTGGATTATCGTGGCCTGAATGAAGTCACACCACCGCTGAGCGCTGCCGTGCCAGACGTGCTAGAGCTTCAATACGAACTGGAGTCGAAGGCAGCCAAGTGGTATGCAACGACTGGTATCGCCAATGCATTCTTCTCAATCCCTTTGGCGGCAGAGTGCAGGCCACAGTTTGCTTTCACTTGGAAGGGCATCCAGTACACCATATCCCCACGACAGGGATATATTATTATTTATTTTCACATTCATACTTGTAGTAATGAGAAATTCAGGAATTTTGTAGTAAATTACAAATATAAAGATGTAGATACAGAGCTTGCTCTATTAGTTTAAACAAATCCTAAAAGGAAATGTACTAGCATCCTTTCCTCCTTTCTTTAAAGGTACAAAGTTAAACCATCTCAGTAAAAAAGAGATGGCTGTATTTTGATAGCTTTTGTAAATCCAGAATGTGCCAGGTTAAAATTTACAATTTTAATTTTCATTTCTACATCTGATTTATGAACACTTACCCACACTTCATCCCTTTCTACTAGAGCCATAATTTTGCACACATTATTCTGACATATATTTTATAACTACGGAAGCATTTTGGATGTATCCACATACAACATGGCATTGAACCTAGAAATTGCTCTGCTGTCTTCACTTGATTCCCTTTGTAAATTCAGTCCTAAAAGCCTCCCAGTGAGGTCTCTCTGGTTTGCAGATTTTTCGACTTCTAAGTGGAAAAACTACTACCCAGTTAGTTATGTTCCCAGAGCTTTTTTTTTTTTTAACACCTAGGTATTTAAATTTATTTGATGCTAGACACACAGGAGTAGAAAATATGAGAAGTACTTAATGATAAGGGCACCACAAGAATGCTAGATTTTTGCAAGACTTTGTTTCCTCCTCAGAGTTAACACATCACATTTCTGGAAATGAAGCTGCACTGGTGTTGAAAATAGCCATATCCTTAAAACCCCTTAGTTGGCACTCTCAGATGCTGAACCCATCCAAGGCTCTCTCTCTCAGTCATCTATTAGAGTGTGTTCTGTCAGCTAGTACTTTTTAAGGGTCTAGGCAACCAGGATTTTACACTGCATGTAGCAGGTGTGTACATTTGTATTTTGGGACTTCGTGAAGCTGCAGTATACCCATTACATATCCCTCCATACGCTCTCTTCTTTTTGTGGGCAGGCTGCAACAAAAGATCTGCACTGAAGCTCACACATGAGACATACAATCCCTATGGACATTCACATTTTATCCAGGTCCATATAACCAACAGAAGTAGTGACTATAGGGCCAAGGAGTCTGTGTTCCTCTGTTTTGTAGAGTCCACAGCGGAAAATTCTTGCTATATTTTGAAACAATTATCTGCTTTTGTGAAACAATTATCTTCTTATGGTTTTACCAAAAATTTTACTGTAGCTCCCTTCAATCTTTGCTCTCTCATCAATTCTTATTTGGCAAAAGTGGAAAAATCAAGGAAGGTCATAATACCATAGCCTGTGCTGGATAGTCCCTGAGTAGACAAAATGTTCAAATTGACTACCTCTAATTAAAATGAAAATAAAAACACTTGATTATTTTCTCAATTTTATCATCTCAGTCTTTTGCCTTTATCTGAGATTGGCAAAATGAAAGCGCAAGAATGTCATTGTGCTGCCAATAGCACTATTTTGCCCCTACTAGAGTAAAGTTTTCTTAGATATCCTCACATAAGTAAAGCCAGGTTTACCTATGTTACAGGTTTACCTTTGTTACTAAGTTGCCCTGATATTTTTTTAACCTTTTCGAATGTCCCCAGCTCTGTTATGGCTAATGTATATGCTGAAACGTAGGTTCCTGTATACACCTTGGTAGACTTAGGCGTAGCACTCATAAAAGAAGAAAATCACTGAACAGAGGCAGTGCTTCATAAACCACTAATTTAAGGGAGTGCTTAAGATCACAGTTAACTTTAGGAATCTCTTTAGTTTCTGTTCAAGTCAATGAGACTTATTCTTAACCTTAAGAGTCTTTTATACTTAAAGGCTGCTCTGAATAAGGTCATTTGTAGAATAATACTTAAAACAAAAATTTTAAAAAGGCATTTCCATCTTTTACTTTATTACTGCAGGGCTATATGTAAGATAGCAATAATGCTATAATTTAATATAGGTAATTTCTCTGTTGTTATTGTGAAGAAGCTTTATAGACCACTACAAAATTATTTAAGGCCCTTGAAACATTTGTTTTCAACTCTTTCTTTGTAATGTTTTGGGTTTTTTTGTTGTTTTGTTTTGTTTTTGTTTTTTTTTAAATCAAGGATATGCCATAACTATAAAATAAATTCTTTTGTAGAAGGAGACTGTAGAGCAGTGCTTGAAATGCTTCACTTTGAGGAGCTTTGTTAGTCAAGGTAGAGGGCTCTGTAAGCCACAAGCATTATAGTTACCTGATTTTGCTCTTGTTGAAGCCAGCGGCAAAACTCTTATAGGTCGCAGTGGCAGCAAGACTGAAAGGAACTGCTTGTGCTTTAGTTTATTGTTCCATTTTCTGATTAACATCTTAAACTGCATTTTGATCATGTAGCTTCTACTGACAGAGAATGCCTGATGGTCTTTTGTTGATCTTCTGAGACAACAACAGCTCATCTTGATGCTCAGCCAAGGCATCTATCATTCAGCTGTCCCTTTCAGTTACTATGTTGAGAATGCAGCACAGCCCTGGCTCAGAGAGTCTCTGCTCCATCTGGTGACCTATAGGAAGAGCTCTTAGACCTCTTTCCTTTAAGCATCCAGCAATGAATTTTTTCTGCACAAAATGTGTTTTTAACTTCTTGTGTTGAGTAAATTTAACAGGTCGGACTCAAAATAAGGTAACTATCGTTCAAGAAGTTACTGTGCACCAGCTCGGTCACAGTGACTGTCCAGGAGAGTTATTCTTAGCCCGCAGAAAGTATTGTCTCATTTAACTGTCCAAAAGGTCAATGTTAGAAAATAAAAAATATGTTATGTTACCTTATGTTTGCTGCAATGAGTAGTAACAGACAAATGCTGAAGTTTAGCTAATGTATATCAATTTGACTATGAGATTGAACCATTTTGGCATTTATTTCTTTTCATTTTCCTAAACAGATGGCTTTATTCCTACCATGCAATTTTTTTCTTCGACTGGTTTTTTTTTGAGCTCTCTCATCTAGCTTTCATTAGCTTTTGTTCTCTACATAGTATTCAGAAAAGTGCGCCGCACATAATCTAGGATTGCAATTAAACAGAAATAGGAGTGGGAGAAAAAATGGCAGATCTGTACTAAAGCTTCTGCCAAAGATAACGGTAGAGAGGTGCAGAGGTCCCCTCTTTCTGTCACATTGTATGACTCCATTATGTGTAGGTATTAAACAGAGTACCTCCTTTTCTCCCTCAGTTTAACTTTTCCCTTTCATCTCTGCCTCCTACATGTGTCATATGACATCCATCAGTAGTACAAAGTCAGTGCCACATGCTTAGTTATTGCTGCCAGTAGTAATACAAAATCAGGCCTGTCTGACATGTAAAAAGCAGAGCCTTCTTTGTTGCAGGCCAATAAAAGTCACCACCAAAAAAGGCTGTGGATGTTTAATGGAATGAAAGCACTAATGAATAGGCATTAATTGAAAATTAGGGCACGAAAGACAGAGAAGAGCTAAGACAAATCAATTGCTATACCTATAAGCCTGAGCTGACAATAAATCAACAGCAATAGCAGCAAAGATGTGTTGGACCAAATTAATCACAGATACAAACAGTTGAAACTTAGGTGTGAATAAATTAGTTTAAGGTCTATAAATGCTAAGTAATTCCACAGTTGACCATGAGTGGAGTAACTATAGAAAAGGATTGGAGCCACTATACAAAAAGAATTTAACCTGTACGTCCTGCCTCTGGTAGGAGATATGGTGGTTGACTGCGGGAGGGTAAAGAAACAAAAAAAATATGGTTCTTACCTTGAGGATAGTAGGGTCTGTCCCCATGTGAATTTTATAAACTTCTGTAAAACCTTTGAGTATTACTTTCCTCTTGTGCTAAGCACAGATGGTGCACACGACAGCACCAGGTCTAGCAGATGGGCATGTAGCAGGAAAGGTAACTCAGAGGAGAAAGTTAGGTCTTGGTACCCTGGCTGTCAGATGATTTCATTTGCGATGTGAGTGGGGAGAACTTACTGAGTAAATCTGTGCTTCAACTCCGCTTTTTACAAAGATTAGTGATTTTTGTGTGTGTGTGTGTGTGTGTGTGTGTGTGTGTGTGTGTGTGTCTGTTGAAAAACAAATTCAGTAAGCACACTACAGTGTTCCCTTGCTTTAATTTCCTGAGGAACAGCCCTAAATATTCTCAAGCTTAGTGACAGGCATCAGGCAACTCAGGCTGAACACGAAAGAGAACATTTAGAAAAAAGTTACAAGGTCTTTTACAAGGCCTTTTTTTGTTGTTCTGTTTTCTGACATATAAAAACTAGTTAATATTATCCAAATAATGAGTAACTTGTACTGTTCTTGCTTTATACACTATTGCTTATTTAACCTACATTGTGTTATGCCCACATGTGCATGGAATAGGACATCTTGGAGTAAAGAATGTTACGCTCTTGTGATTGCTGCAAAGCAGCCAGCATTAATTTCAGTTCTGAATTCTTCAAAATTAAACTACAGTAATATCCCTGCTCTGCATTGGCATTGCTAACATCAACAAAAAAACATTAACTCTAATTACAGGACTGATTAGGTCCTTATTAGAAATTTGTTAAGAGTTAAATATCTTCATAAAGCAGAATATGCTGCATCTCAACAGCAGAGGTGAAGCATTCTAGAGAGTGCTCCTACCATCTATCCTCCTTCTCTGGTGATGATGAATGTGCACCATGAAGAGATTAGATCATTTGCTTCACTCGAGTAATAAAATGTTCTGTGTGCTTTCTTTTTAGTCATCTTGCTGATTTTAATCAAGTGGGGGACTTGACTGATCTTGGGATTCATCTGATAAGAAACTGGAAATATTTGAAACTCAAAATTTGCTGTGAACTGCATTGTTTCATACATTCGACTATAATGGTTAAAATATTGTCTGATCTTAAATTTATTGCTGTTTTTATTATAAATAGTTGTATCTGAATGTAAATAGTTGAGCTGATTTTTCATTCAAATTTCCTAAGGCACAGGAGTTCTTCTTTTATAGTATCTATTACTGGTTCGCACTGGAATACTAAGCCAGAGGTACAGGACAATACGCTGCCATACTCAGAGCGTTTGCCTTTGTGCTGCTGTGAAACCTACAGTCCACTTCCTGTATCTGGAGAGTATGAGCTAATGGATATATCACAAGTTGGAATTTCAGGTACATGTAAGCAAATAATTCTGTAGAATTGCTGACATGCGAAAAAGATGTTTTGTCTGATCTGAAGCTATTTGAGAATTCAGAGTTGAATCCCATTTAATTAAAATATAACCAGTTAGGCTGTTTGTTTTGTAGGACAGAATTTAAAATCCCATTTCCCAGATGAATTCCCCAATGACTAAATGACTCTGCAATATCATATTCTAGGTGCAGTATCCTTCTCCTTCAGCTGAACCTGTCTTACTTGTGTAATAGAGTTAGCTTGTGCATCAGAAAATGGGAATCATATCTTCTACCTTTGTAGTGAGTTGTCTTTATAGTTATTCAGTCTTCACGCCTGTTTGTGACTATCATGCTTAGTGGAAGAGCTTCTACAGGAAGAACTGAAGCTAAGCCCGCTGTGTCTGCAGTAACCAAGACGTAACAGCAGAATGGTTAAGGGCATGTATCTACAAAAGGGGCCTTGTAAGTTTATGTCACCTCAGGACAAGAAAGACTCCCTGTGACTTTTCCAAATCTTATTGTGTACTTTAGCAAGAAAACCTCAAATATCCTTGGATGCCTCAGTTTAATCTAAAATGCAGATATAATCGTGAAGTACTGTAGTTATTACCTATTGTACTACCCATTCACTTCAGACACAAACTAATGTGTTTGGGTTTTTTTCCTTTTATTCTGTGCAGTTTTCATCTTAAGAATGTAGTAAGCAGCTGGTTGGTGAAAGTAGAAGAGAATAAGAGTTTGATTCAATGCAATTTGGACACATGTGCTGCCTCATACAGAGCTGTTACTTTAGCATTGTCCTGTACTGGCTACTTGTATTCTAAAATAAGCAATGCAGTCCAAAAGTATATGGCTGTCCTTTATGCATTGCACATAAGGACACAGACTAATCAATGTAAAGATTAAACAACCATGTCAATTAATCATTAAATTTGGAAGTTCTTAGATGACTCAGCAAAGGTTTAGAATATCATTCAAGAAATGATATGGGGCACTGTAGTTTTCTTAAAGGCGCTCTGTACATTTCTGCCCAATGCATTTCTGCATGCAGCATTTTGTTAATCTATGTCCTTGCCGTGCTGTAAATACCTGAAAACTACATTGCTGATTTATGCTCAGGTGACCTGTGTATGATCAGATGGCACCAAAGATACGTCCCAAGTCTGCAGTAGTTGGTGTCTGGTTAAGTCAACAGGCCGCTTGTCTCAATAAATTTTAATTAACAGCAGGAAATGTAGAAGTATAGTGCATCGACAGGATAGTAATGTTACACAAGTGTGTTGGCCTACCGTGAAAAGAATCGTTTTCTTGATTCTGAAATCTATTCCATAAGACATTTGACACGAACGTTATTGATTTAAAATGGCTTTAAAAGCCTGGTAGGTTATATTCATCTTAAACAAGAGTGCTAGGGCCTTTCCTGCACAGTTCTGTGGCTAATGCACATCTGACCAAAAGTGCTACAATACTTTGTTGTGGCTATCAAGAGTAAGCAATGCTGGTAAGTGTGTAGTGGCATGTTGGCTCCTCATCCGTCCCTAAGCGGAGCTCCATGCACTCCAGCTGGTCATCTGACATAGAAGGCAACACCCGTGCTCGTCTCCCCTCCCTAGTACAGGCTCCTAAAGAGCCCATGCCTCAACTACTTGCTCAGGTTTATGGACTGGAGTGGGATGGGGTGGTGTCCTGGTTCCGGCAAGGATGGGGTTAATTTCCCCAAGGAGCCGGCAGGGGAGGCAGGTATTCCATCCCACCCGACCCATGCCCGGCTATAAGAGGCGCTCGCCGGGGCGAGGGAGGCAGTCGCCACTCGGGCACGGGCTGCAGCGTGCGGGTCCGGTGGGTGCGGGTCCGGTTGTACTGTAATCGCGTTCTTATACTCCTTTAGCGGTGTTATTGTTTTTCTTTCTTTTTCCCTTTGGCTGTTTTGTTAAATTACACTATTTCAACCCACGAGTTTTGCCTTTTTCTGCCGATTTTTCCCACGGCTGTAGGAGTCGAGCGAGCCGCTGCGTGGTTCTTTGTTACTGGCTGAGGCCAAACCACAACAGGTGGGATGGGACAGGGTGGCGTTAGGGGGGAATCCAGTATAATATGATGGGAAAACAGAAGGCATCTATTGCTTCTCTAAGCAAGGGAAAAAGATCGTGAGATTTACATTTAGGGATCAGAAACTTCTTTCAAAACTTCTCCTTACAATACTGTAGTTTGGGAAATATATAACAATGAAGGCATGTTTACTTTTTGTAGAATTCATGGCATGATGAGGATAATAAGACCCTCCAAGGCAATAATTGCTTCACTGTAGGGTGCTTCTGCATCTCAAATTGCTCAGCATCTGGGTTTTAAATCATTTGTGCTCCTGGTGGGTAAAACTGCCAGCTAAACAGGCAGGCAGACAAGTAGCATTTTTAAACTTACACAGCGTGATCATGGCATGTGTGCATTTAAGGCTAAGCTTATTATCATCAGGAATTGTTATCTAAACTATAGAGACAGACACCAAAATAGATTCTATATGATACTCTCGATAAATTGTTTTCATTCACAAGAAGACCATTTGGCCTATGGTTATAGATCTGGTACTAGTTTGGATATTTCTGGCAGACTGAACAGCAGAAAACGTTGTCTGCTAAGCTCAGAAAATGTGCAATAAATTCCACAGTTCATCTGTGCTGTGGTGAGCAGGTGACTGTCACTGAATACCATGCTGAAGATCGTGTTATAAGCAGGAAGAGGCTTTGCTGTATTCACAGAGAATTATGTTATTAGCATGTAAAGTGGACCTCTTCTTGGTAAGAAGTGAGGCCATTCTGTATACAGGAATCATTTATTGAAAGTGAATCTGTGTTTCATACTTACTGGAGGAAGCTTAGACTGATGACAAATATTCTGCCTTTGACATGTCCTTCTCTATTGTTGTTTATGAATGCTTACTACATATTTCCTGATGCAGACAATTTCTTCCGTTCCCTAACCTGCAATACGCTGAGCATGTCATGGGGCATATGGGGATCAGTGTTTTGGATTCTGTTTTAGAAATTCTGCAGGTGCCACTGAGGTGGCAGTTTAGAGAAGGCTGGAAGTCCAGCTTGAAACAGCAAGTCTGCACCTTAACCTATAAAGTGTGGCAACAATGAGAAGACTTGCACCAATGGTCTTTCCACCTCAATTTATGGTTTAACACCTTTGTTCATACTTTTATATCCCCAAGTCCCGATACTGGCATTTTGGACTTTGAGTTCAAAACCTTCTATTGCCTATGTCCGTCATGTCCCTGAGATAGAATAGGCTGGTGTGCTGCTATCTGTCCAGGCTGTAAGTCTTGAACACCATACCAGTCTAACTGGTCCGAAACTATGGGCTTAGGAGAGACCCTGGTGAGGCTGTGACTTGCCTGACATTTCTTTTTGGCACCAGTGACAGCTGCTTTGAGTTTTTCCTTTTTTTTTTTTTTTTTTTCCCCCCTAGGTTATTTTTAACTTGGATCAATTCCCTGATCTGATTCACTTCACAGTCACACAAATAGTTGTACTGGCACAACGGAAGGAGCAGCAAGAATTAGCAGAGGGAGTGGTGACTGCACACAGCAGCCCTCATACAAGAGAAGAACATCTTAAACTCCTCTATGCTGTGCCAATTTGAAGTGCCCTCATTCTCTCTCTGTTACAGGCGCTTTTTTTTTGTTGTGGATTTTCCTCACTTTGTTGCTACACAGGTTTTTTTTTCCCCATACAACATGTTGTTTCAACTCTGCCAGTACTCATCTGCCATCTCGTTAGTTGTCTGCTGACTACTGAAACACTTAAAAAAAGAAAAAAGAAAGAAAAGAAGAAAAAGTCTCTGTAGACTTCTAAGCTGTGTTAGCAGGCAATTGAAAATTAGCAGCAAGATGAGCATCACCTGGTTTTCAAAAGGCAAAAAGAATAATCACTTTCCTGGTTACCAAGCAATTCTGGCTAGAAAGCTTGCTTGCTGACAGTCACACATGCAGAGTGATGGTACCCACTCCTCAAGGGGCTTTTCGCCTCTGTAGTCAGAGAAAGAAAGGTTTGCCAAGCAAGCCTGTGCCAGGACTTGCTGCTTTCACATTTACCCTGGTGGGACTTTGTGTTATCTACAAGGTAATGTGCGTCACCATATTATTTTATGATCTTGAAAGTGCCAATTATGATTGCTCCTGGTGGTCTGTTGGTCTGTTGTTTGGCTCTTTACTCACATGCTTTTTTTTTTTTTCCTTTTTCCATGAAGAGAGGTTCAATCCCTTGAAAGGCTACCCTGCTATCTAATGTCATTCTTCTCCACATCAGTAATCATTCTTGATATAACCTTCTTACTTTACCTGAGATCATGCTTTGTTAGTTCTAATCCTCAGTTGTGGGAAAGGGGAGAAGTTATTCATAAGAAGTGAAAATAGATGTTTGCCTTATGGTCACTAGACTTCAGAAAAGATTCATAGTTAGGGCTTGACTCTTCTTGAACCAATAGCACTAAGAGTCATCTTTTATACCACTACAAAGTGAATGCAGGAGGTGATCCTGCCTTTCTTCTTCTGTCATTTCAGAGTGATATAATGAAGTGGAAGACCCACAAGTACCAAATGTTATCCTTACAAAGTACTCTAGTAAAACACAGATTTGCTGCAAACTCCAGCACTCCCGTTGCTTTTTGTTGCCTTCTGCTTTGGTAATATGTGGATTCTGGGCAAAATGGAGGTTGGCTGGTAGCTGTGAAAAACAACTGATTTATAGGGTTTATAGCTCAAATTGTGGACCAGGACCTGGGCTCCATCTGAATGGTACTTGGAACTCTGCAGTTGAATAGGGAGCTTGAAAATAGCGTTAAGAGTGAGAAAAGTGCTCAGGTCCTTGCTATGTCGCAGCATAGAGCAGAGCAGCTATTGTTTGTTTCTGGGACAGCGAGAAGCCTTGCTGATACTTAATGTCCAATAATGTGTTCACCAGGAAACCAGAAGTCAGTGCTGTAGGAGCTATTATACTTACTCTTTGTCACAAAATGATAACTTTCAGCAAAGGGAAGTTTTATTCAGTCGAATCCAGTAGACTACAGATTGGTAAGGTAGAGGAGATTCAGTTCTTTAAGATATATAGTACACAAAAGAGTGATACATTTCCACCAGGTTAAGAAAGTGTCTAGGGACTTACCTTTGAAGGAACTTTTTTCTGCTTTTACCCATATAGGTCTAAGGCAATTAATCAATAAGCAAGGACACAGGGTGAAAACATATGGTCTTTGATATTTAATAAATGGATTAACAGAGTCCACCGCTTAATATTCAGCCTCTGCTTTAGGAGTATAAATTAATAAGCATTAGGTCCTTTTTAATGAGGAATTTTCCCTTTTAAAACCTGAATGAATTATCAAAAAGAGCTCTGGCAGAATTTCAAAGACATTTTCTGACCTTCTAGTATTCTGGCCTGCATGAATTTTTAACAAGATGCTATATATCTGGAAGGTCTATTAGAATTCGACTGCATGAAATCTGTCTGCCCTCTAGCCCCTCGCCCCCTTTTTTCTTTTTTTCTTCCTTTTTTTTTTTTTTTCTTTTATAATCAGACAACTGAAGCAGAAAAAGGAAAAGTATCTATAATAGCAAGGGAAGGTTTAATTTATGTAAATGAAGTTTTTAAAAAAAGGTTCTTATTCGAGTTAATAAAACCCCACACATTGCTTTTAAATATTAATAGTGGCTGGCAAAATGCTTTATTTATAGTGACATTTTCATTTATATTCATTTTTGAATAGTATCAACAATGTAAAGTGTTCCAAGATCTGTTTGAAAATGCATATTTTAAAGTGCATAACATGCATAACTTATAGTTAAACGCACATCACTATACTTTCAGTCTTGTCAAACTTTTTTTTGTTGTTGGTTTCTATTCCAGAAAACCTTTAAGAAATCTTTTTGATATCTAAATGTGTTCAGAAAATAAATGTAATAGACCAAAGCAGATGTTTTAAGTATTTGTAGGCTGATTTTCAGCATAATGAAGAAAGCTTACTGTCATCATTACTCACTTCATTTTTTATTTTTTAAAGGGTTGCTCTGTGACATTTTGAAAATGCAGAACACCCTTTTTCATAAAAGGTTGTAGTTATCTATGCAAATTTTTACTGATGATACTTTGTAATCTAAATGCCACTTCAGAAAAATACTGTACACATTAATGAAAACTGAACTGTTTCACTTCTTGAAATTACAGTATCAGTTGGTCCTGCAGATGGGATAGTCTATTAGCAGGTTATTGCTCTGAACCGTTGTAGCAGATTCCATGCTTCAGTAGCTCGCTTGTAGCTTCTATTCAGTACCATGAATTAGATACCTCCTCCTGGAACTACCTGGGGGTTTTGATCTTACCCCTCTGGAATCTGCTGAATAAAAAGCACTTAGGAACAGCTCTTGTTCCTGGAGGTGATTAATGTGCTGCTCGTTCACCACAAGGATCAGTGCCTATGTGCACTAGGAAAGAAGCAACCGTTAGGGTTTAGTAAACAGATTATTAGAAAGTGTTTGTCTTTAGCCTGGTAATCAATAATGGCAGGAACCACTAATAGGATTTCCATGTCACTATTTCTTTTATTTCACTTGTTTCAGGGGAAAGTTCCCTTCCGCGTTAATCCTTTTGAGCAAAATACATCCCCGGGGTAAATCCACAGGAACTGTTGCAGTCAATAGAATTGCACCTCAGATGGAGCTGAGCCACTGAGAGTCACTGAACATAAAACTGAGAAATTTAGTGTGTGCTTTACACGTTCAAATGCTAACTGGTCTCTTGAGCCTGGGGTTCACTGACATTCCTCACCCCGGCTCTTGATTAGGACCACACAAGAGTAGAAAATGATACTAAAAAACATGGCTTAATAAAAGCTGGCTAATTATTTGCTCGTGTTACTTTTGTCATGACAGCTTAACTCTGGAACAACACTGTGGCTTGGTTTTCAACCGGCAGCATCGAGCAGGCATAACATCATGTTTTTAATTTTTCTTTGTGAGGGTGAGGGAGATGTATAGTCTTAAGGATGTATTGATTTAATTGTTGAGACTAAGGCCTGCAGTAGCTCTTGCCAGTACTTGTCTACCTATGTCAGGTACTTTCAAGGACACAAAGCAAAGCTGGATGCATTGCTGTTATCCGAGGGCAGTAGGGAACTGTATCTCAGTTGTACCTTTCGCTTTGTCGTCATGGGCTCCCTGTCTTTCATCTAATTCTGCCCATGCAACAGGCAGCTTTTCTGAGCTCATTGCCCTCCAGCAGACAGCCTGACAGTTCCCCTCCAACTCCCTAGCGGAGGGATGACGGGGAAGTGGGGTGACGCTCTCCACAAAGGGTTTTCCACTAGAGAAAGAGGTGATACCTGGTGTGAGAGACTCCCGTGGGGGCCATTTATGCTAGTTTTTATGCACTTATGGGTGCAAGAACAAACAGGCAATTGGACTGACAGGTGAGAGACTGCACAATGACAGTATTCCAGAAAACCAAGGTAGGGAAACTAGAGAGGATCAGAATAGTTTCAGGCAGGTAGGTGGCAGGAGCCCTAAAGGTATGTAGTAGCGCAAAGGGGAGACATCCGTCTTGGACTTTCTTTCGCTAAACCCGTGGGTTTTGGTTATTAAAATGTATCACTGGATCTTTCTTTGCTAAGGCCCTAAGTAAAATAAGTTTGAGACAGCTAATAACATAAAAGCGCTTTGGCACCGTCTCCTCATTCAATACCAAAAAAGTACATCAAGATGATTGATGCTTGTACCCCAGACTGGTTTGTTGTATGGGGCAGACTGCACAAGACAGCTTAACATCGCCCAGGCAAACTGGCGAACAAGCTGCTGCAAAATTCATGCTAGAGCTCTTACATGCGGTGCTCTGTAGGGTACACACACTTGATGGTAGAGAAACAAAGAAACAGAGTTCGTTTGGTATGCTGGAGATCAGGCTACTCAAAACAGTACTGCTGGCAGTGCTATTGTGCAATCAATATGAACAATCAGTTCTAGTAATAAGGGTTGCCGTAGGCTTATGTTTCTGACTTTTTTATTTCATTTTCAAATGTCCTCACACTTAAGAAATAAAGGATAAGTGTACATGAGAAGATGAGAAAAGGTATAGTAGAACTGAAGGCAGGGTTCGTATCTCCTGATTTCATCCCAGTGAAGTCTGTTAGACTAAGCCATATAGAGAAAATAATGATGGGATTTTGAAAGACACCCAGAGATGTTGATCACCCAAAGGCCATCAACAGTACTTGAGAAATACTTCCACATGCCTCAATTTAAACAAAAGACCGTCAATATCTACTCAATTAAGCTTGGTGTCTGCGACAGTGCTATTGACCACAAGGAAGGGGAATGTGCTATGTAGATGATAAACGGTGGAAAAAATAAGAAACTCTTGTTCTTCAGACAAACTATTATATTCCCCTCAGAGAGAAATATTTGTGGGGCCTTTTATGATGGAAGTGTTTTCTGAGTATGATATCATTTACATGATAAATGTAAATTACAGACTGGAAAAAGGGATAATTCTGTGAACCATCATGCTTATCTGTAAGAACATTAGAATAAAAATATACTGTGCCTTACATCTGCAGGCTGCATAGGACTACATTTTCAAATGATATTTTTTCTGAATAAGCCACTGCACTTGCAAGGACTAATTTGCATTAAGTGATTTAAATGAACAGGTACCTGCTTGTATGTGGAAAGCATACACCAAAAGGAAGTGGGGAGTGGAGAGCACTGACATTTGCATACTGAGCCAACACTTCTCAGAGGTAGCCAAGTCTATATCTGAGCATAAACAAAATTAAAACGATGTTTTCAGGTGGCCAGCGCAGCTGCTACCTTTGAGTTTGCCTCTGCCTTTGTCCTGTCTGCCGATTTCATAGCGTTTCTTTATATGGCTTGACTTCTGATTTATGCCGCGTGACAGAGGACCTAATTGGTTTTGCTGAAGTTTAATATGGGTATTGGGTTGCGTGTTTGAAAGAGTAAATAAAGCCGGGTGGCACAAAGAAAGCTGCCTGCGCTCTGTTTTCTCGATCGCCCTTTCTGCAGGGCAGTGGGGAAGGAGCTTTTCCCAAAAGCAACTGGGCATACTCTGGGGCGGTGAAGTCCCTGGGGTGCTGGGGCTGGGCTGGTCAGGCAGGGCACAAGGTGGGCAGCAGCACTGGTCAGGGGCGAAACCTTCCTGGGAAAGTGAGGCTGCCAGAGGGAGCCAGCGCTGTGTGGCGGAGAGGAGAGCAGGGGGTGGTTAGTTTTACCATGATTTGACTTGCCGGTGGTTTGGGTTTTCTGCACTGAAAGATGTCCTCAGGGGAGAGAAAGGATTAGCTCTGGCTGCTTGTTTGGGGATGTCGTGCAGCACTGCCCCGAAGCCACCTGTAGAGAAGGTGTGTCGGGTAAGGCAGGTCAGTTTTGGGGAGTGCGCAGTGGTTTAACAACATTGGCTTTGCGCTTCTTCAAGTTTTAGTTTCACCATCTATGGCGAAAGGCTGATACCGCCATTTAATCTCCCAGCACTGTCCTGGAGATTTCAGGAGTTTAATATATGCAGGGAATTGCGCATTCTCTAATCTTTTTCAAAATGGTGAGTTGGCAGTTAATTGGGTAAATGCTGCTACCAGAAACGCTCTAGCCACTGGATTTCTGGTGCTCACTTGTGCTGTTGGATAAGTACAGCTATCAATGGATTTAGATTTCTGGAATAAAAAAAATAAATATTTCTGGAGGGCATATCAGTAAGTACACATTAGAAGAAGAATAAACAGTGACTGAAGGAAATACGTTAGCTGTTAAATGCAGGAATTGAATCCAAATGTTTTGGTCAGCTATCCTGCTTTCCAATTTGTTCTGAAGGGGCACAGGGGAACAATGCAGAGGGATTCTGCCTCTCATACGTAGCACAGAAGTGTTCAGTAGGTTTTGTAGAGTGAAGTATGAAAAGTGGGCGAAAGTGCATTCAAACAGCTATACTGTTCATTCCGAATGCGGAGTGACAGATTGCAGTTATCCTTTCTGCTAGACACTGAAGGCAGAGGGTAAGAGCCAGGTGCAAGTGAAATTGTGTAAGAATCTGTTGTAAATCCAGCATCACCTTATGGCCTCCTCACTGACGCATTAAGAACTGTTGTCACAATCAAATGAAATCACAACTGTGTGTTATCTTTGCGTTGTGCGCTGGGTCCCTTTGCAAACCCTTGGACACATGTATCAAAAAGCATTTATTATGTGAAGACTTAGATGTGTGTTCAGACAAAACATCCATGGGAATACAAGTGAAGATATAATTCTGTGTAAAAACTTCTGTGTCAGGTAGTTTGTCATAGTTTATTTCTGTGGCACGTTTTAGGCCATAGCACGGTATCCCTGCTCATTTATTGCTCCCTGCTTTGTTTCTCTGATGGGTTTTGGCTGATGCATCTGTCCCCACAATCTTAAGCATCCATAATGGAATTATTTTGGTAGAAAAGAGCAAGTGCATGTTTAAATGGTTACAGAAACATGGGGGGTTTGTTTGTTTGTTTAGGTTTTTTACTTTTCATCAGATAGGCTGACTCTTATGTCATCCCAGGAGATTTGCAATGGATTTTATAGATTTAAAATTAATGATATGTAATATGAATGCTACTGAAAAGTTAGGCATACCTGAAGGGAGTTGATTGCCCTGTATAAATAAGGTTGCATTAACTATGCATGGAAAACCAAAACCAATTAGCAATAATTGGATATCTGTGTTTTGTGTGCATGTAGTAGGAAGAAACAGCAATTTTATCATGTTAGGAAAGAGACAGGGAATTACGAACTTCTAATACTGACTCAATATGTGTCAACTCTGAAACCATTGCATGTCTCTCATACAGTATAAGTCATCATCCTCCTGGCCGTTTTCCTTATCTACATCTATAGGGCAGTTGAATACTATGATTTTTTTTATTTTTATTTTTTTTCTCTCTCCACAAATAATGATTTGAATTTCAAAAGGTTTTGCCATCACCTTCTTTAGTTTTGCTTTTTGCATGTGTTCCATGATTTTGCTGGCAGGGAAATTCATATGCAGCAAGTTTTAAATCATTATGGAGTATTAATAGAGGGTGAATTTCAAATTAGTATATATGGCATTTCACACAATCTATTCTAAGTCATATGCTCTTCCACTTACGAGCTAGAAATGTACTGTGTAATTTAGGATGTATGTCAAATGGGCTACTTCCCAGATTTTAAATATCATCTTATAAATTGTGAATAGTCATATTCACAAATATTATTTCTAGAAATTAATTAAAAATAATAATAGATCTGTATACTAATTGTTGACCTCTGGTGGCAAAGACTATGCGTATGGAAGAAGAAACTTTTTTTCCTCAATGATTTGCTGCCCGATTGCTCTAATAGACACTCTGACTATGAACTGGAAAATTAAGGTTTAAATTAGGTATTGAGTATCAAACACTGGGAAGGTAGGAAGCTGCTTTTTTTGTTTTGCACTGTGGTGACAAGCATGCCACTTTTATATATTTAGTTCCAGCAGTCAACTGCATTGAAGAAGCACTAAATTTTCCGTGAAAACAAAGCTGCTTTCTGGAATGTAGTAGCAGAATATCTCCATGCTAATTAAACAAATGCAGAAATTCACATGAAAACGACTGCACACAGTCTTTCATTGAATGTGCATTGGTATTTGATTATGTAGACCCTTGAGATTTTTTAATATTCTGATCTTGACCAAAAAATCAAGGGTAAAGGTATATATTCTTTTTCTGTCTGCAAACTCAGATATCATTTAATGGTTGGTCTTATAAATAAGAAAACAACTTTCTTTAGGACATTGGTTTGCGGCTTTACTAAAACTTAGTTAAGGATGCTTTGCCTGGGAGGAGCCCTGGTTTTTAGATCTGCACAAGTAGTGCCATTTGTGTTGAGAGAAACTGTTCACTTGGCTGGGAATTACCTCTGCAATATGAATCAATGGAGCAGTTCTGGGTTTTTTTTATATATTTTTGTTTATATCAAGCACATGATGTGATTGAAAAACAGCACTAGACTCTCCTTGTCTGACAAAGACTTCTTATCATTAAAGAGGTTAAATACATGGCTAACATAAAGCATATCTGCAAGTCCTTTGCATTGACTTCAGTCTGTTCATGCATTGTTTCCTTTATCTGTAAAATGGGGGGAAAAATAGGTATTGCCACTGTTTCACAGGAGTGTGAGCTACGGTTCTGAATTATTATTAGTGAGCTGTTTGGAGATGCTTTGGTGACAGGAGGTTGAGAAGTGCAAAGTGCTGCTGCTGATTAGATTTAGCTATTACTTTGCAGGGAAATAGTTACAGCCTGAGAGTTCACCAGTTTTGGGGGTCTTGCGGAGTTATGTTTGTTGCTCCCTTAAAACTCAGGGAGGCAACTGCAGGAGGTTTCCAGGCTCATGGCTTCGGGTCTGCTTCTCTGTTAATTTCTCTGTTTATTTTTCTTAGAGCTATCTTTGATAGCTTTTTTTTCCCCACTGACTGCTTGTTTTCTCACCCTAAGATACGTCTAGGCAGGTGATTTTTGCACTCTCTAAGGTCTGTACGTTTCATCGATGCTTTTCCTTGTGAATACTATTTCATTTGTGAATCAAGCCCTAATTACCCTTGCGTCAACAGTGTTTTTCTAGTGTTTTTGTATTTTTGTATATGTTTTGGGGTTTGGGGAGTGTGAATGAGTTTCCCCTAACAACTTGCAGGTTTCAGGAGACAGCAGTAGTTGACATAAGTTCCAAAAAGAGGAAAAAGGGCAGAGACAGGGAATAGGGGGTTCCTGTTACTCAGCAATGCTACAACTGTACCCGCTCTGCAAAACAGTTGCATAGCAAGATGAGCGCAGCCAAAGCACTTCCATGAAACAGAAACAGATCCCGAATTCAGTCTACAGTCACTTAAATGAGCAGCAAGATTTTTGCGCAGGGGAGGTGTGATTGTAAGGAGAAATAAATAAATTGAATCTGAAGGCGTACCATAGACAGTTTAACGTGGATACAGAGTACCGAAGGGAGCAAAAAAGTTAGCCCGCTCCGTTGTTTTAGTCTCTCTGTGCTGTAAAGAGACTTCGTTGTTCCTCTGGGCTTGAAAGGAGCTCTTAGTTCAGCTAATTGAGTTGAACTTGGTCTCTAATAATATAGAGAGAGCGAAGATTTCCTTGATAGTGGCCATTAACACCGTCCAGTAGAAGAAAAATGATCTTCAGCTTTTTTCAGAATAAACCAGAGGACACACCGTGGCTAGTTTATTATTATGGATACATGCGCTTGCTACCCAGCAATTTGGTTTTGTTGTGTTTTTTTGTTGTGGTTTGGTTTTTTGTTTGTGTTTTTTTTTGTTTGTTTTTTTTTGTTTGTTTGTTTTTTGGTTTTTTGTTTGTTTTTTTTTTTTAGGATAGTTTAGGTCCTCAGCTGGTAAGTGTACTTTGTTAATTTTAGCAATCGGACATGGAGCTCAATATTTTTTTTTCTTTATTCGCTTGCAAAACAAAGGGGTTTTTTTGTTTGGTTGAGTTTTCTTGTCTTTTCTTTTTTTTTTTTTTTTTCCTTTTTCAGAGAAAGGCCCTGGGGAGCCAGGAAACAAATACATCCTATAATATGGTTTCTAGTACTGCATGGTTTTATTATAATTGCAATTTGTTAGTCATTCTGTTTCTTACTAGAAGTAGCTCTAGGTTGAGGATTACACAAAATCTATTGGGGATAGAGAAATAAGATATTTACGGAAGCAGACATCTTTCTTCAGTTACTTTACTGAATTAAAGAAGAAAAATTGTGTATCCAAAAGGAAAATGAAAAGAAATGCTTATTTGTTCTTGAGATAATATGTTAACACTATTCCATTATGTGTATTTATCTCCAATCTGTATGACTCAAAAGATTTGAATATAATAAAACTCCAGTACAGCAAAAACAAGAGGTGATAAAGAAAACATTGTTCTAATTTAATGTATTTGACAAATTACCTCAAAGACAAGAAATTACAACCTTTCTTGTTTTTTCTTTTCCAGTGCAGAAAAAGCCCATAACCTTATCAGATTACAATTCCTTAGCATTACAAACTTGGTTCATAATTAAAACAGGGTGTGTATCACTTGGTTTTCTGTTTCAGAATACAATTCAACCTGATTTCTGTAATATCAGGGATAAACAGGACTTTACTGTTCAAGACTTTGCAACTGAATTCAAATGCTTCACCAAAGAACAGTTAGACTGGTGTACTGCCCATTTCTGCTAGTGCACTTATCTGATTTTACTGCGTTTGGTGTAGGTTCTGCAGTATTTTAATTGGAAAATATCAACAAAAGCATCAGTCCCTTCATAGCTAGGGAGTGTTTATCCACTTCTACACAACTAATTTCTCAAGATTAATTTTAAAGAAATTGACTGGAAATTACATGGGCAGACTAAGGAAAAATCCCTGAAAATCCCATAACAGTAAGTAAAACTCCTTTTAGTGAGATTTTTATGCGAAACCTCCGTTACGTGTATTGAGTCTGTCCTTGGCCTTCAAAGGCCTCTTGCCTGCTCCAAAGGCAGGCTTTTCAAACTGACACACAAACTTAAACATGATTTTTAAAAAATTGTTTCATTAAATTAAAAAAAACACTTGGGACATAAAGCGACACACATTAGGCATTAGGGATAATTGCAGTACATCTGCTACATAGAACTGTGACAATAAGACCAAAGCAGTCCCCACTGAAATGGCTGAAATTTAGTGAGTGCAATTTGGATTAGAACAGCAGCAAAAAACATTCAGTTCCCCAAATACCCTTCTGCATTCTGACACATGTCTGCAACAAAGCTCGGCCTATATGATATTTGATATATCAGATACCTCAATGAGTTAAGAAATCAGTTTTCTAACCCAAATAGCAATGTAAGAGTATTTTAAAATGACCCTATTGAAAGAACTGGCAAACTAAAAATTCAAGATCAGATCAAGTCAATCCGGAATTTAGCATTTTATTTAAAATGTTCACTTTAGTGGTTTGACATACTTCTTGCTAATGTGTTCAATTTTGAGTTTTATGTCTTGTACGTTGGCTGTTAGGCTCCACAAATTGAAAGACTTTTCAGCCTATGGCCACACGCAGGGTGGTGGTCAAAATACGTCTTTTGACTAGTGTGATGTCTTGGATGTTCAAAGAGGCTATTCATAGCAAGGTAATTGGGAGAACTGCATTTCTTCATATCCCTTAGATGTGGGAATGGATGGAGTGAAGGAAGTATCTTATTATTAAAAAGTAAGTGGGGGGAAAAATGCATTCAAAATAACCACTTTAAACCAGGTTGAATTAAGTATCAGGTGCATAAAATAGGCATCTTCCTAGTGTGATCCAGGACAAAACACAATAATAATAAAAAACTCTGAAAATAGCTCTTACCTGAGCGTTTTAGACACAGGGAGCACTCATGACTTTGTTACAATAGTCACAGAAGATCCTGTGTGCCTGTAGTCACTTCACATCTTAATATAATAGTCCTTGATCCTCTCTTTCTCCTAAAGAATGTCACAGCCTACCTTGCAATACACTTGCTAAAGAGGAAAGAAAAGGATAAACCATGCACACCAGTGGAAGCTTCCTATCTTTCTGGTGTGGTTATATCTCAACCTGTGACTCCAGAAGAAAGAAGATGAGAAGGGCAGGGTAAGATGAGGAGTGCTGGAATGTACAATCAGTTGACTTTATGTTTTTGTTCCCTGGAGTTAGCAAACCTCTCTTGAAGGGTTAGATTTGAAGAAAATTCAAAGAACTATAATTTCTTTGTCCTACACTGTTGCCTGTAGGATGACTTCTTAGTTTGGCTAAGTTCCTGGAAGCTAAAAGTCACTTAAACAGACAACTTCTGTCAAGGACATGCTTAATCAGCTGCACTAAGGTAGGAGGTAACAGCAGTGCTCTCTTGGGCTTTGTAGTGAGTCTTCGTGTAGATAAGCAACACGGTCCACTGGCAGCTTAAAAGTGTCTATTCTGTTTGAAGCAAACTCCATGGACTCTAAGCTATGTTCAGAGTTACTTTGATAAATGCATAGCTTAAATATTCTCAGCCAGAGAAAAGTTTTTAAAACTGGTGGACCACCTTCCCCAAGCTAGTGAAAGCTTCATGTCATTTGCCTCTTATATTTCCATTTTTTCCACATCCAAGGCTAAAGGAATAAAGCCCATTATACTTCAAGAAATGTATTTTGATTCCTTTTATGTTGTCTTCTTTAAATATGATGTTATATGACAGCGTTATTGTAAATCTGAGAGTGATTCTCTTTCCTTTGAAGCTGGGATCTATTCTTCATTTTTATGTGTCTACTAGCTTCACGTTGCCCGCTCTGCAAGATTCCTGTGAAGATGCAGTGCATCTGCTTTTGCTAACTCTGTCATCTTCTTCTCCAATGTAGAGTTGAATTTAACTTTGATGTGAGAAGGGCTTAGAGAAAAAATTGCTCTCTGCCATCGGAAGTCCTTATAGTTTTTGTTAGTATCCTTCTATTTATAGTCTGTACTTTAGTATTACTGCATTCTGTTTGAATCTTGAATTTTCCTCCAAGATGTAGATATTTGTTTGACTAACTTTGAACAGTGCTTGCACTTCAAATTTTCCTGTGTCTTCGTAAATATATCTGGGTAATGTAGACAGTGGAATCTTATTATTTTCCCTTTCTTCTGCTTTGACTAGGAAATATCACAGCATCATTACCATATAACTTTGGGTATATATCAGATTTTTGACAGCAACTTCTGTGGGCTTTTCAATTTAGTAAACTTATATCCATTAGCCAGGATTTATTTTATTATTTTGACTTCACTGATACCCTTCACATTTCTCTAATGCTAACAATTTTTATTGAGTATATCAATTGCTATAATATCCCTGCAGTAAATGTGGGAGCAAATAATTCTATTGTTTCTGCCTCAGGACAGTCCCTCTCCTCCATCCTGATAAGTTTGTCTTCCAGAAGAAAATACCCAGGTGGGAGTATAAACACATTGATCACATATGTTCTGAACATACTACTGTTAATTTTCTGGGGGGAAGTGCAATGAACTTGAAAAGATGTCTTCTAGAAAACAGTTCAAAGCAATATATTAACTTGGGCCAATTAACTGTGCTTCCATACGTAGGTATGGGTCTCATGTTGTATGCAGTATCAGACGGGAAATCTCTGCAACAGAGACCAGTGTGGTGTGCTTTCTTCCACTCTTCATAGTCCCTATATCTCAGGCCTGAGGAAACCAACATGTGACCTCTCTTTGTAGTTTAGCAGCTTGTCTCAGAAATGAGGAAGGCACGAATCTCTGTGCTTTGCAGGTTTGGGATAGCTTGAGTAATAGAAATGGGGTGTGGAAGGGTTGGAGAAGGAGAGAGGAAGGTGTCTCAGATCCACTCTGCAAACAGCAGGTGAAGTTCCAAAACCAAAACCGCTGTGGTACATGCCTGTCTCTTCATTTTGGGGTGAAATCTTCACAGGGATTTAGTGGCGGTTGTTTCTCCCTTGATCTTTTAAATCCTTTCATCTGCATATGTAATGAGTCTCTGCTTTCAGTGGGTTAACTTGTTTTTTCTACCCTGCTAGTATTTTTGTTGGGATGTCAGCTCTCCCAAAAGAGGACTGCCTGCTCTGGGTGACGAGGTAGTCAAGCACGTAACATGAGTGTGCTTTTGACACTTGAACCTGCAATGTCTCACTGCACCTCTACTACTCTTGATAGACTAGGAAAATAAGAAGGGGAGAGGTTGATCCTGTAGTGGGATATCCACCACAGTTTGACAGGATTTTTATCTATGCAAGAAACTGTTCCAGAATATCTCTTTCTCCCAGTTAACTGTATTTGTGAATGGTCTTATTCCTTTAACTCTAACTATTCCCTAATCTGAAGTACATTCTGCTGTAAAAAAGCCATGAGAAATAATATGAAAGATTGCCTTGAAATTTTTTTTTATTAGATGGATTGGCCACAAATGCCTATGGTAAAATTATTTTAAAGAGTTATTAGAATATCTGCCTTTCTCTGTACTGAAAACTTGCTGTGTGAGTTTATACCAGCCTGAAGGCTTACCCTTGCATTGAAGCCAACATTTGACTTTTCTTTCCTTCTGTATACTTCCTTTGGTATACCGAGTCTTTGATATTGACTGGGTTTTTTGTTTGTAGTAGGATATGGATTTTAACCTTCATGGATATTTTCAAGAATTTATCTTTCAGATTCACACTCACAAAGTGAAGCTCACAGAAAATGCCATGAGAACGAAATAACTAGTATGTGAAAACTCTTTAACTTTCTTTTTCTGCTAACATAGCATTTAATTTGGTTATATAGTGCTCATTAGCCAGTAACCACTACATTTTGCGTATTGGTAATCAGTCCATGTCTGTGTTTCAGTGTTTAGACTTTTTTAGTGAATTGCAGTACGCAATGAAATTCCTCATGGGTAGTTCTCATGTTTGCTGTATTTTGCACATGTATTGTATTACTTTATCTTGTGTTGTATTACTTTGTCTTGTATATTCTTTTACTATTCATTATTGTTATTTTCTTTTTTCTGTTATTGTTCTATTAAAGTGACTTTATCTCAGCCCATGAGTTTGTTTTTTTTCCCTTTCCTCTCCCCTCCTTTTCTCCCTCTTCTCCCTAACCTTCTGGGGAAAAAAAGAGGAGAACTGCACAAGTGGCTGTGTGGTCCTAGCTGCCAGTTGGGGTTAAACCATGGCATTCATAAGGATATTTTATCTTTTTTATTTTCAAAGCAGTTTGGTCCCTGGATGATATAAAATCATTTCTCTCCTTTCTATTACTTTTGGTTTAGCTTTGTATTTCTTATGCCAATGACACTTGTGAGCATTTTATGCCTGGTTTCACGTGTACGACTCCCAGGATTTCAGCCTGTGTGAACTGTATGTCATTCAGAACAGCCTGCTGTCCAGGTGAACCAATTCTGACTTTTTTCTGATTGTGCGTCACCACACCAGTATAGATGAAGCATTTATTATAAACCACATTTTGTTGTGTACAGGTAAGACAGAGAGTATCTACTTTAACTTATGGATGCAGTATTTATATACAATGTGCTTATTGGGATGTTTACATGTCAAAAGACTGGAGTTGCTAGCAGCAGTAAGGGAAAATAATGGCTTCACATGATTTGTCACAGGGGGAACACTTCAGTGTGGCCAAGAGATGATTCTGACCTACTGATTGGGATGATTCTAGCCCCAGAGTCAATCAAGTTATGAAACTTTTTTTCCTCTTTTAAAGTCTGTGCTGGGAGTTAACAGATCAAAGGAATTAAAGATTATTAAAAAGATTGTCTAGAAGGGAAGCAGGTGTACTGGGTAGCTGTTTGTGGCCTCCTTGCATTTCATTAGAGGATGCTATCCTCAAGGTAAGAGATGTATGAATATTGATGATTTAAAATCTTTTTTTCCTGTTGTTTAAGATTATTCATTGCTTGGGATTTTGAATAAATATAACCACACTGATTTGGTTGTGACCAACTTGTTGGTCAAATTTGACTTTGAGAATTTCCATGAAGGTAAGTTGAATTATTTGTACTGGTGAGCAGGGTTTTTTTTGTTGTTGTTGTAAAATTCTTTATGTTATTGTAAACATATACGAATGCAGATTCACCACTCCCTTAGCACTTTTCAAGTGTGCCATCACGCTCTCATGAGGCGTAGGGTTTTTTGAAAAAATAAAGGTTTTGGATTATTTTTAGGAATTTTAACTAAAATATGTTTCAAGTAAAATCCAATCTGAACTGTGTGATGAATGTTCTTCTGTAAATAATTATGCCTTTAAAGCACAAAAATAATTTAAAAAAACCCACAAAACTTAACTCCATAAGAAATCTTTGATAACAGCCAATGTAGGTTATCTCTGCAAGGAAAATGTAATCTAAAAAGATGAAGTGCTAAAGAGCATCTTTGTATCAGCTGTCTATCATGAAGTGAATTCTTCCTGGTTTTGGACTCATTTCTAATGATAATAGAGTTCAGTTCATAAATTTGTGTTGGTTGGTTTTGTTTTTTTTTTTTTTATTTTCCTGTGCTATAGGGATCTGGAAGTCAATAGTTATAACATGTGTTAGAGTAAGTTTCACATGCAAATAATGACATTTCAGTGATAAGTGGTTCAGTTGCCGGTATAAAAATAGACACTTCCTTATAACTTTGTACCATGTCATTTATTATTCTATATTAGCATCTGTGAAGTGTTATTTAATGCTCTTCAGTGTAGCTGATGTGGCTAAGTTGCACAATGAGCCAGAACAGACTGACAGACCTCGCTGTCCTTTCAGCTGAAAAGCCAATACTTGATGCACTATCCCTGAAAGAAGCAATCAACAGATTTACAGAACAACACAACACACTAACTTTTACTGCCTGTCCCCAAATCATAATATTAAATTATGTGTTTAAAGGATATTAGGAGCACAGTCTTCGGAAGAATCCAACTTGCATCCAGTTTGAATTAGCATATAGATGAGCTGAAGTCTCAAATGAAGCACAACCTAGATGAGTTTTCTAGCATTATGCTGCTTTGTATGTTAGCTCTGTCAAAATACAGCGTTGTGAATAGAGTCTTACACACACACATTTTTGAGATGTTGCATAGAAAGTGAGGAAAATATAGTAGCAGACACAACGGGAGGCATTCACCTGTATTTCCACGCTTCTTATGCCTTATCAAAGCAGACTTGATACATATGTATGCAACACTGCATCATATAGAATACATTCCAAGTAAGACAGATCTGTAACCTTAAATTGCTTTTGTTGTCACATGGAACAGTATTTAACCATTCCTCGCACAGAAACTGTTAAGTACAATGTGATTTTTGAAACCTTTGGGAGAATTGCAAGTGACCTTAGTTACATGACTTCTACGTGTTCAGCTAGAATATTACTCTGTATAAGAATAAGCTATAGCTTTGATATTACCTGGAAAATATTTTTAAAACCTCTTCAAATTAAACATAAATGAAACATAAAAACCTAATTACTGAAGCAGTAACATTATGTTTGCAGAATAAACAAATAGTACAGCTTGGAATTAGATAGGCTTGAATTACTGACAGAACCTAAAAATGGGGTTGTGCCAAATGTGGTAGATTGTCCTTTGGATAGCGGAAGCCTGAACTGGACCTGGCAAAGTGTTTAAATAATGGTATATGACCTGTTTTCCTTGTTGCTAGTTGCTACCAGTCTTGATTGTGCAATTTGAGAAGTATAGGAGAAATGTGTATGTCTCTATGAATGTTTGACATATAGTACTAAAACTGGTGGGGCAAAGCATTTTTTTCCCAATTTATTTTGTATCTGCACAGACCAGAGCATCTTTGCATTCCAGTGTGATCATTATTCAAGTATAGGAAAGAGGCTTTCTCAAAAAGGCCATCTCCTACCCAATTGTTGTGTGTTCTCTTCCAGGCTAGATATAAACAAAAAGATATGGATTTCTCCCTACATGGAATATTGAAGCAAATACCTGGGTACTATCCAGAAAGGAGATATAAGAGAGGAATAATTATATTTCTGAGTACTGTTGGCAGGGAGAAAGCTTTTATTACTAGCTTCACATCATCACTATAAGAGTTAGAAAAGAATTATTAGGTCACTGATGGCACTGTAATGAATTATTAATACTGAGTAGTTTAAAAAATGAGTGTTTACTTATATTTGAAGTTCTCCTCTTTGAGAATGTGTGTAAACCAGAAAATACCTTTTCTGATTAAAGACTAATCAATACTTGAGGGATTTGTTAAGGTCTTAGTGCAGATCATTAGGGTTGTTTGCAATAGTCTTTCTGAAGTCAGAACATAGTATCAGACTGCCTGTTGGTAGAAGAGAATCTATTTACTTTGTTTACACCAGGGAAGTAAATATGACTTTGAAACTGTCATTGCTTCTCTTCTCTCATCCTTGCAACGTATATTGTCAGATCATGAAAAATTAGTGCTTTCTGCCTTTTGCTTTTACTTAAAAATTGCAAACAAAAAACAAGGAATGGAAAAAGCCAGCATTATTTTTTTTTTTTTAAAGAATTTCTTTATCGCACCTTTCATCAAGGATTTCAAAGGCAGCTGTGAATGAGTTCACATTCATGAAGCTACGTTCTGCTATCCCATATTTCTCCACAAAGAGTCCGCTTGACTCAAAAAAGATGACCGTGCCTCATAAAAGTTGTAACAGTTCCAAATCTAATTAAAAGCCTATAACTTTCCTTGTATCATATTGCAAGGCTTGTAAGCAGCAGAGTACTGGGACTTTGCTGCCCTGGTCCTGCTTCTGTGTGCGTGTGTGGCAGGGGATCCCAAGAAAGACTTCGTTTGAGACTGCTTATTGCTAATCACATTTCCATTGGGCCAGGCTTTGCTGCCTTCTAGGCACTTAGGTATTTGAACAGCTGTCGAGAGAGGTGGGTTATCCAGCTACTGTTGGAGGGGGATTACCGTTAGTTTGAGACACACATGTTTTGTAAATCATAGTGAGTATTGATGGAATGAGAACGATGGACATTCTTACATTGTGATGTGTTTTCTAAAATAGTCAGTTTGCTCAGTCTTTGATCCTTGAAGGTATTTAAGTGGCTAACAAGTAAGCCAGAGCAACATATTTCTCCCATTCGTAGAGTGAAGTTACTTTAACATACTGTGGTGCAAGTTTAAGTGGAAGGTGAGAAAACAGATGTTACCGATACAAATTTTGTCAAAAAGCAAACCTCTCTTGTATTTCTCTCTGAAAATGATTAGCCTTAAAGAATTTGAGTTATAGTAATTTTCAACATTTTTTTTTTTTTATAGAAGCACATAACTGAATTCTGTAATGTATGTAGAAAGTCCATCTCTGACTAAATAAATACTTTAAAAAATATTGGGTGGCATGAGGAAAAATAGGAAAAATTAGCAGAAATTTGTGTAAATTTTATTGAGGGTGGGTGAATGAGATGCTGGTCTGACCAATGACTTAGACATCCACTATATTGACATATTTTATCTGAATTTTAGCAGGGAGCTTTTTGTACACTTTTCCATATATAGTTTGCCCTGTAGATATGAGAAGACGTTTGTTCCACAAGAAACAATAGCAACCAGAAGTGGAAATTACTGCCAGCTCATCAGATGCAATTGAATAATAATGAAAGCTAATGCAAGACAACATTCAAGGTTATTTTTAAATCTTTGTAAAGGTCAATGTATTCAATGGTATTCAATTCCAACTGCTGAAAGAGTTGCTCTGTTTAAGTATGATGCCCTTGTTGTTTAGGAAGTAAGAGATCCTTACTAGGAAGGGTAAACAGGACAAAGCCATAACTGTGTCTTCTCATCACATAATTTAGGAAAACAATTTCAGAAGTATCAAGCAGTGATGATTACTTTCAGTCTCAGGAACTTGTGCACTTTTTCCTCCATCTCAAGTTGCTAAGCTGATTGACAGAGAAAGAGCAAGGTGCCTCCCTTTTGGACCTTTTCTACCCTTGGTAGCCATAGAAAGCGAAGACTGTCTTATGACCCTGACTGGTCTAACCTCTGGAAGCTCTATAGATGTCATTAGGTAATCATATTGCCACTGTAAAAATGTCACCGTGCAAATGTTGTACTGTTTATGGTATTTTGTAATCATGACTTCTGTCCTCACCACTTCTTGTTATTGTGCTAGTAGCAAGAGGGGAAAAAAAAAAAACACCCAACACTCAGAAATGGAGAAGTGAGGAATAACAGGAGGGGAAAACCAAACAAACCCAACACACCATAACGGAGGTATTGACTTTAGCTAGCTAGAGCTGTGTACACTATCTCCTTTATGTTGTTAACTGTTGAAGAATATTACAAGTGTGCTCCACAGTATCAGATAGAAAATGCTGCCAATGTGTCTCAGAGGGAAAAATGCCAGAATGGAGCCTCATGCAAATGCAGAGTCCCGTCCCTGTAAGCCTGATGTCACAGGGTATCACAGCATCTGTATCAATGGCAATACCTGTAGTATATTACTGTAAATGAGATATTTGCTGGCTAGGTGATCATACAGCCAGAAAACAGAAAAGCAAAGGAAGGCGCTGGAGTATAGATATGGGACTCCATAGATTTTACCTTTAGAAATACTTATTCTCAAGTTTATGATTTTTCATCTTTTTTTAATTAAAGATAATAATAGTGGAGTCATGATGTATATGATTAATGAGCTAAAACAATTCTCCTGAAGGGAATCTCAAACCTTTCTATTATCCAGATGTTTACATTCTCTGTTATACATGTTGGGCTACCTCTCAAGCCTGTCCAAGTCCCTCTGGATGGCATCCCTTCCTTCCAGCGTGTGGACCACACCACACAGCTTGGTGGTGTCGGCAAACTTGCTGAGGCTGCGCTCAGTCCTGCTGTCCTTGTTGCCAACAAAGATGTTCAAGAGCACTGGTCCCAGTACTGACCCCTGAGGAATGCCACGTACAGCATTTCACATATTTTTTTTGCAACTCCATTTGTTAAAGGCTGAGGAAAATCGTTACAAAGGTAACTTAACAATGGTAACCTCACAGCAGATAATTCTCAAGTAGTAGAAGTTTAACTAAGCTGCCTTTGAATAAGAATGTTTTTACATAAAGGTTTAATACGTCTTTGTAATGTAACACAGGCAAAGCAGTTTAATACATAATGCCTAGAGACAGCTTTGCATAAATATTTAGTTACCAGACTCCTTTTTTCCAATGGGAAATAGGCATTTAAATGCTTTTGAAGATGTTGACCTTAAGACTGTAAGAAGGTCTAGTTGTTGTACAAACTTGCTGCTTTCTACCATTCAAATAAACCATCTGGATAAAGGTTACATTTTTTTTTCCAGCCCTTTCAGTGGAATTTCACAAAGAGATCAGATGGAAGGAAAAGAAGAACTACAGGAAGAGGGTTGAGAAACAACCAGCAGAAACAATGGACAGCACAGAGGAGACCATTCAGACCACATTTTTACTTCAGTAATGTCTGTTAATACATGCATTGGACTTTGCTGTAACTCGTCTGGTTTTGGTGAAGAAAGACATTTTGATTTCTTGGATATGCCAGGTATTATATATTTCTTTACATCTACATATGGGTAATTGGACACGAAATGAGTAAGCACCAGATGTTTGTTTCACAATTTGAGGGAGATATTCAGAAATTAAACTGAAACACGTGCAGGAGTGTTCAGGGATCCTGATATTTCTTTCTTTCCTTGTGTGAGAAGAAGCTCTCATGAAATAGCCAGATAATGCAATAGGTGTGATATGTAATATTGCTATCCAGTATGTGCTGCTCCTGGGAGAGACGCAGCTCAGGTACGTATATTTGACAGCGCCTCGTTTTCTTTGCTGGGCATTTAAGGCCAATGAGTGCTTCACAGCAAGTCCTTTCGTGTAGCTTAGGAAAGTTTGGTGCTTCATTACCTTACTGGGAAGCATGTGTAATTAAAAAGCAAAGAAAAAATAGTCAAAAAAGAAAGTTGAGCTCCAGAAGCAAGAAAGATAGCAGCTAAAGGGAGGTATGGCATTCGAGGAGATCTCTAAAGATATCTCAACACAGACACAGTAAACTTATGTTACTGCCAGGGGAATGAAGGGAGCGGGTGGTGGTTTCAATATTAAACAGGCTTTGGTTTGTGATTATAAGCAGCTTTTCTTCTAGTTCCACTGTCCTTTCGAGGAGGAGTCAAGACTAATGGAAAGGTAGGATTTTCAACAGCAGTAGAGAGAGCTGTCTTCTGGCTCATCGCTGCTGGAAAGTCCCTGGGAAGTCTTAAATCACAGTGTAATCGTGCTGTCTTGAAAGTATGCAAATAATTGAATAAAATTTTCTAGAAGTCCTTTTAAAGGCTATTGAACAGAGCTAATTTACAAATGGGATCAAAATATGCTTATTTGCTTATATGCTTGGAGTTTATACAGTTGGGTATTCACTTCTGCAGTTTTGCTTACTCCTGGCTTGCTAAAGCGCGTGTGCCATGAGACCACTAAACTAATCATGGAAATTGCTGAATAGTTTCCCCACCCCCCATCTGTAGTTGACTCTCTGCTGTTCTGTTTTCCCCTTGTTTGTATAAGCTTCTGCATTTTAAAAAAGAGACTAAATGGATTTATGAGAGCAGTTTTTTGCAATTTGATTGGTGTTTGAAAGGTTTCCTTTGTTTTAAGAGGCACCTCCAGAAGCATAGTTAAAGAAGCTGGTCAGGCTGGGAAAATTACATTGGAAACGGAACTGCAACGAGAAGGATCTGATTCAGATTCTAGTCAATCTAAGGATTTCTCAGTCAGCCCTCAAATGAGAAGTTAAGACAATGTTTATGAAAAAATGTCCCCCACAAGCCAACTCGTTTGCATCTTTTGTCAGATTGGACGTGACTAATTTGTTCTAGATTATACTGAAAAATTCAATTTGAAGATACATAGAATCACAGAATGGTTTAGCTTGGAAGGGACCTTGAAGACCAACCCCCCTGCCATAGACAGGGACACCTCCCACTAGTCCAGCCAGTCTCCAAGCCCCATCCAGCCTGGCCTTAAACACCTCCAGGGATGGGGCAGCCACAGCTTCTCTGGGCAACCTGTTCCAGTGCCTTTACCACCCTTAAAGTGAAGAATTTCTTCCTAATATTTAATCTAAATCTATCCTCTTCCAGTTTAAAGCCATTCCCCCTTGTTCTATCACTACATTCACTAGTAAAAAGTCCTCTCCTGTAAGCCCCTTGTAGGTACTGGAGGCCCCCTTTAGGTACAACAACATGAGTAATATTGAACAGGTAACAGAAATTTATCCAGGAACTTGAGGGGAGAAACGTGTACAAAGGTTAGAAAAGATGGTGACTGAAACTTGACTCCAAAGTCTGACACATTTAAATGCAAATCTCCTGCATCCTTTATGCATTTGTATCCCAATGAAAATTCTGCCCCCTTTTCCCCTTGCACCCTTTTAATTATTCAGGGGCCCTGGGGAGAGATGGGTTCCTGCTCCCGATTTTGCCTTTGTTCAAGTGTTCCCAAGTCAGGTCCCTTGAGTTCTGCAGTGTTCCTTCAGATACAAATTTTGCTGGGGATCTCACTTTTTGTCAACGTAGCAAGGTGTGCTGGTACTGATGATGAAAAACATTATGCAAACCTCAACTATTCTTATTAATTGAATTGCTAACTCAGCTTGGCCAGTTATAATCTCAACAATGCTCTGGAGAAATTTCTTACCTGAATCGGTCATGTCCTGGTCCGTGGTACCGGCAATATCTTCATCACGCTTGTTTTCAACTTCTTTTGAGATATTGTACCATAAAAACTGATCCCAGCTTGAACATAGCTGTGCAGAACCCAGTGTCTTAAAACCTAGCCCATAAATCAGGAAAACTGTAATGAATGAAAATGTCGTTTTGCTGGTTATATTTATGTCTCGCAGTGGGGCTGCGGTCTGTGTGCTTGTGTCAGCTGCATCAGACTTGGTGCCTCTTGGCAGAAGTTTTTGTGGCAGAGGCCAAGGGTCTTTGCTGCTTTTTTATTTATTATTACTGTCAGTTATTAAAAGTTCAAATTAATAGGTATGTGGAGTTATGCGGTTTCAGCAATTGAGCACAGATACCGGAGCTGCGTTTACTCTAAGAGATTTAGAGTTGCATCAATGGCTGTCTCTGGTAACTAATACTGGAAGGGATGCGGGCTGTGCCACCTTCTGCCATGTAGATCTCCATGCTGAAATGGAGGGAAGAGCGCTAGAGGTTGCGCTAAAGCTGATGAGATTCTATTGGTTGCAACAAAATGATTATCACCAATTGCCTCGGGTCCAAGGAGAATTTAGTACAACATTTTTTATGCATTTCTCTGCGGTTTTCTTCCTGTATTAAGTACAGCAGTGTGAAAGAACAACATCAAGTCCTTAGAACTTACCAGTAAAGAGACGGTATTTACAACACGTCTCTGAACAGCACTGCATGGATGATGGAGCGCTTCTAAAAGAATATCCGGGAAGAAAATAAACCCATTAATTGAACAGAATTATTGCACACCAAAGCTACATGTTTGAGATGTCTCTACAGTATTCAAATAACTATTGAACCGTTTGGCACATCCCTAATAAAAACCTTTATCCATTAGCCCCATTGGTGCATGCTTAGGCAAATTAACTCTTTTATATGTAGATCTAAAGAAAATGGTGTGTTATAATTAAATGATTCTTTTGGGGGCAGTAAACTTCTCTTCAAACAGCTTGAATATTAGCACAGTCGTTTTTCTTTCAGCCCTACTAATCACAGCAAATTTAGCTTGCACAGCCAGAGTCAGGGTGCATGTTACAGGACATTCTAGCAATAGTGATGAACAAATCCCGTAAGTACTGGTGTTTGGTTTATAAAAGGATTTTATCTGAAGTTAATGTAAATTTATCTGGATTCTTGCTGTTTGTGAAATCGTCTCGCTGTTTTAAGATGGCTGGTACTTAAGATATGTGTAGGTCAGAGCCCACCTGACAAAAGTCTGTCATATGACTGACTTTGGATTTGAATGGGAGATCTAGAGAATAAATGGCAATTGTAGTCATTACGTTTTAAACCCCCACCACCACTACCCTCAAGTCACTCAAGTTTTTCTCCCCGGTTTCAAAATAATTTGAAACTTATTTGACTTAGGTGAGATTTTGAAGGCTCCTTATGCTGGATGTATAAGGCACCAGATACTGAATCATAATGGAACATATCCATAGTTTCCTAGAAGAATATTTAGGCCAGGATTTCCTGACATGACTATGGATTGCTGGGATCTGATACTTTGAACTATGCCTCGTTTACTGAAAATGCTGAATACCTGTTTTCTGACAACTGGGCTCTATGGACCTGACCTGTTCTGACTTTCAGTTGTAAAGCTAAATGTACCATATTTAAATGCTGTAATCTCCTGAGACTGCACAAAGCTGCTTCCTTAGATTCTCGTCTAGTATATAGAAGGTAGTCTTTATATTATTACAAAATTTAGCCTTGGATTTCCACAGGTATCTACTAGGATTAACAGGATGGAAGACATATTTATACCTCCTTTTCTTTACTGTCTATGTCTTCTACTGTTGGTCTTGGGTGTGCTCCTGCTGAGTGGGGCAGACGACTGCTCTCAAGCAATTTCAGTGCAGTTAGTTGGATGGCTGCATCTAGCAGTCCTCTGTTGGCGACTACACCACGTTATTGGCAATGAGGATCTTTTTTTTTTTTTTTTTGGAGGTAAAGAGCTTACGGGGACTGCAAATACTCTGGTTTGCCTTAAGGCCTAGCTCTGCCTGCATTTTTATGGTCTTCTAGAGAATGGTGGGCTACCACATCAGCCAGTGCCATCACACAAACCTCCTTTTCCCCTGGTTCAGAAACCAGGTTTCTGAACTACCTGGTAAATGTCTTGGAGCTTTCAGCTATGTAATGACTTTAGTATCTGACATCTGAAGTCAGGAAGCTGGGCTATTATCAAAGTAGAATCATTTAAATAGGACATCTGATAGTATGGAACATAAGTAGGGTTAGGAGCAAGATGCGATTAAAATATCCAACTCGTTATGGACACTGCAGTTTTGAATTCCAGTAAGCAAAGCAGATTGCTTTTTCAAATTATATGCTGCAGGATATGAGAGAGCAAGCAGTTTATCTCACAGGACCATGAGTTGCCTTCAGTTTGCACATGCAGCTTACATCGGTGGGAGCCCCAGTGTCTTCTGAGGGCATGATATACAGTCCAAACCCGACAAATCTCTTAAGGAGAGCAGTGTTCAAAAATGAGCCATCCATTTTGTTTGGCACTGCTTTAAATTGGAAATTAGCCCACTTAAAATGGCTAAATTCAGCATGTATGTGGATCTCAGGCTGCTGGCATGGATTCTGGAATATGATGCATGCTTTCTGTTATTGGTGATCCCATTGGGCTTAAATGAAAAGATCAGTTACGGTGCCCGGACTGATCACTTGTAGAGTGCCTGAGCGTGCCTCTTCTTTCCTTTAAGGTATCATATTAGTCACCTTTAAGGCTCATACAGATTTACTGAGAAGTAGAAAAGACACCCCTGCAATTAGAGTCATGGCTGGCACTAAATTATGGGTAAGCAATTAAGTGTGATGAGGGCCGAAAGGGTGGCTGAGGTGTACCCTTACTTCCACTGAACTCAGTGAAATTACAATGGTTTACCTCATGTATGATTCAATATCCTTAATTTAATACAACTTTAATTTCCTTCTAAGCTCTTTATGTGTAAGTCACACTGATGTTTCCGGTGTGCATTTACATTTTTGCCACCTTAGACTTTCAGGATTTTTATTCCAACCTAAGAAGGATGATGTTCTCTTTGCTCCTGGTTAGGCACTGATTAACACTGTGCACTGATTTTAATTAGTCTGCCTAGTCTTTCCAAAGGTGGTAAGAGACATAGCTTCCAAGAAAACTTCAGAGGTGTTTCCTTGTTCATTGCTTTCATGAGATGAAAATTTATCCGTTATGGATTTGGTGAAGGTTAGGAATCGCAGAAACATTATTATTGGTCAGTAATTGATTTATTTCAGTGCTCTGTGTGTTTGTGAGGGTCATCAGTGCACTTCCAGGGAAGCACAGCTTATCTTCAGCTGTAATTCATAACTGTTGCTTCAACTCTTACCATCAGCGGGTTGTTTAACCTTGAGGCTACTTGCTGTACTAGTGGTGATGCCTAGTGTGCAAATGTGCTATTTTGTAATGCAGAGATTGTACCTCAAATGTCCTACCTTACAGACTACATTAAGTTTTCTAGAAGGTGAAGCATTATTTTCCACACCTCTCCTGGGATGTATAGAAAGCCAACTGAATTCTTTAAAGACCTGATATTTAGTTTGCTTACCAATCTCTTGCTATTATCAGATACCAATGAAAATACATAATGTAACACACAAAAAAGAAATGATGTTTCAGCATTATGTAAAAATCGCCATTGTTCCACTTTGAGATGTTCTTTGAATGCCAAAAATAGTCCTTTGGCATCTTATGTAAGTCTTACTTATTTCCAATTCCAGAAATATTTCCTGATAGTGGGCAGACCGGGCACTGTCAGGAATCACAGATGCCAAAATGTGGGGTCATGGGTCTCACTGGAGAATGAGTAATTTCAGATGCAAAGGAGGTTAGAAACCTCTGGGATATTCAGAAGCAGAAAATAATTTCTTCCCTTTTTTCCTTCTCCTCATCCCCCCAAAGAAATAGTCACCAAGTTCTCGTGGAAGTTCACAGCTCAGACTCAGGCAGTGACCAGGTTTCACTGCTTCACATTGCACCAGCTGATGATGAAGAGCCACAGGAGTTTTAACTGTTCTTAAAGTGACTTTATATTCTACCTAAAAGGCAAAAAGGAGCTACTGTTAAACTGGATAGAAATTTTCTGAAGGCCTATGTCTCTACTTAAAATGAAGGTTTGTTGAAACTGAGTCATGCGGAAACCGGTTGAATCTTTGACAAATTTTTCAGCACGATATGAAGGTAGATTTTAGGGTCCTTGAAGCGGTTAGGTTCCCTACCATCTAGTTCCCAGCTCTCTGGTTTCCTAGTCCCATTGATGCCTGCTGGGGGAATAATTGTTGCAGTGGTGGGGGAAGAAGGACTGAACTCTTAAAAATAGCTTCTCTGCAGTTCTGCTCTTTGAAAAGTAGTTCATATTTTGCCTTCACCTTGACACCCAAGAAATTTTACACACAATTTTTTTCTAAATGTGAAATGTTCCACGTGGGGAGCAACTTTGGCGCAATTTTAACTTTCTGCATTAATTACAAAATTACTTTGTTAGCTTCCCATAAACTTTTTACTTATAAGCATTTCTCAGGTGAATTAAACTGTTTAAGTAATTCAGCTGATACTGTACATAGTCTTGTTTACAATGTAATTAGGACCACTACAAGAATAGTGCAACCAATTAGTGATTTAATCCTAGTAGAGAATGTTTTGAGTTTTAGGTTTGGGGGTTTGTGCTTTTAAGCCCTCCACACTTCTCTCTGTAAGAATGAAGGTAAAGGAATACATGGTATGTTTAAGATTATTTCAAGGGGAGAATCACAGTTGAGGAAGCAGAACTGATTTATATTTGTATAGGTTACAAATGGAATAATTTTTTTTCCACACTGAGCAGTGTCACCTTGTCTTTCAAGAGCTACTTGGGATTCCTGGTTTCCTCTTCTAGCTTAGACATTGATTCACTGTCTGGCCTCAGGTTATCTATTATGACACTTTCAAATTTATGTGCCTGTAGCTACATTCAGATACTTAAATAAGTGACTTGAGGATTGTTAAAAAGCAAGTAATTTATGTAATTGTGTAACTATGGAGCACAACCCCAGTTCTGCAAAAGCTAAGGGTAGCTAATTTTACACTGATTAGTGCTGTTCACTTAAACATTTGCGTAACTCTTAGTAGGAAGGGGAACTGGGTGTCTAATTTGAAGTAAATTTTGAATGCTTTGTCGTTCTCTAAGCATGTCAGTTTATTTGTGTGTAAAATATTTCCATTTCTACTGTATCTCTGATTCTACAAAGATTGTTTTTTCTGTATTAACACAGTCACCAGCCACCACTCTGTTGAGTGTGCATGAGTAGAGAAAAGTTGATTAGCTAATGAAATGATGCTATGACACCTATTGGTAAGAAAAAGTAAACAACGGCTTATGAAAGATTCTTCAGTGAAAAATGTATAAATACTTAGGTAGGAGCTAATTCTCTTTAATTAATAACCTTTTGGAAAAAAGACACCTGTATTAAGCATTGAAGTCCACAGCTCTCTTGCTCTCACCCTAACAGAAAGGATTTAGTGAGATGTCAAAAAATTCTCCTGCAAACTAAGAAAAAACACTGTGGACATTTCTTACATTTCCATAGCATGGGAGAGGAGTAAGAATATGTAACCTTTATATCTATATAGATAATCTTGCAAGTGATTTTGGTTTTATCCTCAAGGTAAATAAGTACTGTAGACTAAAGGTGCTGGGGTAGACAGGGGTAGATAAGTTCCTGAAGCAAGTATTTCTGGGATGAAAATAATGACTATCCCTGTGTGAACAACTTCTAGCCATTCCATCTATTATGTACCTATTACAGTACATGCAGCTTTGACTGCAAATTCCATATATGCTCTCCTGTAGTCTACATCCCCTTTGCTCCCTTGGTTCATTTTCAAGAATAGCTCAGATTTTTCCAGGCTTAAGTAAAGAATTAATTTATACTTTGAAATGATCAGAACTTTTCTTTTAAAAAATGCATGACTTGATTTAATGCTATGTTTTGTGAAGGAAGTTAAATTGGTTTCCTGTATATTTAAAATGATGACCCTTTCTTTTAAATTGCTTATGATGTTTAATCAGCAAATCAAGGCATACTTCAACTCTAATTAAAGCTCAGTGGAAACGCAGAAGGGTAATGGACGTAGGACAGGCAATCATCTGAAAATTGAAAAAGTAGTACATTACAGAAAATGTTTATGGCACATTTGCATTTTCAGAAGGCAGATACAGTTGCTTCTGCTGCATCAGTTATCAGGAGTTTTAATAATTAGCTGCAGTATAATTAACCATTAAATCAAGGAAGTTGTAGTCTTGTTTCCTTGATAAGAGGTTTCAATATTTCTGTATTCACAGTATGAAACAGCTATATCTTTGTTTTAAATTACTCTAGTAGAGCTTATTTACATTCCCAAGCATGAGTAAATTTTACAACCCTCAGTATTACAGTCTTAGTGTTTCATACGATCTTCATTCCAGTTTCAGTCAATGAAATCTTCTTATGCTGGGTTCAGAGTCATGTTAGGTCCTTGTACATTTGGACAGGCCAACCTGGCTAGAAGCCATCTGGCTTCATCTAAGTTGTGCCATTCACAATAGCTGAGTCTCAGGCCCCTTCTATCTTTTCATAAGTCTTTTTAAATGTGGGTTTTTTTGGCAGTTCTAGACGGTTCTGAATCCTGGAGTTGCTGCTGCTTGTGACCTTGGATTATTAGCTGTGCATCTTTCCACCGCCCTCCCCCTGCTGCCTTCTCCTAATTTTTTCATTGACTGTGTGATTACAGTACCAAACATGATGAAGTATAGCAGGATGGATTTCTTGCTGGGGTAGTTTCAATAACTTATGCTTTTTGTGAATTTGACACATGATGCAGGTTATATAGTGATTTAAGAAGCGGGAGAAAAAAGTTCTTTTTCCACACATATATGCTTATATTTAATAAAGATCCTATGGGATGGGTATGGATTGTTTGACAAGACAACCAGAATTTTATTTTATAAATTATCACAAAAGGAGGAGTGTAACTGATTTACATGTATATACTATATGTAAACCAAGTATTGCAGTCTCTTTCCAAATAACTATTTTTTTTTTCCATAACGTTTTTTCTTTTGGACTGGTATTGATAATATTGTTCCTGCTCAGCAATGACTTCTTCATCCTGCTCTCCCACACTTCCCTTAAAAAATGTTGACAAAATCCTTTTGGCTTGTGCAGAAACAAAGAAAACCAGAAATTTCTCATTTATTGCCTATGTGCTGCGTGCACAAACCAAACAAAAGATAACCACTGCATTTAGTTTGCAGTTTGAGTGCACTGAGTTTTGAAGTGAATCATACCGAGACCTGAGGAGAGGGGGCTCTGCTGTTGAGTGCTTCACTGGCTCTCTCTGGTTGAGTGGTGGAATTCAGAACTGGTGCACAAAGCTGCCAAGAAGTCTACTCATGCAAGGTTTGATTCTTCCCAATGCCATGTTAGGCCAGATGCACGAAGTCCCAAAATATATGGGGTTTAGAAAAATCTTATTTTCTTAATTCATGATCTAATGAGGTTTTTATGATAGGCTTCTGTGTCTAAATTAGCACTATTCTTTCATAAAATTTTCTGTTTCTGTAAGATCCTTGCAGCACTATTCCATTTGATCAGCTTTTGATTATGGCTGTATCTAGAAGCTTCACAGATATGCTCCCTGGTGCACAAGGTGCTTGCACAAGCACACAGGGGATTACAGTCTAGTTTCAAGCTCAGTTTCTGGCCTATGGGATGATTTGAAAGATGTCATTACCTGGTTGCCCCTTCGGTTAAGTGGAGAGGATGCTATGAACTGTCTTTGTTACGAATTATCTGTAGACAAATCGTACAACATCCTAGCCATTCGTTGTGGCTTTCAGGGTTAGGTAAGCCTGATAGTAGGGGATAGGTAGCCAAATACTGCCAGTGAGAGAACTTGTTGCCCAGAAAAGAGGTTGCATGCTGTCTTTTTAGTGTATTAGAATTAGCATAAAAGGAAGATACGAGTAAGATCTGAGAGGCATTTTGATTTCTAAGGACTTTGCCCAGTTTGGAGTTTCTGAGTTTCTCCAATAAAATAGTACGTTCTCTGCGTGCTGCTGGAGATTTGGGGGTTTGTGTTGGTGTTTTTTTTGTTTGGTTGGGTTTGGGTGTTTGGGTGTTGTTGGTTGGTTGGTTGGTTTTGGGGGTAGTTTTGGGGGGATTTTTTTTAATCGGATCTGCTGTTCTGAAGTTCGCTGTTCTGAAGTTCACTCTCTACGTTAGGTATACATTGCAGTGAATAATAGGAGTATTTTTGCACGAAATATGTGTGAGTACATATAAACCAAAAATGTCTAGCACTTCCTATTCATGAGTACGGTTCCAAAGAAGATCTTTATATCTTATTAAGGGGGAGATGGGGCAGATAACCCACCCATTTTTTAAGCAATGAGAAGCAGGAAATTCTTGAGAAATGAAACATCCATATTTTTCTCAGCTCTTACAAATTACATGATTAACAAGAAAAAACATTTATTGACTAATTAAAAATATTAACGAATGAGTTTAAGTCAATGTGAAATTCATTCTTGAAAGAATTTGAGTCTTATTTTACCTAGTTTTAATAACTGCATTTCTTGTCAACCACCCAAATTCAAGGATCTGACAGTTATTATTAATGTGAAACTTGTGTGAAAATAAATGTGTGATGCATATAAATGTAATTCTGAGCGGTTTCTTTTTGCTGAAGTTAGCTCACCAGGAATTTTGCAGGATTCAGGATTGATGCTTTCAATTTATCTTACGTTGCAGAAAAGTTGTATTTAGCAGGTGGAAGGGCTCTGATGAATGCAGCACTTGGTTCTTCTGCTATCCAATAAAACTGGAATGACACTGTGTGAATCTAGGAGCTCTTGTAATCTGTGAGAAGTCAGGAGAAATTGTATTACAGTAATTGACTTCAGTAGGATCGAGACTTTCTTTAACAATTCCATGGGGCTTTAAGTATTTTTGCAGTCTATTTTAAGACATGTGCACACTGGTGGAAGTCGTGCTTCTAATCAAACTGGGCTATATTTTATTCAGACCATGGAGACCAAGTAGGTAGAGCTAATTGGCTTATAACTGACCTGCTTAAAGGATGTCAAAATTGGCTGTTGGCTGTTCCTTTATAACATTAGTTTGATTGACTAAGAGTCTGGCAGCAAGATATGAAATATTATGAACCCAATTCATTAAAATTGTCCCCATTTTAGATCATTACATATTTTCAGAACAAATGGAACATACTTGCAGTATAAAAGAAATATAGATATGTAAATTACTAACCCATCAGCTGCCTCCTTCTCCTTCTGTTCCCCTCCCTGGAATACAAAACTCCAGTTGATCATATGGAAATAAGGGGGGAGCAGTGGGACATAATTTTTTCGCATGGTACTATGCAAAATAAGTGTTTTTTAAAAAAATCTTTAAAGAGGAGTATCATGGGCTTGATTTCCTTTATTTACTTCCAAGTTATCTGGTTGCCTGCCACGCAAGGACTCAATGCAGGAGCAATTAGCATGTAGATCTATTATTACATCAGAATTCTGCATCTCTTGTTTATTAGGGATGGGGTTTGTTTGTTTGGATAAAAGCTTTACTTCACCTTTTTTAAATCATTGACTTTTACTCTGCTAGGTATATAGCTGCCCTTTCTCAGATGACTGATTACACTGATAGTAGGATTCTGTTTTGAATATGGCATAATTAGGCAACGATTAGATGTAAGATATATGTATTGTTTGTAATCTGACAACTAGTGGTCATCCCACCATGTAAGAGGATGGGAAATTGGGAATTTTGTGACTTGCATGCAAATGTCTTTTGTACATATGTACTTTATCCCTGAGCACTAATTGTTATGGAAGAAGATATTGCTCTGCTCTCTTAAACTGAGCTGTTAGTGTAAAGTCAGGACCTGAAGGGTTATTTTAGTTAGAACAATTAGTATTGAAGCTGGGTACCCTGATGTTATCCCCCGTGTTTACCACTGGGGGTAATACTCTTGCAGAGGCAAAGTATTGTTTCTCTGAACGCAGAAGGAGGTGGGGTTTTGCTAGAGTTTCATCTTTTCAAGTGGTGTTTATGCTGGGAACCATCTCACTGAAGTTTGCTCAGGGCCACATTCCAGTGTTGCATTTTCCAACGTCCTTGGCTTTCTCCTCTCTCAGGTCCTTGCGTCTGTCCTTTGCAAACAGGATCACTCAACTCTTGAAAAACAGCCACAGTCCTCCAGAAGCTCGTAGTTTGGGTGGGCACTGCTACTGCTGTGTTACACCTTGTTTTATAAGGGTACTCTTGGGTGTGTGTAGAGAGGTAATATTCATATCTCTGCCATCTGCCAGTTCCCAGGAAGTATAATGGAAAGCATATCTAGTCACAGGCTTGCCTTGCAAGTTGTGCAAAGCAGGCTACGTTCTTTGAAGGGTGTTTTACATGCAGCTGGTACAGTGGAGCTCACCACACAAGCCTGCAACCCATCCACAAATGACAAACACTCGGGCAGAAGGGATGAGCCGCCTGGCACTAGGCACAGAGTAACCTTCAGCAGCCCGGCCCGGGGTGCCCTGACAGACCCCTATGCAGGGCACTGCGGACCCTGTGCCTTATAAAGCTCCGAGGCACCCCGTGCTCTGCCGGTATCTCCCGCTGCCAGGGGAAGCTGCAGCCATGCTGCTGCCTCTCCCCTGTCGCAGGGAGGAGCAGCAGGGTGCTTGCTCCAGTGGGGTACAGGTGCAGCGACCTGTTCTTCTGCCAAAGGCTTCTGTTTTTTTTTTTAGTGCAGAACTGTGTCACAGACACAGCTTAAATGGCATGAAAGAACATCTAAAGGCCACCTAAAACTGTGTTGTACTCAACACATATGATTTACAGTGGTACTATTCCACCTGCATTTGAGCTATGCATCTTATCCAAGCCTTTGGAGTTGCTCATTACTATATATTGTTGTTTATTCATTTTGGCAAATTCCAGAAAATCCTACTGGGGCCAAACCTAACTGAAATCCTCATTAGCTCTAATAGCAAATGATGCATTCAGCATCTTTAGGCTGAAAAACCTAGACCCTTTTTCTTTCTTTACACATTAAATAGCTTTTTCAAGTTCTGCATTTGAGCACAGAAAGCACAACATAACGAGTACCAGTATTCTGAAAGAAGCAATGTGCTGGGGAGGATTTGCCTTTTGTGTTTTTGTTATTCTTTTTTTTTTTAGCTTATGCTACATTGCAATTCCAAACATAGCGAGTTTCAGAGAAGTTGCTAGATGCTTATGTTCAGCTGAGTGTTCCTTAGCAAATACTTTGACAGTTGTTAAAGTGAGAATATCATTCTTTCGTTGTCACATGTTTCTTCCACATCAGTTACTCCATGCACAAATAAAAGTCGCAGTCATGCTCCATTCCCATTCTTCACATTTCAAATCTCTGTTGGGATGTAGGTGGCTCAGGTAGAATCATAGAATTATAGAATCGTCTGGGTTTGGAAGGGACCTTAAAGATCATCTAGTTCCAATGCCCCTGCTGTGGGCAGGGACACCTCCCACTAGACCAGTTTGCTAAAAGCCCCATCCAACCTGGCCTTGAACACACCTCCAGAAGTCTGGCATCATTTGCAGAAGCCTTGTAAACACTGGGGGGGTGGGGATGGGGTGGGGGGTGGAAATAATAATACAATTAAAATAGTGATGTCTCTTGATAATCTAAATTTAACCTGTGGTAATGACCCAAATGTTGTTGCTTGTGCTCCATATTCCGTGTTGAAAGGTTTTCATGTTGTTCTCGTCCACAGTGATCAGGAAACAAATTTTGAAACTAAGTCAGAGCAGCCAGCATTAAGTAGTGTTCTTTATAAAGAAGGAATGATCTCTTGCCCTTCTCAGCAAACCTTCACAGCATGGTGAGGCATTCATTTTCCTTGACTTTGGCTAGAGATACGCTTAGTTCTGCATTGACTCTTGCAGCTAGGCTCTGGGTGAAAAGGGAGGATTTTAGGCTTTGGTAGATGCTGGTGAGCAGGCGTTTCAAACTGCCCATTCTAGTGCCTAAATTAGTTGCAATTATGACAGCATCATAGTTCAGAAGAGCGATGCATTTTTCAGACTGTCTGCTACATGCAACTCCTGGACTTTCTTCTATGGAACTAAAAATACTGGTATTGGGTAGAAGTAGCTGTAATGAGGATTTCTCATGAGCGTATAAGTGTGTATAGGATGTATAAAGGAAATTCATAGTAAAAAGCAAGGTTTACCCAAACTTTATGAATTGTTTCAATCATTGTGCAAGAATAACGGATTATAAGAGACAGGAAGTTCTCAGTTCTATTTAGCGCATTCTTTAAAGAAAGATGAACATTTTATCTCCCGGCGTTTCATCCAACCTTTCCAGTGCTTTCTTTTACTGGTGAAAATTTAGATTCTTTTTTTTTATTCTAGTGTGCTAAATGTTCCTCTTCGACATTGTTAACAGTGTAACACCATTGGATAGATGCTAGAAAGCACAATGATTTGCCTCCAGTCTTTCCTTTGTCCATCTAAATACTAGTGCACAACCTGCTTCTCCTATGTCAAATTCATGTTGTTTTCCGTGATTTACAAAGTGAGGATCAAAAATCAGCTAATTTCACCTATTTGCATTTTATGCTTGCTTGAGCATTTCTTAATGTTTTGAGGCCTTGATATTAATCATTGTCTCAGTATTTCTCCTGTCGACTCCTGTCGACTCCCTGTCTATCTACCATTTTCCCTTTCAAATTCTGCTGAAAACTCATTCAGTTTTTTTCTTACCATCTTTTCTCCAGCACTCTGCACATCCTGCCTTAACCGGACTATCTTTTTTTCATTTGTTTTATGTATTTATGGATTGGAATATGTCCTTTCCTGTACATTAAATCCTTTGGTGCTCCCTAGCCAGCCTTGACTGTGTGAATTTAATGAGGGTTGTGTAGTGGTTGGAGTCGTAAGTTATCTTAGGCTGATTTTTTCGACTGTCTGCTGTTGGGCTAGTTTATCACTTTCCTGATGCGGCACACATAAGGGCGCCCCGAAGGCTGCTACTTAAAGCAGCAATCTCGTTCTCCGAAGTCTATGGCTCATCTGGATGCAGGGCTGCAGCTGCATCTTAGGTATGCATTTATGTTACAGGGTGTGACGTACATAGTGGAAAGAAAATGTTGAGGGAAGGTTTGTATCTCCTGAGCATCTCTGGAGTCCAGGGAGAAGCATCCACTAGCAGAATGATACCAGAAGTGCATTTTAGAGCTCGAAGTAGTCTAACCCATTTGCAGACTAAGGAGAGGTTATGAACAGGGATGATCCCAACAGTTCCCGTACTGCTGCTTTCAGTGTGGGGCATAAATAGCATTGCTTTTCTACTCCTGTTGAGTGATTGCATCTTCTCAGAAAGAGCTGAGGTTCTTCTACAGTCATGGAAACTGTTCCTACTTACAAAATATGGAGGAAGATCAGAACTGAAATTTGAAATTTTGTTAATCATCAAGTAATCAAAGCTAAATTGGAAAGTTCCAAAAGTTCAGTCAGGCATAGCAAGAATCTAATTACACGTCTTATCGCAATGTAGAATAAAATCCTCGTGGGATAATTGCACTTTTTTCATAACCTGTACGTGTTCTTTATTTCATCTAAATTGACAACACATCAAAGCAAGTTCTTGCTGGTGTTCTACTTGAGTCCTTGACTGTCCCTTGTAAAACACACCACATTGCTCTGGCACAAATCATTTCCAACATGCTCTATGACACTTCGTGCGCATCTTGAAGGTAAGTCAGGAGACTTCTGTGGGATAATGAGCTACAGTATCTCACCTTTAGCCATCTCTTTGTCAGAATGACATCTGGTTTTAGTAACTGATAGTAAGAGATGATGTAAAGCACTGTACAGCTTGCTTCTGACTGTTTCCAGGCATATTTATCAGGAAAACTGTGTACAGCTCCCAGATTTATAGTGGAGCTGTAATCAGATAATTTACAACAAAAAGTGCTGTCCTTTCATGTATGTTTTCCTTCTTTGTTCTCTAAAGCTGTCTTGTGGGACTGTAGTTAGAGTAACTATAGTATTTTCAAAGCTTTGTTTATGCTTAGTTGTGGTATGTAACACTGTAGTGGGTTACCACATTACAATATTATTAAGCAGCTTGGACCTGAATATGGAGTTGCTGCCATATCTAACAAAAACATCGGTGCAATTTGGGTGATTGTAGTGCAGTTACTGAGATAATGTGAAAACTAGCTGATCTCCATGTGTGGTTTTGGGTGCAATTGATAGACTGAGACTTCAGGGTTTGGGGATAAACCATTTTTATCTGAGATACCTACCTTTCATGGCGAGCCTGTGATGGCAGTAACTGGTTGTGGTTCACTGGGGACTCCTAGTTGTCATCAGCATTTTATGGGGTCAGTATTTTAGCAAAAAGTGCACACAATATCCCTGAAAAGTGCCGTGGAGTGGGAGCCCAGGGTCTGTACCTCACCCTGCTGTTGACCTGCACTGCAAATTCACACAAATTGCTTCACCTCACTGTGTGTCAGCTTCACCACCTGCTGAATAAAGACAGTAACACACACCTTCCCAATGACGTGATTTGTGACCTCTTGTCGTACAATAGTTTGTCAACTGGTCACTAAAGATCCGGCAGTTCAGACAATTAATAATGACTTTTTCTTGAATCTCAGTTTCGTTTTTATCTCTTTTGAAGTCTGTTTTCTTTATTTCTCAGACCATACACTATGCTGCAGTTCCCTTTCTGGGCATTTCCTTTTCTCTTCTTATCTGATAGGAGTGATATGTGGAAGGCAGTTTTATCTGGCACGCAGTACTTTGTCTAATGACCTGAGCAATCAACAGAAGAAATAGTTAGGCACTTAAAGTGATTCTTGAAATTTTCTAAAAACAAAATATTGGTCAGAGGCTGGTTTTGTGATTTCTGGGTTTGTACCGCAAAGTTTTGGGTCCTTCTGTGCCCATTCTCCCTTTCCTCTCAGTCTTTTGCATGCTTCTTGTGAAAACAAAGTTATTTGAAATGATCTCGTGATAGTTAACACAAGATGTCCTTCACTGTTATTCAATGAGTGCATAGCGTTAGTTATTCAGTCCCTAAGGGTGAGAATTGTTGGTTTGTTTTTTTTTTTTTTTTTTTTCCTCTGCTCTTGTGTGCACTCATCCAGGTGAAATTTGGATACTTTGGTCTTGCTAAAGCCCATGAACTGCTTTTTTTTTTTGTTTGTTTGTGACACTTTGTTGTTGCTTGTGTTTTCTTTTCCCTCTTGTTCTACTGAAAGCATTTGTTCAGAAAGATGTCTTTGCTTTAGGGAGCTTTCTAGCACCTGGAATTCTCGGCTGCCGAGTTGACTGTTGCTGTCGAAAGATGTTAAGGCAGGAATGGCACTGCTTCTCCACTCACTGCTGATCCCAGACCCGCTGGGGAAATGACAATGCTGAATATCTTCATCTTTAGCAGGCCGAAAGGCTGGTTCACTTGAGTCCAAATCTCTTCCAAAGCAGCTTGACCTAAGCTTGCTTGGAGCTTTAATATGAACTTTTGCAAGTAAATGTGTATAAGTTTTAATAAATCAAAGTACTTGTAAGCCAAAAAGCCCCAGGGATTTACAGATCTTTTCAGGAAGGTTTTCATGTTTTTTTTTTAAGATATCTTGTTCTTTTTACTCTCCTACTAAGGTTATCCGGAAAGTGTCAAGGTAATTACATTCAGCAGAGGTGGGGGGGGAGGTGAAGGGGGGACCTATACTGCTTTTACTTTCAGGATGGTTACTTGTCTTATTTCATATCAGTGAGCCAAACTCTCTTCTTGACAAAATGCAACCCCAAGGTCAATGAATGTGGATTTACAGTGTCAAGCGTTGGATGCAGCACTACAACAGGTGCTTTCTGGAATCCATACGGCATTATGGAACACCACTAAAGCTCTGTTCATTATGTGTGTTGTGGACACAGGTTTTGATAGACTCAAATGACAGTTGCCCTTCTAAAATATTCTGTCGTGAAAACCCGCTTAGCATAAACTAGTAGAATTTGATAAATTGTTCTTTTATCAAGCCCATAATTTTTAATTGAGCTAGAAAAGAAGATTTTCAAGACATCAAATGATGAGGCATCCTTACATCTAAATATAAAAGGCTCATGTTTTCAAAATCTGAATTTTGTTCTGAGTTTGCATAAACGACTCTCTATGACCAGGAGTCCACTCACTTCTCACTTACATCTTAGATATGATACTATGGGAGAACTTTCCTTAATTTTTCCAATTTGTCAGAAAAATTTGTATAGACTAGATATAGTGCTACAGGAACAGTGTTTTTATCTTATAGAATAGACTGGTACCTTTGTGTTTCCATTACTGCACCGTGCTTACATACCCAGTTTCACCTCTCAAGGACAATCCATTTTACAGGCACTGAAGTTGCTTAAAATATTTTGAAAAAAGAATGGGTACAAAATGTCTGGTGGGAAAGTCTGATGCAGTTATTGCTGCTTCACTACTGAAACCAAAATACTGTTTCAGACAGCTTTGAAATGAGCAGTATTGTGTGTTTTCACTGGCTAGATGTGCAACAGTGCTACATGTAAGATCCTCACTCCAGCGTGGGGTATGGCTTGGCAAGATCACGACTTGACAGTCTTGGCTACAATAATTTTCTCAGGAGATGTTGGTATAACATACAGAAGCCCCGAATCTCTTTTCCCAACACATCAGAGGCAAAAGCAGACAGAGGTATGGGACATTATATGGTTGTATCTGCAATACTCGTCTTAGCAGCAGCAAGCTTTACTTTAAGGATCTGCCCCACTAGCCTCAGGGTCAGATCAAGACTAACATGTTAAATTGCAACAATGAAGCATGTACGATAAGAATGTTCAGCTTTCCTAACAAAATTTATAAGGTGCTTTTTCTTTCCATTAACCATTTACTGAAAATTTATTTTGTTTGATAATTACCACGTGTTGAATATACCAATAAGGATATTTTACTCTATTAAAGGTGTTATCTCTACTTCCCTTTGCTTCACCTTTAATCTATAATTAGATTTGGAAAGAGAGTCTTTCATTCTTAAACTTATTTAAAAAATGTCATTTTGCTGTACTTCATAGAATGGTCAGACCAATTAAATTCTTCAGGAGAATGGTGTTCTGAACTTGCATCTATTTTTGGAACATTAATGATATTTTCCAGTACTTCCTGTGAAAAATCAGACAGATACAAGCATTAGTATATGTTAATTAAATCTAAGTTAATATTATATTTTTGGTCAGACCTCTGTAGTATATGCATGGATGTGTTTGCGGGTTAATATTTTTTATACTATTTAACCTAGTTGTATTTCCTTATTAATGAAATGGAATATATTAAGTTTTGTACATATCAGATAGAATTTGATTCAGTCAGGTCAAAGTTTGCTTCTGCTCATGTTATCCAAGATCAATCTCTGCTTTACATAGAGCAGAAAAAACGTGCAGGGCCACTACTTAAGAAAAGCTGCTTGTCAGAAGTGTTAAAATGAAAGTCCTGTTGGTTTTTCTACAATTTTCTTAGAGATTTTTTTCTTTTAAAAAATCAAATATCTAAACCTCTTAAGTTTTCATGCAAAACTGAATATGCTGTGGGGTTAATTTCCTTTTGTAAGCTTAATTCGCAGGTAGGTTTTCTTATGCAATACTTTGACCAAGTAAGTCCACCAGGCTTTATATTTGTGCTCTGCATTTCCGGTATTTATAAGGACATCATGGAAACTGTAGTGTCAGCTAGGAAGCTGACCATATAGATGAGACTGTGTGCATGAAATATTCATCCTACAGTTCCCTGAAAGTGTTGCACTGAAGCAGAAAGGCTTGTTTTCTTTTCCTTTCCCTCCTCCCCCAGTATTTTACATTGAAAAATTGGCATTATAAAAAAAAAAAAAACAAAAGTGGGTCGGGAAGATGCAGAACATGTGACTCTCTCTGTTCTGCAGCAGGGCACCACTTCTAGCAGATATGAGAAGATAAACTCATGAGAACCTTTTTGACCAGTCTCATGCCCCTGCTTCCGTACGTCAGGGGAAAACAGCTGAATGGTACTTGTTGCCCTTCACTTTTTCACTTTTCATCTGCTTATTTAATCATCTATATATTTTCAGACTGAAATCTATTTTTAATTTCTCTTGAAATGCACTGGTGCAATAGACTGCAAAAACGTTTCAATAATGTTTTGTTAATGATGTTCAATCATTTCAGTCTGAAATTCTCATGAAAATTTTAATTCTTGCAAATTTTTCCTACAGAAATGTTGTGGAGTGCTAGACAATTTGGAATATTTTTCTTTTATGTTTAATTTTGAGGATAAATTTATTAAAATTTCAAGAAGTAAACCAATTTTGAAACCAAGTGCTCTCCATTTGGAAAATGTGATAACGAAAATAGGTGAATTTCAGCAGGCTCTTGATATCCCTTAGAAATTGTAATATTCTTGGTAACTAAACTGTGAATGTGTGTTGAAACATTATTTTCCACTGGAAATAAATTAGTTAGAAATTTTTTTACCAGGTTTATTTATTTATGGATTCTTGTACATTTGATCTGGAATTGTAGCCCTAATTTATTTATATTATTTCAGACAGTGACAGGAAATATTTTGCCTTATAATTTATAAAGTCATTCAGATTTCCATTATTTGGAAAAATTTCACTGTTGTCTGAGAATGCATGTGATATGCTGTCTGACAGACCTCCAGAGCTAATTGCTATAGGCAATTAAACTTTTTAAGCTGTTCTTCTACATAAGAAAACAAGGCTTTCTTTTAGTGGCACTGCGTTGAATAAAAATAATGAACAAATATAGTATGTCTAGAAAAATCTGTGTATCTGTAGGTATGCACTGATGGGTGTGTGCATGCACTGACATATTTATATGCACATCCATTTATACATTTTTATCCTAGTCTCACACAAATTAAAACTGTTTACATTGTGCTATTACTTTTCACTTGTTCAAAAAAGCAGTAAAAAAATGTATGCACATGAATAAAAATAATGAGCAAATATGTCATTTAGAATAATTAAGTCATTAATGGGTAAATGGAGGTGCAGGTATATAAATTTTTATTGGAATTTGAAAATGGACTTGGATCTCCTTGTGACTTATCTGTCCTTTTCTTTTTGGGTTAGTAAGATGTTACAATCGTTATTTATGAATATGTGGAAGTATGCCATGGAGTTATACAACCTCTTAGCAGAATTAGTCCAGAATTTTCTGTTATCTGTTCTTCGTCGGAAAACTTGGGAATTAAAATTGGATATGTCACATAGTCTGTTTTCCGAGTAGTAAACTCATTCTAAGATTAAGAGGAAGAACTTTTTCACACCTGGGAGTTGGAACTATGTGAACTTTTTCACAGACAGGTGTTGCAGACTGAGTGTTGCTGCTTTCATTGTCTTCCTCAGCCAGGGAACCTTCTCCATGTGCATTACTGTGCTTTACTAAGAGGCAAGGTGGTCCCAAATTTCAGGGGACGTTCAGTCTGGTAAAGCATGGAGGGACATAGAGTCCTGTAAGGATGAGCAGTGACGCTTGCATCTGTGTGAGGGACGTGCGAAAATTTGTGGGTTTCTGGTATTTGCTAACGAGTCAAATTTTGTAAAGGAGAAAGAAACAGATTGTCTACAATTTCTACTGTTATGTTCCTGTTATATCTGTGCCTTTTTTGATATTTGTCTGTTTGCAAGAAGAGAATATCGCTTAAACTGTTGGTTATTACTGCTGAATATTCCTGTTTTGAAAGTCTGCTTTACTCTTACAAGGGAAGACCTATGTTAATTTACTCATGTTGTGGTCCTAAAGCTCATTTTTTGGATCTTATGCACGGTTTCAAGCATAATGAGTCTCGCATAGATTTTGCACAGGTAGGTTTGAAAAGCATCTGTCAGTAAAAAAGGAGTCAAATATTCCTCACATCAGACCTTAGCAAAGCAGAGGATGATAATCTCTACAAACCACAGTTACTGATTGCCATCCCCTCCCCTCCAAATAATAAATAATTTACAGCTATCACATGTTCCTTCTACAGTTAAGTATATAGGCAAAAAAAGAAACTATCTACATTTCATCATTAGCTTAATCAAGCCAGTGTATCAGTAACCTGCCGTGAAACTGATTGCTGAAGAGCAGGAAGAGTTGATGCCTGTGTAACAAATTGTTTTGAACCTTACAGCTTTTGAATTTTATTCCATTTTAACTAAAGTTTCTAAAAACTGTAATTTCTTTTCTTTGAGAAGGGATAGTATTTTGAAAAGACTGTTTGGCAACAAAATTTCAAAAATACTCAAATACCAAAATTCCCTTGTTCCTTTTTCTTGTTTGTTTGTTTCCAAATGAAATAGGAATCCTTGACTCTTGGAGGAAAGGGTATCCTGAAAATCCAGCAATCTTGACAAGCAGGGGCTGCATACCCTCAAGGCATGCTCTTGGCAGCAATTAAGTTCTCTGGGTTTGCAAGCTTCTTACCATGGAGCTGAGAGCCAAAATGCAACGTCTGGGTAAAACTAGGGCTTCTGGATTTCCAACTTAAATGGAGGAGCGTGACCTAGGGAAGCCAGATTCACAGTCCCAGAGAGACAGGTACCAAAACCAACATCCCAGGGCATGTGGGACCCAGTTCAGGTTAGTCTCCTAACTCGCTGGGTGGATATGGCTGTTATGGATATTGCATAATTATCCGCCTGTATGAAAAATATCTCTGTTATGCTTTGGACTATGAGAACTATTTTTAGATAAGTTCCATTTTAAATAGTAGGTTTAGAGCTTATGTAGTGGAAACACGCGATGTAAGCAGGAAAGCCGAAAACTACCACAGGCCAGTTTGAAAATGTGAATGACAATAAACTATTAGATTTTTCTGTTTGGAAGTTGTATAGATACTTGTGGTGTGGAGGCAAGGAAGATGGAATACTAGAAAGACTTCAGGGCTCTATAAAAATATATTCACTATCCAAACAACTTCAGAGCCATGGTTTGTCCGAATTTTACCCTTAAGCACTTTGGTTTTGGATGATGAAGATGGTAAGTAACTGCACACTTCTCTTGGAATTATCACCTTTCTCTTTCTTCTATAGCTGTCTTTTTTTCCACCTTCCTCAAGACACCCTTTGGCCTCTTTTGTTCCTCTGTCTGTCTCCAGTTTTTTTTATTTTTATTTTTTACTTTCTAGAGTTTTAAATCCCTTGGGTTAAAAAGGATGAAGAAGGCAGATCTGAAATGCTCAAGAGAGTTCACATCCTGTAAAAACAGGAGTGGAAGTCAAATGGGAAAAAAATTACAGAAAAGCACAATGCATAGGTCCTAAAGGTTTAAAGAAAGCTTGAAAAGGGACCTTCAAAAACAAATTTTCCCTTTGAGAAATATTCCATCAAAATATTCTTTCAGCTTCTTTTATCTCCTGTGTCTTCAGTGAATTATGTTTTAAGACTGAAATACTCCCTTGAGCATACGTAAGCTCAGAAATGAATTGGGAACTCACTAGAGATGCAGAATTCTACTTTGTACCCTATGTGCTCTGTGCTCTGCTTTTTTTTTTCCCCTCAACTGGGCTAGATATGCTGGATTTTTCTAGTTCAGGGACACAGGTAATTCTGGAGTAATGAGTAACAGCTTTTATTTTCCGTGATAGAGTTAATTCCTTGCACATATTTTGGATGCTTTTAGGCTTTTCTCAGTACCAAGTCACAACAATTTGCCTCACGTTTCACAAAACCTACAGCATAAGTTGCAAGACTGCATCAAAATGAAGACAGTATAATAGTGTCAAAACAGCAAAGGCATTTTGGGGAGAAGCTGCTAGAAATGACAACGACAAACTCTAAAATTATGAATCAAAATTACAGGAATATGAATTACATTGACTAAACATAAGCATATTTGCAGTGGTATGAGAGAGATACTCGTCAGGTGCAAATTCTGGGCTGTTTTATTTTTCGTTTGATATCACTAGGCCAGATTCTGATGTGGAACAGATAAATATCAAATCAGAGTAAATAAGCAGAAATGAACCAGTTTATAGCCATTGAAAGATAGATAAGAATCAAAGATGCTAATGTCACTGTAGCTGCATCTGACACGACTCATTTCAGACTAAATAAAACATTAAATACCTTAGTTCTTCTCTCTGTTATATGGAATGCTCTAGTTATGAGTTTTAGCATCCCCAGGTACGTTTCAATGCAGAAAATTATTTGGAAAAGTGCCTGTTGAGGATTCTGTGCTAAGTTATCCAACAAAGAATAATTTTAAATGAATCAGTGTCTCATATGCATTACTGCCCTACTGCACCTGCTACTGTAATTGGTGAGGTTTGAACAAAGACTGCATTTATATAGGTAATCTTGTTTAATGGCAGTATTAAAACTTTGGAAAAGGACTGCTGCTGGTGGATAGGCTGATGGAGACTAACGGTGTGAGAAGACAAGTGAGCACTCAATATTGTTTTATCATAGGAGTAGGGATGCTCTATCTGTGTTGGAAGAGATTAGTCTGAGAACTGGATCTGTAAGTTTCGGGACTTTGCCAAATGTTTATGTGTTCACAGAAGTGATTTATGATTATTTTAATTGTTGGTTGGATTATAGCTAATTTAAAAGTCCTGCACATACGTAGAAGTTTAGAATGGGGAATTTATTGTCTGGTATCCAAAACATGGCAGGATAGGCCTTGAATTCAGAGTTGGTCCTGCAAATAAGCCAAAGTATGATTTTATTTAAAAAATAAATGTACTCTTCTAAAACCACAAGAAATTTTTTCTTATTTTCTTCTTTACTTAAGGAGACAGTAAAATAAAAAGGCAGTGGTAAAATGCTGTGATTGAAGAAATGCCAAAGAGATGAATGAATGGTCCTGACAAATCCCCCTTTCTAGCTGTTGGATAGATGGTGTTTGCTAGACACAGCCTCAGTTAATAGGGTAGGAAGGATTGGATTCCTTAGACTGTAGGAAATGGGAAATCACAAATATTTATTGGGTCAAACGCTTGATTTGCATTCAAATAGGGGTGAAAGAAACCCCGTTGGTTTGACTGCTTAACTTACTGCAGATAGGGTTTTTGTTTATGAAAATTTCTAACATTCTCAACGTTGCTCTCATCAATCCGAAGAGACGGTGTGTGTTGATGGCGGCAGTATGATGGGCTCTCCTTCCCGGTTCAGCGCAGGCAGATCTGCAGTTGCCCGCACCCTTAGCTGTGCTGCTGCGGGGTGCCCGGGCAGGCTGGCCACCGCAGACCCCTCTGGCGATGCATCTCACAACAGCAGCGGTGTTAGCGTTACCATCAAGATATCGTCAGCTGTTTGCGCAAGTAGAAATTCTGGGTGCAAAACAGAACAGAATAGGATTTCTTCACAAATTTGTTTTTTTCTCTTTTCTCTGAAGTAGCTCACGTCCTCATGTTGCATTTGAATTTCAGCTAACACTTTTTTCAGAATTTCTTCACCAAAATAATGTATGTGTACCTTCTTTTAATAATTCCAAAACAAGACCTTACTGCACAGGGCACTCAGAGGAGATGGGGAGGCAGATTTCCCTGGTGTGTAAATGAAACCTTCAAGCCAGTAGATGTCTTTTGTTCTAGTGAGGGAGTCATTTTCCCACCCCTTTAAGCACACCAGCCCTGGAGCTGACATTTCCTTAGTTCTGTCAGTGAAGATCAGCTCTGTAGATTAAATAAAGAATCTCTGAAAGTTATGTACCCAGTATTACCTTAAAGCGTTACAGTTTAAAGCCACGTTGTTCAGGAAGGTAGAATTGAAATGCTTTTCTGCAATATTACATTGATTCTCCACGCTACATCCTGATGAACTTCAATCATTTTTTTTCCCCTCAAGTGATCACTGATTAATCTAAAAACTGTGAAATTAAGTTGTTTGAACCAGGAATTAAAAATTTCCAGCAATTAAAAACAAAGAAACAAACCAAAACAGCCACCAGCATTAGAAAGTGATTAAACATGACAACAACTGAGATGCTGAAATTAGTTGTCCTCGTTCCAAAGGTTTCGTAACTACTATGATGTTTGTGAAGCTATTAAATGATAGTTAAGCCGTGTTATTATTTGTAAAGCAGCTACTTTTGTATCCCGGGCCCACTGAGCGAATGTCTTGCACAGCAGGAGACTGGAAGATAGCAAGCCTAATCATTGTCATTTTACTGTACAAGAGGCAATTTTAGAAAATGATTCCTTAAATTATAAGATCCAAACAAAGACAAGGCTCTGCAGCTGGGAACTTTGTTCTTTTCTGTCATTGAAACATGTCTTTCTTTTAGATTCTGTGAACTTGGGGCAGTTTCACTACTACTAGTCTAAATATAGCAAAGGAAATTTAAATTTTTGCATATTTAATAATCTTTCTACTAGTTAATGTAAGTATAAGGATTTGATGCACTAGGCTAGCTCTGAGTTGTCTGCTGGAAGGGTACTGTGCAAATGATGAGCCTGATTCTCTCCTGAATTGGTTTGGCTTGGTGCCAGCATAGTTTGTTGCAATCGATAATGTGACACTGCTGTAAATGTAAAATAATGTAGAAGAGAATCAGATGTGATGAATCCAACCTTTTGGATAAGAGTTTGCTGGTAGTTTATATACTTCTAGTAGTCTAGACTTTAATCATTGCCCCTGGTTATGCAGACAGAATCCGTTTTACTTCTAGATACCATTTGGAAGGTTTTAGTGTACTACATACAGTTTGGAAGCTTTTAGGGTGCTAACTACCGTAACCTCCTCATCTTCCCATTCGCTGTTTTGCAGCATGTGCTCTTATAGAGAATATATTCAATTTTTATGTGTTTTGCTCCAGTCCCATTACTTTACGTTTTATCCTATATGAACTGCGTAAGCTATTTGTTAAGCTGTTAGTTCATTCAGGTAAATTTAAATATTTTTCACCCTCCACTGTACTGGCTTAACTTCCACTCGTAGCAAAATGTCACCTCTGGCTGGATGTATTGGTTTTTCTAGCTTACAAAAAATGTGTTCAAATACGTGCTAGTTCTGAGGTCCCTATGTATCCCATTCTGTTGGCATTTTCCCCTCTCTGCAGTGGATGTAAATACATTACTTATTTTTTTTTTTACCCACATTGCACAGATGCAGATTGCTAATGCAAGGTGCAAGGCAGCAAGGATTAGGCCTACAATACACTGGGACTCTCATGACAGACAGGAGTTGATGAAATCTGGATTCTACCACATCTCGTTAATACACTTTGCACGGGGCATTCCTTTCAAAAGCTGCTGGTGTGAGAGAGATCTGTCTTATTCACAGAGGCAGCATCTCTCACTGTCAGCTAGCGAAACTGAAATGAAATCCAAGGAGTCACGTGAGGAACACAGACAAATAATTTAGCCTGCTATTAAGCTTCAAGATTTTCCCTTTTCTTCCATCCTGACTTCCACTTGGTCATCAACATTCTCTTAAAGTGATCACTGCTGCTATTACCAGTAGGTGTGTGTGAAACTGCTTTCTGTCTTTAGATCATCCGTTATGTATGCTGTATCACTGAGGATTTATACACCCAGCAGGTGACAGATTTGCGAAAAGGCTGCATGCAGAACGCCGCAGCTGTGCACAGGGAAGAGTTTGACAGAGAAGCAGGAAGGATCAAAGAACGACTAGAGTTGCTAGAGGGTAAAGTTTAATGACAAGTTACTGTGACATTTATGACCAGATTGATTATGAAGACTGAATAAATCTATGGTATATTTCAAGAGTGTTACTGTACGACCATCTGATATACAGGGGTTGCCATGGTAAGTACAGATTTTCTATTAGCCAAGAAGGTGAATAGTCTCATAAAACCCATGAAATTTGTTAGTGAATAAATTGCATATGAGAAGCACCCCTGTTGACCCCTATGGAAATTTAATATTATCAAACAATGCTGTAAAGTATTTTCCTTGGTTATTTTTAAAAAACAGTCTGTGGTACTGTCAAATCAAAATTTGCCATTTCTGGTATTCCCCATGTCTTAGATGGCAACTTAGACAGATTGGAAAATCATCACTAAGCTAAAAATACTAGTGTGGAGGCAGCAGGGCAAGAAAGGGAGTTGCTGAATATTGTTAAATAGGACTTGCTCTACAGCTTCGATACTTGATAAGGTTAAGATCTTCAGCATTACAAACAATAAAAAAAAAATGGACTGTTTATTACTTGATTATGTAACTTTTGAGAAATATTTAAAGAGACAAGTATAAACAGGAAAAAGCATTATTGTTAATGCAACTTGAAGAAACTGAGCAAAGAAAATCTCCTCAAGCAATAAATGATAGCTTGTGCACAGTTTGTTCCCTCCCTCCCTATGCTGTATGTACGTAGAAAAGAGTTCCCCTCACTTACGTATTGTAACCCCACAGGAAGAATGCAAAGGTAGAAGGGAGGGTAAAACTATGTAATGTCTTGCTTAGGCCCAGACACAACTTGATATGATGTGCTGGTTGAAGCAGTATGGTGGGAACATTGCTCTTGCCATCTTGTCTTCTACAGTGATTTTGGTTTGCAGTAAAACCATAAATTTATTACTAAAACCTCTGATTTTACTGTTTCTCACAGAGTATAAATTGGTCAGTAGTTGATGATCTTGGGAAAGTCCAGTGGAATACAGAAAACGCATTGGTATTTCACAGGGCAATAGTCTCGGTTGGTGGCAAGAATTTCTGCAAAGGGTCAGGTCAGATGCTGACAGTCGAGAAGGGAATGTGTTGCAGCTATGGATGCATTATCTGATTTGACAGTATATGTTCTTTACAGTAAAGGAAGGCAAAATCAACAGTTGTGTCCCTCTGTTCCTGTTTCTCATTCATACCAGAGGATGTCTGTTTTGACTTCTCTTTCCCTGTCTTTGACGATGGCAGCTCTGTCTCACTGGCCGCTCAGCGTGTTGCAAGTGCAACGGCTCAGGCAGAATAATAACTACTCAGAGACAGCACTGTGTAGTAGTGACCACGTAGCATTCGGTGAGATCTGACTGTCCAGCAGCATGAATCCAAAGAACCGGAGTCACAGCTTTGTCTTATCTACAGCAGGTAAATTTTTATTCATTACATCAGGTGAATTTCTCTTAGCAATCAACTTCTCTTGTACATTCTCATTGGTTATTTATTTTATCCACATGCTAAGTGCCTGCTCTAATAATTAGTATTGCTGTGTGTTCAGTTCATACCATATCTTTTTAAATGCTGTATGTTCTTATTTCCTAGTCGGCATATCTTCCTCCAAGCAATAGCACAGATGTTTCGTTTAGACCTCCGTTAGTCCTTTGAACTACAGAGGTTCAGCTTGTTAGCCTGCTGTCTCACTTCTTATCAGTCACACGCGTTTCTCATTACTCCAGTTGCACAGCTACCGTAATTAGATTTTATATTTTTAGGCATTCATAACGCTTCTTTAGTGTACACTGTGCTATCAGAAGCATTTTAGACAACCCATAAGACCAAACTAATTAAAATGTTCCACAGAGACTTTTTAAAGGATAGTTATTGTTACTGCTAAATTGGTAAATTCACGAGCGCACAGATGTTAAGGCCAGAGAAGGCTGATAGGACAGGTTAGTCAGTTCTCTTGCGTACTGGAGGTTGCAGGATCTCACCTCGTAATATTTGCTTTCAGTCCATTATGTGTGATGTCTTTTACGAGAAGATAAGCCAGGTTTGGCTTTAAAGAGTTGGGATTTTTCCCCTCGCTGGTGTAAGCTTCCCTTTGTACTCCTGGAAGTTCTTCCCTCTCAACAAAGGCAATACAGAGATCTTGAGCTGCTAACTTTGTTCATCAGTACCAGGTAATCCAAACACTTCTCAGAAACTGCAAATAGGGTTACCCACTGTATTCACAGATTGCATTTGCTAATCATTATGGGTTTGGTTAAATGTTTGTAAGTATTATTTAATCTGAGTTTGCATGGTTTAGGTTCTACTAACTATCTCTCATTGCATTCTCTATTGCTAGTAGTCTCCTGCTAGGGATTTTCTTACCAGAGGTATAATCTCTGCCTTTATTTCCTTTCCTTAGCAGTTGCATTTTCCTCCTCCTATGAGTGGTTGTTGTCTTGTTCCCCTACTCCAAGGAGAGGAATGTCTTGGTAAATGATGGGCTGAGGCTGTCTTTCACTCTGTATAGAAGATATCTATAGATTGCATACAATCTATAGATAGAGATATAGATACAGATACCTTACTGTCCTTTGTGACAGTAAGCAAAACGGGTCTGGAAGGCACCCTGCGAGGTTGTACATATCTGCAAGATATTTATGGAATTACTGCTCTTTCTGTTTTAAAATGTGGCTATGTGCAAGAGCATTTGCCACGTAGTCAGCAGTATCTTTTGAGATGTAACTTATCTTGTTGTATGGTCTCTGTACGGAATGGGTCATTTTTAGACGAGAGCAACTTTGTATACAGGAAGTTTTAACTTTATTTACTGAAATATTTTCTATCTCTGTGTTGTATATAATCTGCACTATTGAATTTCATTGCCTCCTAAAATAATTTGCACGGAATGTATTTATATTTATTTTGTAACTTACGTAATTTGTATTTATCACTGTATATTTTGTAAACATTCCATCTGAAACAAGAAAACCTGATATTGTTGTAAGATGCTCATTTCCCTGGAAACCCAGCTTCTACAATGAATCATAGAATCATAAAATGGTTTGGGTTGGAAGGGACCTTAAGGATCATCTAGTTCCAACCACCCTGCCATGGGCAGGGAGGGAAGCTTACTTGGAAATTAGTTACAACAGGTGTAAGCACTCGCCATCGTTCCATCTCATTTATTTAGTCTCTGCTAGCACTATGAATGGTTGCTTTGGGGAAACGAACAGTGTATTCTACCAACATAAGCATATCCCTCTGTCATTCATTCACTTATTTTAGAGTTACCAAGAAAGTTAAAACTATATTTTACACGAAAAACTCAATTACCGAGATCTCTGAAGAGAGCAAGTAGTAGTAAATATGGGACAAGTGTATAATAATATTTTAAAATAATAACTGCAGTGCAAATTTCCCTAAATAGCTATTGTTCTTTGAGAATCCAAACCAACATGTTTCCTTTCCCTTTCCTCTGCAGTTGGATTTCCATAACTATCAATTGCAGTTTAGGTAGCACAAGTGTTGACTTCTTATTTGGAAATAACTCTTTGAAATCTTTATCACTTGTATTATACCACGTTTTGGCAATTGAATTTTCAAGACCATCTGTATAAGTAAGTGAGTTAGAAGCCACAGATTCACTAAGGATCATTGGTTTTGTTCTTTGTAGTGGAACAGGAACTTCGGACTAGACTCAAAGGCTTTGGGATATCACACCTTGATATATGCAAATATATACATGACCTGCAGTATTGTTTTCACATGGCGAAGTACTCTGTATCCTTTGAAGTACTCTGTATCCTTGAGCACACACAAAGAAAGTTTCTACAAAGTGTATTTTTTTTATTAGATTTTTATAAGCAGGATTTTTTTCCACAGGAAACAGAGGTTTCTTTGTCAGCTGATACTCCTTGTGCTGAATCCATCATTTGTGCCTCATGCGTCTCTGGAAAAACAGAGAAGTGGACTGTAGCCAAGTCTGTAGATGCACCAGAGGAGTCTCTTCTTTTACGCCCCATAAAGAGATTGATGTTCTGCTTACTGTAGAAACACGCAGATTGTTAGTGGATAAACAGGTGGGTCATACAGCAGTGTGTGAAGCGCACTCCCAAGGGTTCCCGTTGACGGTGTTCTTCCCATATTTTCATCGGGTAGCATCAGAGAAACTCTGAGTCTCTCTCTGTGGTTTCTGTGTGCTTAAAGCGGTAAATAAATTCATACAGCTTTTTGTTGGCTACTTAATGGGCTGAAGTACTCCATCCACGCACTGTCCTCCCAGGAGCTGTCGACAGAGCAGATGGATGAGACAGCACAGTCTGTCAGCTTGGAGACTATCCCACACAAGATCAAGACAGGTAAATGCCTTGCTCCTGCTGCAGATTGAACACTTTCAAGGGATTTACAAATGGCAAAACAACACTTACTTCACTTAATACCTCAAATGCAAAGCACAGGCAGCAACAGAGATGTAGGCTAGAGGAACTGAGGCATTGGCCTTGACGAAGGCGGCCTCTAGCCCCATCAGCAGTAGAGAAGTACAAGCAGATGTCATTTGAAAACTGTCACAGCTGGTCTCTACCTTTCAGTTAGGTGGAGCAACAAAAGGGATCGAACAAGTTCATCTTGTAGAAATTAGTGGCATGTAAGCCTTTGGCGTTAGCGTTTTCTTTGCAAAAGAAGAAACATGTTTGGGGAAGATTTGCAGAACTCTGGCCCATGAAGCTGGCCTACAGTAAGGAAAGGCTTGTTCAGACTTAACCATGAAAGATTCACAAAAGCAGGCATGTTTAGAAACTAAGAGAAATGAAAGCAACTGACATCCTAGTTTCAAAATTTGACTACAAACCTTTTTCTTCTCCCTAAAGATAGGAAGTTTGAGGGAAAGGATGCTCTAGGTAAAAAATTAGGCAATTCGGTCAAAAATGACTCAAAGAAGAATGATTAAGGAAAACTTATCTTTTCAGACTGCCTTTTGCTTCTCTTAGTTAGCAGTTGGAATATTTATTTCATGCTCCTCTATTTGGTCTGTATTGCAGATCAAGTGTATTGTCATTGTGGACTCTTACAATTCAGCCTGTTTGTCCTGTAGTTTTAAATTGAGAAAAGACCCTGCGTACTACGGTGCTATGTAGTATTTTGTGTTCAGATGGGGTTAGCCACATCCTGTGCACATGTTCTGGGCTCAGACAAGTTGCATTTGCTCCTTTTCTCTTGTTGTCCTCTCTTCATATAAAGTGAAGGTGCCTTTTCCTGCAAACGGATGGTTTGCTTTGTTTAGCCAAAGTAAGAGCTTCCATTGTTATTTCTGCCTCAACAGCTCAGCAGAGGCTTCAGTCTATTTAAAGATTCTTGTAATGATTTCAGTGATTTTTATGTATATACAGGGGGGATTTATTGATGTATGAAAGGCAATATTAAGCGTCAAAGACAAGAGTTAAGGTATGTGCGCATGTATGTGGGCTTTCTGTACAAACCTTACAACCCCTAATCAATTGTTAATGATGTTGATTTTTTTGTTTCTTTCCTGCTCTAAAAAGTATTTCTAAGAGGCTTTACAGCCTCATTGAATCCAGCTGGGTCTTCTGCACACTTTGTCCACGGCCTGGTGATGACAGGAGCTATCATTGTCAATGCCACAAGAGTTTGGGTCAGGGTCTGCGTGCTGGTTCTGGTTCTTCATTCAAATTCCTCTCAAGTGTCTTCTGTTTTTACAGGCTTTTCTCCCTGTATCAGCTGTCAGTTCTTCATTTATACTGAAACTGTTGCCTTTTGTAAAGCATTTTTCTCTAAAAATCTGCTGCTTCCTGAAGCTCCATAGACCCCAAGCACTCACTGGGGACCAGTTTCTGTCCTGCTGAGAGAGGAGAGAGCAGGTGGCATTCATCCAAGAGCACGTGTGATCTGTTACAAGCAGGAAAAATACAATAAAAAGACAAATGAGGGTAGGATAAAGAAGCAATACAGTAATTATGTCCGCCTTGATACTCGGCATTATTAGCGTAGCCTAACAGGACGAAGCGTCTTTGGGTAGCCTTTTTGTTTAACTCTGAAGCACTAGTCCAGCAGTTTGCTGGTATATGATATATCCTGCTTAGCCCACAGGAAAGGAGGTGGTGTTACCACAACGTGGCTTATAGAAGGCTGTAATTTGGGTATCAGATAAGAAAATGGAGTTGAAGCTGGCATGTTCAGGACACTTAAGTGATGTGGCTCTTCATTTACATCCTCACTGTGCCTTTAGGCAACCCTCAGGAAAAGCAATTCTGCATTTCCATCTCTGAATTTTGAAAGAGAAGATGGGAATGAAATCTGTTATCTTCTGAGCAGAATGTTTCTCATTGTGTAGAAGTGCAGTCATGCTTTCTGATGCAAAGAAACATTATTGGTGAACTGCAAATAAACCTTAACAAGAAATATCTTTTGAAGGATAAGAGAAAATAGAGAGCTTAAAGAATCTGGGATGAACACATGCTTTTCTCTTCAAGCAGATTAAAATCACTGAAAGAACTATTCTCTCTAATACGGCATATAAGCCTTTTAACCAATGAGGCATCATATTCATTTTTTGTTTCTTTTCATACGCAGGGGAAAAAGCAGTGGAAAAGTCTTATGGCCAGCTCTGCCCTCTGACTTAATAAATCCTGGTTTACATTCAGTGGACTCAATAGCCTATTCTTTACCCAATGCTAAGCGTAAATCCAGACTGTCTGTCATGTTGTATCTAGATCAAATAGGTGAAGGCCTCAGCACACTTCACAGTCCTGATGCTTGGGTTGTTCAGAATTGGCACCTGCTCATTTCAGCACCTTTCTGGTTCACATACAGAATTTGACCCCCAAAAATAATGTGCCGCAGAGACTGGTGCAGTACTGGATCTCACACTGAGTCAGTGGTAGCTGTGGTGCATATTCAGACTCAGCCTGGAGGTACTTCCTCCCAGTTCATACCTAACCTTAGAGGCTATTCTTTTTAATGCAGTACAACACTCCTATTGAAACGCTGTGGGAAATAAACAAGCAATTAGAATATTCAATGTTACCCTTCTCCATTTCCAACATATTAAATGCAGGCTGAGTCCCTGTCATTGAGTCAACACACTAGTCAGGGATTTCCGAGGCTGCATCAATCCAGGCTTAATAAACAGTGTTATCAAAGTAACAATTCTCTTTCCTTTTCTCAAGGCAGTTAATTGTACTTACTGTCAGAGCAGTTAAGGACATATCTGTTTATCTAACTAATGGGCCTGTCACAGCTATCATTCAGCAGTTGCTGAAAATCTTTGGAAAATAGTACCTATGTAACAGGCATATAAATTTAAGTTTACTAAGACTCCCTTTTAAAACTTTTGGCCTATGTTTTGCCCCACTTCTTGCAGACATTTTCTGGAGTGTGACATCATGCAGAAAATCTTTTCTTGGGTTCAGTGTTCTAGCTTAACAATGCTACAGAAACCCTTTTTAGGTCTAAACCATTTTAATATATCAAATATGGGTAAATGCTGTAGATGGAAAATACCTTATTTTCATAGTATTTTCTGAAAATGTACTGAAAATTAATTTAGAGCATTAATTAAGCTAGAATACTTACATACAAAGAGATATGTTTTCTTCTCAGCATTACAAGGAAGCAATTAGCGAACACTGGAGGCAATGGCTTTTGCTAATCAAAAGAACTGAGCTTAACTTGTGTCTGCTTAAGCAACTCTGTTATGGAAGAAAGGGGAAAACCAGCCATACTACTGGACTATCAATTAAAATGAAAACATGCAATGCAACACAATTAATTCTGTTAAAAGCAATAATATTCCATTCGGAGTGCAAATGTGTTTGGAAAATGATGTGTTTACTACTCAGTCTTTGAATGATGTATTATATGAATGACTTTTTAAAAATCAACCTTGCAAGTTTATGTCTGTTGATATTAAAATATTTTTTATTTAAATGCTATTATGTTTTCAACACCCTTTTTCATTTTGATCTTACTATTGACAGTGTCTTCCACCTTGGCTTCATCATTACATATTTTTTGTCTTCCATAAGCGAGACCTGGTGAACTTTAAATAGAACCTTTAGGAAGAAAATCCTTTCTCTCTTATCACGGGATTTGACCGAATGAATCTTTTCCTTGTTTCTTTTTTCTCCTCTTTTTTTTTTCCCACTTCATTGTAGTGAGTTTATAAGATATAATGGAAGTCCAAATTAACTTGATCTTCTTAATATTTTAAAATATAGTTAGCATTTTTCATGTTGCAGACAACAAGCACCACAGCTTATCTTGATCGATGTATTTCCAGCCATAATAGCTCTGATTTAGTCTTTATATTAAACATCCCTACACAGGGCTTCTTATTATTCATTTATACACTAGCATTAAGGAAGTCACTCTCCTGGAACTTGGTGAGATCTAAATTGAATTCTTGACTTTGCCACAGATTTCTTGTTTGTTCATGTGAAGTTGCTAAATTTACATACCTGAGATGAGCCCTTTGGTGAAAGAGTCCTGTTTTCCACTCAGCCTTTTCTCCTTAGTCTTGACTGTAAACTGCAAGAACCAGGGATTGTCTCATTTGCAGTATGTGGTTCTTACTTGGGATCAACTTCTTGTTTCTGGAACACAAATGTAATATTTATTACTGTAGAGTTATTTCTGCCAGAACAGTCAAAACCGCAAGCTAGAGATCACATGTTTAATGAAATCAGAGACTTCTGATAGAGCATTTGTCTCCTGTTGAAGAAGAGACCTCTGTAGTCTGGCATATATACTTCAAAGACTGTTGAGTGTTCTTCAGGGCAGGTTCACCAGTGAGAACCAACCATTACGTAGACAGACTAGTAAAAAGATGGCATTCAATGATCAATCTAGTCTTGGGGCAAAGGGATGAACTGAAAAAATTCTTGTGGTCCTTTCCTGTCCTATACCTATCTGTGTCTAAAATAACCTATCATAGTTTTTTCCAATGTTCTTCCTAAAAAGAAGAAGGTGGAGCATCCAAAACCTTCTCACTTATTTTCCTATAGTCTCCACACTGAGACTGTTGTTTAGAGAGAAAATATGTGTAATCTAATGTTTTGCCTAAGATGTGATGTCTGCTTCTTAGATTATCAAAATGCAATGGAATATATTTCAATCTCTTTTCTCTTTCTAATCAAGTTCCCTATCTCCCTGCCGCCCTCCCACCCCCGCTGCCTTTTTTATTCAGCTCCCTCTCAAAAGTACAAAAGGAACTGGCCAGCTTTCTTCCTGCTGGGAATGACAAAAGCTCAAGATAGTGTTAAGCTGACATGGACTGTGCTGCTTTGCCAGTCTCTGAAATGTCATTGCCTGGGCAGCCTGCTGGGCTCAGCTCAGAGTCATGGTGCCAAGACTGCTAATAATAAAAAAAAAAGAATAAAGGTTAATGAAAGAATGTTTGGGGTTTTTTTTTTATTATCCAAAATAAAGTTGCTTGCTTTTCATCTCTAAGGTCTTTTCAAGGCATAAGGTTTTGATTTTTAATTCTTTATTTTTCCCCTTTGCAGCGTTTTGTATTTAGTTTGTAGGCTAACTCACAATGGATGCGCAGGACCCCCTCTAGTATTTTGCTTTCAACCTGGCCTACTTGTTTTCTCTTGCAGTCCTTGAAGTAGGAGAGTACTAATGGATAGGAGAGAGTTAGCCTTACCTGACCCTGCGTGATTGCAAGACAGAAAGTGATCTCTTTTATGGCTACAGAGGTCCCTGTTTCAAGAAGCAAAAAGCTAAGCGTGCCCAGAGCCCCACTGTGTTAGTGGAGCTGCTTCTTGCCCCTCCCAGTTGTAAAGTGTTGTGAAAGACACAGATGTTCTTGTGCACTGGCTCTGTGCCGCTGTGTGCTCTTTGGTGGCATGGGGGTCTAGTCATAGAAGTGTTACTTCGCTATTGATTAGTTTATGTAGGGGTTTTACTACTTTTTGCCTGCTGAGCTACAGCAAAAGGATGTGCTGCCGTGAATAGTATGTGTGACATAAAGGAGTTGATAGGAAGAAAAAGATAAGGCAAAGACCATTAGACGTTTGGGTTTTTTTCTCTTGTTTATCCATGCACAGTAGCGATATTTCAGCTGTAACGCACCTCGGTGCTGCTCCCACCACCAGCTCATCACTGTAAAGACCATCTGTTACGGATCCTCTCCCTCCTGCCACAACCTTGTGAGTTGTCAAATCCCGGTGTTTGTTTATTTTTTCCCGAACCACTCCTAGGTCATATACAATTCTTCCATACAAATACATACTCTTTGTACAATACGTCATGAGACTCTGAGGTTAGAAAGAGCAGCTAGCTCTTTCTTCTGGTTTTTGGCTCTGACAGTGGCTCTGTCCTTCAGACATACCCTTACTCTTCACCTTCTGTATTTGTTTTTGTCACTGCAGTCACAGCTGTCTTGTCACCACCAAAAAAGTGCGTGTGTCAGAATTTTTGTCAGTCTTTGAATATCAAGTCCACGAACCTGTTTTTTATGGTGACCTTACAATGTTAGGGTATTGCTGGCACACAACTATTTTTCAACTGCAGTTAAGATGGAGACAATTGTCTATCCGAGGGTTAATTTTTATTTTAGAATTATGAAAAATAACTTGTTTTACAAAGGTAAGGATCTGTTTTACCTCTCATTGCACCTTCCTTCAGTAGCCCCCTGAAAAGCACAGGCTTCAGAGGCTGACAGAAAATTCTCCACAGTAGCAAACATCAGGTTGAAGTCTGACAGCTAGAAAATGTTCTTAGCTGTAAGTCATACTTATAGCAGTGAGAAGTCTGAAAAAAGTTGACTTTTTTGTTTGTTAAAAAGCTAGTCCCAACTTAGGTGATTACTGTACTTATTGCATCTCCTCCTTTTATTGTGAACTATTTTGGCAACTATTTTTTTTACTGCTTTTTTGAACAAGTGAAAAGAAGTAATAGCACAATGTAAACAGTTTTAATTTGTGTGAGACTAAGATAAAAATGTATAAATGGATGTGCATATAAATATGTCAGTGCATGCACACACCCATCAGTGCATACCTACAGATACACAGATTTTTCTGGACATGCGTGATATAGTGATCTAAAAGACCAGGCCTTGTTTGTCAATGATTATAAAACTGGAGGTCTCCAAAATTAAAAACAAGAACTATCACAACTGGAACTAACTCAATGGTTACCAGAACTTGCTGTTCTAGGATGTTGTCCTTTGTTACTTGAAAAATGACAGAAAGTTACAATTGTTGCTACCTGATTATAAAATGACTGGGAGGATGCTGGCAGGAAAGGAGGCTATTATTTTTAATCCTCCCTTGCCACCAGTACAACATTAACAACAGAGAAAGTAAATCTATTCTTTTTAAAAAGAAAAATTACACCTTACTTGAAGAGTAGAGGGAGTTTGTTGTGTTGTTTTGTTTTTTTTTTTTAGGAGGGGGGGGTTTAATTAAATTCTGTAGAATTGGGTAAAATACCAAAGTAAAGCTCATATCCAGCAGTGAGAAGCAATATCCCGCTGTCAGTTAAGTTACTGGAAATCCTCCCGTGGACGATCACTGTGCATTGCACAGTGCTGAAGGCAGAATACAAAATGAGAGGGAAAACGTAATCTAAGTATTATATGTAGATATACCCAGGTGTTGTATAAAATGATTTTGTAGAGTGTTATATGTTGTAGTAAAAATGAATGACAATAAATTATAACTAGGATTACTATATAGCAATTCTCTAGAAATAAAAGCGTTTAAAGCAGGGTAAAAGAAATAAAAACAGATACTATTAAGGAGAAAGTAGAATGTGACGGCGAGGAGGAAAAGACCGTGCTAAGAGGGGGTTTTGGTTGAAAATAATTTAATATGGAATTTTATATTTTCACTTTAAAAAGGGCAATGTTTTAGAGCCTTCTTCAAAGGACTGCGCTTTTGAGACTAACACAGAGGAACTTCGAAACAGAAGATGAAAACTCCCTTGAAGGCGGGGAGCAAGAGCTCTAATTTGCTTTGGAGAAGCTGAAGGAACACAGTTCTTGCAGAGGTCTCCCCCCTTCCCTTAATTTTTGTAGAGACTTTTCACAGTCTACTCAGAAGGTGACACTCCCTAGGGCATAATTTTCCAACCCCCATTGTCAGCATGACTAGGTTAAATGTTGTCACCGCTTAGCGAAGGGTGACTTGTCAAAGATGGAGCGTGGCCACTCCAGTGTGCAGTGATACGTGGGTACTGATACCACATCCTGTGTGCCGGATCAGGCATTTGATTGTTCTGATTGTGTTTTTATAAACTCTTCACAGCCTGTTCAATAATTGTGCCTCTCATTTACATAAGCACTAGCAATTTACTTGCGCCGGTGCTGTATCCTGGTTGCTGCTTCTTGGGCTGATAAATTAAAGGCAGGAGAAAACATTCCCTTCTGCTTTCTGAGACCCATCCGTGAGGACATCAGTTTCTACAGTGGCTCTCATGTTTTGTCAGACCTGAAAAAGGGGCATATACATGGTCCTGTGTCACCCAAGGTGGGGTGTAAGAGAATGAGGCTTATGGCTCGGAGCAGTGTTTCCTCTGATTTCTGGTTTTCGATCTAGCCCTTTTGAGGGATGAGGTGAGATGGTGGTGAAAGAGGGGATCGCGTCTCCTTATTTTGTTATCAGGCCTAAGGGGCAAAATCACTTTTAGACATATTTGTAAAATACAGGTTTTGCTTGCTTTATGAGATCTGTTTAGAAAAGCAAAGAAGAAAAATGATGTTCCCCTGATGTTCAGTGTATCTAATTGTAATTAAATTTCTGTCAGTGAAGCACTGAGTCTGTACTAACAATTAGAGAAAAAGTTTGCAGTTTAAACTGCCTGTTCACAAACTTGACTGAATCTGCACTAAGAATAAGGGGCGTCACAGAGGAAAAGACTTGTCTTCTGCTTAGGGGAAGTAAGTCTTGATTTCTTTTAAGTATTATTTAAATTAGTTAGACCCTTCTGGCCATATCCATCCCTGCTCTCACTCTAATCAGTGGTTTCAAAAGATGAGTGAATGAAAATATTCCCTTGTCTTTATGAACTGTCATTAAAAAACACTACTTTTCTTTATAGAGAGAGCGCCTTTTGAAGCTATTCATGAATTGCAACTTTTTTTCCTGGGTTATAGAAACCACTGAATTAATCCAGAAAATCAGAATCAGAGCCCACATCCATTTGCATCACCATTGCTGGTTTTGCTTGAGTTTAATAATTTCCTTGTTGGCGTTTTTTGTCTGTTTTAATATGAGTGTTGTTTTTCTCTGTAGCAGCAAATACCCAGAACACCTAAATTTGGTTGGAACTGTACCATCTGTGATCTTCATATGTGTGGGACATGTGGCTGGTAAATCCATGCGTAACACTTTTTTGTTTTGCTGTGGCTGCAGATGGGAATTCCTTTTTGATGAGCAGCTCATTTTCTCGAGGTGCTGTAGAATCGTAGCGCTGCAGGGTAGACTCGGTGTCCTCCGAATATGAGGCCTAATATACAACCCTGACTCAAGGCAGCTTTTCTTATGATTCCCCCCTGCCATTTTAAAGAGAACCGAACAGCACATATGAAAATGTTTGGGAATAATTTCCTAACATTTATCCCCCTTACAGTCCAATATCTACTACTTCACTGGCAAGAAAAGTTGAAAATTGTATTCGTAGAAGAGGTGGTGTATCTCTTTCTGTGTGTGAGGCTAAAGGTCAGGAGGAAAATGGATTTTGTTACATTTTTTTTCTGCCCTGGTGAGACCGCATCTGGAATATTGTGTCCAGTTCTGGGCCCCTCAGTTCAAGAAGGACAGAGAGCTGCTGGAGAGAGTCCAGCGTAGGGCAACTAAGATGATTAAGGGAGTGGAGCATCTCCCTTATGAGGAAAGAGTGAGGGAGCTGGGACTCTTTAGTTTGGAGAAGAGGAGACCGAGGGGTGATCTTATTAGCGTTTATAAATATATAAAGGGGGAATGTCATGAGGATGGAGCCAGGCTCTTCTCAGTAGCAACCAATGATAGGACAAGGGGTAATGGATTCAAGCTGGAACACAAGAGGGTCCACTTAAATTTGAGAAGAAACTTCTTCTCAGTGAGGGTGACAGAGCACTGGAACAGGCTGCCCAGGGAGGTTGTGGAGTCTCCTTCTCTGGAGACATTCAAAACTCGCTGGGACGCCTTCCTGTGCAACCTCATCTAGGTGTTCCTGCTCCGACAGGGGGATTGGACTAGATGATCTTTTGAGGTCCCTTCCAATCCCTAGCACACTGTGATACTGTGGTACTGTGATACAGATGTTATGCATGTATGGTAATTGTGAATAGATCTGAGCCGTCCCTGAGCGTACAGAGGCTGGAACCAGAACCGCAGGAAAATCCTATGCACAGGCACTGGAATTTATGGTATGTGGGCCAGGTTGGGTATATATACTCTCACTTCACCTAGCATTTATCCCAAACTGTTTCTGCTTTTTTGCATATCAGTGAGCATAAATTACTACTCTTATGAATTTTGTTAATATATTACCTAAAAGCAGATTCTTGTACCTCATGGTAGAACCCTGTTTCTGAGATTGTCAACCCAAAGTTAGAGCTGGGAATTACACTTTTTTAGGCAGGTTTGGCAATAATTTTGGAGAATTTAGGTGAGTCTTTACTTTCTGCTGCTTGTCAGGGTCATGGTTCACCTGCTGAGTGAATGCAGGTCTGTTTAACCTGACTTCTGTGGTGGTTTGCCTTATTGTCCTTGATTGAAACATCAAAACTGGATAATGAATTTGGTGAACTTTGTACTATGTAGATACTACTGAGATCTATGTGACTAAGAGTAAGGAAAATGTAAGAAATTTTGAAAGCCTCACAGGAAAGATTCCAAATATTCCCACAGTCTATTAAAAAACCCAGTTGAATAATTATTAGCAAAAAGAGGATTGTGGAGGACAAAGTCTACAATAGTTTACTGAATATTTAGAGATTCTTTGGAATGTGTGTATTAGCTCAGAATCCTTTAACTGAATTTATATTGGAAGACCATATTATGCATTGGAGAGAAAAAATAACTAAGACCCAGTCTGGATTATTGATGTTCTAATATCCAGTTACCAAGACAAAAATTTGCAGCTGATAGAGCAATAGAAAATAAAAGCACATTCCAGAAGTAAGACAGAAATCAATGTTCTTCCTCCTGGAAAATACCTGGTACCAAACTGCAGATTTATGGTGTTCATTGGGTTCAAAAGCATAGGATAGATCCCTTCAGGTACCAGTGGATATCTGTAGAAAAAGGAACCTCCTTACCATCCAGCGAGAGGAACGTGAAGGGACTGGAACTTTGAGATCACAGCCTGTATAATCAGCACCTTCAAAGTAAGAATTGTTAGGGATACTTTAATAGTGCTACAGAATGAGCATCTGTCATATTGAGTATACACATTCTTGGTCAGGGAAGGGGACCTGAGAAGGTGAAAAGTATAAGTATCAATCCAAAGATCCTAATTTTGCATATTAAAAGTGCCAGTTGATTTTTCAAGGGTTCTGTGGAATTTGGCATATGGTTTTATTAGTTTAGCACAATTATCCTGAAACCACTTACGGACATCGCTGACAAATCCAGCGCTTGGGACTGTGATTGTGAGAAGACGCTCAATGTTTCTGAAGTATCTTCTGTAGTAGCACTTGAGCAATTCACATTGTAGAGTAATAAGACATCATCTCCAGACTATCAAGAATTAGCCAAGTAATTATTTTTTGAGCTCTATTTCCGTAAAAATATTTAGGGGCTTTTGTAGTGCAGTCACTACACATTTTTGATAGTAAGGAATATGCTATGATTGTAACTGCTCAGCAATGGGTGTATTTACGTGGGATTTTTCAGGCAGATGTTGGAGCACTTTGCCAGGCAGATGTGATGTTTATTCGGTTGAAGTGCCAAGCTGGCCGGGAGCCCTGTGGCTGCAGCAGTGCAGTTCTGAGCTCAGGATAATATACGTTGCCTTTCGGCAAGGCCTTATTAGTTTGGGCGCTGTGCCATGTTAACTGTGGCTCTGCTCTGGAGCTGACTTGTGCCCAGATGGCCAAGAGTGCCATGAGAGTTTACATCAAACTCAATGCAGACTTATCCAGTAGATTATCCAGTATCTCTTTCTCTCCCCAACAGCCTAATGCAAATCCTAGTGAAGCCAAAGGAATGATTCCTATTTACTTCATCAGTCTTTCCATTAGATCATGATAGAAGATGACATTTGCCCCAGTACTAGAGTACGCTGCTACAAGGCATTCACAAGGCTGAGTTTAGGATGAGTTTATCCTTATTGTGTCACACTTTTCTGTTGTTTTCTTCCTTACTATAATATTTTATCTTTTTCCTGTGACTACAGCGACTGCAATTATCACCCCACTTTAAGTATTTCACCCATGACTATTTTTAATCTGTTTTAACCTGCTTTCCTACATACAGCTAATAAATTCTGAACGTGCAGCCAATTTTTATCAAATCTAACGTGAGAGAGGTGATATCAAAGTTATCAAGTTGCTAAAACTTTTAAGAAAATAGGCAGCCAAGGTAGAGGTGAAGAAGAGAGTATGTAAACGTAGTGCTGGTCAGTGAAGGAATAGCAGCAGTAGGAGCTCAGTTTCTTGTGATTAGAGCATCAACATGAAGATACTAATAGAAAAAAAAAAAAAAAAAAAAGAACTGATGGGGATTTATTCTACCTGGAGTAATCCAAAAAGACAAATTCAAAAAAAGGCAAAGTTCATAATTTTTACTTTACTCAAGCCACTTAACTTTATAAATTCTCAAGAGCTGGAGGCTGACTTTTACAGGACGTTAACATGGAATAGGGTGCAATGTGGGCTTTTTGCCTTTTTTAATACATTTTCTGAAACATCTACAGATTTCACAATGAAGATTATTCTGGTAACTTTAGTAGCTATGGGGGTAATGAAAAGTGTGTTAGGACAGTGAGCAATCAAAAACAATTATATCGTGTCCAAACCTCTAGAAGATTCAGTTAGTATTGTTCTAGTCACATTGTTGTATGCTGAAGCCAACGAGGGTTAACATTATGATTATTTTGCTTTAAGTGTTTAATTTTGTAAATTTTATTCCTAAGTAGAGTGTCCTGTGTAGTCTTGCTACTCACAAGACATAATCGATATCATAATGATGATCTACACAATAATGTAGGTCAAAGTGCTCTGTGCCTCGCATTTAAGCAAAATCATCATTTGCAAAATCCCTAGCAAAATCTATAATATCTCAGTGCCCGCCTGGTCCAGTGGCACACAGCTCTAGGAGGGCAAGGCTGCAGTTCATCACAGCAACCTGTTGTGTTTTTTAGTTATCTCAACCTACCTACCTCAAGTGTGAACTGGAAACCTGGAAGGGGTGCCACAGTACTAACCATATGAGTCAACTAGTGCTCTGAATCAAGAACCATGAGTACAGTATGACAAACTCTTGCCCGGAGTTAATGTTTATGGCTAGTTTTATAAGCGGCTGAAAAGCAGGACATATTGCTACATTCTGAAATATAAAGGTGTCCGTGACTGCCGGTATAATAAACTGCAGAGCCTTCTCCCAACCTTTTGGATTAAGTAATAAAAGAAAATGATTAAGAGGGCCATGCTATCATTTTTCTTTTGTTGAATAAAACACTTTTTTTCCTTCCTGACTTGCTAACAGACACAGCCATGAAAATGAATCATTTGGCTTCACCCAAAATGATGGATAATCCTGCTAGAGGAGCATGACAATGATAGACAGACATCTTCTGAAGGAAAAGGTAATAGAAAAGACTGACACTTTGATAGGCACCATGATGAACAAGCCCTCAGGGGCTGTGAGTTAACAGGTTAATAGAAGTGTTCTAGCTCTCTCAGCCCCTTCTATCTCCGTGCTCCTTTTAGAGCTCCTTCAGCATCAAAAGAAATAACGTTATGAATAGAGGGCAGATGATACATTTTGTAATGCAGCAATGTACTTTTTTGTGTATTTCTTAACATTGTAGTGAAACACAGAATGAAACTACTTTCTCAAGTGAGATGTAGTGAGTGCCCACTCTACTCAGCCCTTATTAGAGCCTTTACTTTTTCCTCTTCCATCTCTTAGACATTACTTGCAGTAATGTCCTAAGGATATTGCACATGTTGAGTTTAATCACCTGTGAAATATATTGTCAGAGTCCTGCTGAAGTTGATGGTGGGCCACGTTCAGAGGTTGACTAAACCAAATGATAGCTCAAATAGCTTCATTGACATCAACAAAGTATGTGGCTGATTTCTTGGTCAGCTGCTAACAGAAATATTTCAATATTATGAAAATAAGAAGCTAAGATTTATTCAAATTATTTTTAATCAGTTATAGCTTTTGTATTTTTTCTCATTTTTTTTTCCTTATAAACCTGTAGCATTTTTTCTGATAACACGAAATCACTGATGTATCAATGTGTAGTTTATTATTTGCTGTATTCATTGGTGGTTTTCCTTATTAATGTCTGTTAAGAGGTTATGATTTTGCAAGCCTCACCATCTTGGCCTAACATTTAAGCTAACATATGCTCTGTTATTTTTTTATGTATTTTACATTATGGAATGTTTTGATTTGAACTAACATCTTCTTACCCAGTTTTCAAAACGGACTGCAAGAGTAGGTTTTGACAGGAAGGATTTGGTACAATGGGGTTGAACAATTTTATAGTAAAATTATTAATGTAACTCAAACTAACTTGAAAAGTAGTAACATTAGTAAATGAATAATGAGGTAAATAAATAAACAGATCTATAATCTTTACAACTAAAAGAAAGCAAGCTAATATATTTCAGATCAAAAGAATATGAAATCACAGTTGGCAAAGTTTCTCTGAGACCATAATGAGAAATCATAATGATATACTTGTTCGTGTTGTTAGTAGTAAGAGATAATGTATGGTTCACTATATAGGATAGCGGAGGACGAATCAGCTCCCTGACATGCTGCACGAACTTGGACATACAAAATCCTTCCCTGTAGTTATCTTTTCCCTTACTTATTAATTTTTAATGCCCCCAGACATGAATTGTCAATGTGTCTCCTTACACATGCCACATTTCTGTATAATCTTAAAAGGCATTAGTGTAATCCAAAGAAGCTTGGGGTATGTATTTGGTAAACACATGACAAATGTATTTATTGATAGATTTCTGGTATGGCTTCTGGATACAGTCAAGTTAATATAAAATATCGAGTTTGTATAGAAAAGAAGTATACTGGAGTTTTATTTGGTATAACTAAAGTCTGTATTTGAGTGGGAAAAAGTTTACCTCAACTATTAGCTTTTATGTTGGCTTGCTTATTTAAGAAGATTTTTCATTAAGTGTATCTATTGCTTTCTCTTCATGTAGAAGAGTATCTCTAATCTTCAGTAGAACATAAAAGGGGTGTTATGCTGTTATTTAAAAGAATACACAGCTATTACATCAATAAGTGTAACCGCAGAATTAGGGCAGATCAATTTGGTTTACATCACTCTCAGATATTACTGGACTTTCTAGTATTTGACTGCAGGTTGCTAAGCAGGAGCGTTGTGAAGCTGGTTCACACTATGGAATAAGATCCTTTAAGAATTACAAATCCCGTTGCCATGCTGACCTTCAACCTGACCCCTCCACACTAAGCAGCGGGTTATAGGTATGTTAAAACTAAGTCAAAATGCTGTCAGAACAAAATACTTCACATCACAAAGTGTGTCCTTGTGTAGAGAATTTGAGGGCACGCTACAGACCAGAAAGGGCAGCTAAATTGCTTCCTGGGCTTTTGGGAGTTACTTGGGTCCCAGACGGTGAGGATTAAGAACACAGCAGGTTATGAAGTTCAGTCTGTTTTATTTCTTCTCAGAGGACATTGCATATTTCTTTTAATCTGTGATTCTTATTAATTAATCACTAGTTACTGTGGGTGGCACCACACTTTACAGCCCCTTTTCCAGGGGGCTTACACACTCCATCAAACAGCACACTGTGAACAGAAAATACAAAAGTGCCATACAGATAAATTGCTTGGAAGAAGGTAATACAGAACTAAACCTCATGGGTATCATACATGCTTCATTTTCTGTCTAGCAATGAACTAGTTAATTCTGTCTTTCATTTGTAGCACCTAGAAATGCTCATGTCAAGGGGCTATGCAAACTTGTATTATATTAGCTAATGGTCTATTAAAAAGAATAGACGTTTATGCTCCTGGAGCGAGTCCCTACATGTATTTGTACCTTGGTTTTCTCGTCTGTAAAACGGAAAGAATGATTCTGAGTTTTCTTTGTAAAATGCCTAAAAGATGCAGAGCAAGAGGGAGATGCTGCACTTCTGGAGTGTTAGCATGGATGCACTGGTATGTGGGTCACTGCTGGGGTACGAGGGCAATGAAGAAAAATCTGAGTGCAGCTCATTGCCTTTTCAGCATGTGCTGGCTGTACGGCGGTGACCGTCCTGGCAGGCCCGTTGCGGTCCCCGTCTCCCTGGCAAAGGGAAGGAAATGGAGGGGTCGAACCAGGTCTGGGATTTACTGCTGCCCGAAAACGTGGAGCTTAGCGGTACTTTTGGCTTTACACAGATATTCAGGACTGTGGTGAATTATCCACGTATGCTTCAAATGCAGGCTTATTTAGAGCTTATGCTTTTTGTGCTATGTTTAGCCTAATAGGTTCATGACTGGGGCTTGTAGCTGTAAAGACAATTCAAGTAATAATAGCATGAGTTGTAGATATCTGTGTTTTTACAACACACTGGCATATACGCAACCCATTGATACTTGAAAACAAAAGTGCTTTTGAAATAAAACCTACTACACCTTTAGTCCAGCACACTTCCCACATCACAGCTTGTCCGTTTCTTTCATTTGTAATATGCCCTCAATGCCAATTATCTGCAAAGATAATTTACTGTTCTTTCGTACAGAAAAAGGCAGTTGACATTAAGCTATGTTCTAAAAGAACAGGCTGATCTGAATGTTAAATTAATAAGTATGCATGCATGCACATATATCTCTATTTTAACTGCGAGGCAGATATTTCAAATGTATCAGAGGATTTTGTCATTTACGTATGAAAATTAATTCATAAATCTTTTTTGTATTTACAGCAGTCCTGACAGAGTTTATCAAAAGCGAGTTGCCTTACGGAACTATCAATGGATTAATAAAAAGAATCTGATCTAATATTCATGACACAGGAGACAAATGTAAACGGCCAGGCAACTTCATCTTTTTATTGTTAGAGAAATGTTGTTTTTTTCATAACTTTTCCTTGTAGGTTTTGTTTTCTCATTTCATAACTGCTTTAACAAAAGAACTGTGCCATCAATTTTGCTATATTGCATTATTCATGTAGAAGTATACACACCAAATTCAATGCACAAAGGAAAGAAATACAAAAGAACGTACTATATTATTATTCATATAAAAACAAGAAAGCTTTCAAAATCATGCTGTCGTGTTATATTTATGACCCAATAATATTCTTCAACTGTGTGGTTCTTAATGTCCACACACGTCTTGTTGCCCTGTTGCTCGCAGGAAATCTTAGTATGTAATTGTTTATCCTGATTACCTCTATGACTCGACTTTGCTCTGAGACCCAAGCAGCCAATCACTAATTTGGGGAAAGGATCATTCTCACACTCCGGTCTGTTACCTGAACCGTGAGTTGCAAAGGAAGGTATTACCTTATTATAGAGGAATATGCAAATAATATAATGCTTTAAGGGAGGGATTGTACTCATGCTGGACTCTCAAGATTCTCTTTTAAATCCATTCCTACGCTGATGGTATTGGCTTTAGGGGGAACTTGGAACGAAGCTTCCTCAGCTCAGCCCCAGAAGCACTCCTGTCTGAACCGAAGGCTCTGCTCAGCTTCCTGCCCTCATTTACCTGTCAGCCTGCTCCTTTCCTGCTGGTGAAGTAGCAAGCACTGGTGGGCCCAAAGTATTTCTGAGAAACCTCACGATCCTAGTGAGGGTCCTTGCCGGGTCCTTGGAAGCTCCTTGAAGTCTGTTTTTCACAACTGCATCATTTACATGGTGGTGCTTAATAGCATTTCTCAGCCAGATTCTCCTTCGGTGAAAAATGGCATGGATGCAAGGTAGGCAGCTTAGCTGCACATGGAGTTCCTGCCCCAGAGTGGCCGTCTAAGAGTCAGCATTGCTGTTAGACTGTAAGAGATGCAACATTAAGCTTTTCCAGTCATGACTAGCATAAAGTGGTCTGCTCAGGTAGTGTTATCTTCCATTCAAAAGTAATTAGTGTCCTCAATATTGCAGGCATACCATTTACTTACTTTCTAATTTAGTACTATACTAAGGACAAATTACTTTCCAACAGAAAATGTCAATGGTTTCGTAGCAACCAGAAGTACCTGAGAGCTTTCCTTTCATGTTAAATCCCATCATAAGAGCATCAAGCCTGGTGCTTGCTGCCTCATGTTGGTACTAGGGACTGACTGCTGCATCCATGCAGCAGAGCAGGTCTCCGAAATCTGCTTACTGTTGTGCACGCTAGAACTGAATTTGAGAGGCCGACGACTTATTCTGCCAAAAGTTGGGTGGTTTATTTTAATTAATTTCAACAGTTGCTTGTATAAGACAGAAGGCTGTTTTAAGTGGGTTTTATCATCAGATCTTTTCTTTTGTGTAATGGCTTGATTTCATGCTCAGAAACTGTGAAATGAGAAGTTACTGAAAAAAATCAGTCAATATTAACTTCCTTCCAACTGCGTTCTTAGAGAAAGCAAATGGTAACCAATACCACAGTCTGATCCAATACATACAATTTGAAATGCAAATTAAAACATTCAATTACTGCTTTTTATAGTTGTTGGGGGTATCGCATCCTATAGATGTCTCTTTTTGCCATAAAATGAACAAAGACTAGCCGCATCGTTTTTAAACTAGGGGTCTCCTAGGGAAAGCGCAAGCTCCTGTGTGATCAGCCCTTAACTCAGCACTGTTCGGTGGTGCAGAAGGGGAAAACAGAAAGAGGTGTGAACCCATTGCACTGTGAGCCAGTGGTAGGTGATTCCTTTTGCTGTTACGGTACCTGCGAATTACGATGATACGAGTTTCTGTTTGCCTCGGCTATTTTCTAAAGACAAACTTTAATTGCCAGTGGTTTCTCCACCTGTATCATTCAGAGCCATGGCCCTCCAACTGTTGAGTGCAGGTTATTTAGAGTTGATAGGTCCACCATTATGTGAATGTGTATTTTATTCCCCGGAAATATGAAGAGTGCAGGAGAGCTTTTCCCTGAGCAAGTGCAGAAGCTACTATCTCGGCACTTGAATACTCTCTGCAGATGTGCAAACAAACAGCAAAAGCATAGGAGCTTGCAGATGATTTGTATTGGTGTTTTTGAAATATATACTTTTTTCTCAGTACTTAATACAAATTAACATTTTAGTTCAGGTTTTATTGACTGAATCCCTACAAGCTGTTATAGTGCTTAGGCAGTTTTGGAGTCAATTTAATGAAGAAAAAAAGAAAAGAAAAAAAAAGGTACTTGCTGATATACCCTGCTTCTGTTTTCACTGCTTTTGTCAAAGGAGAGACATGGTCTCAATACACAAATCAGAACACAAAATAAGAAATTTGTCTTTGTTAAGCTTTGTATGTGGACAGAAATAAGCTTCAACTGATGTGGGATTTTGTAAAATTAAATATGCCCGCTGGGGAAAGCTGTTATTGGATTTCATAAGAAAAGATTGATTTCAAAAGCTCAGACTGTCATATGAACAATCACTAAAATCAGTATTTTTATACAGCAAAGGCATAAAAATTCCAATGACAAAGGGAGTCACAGTTTCATGGAAACAGGTTTCCAAAGCACCCTGAGAAGAATGAGACAGTTGCCCAAGGGTTGGCACAGTGATGATACTTTCTTTTACTGTACACCTGAACAAATGAACAAATTAAACGTGCACATTACTTGACATTGCCAGAGCCTCTGTTGCCTTTTTAGCCATCTTTTTTCAGCATGTTTTTTTCTGAACATGATTTTATTATCTTAAATGAAAGGGCGTATTTCATACTATATCTACGCTATTGCTAAAACTTCCATTTCCTCAACTTCATCTTCTCCCGGTCGTTACTAGCTTATAAAAGATACGTGGGATACGCTTGTGTAGATCCTGTGTATTTGGAGGAGCAGAAAATGATTTTCACCAAATAAAGTATCTCATAGCATCAGACTGGCTGTGAGGTAACGTTGTTTGAACTTTGATTGTGTTTTGAATACAGCCTGAAGTGATGGCTAATTCTTATGGGTTCGTTCTGTTGGGTTTGTTTGTTTGTTTGTTTGTGTGTTTAATCTGAGTCAGATTTGGGGGGATGCTAGATTTGGCCCAGTTTGCTTTCACCTGAACAATTATATTACTGCCTGTGCTAGGAATAAAACCAAGATTGAAGTCTTGGACTGGCAGCTGTGCTTAGCTACAAGTGCTTTTATAGGTTATAAAAGTATACTAAGGATCTTTTAAAAATATTCTAGAAGTGACACGTTTGCATGTCACACCACTTTATTTTTTATAATCTCAGAATGAAAATTGTGGACTGTGACTGATAATCCATAAGAAACATATATAGATCTTTAAGATTTCTAACAGAATTGAGGCATGAAAGTTGCAGAACTAAAGCTGATTCTTGTAAGAATTATAAATCCATGGAAATCATAGAAACACAGATCATTGCGCAGATAGAGACCAATATAACAAACCACTAAGCATAAGGATGCTCTAGAAAGAAGGTAATTATGAAAAATAAAGGAAATCTTATGCTGGTGTAAATTCATAAGAAGGAGAACAAAAGAATGTAAGTATGAAAATTAACTTGAAAATCTGTACTTTTGCAGAAAAAAAAAAATGATTCCCTCAGGCTGTTGTCCATCTGGTGCCCAGTTTGTGTCATACACACCAAGGTCATCTTAACAAAAGTGTAAGCATATCCACAGCTAACAAGATTTGTAACCTGAATTGTTTTTTGTGTTCACACAACATTTATTTAATTGGCTGTATTCCATTAAAATTAAGCTGTGCTTTCATAAGTTTCTGAATTTGTTCCACTTGTGTGAATTGCCTACCTTCCCTTCCAGTAATTTTACATTTTAACCATTTACGGTGACTAGCAGGAGGAAAAGCTGAACCGTTCATGTTTTGAATCGGTATTATTAAATGATTAATTGTCAGGTGCTGTGGTCACCTTCAAAGTCTATATTAAGCTATTGGGAAACAGTGTATTTATTTAGTCATCCATTCAATGCTTAGGATATTAGAAATATACCATCATTACCATAATAGGAAATGCAAAACCAGAGTTCCATCATTGCTATAGTAAGTTAAACTGGGTTGTCTTTTTTTCTCCTCCCTTTCTAGATCTTTCCAAAATATGATTTCTTGGAAATCTATGCATGCTTTTTATGTAAGAAGTCAAGGCTTTTTTTCAGTACTACAGAAAAAAAAATATTATGTGTGTGTTGCTTATACGGCTCACTCTGCTGGTTAGCCTATTGGGCTCTAAATCTCACCTACTGGTTTTGCTTCTTTCAGTACATTTGCTTGCATTTAATGCCTCATCTCTTTTCCCTCGTGATTTCAACGGCAAAATTTGCTAAGTTTTCATTATGGTAAAGATTCTGGATAGAAACAGAATTTAAAGTAGTATGGTGATTTTTGAAGTCTCTAACTGTTACTGTAGTAGAATATTGGGAACGTTCCTGCTGTCTGTGCTTCAGAAAAAAGATGGTATATGTACAAAGCAGAGGTACAAGAAAGTTTTGGAGGGCAGAGAAAATGCATTCCAGTGGGAGATTTCTGTTGAGCTTATAAAAAAGAAAGTTAAGCCTGTATAAACACCTTTCTGAAAAAAAAGAAATACTGCGGTGTTCCAAAGAAACATATAGCAAGAACCAGTAGCTAGGAGCTAAAGCAAGACAATTTTAAATTAGAAATAAAGCACATGCTGTTGCTTTTTTCTGTCTTTTTCACAGAGATGGTAATTAAACTTTGGGACAGGCTACATTGCAGTAGAAAATGGTAGACGTCATCTCTGGAGGCTTTCAGATACAGTCTATCTACTTTCTGAAAGTTATTTTTTGGCTGAACACAAGTTCCGGGGGCTTGATATCAGAGGTAATTGGATGGAATGTAAGTATCTGTGAAAGAAAAACTCAGTGTACATGAACTAATCTCTTCTCCTGGCCTTAAACGTATGAAAATATAGATTACATTACTGGAATGTATTTGTTTCCTATACCTAATTGGTTTTCTTTCAGGGCTCAAAAAATTTTAGTCACTGCACTGCTTGCATCGCTAACCTTTAAGAATTCAAAACAATGGTCTTTACTGCTTGCTGAATTGTCACATACTATATGTCTGTAAATCCATCTGAATGTGCAATTTCCAATTCCTGATTAGCACCAGGAGCCCAGTCAAGGATGACAAAACAGCATCCAATTTTGTTGATCTCTATTACAATTACAACAGTCAAAAGCTGCATAAGTGCCATCCTACAGCTTAAATCTCTTGAGGAAAGACTGCTTGAAAACATGCTGTATCGCAGGGATTAGTGATGGAAATAGGGTGATTGCCAGAAAATTTTAAAAAGAAAACCTTCCTAAGATGCATTATAGAACAAAGGTGTAATCCACAGAGAGTGAACTGTCTTTAGTGTGAATCTCCATGGCTGGATTTCCACAAAGCACTGGGTAGAAGATACCACCAGAGAGTTGCGATAGCTCCACTCCTGGAGGAAGGTGCTTCCTTGATTCCAAGGACACTGCATATTTTGATTTAAAGTTTCCATATTCTCTCTAAGCAAGTCAGAAACTGCAAAGAGATTGTACCATATGTATGACAGTGAGAGTGTTTGGGAGAATTGGTGGCTTTAGGATTATTTTCTGAGAGGAGTGTCAGCTACTGTTGCATCACTTATTTAATACAAAATTGTGTGCACCTACTCTGCCCTAATGCCCACTCTTCTTTGTTATGACTTGCTCTATTCATCTTCCTCTACCAGAGTGCAAGTGGTTCCACTCTTTCAAGCACTTTTTAATTTGATTCACTTTATCTCATTGAGTAGCTATCTTCTTCCTATTTCTGATTGCTACTGAAGTCCTTTCTCCCAGAAGATATATTCATTCAGTATTTTTTTTTTTTCAGATTTTATTAATATCGGGTCGGGAGAAAAAAAATAATAAATAACCGTAGTTGTAGACTGTTCACTGGAATAAATTATTAAAGATTTTTAAGAAAATTACGCTAGCTTCTACGCTATGGTCTTTGTAAACAAATGAAGTATATCAGCATAAAACTTTCCTGTCTATGCTATTATGACAAGTTGAGAACACAATGCTCTGCTTACTCTAAGCTTGAACATGGGCAGATTGTTAACAATTGTCTTTTCCCAACTCCTCTCTATCTGTAAAGACCTTTTCATGGTCAATATTGCTATCAGCCCTACCTCCATGGTCTCATTGCTTCTGATGTAGATTTTGTTGTAGCCAGGACAATGAGAAGATGAGTGATTTCCCACAGAAAGGTCAGCAGTGCTTTTACTTCCCCCCAAAACCTTCCCCTTGGAAGGCAGAATTGTACCCCCCCCAAAAAAAAATCAACCTATCAATCCTGACTGATCTAAACCTTCAAGCCCAACCCAACCCATTTTGTGGGTTTGACCTGCCAGCTGGTGGGATGCCTGAGGTTCAGTGCAAGATTCAGAGTGTCATCAGGTCCCAGTTGGCTTGCATGTTGGAATCGGAGGGGGTAGACAGTCCACCTGAGAGTGCAGTTAATTTTTTAAACTCTTCACGAATTTGAATTATGGCTGGTGCATCTTGTTGTAAATTGAATGGATTGTCTCCTCTTTCCACCACATCCTATTATATAGGTACTTCTTGGGTAAGAAATTGTCTCTATTAGCATTTCTGTTATGCAGAACAAGCATTCTGTCAGTGTTGGCAGCTCTTTTTTATTACAGGTCTCAAATGTGAATTGAATTTTATATAAATTTCATGCTGTGACTTAAATTGTCTCCCTTGAAGAATGACTACCCGTAACACTTCTTTTAGTGGAGAGTCCTCAAAGAATCCCAACTATGGGACTCAGTAGTGGAGTTAAAAATCAAGAAGCAGGTTTTAGGTGAAAGAACATTTTATCCAAAGCATTTTGTCACAGTAATTTCAGCTGTTTCCTTCTTAAGGAGGAAGGCTAGCTGTGATTTTTTAGAGTGCTGGGTATTTCTGATGTTCTACATTCCTAAATATCAGTTCCCAGGTGTGAAACTTGGCACTAAGTCATTAGATCATTCTTCTTTTGAAATCTTCAAAATATCCTTCACGTGCAGGGAAGGATAATTTTGGAAATCCAATCAGCAACACCTATGGCATGCCGGCTGTATTTCCTATACATCATATCCCGGTGGAAGACGCAGGAGAAGCTTGGGGAAATTTTTCATTCATTTTTAGTGCTGTCCAGGATTTCACCCAGAGAGGACTGGTGGTATCTCACAACAGATATCCATTAATAGTTTTGTTCCCAGAAACTCCTCTTTGGAAAACAAACAAACAAGAAAAAAACCCCACACATGAAAAAGTTCTCATTCAAAGGCAAATAACTTCTCTCTCCTCTTTCCTCTAGAGGAGGAAATCCCTGTAGAGGAAGGAATCTGAAAAAGCTGTGGAAGGTGTATGCATTAGAAAATGTTGTGATGGGAGCATTTCGCAAAACACTTTTAAGAAGAGCCTTTCCGTGTTTATCAGTACAACATCCAGTGCAGAGTTGCAATCATGCTCCCTGTTAAAGAGAATTAAGTTAATTCATTTTCATGTTGTGACCTGCAACGGTTTAATTTACCTTATACTATTCTGCTTGTTAATACAGGCGGGACAAAAAACATGATAACTTCAGGTTATGTTAAGTGTCTGATTTGTGATGCAGTCTACCTCTGCAATGACTGCGCTGTTCAAATTAATTAATACCAGATCATTATCTTTAGATGGCAGGCAGATGTTGAGGTTATGGTGTTTGTGAACCCTAAGCACTTTTTTTTTTTCTGTGCAGATCACGAGCAGTTGCTATATAAATTGAGGATCCAAGGTCTAGGCCTTCTGGCAGTCAATTGGTTTTGTAATTATCTTAGTAATAGTTCTCAATTATTATTCAGTAAAGGTCATCTTTCCTCTGCTAATGGGTCATGGCACCCTCTAGGGATCCATAGATGGGCCAGTTCTCATTTTTCTCATGTAAATGACTTGCCATCTGTGTGCCATGCAGGTTCATCTAAGGCAGTTCTGAAAACACTGATTCTTAATATTGAAGTTGCAGGTTCTCAAAAAGATTGTGGAATTATTTAAAATATTTTAAAAGATGGGCTTTGTTTCCTAAAATTGTCAAGACTGTTACATGTTGTGGACAGATTAGTGGCAATTCTCTTAAGTAATACAATGATTTAAAATCCGTTGTTTTTTTTTTTTTTTTTTTAACTGGGTCATATGTATTGTACCTGCTTATCTCTATCATTTGTCTTCATTTTAATTCACAAATTATTATGTTTGGAACACATATTGGAAATGCTTTTCCTTTGAAATTAGCTGCAGTCTGTAATCTTAACATTCAGAAAGATTACTGATGGACATGGCAAATTTCCCAACCTTTGGAATATTTAATTATTTCTAAGTCCTTTATTTTAAATAATATTTCAGGCTTTTAGTGTGTGTTTTGTGCCAGTCAATATAACTCCTCTATATGTTCATTCAGTAATATTTTGTTTTTTCATAGATACAGTTGAAATGCAAGAGCTTCACTGGTACAAGGAAAACGTTTTTTTTCTCCAAAGGAGTAGTGTTTGTATGTTGCAGAATATTTCTCCAGAAAAATACAGACTTAGACTTTAATAGAAGCTATGCTCCAATAGAAGGTGGTTATGCTGAATTTTCCTGCTGTGAAAGTCATCGTCTGTGTCCAGCTTTTCCCATAGTCTGATAATTTTGTATTTCTGTTGATAGCAAAAGCTCAAAACAACTCTGAATCCACGAGCTTAAAAGATACACACTATCACTGCCCTGCACCCACTGACTGGATCATGTGCTGTAGGAGGCGTGAGGCTGTGTGCATGCATATTTCCAGCCGTACTGCTGTTAAATCCAGCCCTGGCATTACCTAAATGATTGGATCACATGGAGGGAACCTGCCCTGCTCTGTCCCTCTATTGTCATGACTGCAGTTATTCTCTGTGGTGATGCTACTCTGCCTCTCCATCCTTCCAATGGCACTTTTAGCAAACATTTATAGTTAACAAACCCTGATACCTTTCTTTCTGCTCCATCCCAGTGCTGACCTGCCTGCCTTTATTTCTGCCCCATCGTATTTTTCTCTGCCGTGTGATTGCCTGGGGGAAGTTAGATTCCTAGCCAAAGTTATTAGACTTGCACAAAACTTCTTTATTCCTTTCACTACATCATGTTTACATTGCAGGCTGTGCTAACAATGAATAAAATGAAAAAGTTAACAAAACTGATAAAGTCATCATTTGCTTCTACTCTATTGTAATAGCCATGCTGTAATTGGCGCCGTTTCATATAAAATTACCATATAAATTGCGCCATCCAAAGCTGCAACAGAAACAGCAACAGTATTTACAATAAATGGCAAATCACTGTTAATTATTGATAGCCTAATAAACACACCATTATAATTCATTCTTATTATTCATTATTAATAATAACTCTTATTTTGTATTCATTGTGTAAGGATCAATTGTGATTAACTGTTCTAAAAATGAATGGTCCGTATGAATGTTTCTATTTTCAGGGCCTTTTCCATTGAAGGAATGACTTTCCATATTAAAATGGTCTGTGCAGTCAACAGGACAAACCATGACTACATCCAAAAAGCCAGTCCAGCGTCCTTACCCTGGCGTCTGTAAAAAGCTGTTACAAGCTCTGTCAGAGGCAGCTAAGGATATTGTTTGTTATTGGGAGTCATGTGACTATATAAGGAATATAACATAGGCACATGCAAGTGACCTAGATGCTCTATGCTCTTTTTATAGCTAATTAAAAAATCTAGTCAGTGCTGTTTAAAGTCCACATCATCCTAAAGTAGGTGCCATTTGGTTAGATGAATAGTGCCCTAGAGCCCACTGAATGAATCAGCCAGGTTACTGTTGACTACAATAGGGACCCAGAAAGCTAGTTCAGATGGAAACAGCTGTATTTTGTAAATACCTAAAGTTAAATGACATCATAGAGTCACAGAATCATTTAGGTTGGAAAAGACCTTTAAGATCATCGAGTCCAACCATTAAACTAACAATGCTATGTCTACCACTAAACTGTGTCCCTAAGCGCCACATCTACAAGTCTTTTAAATACCTCCGGGGATGGTGACTCAACCACTTCCCTGGGCAGCCTGTTCCAGTGCTCGATAGCCCTTTTGGTGCAGAAATTTTTCTTAATATCCATCCTAAACCTCCCCCGGTGCAATTTAAGGCCATTTTGTCTTGTTCTATCGCTTGTTACTAGCGAGATGAGGTCGACCCCCTACCTTGCTACAACCTCCTTTCAGGTAGTTGTAGAGAGCAATAAGGTCTCCCCTCAGCCTCCTTTTCTCCAGACTGAACAACCCCAGTTCCCTCAGCCACTCCTCACAAGACTTGTTCTCCAGACCCCTCACCAGCTTCGTTGCCCTTCTCTGGACACACTCCAGCACCTCAATGTCCTTCTTGTAGTGAGAGGCCCAAACTGAACACAGCACTCGAGGTGGGGCCTCACCAGTGCCGAGTACAGGGCGACAATCACTGCCCAGTCCTGCTGGCCACACTATTCCTGATACAAACCAGGGTGCTATTGGCCTCCTTGGCCACATGGGCACACTGCAATTTACCTTCAATCGTAATGAAGTTTTGCTGTACTGCTTAGCAATGTCGAAGAGAGCTCTTTTTAAAATGAACTCAGCCCCAAATTAATTGCGACACCATCATAAAACTTAGTGGCTTGAAACCGTAAGTTTGCTGGTGAAGGAGGCTGAATTCCAGGAGCAACAATAACAATGTGTCCTTGTGTGGATCTGCAGAGTGACTATCAGGTGTATTGCGAATGAAACTCCTGAAACGATAAATGAATTGGTCTGATAATACTTACATAGACGCAACCAGCCCAGTCTTTCTACGCTGCATCACTAGAGTCACAACTTTTGGCATCTGGAGGTGGTAGCGTCACTGTTGGCTGTAGGAAGAACAGGACTAGCAGTATTGACAGCCAGCAGTAGAGATGCTATTTTCTTTTTCCCACTATGTTGTATATTTTCAGACCTCTGTTCGAAGCGTGGCTGAACAGATAATTGTCACTAAGAAACAGCAACAGAGAATACTGATTTCTTACAATGCAGACCTAATGCCTACCTTCTTTGTTTCAGCTTTTAAGCTTCTGACTGGACTTTGGCTCATTTTTCGCTTTGCCCCTTGTTTCAGGTTTTTGATGCACTGGTAACTCCACTGCATCTCCTGTTAGATGTTATGTGCTGCAATTTCCAACAGTTGTGAAAAGCTGAATGAGACTATCAGCGCCCACCAGCACATATGGAATGTGCCACACTCCTTGGAAGTGTCCTGAAGCTTTCACAGTGACTTTAGTTGAAGAAAGGGCAGGGGTATGATCACTGCATACAAAGGTGAGACCTTTCTTCAGGTGTGACTGTATTTCAGACTGCTTTATTAGGGGGAGTTTAAAGTATGCTGTCTGCAGGCAGCATTTTTGAGGTATCCAGAGTTCCTCGGCACAGAGTAATTTCTGCATATGCACTTTTTGTTTGACAAAGGTTCTCCACTGTCTTTGCCCAGTTGCCCACTTCAGAACTTAAAATATCTGATATCCTCTGTATTTTTCCATGATGTGCCAGTTCTCACCAGCTGTGGTTTTCCAATACTGTGATGCACTATAAAGCAGCCAACTGACTTGTAAAAAGATATGACTTTGTGTGCCAAGGAGAATTTAGCATAATGATTAAATTGCAAATATAAAACATAAAAGGGAAGAAACTCAACATGTATATAAATATGATATATATATAAATATTTTTATATTTTAGAAGCCCAAGCTTCATTTTTTCAAATAATGTCTTACTCTGCTGTATATATAGCTTCCAAGACATACTAAACATTTTTTAGCAAATAAGCAATGATTCATTTAGTCTGTGGACACAAAGTAGTACATAAACCATGTAGTTCAAGAAATGCTTTGTTTCCAATTCTTGTGTGCGTTAGGCTGTGATATATCTGGACCAATTCCAAAAAGTCATTTAAAGGTAAGTCCAGGCAGCAGAATGAAGATACAACAGCCGCCTGAGTAACTCATGGCACCTCTGTCAGGAGCAGCCCCGGTCCGGAGTGTGGGTGAACACCACGGACGTGCCTCATGCTTCGCGCCTTTCGGGAAGTTGTGCAAGGCCATACCGAAGTGTCGCTTCTCAACCTCTGTTTTCATTGCCCAGCGGAGCATGCCTGGCTGCACACGTTGCACCGTCGTATTGAGGCGTTGACACATCTTAAATAGGAACAGAATTTGATCTCTCTGTGACTGATCAGTAGCCCTATACATGGAGTCGTTCGGCAGTTCTCCCGACTGCCTCATGAGGTAATTAACTATTGATCTCGCCCCTATTACAGATGATGAAAATACTCATGCTGTGTTTCAAGAAATGATCACTTTTATACGGTCTGTGATTTTTCCTGATCATTGCGAGCAAAATGCACAACCTTGGAAAAATATGTTTTAATCTAGTTTTGTCATGCAAAATTCTAAGTCAACAGCCTGAGAGTTTATTTTTGGTCAGGGTTCATGATCAGAAACAATTCACAGGGCAAAATTTCTTTCTGTCATCTAAAACCCTGCGGTAGACTGAGGACATGCTCTATAACCAGCTGAACACCCATGGCCTTTGGCTGGTACGTATAAGTTAAATAAACTCACTTAAAATTGTCATATACGCAGACGCCACAGCTTTCATTTCTCCTTCATCAAGAGACTTACTGGACAATAACAATAATCTCTTCTTAATGAATGGTAGTTTACTTTCAAGGCATTTAAGCACATATCCCAATTGATGTAATTTTCTAATTAATGTATCTTTAATTAACCCTTACAAAATCTTTCTAGGAAAAAAAAAGCACTAGAAATACTATATAGGAGTGAAACTGTGACCATCTACTATTATCGAAAACAGTCCATGAAACCATTATGCTATTTTAAGTAGATTTTCTAAATGTCAGTGGTACAAAGAACACAATCAAGAAGTTGCTATTATTATACACTTATTATGCAGCCTAATGAAGAGCAATATTGTGCTTAAAAACAAACAAGCAAGTAAAAAATGAAGGATTTTGATCACAGAGAAATCAGTTTTACCATGTGCTGTAAATATTACCAAAGCAGCAGCGTGCCTACTTTTCAGAAGCCAGATAATGAACAAAATGAAGTGAGGAATATCATAAATTGTAATTCACTGTGAATGCAAATTATGCAATATATTTAGTCCTTGCATTTTTGTTGTTGTTGTTTTTAAGTAAGGAAATATACATATTTTGATCACTTTGCTGAAACCTCACAACATGGAAATACAGCAACAATGAGACGTGAAATCTACATCAAATGCCTGCTGGAAAGTGCCTTTGTTGCTGGGGCAACTGCAAGAGCTTTCACTATTTTTTCAACTGACTAACATTTGCAGCATTTCCCACCTAGTGCAGGAAATGGTGGCTGTTTGCGTAAACATATATTTAAGGCTTAAAAGAGCCAACTTTGAAGTTAGTCCAACTGTTAGTGTTTACAGAGGAACTAGCGCGTCACGGAAGTAGCTGCCAGTTCGTCGGCTTACGGTGGCAAATCTGCCATTGCATTTAGTGAGACAAGAGTAAAGCTTTTACTCCCGTTGAGGCTAATATATACAACTCTGGCGCAGCGTACTCCTTCTCCATCCTCCACATTTTCTTTTGTGTCTGGTATAATTATCAGTTTCGTTATAATAAGTCTTGCCTTTAAGTATTATACTTATCTGAAGGCAACCTAGAAGATTTTATATTTGCAAAACCCGTTTCATCCTTCTGTAATAAAACTATATACTGAACGTAGGGTGGCACCAGGCAAATATCAAACTGTCTGATATTTAGAAGATAAAAGGTGAAGAGTATGATATACTCTTGTAGATAAATGAAGCCTGGTAAATAAAAGAAGGCAACTAAACTAGTTAAGCCCAGTACACAATTATTTGACAATTGAACGACTAGCCATTCAATAAATATTTGCCTATTTGTCAGATTAACCAGTAAGTTAAATTAGTCTCCGTAGCACGGGTATGCTAGAAAGGTTTTTCTTTACCTTCACTTTTCCATGTAAGGCTTTCATATAGGCAGATTTTGATAACCTAAGAAAGTAGGACTGTGCAATTTGTGAATGCCTTGGGAAAATAGTGGCATCAAGGAAGTTGTATTTTAGGATTTTACCATAGAGACAAGTTCAACAACCAGGCCAGCTTTCCTAGGAGAAAAGAAAGCAAATAAACCCAGACTCCCACCTGATCTTGATTTGATTCAGATGAATGAAACATCCGTAGGCTTTCAGACATAAGTGATATAAGGAAACAAATAAAAGACATTTCTTTTTGTTGTGAGATATTTTTTATTATTATTTTACACTTCTAAGATTTGAAGCGTTCCTGAAAAGTGAAATTCAAATATAGGTCTTTTAAAAAAAAAAAAATGTTTTTCTTTTATGTGAACATAGGAAACTTGGGCATATCACATTTTTATTGTATTTGAGATTACAAAAAAAAATCTGTAGCTTTATGTGCTGTATTACTGTGCCATATACCAGTTTAATAGCAATCTGAGAAGGTCATTATCCAGGACTCAAGTATAGTTGTTATGCGTTTTATGTTGGAGGGGGTGGTGGTGATTTGTTTTGTTTTTTTTTTTTAATTCATTGAAAGTATTTCAGTAAGGTTTTACTAGGGAACCTTTTTACTATTGCTTTTAGTCTCCTTTCATTTGTTATATATTATGTTATCCACAATTACATTTGCTGCCTTAAATTCTTTAGCTCTAGAAGGTTTCATAGGAGAGTTTTTAGCAAATATAAGTTACAGACATAATTTCAATTTTCCCAGTTTTAATTTTGAATAAATTGATATTAGGAAGAGCTGAAGCAACTGATTGACACGGCTAGACTAATGCTTTCTGGGCATATCCATACAGTTCTAGGTATATTTGTCTGACTTTCGCCATTCTTACTGCTACAGGAAGCAGGAGCTTCCCAATTTGATGACAAAAATGCTTGGTTTCCAAACTGGTGGAAAACTAAGTTCCATAATAATATTATTTCAAAGGATTAACTAATTTTACTAATTGATTTAGTAAAGGTCAATTCATTAGGGATTAAGCCTGAAACTTATTTTCCTTGGGGTGTATGCCCAATCTGTTTATAGGACCTGTGGTCACTTACTAAGACCTTTCACTTCACCACTTTTCCACATAGCACAGAAAGATTCGTGCCACAATATCTGTATCGTACTGTGCTTTTCATACAGCACTGAAGACAGTCATCAGCAGATTGGCTTCAGGGTTTCCGAGCCAGGGCTGCCCTGCGATGGTACGACGAAAGCTATGTCATCAACTGAAAGTGGTAACTAAGCTTAATAAGAATTTCATAATTCAGCTTTTTTTTTCTTTTCTTTGTGGAAGCTGGTCCAGTTTTGTATGTGTCTAATGTGAAAGAAGGTTTTGTAATGGGAAACCATTCAGATTGCTACTTTTCAAGTTGTCTCTTTACAGAGCTGGAAATGCTGGTTTTACGTACGCCACAGGATGCTTTATTTGCTGTGAATAATGAATCATTATCATAATAAAATAAACTTTCCATGTGCATACAGCTCTGGGGTAGCAGCATTTTATTTTTCACAAACGTTACTCAACATGTCTATAACATAAATGCTTATGTCTGGGCTTGTTTGGTCTGCCGAGTGGCATGTCATTCACAAAAACAAGGTATTTTCATTAGCACTAAAACCGCTGCATTGATAAATAATTCATTCCATTTGGTAGAAATCAACTAAATATTACATTTGAAAGAGTATATGTACTCCTTTTTGGATAGTATTCATTCTTCAGTTTTGGTAGTAAAAGCCAAATGTTGTTTCCAGGTCATTTTACCCTAAATATTTGCTAGTCTATTTCTCAAGGGCTGAGACAATAAATATACAGGGAGAAGGAGTTTACAGCAGAATATGAGGATCCCATGATGTCCTAACCATTATTGTACAGGTTAAATTTTAACCCACTCTCAGTGCAGTACCTGGAGCCTATCTCACTGGTACCACTTTGCACAGCAGTCGTTTGAGTCTAAATCTCTCGTTTTAATGGTGTTGTCTTCTCAAACCGTTGGTTGTAGAGCTGATGAATATATAACATTATTCAGTACACCCCGATGTAGAAAATTTCCTTCTCCCGTAGTTGTGCCGTATAATCTAGAACCTGCACGTGCACCTTTCCAAGCAACCAAGTAGAGATTTTGTGCTCTTCCAGCCCTGACGTGCCTTTGTCTCTGCTTCTCCCTCTACTTGCAGCTAAAGCGGGTGAACTGTCAATGCCAGCGTGGTCCACAGTGTTGCCCTCCGCTGGGCGGCTCCTCTGCTCTCATCTCTGGCTGAGAACGGCCACATGCGCGACTTCTACATTTTGGAGGGAATGAGGTGGGTAATAGACAACACGGCATTAGGGGCAAGTGAAAGAGGAGAAAGTCCTGAGACTGGAGTGAGTGAGGGGATTGGGCTGAGTGAAGGGAACAGATTACAGGAGTGACACCTACTCCTTCCCAAGTCCTTCCCAAGCACCTTTTGCTGCAGTTTTTACTGAGAGGTGAAGTAATTCAATGGCAATAGCTCTGCCAGTAGGGGGGACCGGGAGCTGTAGTGAATGGAAAAGAATTGAGGGATCATTTTATTCTTCTGAAAACCCAGTTATTGCGTGTACAGAAGGTGCAGTTAGGCTCACAATACTTGGAGATACTTTGCTATATTTCCTAATATTCATAGTGGGAAAGAATCAAATTAATCCCCATTCACTCCTGGCAGTACGGAAGTGCCTCTGGCCGCCCGTGCAAAGGACCGAGTGTGAAAACAGCAAAAAAACTCAAAATGCTTATCTAACCCTATAGTCATAATGAGCTCATCCACTGCCCCAAACCTTTCTAGGAACGCAGGGATGCACGGGGTTCAGCACATTGACCGGAAGAGCTGGCTGCACGCGCTGAGGGTGCTTCGTTACACTGACAAATGACCTCAGGGACCTGGTTAGCCAAAAGCATGAATGATAACAGAGCTAATGCATGCTTTTTACACTGTATTTTCTTTGCTTTTAATAGTGTAGCCAAAGTGTAAAAAATCAATGCAGGGTTTTTAAAACTTCGCAATAAACAGAAAACATTGTTTGAAGCCATGGAAGCTGCATATCCACTGGCAGGGCAACTAATGCAGTTTGCTTTACCAGTGTCGCCCTGAAGTATCTTTAGAGATTCGTATATAAAATGCAAGTACGTAACCTGCTTTAAAAAGCTACAGTAGTGCATGTGGCAAGTTTCCCTGGCCTGCAGAGGATAATTACATGTGGAACTCAAGTACAGCTCCAAACTGGACCTGTTTAGATGTCGTTTTTTCTCTATCCATCCTAATAAGAGTATCTGTGATATCTTCCTGTGGAATTTTGACTTTAAGAGCCTAATCAGGCCTCACTTTAGCAAAGGAAAAAAAAAAAAAAATCTAAAGGGAGAAGATGCTTTTCCCCTCAATTACAAGAAGGATTTAGGTATGTACAGAGCACTGTTAGGCCCCACTTCCAGTCTGGTGTTATCCTTCCAGTCAGTAGTGCAGCTGGAGATGTGAGTGAGCCAGAAGGGCTAGTTCTGGAAGTGTGTCTACAGCAAAGGCCAGCTTGAAAATATAGCTTTGTGCTTTAGCCAAATACCAGACAGAAATGGTCACAGCTTAAATGTTACATTTAGCAAAATGTACTTGGGTCGTGGTTATTTGTCATAGCTAACCACAATTAGCTGCTTAGGAAGGCACGACTTTTTAAATTGTTCTTTATAGGTAAAAGATCTTCCTGTGTGGTTCCCGTGAATACTCTGATTCCTTTGAGTACCGCATATAGCAAGAAAAAAGACACACCTGCATTTTCAAGAAGCTTCCACAATATTTTAAGGTAATTTTTTGATTGGGCTTTTTTAAGCATTTACCAATGCTTTTAATGGAATTATGGAATTTGTGCTATTAGATCACCCTATTGGTCTGTCCAGACCAAATGGTCTTTAGTCACAGGTAATACTTGAGCTAGTCAGAAATGTTTAGCAGAAATGGCTTGTGCTAGAAGAATTACGATGTTCCCAAATTATTTATGGAAATATATGAGTTCTGATAAAAACTTTAAACCGGCTAGATTGCTCTTGTCCAGGATGGGTTTTGCTGAGGAATTTAAAATAAGATTATGGAGGAGAGAGAAAAGAGATCCAAGAATTAGTGAACTCGGATGTGAAGGAATGAGATGCAAGTATCATTTATGTAGACAGAGTTTTGATACACATGCAGGAAAAGAAAATATAATTATACATTACAAAAATTACTGGATAAGAAAATGAGCAATTTGATTCAGATTTACTGTGTAAAATTTGAGGTGCAATATTTGTAGTTAAACATTTATATAAATGAAAGCTGTGTGTATACATCTGTACAAATGATGAAGGTGACCCTGCTTCAAATCGTTCAAATCGAGAACATTTAAATATGTAAATCAGAGATGAACTAAGTTTAGGGAGGGTTATCAAAAATGTCTGTTATCTTTGAACATGAACATATGCTCACTATGCTAATTCTGTAGGCTTCTTAGATCAAATGCTGGCATATTTCAGTGTTTTGCATCACTTAAAATTTTAACTTCAGATTTCATCCCCAGTTTTCCTTTTTTGTATGTTTTTTTTTTTCTCTTACCAAATGCCAAATTAAGAAGGGCCATCTGAAGCGAAAAATCTTACTGTATTCCTCTGTTAGACTTCAGATGTTGCATCTTGCTGGTTACTGACCTGAGAACTTTCCAGAAGAATATGAGACCAGAACTTGGCCGCTCCATAAACTCATAAGTAAATGTAATGTACCACAGTGGATAAACCTTATTTAAATTTTCCTTAAAAATGCATGCCTTAAAAATGGTTAATATCAGAGAGTCCCAAATTTTTAAATATATTGGTGTCTCAAGGTTCGTGATCGCTATATGTATTTGAAGACTAGTCAGTCACTGGTTTAGGAGATGATCTTTTTCACAAATGAAAATGGTGTGATTTCATGGATGGAAGCAAATTCCTCAGTTCGTGGCTGTACAAGAAACTTTACTGCAGGTTTCTTCCTCATGACTTACAGAAATAGTCTGTATGGTACAACGACAGGATGAAGTTTGACTGCTGTTTTATAAATCTCATTACCATTTGGGGTTTTTTTCTTTAAGATGAAGATGATACCATGGTGAGCTGTTTATGTTTTCATTTTTTACATAATCCACAAAGCATTTTCTATTAGTTTAAGCACTTGCATCTCTGTGTTTTGTACCCCCCAAGAGCTCTTTCATTAAGGTGTAAGTATGTTCCTAAAATAATGAAAGTGCCATTATCAGCCTTTTATTCATTTAGGTGCCCAGGAAGGGAACTGAAAGTGGGTTTAGCTAAAAGCATACTTTTAGTCTAGAAAGATAACATTAACATGAGAATCTCTGCAGATCATTAGTCTGATTATTCTCTAATGTATACTCCCTTGAGTTTTGTTTGCCAGAGTACAGTGTGAGATAAATGGCGGGCACATCCATGAACAGACACTAGAAGTTTTCATTCATTGCTCACCTCTGTCTCTCAGGGCAGGGCTGATCCAGCAGAGTATTCGCTTACATCCGTACCTCCAAACTGACGAATAGCCCCCGGCTGAATCCCTCCAGAAAAGAACAGGTCATTTAGGACTAAATAGATATTGTAAGACTCCTGACTTATATTTGACGAATAAAATACACAGGAGGCCCTAAACGTTGTAGCATGAATCCCCCAACTCTTTATTTTCTACAGTGTAGGCAGCTGCTTTGTTTTACATTGTCCATATTACGTTCCCACATGGCTCCTTCTGGAATGATGTGAGCATGATACATCGTGGGACCAGGTAAAAAGTCAGAAGTGATGTTGTAAAAAGATGTCAAAATATTTCACTTAAGAAAAAAATGTTCTGATTTTTTATTCTTTTTGAGATGAAAGTATTTTGACTTTTTGGAAGAAAAGATTTAAAATATTTACTCTTCAAAAGAAATGAGTAACCCCTATAGGGATTTCAGGTGTGTCAGTATCCGTTGCTTCCCGTGGTAAATTGTCCTGCTGGCTACCTACCTGCAATATACTCCTTTGAATTTGAAGTTGTCTAGCATTAGCTTCCAGCCATTGCATGAAATTACACTTTTTCCTACCCTCTATACCAACCATAAAAATTTATATCAGTCTCAGAAAATTTTATAAGAGGAGTTTGCAAAATCAGCCAGGCTACTGGTTGTTATACCAGTGTTTCAAATCTTAAAGGATTTACAAGTAGCTTTTGATATCAGAGGCAAGAGTAATGGTTATTAAGAGTTACTGTGAAGCTTGCCTTCATAGCGTGGACTCAAAGTACAATCTCATTACCAACCTGTGATGCAAATAAAATAAAACAAATAAGCTTCAACATCTCCAAATAGAAAACTGAACTCTGATATTCTGTTGTCCTTGTGCTTTAGAACTGGAATTGGCAATGCCTCTCTAACGCAGGGTCAGATTTTTTGGTCGACGAACAGCCAGTCGTTGTTCTTGACTAAGGTTGCACTCTAATCTTGGATGCTATATGAATTTAAAGAGACCTAATGAAGATTTGTGGAAAATGGCTTGGCATTTTTCCAGTATTGCTAATAGGATTAGAGAGGTGATGAATTGCCCACTGGAGGTTTTGATACCTCTGAATAAAGAAGACAACCTGCAAGCAACAGTTGCAACCCAGCCATTGCTATTTACGGTGCAACGTTGTTTGGATGGCAGTGCTGAGGCTTTTTTCGTCACTGCTAACCTCCACTAGCATTTTACAGACTGAACTGTACAGGTTAGTCATCCTTCCTGTATCCAACAGTTGCTTTGCAGTATGTCAGAAGCTGCAGGAGACAGGCAGTTGGGATCGATGTCCACTTTTCATAGAAAGGAAAAAAAAAAAAAAGAAAGCAAGAAGGAGAGGTGTCACAGATTTATTAGCCGAGAAATTGCAGGCTTCTTAAGATGATCAAATTACAGTTTTTTTAATCAGCCCTTGCCGCTTGTCCAGGCGCTTGCTCTCAAGCTGAGGAACATTTAAGCTAATGTCGGTTAGTGCAGTCTTGTGATGAGAAGGTTAAATTGCATTATTTAATTGTTTGTGTTTAACAGCATGTACTAGCTTGCCCCTGGTTTATCCATCATGTAACACTTAACTAATTTACTAAAAAATGTGGCTGCATGTCCAAACTTCTAAAAGTTTCTCATGAAAACAGCATTTCATGAGACTTGAAGAATTTTCCTTATTATGTTTTGTTCACTGACAATAGATGTGATGAGAAGGAGGAGATTTGTACCTTTTGTCTGCCTGTGAGAAAGAGGTAAATTAATATAGCTGTAGTTGGTCAAGACCTTTTGAATTCCACCTTTCTTGGTTAAAATAACAAAATCTAGCATATTAAAAACCTGACATTTATGAAAAATAGTGCCTTGCAGTTTTTTTGAGTCAAAAACACATTGGAAAATATTTCAAAATTATCAAGACATTTCATTAGAAAACTTTTTGAAGACGTTCCAAAGCATGAATTTGATTTTAATTTTAAGCTAACTAGGTAATACTGTTTACAGGGGGAAATACTCAAATCAAATGAAAGATTTTGAAGTTATTACAAAAACCATAGGTTATTTCATAATTGACTTCACATCAGTGTGAGATTGGGAAATTTCCTTCCATTTATTCCCTATTTTAAAAAGTGATGTGAATGTAGTGATGTTAAAATAAGTCAGAGCATTACCAGAGGGTAAAATTTTCAGTGGAAGTGCTAAGAAAATGGGTTTTCCCAAGAAAAACATCACAAAGCAAAACAAAATCCAAACATTGATACTTGCTAATCTTGCAAACTCAAAACATTGACAACAAAAATAATTTAGAAATGTTGCAATAGTGTCATCTACGTGTCTATGTTAGTGTGATTAATGCCTTGGTTCTTGCCTATGGATTCCCTGCTTGGCTCACATTTCCCTGGGTATTTCACCAGCTCTGCTTTTCCTTAGCCATTGCTATGCATCACAAGAGCCTCTGTGCTACAAGAGGCAGGGAAACCTTTTTGCAGAGCAGGGGTAGCATGCAGTGACAGTGGTCTCTATTCTTTGGCCAAAAAATTAGACTTTAAATTTTAAGTAGTAATTCTTTAACTTAAAAGTTTTTTCTCCCTCCAGAGACAGCACAAACATCACACAAAAGTGAAGAAAAGCGTGCCACCAAGAAATGTCGTCAACAGCCACCACCACGACCACATGTAAATGTCTGATCAGCTTTGATTTTCCTTCTACCTGCCCATGACTGTTCCTCTGACTTCTCTGAGCGGACATTATTTCCTTATTTTCTTACTCTGATGCACTGCAATTAAAAGAGGACATTTGAAAACTTTTTCGTGTAGACCATCAGTTGGTTTTGGTATTTAAATCACTGGCTAGCACGTATCACTGACAGTCCTTGTCCAGATAACAAGTGGTATACATTTAGACATAACCTAACCTACGGAAATAAATCAGTGCGGGTTCATCACAAGACTTTCAGCCTTAGCCATGTTGAAGTACTCTTTTAGGACCCAAAAATGGGAGCAGCAACTCAGTCAGCTTAACAGAGTAATTTAAAGAGATATATAGCCCATTTTCACTACCACATAGTACCAGAACAGCAAAGCAGCAGAAGTAACATTTACGTCATTGATTTTTATCCCTTTTAGAGCAGTCTAAGTATTTTTAATGAAACACTAAATGATTGTAATGTAAACTGTAGCAGAATGGCATAGTTTTATATTTTCTTAATTGGATGCTAATATCCATGTCAGTATTTGCATGAAAAATGATGTACTAAGCCAAAATATCAAGGTTTTTAAAACCCATAATCATTCTTCTGCTGATACCATCTGTCAGCTTAATCTTCACCTCCCAGAATTCAGGGAAGAGGGTGCCTTCAGGGAAAGGAAAAGGAAGAAATTACTGTTATGAAAATACAGTAAATTGAGTTTAGACCACGGACTTGAAATCCCATTTGATTAGATAGGACTTATTAGTTATTAATTGTCAAAGTTGGAAAATAATTAAGAATTACTGTTAGGGCACTGTCACTCGTCCTCCCTGAAGAAGCTGTAGGGCTCCCTGGAGAAGGCGGTGGAAAGCGGCCCACACGCACAGCCCGCACAGCAAGCCGCCTGCAGAGGAGTTATGGAGGCTGCTTCTGAGAGCGCCTGGCTCAGCCGAAATTCCCTCACGAGCAGCAAACGTCTGTCTATCCTCTGCGCTGCAACGGAGGGCACGCGAAGGAGTCTGAATCGCATACGCAGTGTGCTTGATTCTTCTTGAGCTTTTCATTTTTACAGTGACCCTGCATATGCATATAGCCACTGCCTGCGACAAGTCACTCGGTACTTGTCATTCCTACGATACACATCCTCCTTCAGTGTACCATCAGACACTCGCTAAGAAAGCCAAATCCTCAGAAAAAAAAACGGAGGAGTGGAGCTGGAGAGCACATCACCTGCTGCAGTTTATTCTGAAATTAGAACATATGTGCAAAGCAAGCACATATCTTCTCCAAGATTATCTCAAATCTCAGCAATACTGCAGGGGCTGCAGGCCAATTCTTTCCTAGCAAAAGTAAGAGGGTGCATTTCCAAATATCTCCAGCTGTTAGCAAATCCTTTGGCATACAGCTACTTTACTAGATTGCCCTAAAGAAATTCAAAAGCCATTGTTCTCTGAAAATGTTGCTATTGTTCGAAAATCAAAGACGAACCGAATGCATCGGGTGTTTAATGTTCACGTTTGTACGGCAGCTGTGTCTCCACAGCTTCGCTGAGGTGCTCGGCCTCTGCAAACACGTACCTGGAGGTAATCCCTGCCCGTGGACAGCCCAGGCCTGGCTCCTCTCCCTGTATTGCAGCAGGAGGGAATCTACAGAGAGAAACAGTTGGTGCTGAGGTCTCTCTCCTGCGTGTTTGGGCTCTACTCTGCGTTGGCTCTGGTCTGATCACGGAGACAAAAGGTGGCCTTGGGGAGCGGAGCGTGTTATGCGGTGTCAGCACGCATCCTCCAGTTCAGGCTCATGCTAAAGGAGTCTGCTTCACACACTTAGGGAGAAGATTGCAAGCAAGCCCACGTGCAGTAAGTGGGGAAACTGGTAAGAATTGCTTCAAAGGTGCCCACCTAATCCAAATGAAACAAATGTATTTTATTTCATTTTTTCTTTACTTTAAACTGGTATGAGCTCTGAAAAATTATACAGGGCATTATTAAATGATTATTTTTTTTAACAAACAAAGAAGTCAATGTTTTTTAATGTTGAAATGCTTCGATTTTTTCCCTCTTTTTTCTTTTCTTTTTTTCTCCCCAGGGAATACTTGCAGCTTTTCATACTGCTTTGAATAGCTGATCAGAGGAAAAGGAGGAAGTTGAAACTACTAATAGCTACGCTACTGCCCTGCTATCTGCCTGCTGCCGCTGCCTTGCTCGCTTGCAAATATGGGCCGCAAACAATTATGAAAAAATAAAGCAGCATATAAGAAGCAGGTAGCCCTTGGCTTGTGCATAGAGGGTGGCATTTACAGGAGCCTCCGAGCCAGCGGCAAAGGAACTTTTGCTTCAGGTTTTGCAGCTGAGGCAGGAGATACAGCGGGAGGGGTGTAATTCAAAGAAGACGAGGGGAAGGAGAAATGTAATTTTCATATGGAAAATTCTTATTTTGGCAAAAGAAAATCAAAACTGTTCCCACAAAATTTTCTTCCAGTATCTAGAATCAATGAGCAGCTGCCAATGCCCATGACCCTCTCCAGCTCCAAACAAGGCCGACAGGATCAGACTGGGTCAGAGCTCCAGCACCAGATAACCAAGGTTTTTTTCATTCATTTTATTTTCATATTGACCAAAGTTAAAATTAAGCAAGTGGTTAACTGAACAGGATGGACCAGTTGGTATAAGGAGAAACACTGTCAGGTTCTAACTTGCAAAGCTGTTCCACTTAAAATGGTCTTTTTTTGTCCCAGGAACTAGATTATATAGATGTAAAATCTTTGTACAGAACAGCTTGCAAATTTGAAGTTTCGTAAGGTTTTTTTATATATATATGCATACATATATATATTTATTTAGTTATATAAATGGCATTGTACTTTTCTTTTATTCAACTGCCTCCCCACATCTCATATTAATTTTCGGAATTATTTGTCCTATACTTGCTTATCTGTAGATCCAGAATGATCCTATTAGCAAGTTTCCCAGAATTAGAGTCCTCAGATTGGTGTTCTGGTAGATTAATGGCACAAGACTGACTTTCAGAATATTCCTGACTTCCGGAATATTAAAAAAAGATGCGATCCCTATTTTGCTTTTCTTTTCTTTCTGTTCCTCCCCACCCTTTCATTCAATAAGTAATTACCAGATTAAAAGAGGGAGGGGAGTATTTCATGTATTCTCTTGTAATTAGTTTTAAAGCTCAAGTAGTTTATCCTACTTCTATTTATTAATACAAGACAGAGTCTAAAGTACACACAGACACAACACTTATATTCATTTAGCAGTGACAGGTTAACCAGACTTTCTAAACAAAGAATATTAAACGCTGTTCAATCAGTGTCATCCTCCAGTTCTTTGTTTCGTCCATTATCTGGATTCTGAACAAAGAATTAAACTCCTACATCAGAAAATAGTTAGTCATTCTGATGCAAAAGAATTTCCATAATTTATCCTCCAAGGTGAAATTCCACCCTGTGCAGAGGACCAGCCGGAGGCAGACGAACCACTTCAGTCTGACGTAAGTCTATTGAAACCTCAAACAACACGTAAGGCCCTGTGCTGCTCCTTGCAAAGAGATGTTTTTTACTGCAAGACATCGTATCACCTCCCTTCCGGAGAAGTTAATTGTGGTTACACCAAAGGCCAAATTAATTTCATCATCAGCTTACAAATCAAAGTTGGGTCAATAAGGACTATCATACTACTTCAAATAACAAAATCCCTTATAAGGTGAGGAATTATTCGCCCTGCCACTGAAGTATTTCTCTTGGGAAATGAAATGGAGAAGGGCAGAGAACAGCAACTCCATCTATTTCATACATTCTCAGTGTCCTTTCACATACGCAAGCCTTAAAGCCAGAGCTCCTTGGCTTTCCGTGTTGTTTAAAAGGTGATTTGAAACTTCTTTTGTGAACATGCTGCTCTTCGGCTTGTGTGTCACTGACGTATTTCTCTAGAAGACGTCCTAGCCTGAACTTTAACTCAGGACCTGGCAAGTGATTTAGCACTTATTTATTGAAACGTGCATAAGCCTTAAAACTATCAGACAGTTCCAGCACAAACATCTGTCTTTTCAAAAGATAACACCCTGTCAAAATGCCCCGGAGCGGAATGTCTTCCTTTGGTTTGAAGTAGAAGCAGTAGCAGCTACAGTAGTTAGACAGCAAGTATTTTTGGAAAGATGACAGCTGGGTTGTCAGACATTAATGCTGAATTACACAATGCTTGTATGTTACAGGAGAAATGTAATAAGCAATTATTCTTACATTATCATATATAGAGCTGCCAAACTACTGTCTGAGAGGTAAGATAAAGGACTTGGGGCCTGTACTGGTTCTATGGATGTTGGGGAGTTTCCATCGAATGTAACTGATGTTAGGTCTATTTTCACTCTTGTCATGTAAGGAAGTATCGGCTTAAACATCTGTCATGGAAAAAGATATCAATGAGTAACATCTCCCCCCGGCATGAGAAAAGCAGGCAAGCTGTAACAGCCGCTGACGAGAACTTAGCTTCTTCATCAGCAGATTTAATATACAGAGTAAAATAATATTTACTTACTCTTCAGCATTGCAAGTCACCAGCAAATTTCTTTGTATTTCCCATGTGTCATCTTTACACAGCACTATTTAAAAAATTACTGTAGTCTTCAAAGAAAGTAAGGGGTCTCCGGGTAGTGTTTATTTGGATCTGTTCTCATCTTGAAACAGGAAAAAGAACTCAAGTCAGGGAGAAGGATGAGCAAATATACTGAATAGCTTCTTTGTCAAGAAAAAAAGCCAAGCAAGCCTAGACCTGGAAAAGAGATAACTGGAGTTGATAAAACACAAGTCTGTGCAATCATAAATGAAGAAGTTAGTAGAGAAAATTGTTCATTGTTTCTCAAAATAGAATTAGGGAACAACAAATGGAGTGATTAGGTAACAGGTTCAAACCAATCAGGAGGTAATTTTCCAACATCTAGTTAAACTGTTACTTTAGTTAAACTAGTGAGGTAAACATCTAGTCGAATTCATGGCTATGGGCCAGAAATGTATTTTACGTAAAAAGGCCAGCAGCCAAACTGATAGAAGCAAAATAATCCATTGAGGATTTCAAAGATAGAATCTCTGCCTCAGTCGCAGTCTTATTCTTATACTTTTCCCTAAGCGTACACCACTGGTTACTGCTGGAGAGTGGCTGATGGCCTAGACCTGAACTGACTTGGCTCCTCTCATCCTCTAAATTACAAGGCTAGACATTCAACTCATTTCAATTGTCAAGAACCCACTGAAGTTAGCTAAACTCTGCAGATTTATTCTGAGGGCCTCTCTTTATACCTTTAACAAACTATCGTCGAAAAGGAAGGACCTTAGGAAAAGAAAAAAAAAGAAAAAGAAAAAGAAAAAAAAAAAAGCTCTTCAGAAGTCTTTTCGTTACCTTAAGGTATCAACTATTAGAAATTCTATTTGAAATACTTGTGTGGTTTTCCAAGGAGCAACATTCAGCAACTGCTCCGTCTTGCCTCCTGGTAAAGCTTAGATAAGAAGGGCACTTCTCCAGACGTGCCTCTGCCAAACCCAGGCAGGGGGCTGGTTTCAGTCAGACTCCTTCTCCGAAATAATGTTTTTTTAAATCCTCATCTCACACCTCTGCTTTCTTAGATTTCAGCTCAGATTAAGCAGTAACTCGGCTGGATGGGACATAAAAAGAGTTACTTAGGTTGAGTCCAACACAAAGAAATAAATTCGGAGTGAGGTCATGTTAAGAAAGATGGGCATGTTTCCCCTTCTGTTGGGGAACTGTGCAATAGGAAACTGCCCAGTTGAGACTATTAAGAAGTTATTCAGAATTAAGGTCTTCGAGCACAATAACAACTAAGCAGAAACGTTACTCAGACTACCAACTGAACGTAAGGTTGCTGAGGCCATCTGAAGCCAGTCTTATGTGGCATTAACATGCAAATATCAGGTAGGTATGTCACTGAAAGCCACTAAGTATTGTTTCTGATGTTAAACAGGATCTGCTTCCCCTGTTTCACTTTGGAAAGACTAAAACCTGTGAGACTCTGCTGCGTATCCACTTTTCCAAACTGAGGGAGAACTCTGTGGCATAGGCGGCTGTCCAGCTGCCGGGGTTCAGACCACAGATTCCTGCCACCTCTGTGCCAACTCACCTCTTCTCCAGCCGGCCCTTGGCTTCATCCTTCCTCTGGCTGAGCCTCTGAGACTGCCGATGGGAGGTGCCCACCGACAGTCAGGTACCAAACGCTGCATTGCACGTACGAGTGTCCCTGTAATGAATCCCTGCTGTAATTCCAGCAGCTGTACAAAGTACATGGATTAAATACTACGTGCCACACAGATGAATGTGTTCTGGGGTGTGTATTTATTGGTAGGAAAAATTGACTGGCAGGGTACCTGAAATTTATTCATAGCATCTATTCATAGCACATAGACCTGTTCTGCAATTGTAGTCACTATTTAAAAAGTCAACAAAAGGCTACAGTATTATCCGAGCTTCTCTAGCAATTTCCTCTCTCACGTTAGACCTGCCTTACTTTCCCTTTGTTGTCCAAGGAAGTATTATCTGTATAATATTCCACTGTGCTTTAAATAGTTCTCTAGTTCCTTTCTCAGAAGAATTAAGGAAAAAATTAGCTTTTATTAAACAAATGCTATTCCTTTCTTGCCTCAGATTCTCCGTTTCAGATGTGCTGGGGGAAAAAAGAAGTCCCCTTCTCCCTAACTCATGCAAAGACCTCCAGGGAGTCCCTGTCACATTTAATCTTTCTGTAGCTTCCTGGTTCTCGGGGTGTCTTCTGAATAACAGCAGCTCCGTCTATTTTATTTTCTCCCTCTCTTGCACATGTGCAATTTAAGAAAAGTAATTGAAACTATGGCATCTCACCTTGCAGTATCTGTATAGTTTGAACAGACAAGTGTCTAAAGATCAAATTTCTGCTTATCAGCTGCATAAATGTGATCCAAAGCCTGGAGACACGAGTGAACTCTGCAGGAGTTCACTTGCCGAGCGGGTAGGTGTTCATGGGCATCACAGGAAGAGAGGTTTGGCCTAGAAATAGCTTTTTACCTCCCCAGACCGAGTAGCTTTTGCTGCAATTCTCACCTCTGGACCTACCAGTCAGTACAGTAACACCCATGTTACTCTGAGTTAGACTGGCAGCCCAGGCCAAACACAGCAGTGAGGCATCAAAACAACTGTGTGTCTCCTGCCCAGGTTTTGCTCCACACGTAAACCGGTGAAGCCGCAGGAGCTCTGTCTTGCCACGCTGCAGCCACAGCGGCTGCAGTGCGAGCCTCTTTCCCTGCCGTGGCGCGTAGACTTCTAGAGCGCTCGCTGTCAGGAACTTTCTCACATTTTTACACAACTGATCAGGCTGTTCTTAGCTATGCAAGTTCTTATTTTTTTTTTAAAGTAGAAGCTTGATTTGATTTTTTTTTTTAAAGTTAACTTCTAAAATAAATAAAAAATCACCTGTGTTAAGCTTACTCCCACAGAAATGAGACAGCAAACTGGTCAGACCTCATCAGCCAAAATAGTCTTCTGTGGAAAAAAACCCTATCCTGCTATTTCCCAGAAGTTGAAATATCTCATGAAAAACACCCCTGCATTTGGACACACAGCTCTGAGCCATGACTCATTAAGCACCTACACTGCCTTCTACAAAGGCGAGAGTCTGTTAGCCCTGGGAAAGGCTTTGAAGCACTTCTGGCTCCGAGGCAGCTTCTTCCTTGAGGCGCCTCAGCAAGGAGTTTCCTAAAGCCTGTGGGCAGTCCTGCCTGCAGGTCACCTCTGCGAAGGGTGGCTGGCAGAGCCCTCACCCTCCAAAACCTGACCTTCTGCGTGTGGCCGTGTGTGGGTTGGGGGAGGAATGCTCACCAATTTTTTTTAGGCTTCAGGATTTTTACATCACTGTTTTTTTGTGTTGTTTTTTTATTATTATTATTATTATTATTGGTTTGGGTTTTTTTCATAGTGGTGTTTCCCTTATGCTGGGAAGCTGGAAGCAGGAATATGACAGACTTTGCTGTTCTTCTAGGGCCAGCTGAGATGTCTCAGGTCTGCAGATATGTGAAATCCCTGGAAAGTTCTTTCAAGGTCTGTCTGAGCTGCCCAGGATTTTGGAGAGCACCTTAAAGACATGTTTTGCTCCTTCCATACCATCATGGAGCACAATTTCATTGCACCAGCAATTTTCTAATTTGAGGACTTTTTCTAAAACTGCAGTGTTGAACGGAGCAATTTTGGACCTTGAATGTTATCAGAGTTTTCAATTTCCTAGACATCTCCAGTGCTGAGCTGCTCTTGTTTCTAATAGCGTGTGCTTACATTCTCTCCTTGCTTTTCTATTGACAGAGAGACATTTAGAACTTGAAAGCTGATATTTTTTTTTTCACCTTATAATTGCATGTTAGGCTCATGAAAGTCTCTTCCAGGGATTTATGGTTTAATTTCATTCTCAAAGTCTCAGCCTTATTAAGCGACAGTGATCTTGGGGTATTAAAAAGTCAATTACGTGATGATTTTTACTAGTCCTATCTTTTTTCAGAACCTCACAAATTATCATTTTGTTATTATGGTCTGTGATGGAAACCTATTCTTGGTGTGAGTGATAAGACAGGTGTTTGTCATTTTGAAGACTCCAGTAAAGGTATTTTAAGGTAGTACTTAGCAGCATAAATTAAGTGTTCTCTAATAATCTATGTGAAATGTTAAAAAAGATTTTTCCATTCCATTATAAAAATAGACTGGGGAAATTATCACACACTTTCAAGATTGGGTGGTGCTTTTATGCCTTTTCATAGAGCAGTTAATTTCTGGCTATTTCTTTTGTGATAGCAGGATGTAACCCCAGTTGCTGGCTCTTTCCAGAGTCCTGCCTCTGGACCCAAACGTCAGTGCTGAATGGCACAGACTGGTAGGTTACAGCGACATCAGTCTGCCAAGCAGATCTTGGGAAGTATGCACCATCGCGTGGGATCACTCTATGGTGGGAGGTTAGTGGTTCCAGAGGGAAAAAAAAGGGATCACAGTGAAACGCCAGCCAGAAAACAGGCAATTCAGGGGTGGAAATGCTCTCGTGTACCACCTCTGACTACTGCATTTCCTCTGCAGCACATTTTCTTGTGCTTTTGTCCAGCTTGTTTTGTGTTTTACTGTTTCCAGTGAAACAGGTTTGACTGCTTCCTTTGGGAAACAATAACAAAGCAACCACGCAGCACTTGCTGTCAAATCTTTTTTTTTTTTTTTAATTTTCACTCGATTTCATCTCTCCTGTTTATGCAATGCTTCATAGTTCTTTGTATTTCAGTTCTAAGTATTTCCCATGCAAACACATCCTTAAAATATCTGCTGGCTGCTTTCCCTGCCTCATGTTTTAGCCAAGCTATAGCTAAACAATCCTGAATTTCTTTTTCTTTTCTCATACTGGTGCTTCAAATTCTATGGTTAAGGGTTTTGTGGGTTTTGTTAATGCTGCGGTTTGTTACCCCTCTCACCCACCACCGCTCTCTCTCCCACCACCATTGGACTTACGGCGCTGTGGTGTCCAAAGGCAGCTGCTGGATCACACCGTAAGGACTCCCACTGAGCTCCCGTTGTGGCAGCGCTGGCACAGACAGGAAAAAAAGCTACTTTTAAGGTATGGTAAGATAAAAGAGAGCAGCCTCAGGGGCGCCCTGTAAGAAGCTACAGCGTTGCTCTTGCTCCCCTACAATAGTAGACTGCCCCCTTTTTGCCTGGACTGCCCCTTTCTATTTGAGGCATTACTTAGAATGGGGCCTCTTCTTTTTAAGAGACAATTTCTTATTACAGTTGGTCTTTGATGCGGAGGTCCAAGCACAAGTACAATTTGCAATTATTTCTTAAGTGTGGCAATTACAATAGTAGTCGTGTTGCCTTTTTTAAAGCGAGTTTTTTCTCTGCTAGTGAATATCTGCAATTTGCGCTATTGTTCCTCATATGGAGGGTTTTTTGTCCAATGAAGAAATCGGAGAGTTCTTTGGGTAAATAATCCTCCTTTAATGTCTTTATCCTTCCACTTGGATCATTTATTCACTATAGATATAATAACAGAGATGAAACCCCTGCAATATTTCACTCTTTTTATGGACAATGAGGTCAACGTAACACAGGTGGCCTTTCTCCTTCTTTCTCCTTCGGTTTTGGGTGAGGTTAGTGAGTGGGTGTGGTGGCCAAACGACACTGCCACAGACCACCATGCTAATTTCCCTAAGAGCAATGAGGCTATTAGCTGTTTTTCGTTGTCTAGCTGTACATTTGTAGAAGCCTTGGGAAGGGGGGGCTATGAATTTCCATTTCAGTTAAAATTTATTCAAACAAAATGAAACAATTAACTTTTAAATAAAATAGTTGTTTTGGATGTTGTTGGGTTTTGTGGTATTTTTTTTTTAGTTTAAAAATGCTTCACTCTCTCATTAAAAAAAAATATCAGGAATTCAGGTTTGTCAGCCAACAGGGGATCCAAATGGGAGGTTTAGAAAATATGTAACCATTAAAAAAAAAAAATCTAGAGTCAGAGCTTAAAATATTGCACAATTTTTATATTTTTCTTATTTTACAACCAACTCCACTAAATAACGGAGTATTGTGATAACATACTCTATAAATACCTTTACATAAATGGAGCTGACGAGATGTATTTTCTGCCTGAGGATCTGGATTAGTACATGGTTTGAAATATTGCTATATTGCTTTAAGAAAGTAGAAAGTCCAAATATTATTGCTGTGCACCAGAAGTGATGGGGTACTTGAGAATATGACTGGTAAGCAGTTACTTAGATTAATGAGCGGGATGTCTGCAGTCCACTAAAAAGCATCGGCGATCGCTCAGACACCCGAGAGACTGCACAGTGGGGATATTCAGACCAGAAAAAGTTCAAATATAGCACTAAAAATACATAACTTTTTTGGTAATAAATTAAGCTTGGAGTCGTGCTCAGTGTATTCATAAACTAATTAACAAAGGAGATTAAAAGTGAGTAGGAGATGCATGACTACAGCTATAAGCAGTAGGAATACACGCAGTAAAATGAATGAGAAACTTTTAAAATGGATATAAAAGGATGAACTGGATTTTGGTCTCACGGTGTGTTGCTTGCGCATCTCTGTGCAGTGTTGCACTTACTGTGTACTATTCTGTCTCAGTAAAGGGATCTGGATGGGAAACCCAGTCCTGAAACACGCCTGTGCTTAGAAATCATTAAGTGAGCAAGCCTGTTTGGTCTTTTGTAATGAAGATTTATTCCAGGGACTACAGGGGGGAGAAGAATGAAAGATCCAAACCCGCATTCCTAGATCAGATCAGGCTCAATTAAGTGTCCTTTCTGCCTTTGCAATTCCCTATATCTTGACAGATAGTAGTTAATAATTTTAATTATCTGCAATGAAAACCACATGGCATCGTGATACGAACATCTTGCCATGGCAGGAAACGCACAGGACTGTATAAAGTTGACAGTGTCTCTCTAGGTAGAAACTGCTCTTGATGGACAGTGCCTGAACTGCTTAAGGTGTGTTTGAAATATTAAAAAAGAAACGGTTGCTTTGTTTCCTGACTAACTCCAGCTTGAGCTTTAGGTCATGCCAAAGTCAAAGGGTATTTGTTAATGATCAGCGCTAGCTGTGACACTGAGTCTTGAGGGCTGAAACGGGAAAGGGGGGTTAGGACTGAATTGCCATATCTTCTAGATGTTGGGAAGAGAAAGGCAAGAAGAAACTCTCAGGGAGTGGCAATGATAATGTCCCGTATTCACTTGTCAGTAGTGTATCTATCTCACTCAAAAACAGAAACAAAATGACTTCATTGACTCTGAACGCATAATCCAGCCCCCGTGCTTGTGTAGCAACTAATATTAATTGCCATGTCTAGTCGGACTTCAGACCATTACTGGCACTGTGAAGTGTGTCCAAATTTGAGATTATTTTCCTTAATCGACCACTGATTTATTTCGTCCAACAGTGTGTCAAATGACACAATGACAAGTTTGGATAATTAAATAAATATGTGCAAATTACTTCCCAATATTTCTCCATTCCACTGTTCCAAAAGGCAGGGGAAAAATACGTTTAACAAACACACTTTCAAGGAAATTATAATTTTCTTTGTGTTATGAGGAACGCAATATTAAGCACATACCTCAACTCTTGAATTATGTCTGCATCTTTGATGTTAGTGATCAAATATTCATTGCCTTGATTATTCAAATAATTAGACATTTTACCAGTGTCTTTGAAAAGCTCGGAAGTAAAAAGGCAAATCCCTTGAAGGGGTGTTAAATATTTAGTTTACTGTCAGCAGAAGAGTCATCAGGCAGGAGGATACTGTGACAGGGAAAAAAAGTGTTTGTTGCAGAAGGTCTCAAATTTTCAAAGTGAACGCTTGACAACTTTTGCTGTGTTGTAGCTACTTCTTGCTCAAAAACTGGAGGCCAGATCCTCAGCTGGGGATACTTAGCACAGTTCCAGTTGCTTTAATGGAAGGAGAGCCAGGCCAGCCTAGGGAGTGCTGCTCTTAGATGAAATCCCTTGCACAGCTGAAGGGTTTACTCAAGCACCCATTCTGCTCTGGCTTAAATGGTGTTTAAAAACAATACCATGCGGAAACTCTGCATTTCACCCTTGCAGAAGAGGGGATGAATATGGACAAAAATAGAATTAAAGATCATGTATAATTAAAACTACATACGTAAATTCTTCAGTTTCTTTCTGAACAACAAACAGTGGCACCAATGAAATTCTCCTGTTTTTAAGGTTATAATTTAGCAGTGGCTTAAAAAGAAAAATTATGTATTTAGATCTTTATTATGCTTAATTGTTTGAAGCTTTCTGGCTACTGTGTGGATATGGTGGAACATTAGAATAAAATCAGCTCAATGCTCATGCATAATGTGCAAGAATTTTTTTGTTTGTTATAATTTCTACCCTTTCATATTAATTGTAATCAACAGAGAATGCAGACTGTAGTTGTCTTGCTAATGATAAATACAAATATAGCAACAGTCTTTTTTATTCTATTTATTCATTTATTTTACCTGCGATGTGCTCCATGCTGAGTCTGTCTCTAACGAAAGAACAATAGGAGTTTGTCAGTGTGCATGCACTGTAGAAATGGGTGTGTGTAGAATAGATGTGTGCTTTTATTTATTGAGAGATAAATTATAAAAGTGCTTTCCATCACTTTCTGCTACAGATTTTTGTTATGGCTTCATGCTCCAGATGCTTATGTAAGCATGCAGAAATATATTCTAAAAAAAGACAGTAGCTTGACTTAAATGATATTTTACAGATTCAGTCATCATAAGCATTATCTATAAAAAACGAGGTCAGCATGAATGCTTCATAATACAATACTGTTACATCTGTACATAAGTATAGGTAATGTTATGTATATAAGTACACAACAAGTTTAGACAAGAAGATGGGGAACATATGAGATAGAATAAATCTATCAAGCTGTTTCTAGAACCTTTTCTTTTGGGACAGTGCACATCCATTATAGCTCTATCTCACAGAATCACGGAATTTTCAGAGTTGGAAGGGACCTCTAGAGATCATCTAGCCCAACTCCCCTGCCAAAGCAGGACTGCCCAGAGCACATTACTCAGGACTGCATCCAGGCGGGTCTTGAAAATCTCCAGGGAAGGGGACTCCACAACCTCCCTGGGCAGCCTGTGCCAGTGCTCTGTCACCTGAACCGTAAAGAAGTGTTTCCGTGTATTTGAACGGAACTTCCTGTGTTCTAACTTGTGCCCATTGCCCCTTGTCCTGTCACTGGGAACCATTGAAAAGAGCCTGGCTCCATCCTCCTTCAACCCACCCTTTAGATACTTGTACGCCATAATAAGGTCTCCCCTCAGCCTTCTCTTCTCCAGGCTAAAGAGTCCCAGCTCTCTCAGCCTTTCCTCATAAGGCAGATGCTCCAAGCCCTTAATCATCTTAGTTGCCCTTCGCTGGACTCGCTCCAGCAGTTCCCTGTCCCTCTTGAACTGGGGAGCCCAAAACTGGACACAGTATTCCAGTTGTGGCCGCACCAGTGCAATCTCAGAAAGCAGAATACTGACAAACAGGACAAAAACATAACTGTAAACATATTTGCAGGTTGCAATATTGCAGATGAAACAGGGTCAAGGACAGGTATGTGTAGTCCTCGGGGCTCTGTGAACAGAAGGAGACCAGTCTCGCAATGGAGGAGCTTCTTCTGAGCCCCAGGTAGGTGGCCAGGTCTCATGCCCACTGTTACTGCTCGCACACTCCTTAGCTACAGACGCCAGGAACATCAAACCAGCAAAAGGCCAACAGACCCAGAGCACTTGGGCCATTTGGTTTCACCATCCTAAACTACCTCATTGCAATAACGAATAATACAAAGAGTTAAAAACAGAATAATTTTTTTTCTAACTTAAGTGTTTGAGGTACTTTTATGAACATGCAAACGATTAAGTAATTTCTGAGGAAAAATACATGATTATCCATATTCAAGAACTACATTTTCAAGAGGCTTTTCTTTTCCCTCAATACTGGATGAGAAATAAAAAGATTGCAGTTGTTACAAAGGAGTCAAGGAGAAACAGGACAACTGGGAGCATTAAAAGCAGGCAAGTGTTTTATTTTAATTTTGTTTTTGTTACCCTTCAAACTAAGACACGACCTCACTCTGTTCTTTCCTTCAACAATGATTTTCCGTTCATAGTGAAAGAATCCAGGGTTTCTATGAAAGTCAGACAAAATGCTAAAATAATTCCTTAAGCAATATATAAAAAATCCATTGTCTTGCGAAGGCCAAACAAGTTTGAGTGCCAGCAAAATAATGCACTGGCTCTCTCGGATGGACTTTATCATTGCTGAATAGCATGGGTTTTGCACAGATCTATTGCACATATTTATTGCCAGCAAAATAGAAGCAATGACTGGCTTGTGTCAAACTGGGCCACGGATTGGAAGCGCTGAATGAGAGACAGAGAAGATACGAAGTCAAAGGAACACATTATGGAAGTACTCACTTGCCACAAGCCCCTGCCATTGACTATGAGAACAAATTCAGAGCCATATGGCAGCAGTTGTTGTCAGCTCATATCACTTGACATAAGGAACAGTCATGACACCAGTTGAGTGTCTCCTCATTTATTTTCAGGTGTTTGTAGCTCCTTTGTAAACACTTCATCAGTAGGAAAGGTGACAGACTATGGAATAGAGATTTAGTGTATGATCTCTGACCGGGAACTGCTTAGGGTGTAGAAGCAGAGGTTTTGCTGAATGCTTCCATAGCAAACTACAAAAAAGGTTTGCTTAAGAAAGACTGTGGATATCCTATAACCAGAGAAGACCAAAGAAGAAGGAGGAGAGGCCCATTATCTCTTATAGCTCAAACAAATGGAACAAAGAACATTTATCCTCTGTACCAACCCAGAGAGGAGATGGAATTCTGCACATAGGATCTGCCAGGCAGTCAAGTCAACACATCTAACACCAAAACACCAAAAGAACCTTTCTGAATCCTTTTTTCTTTTTTTTTTTTGGGGGGGGGAGGGGGGGGGTAGGGGCGGTGAGTGATCTCTGCATAGAGTGACTTTGAACTTGAGTTAATGGCTATGCTTTTTTATTATTGTGTAGTCCTTAGTGCAAGATTTTACACAGAAGCCTGCAATAGTGAACACGGGCAAGAAAGAGAGCCACAGAAAGCAGCCAATTAAACATGTAACTCTTTTTAATGGGGAGAAGTGAGTAAACAAAATCCCAAGTGGAACTTCGACATCTTTTTGTATTATTTCATATAAGGAGATGTAACCTTCATACTTCTCCAAGTTGAGTGTTTAGAAAGCTGCGTGCATAGTTCTAGAACAGACCTTGTCCTAGAGAAACTGCTGAGAACAGCTTTTATATTGTTGTATTAATGCAATTTATTTACTGTGAAATGTTCACATTATTGAATCCTATTTTTCTACCAGCTGGTCATACCGTGAAAAGCAAACCATCCAGCTTAAATAAATAAAACAATACCATTGTGCTGGTAAGTCGCAAGGTAGGCTATTCTGTGTAATGGAAATGCAAATATGAATGCAATTGTTATTTCATGGATAAATGGAACTTACAGAAAGGTGGTGCAATGTTTTTCCCCTCTTTTGTTCATATAATTGTTAGGTCACATACTAATACATCCTTCATTTGCCTTATACCATACATTTTAGTGCACTGCTGTTATGGAAGAAAGGTATTTCAAAAGGGCTTATGAACATTCCTTTTCTGATCTAGTAGCTTGGTGACCAGAGGTTGAGGTATAGAATTACCAAAGGTCTCCAAAAGTTATTTCATAGGCACATCCTCTTTGGTGAAGATTACTTGAGATAATAGCTGTTTTCCTGTGGGTATCTTTTTCATGTTGGAGAGTGTTGTCAGTACAGCCTTCTTTTAGGCAGCTCTCAGCACTCCAAACAATAAGCTGATGACCATGCTACTTACTCATTGTATCCGCTGCCTATTTTTGCACTCATTTCAAAGTTCAGGAATTATATTAATTAAGATTAAGAATGAATGTATAACCAGGAAAACTGAAGATGACTCTTAACTTTCCAATAAACATTTTTGTTGCCATAGTTTCTCTTTATAATGTTGTAGCAGACTGGTGAATATTTTGGTAATGGTATTTTCTTTCTTTTTTTTTTTTTTCTTTTTCTTTCTCTCCGCACACAACGAAGTGCGCAGCTGAAGTTCAGAAGGATCTGGGGTACCAGAACCAGAGGATTGCAAAGCATAAGGTAGGTAGAGGACAGGACTATTGACAGAGAGGAGCCGTCCGTGTGCTGAAGGCTCTGAGCTGGGCAGACTTCTGGACCACAAAGCGAGGCAGAGTGAGGTGCTGAAAGCGCGGGTTTGATGGTTAGCATACTAATCCTACTTTAATACTGCTAGTATGTACACTGGCCTGGAAGAAATGGACCTGTGTACAGAACGTTCCCTCCCTGCCATCCGTGACTTTGTAGCTCTCAGATGCATGGTAGACCCAGTGGAATATGCAGCTACATTTCTCGGTGCTTATCCAAGGCAACTGAAACTGTGAAAATGTTGAGGATCACCTTTCACATTAAATCTGTTTTATTCAGGAAATAAATTCTTACTTCAGTTTGGCCTGTGCTATATAGGTATACAAATCAAGACGTTTTTCTGATTGAAAGGGCACACAGAGATTGCTCCAGGCTATTACTACCATGCTTGTGTGGAATAAAGAGAGAGGACCAAGAAAGGGCTCAAAAGAGTGCCATTTCTCCAACACAGCACACCTTCATCACCACTTAGGGAAATTGTGCTTTCTTTATATTTTTGTGACACTCACAAGGATTCCTGCTAAAAGATGTAAAGGCAAGATTCAGTCTCTGTATTAAGGCTACAATATTTGAAAATTAGCTGACAAACTACACTAACACTATCTCAAAGATCTGGATCAGAGTGGCAAAAGATTGTAATTTTAATCCAGATTTAACACTGAAATGGAAGAGGAAATTTGAAACTAGCTTCTAACCTAGGACTTATATGCTCCATCCTGAATAGCTTTGAATCTGAATTTCATTTTTTCTTCCACTCGAGACTGATTCAGTCCTCCTGTAAATTACAGAAAAATTTCCATTGGTTTAAATGGGTGCTAAGGGAGGTATCACGGGCAAGGTCAACCAGGTGAGTGAGCATTTACAGAACCAGGTATGAGCATTCGCAATTTGCCAATGGATTATATGGTAATACATAGCACCCCATGGGAATGCTGAGCGCCTGGAGAATTATGTTCATCAGGCCATGTCCTGCTGTAGAGCTGGCAGTCTCTTCTCCGAAGTCATTGCAGTGTATTGTGTACATACACCCACATCAGCTTTATATAACTACCCTGGATCAAGACCGTGCACTGTGCAATGACACTACATAAGCACAACACGCAAGAAGTTGGGTAAATGAGTCTGTGCTGAGTTCTGTGTTGCAGAATGGAGCCTGAACCATTTCAACATCATCTTGGCCCAAGAGGGGGCCCATGTGCCTGAATGAGTCATAGTTTGAGATTTTTATTTTAAAATTACATTTCTTCTCTATATTCTGTAAAGGTATCTCTTTAATTCGGTATGGTAGAACAGACAGTGTTATAAGGCACTTTTCCTTTCCTGCTTGTTTCCATACTTTCCCAAGCTGTAGGTAAAAAGGTTCTTATCTCCAAGAAATAAGGATAGGAGAGAGAGATCTGTCATGTGGATCATTTTTGCTTGCCTGTCTGGAATTTTTATTACAATGCCAGATCCTGCACAGAGCCAAGAAAATGACAGGGAAAGCCTGGACAGCATTCTCCAGTGCCTGCTGAGGTCCTTGGCCTTTAAATATTTCAGACAGCATCTCTGATTCAGAATGAAAATGGACAAAGAAAAATATGGACTGAGTTTTTCAGGATGGGAGTTGTGGGAAGAGCTAGGATGAGATTTATCAGGGTATGGAATAGGTTTCTAGTGGAAAGTTACGGCAAATTAGCCTGAATATAGTACTCCAATATATGGCAGGAAGCAATTCCAGAGAGTTATGGCAATAAGCAAAGTAGCCTGCAGGTCTTTTTCATCTGGACAGTTTGGGAATGAGTCTGTGATTGGTTTCTCTCACAGCACAGTCTGTAGCTGGTAAGCAAGGAGGGAAAAAAGTCAATGTTTGTTTTTAAAAGTGTTCCAAATATTTTGTACTCTGTCCACCAGGTCATGCTATTGTCCATGCACTCATTACCGTATAAGCCGAGTTGCCCACTTACCCTATAGCACCCTGGAAACAATTTTGGTTGTGGAAAAAAAAAAAAAAAAGAGCATCTTAGAGGTGGTGGCAGGAAGGTAGGGGGACAAAAACAGAAGGGAAAGACCTAAACAGTTCACCTCATCACTCCTCTCACTGCCGTAAGAGCATTCAGCTCAAGAGAACTTTTTTTTTAGGCTGTGCTGCGGTTTTAAATGTCTCAGGTGATAGGGAATATTTTCTCACCACTTACGGGGAAGTTAGAGTGTGTCAGTTCAAACTAATAAATATCTGGTTTGACAGTGACATTTACAAGTTGTGTGCTCCACTGAGCTCAGTGTGCCAGTTAACAGCTCACATTCTAAAGTCAGTTCCTTAATTATCTTGTCTTCCCCCCAAAGATTTGTCAGGAAGCCTTCTGATGATATCCCAGATAGATGTGCTATACCAGTGAAGCATGGTTTTGACTTTGACAAGCTTTCTGGGTTACTGAAGACGCCTTGCATGGTAGGAGGCAGTGCCTCAGCAGCAGCTTCAGTGCTTGTTCCTCCCACCCCTGTAAGATTTTCCTTAAAATGCATTTACTTGAGATTTATTCAAGTTTTTCATGATACGTTCAACAAAAAGAAAGAAGAAAAATCCTTCCCCAAACAATGTTCTGTATTATTGAAGGCAGTTTGAGGAAAAGAGCTCATACCTAGGATAGAGTAGAATATAAATTAACATAGAAGGGACAAAAGGACGTTTAACACAGTGTATGAAATCCAGAATTTTTTCATAATCAAATCCTTACTTCTTAAATAGACCTGGGCTCTTTTACTTTCATCACAGATTTTTTCCACTGAAATTTTTTTATTAACCATCCTGAGGCAAGGAGAGAAGAAACCAAAAGGTCCTATTGCTCTGTGATTTCATGTATTTTTCTCTCTCCTTCATGAAAAATTACAGAGGACAAATAGATATAAATTTTAGGCTTGTGGAATTATTTTGTATATGCAGAAATTAGTTATAACTCCTTCCAAAGTAAATCCTCATGATCTCATCAGATTACTGCATTAAAAATAACAATAAAAATACCTTTTCGTGCAAGACACTCAAACATACAAAATGTAAATTAATTCTCAGAAAACCAGCCTCAAAGAATGCATTAAACCCATTCTGTGAATGGTTATACAGAAACTTTGAAAAATTTTCTTTTTCATATCTACAATCACCTACAGTGGCACAATAATGAAATCCTCAAGCCCTCCATCTTATTTGCTGCAACTATGGCACAGAAATGAGAGATGAAACTTTGAAACAAAAATATGCTGTGATTTTGTTAAAATATTTTACTCCTGAGCATCTGAAGTAAAAAACAAACAAGAAACAAACAAAACACAAAAGCCTCAATATGTTCTTTGATAGAATAATTGCTTAGTGGATAAGGGGTGCAGAAGGGGGCATCTATATTTGCCCTGATAAAACTACATAGCATCCATATAAGCAAGCTGAGAAAAGATGTACTAGCACTAATCAACAGTTCTACCAAAGTGGTTGAAAATACGCTTTCCGAGAAGATTTAATACTTTGCTCTAAAGCTAGGAAGGTATTTTAGACAGAGGTCTGTCAGTGCTTTCATTAACTTAAATGATGGAAGACTGTACTCGCAAAATTTGCACTGTACATTAAATTATCAAGGGCAACAGCATTCTTGAAGCCAGAATTAAGATTTAAAATGATCCTGATAAATTTGAAAGACGGTCACGATTCAACGAGATGACATTCAAAATGGACAAGTGGCAATGCACTATATAGTATCACAAGAGAAGACCCGAGCTGAAGTGCCTGTCAGTAGTGTAGCGTTGTGGCAGAAGTTGGAAGGACTTCAGCCTCTTCTGGGATCTGCTTGCTGGACTACAGTGGGATAAAGCCCTGGAAGGAAGAGGGGCCCAAGAAAGCTGGCTAATATTAAAGGACCACCTTTGCCAAGCTCAGGGGCGATGCATACCAACAAAAAGGAAGTCAGGGAAAAACGCCAGGAGGCCTGTATGGAATAACAAGATGCTCCTGGACAATCTCACACAGGAAAAGGAATCCTACAGAGGGTGGAAACGAGGACAGGTAGCCTGGGAGGTATACAGAGAAGTTGTCTGAGAAGCCAGGGATCAGGTTAAGAAAGCTAAAGCCCAGAGGGAGGTAAAGGGGCATCAGGGGCAGCAAGAAAGCCTTCTATAGGTGTATCAGTGACAAAAGGAAGACGAGGGAAAATGTGGGCCCACTCAGGAAGGAAACAGGACACCTGGTCACCTGGGACATGGAAAAGGCTGAGATATTCCATGACTTTTTTGCCTCAGTCTTCATGGGTAAGGTCTCTAACCGCACTGCCCAAGTCAAAGAAAGCAAATGCGGGGACTGGGAGAATGAGGTATTGCCCACTGTAGGAGAAGACCAAGTTTGAGACCAGCTGAGGAGCCTGAAGGTGCGCAAGTCCATGGGACCTGATGAGATTCATCCGCAGGTCCTAAGGGAACTGGCAGATGAAGTTGCTAAGCCTCTATCCATCATATTTGAGAAGTTGTGGCAGTCTGGTGAAGTTCCCACGGACTGGAAAAGGGGAAACATAACCCCCATTTTTAAAAAGGGTCAAAAAGAAGACCCAGGAAACTACAGGCCAGTCGGTCTCACCTCTGTGCCCGGCAAGATCATGGAGCAGATCCTCCTGGAAACTCTGCTAAGGTACATTGAAAATATGGAGGTGATCAGTGACAGCCAACATGGCTTCACTAAGGGCAGATTGTGCCTGACAAATTTGGTGGCCTCCTATGACAGAGTTACAGCATTGGTGGATAAAGGAAGAGCAACAGACACCATCTACCTGGATTTGTGTAAAGCATTTGACACTGTTCCCCATGACATCCGTGTCTCTAAATTGGAGAGACATGGATTTGACTGGTGGATAAGGAGCTAGCTGAATGGTCACACTCAAAGAGTTGCGGTCAACAGCTCCATGTTCAAGTGAAGACCAGTGAGAAGTTGTGTTCCTCAGGGGTCAATACTGGGACTGGTGCTGTTTAACATCTTTGTTGGTGACATGGAAAATGGAATTAAGTGCACCCTCAGCAAGTTTGTTGACAACACCAAGCTGTGTGGAGTGGTTGACACGCTAGATGGAACGGATGCCATCCAGAGGGACCTGGACAGGCTTGAGAGGTGGGCCTGTGCAAATCTCATGAAGTTCAACAACGTTAAGTGGAAGGTCCTGCACACGGGCCAGGACAATCCCAAGCACAAATACAGGCTGAGCAGAGAATGGATTGAGGACAGCCCTGAGGAGAGGGACTTGGGGGCGTTGGTTGTTGAGAAACTCACTATGAGCTGGCAATGTGCGCTTGCAGCCCAGAAGGCCAACCGTATCCGGGCTGCATCAAAAGAAGCATGGCCAGCAGGTCGAGGGAGGTCATGCTGCCCCTCTACTCTACTCTCATGAAGACCCCACCTGGAGTACTGTGTCCAGCTCTGGAGCCCTCAACATAAGAAGGATATGGACCCGTTGGAGCAGGTCCAGAGGAGGGCCACAAAGACGATCAGAGGGAGGGTTAGAGCACCTCTCCTATGAAGACAGGCTGAGAGAGTTGAGGTTCTTCAGCCTGGAGAAGAGAAGACTCTGGGGAGACCTTATAGGAACTTTCCAGTAGCTGAAGGGCGCCTACAAGAAAGCTGGAGAGGGACTTTTTACAAGGGCATGTAGTGATAGGACAAGGGGGAATGGCTTCAAATTGGAAGAGGGGAGATTTAGAATAGATATTAGGAAGAAATTTTTCACTATGAGGGTGGTGAGACACTGAAACAAATTGTCCAGGGAAGTTGTGGAGGCCCCATCCCTGGAGGTGTTCAAGGCCAGGTTGTACGGGGCTTTGGGCAACCTGGTCTAGTGGAAGGTGCCATGGCAGGGGGGTTGGAACTAGGTGATCTTTAAGGTCCTTTCCAATCTGAACCGTTCCATGATTCTAAGTGCAAATCTCATCTGGCTATAAGTTAATAGCAATGTCATATATGAAACATGGGACGTAATTATTATTTGGTACTCGGCACTACTGAGGTCTGATCCAGAGGACTTATTTCAGAACTATTGTATTTTTACAAAAAAAAAATAGTTAGGTAAATTGGCAAGAGTTGAGAGGCATCAAGAACAACAGGAGTTTTAACAAACCTATCTGAGTAAAGATACAATCAATTGGAGCTTTTTAATTTTTAAAAAAGATTGACAGACAGAACGAAACACTGAGACAAAGAAACAGAGAGAGACAGAGAGAGGAAAGAGGGAGAGAGGGGCAGACAGATGAGTGCTGGTGTTAGGGGTAGGCATGAGCACTGCTTGCCAGTACATGGAAGTTGTTAAGATCAGTCACTGTCTTTTGTGTTGGAAATTAGCAAATATTTTAAATTCTAAAGGTAATCAAGGACTTTAATTTTGGTCGGTTATTGAATCAACAGGCAGATAAAACATGAAGTGTGCATGAGGGGCTAGAGGGCTCCTCTGTCCGGGAAAGGCATGTGGCAGTGATGGGGTGGCTCCCTGGTGTCCATATCAGACCTGGAGAAGGGAAGTCCGACAGAAAAAGTTATTTCTAATCTTGACTTTTTCATACAATAATTTGATGAGATCATAAGGATTTACCTTGGAAGAAACCCCGAATAATTTCTGCATATACACAGAGAACAAGTGGAGCCAAGGGAAAAGGCTTTGGCCCTTCCAGCTCCCACTCACTTTAACACTGGTACCTCCAGCCCTTCCCAGGTGAGACTGTGCTGGGAAGATGGAAGATATCCGTGCTGCCACAGCAGCAGATGAGGGCCCAGTGGAGGTATGGATGCCTTGAGATCTCATCTCTTCACTGCTTACCAAGAAAATACACGCTGGGCACAGTTTCTTTAATTTGAGGTAAACACGAGGTTAAACAAAAGTCGGTTGAGGTTAATCAAAGTATTCTCAGTCCTTTCGCAGTACAAGCGGATCTGACTAAGTCTGTCCTTGAGGCATTCCAATTATTCTGTGATGACATACAAGACTGAAGCATACCTTGTAACCTATAACCTCAGGTGAAAACAGTGAATGTAATCATCCTGAGGCAAAGCCATCAGACATTTCTAAGGGACAATGACACTTGAGATATTGAGAGTATATAACCACATATGTTTTTAATCTATATTCCATTAAATATCTAAAGACACAACTGAGGACGGACATACTCCAAAACACTGAAGACTGCAGTGTGTTTGTTTTGCTTAAAAGGTACTTAAAATGGCTTTTAAAAACAAACAGCAACAAATACAAGATAAAAAACTGTAACCCAGTCCTTGCTCAAGACATAGTTCTGTACCATTTTTTACTTCTGAAAAACTCCACGGCACTTGTACAGAGCAGCAAGGAAGCTAAACAGTGGAACTGACATTAATCATACATTATTCTCCACTTCAAATGTCCAAAAAATTATCTACATTATTCACCAGGTTTGACACTTGCCATAATAGTCAAACAAAGCCTATTCTTTCTTTTTCACTACTCAGCCTACAAAACCTCTCTCATTACTGCTAAGGACAAGACACAAGAATTATGATTGCATCCACCCTCCTACAACGCTAAGCTCCACACAATTCTCTCCAGCCATTCTTTCCCACGCTTCTGACACACAATATAGGCTGAGAGATTTAGATACTGAATCCCATGTAATGCTGTTAACCACAATAACAAAGTAACTCTGCTGACATATTTTAAGGCATTTGCAGTCACAGTTGATAAAGCCAGACAGTCCATACTAGATTAAAAAAAATCTTCGAGCTAACATTACAGGGTGGGTTGGGTTTCTTTCGTTTTTCAAAAATGTCCAATTTGTATATTTAGTAGTGGCATTGACTAAAGACCAGAAAGCCTGTACTCTCAGCGGTGGAAATGAAAATAGTATCCATCTTCAGATCTAAGCAAATTAAAGAACATAATTCCTGCGGGGTCCTATAATTGAATACTTAAGGTGGATTCGGGACCAAAACATTAAGCACAGATCTGGTTTAGTAGTTGTCATAACCAATGAGTGCTGAGGCAGAAGGCATTCAGATGATACAGGTAGCATTTAGGTATTTTGGTCTTAATGAAAAACGAGGGGGTTGACAACCTAACTGCTATTGATTTGGAAATGTCCCTAGCTTTTCATAGAATGTTTGCAAAACCTCTCCTGGATGTCTCAGTGGTTTATACAGTGGCTTTTTGGGCTGAGCAACCTCGTGGTCCTTGTTAATTAAGCTTTTCAAACACATCGTCAGCTAAATGTGAAAAGAGTACTCTTCGCAACCTTGGTTTTGCGCAGCTCCAACTCCAAGCGAGTGGCGTGCCATTGGTTATAAAACAAAAAGTAAGATTGGGAAGCATTTGTCCAGAAAAAGGAAAATTCTGAAGAGAAAAGAGAATGCCAGGGAGTCACTCAGGCTAGGATCACAGATTTTTGCCTAGGGAAATAAAATAATAGCATGTTATGGGGAAAGGTCAAAGAATGAATGACTACATGGCAAAAGAGAATAAAAGCATAGGACACATTCGCAGCTGCCATCTGAAATACACTAGCTTGCTTTTTCTGCCCAGGAAAGCCTAAAGCTTAACTAGAAATTAAACTACTATCGTTTATATGCTTCTTGCATCGAGAGAGGTCCAAGCAGTATTTATGCTGTACATGTTGATATTTTATGCTATATGTGTTATATCAGTGCTATAGGTCATTACCAGGGCACTGTCAGATGCACTAAAATCACAGTATCCAGTTTATTACCTGGGAGCCTTCTGTGGGTCCTCCCTCGAATTAAGGGTTTGTGTGTTATTTGAGTGTCTGATCCCAGTCTCTGGTGCAGCCTGGAGAGTGCTGCTGATGCCACCTGCTTACGGGTTAGTGATGACAGGTCCTGAAAGGAGTTTCTGCCTGGTTTGGATGTGGATAAAAGTTTTTTACAGACTGTGTGCTGGAAATCCCTTAAAGAACTAGAAATCCCTTAAAGAACTAGAAATCCCTTAAAAAAACTAGCAATGCCTCTCCTGAGCATTTCTTGCCTACATTTATCCTCTTTCCTCCTCTTATTTCTAGTCCTTTTGCTTTTCTGTTGTCTCTCCACAGTCACAGAGCTGGGTGATCTCCCATGGCAGGCTCAGGCTCTGCACAAAGGATGCTGCATACTGCACTGTCTCCATTTATATGGCTCCCTTAACAACAAAAAAAAATATATCTAAAGAATGCCATTGAAGCATCTGTCTTTCCTGTCTGGATCGCTGTAGAGTAGGCCTGACCACTGCAATATTTGTGGGCAAAGTACATTTTAGGAAGCAAAGCAGCTATTTTTAACAAAAACATAGTAATTTTTTCTTCTTTTATTTTTTTTTTCTTTTTTTTTTTTTCTCAAAAAGAAAACCCCTTCTCTCCAAAAACAGTTTGGGGAGCAATGCAGCAACTTCTTGGAAGCCTCACTGTGTTGGTCAAGTTTCTGCTGGCAGGAGGTTTTGAAGAAGACGTAACAATCTTGTCTCATCTCAAACCTTTCCTATAGGAAATATGTCATTTGGTCTTGTTTAATGAGTCTAATTAAATCAGAATCTGCAGAAAGATAATGGGGCCAAGAAGAATTGTGAATAATTCTTTTCACACCACCTACTGAAAAAAGATCTGCTGTTGAACTAGAGAAGGCAACAGTGCAACTGGGGTGTCAGAGATGCTCACAGTTAGAAACCCCCCATAGCCATAAACTCGTAGTGCCTGTGCAGCGACAGCCTCTGCGCAAGACACAAGGCAAAGAAAATGAGGCTATTTTCCAAATACAAATCTCCCTCAGCTCTGGCAATGAGGCTGCCCATGCCTTACCTAAAGCAAGCAGAATTGGTTTTGCTTTAACGCGTGTTCACTCACTGTGAATTGTTTTCAAAGTCACCTTCTTGAATGCGCTAAGTTCTGCTTGCCATTTCCACCGATGTCCTGTGAAAGGATGGGGGAAAGATGTAGTGGCTAAAACTGATTCTGTTCTCGGCTCTGTCCAACAGCGTGCGTGGACTTTACTTAACCTGTGATATGGGGTATTTTGTCCAATGTTTGCCTGGTGTTTATTTTCTTCCCCTGGGTCAACTGGAACTTCAGTGCCCTGTGTCTAGGATTCCTCTTGTACGTTCACCTGCTTCTACCCTAACCAGTTGGGACATCAGTTTTTCAGAGAAAGTGCTGTCCCTTTTTAGGTAGATGCTTTGCTATAAGACCATTCAAATGACGTGAAGTGAGATATTGGCTGACAAATTAAGATTTCGATTGACTGCTTCTTTTTCCTTTATTTTGTATATTCTCCATTTTTGTGGTTTAAAAATATGTTGACATTACCTACAGCTTGTGTGCCACCCCACTGAGGAGGGAATATTAGTGAATAATGTGAATTTAGATATTTAAGCAGAACATCTAAAATAACACTGTAGTACCTGAAGGGATATTCTTCAATTCTTAGAATTACTACACGTAATTAAAGTGTTATTTTAAACATACTGAAATTGTAATTCTTGCTTTAACTGAGATTCCATTTCTAGCAAACTACATTTAAAATTCCATCAAGAAAGCAAGTGCCAGAAGGACCATTCATATCTACCTTGTTTGTGGGGCAGCAGTAAATTCATTTTGTCAGTAACGTATTCAAATTAATACAAAATGAACCAGCACATTTACCAGGAGAAAATTTCTTGTCTTTTCTGAAGCTCAAAGAAACCAGAAAGCAAAGGGGGGGAGGGGGGGGAGAGAAAAAAGTCTATTACAGCTCAAATTTGAGGCAGTAAATGATAAGATTTTTCTCTCTACCCAAGGTAGAAACTCAACATAAATAAATAAATATCAACAAGAAAAATCTGACACAGGCTGCCACTTCTTTCCACATTCGCTCAACTAAATCATCCCTCATGCTTTGATCAATTTAAGGAGCAAACTAGTTTTCTTTCTAACCTAAAGATCTAAAGAAGACCCCCCGTAGAGTAGGGAATGTAGGAGACATTTTGGCAGTTCCCTCCATGAGTTGGTATCCAAATATTTTTGCCTTGAACAACAAAGGACTGGATGGAGAGAGAGTTCATGGAAATAATTACAGAACATTGCAACTACCCCCTTTTCAGTGCTAGTTTAACCTGTACCCTGCAGGATTCCTGATTACTTAAGACCTCTGAGGAGCTAGATTACTCTTGTCAGCAGGAGTTAAAGGCACTTAAGAACAGGAAGAACAGAAAACCACAACCTTTGCGAGCCAACCTCATCTGCCTGTCAACCAAGACTCGCCTGGATCTTATGGCCTAAAAACTCAGTGCAGGACCTCCTAGCATGGAAACTAATGCCAAGGAAATGGAAATCCTTCCTAAGAGTGTCGCAGGGCCATGCTCCCTAGCAATCTTTACCCTTATTGAATCAGATTTCATGACGGGAGTTTTGCTCCCCTACTCCGTCTCAGATGAGAACTCGGGAGACTGGGGAGTGCAGCAGACTGCCTTTTGGAAGGTTGTACCCCACAAACTGTTGGTTTTTCTCTGCTGCATGACTGTAGAGCGCATGTCACCGTTAAAGACAATTTCTGTGTGGCTGCTTATGCTAAATTCCTCCCAAAACTTCTCCTATTTTCTTCCTCTTGCTCCTATTCTTTCACTGTTTCTTGCTGCCTGCCTTGCCTCTGGCTTTGTGGGAGACATGCACCAGTCTCGGTGCCGTTCCTGGGGATATATCTTACCGGCTTTTCATTTTGCCTTTTGAAGTACATACCATACATTTTATAAAAACTCAGACCAGCCAGTGCTTTGGGAGCTATCTCAGCTCAGGTAACCAAGAAACAGCAGAACTCATCGAATAGGACACTGGTATGGGTCTCTGAAGACATAGGTTCTGCTTCTGTCTCCTGCCCAGGCACATTCAGCAGCTGTGGATAAGTCCTTTTATTGCTCCGTTTATGGACTCTTTGGGCACTTATTTTCAAAGCATTTTTTTAGATTAAGAGCTTTCATTGCCATGTGATGGTATAGAGCCCGGTATAACGTGGCCCTGATTTCACTCGACTTTACTGAAGTATGAAGAAATAACTAGAGGGGTCCTCCTTTTCAGGGGCAGATAAAGGCTGAAATCGTTATTACAACTGCCAATTCTTATTCCTGCCAATACACGTTTCTTAGCTAGTTCTTTCTTTAAGACACAGTGAAAATTATCTCCTATTGTAGTGTATTGAAGAAACGTAGCAATTAACCCCGGCCTTTTAAAACCAGAGAAAGCGTGCGATCTTAAAGAAAGAAGGGATGCATGTTGAGACAAAGAACCAAATTTGTTTGCTTATTCTTTTAAGAGCACAATGACATGCTTCCAGTTTTAGACATTATTTACTTTCTGAAATATTTTTTTGGAGAGTGTATTATGGTCATATTCACAATTGGCCTCAGAGAAGGACATGGACTTGGAGCTTGTTCAGAGTAATTTAATCAATCTTATACAAAAAAGCAACAGCCAACCATTATGGCCCAAGTCAATACTAAAATGATTTCCCAAAACTCATTTCAAAGTCACTTCCAGGAAACAACTGGTAGCTTCAAAACTCTGAGGCTCAACTATAAATTTAATTTTCTTTAAGGTCTGTAATTGAGCTTTTTTTAATAAAAAATATGGTGTACTGCCATTTCCTTTAAATAAAACATTGTGCATTGGGTGGCATGTCATTGTATTCCTGCTAACTCCTCATTTTTTAACGTGAATCAATATATTTTGTAAGGTGGTTACCACCTCATAGTGACTAGAAATATGAACGCAACTCATTTTGTTACAAGAAAAATAAACACATGGCATAAATTTAATCTGCCTGCCTACCTGCCAGATGGAGGAAAGAACAGGGCCAAGTCACCGATGGAGTAACTGTTTAATCACATCAGCTTGTTGCTGACTTATTTATAAATACAAACAAGTCCACTTACACCTTTGGGAAACTCACCATGGTTTGTCCCAGCTCCTGAAAGTGCACGGCAGTTAATACTTCACAGATTAGACAGATAGATGATGTGATCATGAGATAACGAGGAAAGAACATCTTTATTACTACTGGCTCATCTGGATACCCCTATCATAACTATACTTGAGAGCTAAGCTGTTCCATTTCATGCACCGAGTCTACCTTGGATTAATTTCAAAAGCCTCATGTTTTAATGAACTTTTGTTATAAGTGCTGTAAATATAGCATAAGTAATTCATAGCAATTTCCCAGACAGCAAGACGTTTACTCAGATACAACCAATGGATGTTCTGACACTGCCTTCACAGGATAAAGATCCGGTCAATGCCAAAAGGTGCATCAGATGTTGGCTCATTTGTGGATACTTTAGGTCCTGTTTAAATCCATGAAATTATTCTGTGGGATAAAATGATACTCAGAGGAGCAAAGAATGGTAAGCGTTTCTCCCAGAATAGCCAATGTTGGTTATGGAGTGGGGAGGGGGCACAGCTCCTGTAGCACTGCTGACTTGTTGAAATACTGCCTGTAAAAAAGGCAAGTTCTACCCCTCCGAAAAAGCAGTGTGACACCCTGTCTAGTTGTTTGTCACTGCGTTGACATTGATATGATCTACTTAAGCAATCCTCACATGTTCTACAAATAAGATAAATTGGACTCAGGGGGAATATTAGGGAACAAGAGGAGGAGAGAGATATGTTGGAGGGAAGCAGGTGGGGTCATAAAACAAAACAACCCCACACATTTTGTCCAAGACTGCAGCGATGTCAGTATCTACAGATACAGATACTGTCAGTATCAGTATTAGATGTGTCCAGGAACATTCCGCATATTTTAAAATTCCTCAGTTTGATTGTGAATTTCGTCTTTTTTCTTTGTGTTGTTTTTTTTTTTTTCTTTTTTTGGTGGGGGACACAAGGAAAGAAAAGTGAGAGGGAAGACAAAAAGAAGGGGAAAAGGAGATAAAGATTCAATGCGCCGTTAAAGATATTACTAATACAGTAGGAAGATTACCATAAACTCTACACATACCTTTAATTCCAGAGGAAAAAAAAATCTTTTGTCTGAGAGTTTTCTTCATGTTTCTGGGGTACATTTAGACAAAAAAAAAAAAAAAAAAATCCTATGGAAATATCAATGTAAATATGATACCAAAAATAAGCTGCAAATTCCAAAGAAAAAATTACCTTTAGAACTACTTACCCAAGCAACTGGTAGATTTTCTATCACATAGTCTTTTAATAAGTGTTGGATGGCTTTTTGAAAAAAAACACAGTAACTCAAGCTGAAATTAGAGGGCTGATGCAGCAACCACTGGGTAAGGTTCTGTGGTCTTTGCTATGCAGACAGTAGGACTAGATTATCATAATGGGTGCTCCTGGCCTAAAATCTATGAGCCTATGAATCATGGTAATGATACTGCCGCCAAGTCAATTAGCGGCATATATTCTAGGAGAAAGAATTAATTATCATACATTCACCTTCTGCCTTGACACCTGTGGAACGTTCTGTTGGATCATTTACCTGTGCCGGATTCTTTGAGCATTTCACCCAAATCACTTCAGCTCTGGCCTCTGGACTCAGAAACCTACAGAAACAAAGCCTTTGGCTACCTGAAATTTCTTAGCTTGGTTAATTTTGCTGACAATAGACGCAGGGTATCTAAGGATTTGACACGGACTTTTCCCTCCCATAGCTATGGATACGTGGGACAGGAGGTTACTAGGGTCTATACAGATCATAACAATTTTTCATGAGATCACAGAGAAGACTGTAAACCTTACAAGATAAAATACATACGTGTATGTGTGTATATATCAAAGTCTGTAATATATGTGACTTTGAGAGGATAAGAGATTACAAGTGAAGACGAAAATGCTTGTGTTTGCCTCCAAATAGGATTAGGAAAGGCTATCATTCCAACATTTAGGAATCTCACACAATTTAAACACTTGTCTACTTCTTCCAGTACTTTCTGATATGCATTCAAGTAACTATGGAGTAAGAAGTGACCACAGTTTAACTGTCCCATTGAGTAAGGTTAGTCTTCCTCTGAATGACTTGAAAAGTCTCAGGTATGAGTTTTGATGACCTTTACAGGGCATATCAGACAACATCAGATCATCAAGTGCAGTGGGTCTATGGGTGATTACTACCAGTTCTGTGTCTTAAGGGAGCAGCTCCACAGAGTCTTACCTGGACCTCTGAGAGACCTCTGTTTCCTACTCCAACCTCCTAAAAGATTCTCAAGTGATCCAAAGCCTGTGCTCTTGATGAAGTCAAGAAAACACAAATTATTGTAACTTTTGCCATTTATGGTGCAACCACGATTTTTATTAATGAACTGCTCTTTCAAAGAAGCACTTTTTTTGTTCTTTATGGATTTTGCACAAAGCTCCCTATGGTGATGTCGTGGTTTGGCCTCAGCCAGCAACAGAGAACCACGGGGCCGCTCACTCGACTCCCACAGCCGTGGGAAAAATGGGCAGAAAAGGGCAAAACTCGTGGGCTGAAATATTATAATTTGACAGAACAGACAAAGGGAAGAAGAAAGAAAAATAATTACACCGCTAAAGGAATAAAAGAACGCGATTACAGTACCGTCGCGCAGCGCGCCGACCGGACCCGCACCACCGCAGCCCGCCCCCGAGTGGCGACTGACGCCCTCGCCCCGGCTAGCGCCTCTTATAGCCGGGCATGGGTCACGTGGGATGGAATACCTGCCTCCCCTGCCTGCTCCTTGGGGAAATTAACCCCATCCCTGCCGGAACCAGGACAGGTGAACTCAAGCAAAGGTAGGAGCAAGGAGGACATGCAAGGGTTCTGGCCCCTCTCAGGTTCAATAAATGCATCTATAACAAATGGTTCATTACAAAGATAACTATTAGCCAATCTTAGTAACACTTAGCTCCTCCAAAAATGCTATGAAGAGGTATCCCGGCACAGTGTGTTTTAGCACTACTACTGAAGTAAGCCAAACATACTCTGCCCTAGGCGGGTGCAGAGATTGAAAAACCAGAGTATCTGTTGTTCTGATGGTTTATTTTAATTCTCTCTAACTGTGACCCTTCATCAACCATGGAGCTTTATTCAAGACCAGCAAGGGCTGAATAATTGGATTTGCTTGGCAGGTAACCTTTCTTACTCTGCCAATTAATCCAGTGGAAAAAAAAAAAAAAAAAAAAAACAAAACCCAAACCAAACCACTGATCCTGTGAGAAGAAACACCTAAGAGATCAAAGACTGGATTCGCTCTCCCAGTACTACTGGCAGTGACTACATGGGATGTATACTTGGGCATCCCGCTTATGCACCATATGGGCACATCATCAGGATTTCGATTAATCTGGAAGGTCAGCATGAGCTACTGAGGTGCTGGACATTCATAAATATCGAACAGATGCCTAACGTCATCAAATTTAGCCTGACAAAATTTCTGGCTGAAGAAAGGAGACTTGTCTGGTAAAGGCGTATGATAATCTTAAAAGTGTGTGCTCTGATGGACAGGCCAGTGCAATGCTTTCTCCTGTGCTCTCTGGCCAATGTGTCTTAAACTCTTTTCTGCAGCGTCCTGTTTTCCACAAGATTGTTTACCCTCTCCCCCCTCTTCTCCTGCTCGCACAACGTCTAAGATGCAGGTACGATTTAGAGAGCGCGCTATGTGGATTAACGCCCTCCCAGGCAGATAAGAATATTGGCTGTGGACTGCAAATTTCCCAGAGGAGCAGATCAGCCTTTAGATGACTGCCGAGAAGGTGCAATGCCACACACGCAGAGTACCGTGAGCGGAGGGCTGGCTGGGGCTGTGTGGCTGTACTACATCGCCAAGATCATTCATGTCTCCCCAGGTGGTTCTCTTCTGGGTGGCTGATAGCTCTTTTAGCCTCCCAAGTAAATCCATACTTCATTTGGTGCCCCCTGCATCAAGAAGATTTGTTTGGGTTTTTTTTGAGGGAGCCAAGGCTCTTGGAAAGTAAAGGCAGAGATGCTTATTCTCCATGTTCCTGAGCTCTTGAACCGGGGTCAGACATAGGTGTCACCTTTCAGCCCCCAGTAGCACACCTGATAAATAGGATTCCTGCTCTCTAGCACCAAGAGGCTGTTCATTTAGCGCGCTGGCTGCCCCAGATAGCAAATCTGAGCCATCCAATTTGTCCGCCTCACTGCACAGGGAGGCCTGTGCCCTGATGCAGTTTTGTGTTCATTCCCAGCAGCGGGGCTCGGCAAGGTGGGAGCTGCAGTGAATAAACCAGTCACCGGCTCTGGCTGGGCCCAGTAGGCAAGAAGAGGAGCTGTGCTTTGGGTTCTCCGTTGTTGATCTTCAGCTAATGTAAATCAACTCGGTTCTGCTGGCATCAGTGGAAATGAGCTGATTCATGTCATTTGTAGTTTCTTCTTGTTTACTTACTGCATCTTAATGACTGCCAGGCACAAAACCACCTGAGTGAGGACATTAGGTACAAAGGCTTTATACCTTCAGTGTTTTGTTCAGTTAAAGACTAATAAAGAAGACAACTTTAACTTCTGATGAGAAAGCTAGGGCTGTGAACACTTAGCATTAATAAGGTGCTTTTCAGCTTCTAAGTGCTTTACAAACATTAATTAATTATTCCGTTCAACAACACTTGGTTATTTTCTGTTACTAGAGCGCATGTTTACCAAGTTAGCTCCACTCGTGCACAGCACGTTGTTGGCAGCAGGCAGGAGCGCAAACTGATCTATAACCACACGCTGTAATTTGCAGCAGATTTGCTTCACCAAACACCATCAGTACAGCTACAGAGGCAGCTCGGAGGAGTGACCGCTCCTCCCCGCGTCCTGTGGTGGTGATAACCTTTACCTTCCCTGCTACACTGAGCGGAAACATAAAACCCGTTTGCTGCACAATTCAGCTAATTCCACAGAAACATATGTCAAACAGGAGCTTCCAGGCTGATGAAGTTGCAATAAGTAGTAACAAATTTTGTTACGTGTCGTACCAAAATACACATTGCAGTACCGAAGTGACACAGAGAATAGGCAGATTTCTAATAAAACACACAAGTGAGGTTGCCACCGTGAGACAGCATAATTTCCTGCGTACAACAGTTATTAAAGATAGAAAATACTCCTGTCTTCTATCAGGAAGTTGCCAATAGCTCTCACCAAAAAAAAAAAACCCAAAACCAAAAAACCAACCAAAAAACAAACAAAAAAGGGAAACTGAGGTGTTACCCATCCTAAAATAGCCAAGAGCCCAGGAACATGACCAGAACACAGGAGTCAGAGACTCCCATCCCTGCACCCTCCAAGTCACACCAAGGACTTGAACCAGTGCTTGACTTTCTAGAAGAGTAGCCCTGGCCACCGAGTTCTTGTTGATTTTCATACCCCTGTCTCTCTCCCCCCTGGCATCGCATGCTAAAGGAGAGGAATGCTTTCTGGCAAAATTTTGTCTGAACCAGTGTGTTTCCACTGGAAATGACACAGTTTCAGTGAACCATGGCAGACAATAGCGCCTATCACCATAGGCATTATGATACCGCTGCAACTGAAAACAGGGTCTTGGGAATTGTTATGCGATCTCTTTTTGATTAGAGCTGGAAAGTATCAAGCTGACCATGACGGTCAGCAGAAACCAGGAATGACCATCTGCTGCATCTCCCGCCCAGCTCCCGTGCAGGCGATGCGCCTCGGGGGGCCCCGGCCCTGGTTAACAAGGGGCTGGTGCACAGCAGGTGTGACGCCGAATATTGCAAGTACCTAAGCCTACTTTCACTGAGAGTTCAGAGCAGCTTGCTCTACGCTGCCTGCTGCCAGCACCAAGGTGGCTCCGTCTGTTTCCTTTCACTTTCTTCAAGCTCTCATCACTCCGGTCAGCTTTAGCCGGTGTAATCTAACTGGCATCTATGAGCGGGCTGAGTGTCACGTACACAACGTGACCTAAAATTGCAGGATTCAGGAACTAAATCTTTCAGGATCAGTAACCTCCATCCCGGGAGTGATAAGGAACACTAAAAACGAATGCTCCAAGCCACGCGGTATAATTGATTATCCATCTTTCACCTTGTTTCTACTTCAAACGCTTTGTCCGCAGGTGGAGCTGCATTGGCACATGCTGCAAATGTGGCATGGAAGGCAGCTATATAGGCAAATGCGCCTTATTCTAGAAAGAAAGCAGAAAGAAAATGTATTGGAAAATAGATTCTTTTGCCTGTATAATTGTATCTATACCTGGGCTTTTGTCAACACATCTATTTTCTCACAGTCCTACTCAGTAAAGCTTTCTACTATATGAAAGGCCTGAGATTGGTTACTGAGCATTATCTACTACATGGGTGTTTACAGTTTCCAGCTTTTCTCCTGAAAGAATCTCACTATAAGTAACACACAAGTATTTACTGGAATCAGGCAGACACAATTCCATCTATTTTCAGTCTGAATAGTTTAAACAGTGCTCTGGGATTCTTTGATGGTTTGTTTGGGAAGAAAACAAACCCCCTCCTGCTGATGAGTTCTAATTTGCCTCCATCTATGCTTGGTACAAAGAAACGGTGAGGTAATCATACATACTTCTGCCGTCTGCTCTGCAAATACACCGAGCTTTCATTTGAGAAAATGGCACATTGCACAGTGATGCAAACAAAAGATTTGAGATTATATTCATTCATTCCAAACCAAACACAGTAGTAATTTCTTTTCTGAAGTGTTGAGAAACAAGAAAGCCTCTGTATTTAACGGAATACGAACATCTCTAGCTATAGAAATAAAGTGCAATTTTAATCTAAGAGTAGAATTTTCAGCTTCTGATATATAGTTTATTCCTACTTCTGACTTAGGGAGGTTGCACGCAACTACCGCTTTTCTGCATGTAAACATTTAGTGCATAAAAAAATTAATTAACCCATGTGTCGTATTCTAAAGGATAACTTTTCATTGCTTATATACACATACATATCTATTTACACTGATACATTGTCAAATATTTATATGCTAAAAGCACAATAATTACTGTAATACCACGTGACTTCAGGATAAATGCAATAGTATCTCAGACATATGCTGAGTACCTGTTTGCAGCAAATACGTTGAGAGTTACACCAGTAATGTGCAGAAGCCATTATAATATCCTTCCTACAAAGGAAGGGACATACCGGGGTAGTGGTTCATCCTTCCAGTAATCAGTCTCCGTTGCTAGCCAGAACCAGATCTTCTAGAGGAAGATGCAAAATCTACATGAAAAATGTGGAATTAAATGGCCATAGTTAAAATGCCTTTCCAATATTCATCAGGAAAGTATTTGATTCATGCTGTGAAACATGAGGGAGTTTTATACCTTTCTGAAATTGGGATTAACAGCCCCTGGCCCCCAAATTCATTCTAAATTATTCACCTGTGGATGTTCTCTTTATTCAAAATATCCCCAAGTTTTAGACTTTTGCTATGCCTTTAGTCCCTGTTACATTCCTGGCAATAAAAACCCAAACTAATTGAACATATACAAAAATTGCTTTTTTCCACCTTTTGAATTCACTGAATATTACCTACCACCACTTGAGAAATGCAGCCAATTAATACAGTCTTCGTAGTCATAACGTGTACAAAAGCATCCAAACCTAATAGTAATTTTCAACAATGTAAACCTGTGATTTACTCATGCCCTGGAAAATTTTTTTGTTCTTGGTTTGTTGGTTTTTTTTTATTTATGACCGTAGGAACTGAGAGAGAACTAGCACTTGCCTCTTATGAATTTGTAGGAGAACAGAGCAGGAAAGAGGAAAATATGAAACATGTTCCCTCTTGCATTTCTCCAAATGAGGGTGTTGGATGTGTTTGCAACATAACTAGTGGCAGCCGATTCGCACCAAGCCCTGACAAGCTCCCTCTCTAATAAAGCGTGTTTCTCTCAAGACCAAAATCTAATCGCCAGAACTCGTTTGATGCTTTCAAAATGTAAAACACGTTAAACATCCTAGACAGTGAATATGTGAAAAGGATCATTATTCACAAACTCCTAATCAAAGCTTCATTTCGTGTCATTATTTGTTTGGTTGTACATGTTTCCTCCTTGCTTGAATGAAAATGTCTGGTGTTGGAAAATGTCACATGTAGCTCAGAGAAGCTAGGCAAGAAGCTGTGCTGCACTCAGAAAGGCCCAGGCATAATGGGTCGGTTGTTGTTTTTTTTTCTTTTGGAAAAGTCTGCACTGTTTGCTAGTTTGTGAATTATTGATTTCTTTGATGATTTACTTTGCAGCAAATTGAAGCTATATGCAAGCTAAATACAGCTTCACTTAAGCTAGTTATGATGATGGGGGCTATAAAGATTCAGAAATAGACAACTGCATTTGTTTGACATGTACAGTACAAGCCAAAAATATACCCCTCTTCCACAACACATACTCGCTATACAGAGAAAATGTTACTTAAAACACCTTTATTTCATTAACAGTTGTAACTTCTCTGCCTGTGAAAGCTTTAAGGCGCTATGAAGCAATAACCTGGAAATATTTTAGGCTCTCCTGGCTTGCCTGTAAGGACGCATCATCCCCATATTGATGGTGGGGCCACAGAAGGTCTAAGCCAGTAAGTGGGGCCAGGGACACTATAACCTCCCCATGTTTTTTTCACTGAAAGTCAATTAGTAGAGTTTGCCATGTGAAACGTTGACCGATAACTCTTTCTTTTTCTGTCCTTGTTGGGGCCACAGATGTTCCTAGCAAAACAGATTTAGAAGGTACAAGCATCTGGGTGGGATAACTGGAAGCCTGGCGCCGAGCGGGTAACAGCACGGAGCATGGACTGCAGCGCACAGAGATCTCACCTGTGTCTCGCCGGAGGCAGAGTTCAATTCCTGGAGTTTCAGGGCTGCTCTCATGGCTGTCCCAGAGAGAAAGGAGTTCAACTTCCTGTATGGATTTTCTAGAGATGAAAATACGCCACTGCAGATTTCTCTCTGAGGGTCAAACATCGAGTAATTGCATCTGGAGTGGGACGCAGATGATCTGAACAGAAGCCCAAGTTCTGTCACAGATGCACAACAGATTTTGTCATGTTGGCTACTGCTGTAGATATATTCCAACTAACTTTTAAGCTAACTAGGGGGGATACCTATAGCGGCATAAATCTGAAAGTACCTGGGTGGGATTCGCAATCCACACTTTTCTGTACTTTGTGCTTTTAAATCTCTGCTGCTGTAGGTATCCTACCTGGTTAGCTTCGATGTTAGCATCGGTAGCCAACATGCCAACGCCTGTGCTGCGGAACAGAAGGTATTCTGAAGTGCACCTCTACATCTGGGCATGAGGAAGGCCTGGGATTCCTCTTAGCGAGAGCCAGCCCCACGGGATACACAACGCCATGTTCCCACACTCTGGACCGGCCTGGCAGCTGAGCACAGGGAGCCAGAGGCCTCGAGGTCCCGGAGCCTCCAAACATAAACACCCATCACTCTCAGGGCTTTCGGGCTCTCTCCTGTGAAGCCGAGCACCTGAAAGCCCTGACTTTAATCTGAAAGGAGATCCTTGCCACGCCAAGCCCTTGCCTGATGAAATCAGTATTCTGGTCAGCTCCACCACTGGAAAAAGCAGCTGCAGTATACAGGGGAACGTATTGCGTTTTCCCGGCTCCATGTGCTAGTGTTGCGCAAATTAAATTCTCTCTGACTTTCAGGCTATATGGAATCTTGAAATTAAAATGAAATGTAATTGTCAATGAGTGGAAACCACTACTTTTTTGGCCAGCTCTATTTGTACATATGAAATATCCTACACTTCTCAAAATGTCTTTCGTGCCATCTCAAATTATTTTCCTTTATTTTTTTTTCTTGAGATCTCCAAAGCCAGCTGCTTAGGGGTTTTCAGTGCCCAAATTCCCCCTCGTTATTTCATTTGACACTCAGATCCCTTGAGCAGCACTGAAAAATTACTAAGCCTTAATATTTGCGCAAGACATCCAAACAATAGCTACAATGAAGAAACTGGTCCTGGCACTAAAAACCAATGAATATGTAAGACAAATTGTATCTGGAGAGAGTAAACACATTAAAACAGGCGACCAGTAGCGCTTTCAAAAGATATACAATGTAAGCCGCATACTCTTCAATAGCTCAAGGGGCTTATAGTCAATAAATTTAACAGGCTGCAACCAAAAAAGTCAAAGCTAAAGTACAGTACGTAAATGGAAGCTAGAGTGCACTCTTCTTTTCAACCTTAGGACAGAGTTAATAGAGGGGAAATGACAAAATACATAAAAAGGAATACGCGGGATTTGACAGAGGATGTTTTTTCTTTTAACTTCAAGGCAAACTACCAGACTATTTTGGTTTACAGATAAATCAAACAAAGAACTTTTATCAGTTTGCATAAAAGTCTCATTTTCAGCATTGGAAAGATTAAGCTTCAGAGCCTTATTCTATACGTGCACGTGGGGATTACAAGGGAAGTAGTGTAAATCAGCACCTTGTCAAAGAGAGATTAACTTCAATGATCATATGGTAAATAGTTGTGTTTTCTTCATTTATGGATTAAAATACCCACTGACAGTTATGTAAACTAATAAAACTCACGGATACGTGTGGTAACAGGGCAATGACAGTAGCAGTATCTGACAGCCCCATTGCCGCCTCTTGACGTTATTCACAGTATCCTGATGTTCAGTCTAGGGAGGAGGATCCTCAGCCTTGCCAGATTTGTTTGCAGTGGCTCAGTGTTTATGTGACAAAAAACCATTTTATTTAGGAATTCCCTTTATTTTACAGTTATGCCATCACACTAAATGCAAATGTGTTGGACCAATCTTGGCCTTTTGATTTTTCAAGACCTACCCCTGACTTCTCCCTGTTCACTAAGAGCACATGAGGGTTGATTTTTCACTGACTTATCCCTCATATTGATGTTTACACTTGTTTAAGCTGTCAGTAACATTGAAGTAGCTGGACTGTTCCCACCGAGGTTCTCTTTCCTCAAATTTTGCTTTTATTTTGCTGCCTCTAAAAAACTCTCGTGAGGAAGATGGGAAACTATACATGTGGGGCAAGCAAGACCCTGGTGTTGGATATGACAGGCCTAGTCCGTGCTCCGACTAAATAGTGGCTCTTCGGATTGAAAAATTCTGCTCTGAGAAAGGCAGAGCAGAAAATAGTGTGGAGGGGCTCGCAGCCCAAATCAGTATCTTCATACAGAACGCGACAGGCAGAAACACCCTCTTCTGAGTGAGTGGCTCAGCGTTTCTGAACACGCTCTGGCTAACTTACTGTTCCCAAGGAAGATGAAAATACATTCACCAGGAATTACCAGCTACTTGTCTCTTTGCCTATAAAATGGTACCATAGCAAAAATTTCTGTTTACCCTGGTGATACCGTTTTAAAGTTTGCAAATATATTGGTAGCTGTGTATCGTGCAGGACAGCGAAGGAAGAGGCTCGCTTTGCTTACTTGCTAGTTACACAGAGTAATCTCTATCGTAAAGAAACCTGATAAAAGCATAAAGACAATTTGGTCCACGAGAGAAACATTCCTGTATGAGCGCCAGCACAGCACAAACTCACAGTTTGTCTAAGGCAGTCCCTGCTTCTACTGGTTGGGTTCTTCACGCGAAGCAAAAAGTGCAGTCTTTTGTCTAGCACACATCCTGGCAAAGAAATCGGGGCTTTATAGCAGCCTATAAAAATTGTGTTGCACTAGCAAAACTGGTTAATGTTTAATTATGTTCAATGGAGAAGGATCTAAAAGTCTGAGGCTCTGGCTTCCTAAACCGTTTCTACTAAAGATGCAATATGTTAAGATTTTTCTTGAACAATATTAGCTATCAAGTCTATTAAGCTGTGTGAAATAGGGCCTGGATTTCTGCTCTCGCTTCGTGACAACGGAAAGCGAGTTAAGTAGATACGAAAGAGAGTTGTACTGGGGATGTGGGTGGGGGTTTTTTGAAAGTATAGCACAAAATCAGTTGTAGACAGGTCTTTGAAAAGAATTCACCAACATTGGTCATTAAGTCTTCAAAAAGTCTTCAAAAAATCATAATTACAGGTATTTGTACTCTCAGTATGCCATTTCTTAGACTGTGTCTGTACAGCAGAGTGTGTCTGCGGTGCAATGGGGATGTAACCAAACTATATGTAAACCAGTCACACTGGGCAATGGCAGCAGTCTGTCTTCAGAAGCACAGAGCACAGTTCAAGCTGTAAAATTCATTCAGTAAGCTGAAAAAAACAAGGAGGTTAACCCATGCTGAACTCAGCGCCGCTCTAGCTGGTTCAAAACCTAGGCTGTGTTTACACTGAAATTTTGTAATGGTGGAGACACAAAAAACTGAGCCTCAGCTTTGACTGTGCACGCCGGTAATTGGCAAAAAATAGGCTGTCTACCCTTGATCAAGGGAGAGGTGTTTGGACACGCACAGGGTACGACAGATGAACTCTTGATGTAGAAAAGCATTAGTAACTGGCCACCATGGGAACGTCACAGGCTAATCAGAAACTCCAGTGAAAATAGAAATCTTTCAACAGACATAAAAACAATTCCTTTCATGCAGTTAAGCTGAGAAAATTTTATCTCATGTGGGCAGTGAAAAACACACATCCACTATGATAAATGTGTATCGGCATATGGCTAGCAATACATTTTTCTTGTAATTACCTTTTCTCCCAGTTAGTTCTCCGTGTTTCTTTAGCATAATCATCCCATGGACAGTTTCATAAAGACAATCTGGAGAACATGCTGTCTTCTAAAGAGAAGAGAAAACCAAAGGTTTCTTGGAGCTGCATTCACCATACCATATACCCAGGTGACTTCACTGACCACCTAACTGCCACAATACTGGCTGATTTTAGCAGGAAAAGGCAAAAGGCAAATATACTCTCCATATCCACAAACTGGGAGATAGATAGAAGGATGCTGTACTTTCAGGCTGCATAAACAGAAGTGAAAGATGAAATGCTTTTCCTTCTCTTTACTGTTGTTTAAAAGTCTTTGAGGAAATGCTTGTTTTCCTTTTAGTGCACGTTTCCTAAAGTTTTATTTTCCAATGGATTTTGGGCTTGCGAGAGCTGCTTTTAAAATTCTGGTGACAATTTTGTATTCTAGAAGGAGTTTGAGCATGTTATTGCACCTTCCAAAATATATCAACTTGCATATCACTTAACATTAAAAAAATACGGTTCATTACATTCATAAAACTAGAAATATTAAAAACTCTACATTCTTTTATATAAACTCATTTACTTGTGAATTCTGTCTATTTCATTAAAGAAACATCATTTATAATATGGTCATAACAGTTTCTTTATGCAATAATGATCACAATTTCTAACTATAGTTAGCCAAACAGTATTTGAGATAGATGCGATCTGTCTTTGCTTTGTCCAATCTTTGCCTTTCACCGACCTGAAAAAAAGTCAATTTTTGAACCAAATGATTAAAAAGCTAGTATTCAAATAGACAGAAAACTACCTCTCACGCAAATGGTAAGCAAGGTCAAATGGAAATGAAATGAGATCTTCAAAAACAGATAAGAAACGTTAGATGTATCTACAAATAACCAGTGAAGGATGAGATATGGAAAAGCCCTAATGAAATTGGTGGGAAGTTCCCACTGACCATTGACAACCAACTTTGAGCAGTATGGAAAAGTTTAACCAATCTATCAAATTTTTAAATTTATGTGTTCATTGTTCAAAATTATGCATCTATACATAATTTATCGTACAGCAAAGGTTCAGCCAATTTAATATTGGATAGTAAAGGAATGCAAACATGATGTAAGATGTTCTAGACAATGAATTATTTGTGAACCAATTTTATCGTTACATTAGTGGCCACTTGTTATTCTTGAGTCTACACTTGTGTCACTGGCTACCTAATATTAAATAGTCAGGCTTCTGTTTCCTACCTGTTTTTTATTTTTCTGAATAAATATGTAAAGTAAATGATAAGTTAATAGTACAAGTACAAATGAGCTTGCCTTGCCTTTTCTTATCAACCAAGTTAGGGCTTTTATCTCAGTATCTGTAAACATAAATTTGGACTATACACTCAGTTCTGGTGGCCGGAATGGCAGTGACCGATCAGCTCTCAGGCTGCAGTCTTGGTTTGGTGGAGAGTATTGAGCTGACTCTTGAGCTATGCATGCATCTGCCAAAATTTGAGAAAAGTACTGGAATAGAACTCCTGCCACCCAGTCCCACCACAGACATGACACTCTGGCCAGACCTTCTGTCCTGAGCAAGTGGCAATTGCTTGAAGCAAAATACCATGCAGTCCTTCTCTCCCTGAGGGCCTAAGACAAGCGTTTTGATTTCCTTGAGCCCAAAGGTCTTCGGCACAATGACATAGTAATAGCTTTACAAGCGAACACTATCTCACAAGTGACTAGCTATAGGCCTGGTTTTGGAGAACTGCTCACATGGCCATAAGTCTGTATCATCATCTCTTCCATCAAACCCACATACACTGACGGAGCTGTAAAATCCATTCAAATCTAGAAGACTCCTCTTATCCAGTTACAAGAAATGAAGTTCCGCGGGTCAAATCTTGATTCCAAATTGCCTCCAAGTACCTTTTAAGTTACAAAATTATGAGAGAGTTGAGTATCGTCATTATCTTTAGATGCCACCCTTGAAAAATGCTCGAGAAACATTGCCAATTGTTCCTAGGAAGGAAGCTACTGTTACTGAGATATTACCATTACGAAGTATGTTATATCGTTTAAATATATATTTAGCTTAATTGTGGTAAAACTTGATAGTGTTATGTTGATTTCATAATTACTGGAAAAACTGCAATATAAAATACATGTTTTGGGGGACTGGGAATTTGATGTGGTTTATAATCAACAACATTGTTCACAATGACGGATCTGAGTATACAGAAATTATTTCACATCGCAGCACTGGTGCTAACACTTGCTTTTCCACTTGCTTTTCATTACCATTGCAAAGTAGTTTTCATAGACAGTGCTTATTTTAGTCGTGGCAGAAACTAATGAATTTTTCAGACTTGTGTCTGGGTTTTATTATACTCCTATACAATCTTTTATTATACTCCTACAAAATCTGTTTTTTTATGTATTGTACTATCAAAGAGTGGGCTGAGGATGCCCTCACTTCCCTTTGAATCTTTTTTACAACTTTATAATTCAGAAATTTAAACTTCTCTTTACCCGTTTTGAACTGCTAACCTCTGAGTCTGGCCTTGCTTCTCCCTCTGGGTCACTGTGAAAATTATCTGCACGACAGTGGCACCCAGAGCCTCTCTGCTTTGGCCCTGCTGTACTAAACATCGGAAAAACAAGGCTGTAAATAGTCCCACCCTCAAGAGCCTGCGGTCTGGTATGTTTACGGGACAGATTTTAGTGAAGTAAAGAGATGGCTGAGCCAATTCATTTCAAGCTAACATTCATATCTCTGCTCCGTGCTGGAGCGTAAGCACGCTCTAAGTCGGTAAGACAAGGGAGATGGGAGCGGGTGCTAAATAAGTGATAGGAAAAGGGAAACTCATAATTCCTCCCTCCACACAGCTGACATGAACGTGGTATTCACAGCAAGAGATCCAGCAGAGAAGACAAGACATTTTGTGCGAGCGACTGTCAGTCTGAACATCATTTTGCCCTTTCTGAAAAATCATCCTTTGAAGAGACGTGAACACCACCGGAGTGATTCACAGCCCTCTTAGATGTAGAAGCTGCTGGAGAACCTCGCCGTAAGGTGAAACATGTGGTTGCCCCAGTGACCAGGGAAGACCGCGGCACTAAATCTATTGATCAACTTTGTGCTGTTTTCTAGAGGAATGTAAAGAGGTAAAAACAATCGGAAAGGCAAGGAGCAATGCAGTTTGGCTGATACAGCAAGGCACTCTGAACCCTACTCCCTATTTCTTCCGCTGCATTCACTTGGTCAGTTCATTTGGCTCCGTGGATCAATTTTCTTATTGGGAAAAAAAAAAAAAAAAAAAAAGACTGACGAAGGTCTTACCTCTGTCTTTCCGTTGTACCCTGTGGGATCTGTGAGTGGAAAGAAGATGTTTCAGATGTATGTGCGATTGCTGTTGCATACATAGGTATATCTTGTTACTGATTAGGTGGAGATAGCCGTTCCCCTAGAAAGTATATCATGAGTGCTGAGCAGGCAGACCCCAACACAGAAGCTGTCTGATATAAAGGTGTGGAGAGAATAGAATGAAGGGAAGTACTTTGTGAATGCTCTAAATTTGATGTTTCTTCCTTGTACAGACGGGGTTTGAGTGAGTACCGCAATGTAGAACAGAGGAAGGAAATATATTGTAGACACAGTGGTGAAGAAGGGCTTTAGAAAACTAAATACAATCAAAACAGTAGAAAATTGAGACCTTCACATGAGTAAAACAGTGTTTTTTTCCCTCCTATCATCTGTTGTTACAGATAAGTGCTCCTTACCTATTCTATTCTCCTCTCACAGCCTCACGCTTCTACTGTTCTGGCTGTATTTTCTGGGAACACTAAAATAATACCAGTGGAAAGGCAATAATCCTGGCATTCAATGTTGTGAAGAGCAGATGCAATTAAAGCATTTATTTAACTTGAGGATGGATAACCCTCCCAGGTAAGAGCCATGTACTGACAGTTGTAAGACATGGACTGTGTATCTCAGAATACCAAAGGAAAAGCCAACCATGGGAGTAATTCCCTGGTAATAGATGGTAACTGCTCTACACGGACCCCAGATCCCCATCAGAGCAGGGTTAACTAGCCAGCAGTGTCCCCAGCTCAATCCTTGCAGACAGGGGTACAGCTGGGGAACGAAGAGCAACCATCTCCATTGCCCTACTGCTGAAATGTAAGAGCCACCAGTTATTTCCCTGTTTGAAAACTGCCAAATATCTAGAAAATATGCACAAACCAATCTGTCAACCTGTAGAAGCTTTCTGGGGAGAAAAGTAACAAATGGGCAGTCAGGTGGAGAAGGATATAAAGGTACATAGAACAGCCCCATAAGAAGCCAGACTCTTACTTCCACTGCTTATGGCAGTGGTCTTCCACAAGTGAACACCACATGTAAGAACGATGCACGTCTTACTAGAGGTTAAGGTGATGTGACAACTCAGACAACATTTCAGACCACAGTTAATTTCAGGTTCTGTAAAACAGTTGGCGTACATCCTTTAAGACCATACTTCAAGCAGCTTAACAGAAAATTATAACATGATTTTTAATAGCATAACCTATAATTTATTTTTCATTAACTACTCAAGTTCAATTTTGATACTGTAAAACTAAATGCATTTTTGAAGCTTTTACTTTCATCAATCATTTGATTTTTCTGACACGTGGCATATCTAATTCAATGGTATTGGCTGCTCTGTTTTTAAATAATATTCTGTTTTCCAGAATACCAGCATGATTGTATTTAGACATCTTTAAAAAAATGTAGTGACAGCAATTTCAATCAAAAATGAGAGGGAAAAAAAAGACTTTCTTTACAATGAATAGCAGCAAATGAAACAAGTTAGAAATAAGGAAGGCAAAACCAGTATTGGAATACTTTGGGTTCATTCATACTGAAGTTTGTGGTGTTGCAGGAGAATTATACGGGTCTTGTATATAAGTTAATATTGCAGTAGATCACCATTGCCATCTCCTGGTAAATAAACCATATAACTGTATTCTGGAGCTTTTTCTAAACAGTCATATATTGTACAACTGTAGAGAGATTACACTATAAATAGGCAATAAAGGATTTAGGGTATTTATTGTGAGACTATCATTGCATTTTTATTCTTTGCTCACGTAAGACCTTTATAAAGAACTGCGTTACAGTTGATAAATAGTGGCATTTGTTCCAACGCACTCTTTATGCTGAAAAGAAATACTGCTAGTTATGACTCTGTAAATTAAGGTGAGACGATGGGTATTGTTGTGATTGAAACAAATACCAGTGCTGCTTAAGAAAAACTCACCATAACCAAAACAAATACAGGCTCAGACAGAAGGCATTAGTTTCCACTGCATTGTGATGGGGCTGCGCTATGGTAGTCAGCCAAGACAATGTCAAACGGCGTTAAGCCACACTATGAAGCGACAGTAGGGATAACTGCAGCGACAACAATAAGCTGTCGTTTCAATTTCCGCTATTTTTAATCCTTTTCTTTTCTTGCCGTTTTCATTGTCTTTCCTACTGCCATTTCCCCAGTCCGCTCCCCTCTCTCATCGATGGTCCCTTTTTGTCTCCATGCAGCCACCTGAAAACCCCCTGACAGACAATATATATGTCCCCTCCTGCTCAGAGGGGCAAGGAGCGGGCTCACCCTGAAGCCAGCATGAACAGCCCCCTGCCCAGCAGAACTGTCCCCGTGTCACGCCAAAGCCTGCGGATGCTCACCTTGCCCTGCAGTCGCACAGCCACGTGGGGAAGGAGAATGAGATGTGTCTACAACTCATTACCCTTCGGACGAGCGGGCAGCGTTCAATGCGATGTTGAGCCCTGATAAATCATCCTTTCAATCAAATCGGCAAACAGAGAGAAATGCTGTCTAGCTGGCAATAAATTTCTGGCCAGTTCAGCAAGGAGCGACAGATTAGTCACAAGCCTGTGCCTTGCTTTCTTTGTGTATTGCGTTTGCAATGCTTCTCTGCAACAGAGAAAGTGAGTTCCTTTACTTGCAGCTGCATATCTACTGTCGGCATTGCCAATTAACGTGACAGGGAACGATCCCTTTAAGAAATTTTTGCTTTTTCCCGCGGAACAGTAGAAATGTTGGTAATACCCTGGAATAAACTGGGGCTGAAGGTTTGCTGACAACACTGAACTTTCTCAAGCCGGAGCTGCACCACGAAGAGCATCTGCTTAAGAGCGGCCTTCGCAGCGGTGACAATCCAGTTCGTTTCTTTCAGCTCAGCAGCCACATAGCCACGACTGCAGTGGATGGGGTCAATCACAAACACTGAAAAGGAGGATGATAAATGCAGAGAAGAGCAACAGCATTTTAGAGCTGCTGCAGTGTCAGAAAGAGTAAAGATTAACTGAAGCTCAGAAAGAGCTGCCAAAAGTTGCTGGCTGTAGATACCTGGAAGGAAAAGGAGAGCTTTGGAATGGGAGAATAGCATCTTGAGGGACTAACGAGAATACTTTTTTTCTAATCAACCTCGCACCCTCACAAGGGGACGCAGACTTGGTCTTGGACTCACAAAAGCATTTAGAAACCAGAGTCTAGGGCAGGTTACACTTAATGATCATAATAGCAATTAAGGCCAAAGGGACTGGAAAACACATGCTTAATTATTAGACTACCCCAGGGGGTCTGGAATCAACACACAATGCTAATGGGATCTCCAGTCATGTTATTAGATTCTGCCTAGAAACTTTTCTCCGAAACAACACTGTAATTATGCATTTATTTTTATTTGCTTTAGCAATTCTCCACTCTTTAAAAATATGAATACTTCCGATTGCAAAGAAATTAAAAACAAAGTCATCTCAGAGAGGAAATGGTTAAAAACATCTGAGCTTTAACAACAGAGGGGTAGAACTAGTAGCTTCCTTTGGAAAATACAAAGGAAAGTATAAATGCTTGAATTAGAGAGAAGGAGAATGAAAATTAGAAGATGAGATATATTCCCATTTCTGCAGAGAGTGGCAGTCAGGTCTGCAACTGGAAAGAAATCAAGGACTTGCTCATTCTGAGGGGTTGGGAAGAGTATGTGCCCCTCAAGGAAACCTGGGCTTAAACCAAACCAGAATAAATGTGGGGAACGCAGTTCCCGCTGCCCTGTCTGTGATAAGGGACCAGGTTTCCACAAGGCACATGGCAGAAGGTGCTTCTATTGCCTCCCGTGCCCTCCCAGGTTCGAAAGATGAAAGTTGGAGTGCAGTGTAACGATGATCCTATGTGAGTGTTCTGGCAGCCAAGGTTGCTCTAAAATATTTGCCAGAGCTGGAACATTTCTCTGTCTTTGACCTGTAGCAGGTACAGCAATACGACACCTATCAATGGGCAGATAATAACTGGGAGGAATTACTGAACCATTTCAGGCAGTAAATGTAAGACGAATTAAGCAAACAACAGTCCCAAGCACTGGTTTGCGTAGCTACAGTGCAATAAGGATGCAGTCCTCCAAGGCACAGCACTAGATACCACTCTATCTGCAATGCCCATAGACCCATTCACTCCTCAGTCAACTCCTTTCTAAGTAAAATCATTTTACAATATCAAACCAGCCAGCAATACACATTCTGGGCAGGGCTATTACGGGTTGGCCCACTTAAGATACAAAAATGAAGGTTCAATGACACTGAGCATCAAAGGCATGCAGGCCAGCAGTAGCAAACGGTGCCGTTAATTGCTGGAGGGCAGGTTCCCGCGCTGGCGGATCCCCGCCTGCCTGAAGGCACCGCACTGATGAGTACTGCTTGTCTGTTATTTGCAAATGTTGGAACCAGCAGAAGGGGATCAACTTAAAGCAAACTCCAGTTGCTACCACTTTCACTTCTTCCAGTGCCTAAATCTCTCGTCAAGGAGGAAATAAACTTTGACTATTCTCTTACATTTGCGTTGGCTATTTCCTTATGGGAAACAGTTTGACTTGGCATGCTGGAGTCATTAACCACAGCTTGACTGTCAACAGTTCCTACAAATCATCTAACTATAAAACTGAAAATGTGGGGATTCTCAGAGGCATTAAGTTTGCAGTGGCATGAGAAGAAATGCGGATAGCATGAAATCTTTAGGAAATATACATACGTGCATATATCCGCACATATATATGAGAGAGAGCGCCTCAGTCTACGCTAGTAACCCCGTCCTGTTTCCAAGGCTATCCATGCATTGGGAAAGGACTGAAACTCTCTGATCTTTTAATAATGGCTTTAACCTCTAAAAATCAGGAGGTAGAAAATAACTTTAAGCGACTTCTTTGCACAATGTAAGCGAGGGCTGCAAGACTGACGTCCCCCCTTCCCTTGAGACTGCATTTTCAGTAATTGTGCTTAAAATATATTCCTTAAAGAAAAGGATGAGGCAGTAAGGGGAGAGAGGGATAAAACAATATTTCAAAGACTTAATGAAACACAGATCATTGCTGACTGTCCATCTTATCTTCCTATGTCACGTTTTAGAGGATTGTGAGTTTACTATTGAGCACTGCATATTTTCCTTAGCATGCATGAGTGGGAAGACAAAGATTCAAGCCTTTGAATTCTAAAAGAAGGACATTTTTAAAACAGTCTTTGGGACAGATAAGTCAGAGGTACATTCGAGAAATGCAGAAAAATGTGTCTTCATAGAATTGACTGCACTATCTAACAAGACCTATATAGCAGGATTATACTCTATGGCTTACAAGAGTATTGATCTGTGTGTACTCCTCAGTGGTGTTACATCCATTTTAACATTGATCTCCGTTTCATTACGCCACTGCATCATGCACTCTCAGTGTCATCTCTGTGCCCCTCTAAAATCTGAGCATCTTCTGTTGTTGTCAAGATGTACAGAGGCATTGTGCAGCTTGCAATTCAAAACATCAATTTCAAAGCCTATTTATTCACACATGCCCCTCCCCCCCCCTTTAAAATAATACCGAGGACCTACCATGCCTTAAGCCTCCAAAGCAAGGTAAATATAGAGTGAAAAAGACATTGGCAAGTGCTTTTTCTTCAAAGAATTTTTTTTACTCAGTGCATTGTTTGTGTTACCTTTCAAAGAAGCTTGAAAACACCATTTCTTTTCCTCGTGGCTTCTTTCTATTCCATTTGGAAAACATTGATTTTGCTTCCCCCTGTGATTCTTATGCTGCACAAGTAAACATGGCTCTGTTTAATATATGTCCAAGTCTGTGCAATGCCATCAAATTCACTATAGCTGTGGGAGAGAAACCAGTCCCTTTGTTGGCTTCTAGCATTGCTACAACACAACGCAAAATAGTATGGCTCCTGCACGTCCAGAGAGGTTACTGGGTTTGTTAATTTGCTTATGCATGCTTTATTCTTCAAAGCACCTGGCTGGGCACCAGGGCCTCATAAATTCCGATGTCTGCTTTAATCACTTGCTGTTGTTCGGTTGTAATGCAGTTACAGAAATACAAGGATATATGGATCAAAAGCTAATCGCACAAAACCTTGTGCGAATATAGGAGGAAAAAGCCTTTTTACCTAACGGGTTAACAAAGTAGTACACATGATCTTGGGCTTATCACCTACACCTCTGCTCCAAGCTTGCTTACTGCTCTATTGGTGTAAGTTAGAGATGATCTGTTGTCTTCAGGCTTGTAAATGTGAGGACGAAAGCCTTAAAAACCTACTACAGCTCCCCGCAAGGATCGGCTCCTTCCCTGCTGAGGCTGCCTTCAAGATCATGTGCAGACTTGCAAGTTCCCACCATATTCTGTAATTCTGGGCAAAATATATTTGATCTTGCAGCCGTCTAATTATGCCAGCCTGGGGAGCTAGAGAGGGACATCTCAATATTTGTACCTTGGCTATTCCACAATAATCACCCTTGACTTCACTGTGTGATGTACTTCTGTGTGCTACCCTTCACATGTTTGAAATAGGTATAATATTTGTCCATCTGAGTGGAGAAAAATACTTTGTTTTTCCCTTGCACGCATGTTGTAACAGATGTGAACAAACTGAAAAAACACCTATTATTTTAATCTTCATGATTCCCAAGTTTCTCCTCTATAAATTCCCTTTTTCTGCCTTCACACAGCTCTTGCTTTTTCTTGTCAGTATTTCACTGTCAACCTATGTTCTTACAGCCTTTTTCCTACTTTAAAACAGTAATGCCATATTTTATTGCTGCCAATCCAAGCCTCGGCACTTCAGCTACTGCACCATGGACCCTGATCCAGTGTTTAAAGATGGGAATCTTTCCAAGGACATCCTTAGGCACTGGCACTGCATCAGACACTATGTGCAAGGACGGATTTCTCATATCCGTAGGTTAACTTCTGAAAGAAAAAGGCTCTATCCAGCGGGAGAGTTACTTACCAAGCTAATATTTTATGCATTGAGCTCCGGAGTGTCGCAAGATGATTTTAAGTATCGCAGCAGACAGAGTCATTCCGTATAATGAGTTAGTTCTTTAAACTGTTACCTCACTTACCACTGAAGCAACTAATCAGGACAAGAACCAAAAAAAAAAAAAAATACTGCTTATCCACTGCCGTACCACAATGCATTACTGCTCACGTCTCAAATTCCTTTTCTTACAAAGATTAGATCTCAAAAACCCAGAGGGCTTTTACTTGCTTGCACTGCCCTTTTTTAATTGCACGCCATAGGAGCTGCCAGGCTACCACTCAGGGAGACACCATTTTCACAGAAATTGCACATAAAAGATTCAGCAGCTATGTAAATATAAACATGTAATTTATAGAAAGGGATCCATCTTTTAAAAGTATGGGCATGCGACACTGTGCTTACGTTATAATATCAACAACAAAAATACCGTTTCAGCTTCACCGGTTACTACTGTGGGCATGGGCTGACCAGGGTAAACACAGTCCTAAGCAAAAGAAAACACGCTGGCTGGCTCCAAAACTACTGCTTGTTAATACATGTCCAAAGGATACATTCAATTTTTTATTATTTATTCTGAAAACACTTGCAAGACCATCCAACATAGGGACTGGGGCTTGCTCTAGCTAGTGTGCTCAGCAGTCAGATACTGAAGCTGCGAAAGTCAACCTCGTGCCAACCAACTTGCTCGTCTCTCCTGGGTAGGAGAGCATCCTTTTCTCTCTGTTGTGTCATAAAGATGGTGTAATTGAGGAGGAGGAGGAGAAAGGGGATGTCATTTCACAAATGATTCAGTTACAGTCATTCTTCTCTTCCCACTTATTTCACCGAGTATCTGACAATCAAGAAAGGTGCAATTATCTAAAGTGAAGAAGCTGCAATATTAACAGAAATAGTATTTTAGCACAGAGATTAAACATGGAATTTCAAGGGCTCATTCATCAATGTGTTGCTTACATGTTACAAGTAATCTCTGAAAATCAGTAGAGTTATACTACCGGGAATGGCAGTGATTAATGAGATCTCGCCTCTGAAGGATATATTTCAGGTGAAAAGAAACAAAAGTAGAATAGACAAGTGGCAAGGGCCAATGAGACGAACTCTTAATTGTAACCATCATGAACTAATTCACAGAAGGGTTATAGGGCTACATGAGATGCCGAAAAATGTTCTGGGAATTTATGCTCTTTTATTTTGTGTGTACAGCCAAGAAAGGGCCAGTCTACACGGTTGCCATAGCAATGTAAACTGTTATTTAAAATACATTTCTAATGCTGGGAGAAATTGCAGAGCCAAGGCTCGAAGCAGCAGCACATTCTGCAAAGAGGTCCTTCCATTCCCACTGCACTTTGAAAGTTTTAGGAAGTTTTGCTGAAGAAATGCAACCACGTCTCTTTCCTCAGCCTGCAGCTCCTCTTTGTTTATGTCTCGACTTTTCAACACTCTCTTCAGTTTGCAGTCTTCCTTCATTTTACTTTCACTACCACTTGTCATCCAGCTTAATCCATAGCTATTTTATTTCCCCTGACTCCACTATTCTCTCCCAGTTTCATCACAGTAAACTTCACTTTCGCAGCCCCCAGCACTGTGACACCGGAATGACTTTCAAAAAGTAATTCATTAGCAGCTATCATAATAATAACTTTCAGTCAAGAATGACTAATTGTAGAGGATTGCCTTGTCGGACATAGTGATCAGCTGCACGTTCACAATCACTGGCTAATGCCATGAAATCTCAATCCTGGGGTTGGCTATGTGACACTCTATCATAACAGATATTCAAATATCATTAATTTACTAATCTTCCACCCCAGCGTTCAGATAAGCACCTGACAGGAGGAAGGCACACGCAGACGAAAGGAGGAGAGAAACGGGAGGTGTAAAGGGAGAGGCAGGATAAACTGTGAAGTGATGCTGTCGGCATTTCCCAAGTGCCCTCCCTCAAAGGCACCGTTCCTCGCGGCTGCTCTGCCCCCCACCCCGTCCCGGGCTGTTAAGCTTCAGCCAGAAGTCCAAAAAGTCCAAAGTTTAGTCCAAAAAGTTTAGTCAGTTGGAAGTATTTCCAGGTTGCGGGAGGTTATACTATGCCCGTGAGGTTTGAAAAGGTTCTTCAACAGATGGAAACTGAGACATACCCAGGCGATCCCAAGAGGCGAACAGCGCTGCAGAGGAATGTGGAATAATCCCAAGGCTGCCGGCACCGGGAGCAAAAGGAAAGCTCTTTCTCTTTCCCAATGAAACAGAAGTCTGGTCTTCCCTTACTTGGTTGGGTATCTGTGTGTAAACAAGAAGTCAAGTCAAATTATTGGAATTTCCCAGGTATAAGATCAATTGCAGAAAGCAAGCATTTAATCCCACGATAATTGTATCCCATCCCTTTGTTTATCGCCTTTCCTCTCCCTTTTGGAATGGTGTAGCACAGCTCAAAATTCGGCTGCGTGCTGAGGCAGCCCATCTGGGAGCCTGCACGCCGCCCACCCACACACGGTGCATTCAGAGCATCAGGGGCTGAGAACACCTCTTACTTCCAGAGCTGCAGAGCTGGTTTGGAGAAGGGATTAAAACCAAAGCAAGAACATCATAACAGCAGTGCCCACTGCTCCTGCTATTTTTAATGTGGTGCTGGCATTTTCATTATAAGCTCATATTTCCAGGTTTTATAACTCAATCATAAAAAATTGCTGAGGGCTAAATATCGGCAAGCAGCTCTGCTTGCCAAAAAAAATGAAGGATTTCCAGAGTGCAGAGAGAGGGAGGGAGTCTCAGGCTCTGCTTATTCCAGTGGGAAAGTGATTCCAGCGCGAACAGGGCTATACCAACAAGCAGTCTCTGCCAGAAACTTTGCGCGATCCGCCAGAAGGCCCATAGCCACACGCTAAAGCCACAGGCACCGTCCATAGCTCTTCAGTCCAGAGGCGCTTCACTGGAATCCGTGAGACAAAATCAAAACGCCAGACTTCTCCCCAGACTTCAGATACGATACTTGCTTTTTGCCTCAGATCTATTTTGAACCGGGAAAATAATACTCTAACCCACGGATAGCATAGACCTCCAGCTGTTTGACGCTGCTGTATGAGCGGACATGAATATTCAGCTCTGACGTTCTGGCGCTGTTTAACAGCCCCTTGTAGGAACCGGAGCCCAAAGCGGCAACCCGGCAAGCCAACGAGGCCTCTGCCTCCGAGCTTTCCCGTGTCAGTTCTCTGCCTACCTGCATGGATCGCAGAGCAGATCTGGGATCTGGGACGCTGCGTGGGAACTGAAAGACGAAAAACGAGAAGCATTATCAAAGGGCTTTCATATGAATACATGGAGCTTCATTAAAAAGTTAGAGACAAACGGAATGGCCTCCACTTTTTTTTTCCACAGGAAAGGACCAGTAAAAATCAGTTTGAAAATGTAACCATATATATATATGGTAATGATATATATAGATATGTGTGACTGCTGTGACCTTACTGTCACCTTATCATTATACCGCAATAAAAATTGAAAAATAGAAAAATAAGGTCTAGGAGAAATAACAGAAAAACAGAACTAAAGAATACCACCACCTCACACCCTTTCTCTCTCTTCTCTTACAGCCCAGTGATCTCATCTGCATGAGTGGCTCTCATAAAGTCAACGGTTTTATGACAGAACTATGCTGTTTTAGGGGTACTATTTTATATGCGGCTTTTTAATGCAAAATTTGAATTTCTTGAAAAAACAACAAAACAATCATTTGCTAAGAAGAATATTATTTTGTAAAAAAATGTAGGCTATAATTTCATTCCAGATCCTGCCTTTTTAGAGATCTAAGTGGCATATACATGTCTTTGTTGTGTGATGCAGTGGTTACCATGGAAATTTATATTTTTTTTAAGTTTGGTGAAGATGATGCAGTCAAAAACATAAATAGCCTGAGCCCCTGGCAGGATAAATTGTAAAATGGAATTCTAGAATAAATTTACATGGCTTTTTTTCTGTGAGAAGATATTAGACACTAATAATTTTTTGTGAAGAAAAATACTTCACTTTTCTTAAGATGGCAATTATAATTGTTAACTGCACTTGCTCCTGGATGATATTAAATTATATACCCCTTAATGTGTTCATAATCTATGTTTCCTCAAAGACAGTGATCCAAGCTGGCGTGCGCAAATTATGCAGGAACACCACCAGAGAGGTTTATACCACGAGATTTCTTACCAGCTTAGCTAACTAAACCATCAACGTATCCTGGAGTAACTAACTGAGTTGTAGGTCTGTAGAGATCTCATATATATATGCTCCCCTGGAAGCCAGGAAATTTACTGATATCTTGATTAGAAAAAGAAAGACTATATTTTTAAAGTTGAAATTTTTGTTTGCCAGAGTTGTTTGGTAACATAAGAGCGTTGTACGGGACCTGACCAAAGCTCCAGGCAATGTAGTATACTGTCTCCGAGAACGGGCAAAACAAGATACCAGGAAAGGTTCTAAGAACGGGGCAGACTTCGATGAAATACTTTGCCCGTGTGCTCCCCCAGCCTCCAGTGGTTTGCACGTCACAGACATCCTGGGCCAGGTACAGTTTCAGCAACCTCAGTAGATTTAGATCCATGAGCTTGTCCTTGAGGTCCAGTAACCTTTCACTTTCCACAGCATCCTGGGGCAAGAAGTCACCGTCGAGCTACCAGGTCGAGTTATATCAACAGTATCAACAACTGCTGGAGAAGGTGCAGCATAGGGCTACCAAGATGATTAGGGGACTGGAACACCTCTCTTATGAAGAAAGACTGAGGGAATTGGGTCTCTTTAGTCTGGAAAAAAGACGGTTGAGGGGGGACCTGATCCATGCTTATAAATACTTAAAGGGTGGGTATCAGGAGGATGGGGCCAGGCTCTTTTCGGTGGTGCCCAGTGAGAGGACAAGAGGTAACGGGCACAAACTTGAGTATAGAAGTTCCACCTAAACATGAGGAGGAACTTCTTTATCTTGAGGGTGGTAGAGCACTGGAACAGACTGCCCAGGGAGGTGGTGGAGTCTCCATCTCTGGAGACATTCAAAACCTGCCTGGACGCATTCCTGTGCAACCTGCTCTAAAGGTGTCCCTGTTCTGGTAGGGGAGTTGGACTAGATGATCTCCAGAGGTCCCTTCCAACCCTATGATTCTATGAACAGTAGTCATCACGATAACGTAGTAAATGTAATGTTGCTTTGATGAAAGGCTAACTGTCTAATTTTACCGATGATTCTGTGAACAGAAGTAATGTGTGGTATATGATTAAAGATAGTTTTAAAATGCTTGAGCAAGATGAATGGAGGAAGTTAGTAAAACGGCATTTTTAGTTCAGTGGTCTTTGGAGTTACTTCTCCAAGGTAATGACTATTGCATCTTGCCAGCTAAGTTCTTGAAGAAACTAGTAAGACAGCTACAAACAAAGCTAAAAATCTGAAGCTACTCTTTCTGTACTGCTCCTGCTTTGTCACGGACAGAGATTACTACTTTAATTTTTGAGGCGAAAGAATATCGTCTCATGTCTTGGTTTGCCTTCTACTGGGCAAACATATGGTTTCTCCACAACGATTTTAAACTCATTAGGACAAATCTGGCAAAGCAACAAATGTTTAACCAGCCAACAAAAGTGATAAAAGTCTCATTCCTGGAGGAGTTTTTAGTAATTATATCACACTGGGTCCTCCGCATATCTTCACCCGGTACAAATCAGTGTAGCTCTGTTGATAAAAGGAAACTATGCCAGTTAGTACCAATGACCCCTTCCAAATTCACAATAAGGTATGTTTGTTAATTAATTTGAAAGTAAGAGATCTTTTATATTAAATAGCTGAATTTCTATGCAAGCCACGTTAAATACTGAAATAGAGTATTTTTTTTGTCTTCGTAAAGTCTTTCATGCTGACAGGTATGCAAGAGAACTTTTTAAGGAAATGGACCAGCAAAGAAAATCTTACCGTCCTGCATTTTATGAGCAGAATAACACATTCCTTCCAACCTTCCTTATTAATTTATAAACAGCTATGATCCTAGGTTGCTCTGGTCATTCAAATTTATGGTCAGAATAAAATTACTCTCAATTAAGAGAAAAAAATAGCTCTTCTCCAAAGCTTCATAACAAGTGATAAGTATTCACTGGACCATAATTATGTCTTTCTATTTTTCCTATGTTGTTTCAGGTTTTAAATTTTTTTTAATATCAGCATTTTAATTAAGCTTTAATCTTCACAGCACTAAACTAAATTAAAAGGATCTTTATAGGGAGTGTTGCTTCGGTAACTAGCAGAAGGGGTAAAATTACCTTATCTGTTTGTTCACCATGTTGCAACTTTAAACATCTCAGTTATGGTCTTTAATTTTCTCATTATCACCAAAAAAAAAAAAAAAAAAAAAAGATGTGACACTGAAACCAGTTATCACTGTTTGAACAGTCCTCTAGCAGGATCTCACTGTGCTTGTTACAGACTAACATGTAGCAGGGTACCCTTTGCTCCAAGATATTAAATATAACCTAATTAGGAAAGATACAAAGCAAGGAGAGACAGGTGAAGCATCAGTATCCATCACAGAAATTCCCACCTTCTTACCCTTCCGTCTAGTCCCCTCTGTTTCCTTCAGCAATCTGCAACACGGTAAACATTAAACATAAACTTCATACGAGGTTCCCAAAGCTTCATGCAGATAATTAGCAACAAATCTTCAAAATGTACCTGTCATGTACCTGCCATGTCATTGTCCCATTTTATATCTAGTAAACAACAAATGGAGTTGTCCAAGATTATGAGCTAAACACAATCCTACATTATAACACTTTAACAGAAACATGCTGAAGACATGTGATCACGAAATGATAGAATTTTCAATTCTTGATCACGTAAGGCGGGGAGCCAGCAGAACTGCCACCTTGGATTTCCGAAGGGCAGACTTTAGCCTGTTTAGGAGCATGGTCGAGAGTGTCCCTTGGGAGGCAGTTTTGAAGAGCAAAGGTGCCCAGGAAGGCTGGGCATACTTCAAGCAGGTGCTCTTAAAGGCGCAGGAGAAGGCCATCCCCTTGTCTCGAAAAACGAGCAGATGGGGAAGACGACCAGCCTGGCTAAATAGAGAACTTTGGCTGGACCTCAGAAAAAAAAGGAAAGTTTACATTCTCTGGAAAAGGGGGCTGGCAACTTACGAGGACTATCAAGATATAACATGAAAGCACCCTTGACGTTGAAAAACCTGTACAACTTCAGCTATAAGTTGTGGAATAGATAAGAGAAAGAGGAAGAAAATTGCTAGAATTTTCTTTTAATGCTGAGATATCACTGATCAAAACAACAGTAAGTTCTCGTCATCTTCAAACAGAAAAAAAGAATATTTCACAAGATCACTTAAAAAAAATATATATATACTTCTATATGATTTCAGAGATCTACATGCCTGTTTCTCTTCCTGAACATTTCTCTGTTTGATGAAATTCACCCTCATTAAGTGACCGACGCTCACCTTCATTAAAAAGCTAGCCCACGGATACCGGCTGCAGCAGCCTGAAAATGCAGTTTAACCTAAGCTTCTACTAGCTCTTTGGGAAGAGCCCTCGAGCCAGAGAGTCAGTGAAGAGCCATGCCATCCCACCGAAAGGCAAAACCGATGTGTCTATCAGCATCATCCAAAGACGCAGCAGGAATTTCCCCATCGGTGCAGATAAGCTTTTCCATAGCGTGGGACATAAACCAGCACACGTCCCTTCGCCCTAGCTCTGCTGCTGATGCAAAGCCTTTATAGGTAAAATTTGCTGTGAATTCTACCTCTTGAAGCCAACCCTTTTTTAGAGGAATGGATTATATTCAAAGGAATATGGAAAACCCTTGCGCCTGCACAGCTGATTCCCAGTAGTTTCCGCTGCCAGGCTCTGGCTCGAGGCACAGCTCACTTTGTTGCCTAACTTCTCGGACAGGCAATCTCTTTGCAGAGAACATGACTGTGAAGATATCTTCCAGCACAGTCAAAGATTCACATTCCACAGAGATTCAACAAAATCCCACAGACAGAATAACTTCGGACTCATTTCACCACTCAGTTTGACTTTTCATCTGTATTTTTCCAGTGTTTTCAGTAAAGCAGTTACAGCTTCAAGTCCATCAGCTTAATTATCAAATAGGACAAATGTTCAAAGTTCTTTTTCTTAAAAAAAAAAAAAAGGTTCAGTTAGGGAAAAGGGTTTAAAATGCGCAGCAGTCCACAACAAATCTGTCCTACAGCTCTGACTGCAACTTGTTTTGAATTTTCAACTTATTTTCAATTTTCAGCTAAATAAACATGAGACAGCAAAGCCTATAAAACTAAGGCATATAATAAAGTGCTGTCAAGCTGTGACAAAGTCAGTCTTCACCAAAGATCCACTTTCTCCCACTGAGAGATCCTAAATTTGAGACTGAACTAAGAATGACAGAACAGGCAGCACTGAAAATCAAAAGTTTTCAATTGGTGAGATTTTTCTGTTTTCTGATTTTGATGGACAACAAAATGGTTGAAAGTTACAACTCATTTAGACACATGAGAAAAATGACAGAAAATGGGAGATACAGAATAAAAATCCTAAGAGCTGTCAACCACTGAATCTAAAAGGAGAAAAAAAGAGACATTTCATTTTGCATCACCTTATTTTTTATGTACTGTAAAAACCTTTCTGCTCAAGTCATGTGCATCAGATACTTTTGATCTTTCTTCAATAATCCATAGAAAAACAGATTCTTAAAGTAAGCATAAATGTAGGCCTCATGACATAGCAATTAAATATGAACTAATTATGAAAAAGAAGTCCTATCATTCAGTATTCAGTAAGACAACCTTTGCCCGAAGTATTACACCCAACATATCCTACTTAGAATCACGTAAACAGATGAGCTGTATTGATGTCACTAAGAACAGCCTGAACCTTTTTCTTATACGATGGCTTTTCCCCCCCTAGGAATGTTTGATTGTAAGGAATATTTAAGTAGCACTTAAGCAAAATAAAACGATTCTGTTCCACACGCAAAATATTTCAAAAACCTACCCATGTCTGTAATCATGCCACAGGCTGTTTGCTGATTGCTAATTGTTACCATCATTTTTATCACCCAGGAAAAAGAAATACCCCTCTAAGTATCCTGTAAGCACTCGAACAATGATCTCAATGCACCAGGGTAAAGCAGCCGCCAGAAATCAGTCAGATCAATGGTGAGAGTGCAGTCAACCTCTTTGTGTACACTTAGCAAATACAATTATTTAGAACCTAAGGATGCTTCCGCGTTCCCCTGCTATTGCTTCTGTTGCGTAAATAGAAAATAAAACCTTCACCAAGCAGAGACCCAGGCTACAGACTGAGGGCGATACGTTAACCTACAAGTGAAGTGCTTTTCATAGGGAATCTAAGAAGCATCTCATAGGATTTAGTATAATCCATGAATTGCAGGAGCAACTGTAGCCACAGCTGGATTCCACCTGTTCGCCCTCTCTGACAGATGTTCAGGGCCCTTGAACCCCTCGGTTAAATACCAGCTGTACCTTAGTGAGGGAATAGACCACGTTATCGCAGGAGTACTTCCCTGAGAATATTGCCAGGCTGCAGGAATCGCCTGACCCGTCAGCCCCAGGGAACCACTTCGACATCTAGACCGCTGCCCCCGAAGGTCTCCCGTCAATGCAAATCACATCTATTGGTCTCAAGCAGAGATTTCCTTCACAGAGCCTGGCTCTCCCTGACTCAAGAGCAGAGAAACGCATTTGTTGATGCCAGCCGTAGCCTGATGTGCGCTTACTCAGTAGCAGCGCCAGATTACGGAGTCTGTGCTCATTAGGACTTATTCCTACCCCCACGCGGCCGGTCTCACCATCAGCCCCATGCAATGAATTGGATCAGGAAACCAATCTAGCTGAAAAATAACCAGCAAACTAAGTCCTCAGCATACTGATTTTAAGCAGGATCCTCTCCCCACCCTATGCACCAGCTGAACAGAAGGGACAGCAAAGGCTGAGAACAGCTGAAAAGCCAAAGATACAGCAATTAAATGTTTAAGGACTGCCTCAGCTAAAGTAGCTCCCCAAATATTTCTTCCATAGCACACTCCCAGTAATTAAAATTGCCTATAAAAGACAGAAAACTGACACTGGCATACGTCTTGTATGCAGGAGAGTCTCTTCTGTAATACACCCTAGTATCCTGTACTAGTATTTACTTGGAATTTAAAAATAGAAATTAAAAAAAGAAATCAGATTTCATATTAATATTTGACAGCTAGTCTGCACAGGGAAAGGTTTTCTTTTTAATGAATGTCACTTTTTTTTATATTACCCTTAGAAGTTGCAAACCATTAGGTATTTAAAACAATGAGCGCTATTTATTGCTTTGTCCTTAATGTTAATCTTATTTATCTGATTATTTCTTTTTCAATAATTGAAGAAAATTACCCTGTCAATTATATTGCTTTTCCTATGCAATATTCAAAACTAAAAGGTAAATTCAGGAGAATCTCATTCCAAAGATAAACTGGATACTGGTTTCTAACAAGTGCTCCCAAACCATGACAGTTAAAAGACATTCTCTAAACGAAACTGGGTAATAATCTGGACAACTTTTGGTTATTTGAAATTTGAAATCTCTTATGCTTTCGCTGCATGCTCCTAGTTCCCATTTTCTTCTTCTATGCTTTTCTTTGTAACATATATTAGTTTATTTTTAGCTTCGATAAAGAAGTCTCTCAACACCATATTTTTGTAATCTCTCTCTTTCCAGCTGCTGTATTGCTGGGGAGGTCCTATTACAAACTCATGCATAACAGTTTAGTCTCCCCGCAACCTCAGACAACTGCTCCGCGGATGCGATACTTTGCTTAGTAAATGATAATGTGATTTTCTTGAGAAATGTATTTCTTCCTTGAGGTAATTGTCAGGGACGTAAGATGGCCATCAAGCTCTCCCTTATACTTAAAGAATTTCCAGGCAGAATCACAGATTATTTTGTTGTTGCTGCAGTTATTGTTTTTGCAGTAAAGATGGAACCATCTGTCCCTTTGAAGATGTGCCAAATCACTTGAAAATAATTCACCCAGGTAGTCAGTGAACCACAAAAGCTGATGGTTTAAGGATTCTGGAAGGTTTCAATAGGGAACACCAAGCACACTTTGCCCGGTTTGGATTAGATTTTTATTTAAACAGTGGACACTGAGGATTTCCGGAAAGTAATAGCTGGACAGGAGAGAGCTCCTCTCTTCCTATCTAGCTCGTTCCCATATAAACCTACAATAAGAAGAGTCAACAGTTACACATCACGTGAACATGACTAGCTCACAGTATTCAAAGGATAATTATAAACAATTGCAGTGACTTTGGTGTAGTCCTTCATGTCAGAAGTATACCAAGTGGCCAAGTCATGGCTGTTTCATAGTTGGTTTATGTCCCCAGTTTGTGCTCTTTTGGCAAAGATCTGCACTGATGGCCGTATCTAGTATGAATATCAATAGCAAATATCTCACTGATGGGGACATTTGGGCAGAGCAAGTGTAGGGCACCACATGCCAAATGAGCAAAGAAGGGGAAGGAAGGGCTTGTAGTAGAGATGTGACTTGAACACTAATGTCTATCTAGAACTAATCCCTGAGTTTGGACAAGATGATGACTTGCTTGACGAGTCCCTGATAACACAGACCAGCAGCAAATGAACATTAAAAAATTCTGAGGGCCACCTGAGCCCTTACCCTTCTCTATTTGCAATGGTTTTCTGATTAAACAATTGGTAAATTAATATTAGCTGGTGTCTGAGAGAGGATAATTTCTGAGGCATTTTCTACTGTGGGTTTTATTACGATGAAGAAAAGTCTGCATGAATTTATAACGGAGTGGGTTAATTAAATATTACCCCTGGGCATCTGAACGTTGAAGAGTGTGTCTCTGTTCCAACAGGAACACATAATCCTTCTCAGCCTGATGCATTTACTTTATTATTTACTAATAAAGTTTAGTTTATTTATTGCAAGAATTATTTAGTATAAGCATTGTGAAAAAAAAAAACAGTGGCTTAACAAGATTTATTTTACTCACTTTTAAAACTGATTGGGATGGTAAATTTTAAAGAATGAAAACCTACGTTGTAGCATTTTTTTTTCTGTAAAAGATTGGGAACCACTGAACACAAACATGACTGATATTAAGCAGTGTTTAAAAGCAACGATGAGAAAAGAAATAACATATTAAACCACTGCATAACACCTTCCAAAGCTGTGACAATTAAACATTCATTACAATGTTGGTAAAATAGCTATTCTATCAATGGTGCTAACTTTACAATGCCGTAACTTAATTAGGTGAAGTTTCTTTCATCCTTTATTTATTAGGTTTTCGAGCCACAATAATAAAATAAAAGATTTGCGGCTCCAATAAAGTACCACAATTGCCATATTTCTTTCATATATTAGTAATCGGTTGGTTAACATGCATTTGCATTTTCTATATTTTGGTCATGATAGATCGGTACGTCATTACCAAACATATAACAGAGAACAAATCAAAATATTTACAACACACTATAATTTCCTTTGCAGCTTAATGTCATAATTAAGTAACAACTAAGCTTATGAATCAATTTTGCATGTTTGCAGGTCACGTGGATGTGTGGTTCACACAAACTACAACCTCTGTAAGAGCTACTATCAATCCCACTGTTAACAACACATACCCCTAAAGAGATTTCAAATTATTTTTGCTATATAACAAAGTGAATTTCAAAGTTGCTTTGTCTCATGACTTAAAGACAACTGGCCTTTTGCCCTGGATAGAGAACAGCTTTAGGTCTACACCGAAACACCGAATTCTCACTTCAGACACTGTGATTCATCAGATATTGAAGCTAAAACCTGTCACTGCTCAGGAACACACTGTTATCCTCTCTGCATTATCCTCTCTGCACTTTAAACTATTCTTTTTTAATTTAAAGAAATATCTAGGGCTCGCTCTTGATATATTTTTACTTTAGCTGGTTATCTTTAAACAGGCACATTCGGATTTGTATCGTGTGAAATAATCCTGTCAGATATAGATTAGCAGGGAGAAGGCGTCAGGAAGGGGAGATGAATTCAGCTGATCTCGCTGTGCCGTGGGGAGGCACTGCCCCGTGCCACGTGCTCTCCACCGAGAGCTGCTTCAGCAACGCTCTCCTGGGGCTTTCCTTTTTCAGGTATGGGGCCACCACGTCTTGCTCTCTCCCTCTTTCAGCTGGTCTGTATGTGCTGTATACCCACCTCTTCTCATTATACGGCTGTCTTCCTACACCAGGAGACCTCCCGTTCATCCAAGATATCCAACACCTGACATGGGATGCAAAAGGAAAAAAGACGCAGGTTGCTTATCACGCTGGTCTTCAAACCAGTTAAGATGCCCCACCGCTAATAGCAAGGACGCTGCGCACACAGAGCGGTAAGCAACCTGCACTTTTCAAATAAAGCAAGCTATTGAAGCCTGGCTAGCATAAAAGCTTAGGACGTTCTGAACAGGGACCTCTACCAATGTCGAATTTGCACTGCTTTAGGACTGGTAGCTTTTCAGAAAATACTGGTTTGTTGGCAGCAAATTTCTGCAATTTTCAAGGTCCTTGTGACAGGAAATTATCTGCAAAGAATACATAACTTCCTGCTTGGCATGAAAATAATAAAGAAAAGATGAGTGACGTATATCATACTGTACAGACAGAGCCTGCCCAGAAATATGGAGTTTGTCTTTGGCTTAAAGCTGGGGGAGAAGAATGGGTGAGCACCACCATCACTGCGATAGTGATCCCTGGGTAACCCTACGGAAAAGATGTACTTGAAGGTGTTTATATATCCAACCCTTATTGAACTTTATTCAAATAGCTGTTTCGATGCCATAGGGCTTATTTGCGAACAGTCCAAGCCCTCTGCGACGTGGCTGTGACTGAGGGGTACGGGGCTTTAACTTAAATTCTTTAAGTCATTTTAAGCCTCTTATTGGAGGATGGATTCAGTTCTGACCCACATCAAATTCCAGTTAACAAAGACTGTCAGTATAATAATTTTCTGGCTGGATGTAGTACACAATTGGCTAGAATCAGAAGGTTAACAGGCATTTAATTTCAGTTCAAATACCTAGTACGGTAAATCAGGCAGCTCTCATTAATAAAAATCAACAGCCGTCCTTTCTAAGCTGTAGTATTTACCCTGCACCCCAGCGCTCTGGAAGTGAGCACTGAATGTCTACATCTGTGTGTATATGAATTGGACGTGTCTATTCATACTAATTCAACAAAACCGCACACATGCACAAATCACGGGAGCTTTTTAACCGAATGGATAATTGTGCCACGGGGAAAAAGTTAAGTTCATCTCGTAATTTGTGACTGTTGCACTTACATAAAACTCAGGCAGCTCTGGAGTAGCAATGAGACCAATCATCATTGATAAAATGATTTAGATTTTAGAGTGCAAGCAAATACTTAAAGCAGAAATCTAATCAACCTTTCTCAGAGGACAGATTCCCTTCGTGTGCCTTGAGAAGTCTTAAAAAAGGTCACTGAAAACCCGTGCCCTTGGAGAAGAGGTTCACAGGAAAAACTTTTCAGCAAATGAGAACGTCTACCGAAGAAGGTGCAGCCAGACTCCGTAAGATATTCTGCAGCAATACGCCGAGCAGAACCGTGGTGCAGACCCCACATGGATTTAAGGGAATGTTGCACAGCCATATGCTAAGCAAATGTTCAAAAAAGACATTCATCCGCCCCCAGCACAGAAGGGAGCGAGTTAGCGAAGCAGCTTCTCCCACATATGCAAGGAGGCAAGTGGGCACGTACAGCAGGAACAGTGCTGTACTTTCCAGAGAACACTGGGGTTGATTAAGCCTTGTTGGAAACGCGGAGATAAAACAGAAGGAGGAAATAATCTTATGTGCTTTAGTTTCTAACTAGTTTCTCTTTTTGCCAGAAGCGGAATCAGCGTAAATAGCAAGCTTTGGTTTTCTGCTTCTAGAACGAAACACTGGCTGCCAAAACATACAGGTTTTTAACCTGCACGATGTTGCTGTCCTGCATCCTAAAACACTTCCAAACCCCTTTCTTTTGCTACCGGCTACCTGTTTTGAAGCAACGTCTACACATCATAATTGCAATTTTAAAAAATATTATTTAATTAATGTCTTCCATTTGTATGCACGGTAACTCCCATTTGTATGCATACGAGTCGCTCGGTCTGTGGTCTATAGCTGGCAAATAACACCACTTAACAGCTGTTAAATAGGGTAATCACCTGTTGTTATCCACAGGTAGCTTTAATTCAAATGCTAATTGCTCTCAGTGCTCTACTTATAAACCTGCCCCAATGTCAGATACTGTATGTGCCACACCAGATGGATGTGACTCTCAAATGGATTGCACTGTCCCTCTGCAGGAAAAAAAAATGAATTGTAAAAAAACTTGCTACCCTACAGTGCCATGAAAAAAAGATGGCACAAGAATTAAACAATGATGGTCTTTCAGAGAGCAAGAATTGCAGACAGAAAAGCAATGAGTGGGGAAGATGAAGGAAAGGACTGCAGACAGGACATTAAATATTGTACGAGCTGGTGCTTCAGCCTATTTACAACCGAAATGAGTTAACATTCATAACATTCACCATTAGTAAACTCAGTTTGAGAAAATTCAGAAACAGCTGTTGCAGATGTATGCCAGGGTCAGCCTAAACTAACAGGAAATGAGAGCTAAACTGCTTGAACAGGTAGGGCATTTGTAAAAATCTGACTGGAAAAATAAATGTTATACCCTGATACAGGTAAGTTCTTATTTTTCCAGAGACTTAATTCTTCACAAAAACATCATAAAACCCTTCTCTCCTTTGTAGAAATACCTCAAAACCACATTGTACTACTTACTCTGGTGGTAAGAGGTTTCAAATTATTTTTTTCTAAAATATTTCCAATTCACCCAAGCTCTCTGGAGGCACACTTTCATGCTGTGCTTAATTTCATCAAACTGTGTGTCGCTGCTAAAAGTGATGGTTTAATTCTGTCTCCTCTCCCCTCTTAACTCCATTGATGTGTTCCTCACCCTTTCCTCGTATTAGATTTAGTCATTCACTGTATGGCTGGAAGATGACTCACTGATCTGATGGGAAAGCAATTCATTTGGAGGCGGGATATACGGGTGCGAGTCCGCAGTTAGACTGGATTAAGCCTGGCATGGAACGCTGCCCTGAATTGTCCTGTGTTTCTTGCTGCTATACAGTGAAGTTCCTGGCTGCACAGCTGTAGGTTTTATTTTAGATCCCACGACTGTAAAAGGGCCATTCATTCCGTAATGCTGTCGGATTTTCACACTGTACTGGAATGACTTCCCTGCCGCGCTCTCTGAAGGGCTGCTTTTTTTTGTAGGCGAATGAAGCCATCCATCAGTTGCTCAATAGCAGAATGTCTTTGCTCAGCTTCTACCCTTTGATCTGTTCAGCTTAGATAATTCTGCTGGGTGCCAAAATGCCAACCCAAACAACCCTCATCTCTGAAGGATACATGCCTTTCCATTGGGACAAAGTGTTGACCTCTGGAAATGACTGTCCCCAACATATTTTTCAATTAAATGGGAGATAAACATCATTACAGGTGAAACCTGGCTCTGAGAAAGAAATCAAAGCATATAAAAAACCCATATTAGATAGATCCGCAACAGGTGTAGGCACAGGTTTCAGCTTTGTTTTGAGCTCGTTATAAAGTGCAGAGCCCTGGCCTTGGAGAAAGCAGCTGCTCAAAATTTCAAAACACAAACTTTAAACTAAAAAAACTTATTAGGTAGCGCCCCAGTTCTCCGGTATCTTGTGCTCATGATGAGGTGAGGGAGGGATGAAAGCAGTGACCTATTAAACCCAGCTCACTTTGTCTCCTGATGTCCTGCTTTAGGGCCATAATTGAACTGAACATCCAGCAGCAAACACCACTTGTCTGTGAATATTCATTTTAGCAAAGTCAATTATTTCAATCATCAAGAGGAAAGAACCGCTTGTTTGTTTGACAGTTATGACTCAAATTAACATACATTTCATTTTGATGACTGTTTTTTATTTTGTTTTGCATATTTGACTTACAGGAAAGGGAAAAAAGGGACGAAATGTTTCTTCCTCACTGCCATTGCTAATGTACAGAGTATTCACCCTTCCAAATTTCTTCCTGAAGTGAAAGGTGACAACGTACCTCTTCAAAAATGAAGGAAAAAATGAATCGTCCTTGTCTTAAATTAAAGTGGATAAGGAAAGTTATGGCAGCCGAGATGATAGAAAAAAAAATGCAAATACTCACAGTAAGCTCAGATGAGATTCTCACCCCCATTTTACTGGTCAAGGAAACCTAAGTTGTCGAAGGTAGAACATGAGACAGGTTGAATATACTTCATTGCTCATAGCTGGGAAAAAAAAAAAAAAAGGCATCCATGGCATGAACAGAAAGCAGAAACAATAAAATTCTTCTCCAAAGCAGAGTTTAAGAGATGAGTTGCACAGCCAGCTTGCAATTGCTAGTGGCTTCGTGTGTTAAAAGATATACAGCAACTTCTAAAGGGAGGATTTCACTTATTATGCACGTAAACCACTAGGGGAGTTGTTGGCCAACGCGCTTTTCTGACATGTGCTTGTGTGGGTTATGTCTGAGATTCACAAGATGCTTCTTATGGTCATAAAAGCCTTTCCCTGATGTCTTCACCAAGACACACCAGAAATAAGGGGGTTACTGTCAGAAAGTTGGAAAGGATCTGGAGAATCAGAAGCTGACTAATATTTCTGTGAAGAGCAGAGAAGGGGAAAAGCGGTGAGCTTCTCAGGGGCATGAACTGAAGAGAGGAATGTTCTCCATGTTCTTTTGTGACTGTGCTATGCCATGTGTAAATTTACCTGCCATAAAGATTGTTTCTTTTCATTACAAAAACGGCATTACAAAAATTATTTACAAAAAGGTGAGATGCGCTTTGACTAGATATCCATACGCACACCTTGTGGCAGTAAGACAGATCTGGAACTCCTTGGAGAAGTTGGCACTAGTCCAAACTTCTCTGGTTAAATGACGATAGCTATTGCCTTCTTAACATCATAAATGTGTTAAGTGGTCAACACCGGGAAGCAAAAGATTAGGGAAAGAAATCAAAAGAGGAACATTACCTTTTTCAAGAGGGGAAAGAAAAATATTTAACCCACTGTCTGGATAGTTTCCTCATTCTGTTATTTCACATTCAAAATATCTGTGGTCACCAGGTAGTCCCAATCTGCTCAGTACAGACTGGTCAGCTGAGAGGCCCATTAAATGATATAAGCACACTTCCCTGCTAAGATAAAGTTAATGTTAGAGAGTGTGTTGTAATCTCTTGCTGCCAACCAAAGATGTTGGCAGAAAATATATTAAGCAACTCTCGCCCCCAAATATTAGTGTATAACTATATTCCTCCACTTCTTTGTTCATCTGTGACCATCCTAGAAAATGCTATTCTGAAAATAGCTCATCAAATAATAATGAAATTCATTGTCATAATTGAAAGCTATATGTATTTCTTACAGTACTTCCTTAAAAAACAATTTTCTTTAAGGGTTGGTTGTTTTTTTTGGGTCATTGATGTTTGCATGTTCTGTTGTTGCAAAAGAGCCTGACATGCTACCTTAGGATCCTTGTTCGATACCTTTTTTTTTTTTCTAGTTTTAGCCTCTGTGGGTATACTCAGCTTGACTATTCCTTGTATTTTATTGAGTAAAATGAAATATTTGTAGAAAGATGTAGAGTTTGTGTTTTGATAGACTTTTAGAATCTCTTAATAAAAAGCTGTAAGTAGGCTTGCTTTGCCTGTGTGAAAACTACATTATCACAGAATTACAGGGGCTGGAAGGGAGCTTTGGAGATCATCTAGTCCAACCCCCCTGCCAAAGCAGGTCCAGCTAGAGCCGGCTGGACAGAAAATATCCAGGCAGGTTTTGAATATCTCCAGAGAAGGAGACTCCACAACACCTCTGGGCAGCCTGTGCCAGTGCTCTGCCACCCGCAAAGTAACGCTTTTCCTCATGTTCTGATGGAACTTTCTGTGTTCCAGATTGTGCCCATTGCCCCTTGTCCTGTTGCTGGGCTCCACCAAAAAGAGTTTGGCCCCATTCTCTTGACATCCACCCTTTAGATATTCATAAGCATTGATGAGATCCTCTCTCAGTCTTCTCCAGGCTAAACAGACCCAGTTGTCTCAGCCTTTCCTCATAAGAGAGGTATTCCAGTCCCTTGATCATCTTTGTAGCTCTCCGCTGGACTCTCTCCGGTAGTTCCCTGTCCTTCTTGAACTGGGGAACCCAGAACTGGACACAATACTCCAGATGTGGCCTCACCAGGGCAGAGCAGAGAGGGAGGATGACCTCCTTGTACCTGCTGGTCATGATTTTTTTAGTGCACCCCAGGATACCATTGTCCTTCTTGGCCACAAGGGCACATAGCTGGCTTATGGTCAACTTGTTGTCCACCAGGACTCCTAGGTCCCTCTCTGCAGAGCTGCTTTCCAGCAGGTCAACCCCTAACCTGTACTGGTGCATGGGGTTATTCCTCCCCAGGTGCAGGACCCTACACCCGTACTTGTTGAACTTCATTAGGTTCCTCTCTACCCAACTCTCCAGCCTGTCTAGGTCTCACTGAATGGCAGCAGAGCCTTCTGGTGTGTCAGCCACTCCTCCCAGTTTTGTGTCGTCAGCAAACTTGGTGAGGGTACACTCTGCCCACTCATCCAGGTCGTTGATGAATATGTTGAACAAGGCTGGACCCAGTGCTGACCCCTGGGGAACACCACCAGTTACAGGCCTCCAACTGGACGCTGCATCACTGTTCACAACCCTCTGAGCTCTGCCATTCCGCCAGTTCTCCATCCACCTCACTGTCCACCCACACCTAACCCACACCTCCTAAGTTTACCTATGAGGATTTTGTGGCTGATTCTCTTTCAGATTGTGAATAGAAAAATAAAGCTGCAAAATATAGTTGTAAATTTGTGAACAAAAAAAACAGTTATATGTAAATTTATATTTTAAATATAGAAATAAACTTTAATGTTTACTCAATCTTGCATGACAAAACAAATCAAAAGAGATGAGCAGATATTTGAATGCTGCACTTTCCTTGTATAAGTCAAAATCAATACACATCAGCATTTACTTTTGATCAGAAATTGAAAACCAATTGGTCAAATTATTTCTTTCATTTAACACTGGCTGTATTACCAAAATTAAATAATTCAAACAACCTAAAGATGGGTTTTTTTGTCATTTCTCAAGGAAAACACACATAAATAAATAATTAACTGTATTTTTCTTCTATCCCAGAGATCACAGGTCAGGGTATCATTAAGTACATTCCATTCTGAAACACAATTTACTCTTCCATCACTTATACTAAAAGTTTAAAGGTGGCTTGATGTGAGGATATGCAGAGATGGGAAAACTGAAACCTCTGGGACTGAGCCGCAGCTTTTAGTCAGTTCCTGAAGTCATAACTCATTTTATTATGAGTCACAAAAGGCTACTGCTATCATTTCTATTACTGTACAAATTAGGAGCCTTACTCATATCCTTCCTTTTCTCCCACAGATTAAGTTCAATGACTTTGCTTACACTAACTATATACGTCCAATATAATTCGTTCAGGACATAAGCTCATCTGGAGAACCCGATCTATTTGAAAGTCTGTTGATGGTAATTTTAATTCCAGAAAGCAATGAGCTGTGTCATGCACAACGTAACAATTAAGCAACTGATACTGTCAGACCCGTATTTTGTTTCCCTAGAGGTACAGAACTTCAACAAAAGTTGAGAGGAAAGACAGAAAGCTGCAGTTTCAAAGCCAGCTTCTCTCAGATCCTCTTTTTTATGCTACCAGTGTTGGAGTAACAAATTTGTACCCACCAGGTTGAGTGTAATCCTGGAAAGACCTGTGAAGTGTAGAGCACAAAGCCACCTTTAAACCAGGAACAGGACCTCCACCTTTGCTCAGACCGCACTGATACTCTGTGTGGAAAGGAGGTTATGGGCACAGATGTTGGCTCGAGCAGTTACTTCTTTTCTATCCATCTACGCATAGCCAGAGGGCCTATATGAAGTCGAAAGATGAATTAAATACATAAATATGCAGGTATAACTTTTGAAAGCTGCGTACTGATATTCCTTGATATAAGCATATTGAGGGTGATGGAAGCTATTTTGGGGTAGAAAGGCAATTTTGCTAGCTAATCACCACCTACAGCACACACAGTGTTAAATACATTTGTTGTGGGATGCTGCCTGCCTTACGGGGATCCTCCTGCCGGCTCAGGATGAGCAGTGCAAGCCCACCCAATTACTTCTCATTTCAAACTTTAAAACTACATTGCAAAATTAAATGGGGATTCCTCTTTCTGTATTACTTAGTGTGGGAGAAATGGGATGAAAAGTAGTAAGATCCTAACACAAAATTTCAGAATTTTTGTGGATGTTACTGACCTCAAAAAAATCTGCCGAAGAAAAGGGCAAAGCTGAGAACAAAAGAAAATTTCCTGGTTGCCATCAAGCATAGCAGAGGTGGTACAGTATGAACAACACAACACTCAAACACAGATAACCATGGAGTACCCATGCAATGAGCTTACCCAGGCAACAGGCGATGTTACAACACTGGTGGTTGTTTTTAAGTACAGTAGATTTCCAAGTGAGGAATCCTGGGCAAATGGACAGATGAGAATGAAATGAGCTGCTTATAACCTGAAGAAAGAAAAACTGATTTGGGACTGGACAATATCATTAAATACACAAATATATCATTAAATGTCAGAAGATTTCAGATTTCTGAATAAATTCACGTGTCCTGGATTGCAATTCTATATAATTATGTTTAATAATCTACACCTGTCAACGAACACGGAGCAAACACGGCTTTAGAGCCAATTTGAGTTAACAGACAGAGGTGAGGTAAAATGTTTCCACTAGTTTTGTTCAAGAGATCTGACAGAAGATGGGAGCAGCAGTTGATAAGTGAGACATGACAGCAGTTTTGAAGACTAAGACAGCAAGGAGAGATGAAAAGACCCAGAACAGAGATGAAACAAAAAGGAGAACAGGACATAAAGGGTAAAAATTGGGATATGGACATTTAGAAAGGATGTGAATCTGTTGAGGCATCTCATCATACAGCAGAATGGGTGAGGAGGCAGATGACATTAAAAATTAAGTGACAAAGTTTTGAAGAGGATTAGATGTCTGGCTGAAAGAATCTAGACACTTTTCATGAAAGAATCTAACTACTTCTCATTCACATCAAATACTGCGTTAAAGTCGCTGATCCTCCATTTGAGTGCGGTCTGCAGAGAGAGAGCGGAAAGTTTTCACTTCATTTCCAGAGCTGCTCCATCTCATCTGCTCAGAAATATCCCGAGGGGGGCTGCTCACAGTCTCCACTTCTGGCAGTACATGGAGCTCGTCTTGAGTCACGAGTTACAGATAAACACTTGTTTATTATCAGAAGCATTATAAGGTCTGCTCCTGGGCAACACTACGCTTGACAACTAAGTTACATTATATTGGGCACAAATTGTTCTGAAATCTCTCATGTCCACAGATTTTTATTAAAATGATTTTATAATGCTCACTGTTTACTAAAAGGAAATATGCAAATTGATGCAGGAAGAACAGATGCATCACCCAACAAACAGACATCAGAATAATACTCATGTCTGATCATTTAACACTGTCATTTTAAAATGAAACACATCATTTAAAATTGGGCTGATACGCCAGCCTTATCAATGACCACTTTCACAAAGAGACATCAATTAACCCTTTCATTGCTATTGTCAAGATCCCCTCTACTTTCTTTATGTCCAAACTTCTTGCCCTGATGCACCAAATTCAGTCTGTTGCCTGAGGTTTCACCTTGTTCTGTAGCAAAAAGGGTAGACAAACAATTTATTTGGTCCAAACAACTGTCAGGGAGAGGAAGACCTAAACCTCTATAGATCTACTGCTAATAGGCTAGAAACTGTCTCTGCTTTAGAAGGTCGCTCTTCCCCAACTCTCTTCTTCACAACTATTGCTGAAAACGCATTGAGTTCTATACATCCTGGGCTTTTTGTAAGAGATAAACAAAAGTCTAGCGATAATTTTTCCTCGTATAACAGCTCCTAGAGTAAAGGTAAGCCGCTCTTTCTCAAGGCAGTACCTGATTTTACAAGTGGCCTTTAGTGTTGATGTTCTTGAGTTATAACGACGTCACGGGGCTCCAGCTCTGTGCCACAAGGGAAGGAATCGCGTGCATGTAAACCATCTCAGGAATTACTCAAAGGACGGAACGGTGCACGCGTTCCCATGCTCCTCAGCCTCGGACCACGACTGACCAACAACCGCCTCCACCACCCGTGCCTCAGTCACACAGACGGCATGTGGTAGCCAACAGCCAGGAACCGCAGCGCTTTCATGACCCAGGGCTAAGGGCAGAGGGGTGCACCGGGACCCCTTGCTGCAGGCAGGCCGTGTCAGCGAGCCCTGCGGCTGTCGGGTACCAGCAGGTTTTCAGCCGCTGCCCAGATCAATTCACACAGTTTAAAGCCTTATGACACTTTCTGGGGACACTTCTAGGTACGCCACCTCTCCAAACACTGTACTGCAGCAGGGTGTGCAGCCAGTACCTGAATCACAGTCGGTTGCTAAATTTAGGATAAATTGATTCAGTTAAACCTTTGCAGCAATTTCCCAAAGCCGGAGCTGCTAGTCTAAACACTCTTTAAAATCGTACTTTAAAGTAAAACTTTGAAACTATCACACACGGAAGAGTGAATTATGTTTGGAAGTTGGAATAAACTGGGGAGAGGATTCCTTTTTCTTTTAAATGACAAACTTAACCTATTATTAATCTTCAAACACGAACAAATACTTCTAGTTCCTGAACCAACTGAGAACTTATTAACTGTCAGAGTATTAACAGGCATACCTAATACATTTTACAGACAGCAATTGCTGATAAGTGCTCATGGAATAAAGCATTCAAGGAGACATGATGTGAATCTGGGCATGTCTGTCAAACATCCTGGCAAATGAAATATTAAGAAATCAATCACGTTTTAATCTACAGGCACAGAATCTTTGGAGTATAAGAGTAAAAATTGGTTCCCTTCCCTCATTCTTGTAGAAAGCCACTTATTTTCCAGAATACAAGACCAGAGGGTTTGTACAGTTTTTACAAAACAAGAGGGTTTTTTCCTTCTTTCAAGATTGAGTAACTTTTCAGACTCAGATTTCCCCTGAGTTTTACCTTTTTCGAAACTGCGTAGCTCCACAGACTGAGGTGACGTGATGATTTCCCCAAGAGCATGATGCCAGTTCTGTTTAGTACTGTTTACAATTTTCTCTTCAGATTAGGTGGCTTTCATTGAAAACAAATACAAATTCGAGCCTGGTTGGTTATAATTTAGGGAGATTTGATTGGTAGGGGATATTCTTTCCGGGATAAGACCCTCAGGGAGAAGAAATCTTTTTTGTGCTACAAAAGGGAAGAAAAACTATATGGTAAAAGATTTCAGAAATGTAGCAAACCTATGTGAAGTTCACCTGTAAAAATTACTTACTTTTGAAGAATTATAATTTAAGCGTGAATCTTTTTCAGAGCTCTGCTCCAGCAATGTAAATCTCTCGCACCATGCGCCTCCTCTTCCATTTCTAACACCCCTAGATGGTCAAAATTTATTAGGCTGCATTGACCCTCATGCAATAGCTCATATGAGAGAGACGTATGATTGTTAAGGCTGCATCACCAATGCAAACATTAACAGTCAATTTTCCCGCCTGTGTTAGGCTCACCTGTCTTTGTAATACGCTGCTAATTAAGTATCTACAATAATCGATCAAAAGTCATCTTCTAAACGAAATAATTACTATTGAAGGTTTCAGTAGCATAAACTTAAGAAATTAAAGGGCTACAAGTTCTTTATACTAAAAAATAAGTGAAGATCTTATACTATTTCGCTACAAACCGTATACCGTCTTACATTTTAAGATTAGCCGAAGCATTTTTCCACACACTTACAAAGAATACGGTGTTTAAAAGACACCTAATTGTAATACATTAATTACCATAGATTCTTATAAGTTCCGGCATGACTTTAAAGTCTGATCCATAGTCACTGTGATACTCCAGTTAATTCTGCTATGAAAGTGAAATGCGTGGTACCTCCTGATTCATCAATAGCAAAACTTTATTTCCTTTCAGTAGTATTTCTTTCTATTCCTCAGGAAAAAATCTGAATCTATTGAAGTTAAAATACTGATGGAAATTAAATTACGCTGTGAATAAAATCAATATTGCTTTTCTCTAGGGAGAAATAAGCTGCATATTTAACATTAATCACCTGATAAAGACATAAGAGAGAAATAAAGAAAAGCGCAAGTCAAAAATGAGATCTTTTCCCTCACGGTAGGGACTTGATTAAATAGGTCAAGAAGTCCTGAAAAATAATTATTACTCCTCTATTTGCGATGATAACCACTTTTAAATGAGAATTTGTTGCCTGGATTCCCCTTCAGTTACAAAAAAAAAGTCACAAAAAAATCTTTTAATTCTTATTTTTTCTGCATTGTCCAGAAGAAAAGCACAGAACAAGAAAGCTGTTAATAATTTTGAAATCAGATCAATGATCTACGGGTACTCCTCCTGTACTTTTGTTACAAAAGTTAAGTCTCATAAGCTTTCATCGGAATTAAGCAGAAACTGCTTGGGTTAGAAGCCGAAGGAAAAAAAACCCAAACAATATAAACATTTTAATAACAATATGATACATTTGTGTCATTGTCTAGTTTCATTAAACTCTTTACCCCAGAAATAATCTGTCAGAGAATTATAAAATTTCATTTTCTTTCCTTTACAGAACAATCTATTAATACATCAAGAGATTAACTTACTCTAATAATTTATTTCAACGATTCTCTCTTTTTCCTAAGTACAGTCTGGCTTATGTGTGACAGACAAATCGCACATGCCTGTCCTGTTCATTAGAATTTAATCTAAAGGAAAGGGCTAAAATGAGTTTCTTTCAAGTGGATGCATATTCGTGGAATAAAGTTCCAGAGGTGTATATCCTTCACATCAGGAGATGAAGGAAAGCGCTACCTCAATGTCTACCTGCCCATAGCTATTCATATGCCCCAAATTATACACATTCAGACACTCTAGGGCCCGTGCTTAAATGGAACCAGAGCTCGTATCCTGTTGCTTTTCAGTCTGCCGTAAAGCGTCTTGAAATGCTTTGTGTGAAAATCTTCCGCACAAAAAAATATTCTGTCAGCCACAATGTAAATGATGCTAAAAAATTTTCAGTACAAAGGTTTGAGATGAAAACTATTGTTTCAAAAGGTTTATTCAAAGCAGATATGTTAGCTTTAAATAACTGGTTCGCTTCCATTGAAATTTTGTTCTGACATTCCCAAGGATTTTTTTCCTGTGTCTTTTTAATATTTAAAAATTTTTCATTTCCTTTCAAAGAAAACTAATTTCAAGATGTCAGCAATTCCTACAGAGGGAGCATTTCTTTTTCTAAAGAAAGCCAAAGTCTTTCAATGTTTTCTGCACTGAAACCGTCAGAATCCTGGCTTATATTCTACAGACATCCAAAAAGCCCAGAACAGAACAAAACACACGAACAATGTGATGTACGTGTGTTCAAGGGGAACAGGAGAGCATAAAACTGCCTACATTTCCATGTAATTCTTCCCAAAACCTTACAGAGCAGGATTTGAGTCTCATCTACAGAAATGTTAGTCTTTTTTTTTTTTTTTTTTTTTAACCAGTGTTGGGCCTTACATTTAGGTCTGAATATCCATGTTCCAATTTAATCAAAGGCCACTTTTTTCTCCATGCGTAGTCTTTCAGGACACCGACTGCTAACTGCCCCCGCTCTCCAAGAATCCAAATAGCTTGATTTTACCCTTCTCTAGGGAAAACTCAAGGACAAGCAATAGTGCAAACAGGTAATTACTGAAATTGATTGTGCTTTGAGTTTATTCCTCCTTAAATAGTACAAGTTCCACACTCAGCAGGAAAACGGGTCTCTGAAATGATCTCGCTGCGCTAAAAATGACTAGACAGATATTTAGCGGGTACAATTTTAGAAGAATTATGTCAGTTCATCACTGTAAAGTCCCATCACTACTGTGCAACTCCTTGACAGATTGCCCTCAGCAGTGCTTAATAAGGAAGCAGTCAGAAATCAGCGACGGCACAAAAAAACGTTGAGGCAATTTATGCAACGATAGCGAGAAATGCCATATAATACATGTAAGGGTTATGGGTCGTAATTTACTAAATGCAACAAAAGAGACATTGAGTGTAGTTATTTTGGTATACAGAAATTGCACAGAAATAGAGGCGGCCAGTTACATATGCTTTACAGCCAGTTACATAAAGCTTTAAGGTCACTAGCTTTTCCTTTGTAGTAATCTGTTAAGTCTAAATGAGGATTTGTAATTGTAAGCTTGGGCAAAGTCAACATTTACCATCAGATTACAGAGAAACACTGCTGTACTTTGGGTTAGGCTGTCTTGCCAGTGATGACAAAGCAGGTTTTTTAAAACTATGATTATCACCCAGACTTATCACCTCGGCACAATTAAGATTTAAAAGCCAAATCACGAAAGCCACCCTAAGGGTTCCTGATGGCTAATCCTTTGTATTGCTCTGGCTCAAACGCCTGGTATCTCTTTATGCCTTTCCACGCCGGAATGCAGGTAGGAAATTTAAGTCGAGGACACACACAGTGAGGGTCTGCGCTACCCAGAGCACCGCCTGCCCCGATACCGTTCCTTTTGTCCAGTCCCTTTGTCTGAAGAGCAGCTCCCTCAGCTGGCACGAAGAACTCCGGAGAGCAAATCTGTTTTCATGCGACTCCACGGTGAAGAGAGGCCAGGAGGTCAGGGGGTTAACATCTGCTATAAATACCCGCAGGACTTCTTGGCCTGAATTGCAGAATGCGATTGCTTTATGTTCCTACCCTGCACTGGGCTGTGCCACACCGTGCCTTACCGCATGGCATAATGCAGAGCAGAGAGTCAAATACATGAAAGGAATAATGCACCTGGATTTTCTCACTACAGAAACACGCTGTGGAAGCCTGCACATGTGAGAAATGAGTATTTCAAACCACCGGAATCTTAAAGCAAACTGAGTTCCAGTTCTTATTCAGCTCTTCGGTCAGGTCTGGATTATACACCAGGATAGTGAATTTATTAAGGGATATATATAGATATGATCTAAAGCAACGGACTGCAAAAAAAATGCACCGAAAGATCAATTTTTGATTTGGGTATTGAGGTCATAGCCTGCTCCTATTCCATTAAAGAATGTTTTTTTACCGAGTTCAGTGGAGCAAGAGTAAGACTAACATTTACTGCTAAATGGACGCTCAACTGGCAGCCTTTGCGGCACTTTGAACGGTTATTGGAGAGTGGCAGATCACTGAAAGGCTCTGACCTCCACTGCAAGCAACTGTCAGCACAGCAGAAGTTGAAAGCTTTTTCATATGTCTTTCTCACGTATTTGTTAAATGCAATATAGGAAACTAACTTTGTTTCCCGTACACAGATTTTTATTTGGGGGTTTCATCTGAACAGAATGTGAGAGATGCTTACAAAAGCAGTTGACAGCTGTTTAAACTATTTCCACTAACCACTAACTGTCTATCCATCAACTCCGAAAAATCATGAGGAAGTTGCAACAATGAAGTTGGAAGGACAAGGAATAGTACATAGGACAGATAATCCTGAAGAGAAGATCAGAACAGGAAGAGACCACCCAGCAGTGTGAAGACAGAGCACATAACATCAGATAACTTAAGGTCAGACTTTGGTCTCACATTCATATGTATATATAATTTTAATAACCTCAGTTGCACATGTTATAGCCTTGGAATTTGCAACTATACAAGGAAAGCATTGGAAAACATGCGGTGGATGTTGTTGAAGATCACAGACAGTCCACATCGTTCTAAGCATGCGTTCCTTTTTAAATCCTGTTTTGTTCTGATTTCTAATACTCAGCCTTTACCTAAAACAGTATTTAAAAGGGAGATTCTGTTTCGCAAATGTATTATTTCTTCCCTTTCCTATAGTACATTGGCAAAATCCGTGGTAGGCATTAACAATGATTTTACCCATAGCTCTAAACTGGACTGCAGCTTTCCTGTTCCAGCATGTCTTGCCACTGCTCTCCAGGAAAGGGAGAGGAACAGAGAGTCAGGTATTCACACAATGTGAGAATGGGATTCAAAAAGATGTCATAAAAAGCTAACGTCTTCGAAGATGCAAAAAAACAATGTCTTTTTTGCTGCCTGTAGAGGGATAAACCAACATTCTTCATACAACAAATTCTTCCTGCTTTAATGAAAAGGGGTGGGTTGTATGGATGAGGGGAAATCACATTATAAGAATACTCTGAGTCTGTATATTTCAGTAGCTGTTACTACTGACTGCAAGACAACAAGCTTGTTTATTGCAGCACCTTCGGAGCCTTACTATCTAATGTATTACAGCCAAAACCGTATTGTTTAACATTCTTCATTAAAGGTTTAGTCCTTTTACAATGCACTGCTAGCACAGAAAATATTCGGTGGCATGGTTTTCAGACAATATATTTCTTAGAGTATGACTTACATCTCATCAGCCACAGAAGTTCAATAATAATCAGAGACAACCTTTGTAGTTCCAACAGTGAGATGTTCTCATTCTTTGCTTCAATTCATGTAATTGCAGGGGTTACAGAGGCGTTAATGGGCTGTACTTTAAGAGAAATAGAGATAAAAAGCTTACATATCCTTTATACAGCTCGAGTTTGGAAATAATTTCACTGTCTTCAGTAAAAGTATGACTGTCAGGAGAATCAGGCTCAAGGTCAATACGTGTATGAGAGCATGCAAATAATGCTGGACTAATAAAGATAGTGTCTAAAAATTTATTATGGTTATACTAGTGAAAAACTGAAAAATTTGTCATCGCTAAAGGAGAAGTTAAATTGTACCTAAGACTATTAATAACATATCACATATGCAGTGTCTACGTTATTTTAGTTATAAAAGCATCCTCCTCCACCTAAGGCATTAGCTTTTTGTGATATAATGCTACTTTTCTGCCAGCATGGTGAGTTTTTAAAAAGAATACATCTAATGGGTGGAACAGGGTAATGTATATCAAGAGCATGACATACGCCAATGGTGTGACCCACCCACTTTGTGATCCCTCACCACCCCTCTACAGTACCTTAGCTTCACTGTCTGGAAAAAATAGATAATACTTCATTTGCAAATCAGTTGTAGAGACTTGGACATAAGGAGAGACAACATAGTGAACAAACGCTATTGTCATGTAGGATTAAATTTAAGGACCATTTTGAGTCTACCAGTTCCACAGAATGTCCTCATAAGACAGTGAGAGGATAAATCACAAACTGCAACAGCCTTTCAAAATGCAACACTCTTCCATATAACTGTATAAGCGTATATAAACACGTATGCTAATTTATACACCATAACATGAGAGTTTTCCAAGTACAAGTCCAAGAGATGTAAATTATTTTTGAATGCACCAATTAGAAGTGGGTGCTTTCTGAAGCTAGCCAGTTTTATGACATGCTAATCCACCAACTCATTTTATATATGACACAAAAGCTATTTCACAAATATTCTAGACAGCTTTTTAATTGTAAGAGGTTCAAATGAATTTTAAATACAGTCTAAGTCCTCTCTTCGGAGCCAATGACATTAGCTATAATTAAAATGTTTCATTCCACACACTGAAGGAGCAGAAAGGAAGGTTTGTAGGAAGATAAGTATCTATCAAACTGACCTTTTAATTTTACTAAGAATTCATTGTATTAATATTGTTATGATAAGATATTAGGAGCATTAGATGGACTTTTTAAAAAATTATGCAAAGAGAAATAAATTATGTACAATCATGTTAGCACCAGCAACACTGAAAAGTTTGGATGAATATCTAAAAGGAGGTTTTTCGAGCCAGCTTTTCCCCCTTTAATAGTGTCATCCAGTTTATTTTCGTCAGATCCCTATTTTCATCTGCTTTTATGGAAACAAGCGTTAGAGTTCCACAGACAAAATGGGCCATTTTCTGTAATTCATCAAATAGAGGAAGACTCAACTTTTACTGTTAAGACCCTTGGGAGATTGCACTGAAGAGCATTCTAACAAAAAGCTGCTTTGAAGTAGAGTAAGTAAATATTTAGGCAGCTCAGTAAATGGGACTTAAGTTTCATTCCTTCACATTTCCTAACACGACTCCTTACCAATATAATTTTCAGTTCAGACTTGACTTGCAGAATCTACAGATCTATGTTAGTTTGCTTACAAAGATACATTGTTTTTCCCATTTGAGCGAATGACATTTGTTCTTGTATTAGAGCAATGTAATGAACTTCCATATTTTCGAGGGAAGACAGACCACTTGTTAAGGATCTCTGAAAAATGATGATTCTGCTTTAATAACAGCCTCTTGAGTTTGATGCAGCATTTTAATAAAGCCTGGCATTGTAGCAACTAAGGGAGAACATCATCAAGCCCTGACGCTGTCTATCTGCAGAACTCCTTTTGTGTAAGAGTAAAAAAACCCACCCCCACCCCCACCCCTCCTCCCCCTGACCTTCACTATTTGACTCTATTTCAATGTTACAACAGTGCTGTGGCTTAAATTTGAAATGAAAAACTTGTAAGTCCGCTTCGCACACTGCTCTCCACTTGATTCTCATGCATTTTCCCACGATGCTCACTGCAAGTACTCAACACTGCCATGACCATCTTGGGATCTCACCTGCAAAACTTGTTGTGACAAAGAGCATTTATCTAATTTACTGCTGTGTAACCAAGAGAAATATGAAGACTGCTACAGAACACCAGCATGCAGCATGGGGATACTATAATTTAATCTAACATTGCTTTCAACATTTTAACCTGTTACAAAATTTAAATACAGGAAAGAGAAAGAATGAAGACAAATATTGATCAAAAAAATCTTAGGAGAACATTTTTCTCTGGGAAAGATCAGATAAAAACAGTATTTGAAGATAATCAAAAAGTTGTAGATACAAATTAGGAGAAAATCAAAATCCTGACTTGTTTCTTCATAGCTGCATCTGAACAAGACCAAAAAAGCCTAGAAAAATTATTTGAACGATAGTTCAACTGCTATGAGATGCAACCCTGCAGCTGAAAACAAAGTTTGAATTTTTTATGATTTTTACTTTTTAGTCATGATGAATTAATGAAACAAGTAATGATCTTAAGCTACACAGGAAACTGAATATACTCCGTAAAATTAGAAGCAAGCTTGAAGCATCCTCCTTGCCTGAGGCAACAGAAATGATGGATGATAGTCTGAGGAATACTCTTTGCGTTCTGGACTACTAAATAAGTAATCTCATTAATCTTCCAGCTTTTACCTTTTACTTCTGCTTTAGCTACATAAAACCTGAGAATTTTGGATGTTTTCTACTTGAACCTTTGAGATCACGTAACACCAGTTGGATGCAACGGGAGTTAAGACAATTACAAAGGGACTGCAATGTTAGGTCTACTATTTCAACGAGCGGTTTTAGGGCACAGTAAGAGGGTAAAAACACAGTATTTAATTCAAAAAAAACCTAAACAATAGAAAGTGCCCTTGAGATGGAACATTTCCAGTTCTGTGCTGTGCTTCATAATAAAATTCTGAAGACAGAGAACCAAGAGAAAAGACCTGGTATTACAGAATAAAGCAGGAAGCGGGGCAGTGCAAGTGATGGAGTTCAGCTCTTTAACACGTTCTGTGGAACCAACACTGGGCAGGCTAACATAACTAATACATCTACTGGGCACTTTCATTCTGAAATTTAATACTTCTAGAAATTAAGAGAGCTCAATCTTGAAGACCACCAACAGGAAAAGACTTGGCTGAGCCAGCAGCCATAATTGTCGTCAGCTAAAATCCACTCCTAATCCTGAAAGACAGCTACAGTTTTCCTACCTAAATGAGCTCACAAACTACAGATCTTTGTGATAATTTGTATTCCAAAGCGCACAGCAAATTTGATAGACACAAGAGACGTTATCAAACAGGTTCAGGCCAAAATGTCAAATGGTTCCTTCTAATTAGGAAGGAGGGAAAAGCCAACGACACCTTGAAGTACAGTAGAAGCCTCACTGTGAAGATATATTATTGAGAGTTTTTGGAGGCAGCAGTGGTGGGCTGCAGAGAAGCCCATAGATTTCTACATTCGAAGTCCCAACTGCCTACCTATACAGTAATCACAGCAGATGGATAATGCGCTGTGTTCAGGTTTTTTAATAAACATGTCAAACATTAAACATCCTGTTCACAGATGTACTATAATAAAACGTCTTTGCTATGATTTGAAGTTATGCTGCCTCAAAAAACCCTGCAGTTTGTACTTCAGAGAAAGAATGCAACTGCTGCACAGACCTTAGCCAGGGCTCATTTTGCACCTTACCTAGGTAACTTTAGAGGAACAATTTCAACCTCAACTATGCCAGCCAAGACTTTTGCCGTCAAGTATAAGCCATAATATGACGATACGAGCTACGAGATGCTATGTGATTGAAGGTACTTTGCCTTAGAACATCCATTTTGCACAGCTTCTATACGTGGTCTTTGGAGACCTTGCAGAATCTTTAGTAGATTCTTTAAGTTTCTAAACTACACGCGGAAAACTCTGTTGGAATTCATTGAGCTTCAACGGCATTCTTCACATTCATGCAATTACACATTGCAAGTAGCACTCTTAACATGAAAAAACAAGAGCTGAGGGAAATACTCTCAACAAATTAAGACAGGCAAACATTTAATCTTGAGTTAAGCAGGTCAGATTAAATTCTACAAGCGTTTTTATCTCAAAATTCAACATCTCTTTCTATTCTTTGTTAACTCAGAACAGATTTTGCAGAGATGCAGCGAGGATATGAGCTATGGGCCTGGCCACCAAAAGAGCACAACCGCCCCCCGCAAGCGTGCGTGGCTGGTCCTTCAGGCATCGGGGATCCCTGACACACACCTAGTCCTCAAAGCTGAATTACTTCCTCTCATTCTCATTTCAGTTCTTCTAAAAGAAGCTTTCCATTTTCTTCCTTTGTCTACATTAGAAAGAAATATGAGGTTATTTAAAAAATTTTAAAGCAGCTACTTAGGGCTTCTGCTCCCTTTTTGGCCATGCTGGCAGGGAAGAGACAAACTCTCCAAAGCCAGCCGTTCCCAGCACGCTTCATCAAAAGCACAGGTTTCCTTAGCAACATGCCCCAAAACATCCCGGAGTCCTTCACTCCACGTGTCCTCAGTAGAGTGTTCTGCTAACATGGAAGTGTGCAGCCCGGCAGACACCCAGGGTCCTTCTACTTAACAGTATCTTATGGGGCAGATTTTTGGAGGTTGTTTTCTAAATGCAAACTAATAGGTCTAGTAGCTGAAATGTGCAGTATCTGGCCAAAAGAAATTCAGCACAATGGTTCAGGTTTCTGACGTCTTGCTGATGAAAAGGTGATTGCAGCGGACAAGTTACGGTCACCGGTCCCAGACATCTCGCTGCATTAAGCGGTGTCCAGAAAGGAAAAGTAATTGAAACCACCTGTGTAATGAGGAAATACAACCACAATGAAAAAATATGTAAGCTCAAACGAAGGTAGGGTCACAGCAGAGTCTTTAAAATCAGTGGAAAGTGACTCGTTGAATTTAGCAGGCACTTTTACCTCAGTGCTGTGTGTGATGAGCAAATATTCCTGCCTCTTCTGATGGCTGATACATGCCCAGGTCTGGGGGAGAAAATGTGCAATATGTATGCATGCACATAATTAAATAGAATTTAATATCGTCTGCTGCTCATACTCCCAGGTAAGGCAACGATAATATATAATTTCAAAACTAAGTATGACAGGTTGAGGAATAGATATTTATTTGCCCAAAAGGCAGAAATACCTGTTCAGAAAATTATTTGAGTCGTGACTGAATGTCAGAACACAACAAGAAAAGCATGGATACCAATCCACTTGCATGCTGTCTTTTTTTCTTCGGAGTGGTCGGGGCCAGGTGGTGACCAGTCCTACTGTAACGACTTACAGTTTCTCTCCAAGTGCAGATCACTGTAGGCCTGTGCTTCCATACAGGATTGCTCCATTGAACCAGCTACAATGTCTTGTTTTAAAACACTACAGCATTTGGGAGGAGAACAGAGCATGTGTCAGATGTGAAAAAATAGGGAATTGTTCAGAAAAGAGCAGGACTTTCCTGTTCCCTCCTATTCTGCAAATCTTTTGGGTCCTGATGTATTACATTTTAAGGGGAGCTGTTGGTGGTCTCCCACTGCTGATGAGCATCTGTGGGTAGCCCTACATCCAGCAGCACTGAAATCACAGGTGGTTGGAGATCCATAGCATGTGTCTTCCTCAATCAAGACCACAATGAAGAACAGAAGGAGGGCCACCCGTATATCTCCCCTTACATTAGCAATGCATTTCAGTCCTGAGCTCACTCTTATTTCTGGTAATTGATCAAGGTAGTATCTGGTGACAGAATAAAGAGGGGCAGGTCTCTCTAGAAAACATCTCATGTCTTTTTTTTTTTTTCTTTCTTTTTTTTTTTTTTTCATTCCTGCAGAGTGTATGTGAGGAAAAAAAAAACAAAGTAAATGTAAATTGATCCTCATGTGAGTCTAAAAAGGGTGTTGATTTTGTGGGGGTAAGAAGTGCTGCAAAGAGCTGACATATTCGTCATCAGTCCACTAATACTTCCATTTTTTTTAAGGGTTCATCTGCTGAGTAGTTCATCTCAACGTTCATTAGAAGAAATAGTATTTTTACACTCTGCAAAGGAGAAAGAAAGCTTGAAAATGACCTCACCATAACTGAAAGATTCAGAACTCAGAAGATAAATTAAAATAACCCACATTTAGGCATAGACATATTGATTTTGAAAGCCAGCTGCACAATTTTACCACATGGAGACTAGATAACGGAGAGGAAGAAGGCCTCGTACCATTTGAGGGAAGCGCTGTTCGGCTGCGCAAGAGTTCTGCCAATATAGATGCCTTATCTGTTCCCCTTCTGATAGGAATATCTCCTTGTGGTTAGGCAACCCAGACAGCATCAGCAGCTCTTTCCCAGAGCTTCTGCAACTCTGTATTTATATATACAGATTCATTTATACTCTGGTCAAGACTTTGCAAAGGTTTTTGTCCTATCTGACACCAGTTATTGCTGAGTTAACAAGCAAGTTTGGTACACAGATAATATGCTGTTTGTTCTTATCATGGTATTTGCCACTGCAGCAGGGTACAGATATAGAAAAAATGTAATATTTTAGGAAAAAAATGGAGTGGGAACATCCTGAAATTAATCTCTTTATAATGGTAGAGACTCTTTGCAATCTGCTTTTTTGTGTGTTTGTTTCAGATGAGTTCAATCTCCCTCTCACTCACCTGCCATGTGAATTAAGTAGCCAACATACAACTACTGAAATTATTTTATCTGATTCCACACAGACCATGGAAGTATTTAAACTCAAAAGTGAAAGGAGAGTTGCTGGAAAGTATGAAAAGAGCTAAAGCTTCACTCTATTAAATGTCAGAGCAGAAGGAAAATATCTGGTGATTAAAATGAAAATTCTCCATCCATCTTCAGTCTTCTCACCTCTACCAACACCATATTATAACCAATTAACAGTTTAGTTTCAAGCCAAGGACCAATATACATGGTACATTAGTTGGTATTGTCATGTGCTGGGCACTTTTCAAATAGAAATTAAGTTTATTTGTTTCAAGAAGCCTTCTATTGACCATTTCTCTCTTCGTAGTCCCTCTCAACTAGATTTTTTCTTATGCTCTCTAGAAAATGCAATAGAGTCACACCAAATGAACTAATTTCACACCCACTAGGTAGAATGGGCTTAATTCTACTCTCATTACCAGTAAGTCAAAGCTATTCTGTTGCACAGCGGGGGCTTGGGCTTCATCCTGTAATACTGTCTGTCCCTGAAGAAAGAATGATAAAGTATTCCAGAGATCACGGGATGTACTTCAGCTTAGATTAACAAATATGCGCAAACAATCAGAAATTTTCTCTCTCTTGCCGCTGCAGGACAGCCACTGGTGCCGTACTGTCATTGCAACCTGCAGATCCAAAATGGTCCCATTTGACTGGATCAAATTTTCAGCTGAATGCAGGACAGGAAAAAGTTCTTTGAAAAGTTGCTCATTTCTTGGTTTCTAAGCCATTCTGCTGGATCTCAGACAGCTCCCCTTGTTTTTCTGGCTTTTTCTTTTCATGCAGCTTTATCATAGATGGCATCTGACAGCTAGAATTTGAATAAATCTCAAGAAAATCTGGAATGTCAAGTGGAAGGAAAGGCTACGTCTCAAACCATAGTTTTTCACGTTTGTGCACAGCTGGTAATTCAGTAAATTCCTTGGCTGAGTCTTCATCACCATGACATCAAGAGGAGCTGAGTGACAAGCTTCCACTTCACTCACTAGGCTGTTGTGCAAACGTCAGCCTTGACGTGCAGGACTGGAATTGTGGCCAAGGAGATGGATAAAAGAGGAAAGTTTTGGGGGAAACCGCAGCAGTCACTGCTTCTGTAGCAAATCAGAGCCAATGTATTGGCAAATGAGATTTAACACACTCGATACTTCTTTATCAAACATGAAGTGAACTAAGTCTGGAATTATGGCAAGGCAAGAGTAAAGTTGTCAAAACGAAGAGGGTGAAAAGCAAGAAAATGAAAGACCAAGGCAAAGAATGGGAAATAATGAGAGCAAGGAAAAACAGCTGTGAAGAATGAGGTACAGAAATCAGACAAGAAGGGGTAATACGTCAGGCACAGTGTGGGAAGGACAAGATGGGAGAAATGACAGAAGAGGGGAGAGGAGGTCTTGTCACTGACCCAAAGCCAATTTCCTCAAAGCTGAAAAAGAACATTTCATTTATATATATCTGCCCTTCAGGAAACAAAATAAGTGAGGTATCAAGCAAAGGACAGAAACGTCGGGGAAGGAAAGCAACGTAACAGGAGGCCTGAAATCAAAAATGGAAAAGAAAATGGGAATAATTTTTAAATTTTAAAGTGCCAATAAGTTACTAATGATTAGAAAGCGAAAATCATTAAAAGAACAAAAAAAAAAAATTATCCAAATGAACGGAGGACAGATACAGTTGTCATGAAGTTGCTGTTACTGCCATTAGCTCAGGTAATCCCTGAAGCAGAATGGTCAGAAGCCAGAAGGCTATATCCTGGGAAAAGATTGCTCTCTATTTATTTTAATGGTGTACTTTCTAAACATTATATAATACTCAGTACAATATACAGCATTATATTCTCTATAAAGCTCTATATCAGCAACCAACATGAAGTCCACTGATAACTTGTGCTTTTCTAGTAACAAGAAGCTCTCTACTAAAACAAACTTTCAGATATGAGAGTCTAGATTTTACTACTTCAGAGACAGATTTGCCTCCAATAATGTTTCTGGAACCTGAGTTGCTTTTTTGTGTGTGCTACATATCTCCTCTCCAGAACTTACAGGTTTAAAAACCTGCAAGATACGTAAAGCTACTATAATACCTTTTGCCTCTACATTCCTTTTGTAATCTCAGTTATTTCTATTCCAAATTTTAACAAAATGGTGTAACAACATATTAAAATTTTCTAGTGGTTTAATTTTGGAATCCAATCTTATACATCAAACACATATAGCATCTGTCATTCACCTCAGCAGCCAGTCTGGCCCAAACCATGACAACAGAGGAGGCTAATTCGTCCCTTCCAATTAGTTCCTAAAGCGTCCCATCATGCTCTCAAATGCTTTCATATTTTGTGCCCTCACAATACAGCAAGACACATCTTCCTTCCCCTAACGTTCCCCCATACTAAAGGTCAGCATTAACGTTATGGTATTTCAAGCAGTGTGGAAATAAGTTTGAAATATGTAGGGAGAAGTTCAGTTACTTTTACTGCATTGTGGATCTTTATTACAAATTCTGCTCTGTCACCTCATTTGTAATTCCCATTGAAATTTCATCTGCTACTATCAAAGCTGCTGGCTGCCTACGGTTTTCACTGCTGTTCTTCATCCTTTCTTTCCTTCCCCGTGCTTATGAAGCTATCAGCACCCAAACGCACTCAGCTGGGCAAAGCACAGAGAGGTCGGCACAGTGTATCGCCTCTTTGGTCATCAAAACGGGGCCAGAATAACACTAAAATAGCAAATAACTCTTGTGAGGGCACATTGCACTGTGTTAGCTATCTTCGTGCATTTTACAGAAGCAAGAAAACCTACAGACTAGTAACCATAAATTTTGAAAGAAACTGAATTTGAAATAAAATTCATTTCAGGCAGGAACAATTTATACCCATTAGACAGATCAGCCAGTTTGCGCCGAAAGCATTACTTTCAGAAGAGCTATGGGGAGCTCTGGGCGACTTTCATCTTGCGGAAAGTATTTGCATTTCCAACGTTTTTCTTTTTGAGTCAGAATGGGTAATTTTCTGTAGCAAAGATATTCTTTCTCAATCCCGGGACAAGAAATAATCATAAGTCACTGTAAAATATACAGACACAGACAACAATTATAATCAGCAAATGGTGATCCAGACAGACCTATTTCTACTCACTTACAAAGTTATGGTACAGCACAAATTGTTATTGAAGCACTAAGTTTTGTCAACCAACACCGGGCCGGCTCGTTGCAAATTAGTTTGTGTGCGCGAGTTCTAGATGTGGCAGGCACAAATTATGCAAACGAGCTTGCCATGATGAGAAAAGGATTTGATTACTGTTGTTTAAATAAGGATCCCCTGAGCTGTCTCTCTTCTGTGGGAATGGCGTTAAATATTTGGCAACAGCATGACATGTCCTGCATAATTTAAACCGTTCCGTTTTCCTGGGCACACACCACGGATATGCCAGCAATTCATTAGGTCCCATGCACACTTTCAACCAGCATTAAATATACATGTAAGATGAGCTACTGCTGCGTCCATCAGTCGCTCCTCTTCTTATTACTTACTTTATCTTTTTAGATTTGACTTGGCTTTTACTCCAGGTAACATATCAGCACTTTTGTTTTGCGTATTCGCGAGGCAAGAGGCCTCAAAAGCTCAGTATTTGATCTCTTCTTATGTCTGACTGTCTCCAGTGCTGTCACAGCAGTGGAAAGCCCAACCGCGACTCCAAAGACAGCTTCCGTCCCTCCCTGCCTGGCTGCAACTTTATCAGCTTTGTCTGGCCTGAGCTTATTTCATTTACCGAGAGTCAGGAGGGAGCAAGGAGATGATAGGATGCAAAAAGAGAGGCAGTGAACAGGAAGGTTCGGTATCTATTTAACGAAGACACACGACGCCGCTGCGCAGCAACAGACAGCCTCCGCTTGCCTCAAATAGGAGCAGGCAGTTAAAACAGAGAGAAACTTCAGCTGATTAAGTCATTTTAGGCCTTTTATGGAAGAGTGATGAATATTACTTTTGATGCGTGCTGGAGGGGGTTAGATATAACTAGATGTGTGGAACGCCTGCTTCCAAAATGCAAACAAGTGTTCCTGCTAGCTGCTTTCCACAGCTATGATAATTTGCCTTGGCTCCAACACCGCTCCAAAAAATGACTAGGTAGCCACTACCCAATGGTTTCAACGTATCATCAGGAAAGTTTCTAATTATTTCGTCATGTCAAACTCCCCAGGTTTTTAAACAAAGTTTTACATTAGATACGTCTGATCATCCTAGTAATCTATTTTTTATTTCAAAACTGAAAAGTTCAGTAGTTAAGTTCTCCCTGAAAAAAACAACCAAACTTTCCAGTGAAAGATGAGGATAAATGAGGAATGAATGTATGGTTAACATAAATTCCTGTCAAGCATAAAAGACAGATCATCCTACTAATCTATTTTTTATTTCAAAACTGAAAAGTTCGGTAGTCAAGTTCTCCCTGAAAAAAAGAACAAACTTTCCAGTGAAGGATAAGAATAAATGGGGAATGAATGTATAGTTAATGTAAATTCCTGTCAAGCATAAAAGACAAGACAGGTAAAAGCACAAGGTATGGAAAAGCAAACAATAAGGTCTAGCATCACTGGAGACATGGCAATGGAAGTTGATGTTTCTATCAGTCACTGTCTCTAGGACAGACACAGTACAGCAGAGTCCTTTCCCACTGCAGATTTGGCATTACCATATTTGTCTATAGGGCTGCCTTACAGACACTAGGAGCATACAAAATATACATTAATATCTGCTTTAAGATTAAATAACCGATTTCCAAAGACTTCTCTCCAAAACACGTTACACGCACAGAGCACAGCCCTCTGACATGGCAGCATATGTCAGAGAGTACATTCTCACACAGTCCATACTCCACCTCTGCACTCCTCGATAGAGAAGAAAGTCAGAAAATATAAACTATTCTGCAAGAATTAGAAACCAGAGGGAAAAGATACAGGTCTATCTATTTATTTATTTTTAATCATAATTATTAGGAATATAGCCACAACTGGAGTAACAAATCCAGCGATTTGTTACAGGAGGATGTGAAAATTGAAGACTGGTCACTACTGCAAAGATGCAAAGTAGTATTTGGGCCACCATGCTCAGGTGCTGGCAAGCCTTTCATTTCGAGCCACCTATTAAAATAGCAGTGCTCTAACAGGACAGGACCCAAAACCTCCTAGAGTTATAGCATAAAAGGTAAGTAGTCTCCTAACTGCGAGCTTGAGGATATCCCTTCTCTATATTTTATCATCATCTTCAAAAAAATATAGCTTAAGGTAGTTGAACTAGAAAATTAGGTTCACATGTCCAAGACAAGATGCTGAAAAGAAGAATCCTTAAAAGGTGTCAGGATATGTACAAGTAGATTTTATTGTGCAAGGAGTTTCTGACAAGCTTGTTAAGATAACAGCAGAAAGAGAAAATAGGGTTTCTTTTACCTTTCCCCAGGAGCTGCTGTTGTGCAAGGGGAAGAAAGACTCTGGAGTCCACCATCGTGTTAACAAGCGAAACAGCCAGCTTCCCAAATGTGTCCTTTGCAGCAGGACTGAAAAAAAACACATACACAAGAGCAGCGGACTGGTGTTAATAAACTACAAACCACTGCTAAAGCTTGCATGCAATAAAGGTGATTTCTAGTAACAGTCCAGGCATCAGGGAGTAAATCATGATAAAATACCTGGATCTGCACTGTTCAAAATGAATCGTATGGTGTCACCCTCCAGGGCGTGAGAGCGAGCGTCTACGTGCACGAGCGCGTGCATTTGCGGCCATGCTTGTAGGACGGGTTTCAAATTGTCTGAAGACGGGGATCCAGTGTGATCTTCGGTGCTGTGGAGTATCTGAGACGTCTGCAGATAGCCAACAGTTGTGATGTAAGGTCTGCAAGCAGACCTCTGCCATTCTGGATCATCAGCAGAAGATCCTACGGCATACAGTGCAGCACAAAAAAAAGGCACTGGATGCCTATATTTAAGTGACTAAATCACATGTGAGTGTCACTATATTTAGTACTTAGAAAAGTACTGGGGCAGTAAAAGTTCAAAGGATTATTTTCATGGTGAAAATTTTAATCCTACACCTACACAACACAACCATATGTTGTCCTGCTTTAACTGAAGTATACCTATGCACCACTGAAGTGATGTGAAAATGAAATACTGTGTTCCGGATAAGTGAACTCTGCACTTGCAACGAACACAAAGTACACAACAGTTTGCATTAACTGAGACATAACAGATTGGGTTTTCTTATGACACACCTATATTGATTCAATTTGAAAACCACAGCTCAGACACACTTTTTCTTCTTAGATCCATTCACTGTTCTAAATTCATGCTGCTAATCGTATCAGGCACTGGGCACACTGATAACTGCTTTTGATGAATTTAATTAACACAATGAAAGAGGGAATAATATATAGCTATCGTGATACTTCTATGGTGTATTGTTATTTCTCACCAAGCAACTGAAAAAATAACATATTGTAGTCCCGGGTTACTGCATAGAGCCTTAAAAAATAAGACTTCACTCCGCATAAGCACTTAACAGTATGCTGTATCTTGACTCTAAAGATTTAGCCCAAGTTAAAATGCTTATTGTTTTTATTTTCTTGCAATTTTTTCATTTATTTGTATGTACTGAATGTGCCTGGGTGTTTCATGGGGCTGCAAACATTTTGCAATAGTTTTATGCGACACACACCTTATGCTACCAAAGATTAAAGAGCACTTCTTTGAAATAAATGTCCAATTCCTGCTTTGGATCAGAGAATCAGGGCTCAGCGCGGCCAAAAGCAGAACACAGACTCCTCAGAGAAGCCCAAGTTAATATTCTTTGGAAACAGGCCTTTTTAAGCACCATGCCACATTGGAAAAATTGAGTTAGAGCCTCAGCAAATGCGGATCAATTTTGCAATAGGCAGTACGATGAGATCTGCAGATCCGGCACAAGATGACCAAAACAGCCGATATTTGATATTAAGATGACTAATCAGAGTAATTTTCCCCAAGGTTTTCTAAGGAATTCCCTGCTTTTCAAATTATGTTTGCTACTAGAAGTTGCAAATAAATGTGTGAGAATAGTTCTTACCTTTGTGGCAAAAACACCCTCATGCTGTAATGCTTTCACCTTTTCTTTTCTTTTAAAAATATTTACCCACAATTTACCAAACTTTGGTATTTGCAAATAATATTTACACTTTGGAAAACGAACAAAACTCTTAATTATGACTGAATACCTAGAAAAACAAGGTCAAAAATCAGAAAATCAGGAAGGTGAAATGCCTTGTATAAATTATTCTCTATGCATCGTTTCTGCAAAGGATTCAAATTCCCAAAGGTTTTTGATGATATTAGATAGTTTCCTAAAAAGGTATCTGTACGGTTGGAGGAATTTGAACAGGGAACCCTCAATGAAGGGAGGTGGGTGATGAATACTTGCTTCTTCCTTGAGACTTTTTGGTCTTCTGCTCTTGATTTCATACTACCCTTACCGCTTCTGCTCAGACATTTGCTCTGTGCTATACCCCAAATAAAGAGTCGGTCTCCAATACTTCCAGGGTGCTGCAACACGCAAGTCAAGGCAAGTGCCTATTGATGGCTCAAACGTCATGAGCTTTCCAAAGGCCCTCATGTCTTGGGAGACACATGATATTTTGAAGAGGCGGAAAAAGAGTTGGAAGAGGGCTGGAGGCTGCAGATGGAGACCTCTTAGCTCTGCTGCAGAGGCACCTGCATTACGCGGCCCTGGAAAAGAGAAGTACTGGACAAGTCTGAGAAATTATACTTTATTTGACCTCAAAGAAAATATCAAATACTGATACATACTGAAAAAGAGAAAAATCTCCATTATTTAGCTAGAGAGAGCACTACCAAATCCGTACATGAGGCTACTAAACCCACACATGAGGCTATTGTTGTAACCAAAGAGGAAAATTCCTGTTGGTATTCCCCTTAACATATGAAAAGCTGAACCCTCCTCTGCAGAGCTAAGGTGCTAAATCTGAAAATTAAATTCTGACACTACCTGTGCTTCACATGTGGACTTCCCCTCATTACTCATTTTTCTTTAACCTGAAAAATGTTCATCATTCTTTTTGGTAATATTGCTGCAGATGGGTGAAAAATGTAGGACCCTTTTCTGAACAATCAGGTATAACCTGAGTTCTGCAACCTGTGCTTACGGTCCTAAAATACGGCATCTCTGCAGTTGCAGAGAGGATGCTGATAATAGTAATAAGTTTTCAGGAGCTGCACTGAGTAAGTTGTTTTGTCCAGGCTTGTTTATTGCATGGAATAAGCTCAGTTGTACAAAAATCAAGTCATTACTGGAACTCCAGGAGTCAGGAGTGCTGTGGCAGACTGCTAATTAATTTTGCCTCTGAAACTTTCAGTCATAATTGGATAAGGGAGCGACACATGCATCGAAAAGCATATGAAGCTGTTTGGCCTAAGAATTTTCTTGATATATTAATAGGAATTGGCTTTATTCTGAGAAGGCAGGTTAACTCGTCTTCATGTCCTTTTTTAGACAAAATACAGGCTATTTTTAACAACTTATTTTTTCCACTGTCACCTAAGAAAAAGTTTTTACACTTGATGGCCTATCTGAACTGTATCAAAAGGTGATATTCATGATTATAAGAGCCATTCCTCTTGGAAAAATACATTACCACTCCAAGCACCAAAATGAAGGTAATAGAAGGGAAAAAAATAAGAAAGCTGTGGAGAGAAAAAGATGGGAAATGAAAAAGAAATCGATCAAAAGAGGTATTGGTAGTTGCTTTCTGTACAACAAAGCCTATTCAATTATTGGCCCTTCTTCACAAGCAAACTGAAAAACTTAAAGTACCGTCTATTTGTTGGCTATTACAAATGAGATTGTATGTTTTATTTTCATCATGATAGCACCCACAAGTTTCAGCGAATACAAGGTCTCATTGCTTAGACGTAACACATACAATAATAAGCATCCTCAGGTCTCCTTTTCCTTCCTCTACCCTAGTCAAGAAGAAAAATAAAAACAGCTACAGCAGAACACTGGCTCAGGGAAATGAAGAAAATCCCACAGGGCAAGATTGCAGCTGAAGGCAAAGCCCTGTCTCTCCCAAATATACCCTTATTCACCCAATTACACAAGAAGCCTTCAAGATAAACAACTAGTAGATCTTCAGGTCACTTTGTAGTGGAAGAAACCCTATATTGTTCATGACCATGTGTGTAGTAGTCTCCACCCTGGGTTATCTCCCCCCCACACCCCTCCTGTTTCTGTATTTCACTCGGCACCGTCCCGCCGGGTTCTTCCGCGCTTGCACAGCTCTCAAGAGGGTTAACACACCTCACAGAGAATATGATAAATTTAGCAGGTCCAAGAAACCTAGTATAGAGCAGTTTCAGAACGCTAACTGCGCTGCAGAAGAGCCCTAATTTCATCTTATCTCTACTGCACACAGCTCAGCACTGCTTTTTGCTACTGTTGGCCCCGGAAAGCCTGATACAGACTTTGCTTTAGGGAGACTGTGTCACTGTAAGCCGGGGTCCTCAATGGGCAGTCTTAGCTATCAACCTCTCCTAATTGACAGGATTGGCTCCTCTAATAAATATCTATTTTGAAATCTACGCCCGCTGTGGCCATAATTCTCTAGCAGACATTGTGAACAGTTATCAGGAAAGTACAGCTTTCAAAAATTGCTGGGAACCCCCATATTAGCCACTAGTTCACATGTGGGTAATGCACACAAAAAAGGGGAGAAAAGAAATTAGCAGTCTCCCATGACTCAACAGCACAGGTCACATTTGAACTTGAGGCCATCTGATCTTTCATCCCACAGCAGACTCATAAACTCCAGGCCAGAACGCAAAGTCACATCCACTACAAGCCCCAAACAGCCTGAACTATACCTTTTAATGTTTCAATAATGCAGAACACAGACCTTTCAGGGAACCCTCTGATCAGCACAGCAGCTCTAAGCCCCACAATTCTGTTCATTTGCCATATGCAAAAATGCCTTTGGTCTCCAAGGGCAGGAGAAAAGGAAGATCAAAGTCAAGCTCCACTACACAGATCCCAGAAGAGAATTTGTCATAATCCCGTGTTCCATCTTTTACCTTGAAGCATAGAGCAAATGAGAAAGGAAAGAAAATTATGGCTTAATAGTGTATGCAATTAACAATCAAAGGGAACTCATCCAATAGATTTTCCCAAATATCGTATAACTTTTTGGAAGACACAGTTAACCCTCTCTGCTACAATCTGCTTATTTGAGACATAATATTTAATTACTTCTTGAAGTCTTGATGGCAATCCCTTAGGACAGCTTCGTGCGCAGAAGGAGTTTCCCTTATGCTCACCCATAGTCACCCTACAGCTCTGAAACCTCTTGCTGGAATATACAAGAGCAGAAGAAATATTTGGGGAGTAATGGAATCAGCATGACTGATACTCTCCATTCTTTCCCAGATCTCTACGCTGTTTGGTTGGGTAAAGAGGGTTGTATTTACTCTTTGTATATCTGAACTCCAGTCCAAGAAGAAAGCTTGCTACAGCACATGATCAATCACAATTATGATGCCCATACAGTCCAAGTTATAGTCTAAGCTTCAGTGTCAATGAAGTATTGCTGACTTGCATTGTATTTTAGAAAAAGAAAGAAAGAAAATTTTAAAAGGGGAGTACAGTATCTGAGTTTGAAGAGCATAGATATTTTTCTGCGTGCTTTATTCCTCTTAAACACCTCTGTCAATACCAGAAGTCTTTGAGGAGCTGTATTTTCCATCATAAATCTTTTTAAATGAAAAAAAAAAAAAAAAAAAAAAAGGCACAAAGTACAGAATTGCCATTTATGAGAGCAAAGAGAAAACTAGTCTGGAACTGTCAAATCACTGCATCTTCTGTTTGCAGGCATACCTGCTAAATCAACAGACCTAAGAAAGCCATTGAGTAAGGTAGCAAAGCATTATTTTTTCCCCTGTTTTCCATTGCTTAAGCTTCTACTAGGTTGGTACTTAGAAGGAAGCTGAAAAGAGATGTCAGAATTGCATTCTGCATTTTAACTATGACTGTTTTTCCACCCGAGCAAAAAACTATTAGATTATACTCATTAAAACGGTAGGTAAAATGTACAGAATTCTTCCCGCAATAGCTCATCCACAAAAGGAAAAAGATTTGAAAGCAACTGGTTACAATGACTAGTACCATGTTATCTAAGAGAGCCAATATGACAAAAATGCTGAAATCAAGTTATTCATTTACATAACAAAAGAAGAAAAGGTTGCAAGTATGACACCAAACATGCCTGTAGTGGTCCGGGGTTAATTAGACTGAAGGAAACAGCTTGGGCTCTCCATTGTGCTTGAGCTGACAAAGACCACGGGCAGCAAAGAGCAATGTAAAAGGAGACGGGCATGCCGGCAGGACAGAAAGGTCTTATATAATGTTTAGGCTGCCGGCAATCTGAAGACAGAAGAGTTCAGAGAAAACAGAATTGGCTCTGGAAATTTTGAGGCCAGAAGATACCTGCTATTTTAAGACATGGCACTTTAATCCTTTACAAGTAAGTTGATTTTGTGTGTGTGTATCGACCGTTTGTATTTTCCCCAATAGTAACAATAAAAAAAATCCAAATTTATACATTTTAAATAAATTATAATAATTTCGTATTAGTATGAATTAGTGATAAAAGTGAGAATAATAGTTAAATGTGTGTTTACCAACTACATTTACATATTTAAACAAAAGTACCATTTCTAATCTTGCAATTTCACATCCCATTTCCATGCATCAAGCTCCAGTCAGAAAAATGAGCAACCTTTCAGTTACAACAAAACTGGCTGAAAGGTCACCCTTTCCCCAAACTATGGCTAAATAGATTTAATCTTCTCAGTCTAGTATTACAGCCACAGCAAAGTGTTTATGATCAATCCAATTAAAATGGTAATTTCAGGGGGACTGGCAGCTCTCCTAAACTGTAAAGAGTTCTAGTTTACTTGAAATCCCATGGCACAAGGTAATAATACAGGATGTTTGCTGCTTTGTCACCGTGGTAATTTTCCATGATATTACATTGGAACACTTGCACAAATATGACTGCAGATAACACACAAAAAAAAGAGTTAAAATATTTAATTTTAATGTAATTATCCCATCCCACTGAAAATACATGACTAAGACCAAAAGATCTTTGCAGTATAGACCAGTGAGAGCACTGTATTAATCACAAGGAGCTCTGATTCAAAGCTGTCCCACTTGCCAAAGTGAGCTTCTTGTTGGGTGTCATGGTTTAGTCCAAACCTGCTACTGGGGACCTGGGGAACCCCAGATGGGACCGACAGATGCTCCCCTCTACGCGTCTTCAAAGAGAGAGGCAGAGGAGGGCAAAAGAGACTTATGAGTTTAGAAGGAACTAAACTACTTTAATGAAATCAAACAAGATCACCCAGCCCTTCAGAACAAGTCGTTGGAATAGCATCATTATTTTTTGCTCTTGCAGATTTTGATAGTGTAGCAGACCCTGAAGCAAAGCTTTGCCTCTAGTTGCAATCATATAAACGTCACAGTTTTTACCACAAGTCCTCCTGAATGGTTTTGTGATAAGCCATAAGCATAAACTGGTAAGCAATTGTTGTCACAGAGATCTATTAATAGATATTTCTCTTTAAAAAAAAAAAAAAGAGAGAGAGAGAAGAACACTATTCACATTCTGTACTGATGCACAGGGCATTTTAAGGGATTTTAAAGGGAAACTGTCAACTTAAAATTTCATTTCCTTCTGATTACTTCAGACATACCCAGAAGCTAACAAAAGGGATGAAGATCTGGGTTTTTTACCATTTCCTCCTCTCCTCAAACTTTCTCTATTTGGCTGGTGAATCTACTTTGCCAATTTGACCATCTCTGCTCAGTTCCATGTTTTGTTGATGGCAAACACCTTGTCTTCGAGCGCTCTGGGGCTGAACACTCGCACAGACGCTTTCCCTGGCTTTGCAGGAAGCAGCAGAGCAATGTAGGAGTTCAAAGAGATTTCAGTCCGGGAATAAAACAGGCATGTACTCAAGGAAAAGTTAAGATGGCAAATGTCATCTTGTTTGTTATTGTTGTTCAAGGTCTACCAAAAAGACTTTTCAAAAGAAGTATTATTAAACGAGTGGAAAAGCCTCCCAAAGGACACTAAGAATCTTTCAACAATATCTTCTTCTAAGTAACACGCGGTGTTTAGAGGTTGCTGCATTTGGACTTGAGTGAACTAAAGAAGTAACTGCTTTTGCACTCAGTCCTGAAGGTGGTCAAATGACATAACTGCAAATTCATGAACACCATTTTCAAAGTCAAATCTCTGTCTTGCTTACGCTGCAGTCTCCGCTCAGGCTGGAGCCTGGCTAGACGTACCTGTCTCAGCCTTCAGCTAAGCTGCCGAGAGCAGTGCAGCTGCAGGAAAAAGACAAAAAAAAAAGCTCAGTCTGGACTGCAAAACCCTTCTGAAAAGCAGAGCAAATATTTAGATTGCTGGCTTGCACTGAAATCAGCACCGCTATGGCTAAGAGTGCCCAACCCAGCTCAATGTGATTACACACTAAAAGCCCTTAGCAATACAGTGTTCACGTACCACTGGTCTTCGATATACCTAGAAACGTAGTGACTGCAGAGCTCACTCAATCGGGGGGGGGGGGGGTAGTAAAAAAATGTAAAGAAATCTGTGCCAATTTGCTGCGTAAAGATGTATGCAGCCAGCATAGCAAGGAAATCACAGAACCTTACCTTTTAAATGGCACCAAATACATAGGTAGTAAAAAAGGGGGGTTATTTTCTGTTAAAGCTCCTAGAAATTTAACCAAGCAGTTAGTGATGTACAAGTAGAAGGCCCAAAACTAACGGAAGTTACTGTCTAAATCCTTTGTTAAATTCAGTAGGTCTTAAAGTAGATGCTCTGAAGGGACACATTATATTTCACAAATCCTTTAGCTGCTTTGTTTAGTGACGACCTGTTTGTACGTTCAAGAATTGCTTGAGATGTTGGGTATGATCTTGAGTTAAAGGCATACGTATGGGACCCTGAGTGATACAGAAAGGAGAACAAAGGAAAGAATTACCGTCCTGGTAATATTCAAAGTCCTTAGTTTAGGACAGATACATCAGGAATACAGGTCCTAAAACCACTACTCTCAGCTTTCAGCAGTCATTTGGCTCAAAAGGCCTCCAAAAGGAGTCAAGTGTAAGAAACCAACCTGCTTCTGATTCTTAGCACCATTATTTTCTAAGACGCAGATGCTGAGGAAAGAAACACAAAAACCTTGACAAAATATACACCAAAGAATGGGCAACTGCAAAAGGAACAGAGGGAAAGTATGCAAAGGAGAACTGAACTCACTGTGTCTTCAGGAAGTCTGAAATATTCTGAAAGTAGTAGTGTAGGCATATTCTTATTTAAACACACCCAAGGCGGCAGATCTACGTTCAGCATCTGTTCAAGCAATGACATGAATGGAGCACTGGAGATGAGACCGTCTAGGGGACAGAAACTAGAAGACAATGTTTGTTTTGGCACTGAAATCTGGGACATTATGCTGCTAAAGAAACTCAATGTGTTGATGCGATGCTTTGTTGGCTGTGTTAGTTTTGTGGAGGTTCGCCTTGGCTGCAACTTTTATATGTATATAAAAGTAACCCCCACCTCCGACTCTCAAAGCAATTAAACGACCCCCAAAAGATTTCTGCACCTCTATGTTCCTTCATCACAACAGGACTTGCTGCTGTTTCTATTAACACAAATCTTGTGTGCTGGTAAGAACACATGGGCTAGCTTCTAATCAGCTGAAAAATTACAGGAGGAAGCAAGTTATTCTTAGGCAGATTATAAAATTAAAAAACTCATGTGGGAGATCTTTTAAAAATATTTTTTCTTCCAAAGAAAAAAATTACCCTCTGTTCTGTGCAGCAGGAAGATACAGCTGTAGTTAAAAGCAAGAAGTTAAGAATATCTCAGGGTTTAGACAGGATTTTTTTTGGCATTTAAAGAATTTTCTCTTTCCGTCTTTCTGACAGTAGGTTTCTTTGCCAATTTTATTCTTCTAGAGTTTATAATTCCCTGACTTACCATACTTTCAAGTGCTGTGCTGGGTATACGGATAATTATTCCTGTGGCTATTTGGACTTAAGTATTGATAAAGCTTTGACTGTTATGAGGTACCCTCCATTTCTTATACTGATACATCTTCACAGACCTTTGTGGAAGAGCAACATTTTCCACACAGAAGCAGAGAGCTTGAAAATGTAATTTTTGAGATTATTCCGTGTTTGAAAAATCACGTAAACACGGTCGTTGTGCCTGCCTTCAGTATTCACCCAGGATTTAGAATGTTTGCCAGCTGGAAAACAGGAAAAGACAGGAGTGGAAATGGATTGGAAAACCCCACTTCATAAGAAAGATTTGCCGGCATTACCAGAGAGCATTCTCAAATCCCAGGGAGCCTCAGGAAAACAATTAATATCAAGGCAAAAATGTAATTAAAAAATGGTTCAATGGAACCATGTGGATTTGGGGCGTAAGACCCAACTAACCAGTTTCAATTCAGACCAGAATTCTCAGAAAAAAGTGTTGCCATTGAGCTGAGGACCAAAGACCTCAGTTGGTTCTGCTGGCAGACAAGCAAGGGACGAGAAGACGACCCTGAGCAATGAGGAGCCAGGGAAGAGAGGCAGAAGGATACACTGCTGGCACCGAAACCTATGGAAGGCAGCTGCCGTTCAACACACCGGTGTGAATCTGACCTTACAACACGATGACCAAGAGACTGAAGAGGTATTAAATGACTTTTTATGGGGTAAGCAGATTTCTACCAATGATGTTCAAAGTCATCGATAAAAATTTAAGAGTCAGTGCTTTACTTTTGTTAACAGCAGGCTCAAACCATCTGCAGACAAAACATTTGAGTGAAACAACAAATGAAAAATTTCAGGAGCTACATTTCTGAACCACGTATCATTTATAACCGACCTAGCAACATTATTGTTTCAAGGCAGGCAAAAGGACATCTTTATGAAATATATGGCCAAGTACCCAAAAGCTCCTCCAGTTTTACTTCATGCATATGGCCTTTCAGCACTATAATTTATATTTCTACTGCTCACTTGCCCAGATGGGCTTTTACAATATCCTTCTCAGAGCTCTCCAGGTGTTGCAAATAAATAAAACACTTTATTTCAGGGAGATGAGAATAGAGTAGGTACCAGTGAAAGTTGCCAATACACGTCTTTTAGCAACAGCCATTACAAAAATTTATTGCATTATTATTATTAAGCTTGCCAAGTAATTCTGTGTTTTATTCAAAAGTCATGCATGACAAGTAAACCACAAAAACTACTTTCAGTCAGCTACTGAAATCACCAGTTGACTGCAGTTAATGATTCTGTCACTGTGTCAAATTCAACAAGGACACTTATAGTGTATTAGCATCAGAACGACGACTTGCCCACCTTGCCCTACGAGGTATACTGTGCCACTAATATTAACAACAATCTCCCCACCAAAAACGCAAAACATTTAGTGTATTTCTATATGAGTAAATGGCCATCCCTTTGTAGAGATTCAGGAAGCAGAAGACAGTCTAAGTTTGTTGCATGAATCATTTGTTTCAAACCATTTATGACCTCTAGTCTACCGTATATTAATTATTCACACAACTTGTTCAGAATGAAAAAGGATGAAGCACGTGAGAATTGATCCTGAATCCTCAGCAGTCTCTCACAAAGCAGGCTCTGCCCATAATCATGAATTCTCTCGGATTACTGGGAGAATATTAAACAGTTTTGACTTATTATTTGAGACAAAACACACTTTCAACGTCGGGGCTGTTCTAATTACTTGAATGTACTTCTTAAGACGTGACACTGGTTTTGTCCATAAAGGCTCAGATCCACGGAAATGATTTCAGAGTTGCCTAAATCTCCTTGTACATGTGCCCCAAGTGACTACACGAGTGGGTGCTCTTCAAGTTCTTTAGTCCATACTGTAGTTAATAAAATAAATCCAGTACTATTATTCAAATCCGTATGTCCATACAAACAATTCATTACCATTTTTTAACTGCAAAGGCCTAGTGGCATATTAGCAGGCAGAAATGCAGATCAGAGAAGCAGCAAAAACATCAAATGTTTCACATAAAGCCTACCACACATATGGCAATAAAGCCATCTATGGCACTTCCGATCTGTAGATCTCAAATGACTGTAAACTTATCCTGAAAATTCAAGTAGTTGTTGATAAAAGCGTGGGTTTGGAAAGAAGCATAACTTTTGAAAGGTTTAGGTAAAATTAATAAATTACACAGAATTGTAAATTTGATCAAAAAGTCAAATGTTCAAAAGAAACTTGGAGTGGTCAGAAGTATAGGAAGAAAGTAAAAAGATGAGATTCAGTGCCTTAACGTAATTTGCAAAAATTAATCTAACACATACATGCATTTCCATTACAGCCCATAACCAACGCTAACTGCCTTCAAATTCTCTCCTCCCATCCTTTTGGAAAGAAAAGCCAAAAATTTAAATCTAAAATGAAATTAGGCATATTCTTTCCTAAACAGGCAGCTAAGGTTTGAACAGAAAAAGCGTCAAAGCTGTGAAATAGGGCATTCAAAGGCTGAAACATTAATAAAGCCAAGGTCGCCTGAGCAGTGTTAATCCCATACACTGCCTGGGTGTCATTCCTGATGTTGCATAACCTTGCCGTTTCTAAAACGATATATCTAGCTATTAATACACATTTATAGATATATGCATACACATAGTATGTGCTTTGGGTCTTAGGGCTAGATTAGATCTAGGCTCAAATTTGCAAAAGGGCTGTCTTCATGTCCTAAAGCCGTGAAAGCAAGCAGGAAGAGAAATTTGGCACACGGTTTTATATCTGATCTATCTTTTCTTTCGTTTTTACATAGAAGACTAAAAATAAACCCTTAGAGAAATCATAATCTGAATAGACCAAGGGAAGAAGATGCTATACAAACCACAGAGCAGTGAGATGTACAAACATGACTAGCATTTAAAAGTTTAAGCAATAGTTTGGTTTTTTTTATGGTAGCATGAGAGAACTTATGCATTTTTTCAAGAAACATAATGCTTCTTTTAAGGAATGCTAATGCTTAACATCAGGCCAGATGAATAGGTGTTTGAATAGAGTGAGTATTCAGTCAATTGTATCATACAATAAAGTGGAGTATTCTACACTATTATCACATTTGCCATTGTACTTTTATATAACAGGTAAACACAAAGAATTGGCTTAAAAGAAACATTTTCTTTTCCATTTAACTAAGCATATTTACCAAGATTATTGTTTTTGACAAAATAAAAATTATAATCAAAAATAAAAATTATCATCATTATAATTTCTCTGTTCCAGTGCCAAGAATCACATCGTGTGATGGGTAGCATTGCAACGTGTCTTAAAATACGACTTTTTCTTTTTTCCCTTTGTTCTATTTAGCATTCCTGAAAAGAAGTCTGCCCCTGTAGGGTGCTGGTATGTTTGAAAAGAAATGGTAATTCAAGAAGATTGGAAATGAGTAGATGATTCAGTGAAGATATCTCCTCACCTCTTTTCCCTGTGTTACACATTTAGCATTCCTGAAAGGGGAAAAAAATACCCTGTACTTACAGATGTAACATTTCTACCACAGTGGAATTTTCCCCACAATCTGACAATGACACTGCAATTAGACTAGAGCTTTTTCTTAAACAAGGCTGTAATTAAACCCGAATGCCTCCAACATCCACTCCTTTAATATACTAGGATACCGCCTATGATTACAAGCAGGTATCTGGTATTTCCTGACTTGTCACAAAGGACACACCATAAAACTGTGTCTTAATATATTTAACTTTATCACATTGGTTTGCTACTTTCAAGCCACCTTGTGTTCTAAATGATTTCTATGATTTGGCAGGGGAGGTTTTTGAATTCAACACCTACAAATTGGCCCGTTGCTGAAAACCCTCTCAGTTATTTCTTAATTTCTGAGGAGGATGAGATTGGAGAACGAAATACGCTTATGATTTCAGAACAGGGATACTTCAATCATTTCTAACAAATTAGGAATGACGTGTTTAATTTTTACAGTGCTGTACTGTTTTCATTGAAAGGATGATAACAATATTCAAGCCATCCTAGCTCCGCAAAGCATAAAACAGTCTAATGGTTACTATTTGGCATAATACTCATTATGGCAGTATTCATATATTCATATTCATATGACAGCTGAAAGGTAAGATTTTCCAGAATCATTTAGGAATGTGACTTCTATTAATCCTCTTAAATGTCAACGGTGTTTTCATACAAATCCATATTTACTCCTTTCCCACTCTTATTTTTTTAAGGGTCCAGATAAGAGAAGGTCACACAACTGAGACCACTACAATACAGTCAATCAGTGTAAGCTTTTTTTTTTTGTCTTTTATTTTTTTTTTATCAAAGGCACTGTTACAAGAAGTGTGTGTGGGCATGCAGAATAAGAACAACTCCTCGGGGTGGCTGAACACACTGCATACATGCAGGTGGCCGGTGCAGCTGGGCACTGAACTTGTTGTGGTCACTGTACATATGCAGCATGCTCTCCAGAGCTTCAGAAAAGTTGGTGGGTACACTGTTCCAAAAAGCTCATGCCAGACCCATGCCAGAAATCAAATGATCCAGATTAAGACCTGACTGCTATACATCCGTGAGTATCTGACACCCAAAGCAATTCCTGCATAGAATGTGACTGAAAATTACAGAGGAACTCTGCACCCTCCCGCGCCTTACAGTAGGAAGTTTTCAAGGAATTATGCTTTAGGCAAGGCCTGTCTGGTGAAGCCAAGAAAATGGTTTTCACATTGTCTAAACGTCCCTTTCTCTTTTCTAAGTTGCTGTTTCTCCTTGAGACTTTCACAGTCCCAGGAACAGCTTCAGACTCTTCTCCTGCGCTATGTTTAATCAATACAGAGACAGTCGCAGCATTGTATGACTTATCGCAATGAGCCCACAAGACTTGCATGTTAAATATTGACAACCAAATAAATCATAACAAGCCATTCACCGGGAAAAGGGTGAAACAAGTGGGAAAAATACACTCAAAAACCAACTGATAAGCTGTGTGAAAGCATTATCTCGTCTCAAAGGACCGTCCATAAATAGAAAACTAAATTCCCTGAATTAGTGGCTCAGCTCCAAGAGATAAATTAATCAAATTATTCTAGAAAGAAAATAAGGCGACTGATTTCAAAATTCAGAAGTTCGAGAGACTGTGAGTTGCAGATTTCACATCTTTACCTGGTTTCACAGTAATTTGCTGAGTTAAAATACACTGAAGACAAAGGAAATGCTTTCTCTTCTTTAAATTAGCCTTGAGATACATTATAAACACATAATATGTAATCTTATGACCAGTTAGCTTCTCATTTTCTTTATATCTTTGTACATCACTGATGCTAATGGTGTTCGAATGGCATAAAAAAAGTGCTCGGTGAAATGAGGCCGAGGCTTGGAAGACCGGTGCTGTGCTGGGGGCTCGCTGCTCAGCCAGGCACCCACAGCTGAAGGGAAGACACACATTTGCTGATTAGGCCCAAAATCCATTTGAAGACTCACTGGGCCCATGACACCCATTGGAAATTGAAAAGTTTTAGTACGTAGACAAAATGCAATAATAATAGTGAAAAAAGCCCAATTTTCACTCTTTCATCAGAATGTAGTTAACCACAACTTCAAGTTTACTTGAGCTTGAAAGAAAAACATCTCAAACCATCCCTTTGTCCAGGAACAACCCCCTTCTCCACTAGTTATGTTCAATCTTCTCACTTCACTGTGGTGGGGCAGAGCACTACTCCTGCAACAGCCAGATCATAGCGAAGAAACTGGTTTGCAGAAAAATGTAGTTTGGTGGGGAGCTTCATTTTTTAACCAGTCACTCTACTGGAGGTTAGGAAACTTTAGAATACAGTCAAGAAAGAGAAGGAAAGTAGAATCATCCCAAGCAGAAATATCACTTTATAGTTATCCCATGTTTCCAACGATAGCATATTTCCACAAACACAAAAAAGTATCAAGACAAAACCAAAAGGAACAGATTCTCCTCAAGTTGCTGTTAATATGAAGTCATTCGTGTGACTGGACATATAAAAAAGTAAAACTTGACAGCGTTGTAGGAGACTTAGTCTGGAAGCTGGCAAACTGAAGGAAATCCTGAACGATTGGTGCATGTTTTAAGGAAATGCACAGTGCCAAAAAAGAAGTGTGATTGTGTCAGGTGTGTGATTTGTAGTCACAAAAGTACAAGCTTTGCCAGAAGTCTTAGAGGCATTTTTGTTGTTACCTTTAGAAGGGAATTCACTCTGAAGGTTAAAAACAATATCTGTATAAAATACCAGTCTGCAAAGCAAGTCTCACCAGCACTGAACTTTTTTTTTACAGCTTCCTCCCCAAATTTTGTTCTCCCAAATGCACACGTACATACAATTCCCCTCCATACACTACATGATGCCAGCCAGCAACCAAGCGGGGAACAAAAGATGGACTTCTTCCTTCCCTTTCCTCTCCGTGTTGGTCTCCTGAATAAACTGTCATTTTCTCCAGCAGAGCGTACCATCCCCGTTGCCCCAAAGGAAGACATGGTGTATATCCCTGTTTCATGTATACTTGCCAAGTTGCTTAGAGCAGACCGAGCTGGGAGCGTGTGATTCTCTAATCCATCCACCTTAGCTGGTGGTTGCGTTCCTCTTCCTGAGCATCGAACTGACTTATTTTGGTCTGTCAAGCAAAAAAAGCTTAGTAACGTACAGCACGTGTGTTGAGTCACAACATAGAGCAGCTCTGTGTGCTACTGAGGGGTACCCAGCTCCCTGCTTCTGTCGGTGCCTTTGAAAATCTTTTCTAATGAATCCTCTCTTAAGTAATCACTCTGCCAAATATCAGTTGTCTAGAAGAGCTTGGTTTTTAACAAAAGGTCAAACAAAATTGCAATGAAAACCCATGGGAGGCTTGCAAAAGGTCACTTAAGACAAAGGGGATTCCCGGCTGAATACAGGTTTCACCGTAGCGTATATGTCCTGTGGGTTACCTTTTCAGAGAAAAGCTTTAATTCATAGTCAAAATTAACGCTTATCCTTTTCCGTGCACAATCATCCGTACACCCAGTAAACGAAACAGTCACACGAGGCTATGTGATCTGCAGACTGCTCCTCGGGTCTCCAAATAAAACACTCGATTCCACAACTGCATTACTTACGGCGGCAAATAAAGTTGCAACGTGATGATGCTTACAGAACTGCGGTGGCCTGTTTATATGAAGACCTGGACTCAAGAAACGTATTTTCGGTTCTACGCTTGTTGAGCTGGATGTGCATTTCACAGTGAATAATTTATTTGATTCATTTAGGGCCATCACCGGTTTACAAAATTCCTTTGTGCTGACTTCTTTGGCCACTTTGTTCATTATTTGAAGTTACAGAACAGATGGTTTGTTCACATATATTTCTGCCTAATGATTGCTCATAAACTCTCTGTCCTGGATAGTGCTTTGAATATTTGCTACGCAGCTCTGTGACTGGATTTTTAACTCACATAGTGCATGGACTGGATTCCCAACTCACTCTTTTCTTTTGTGCAAGCTAACTAAATATTTTCCCAGTCTATCTTCAAGAGAGCGAGGGTGAAAGCACCTGGTTTAAAACAAAGCTTCTTCGAGATATGTACAACTTTCTGCTTCTGAATAGTCTAAGTGAAGCTATGAAAGTGCAGACATACTGAAGTACTTGATTGGATAGAAACAAAGGAACTAATGAAACTGTCTACCAAGCAAAATGAGACTCAACAAAACATTTAGAAAATGCAAGTAAGTAGAATAGAAGATGTCCATGAAGTAAGCAAACACCGTTTTCTTTTCCGTTCTCAAAAATTTTACTATAATTGCCAGGAGAGGGACAGAGCCGGCCCAGCAGGATGCCACGATTTTAACTGGAACAGTGACAGCTCTCCTAGATGAAGATGAGCCCTTCAAATGAATGGTGCCTGTTTAAACCAGGTAAGAATTTGGGCAAATTGGCTGTTGGTGAACCGTATACAAAATTGCTGTAAAAAAAACTAGCAAGCATGAATCCTCACTAAGTCCATACAAGAACAAACAACAGTGATCCAATCAGGCTTACATTTTACTACTAATGATGTGTTTATAGATATTTACCTCTGCAGCAGTTTCAGAGACTGTATCTTGAATTGCTATTAATGCCTTTCTTCACTGATTAATAAAGAGTGAAGCTATTGAGACGTACGGTTTCCACTCGATTTTTATACCAGTGTAACATTGCCATCTACAGGACCTACCGCACAGAAACTCGCCGTTACTTGCAGACTAATTTTACAATCAAGGAATAGAAACCACTGAAGTTGAAAATGTAAGTGTCCAAAATTAGCCCTGTTTGATCAGCCTGACAAACTGCTATTTTACAAATTATCCAGTAATACTATGGCTCACCAACAAAAGCAGTATATTAAACTACTGTCTAGCAAGTCATAAAGCTGAGGGATTTCCTTTAATCTAGTTGAACTATGCATTAGGACAAAAAGAAACAATTATTAAGTACAAGGGGGACTTCTGATTTAGTTGCTCATCAGAAATTGACATAAATTATGTTTTCATACTGTCATAAAAACATTATAATTTTCTATTCTACAGATGATTCAGTGAAGTCTTTCTCAGCATCTGTCTGCCTTCTCATCTTTGAAAATGGATTGATGCAACACAAGTCATCATTCACCACATTAGGCTGTGGATATCCCTTCACAAGTACAAAATATGCTGTCCAGAGAGCCAAAAATGCACATATGCAAGTGCTTGATTTTAACCAGCTGTGTAATTTTAACCCCACTGTATCATCTCTGTCCTAAAGACATAACATTTGTGATTTTCAAGGTGGCATCGATTCATTTAGAGATCTTAGTCTTCTAGAGTTAACTCTGAAGCTGGTTTCACAACATTTGACATTCTTCTAATGAAAGAAAAATTTTTCAGGGCTCAAAATACTGTGTCAGCTGACCAAGCACCCAAAGAAACACCACAAATGGGGGTGATATGTTATGGAGGAAAACTGAATTAGGGCTGCTTCACTGAAATCTCTTTCAGGGTGACAAGGAAAAAAAAAAAAAAAAAAAAAAACAGAATTAAACACTGATCAATAAGTACTGGGGAAAAGCTGCAGAGGTCATAGGAGGCGACTTGAATGAAATAACCTGATTGAAAGTGTGATCTTTGATGTCAGAAAAAGTGGTTATTGACTTTAATTCAAAGAAGACAGAATGCTGCAAGACATTTTCATTTTTGAGAATCGAAGAAAAAAGTAAATCAGAGGGGAAAAGAACCAGCAGCAATAAAACAGACAAGAGATCTAAAATTTGAGATGGGCACTTTTTATGTATGCAGAAGAGTCATAAACTTGAACGTTATTCACTAAGATGGCTCTCTAGTTGTTGGGAACCGCTAGATGAATTTTGCCTCCTTAATTTATATGCAGGAAACCCCCTCCCACAGCCAGTTGGAAAAAAAAAAAAAAAAAAAAATCACATGGACCCAAGCTGAACATATTTTCATTTTTCAGTTCAGTGGTCAAACTAGAAAATCGATTCTGTTCACAACTCTATCTAGAAATCCTTAGTCCAGGAGACACATTTCTGGAGCAGAATGAGGAGGACGGGTAATTTTGCTGCATGCAGAGGCACATTCTGGTTTCAGGTTTCTCTTCACACTGGTCTCGTTGAGACAAACAGATGACAAAAAAAGCTGATTTATTTCCATTTCAAAACGGGCAGTCTCGCATACTTAAGGGTAGTAATAAGGCTGCTAGCGAGGGGTTGTCAGCATTAAGATGTTAAGACAGTTAAGAGACTTTCCAGATTGAGCTGATGTCGGTTAATATTTGAGGCCGCCAGCTGTGCTGTGAACAGACGGCATCTGCAACAGCGCTGAAGACGTTGAGGAGGGCACAAATGTATATGTTATCCCGCCACTTAGTTTGCCCCATCTGACTCTACTGTTGCAAGCACTGGTATAACACTATAGGTTTCAGAGAACGATGCAGAAGACACTCTTATCTCTGCTACGGCCAAGAATTGACAGACATGTTTGGATAATATGCCTCTGCAGTGTGGAGCCCTGGGAGCCACAGCAATCATGAGATTTGTCACTATAGAAGCTTTGACCAGGATGGTGTCAGTAAACACCTTACTACTGACAGAAAAAAGAAGCAAGTGGCTATCTAGACATGAGTCTTTAGTTACCTGTGGCAGTAGCCTAGCTGGCGATGACTAGAGTTTACGGTGGCGGCAGTGTTCTCCTCCCTTGGTGAGGCTCTGCTGTTGCTAATCTAACAATAGAAAAATAGTAATAAATTAGTGTCTTGAGAATGCTCATGGAGTGTTTTCAGGCCCATTTTATTGCCCTGCATAAAAACTCAAGCCCTTATAACCAGGAATGTTGATAGAAACCAAATTTTAATTTCAGGTTTGTGTTGATTACAGTACTCAGAATTTACACGATGCTTGGGAATTACCAGTTGCCTGAAAATTAATTGTGAATAAACTTACACCTCAGAGTATATTTCTTGTAGATGATATATCTCAGAATTTTAAAATTACTTACGGGAGAAAAACAGTTTAAAAATTATTAAATTTGCCATGGTATGTCATTGTTTCATTACACTATAGAAGCAGTAATTATATACTAAAGGAGGGCTAATAGCCTCCAGGCGTTGGTTTGCACTGTTGTAGGCACTTAAAAATACATTCAGAGACAGCCTCCTCCTCTGCCTCATCAAAATATCCCACTTGGAAGAAAGAATTCTCATTGTGTCCTCATGTGGGATGGACATTCACTCTCAACAGCTGCTCAGAGGAACACGCTTAACATCAACATGCCCAGGAAAGTGTCTGGAAGGCTACCCTCACACCTTCCCCAAGCTACCTTCCCTCTTTTGCAATCTTTAGAAATCTTTCCAATTTTAATTTTTAAGATGCTACTGAAAGACCATACATTCACACGTTCTAGACACCAAAAATGCTTTACAGAGGTTAAGGCAGTTATAAAGTCAACAGATACACGGGGGGGGGTGAGAAATTCGGAGCTATAAAAAAAAGGCAATAAAGATATTTACACCTTCAACTCCCTAAGGAAGTTAATAAGGTGGAAAGATAGCCAGAGGTCACGGCTGGTGACTGGCACCAGAGTGGTGAAGGCTCCTGCATGAGAAGCGGCAGGTCTGTGAGGTTAGGAAGGGGTTGGTGACATGAGCCTGGAAAAACAGATGAGGGAGAGAGGTTGGAAGCAGCTTTTAGGGGGGTTAGGCAGGAGCACACATCTGTTGCATATTTACTAATGACACACACCGGCAAGGCAGGGTAGATACCGCACCAGCTCAGTAGATGTCCTGAAAAACGAGGCTGATCCCTGTGTGCGCTGCTGACTGTGCCATGGCGCGTACTGCTCACCGTGCCAGCCCGCTCGCCTCTGCACTGAGCCATCTCCGGTCCCCAGCCAGCCACCAGCAGCTCAGCCAACAGCAAAGGAGGCTCCAGCCTCCTGCTGCCCCCGTTCGTTTGCTGCGTGGGATTTATTTTGCACAGCCTTCCTGGTGTGCGATGTCCTAAGCACTAGGTACACATTACCAGTTCAATCCAGCGTGTAAAGGGGTGCAACTTTCTGCCCAATCTGGTTTCTCTGACTGTTACTTTATTATCTACCCAGCAGATATATTAAGCTCCTCATTAAAAGTGTCTGTCCTATTGAGGCTGGCTGCCATGATTTAGTATAGACTGGATCTTGTAAAGTCCATGGAGCTCACGCGATTCCGGTGAATTAGAGGCAGTGAGATGTCCTTGCCAATCTATTGCTGCCTCTGCCCTGATCCCAATTCAATTGCTTGTAAGTCACCACGGGGAAGCAGAATAATGATGCTGTGACCACTGTAACCTTGGGCAGTTTGGCTGGAATATGGTAAAATCACGGTAGCCACGGCCGTGATAAATGCCTGTTCTTGAGCAGGCAATGAATAATTCTGCATTACAATTGTAAAATATAGGAGGACATTTCACAATTTATATTTTACAGAAAAGATGAACTTCTACTGGGCCTTTGGGAAAAACTTGTAAAAGCTTGGTTAGCATTCACACTGCTAATCCCAGAGATGGATTGGACACCATTAAATAGAACAAAAATGTTACTGAATAAATAGTTAGGGCTAATGGCTTTCTATGCCAGAGAGGAAATAAATTATCCGTCATGAGATGTTGTATTAGCCATATCACAGAATTGTTAAATAAAACAAGGGACTCAAAAATCTGGTCTAGGAAAATGAGGTAGCATCTAACCGCGTTCTTGAAAAGAGAGAGAGGCTAATTAGAGAGAGAGAAAAAAATATTTAAAACATGATTGCTCTTACTGGGATCAAAGGCACCCTCAGATGATGAGCAAAAGGGCAGTCCTAAACAGAAACCCTAGGGAGCCTAAAAGCAGTGAGCCAAAGGAAACCCTTATTTTAGTGCCTGTGGGGAGCAGAACCTGCTTTGTAACAGATGGTCCCTGTCTGCCTTCTGACATCTTTAGCAGTATCAATCTGAGGCACGTTTGTGTTCAACTTTCCTTTATTTTCTGCCTGAGAACCACAACACGACAACATCTAAACAGCTTCCACTGGAATAAGGGTTCATCCACACGGATGTCCAGGTACACTTTTGTAGCCAGCACGTGAGAATCTATCCTAGCATGGTTAAAACATTTGATTTAGACCCATTCAGAGGCATTACAGTTTGATAAAAATAATGACAACTATTTCTCATGCAGGCTGTGTGGATATTCACAGCTACTCTCTGGTCCTGCCTTATCATGAATGAACAAGACGTGGTCCTATCGCAGAGGGAAACACCAGCAGCAGATGGGACAGTGGAATATGTACAACCACAGATGGAAGGAAGAGTCTCCAGCAGGACTCTGTGTACTGCAGTCTAAAAGACTGCACTTTCTTCATTTTGGAAGGCTTATCCATTTTTTCTTTGACAGCAATACATTGCACGACTGTGCGGTTTTCTGTCTAATCAATGTCAGTTCTCGACAAACTTTAGTCCCCTCAGCAGCCTTTGAGGTGGGCGATTTCACAATTTTACGTGTAGGAAGTGTGATTCAGAGACACAAAAATAAGAGCCTTTGTTTCTCTGTGCCAGACAAGAAGAGCTATACTCAGCCTTAGGCAGGTCTTGTAAGGAAAATTTCCAGAGTTCTCACTCTAATCCATCTCCTTCACAAGCCAGCAACATCTACATTTACAGAACTAATAGCCTGAGTGACTTGTCTGGGCACCTGGAACTGCAGTTCGAACTCATCCTGTGGAACAAACAGCCCTGAGTCACTGCTACAGGTCGCTGCGACAGATGTCAGACCCTACCTGTATTCCCATGCTCTGCTGCGAATTGCAGTCAATTAGAAATAATTCTGAGGTCATATTTCATACTTATGATTTCCCGTCCTGCCTCTGAGCTAGTTAAGATGAAGTTTATCTAACCAGCTCCTACTTCCCTCCTGCTTGGTGAGAGTTTCGAATCTAGGGCTCATCAAAGTTCTTAATACCGTGTGCCGGCTAACTCATACTCAACAACAGCCGCACGTACCAGATAGCTCAATTAAAGATTCTCACACTTTGACCTCTGAAAACTAACACCTAACTCCCTTTTTGAATAAAAGAGCCCGTGAAAAACTGAGCTTTTAGAGGGCCTCATTAATCCATGCCATAACTTGACGCACTTCACATTACATCAGGAGTTACACCTGACCTCCTATGACATTATGCGGTACCGAAGTGACTGTGAAGGATCAGCCTTGTTGTGGCAGCCATTTATGTTACGCTGTGAAAAGCCCTTCAATTTCCATGTGTCCCCATCTCAATACAGGGATGATGTCAAGGGCTAAATTTCCAATATGCCAGAGCTCTAGGTTGACCACCTCTATAATATCATATGCATGAAGGTCAGAAGCAGCTGTCACCTCAGATGTGTATTTTGCACAGACTTATTTTCTTAGCCAAGAAGGAATTCACTAGAGTACGTTACTAAACTGAGAAAAATAACATGAGAGAATGGGAAGAGGCCATGTAAAAAAACGAGACGATCAGGCCAGAAACCCCAGTTCATTTTGACTGCGTTGGCATGCTTGATCCAACTTGTGAACCAGCCTTAACAGAGAAGCATTTTTCCTGTTTGAATTGCATTAAGAAGTGGAATTAGCTTTATAAATATAAATCAGTTAAGTATAATGCAATATTTATGCCACGGTATCTGAATTTTTCCCCTTTAGGATTCCATTTAAAAGGGAAATAACAAGGAAACTTAGCACTCTCAGAAAGAGAGTGGGTTTACAATTTATGCTAATTAATTTTCATATTGACACAAAACTAAACCCTGCATTTTATTTGATTGCAGCAAGGAGGAAAAAAAAAAAAAAAAGCCTGATTAAACCTCATAGATTTTTTTCTGCAACTCATAATGCTGTAAGGAAAAAATATCTATTTTTTACCAAACGTGTTAATTCTTATTCACTCATTCTGCTGCCAAACATGCAGGCCGCTGTGCCCCAAACTGTCCTTACTCCCTATCCCAATTCCCCAGATACAAGGGCAAAGATATAAGCAAGAAAAATAGTTCAATTTATTTGAAGCCATGAAAGGCTCCAATCAAGATCAAGAAGCCATTATTCTAGGCACTATATAAAAAGAGCAATAGCCTATCCCTGACCTGAAAAGAGGTTTAAAATTTTCCATTAAATCAAAAAACATCATTCAAAGTTGGAAGAATTCTGTTGTTAGCAAAGGTAGGAAGAAAAACCCAACACTGTTCTGTTAATAAAAAAGGCTATATGGAATTTGCTAAAAAACCCCTATGAGTTGGCTAATTCCATATAAATTCATTGAAGAGTCTGTGCCAAACTCATCATTGTTCTAACTTGCTGGGCTTCACTGGTGTTACATCAAAAAGAAAACCGGGTCCACTGAGGTCTGTTTTCTAGTAGAATTATTCATCAAGGATCTGCAAGCCTGACCTGAAATTTTCTTCCAACTTCAGCTGAATCAAATTCTTTTTGGTGTTCAAACGGATTCATTTTTTTCTTCCCATTTCCCACATGTACGCCCCATCTCATTTGGGCAATAGTGAAAGGTTCTATACTGCTAGAAGTGATATGCAGTATTATGTCTGATTATTTTAGAGAGGCAGGAAAAAAGCTGAAGAGCAGTAACTCCACTTCACTGACCAGCTCAGGCTCTGTCAGCTTTGTCCCTTTCCTCAAAATATTTACTCTTCTTTGTTACACTTTAATTATTCGGTCAGGGTTTTTGTATCGTTAATAGAATTTGCCTGTCATATTGATTAGCTTACTTAGTTCAGCTGGATTCACAGTGTAAATAAGATTCCTTTGCAATTTAAAAATCCCTTTGCTCCAATGACTCCATTTTGGTTCCCCCCCCTAATTTTAATAGAAGGAGCAGCACTAATTACCTGCCCTTACGTCAATGTTTCCTCAGCAGCATCCTCTGGTGTTGAATTGCTGGTTTCCTTATTGTTGTTGTCATTAGCACTGAAGTATTCTTATACGGAAAATTTCATTCAGCTAGCCTGAGGTTCTTACTTCTGCAACAGAAAAAGAATAATTTCTCAGTTAGAATCAGGATGTTCTCTACCCTTAATGAGACAGCAGCATGATTAGAAATAGAGATATTTTCCATTTCCCTTGCACATTCATTTTAATCCACATTTCACTGAAGTAAATGTAGGCTTGTCATGAGATGTACGTCGTGCCTATTCACATTAAAAAAAAAAAAAAAAGGTGAATTCTTTATCTCAGGTTTGCAGCTTTCTCAAACATCATAAAATCCTAATTCAGTTTTCCTTATTTTAATGGTTCTTCCCAGTACAGTTTTCAAGCTGACATGGAAGCCAGTTTTATTCATGGCTGGCAATAGCGTGATGTTTTAGCCCTCAACGAAACACACTGTGTCTCAACTATACTGTGCAAAGGTATCTACAACATTAGCGAAAGTGAGAGGGGTATAGTTTAAAGTATGATAGCAAATCCCTCATCTTAGAATCTACCTTCCTCATCTTAGCATAAGAATAAACTGATTTTTAAAAAATTTACTGCATAGCTATTCAAGAATTTTATTTAATTGAGACAGAAAGCAACTCTACTCCACTGTTTTTCTATTTTAAATATTTGCTTTAGTCACTGTGTTGCCTTACGTCTTTCCCATTAGTTAAGTCATCTTGAATATTTACAGATAGTTGACTTTGCTAATCCTTATACAATCTTATTTTTAAAACAGCTGCCAAATGACTCGGGATGAGAAAGCTATGAAATGTACTTGGCACCAATTTATTACTGAGGAGGGCAATTTTAGAAAGTTTAGTAGAAAAGGGAAAGACTAAGTCTTCCTCTGGGGATGGGTGATACACTGAAGAAGGTGACACAAAGGATAGAGGCCTGTAAGGAGGCGAGAGGCAAGGGAACCCCACCTTTTGGGGGATGAGGATGACAGATGCAGATGACAAGACAGGAATTCCGTTTTCTCCTATATAAAGCATTTCTGGAGAGAGTCAACTCAGAAAGATGTACTTCAGAGGCGCTTATCAGGAAAGACAGCCTAAATGGCCAAATTGAACTACTCTTGAGCTTTTGGGGGGGGGGGGAGGTGCTGAAACCTAATTTAAACCCAAGAAGATGCATGCTACAAGTTGCCGAGAGCCCGCGAGCACAGCGGTTTGCTCAGCACCAGTACGGGGCAGCTCAGGCTGGGTTTGCGTGGCTCAGCAAAACCGGGACTTTCCTCAAGCTGCCTCATAAAGCCCATCCTAGGAGGTTCGCTTCACGTCCTTCTCTGGCCTACCAGGCAAAGCCTTGCGTGGTTTGAAATCTTAACAGGGAGGTGGAGAGACTTGTCTGAGGTCTGCATGTCATGCCCGCTGTCGTTTAGCGCATCACAGCTGAGCGCATTGAAACGGTGGCAATTGTCACCGATAAAACCCAGCGATGATTCATTACTGGTCACCATGCAGGTAATTGCTTTCATCTGAATACATATACGGAATTCACATCTAGTGCCAAAGTTCTTCAGAATTCCTGAATCCCACCCTGTCATGGATGCCACATAAAAAGTGTCCATGGAACACTCTAAGTTTGCCAGCATGGGAGCAGAAGGGTTAATCCGAATGAATTTCTCACGAGGTTTACTTAAATTGCATTAAATTGTTATTCAGACATTTGTATTAAGAATTAAAAATGCCTTGATTCAATTTTCTTTACCTGACTTCCAAACAATTTAAGTTAAAATCGAATTTTATTTCTGAATATGAACATGCGCACAGAATTTAACACAGCTTAACTGAATCTCCTTATAAGTGACTCAGGCAGAGAAGGAAGCCCTGACAATTGCCACAGCCTCCGAAAGAAATCAAGACAACTCTCTAACAACCCTCCATTTCTTCAGATAGTTAAAATCTATTTTGTGCATTTAAGGAGGGATAGGAGGGAATAGGAAATGTATATGCCTCATGCAATAACATTATATAATGACAACCAATACCAGAGGCAGACGTTGGACTATTTAGTCTCATCCCATATGGTGAGACAAATGTTCTCCCAGTTTATTATTAATAGCGCTGTGACACACTGTGACTCAGCATCAGAAATCATTATTTTAAATATTTTCCACCAGAACTGCCTTGGCATGAGCCTTTTTTCCGCAGAAGGTCAGTCCTGACTAAAACCTTCCATCCAGCGCTGAGATTAGCACAGTGATGCAACAACCTGGTGATCCACTTCCACGTTAAAGTAAACGTGTGTCCTAACCTTCAAGGAGTTGATATGGCATTTTGAGCTATAGATCAAGGAGAAAAATTTAACGGATAAATGTTAAAATCATTAAAGTGGCTTTTCACTGCAAATAAAGAGCGAATGACTCATCCCAAGTCAGCTATCAGATGTATCAGTTTAGGTTTTTCCTCCCAAACTATGCATAAATCTCTTCAGTCTCGTCTCTTGTCATCTTCTTGTCAAAAGAAATTTCGCGTCACTTCCCCCCATCATTACTGCCCCTGGCTTCTGAAAACATTCCCCTTTAAAATTCTATCACAGAGGGTTTTTCTTTCCCCTTCTAGGTTTTGTAGAGGGTTAGGCTATGAAATGCACAGAAGATTAAATATTAAAAAAAAAAAAAAAAAAAGCCTTAATACTCTTAGGAAAAAAAAAAAAGAATAAAAATCATAGAATGACTGAACAACCTTGATATTTTCCCTGTCGGAATCTACCTTCATTTTATTTCCAAAGTCCAACTGAAGCTGCTGAGTTTGATGGGCATTTTCCCTCATTAGAGTGTATGTGACGCTCTAAGAGGAGAAAATAGATGGATCTGTCACCCAGGCAGACTCCCAGCGACTGCTTCCTTGTGACATCCCTTCCTCAGTCATGAACACCTTCTTCATTAGCCCACAACTACAGCTGGTATCTAAAGGCTGTACAAAAAAAAAAAAAAAAAAAAAAAACAACAACAAAAAAAAACCCACCACCAAATGACAGGCATCCGTTTTAAAAGACTTGATAGTTTCCATTACTTTCTCTGTTTCTCCTCCTAATTTTTTGCATAAAAACACATTTCTGCAGTAAGCAGGTTGGTGGGGAGATGAAGAGTAACTTAGCTTTATAAATGCACATAAGTAGGAGCTGACAGCAGAAGGAAGACCCTCTGCGTTTATCAGAGCAGGCGTGTGGCACGTGCAGAAGACAAAAGTGCAGCCAACAGCTTCTCCTCAGTACCTGTAAAATCCCATCAGAAGGGGTACAGATATCCTACTCCAGATACAGTCGTACAAACTCCAGCAGATGGGACGTGCTCTCCACACAACTGCATCCATACGTAAGGAGCCGGTGCTTTCACTAGGCGAGGTGACAGAGATGGAATGAACATCTTCTACTGTGTTTCAGCAGAAATTGAGTTTTAAGGGATGAGGCCTTGGGTAAGATATTGCCTGTCATCTGTAATTTTTATAGCGTGTTAGAAAAAGGAAAAAAAACCCACATAAAATGGGAAAAAAAACTTTAATAATTTTGCTCATAATAGTATCCTAATATTCATATGAAAATTGACATTAATTTGGCATTCTGTAATATTTTTCATGCTTCATTCTACAGCTTTAATGATTTTTTTTTTTTAAAAAAAGACAATTGACCTTAGACTATCATGTGACAAGCAACTGAGGCTTATGTATGCATTGCTGCCTCACCCCACCCCGCAGACCTTTCCCACAGAGTATCATTGCGGCAGTGGCAGCTTGCTGCCTTCTTTGGAAATAACTCTTAAAAGACACAAACCGTCCTTTTGGATTTCCCAGATACTTGCAGATAAAAGGAACAACAAACTTGGTTCCCTTGAGCTCCCTCAAAGTTTTGGAAGGACCCCTTTGCTCCTCACTTTTCATCTCTCTGCATTTTCCGGGTTCTCATCGCCTCTCCGTAGGATTTTCAATCCTATCTCAAACGCCATTATCAAATAATATTAATTCCCAAATTCACATCCTAGTTAGATCTATTGCTCCTGTTTAACTGTCTTCACATCCCAACCATCATCCCTCATAGCGTGTCAGCTAAATTGTTCCTGCCCACAGCCCCAGCCTAATCCCCCGTTTCCCTCTTTGGCTCAGCCACTTCCAAGTTCCCTGTCCTGTACCCAAGTCTTTACCAGATCAGTACCTGTCCCCTTACCCTTTGCCTCCTCATTTATTCTCTCTTCCCCCTAATCTCTCATCCGATCTCAGTGTAACGCCGAGGAATTGGCTTCCTACTTCTCCCTCTCCCCTCACTACAGCATCAGATCACCTCCATACCCACTCCTGCCCAAGAGCTCCCCGGCTCCCGTGCTCCCTTTTTCTCTCTCCTCTCCCCTGCCCCATCCCTTTCAATTTCAGGGAGATGACTCCTTCCCACGCTGCCTGTCCAGTGGGATGGGAGGAGGCTTGTTGTGGAGAGGAATCCCGTCTAGATTGCATTTTGTCACCGGGTAAACGCAGCCCAGGAGGCTTCATTGCTCTTCTATTTTTCATGCTTTTTCTGTGACACTGATTTTGAGACAATATTAGGAGTAGGCGTACTGTACATCATATTCAGCACACAAGAGCTTCTGGCTGTAAGCCAGCAGAAACCTCCTACGTTTCACAGGTGGTTTGTGAGCTGCAGATGGAGAACTTCTGTATAAAACCTTCAAAAAAAAAAAAAAATCATCCAGCCTTATTTGTCCTTTAATTACACTTGGTTTTCAGCACTTCCTCACATTCTCCGCCTTTCTGAATGCTGCAGAATTGCATTCAACTTGAAACAGGTTTCAAAAAATAATAAGCTCTTTTATTTTGTACCCATCTTCTCACTGCTACCAAACTATATATTTCATCAACTTCCATCTTTCCTATTCTCCTTCGTGCTGTTGCGGAGAAACTTGGTGCTTGGCTGGCATAAGCACACATACCAAATATTGACCCCAAGGGGCTTCCACAAAGAGAAACGTAGTTTCCTGGTGACAGATCAGAAACGCAGGAGAGCAGTTATGGACGAAGCAGCATATCTTCGACAGCTCAATCAGACACCGACTCAGCAATTTTCACAACATAATGTTGCAATGGTTTTCACAAGCCATTAAGCTGCCAGGTTTCCCTGCCCAGGTTGAATTTTCCCTGGCCACGGCTCTTCCTCGAGGAACACTTCTCTAACACACAAGTCCCCTTGCAATACCAGTTTTAAGCCTTTGATCCTGCTGCCCAGCGGGCTGCCCTGCCAGATTCTTGCTTCCAAATACTGCATTGAAGTAAAAGCTGCTGAAAAGCACAAAATCTATCATCTAATGAACCATAATATCATTGCCTGTAATGCCAATCAAATGAATAAAATGTACTCCTCCCTGCACCAGGGAAGACCATGACTGAGGTTTACAAAGTCATGAACACTGCTGATACCGTGAACGCGGAACTTTTATTCACCAATATGCCCCAACACTGAATGAGAAGCGCTCAGACTAGCATGAGATATGCAGATGAAAGCAGGTACTTTTTTTACACAGCTGGTAGTGAACTGCTGGAATTTGTTGACGTGAGCTTATCACAGCAGAGAGTAACAGCAGGTTTAAAAATGGATTAGACAAGTTCATGGACAATAAGACCAAAACCAGATATTAAAAAGAGCGTCCTTGACCCAACAGTTGTGGATGTTGAGGACGTACAAGGGGAAGGGACTGCAGAAAGCGGCTGGGCTTACATGCTCGCTTCAAATAATAGCTTTTGTTGCCTCCACTGAAGCTGGATACCGAGCTACATCAACCCCCAGGATACATGACCCGGCAGGCACCGAGGTTCTTACTGGGCAGTTCAATATCAAAGACAAATGAAGAGTGTGGAGTGAGACAGGAGAGAGAATTTTATCTGTCCAAGTAAAGCTGGAATAATGGTCTAAATACTCTAAGAATAGCTATTTCCCCCCCTTCGTGGCCAGCCTACAACTCAGTAATGAGAGAATTATTACAAAGAACAACTTTGTTCTGACATAGTTTACTGCACGGTTCTGCGATTCAACAGCGCAGAACAGCGGAGGCAAGCACTCACGGCTTGAGCTGTGACCCCGCAAGCTTTCCACGCGTCACTTGTCACCGCACAGCGGGCAACAGCGCTACTACTGCTGTGCACAGAGGTTACGAGCCCTGGTCCTCTTCACTCTCTGATGTAAATCAGAGAGAACTTCCATGATAGACAGTGGGCTTAAGCCGCTCTAAAGAGTGATGAGTCGAGAATCAGCTCCTTAAGGTTTATTTGTAAAAGTTGGTGGAAGTTAATCATGAATAGCTGTTGTTTCCCGGACAACCCTTGCTGAAGTGGGAGGTGATTTACTCTTTCCCATTAGGAATATTTCTCTGATGCATGACTTACCATGACACATTCTGGCTATTAAGGTACGGTATGCCTAGCAGACAGTGTCTCGAGACTTACATATCCATTTCTTAAGATCTACTTTTCCTAGTAAAAAAATGCAATAACCTTTTCACTTTCCAGCATAAACTGAGCATTTTATCCAAAAAATGGCAAGAAAATAGCTCATTGTTTTTCCAGCCAGCTCATCGGCAAAAGGGACTGGTTTCAGCCAAAGTTAAAGGTAGGAAGAAAAGGCCATTTATCCTTAAACAGATTTTTCAAATTTGGTTCTAATCAACTAGGAACTTTGTTGGTTGCTTTAAAAAAAAGAGGCAAGTCGAAAGAATAAAAATGTTTTTCAGGCCTTATTGCTATTGTTCATTTTCGTCAGACTCAAGTACTTAAACTCTCAAAAGGACATAAAATAGTGAATATGGTATGCACGACAGATCATACAATGCACCCATTGCAATTATTTTATAATTAAGCCCTGATGGTGTAGCACTTAATAAGAGTCAATCTATCAGGTTGATTCTAGTTAATTTTGAATTGTCACTGTGTCCATGTTACTCGAGAGGCTGTAAATTTGCTGACTGATCCCAACCTGCCCCACTGTTAATAAATAGAACTTTTTAACAAAAACAAGTCAAGCTCCCACTAAGGATAAAGCAAAAATGCCCATGCAAGGATCTAAAAGTTACCATCAGCTATTGTTGAGACATAACTCAAAAATGGCACCAAATACAGCTCAATGCAAAATACACAAAGGTAATAGCACAGCCTATATCTCCATGAAACTCTAGAGCTGGAGCTGTCAAATGGAGAATTTGAAAGTACCCATTTTCAGTATTTTGTATACATCATCATAAAAAAAAAAAAAAATCCGTGGGTAACTGTCTGGGATACTGATTTTATATTCTTTTTACTTATATTAGTGGAAAGTAAATTTAATTTGTATAAAGGGAGATATGAACTTTAGACTCACCAGGTTCTCCACTCAGAGGCCAGAGATTTAAATATGTTGACATACAAACAGAGAGCAAGTTAATTTTGCATCTTCCTTATATACATGAAATAATTGATTCAACGAGAACCTCAGCAAACTGAAGTGGTTTCAAAGAGTTTAGTTATCATTTCAGTTACACGCAGAGCTCATCCGGGTCCTCTATACAAGGCAAATTCCCTTATAATACAAAAACATGGCAAAAATTATTTTCAATCCAATTCTAATTTGTCTTGCCATACAAAAATAGCATGCAGTACAATTAATACGCATAAAACATAAACCCATTAATGGACTGTATTTAGGTGAGCTAAAGGAAGTGAACCAAGATCATCTTAAATCTTCTTGTATGCTTTTTGCTGATACCATGACAGCTAGGAATTAAACATGCAAAGAACTTCTATTGAACTGTCCAGATCCTGTTTATATTCAATCAAAGCAGCCCACTTTATCATGCCACTCTTGACACTGCTGCAAAATAGATAACAGCTAAATCAGAGATTGTCAAACTGAAGTAACTGTCAGGAATTAAATGGTATTGCTGAATAAAAGCCATAATTGAAATGCACAAAACCCCCTCTAAAACAATGTGGGAAACTTTAGATGACATTGCAGAGACATCCAAAGTCCCTGATACAGCAACAGAATTGAGCAGATTGTTTGGGCAAAATGTCATCATTTCAGCTTTCTTGTGCCTTATTACACACAGACATCATCTGGGACTCAGAAGACTACTGAATTACTATTTACAGCATTTTGACCTTGAACATCACAGTTGCATTAATATAGTCCATTCAGTGGAACAGACAGATAGTTACCAGGTCAGTGAAAACATATAACAGATTTTTGTATTCAAAGAGAGAAAAAAAAACCCAGTGGCTTGTATAGATCCTAAAAGGAAGCATCTGTTCATAAAACACCTGGACTAACAAAGGGCAATCTTTTCTACGTAACAGTTAAGATGCAATATATTGATGAAGCATTGTAAGAGGTTTAGCACCCTTTCAGCACTCTCATGATACTCTAATTATGTGATGTAAATTAGAATCTCTAAAACCTGTAAGTTTCTTGAAAATGAAATTTAGTCACCCTCAAGCATGCCTTATTAACTAAGTGACAAAGAATTGTAAGCAGGAGTTTAAAATTCAGTATTCATTCAAAAGAAACCAATTTGAGAATTTCAAATACTCCACTAACAGCAAGAGACTAGCAGCATATAGCCTGATTATTTCACATCCTAAAGCTTTTTTCACCCCTACATTTACAGTGACATCTGCAAGCGCTAATAGAGTTCTCTCTAGGATGGGGATCATTAAGTCAAAGTACTCAAGCACAATGGGCAATGAAAGATTGAATGTGTTCGTGCTCATAACAATTGACAATGATGCTAATATACATGAATACTTCATTGAATTCGTGCAGCATATTCAACATCTGGAGACTCTTCTCTGGATTTCTATGCAACCAGTATAAAACTTTAAATAAATACTCAGTAACATACACATTTCAAATACATATCTGTAACTTGCTTTTCATTAACTGGGATTGCCCATAAAGAACTTGGGGAATCAATGGGAGAAGAGAATATTGACCATTTTTCTTACTGCGGGCAGTCAAAAACCCAGTACGGTGAAGTCTGCCTTTCCCACATGGGATACCACCGACACGTCCATTTGAGACTTGATTCAACACCATTAACATCAGTGGGAGTTTTGCCACCGGTTTCTAATGAGTTCAAGAGCTCACTCCTTGAATTATTTTCATTAGGGAGGTGAGAACCAATGAGGAGAACCCCCCACCTCTTTTGATGTTTAGTCACACTCAAAAAAAAAAAAAAAAACAAAAACATTGAAGGATTTCAAGTAGAGAATAAGAGCGAAGGTTCGCGTAGCACCTTGGGTCTGACAGCAGCCTGCAGCAGATGCTGGGGGAACCAGTTAGGTCTGGTGCACCATTACATCTGTTTGCACTGGGAGATGACACTGTGAATCAAGAGCACACATAGAAGGTTTGAGGTGCAAAATTCATCGTATGTTAATCCTATTAACAAAATGCAAAATAAACCTGCAAAAGGACTGCTGTCCTGGTTTGAGGTAAAACAGGACCAATATAATTAAGAACTTTCGGCACCTGCTGATCTTCAACCCTCAGCAGTCCCACAACAGAAGGGTCATCTGAAAGACCGGATCAGGTCCCCTTGAACATCCAGCCCAGTACAAAAGCCTTCCTGTTAAAACAAAGCTCCTCTATCCATCTTGAGATCCAAAAGACACAGACTGCCCGGTTCTCCTCCACCCTGAGGAAAATATCTCCTTGACTATAGATACAAATACTATTATCAATGTCCCTCACACCTATTTGCCGTCAAAAGGCGAAAACTAAAACCAAAACCAGATTGAACTGCAGGAACTGTGTGTCAAATTCTCTTTCGAGCTAGAGGCCATCATTCGTTTCTATATCTACACACATTTGCCTGATCATTTTCTTGCACAATCACATTGCATTTATTTCCAAAAAAGGAAGTTGTTAATGAATTTGCATCTTGAATAGATTACTGAGTATGAATGTATATGCTCACTCACACGCATAGGAAATTCTGGGATATACAGTGTTATGCATAAAGCTGAGTATAATGAGGTGATGTTGCGGTTCTCTTTCTTTGCAAAATCTATTTGTATTGCTTGCAGTAAGCAATGTCAGTATAATCCAAAATATTTACTGAAGAAAAGTGCTGACCTACACTTCTCATAATAACTTTCTTTGCTTAAAATCTGAATGTCATTTGCACTGATTTAAATCATTAAAAAACATTTAATCAATGCAAATAACATAAGACAGTGGTTTGTGGTTTATGGTTTACCCTTGTATAAAGACACTCATGGTTTTACTTGTTTTTCAAATTAAAGAATATAAAAGTATTTTTTTAATAAAGAATTTATCAGCCTTTCATGCCATCTTAAATCATTTGTCAGTAAGAAACAACTGCAGCAGAATTAGACACCTCGAAAGACATAGGACAGATTTTATAGCATACGGCAACAGACTCTTGTGTCTGTTAAGAACAAATAAAATTATAATCTACTTCATCAAGATTATTCACAAGTTGTGAAATTATGCATTTCTTTTCATTCCAGAGAAAATTTTGACCATTTCTGCTCCATATATTCTTATCTTTCAGAATCTACAGTTATTCTTTTCACAACGTGATGGGTGTTGCACTGGATGATACGACCCAACTACATCTGTTCTCTCGTTTTCTAAATATTACATTCATTGTATTTCACAGCATGAACTCACAATCCAGATCCTGAATATTGCTCCATGATAAATACCACAGATAAAGAAATGGTCCGGTGCCAATGCTATTTTCATGGTGCTGGCACATCTCCTGCGCAATGCCTCTTACTGCTCATCACCGCGCTTGGTAGTAAACACTATTTCAGTTTCCAAAAAATTTCAGGCACTACTGTAGCATTCACTTGGAAAGTAATTTCACAAGTATTTTAATACACTTTGTGTTGTTTTTTTTTTTTCCTTCAGCAACTCTTTCTACAAATCAATAATGCTCTTTCCTTCCTTGAACATTTGTAGGATGTAGTTGATCCTGCCACTGCTTACACCGGTGAGCAAGTTTAGCTTCGTTACTGCTCCGCTATATTCAGTAGGACTACACACACAGTGAAATCCTGGCAAGACTCGTAGCCTTGATATATCAACTCAGCTCTTCACTGAAATACAGCCATCTCTGGGGTAAAGCATGATAAATATTCAACAGCACAGGGAAACACTACACTGCAGATTTAAGGCTCAATCTGGCAAATACTTACACAAGAGTATATTTTCTCCACACTGCTAAAGAAAAATACTTATATACATAAACGCGTTATAGGCGCAAGATTGCAGAGCACGGGACCCAAGAGAGGAAGGAGAATGGGGGAGGAGGAGAGAGGCTTTTCAATGCACCCCAGGGTCTTCAGAGTTTATTGAATGTCTCACCGAATCATGGAGAGGCCACAAGGTGGTCAATGCGGCAACAGCTGGAAACAAAACTGTTCAGGACTGCCCCGTACCAGGAACAGGGACGCCGGCCCAGCACTGCCAACGTCCAGTGAACCGGAGAATCTGACTGAGCACTGTTGATGGCAAACCAGGCTGTTGAAACGTCTGTGCATGAAGATGGAAGGTAACAGGCAGGAGTTCAAGCCCTTTTCTGACATGCAGTTGCAGGATCTCGCAGGATCATGCACTTTCAGCGTTACCTCTCTCCTAAAAGTCGGTAAAGTTTTCCAAATAACCCAAAGTGCCTAAGACTCTTCAGAGAGCTCCACTAACACACATTTTCATAAATTTGATAACATTATGTATACGTAGTGTGTAGTCTTTGGACATCCGATTAAGTGTATTTCCCATTTTTCCTTGGGAAGTTGAAATGTCTTCTCTGATCCAGCTTCATTTCAGCACTATAAAAAGGAGCCAGTCAAAACACCTATCTGCCACAGCTTCCTGGAGAAACATTCCCTATTTCGCTGCTCATAAAGATCTGCAATAAAGAGATACCTGTAAGCCATCCTTTCTAAAACTGTATTTTCTTTTTAATAACTCATACAGAAGCAGAATGGGAGGAAATGGTTTAATGGATTCCTTTTTTAATTGCCTAGACTTAATTCAGCCTCTTCAGTGCATAGAAATGGAAAAATTTTCATTCTTTCCCATATATGTATGTGGCTTATTGAAGTATAAGAGTCTCTTCGATCTGGAGAAACTTGCTTACACGAAAAGATGGATGTATAATATTTAGTCATCATATATTAGATACTCATTGCAGTACTTTCACAGATAGATATTCAGCAATAATAGGCTGAAGTAATATGAACCAGTCTGAAAAGGGTGCTTATGTTTTGTACTTATGAGTAGTGATGCCCTTTACTGTACCAGTAACAAGTTTATCTAAAATCATAATGGCTCAGCTGCAACAGTTCTAATTTATTCTCTACAGGGTTTTGGTTGGTTTGGTTTGGTTTTGTTGGGGGTTTTGGGTTTTGTGGGTTTTTGAATTTTGGGGTTGATTTTTTGTTTGTTTGGTTGGTTTGGTTTGGTTTGGTTTTTTTAATGTGGGAAGCTGGGCTTCTCATTTCTGTCTTGTTTGAGACAGGACTTTTTCCATAAAGGGATGACTATTTCACACAGTTGAAGCTTTAAAGAAAGTAGAAGTTAATTCAAATTGTCTTTTCAACCCACACCAATGGAGGAATTGTCTTTTTTCTGCTGATGGAAGCCACTTGGCCCTCTGGCAAAGTAAGAATAAAAGACAACTGATATTTCCAAAGCTGCATGAAGGATTTGGGCATATAATTTCTGTTTTACTCGTGATGTATCAGAAGCTACAGACATGTGAATAGGTAAAAACCTACAGCATAATGCAGCATAGCATATGCTTGGCTGTGAGCAGACCTTGTACTGAAACATATCTATTTGTAAGAACACAGGAATTTGTAATATCAGTCAAGCCCTGATTCTTTCTGTTGAAAATATGCTGCTCTTTTAGCATGAAAATTTATTGGAGAAAGAATTATTGCAGAAATTTATTGGAGAAGCTAGAAACCATATGCATAGGAAGGTCTCACTCCTTGCCTTTTTGTATCTTTTTTCTATATTTTTTTTCCTCTAAAGTTCTTGGTCTTCGGCACCTATCCTCTCCTCGTAATTTTGTTTGGTTTTTTTTTTTTCATTTCCCATGTCTAAAATTCTTCTCCTGACCAGCAACTCCTTAATAATTCCACTAATCATTTATATTGCTAGAGAAAGTTTTTAGGACAGCTCCCACCCCCATCTCTTTGGTTGTGTAAAAAAAATGAAACAATGAAATTGTAAGAGAGCCGAGACTTTGAAAAGGGGAAGTGAAGGAGGAGACCTCAAAAGATCATGCAAACTTTCCATTCACGATCTGATATATCTGGATAAATCCAAATTGAATAAAACCTCTGAACCTTTAGACACTTATGCATTGAGTGCACTGAATGTGTTCTATATTTTTAAGCACTTTGAAAAATATTAGCAACATTTACCATTTTAAAAATGAATGTGCACTTCAGTTTGGTTTTTATAATACTAAGAGATTGGGTTGATGAACATCTCTCTTAAAATTGTCTAAAGTGTTTCTTCAGCCAGCATTCTGCAGATATATTATAATCACTTATCGTTAGAGTGACAGTACTTGCATTATGCCATAAGATAATGGGGATATGGGAAAATCTGGCTCCTGAAAATGTTTGAAACTGGCTCAATAACTCTTAGATCTCTTGGGGCTCAACTTATCTTTATTTTTCTGCATAATTACCTAAGCCATTTGGACCATTTATTTGGGACTTCCTTTTCAGAAGAATGAATATTAAAACCTAATTGTGCCTCCTTAGGATATAAATATTCACTTTTGGAAGTAAAAAAATGTAGAAGGTAAACCCCAAATTGTTTAAGATATACGTCATGTAGTGCGACCCATTCAATAAGGGGAATACCATCTGCTTCCAACAGGTTTTTCCAAAAAAAGACTTGGTTAGATAGTCACTTGTCAGCACATTTTCAAATGAACAGTACTTCAGACATTTATTGTCCCTTTGGTTCCAATCGATACAATGGCTTCATGGGATTAAATTAAATGCTATCTCTCCAAAGGTCACAAACTATTGGTCCAAGGTATCCCAAATTAATCAATGTATAAAGATCTCAGTACACAGAGAGACCCGAGCTGTTAAATTCAGGACAGCCTCGCGGGTATGGGTATAGCTTCTGTCGGGGAGCTTGAAACACCGGAGATAGAGATTTCCAGCCACCCACGTGCCAAAGGGGTGAGAAAACCATCTGTCTGGTGACCTATCACTCCCATCAAAGCCTTCAGCAGATTTATGGAGCCTCTCTACCTTCTTTAGATTTTCTGCCAAGATCGGATGGTGAAGTTTGGGGAGAGGTATTATGTACAGACACCGAAACAAAGAAAGAAACACTTCTAGGATCTGGTATATACACCCTGAAAGATATGTCGCTAAATGAATTGCTGTGCTAAAATTTACGGAAAAGAGGCTGCAGATTATGCAAATACTTGCATGTCTAAGTGCAAATCCTAGACAACCTGCATGGGTAAGCCGTTATCCCGTACACACTCCATGCTTGGCCCTGTACTGTCAAAAAGTTCAGGGTAAGGTTATGTCCCTATTAAACGCTACTGGTAGACTACACTGGTAAGGCAGTGCCATCCCCGCTGCTCCTGTAGACAGACACAAGGATAGGAGCAAAACTGCAATTAAACACGTGTGCCTTATTTTATTCAAAGTTTGAAGGATATGCTATACCAGGGTATGTTGTAGCTGTGCCAAGAGGACTTTGCTGGTTTCATATACTCACGTACGTGTTTTTCTTGTGAAGTGCTCGTTGTTAGACAAGCTTTTAAAAACACAATAGTGGTGAACAATGAGGTGGATCTGAGGCAATTATAACTCTCGAGCTAATGATAGGTTTTATCCTCGTATTTTCTGCGTAAATAATTTTCCTCACACTAGGAAGGAGTGGTGTAATCTGCCAGGAACGCACTTCTGTAGAACAGGACTACACTTAAATTGTTTTGGTTTGGGTTTTTTTTTACAATCCTTTATTTTTTAAGAATTGCATTTACATGTTCAAGATTGCACCTGCAGGATGAAGCTTTATATGCTTCCAGCCCACTCCAGGAACCTTTACCTCCATCTACTGTTCCACATAAAAATTTAAATAACATCCACAGCTTTCCCCTGGTGCATTTTTGTTAGCTGAAGAAGCAGAAAATATTTTTAGCCAATAAGTTCAATTTATGTAAGTTAAACTCCTACTTTTCAGATAAAGCTATGTAAAGGTTTGCCATGTGGCATATACAGAAGGATACCATAGCTTACCAGGTCACACAATTGTACCCTTTCCTTTTCTTTCTGGAAATTTTATCTGAGTAATATTTCAGGACTGCTTTCCACGTGTAGCTCACGTCTGCCAGCACGCTGAATCCTGCTACTCTGTTGACGTATGATACTCCTGTCCAAAAAAGTCACAAACAAAAATCTTAATTACATCTCTAAGGGGCAAGTTGAGAACATATCACATAAAATCTCAGCATTAAAATTTAGCTTCTTATCCGAACTTAAATCAGTTTCCATCTATATTGCCTGACACATGCAAAATGAAAAAGTTTATAACTGTGGTGTAATTGTATTTCTTATGAGGGAGAGTTTGCATCTTACCTATTCATTTCCAAGAATGAATCCAGAAAGATTTTTATCCAGGTACTGTTCAGACGGATGAGAGGACAATATGAAGGAGGAGTGGAGGGAAGCACCCTCTGCAGGTGCCTCCTTTCAAGGAAGGAGGGGTAGGCAAACTCATCAACAGTGACTGCCTTACAGTGATGGAGAATAATATTGGTAAACAACGGTAACAGAAGCACAGTAATCCCATAAACAGCTGCTGCCGCAGCTCTTTGGCCTCGTGAGGTTCTGACCCAGCCCCTGGCACTGTATTCCTTCTGCCTTATGATGGAACGAGGAGAAGCACCAAAGCTTCTTACAGAAAATGTCCTCAAAAGTATTCAAACAAATGAGAAATTTAAGAAGATACAAGTCCATCTTTACCATTCTATTACCCATCTCAAGTTCACTATTATGGCTTTCTGTACAACAGCCTAGACTTCCAGAATTAATTAACTATAAATCTCTATTCCGGAACTTGATATGGTAATTCAGTGTTAGCTGGTCCTACTTAAAATCTATGGGATTGATGAGTATACTTGCATAATTTTTTCCACCCGTATTTATTCTCAAAAACTCATTTACACATTAAAAAGCCTCTTGCTTTGTGTCTTTGCCACTTCTGTGTCATGGTATAATAGCCTATTTCTTGTGCTACAATTGATTACACTATATAGAGCAAGAAGAGAAAGTTGAAAGCCTCTGATAATGGGAATACTTGTCTAAAAACATGTTCATAGGAAGAGTCCATCATCTAAACACTAGATATTCTCATTTTCTAGCAAAAGCTGGATTCATCCTTATATTACAGTGAGAGGAAAAATATCGTGTGAATGGGACCTGTAGTCTAATTAAATGAATACATTAAAAGTTTCTGGTTTTGACAGGTAAGAAGTAGCTGTCATTCTTTTCAGCACTTTGTGAATTAAGCTGCTGTCCTTCATTATCCCAAAAGATTATTATTGCTCTGTTTCTCGTGAGTGCAGTGAGCTAGAACAGCAGAGATAATAGGTTATTATAGGAAAATTTGGCTTTGACATTTATATGATAAATTTGAAGTCAATTAGAGGAAAAATATTCCATTAGATAAAGTGAGTGTACCAATTACTGCACTGAAGAGCTATTGCTAATAGTATAATTGAAATTTATAGAGTGGTGGTCCCAGCACTGTAGAATTAGATTGCATAAGTGATGGCAATAACAGGCATGTAAACATTTCAGTTCCTAACCATTTGTAGGCTGAGGATGGAGGGATTTTTTTTTTATTAGGAATCTACTCCCATCCTGATGTTAAAAATCCACTTCAGAATTACCAGGATAGGGCTTATGGGAGACACTTGCCTTTCTCCGTAAGTTCTAGCAAAAGAAAAATACTCCTTTTTAGTAAAACATACATGTATTTTCATGGAAATGCAGTACATGTATAAGGAATGATTAAGAGAAGGTAAAAATAAAATTTTCCCCAGCAGGGGAATTTTTTTAGTGCTGAGAGAATTAATCAAGTGTAAAACTTAATATAAACACAGAGGAACGGGAGAAACTTAAAAAAAAATTTCAGTCAAACTTAGGTAGGGAGATGGCAAAAAGGGAAGAGTTTCTGTCTTAGATATCGGACTATGAAATAGCCTCGTGAAGGAACTATGTAAAATTAAATTTGTTGCAGCTCAAAGCCAGATGGAGAGACACGCTGGCAGATAACTAATACAGCAAAAAAAAAGTTAGACTAGATCAAAAGGACAGGTTAGTAGGAATTTGATTAAAAACTTGCCATTTGTGCTTTTAAAAATTCTGTATTTTCTAAAAGCTGTAAGACAAGCATAACGGTCAGGAAAACAGTATAAATAGGGAATGTGCCGCAATCGCTATTTGTGATGTGCTATTTCTCTTTTTGTTTCCTTGTGCTCGTATCCGACTGTTCTCTCCTGTCTTACCTCCTCGCAGACCTTCCCTCCCCGCCGATGGAGCACGCCGCGGTTGGGTTGCGGAGCGGCGGCTCTTGCTGGACACACATCAAAGGGTAATGAAAGAGGCGGGCGCTCGGCTGGGGGGCCGGAGGCGGACCGGACACTGCGTCTTGATGAAACGGAATTTCATGCTTCTCCTGCAACCCGCTGGGAGCACAAAGGCAGGGCTGGGGTTTTGTGGCAAGACCCAGCAAATGTTCTGGTGCAAAGGGCCAGAGGAGCACCAGGCTCGTCACCCCGTACCTCTGCAGATTCAGCCCTAATACAGCTGCGGAGCAAAAGCTAAAATAGGAACCAGTGTCCTTTTCGGTGCCACGGCAAGGCACAGCTATGGGAAATGAGATATGCCGGTGTGACGCCCGAAGGGAACTGTACACAGCGCCTTGTCACGGTTTCGGGTGGCTCGGAGTTGACTTTCTTGCTGGCGGCTGGTGTAGTGCTGTGTTTTGGATGTGGAACGAGAATGGTGTTGATGGCACACTGGTGGTTTTGGTTGTTGCTGAGCTCTCAAGGTCTTTTCTGCCCCTCACACCGCCCCGCCAGCGAGTAGGTTGGGGGTGTACAAAAAGTTGGGAGGAGACACAGCCGGGACAGCTGACCCCAG